>NC_067416.1:13603896-15102021 GCF_009764475.1 Pristis pectinata
TTTCGTGACATATATGTATGTAATAATAAACCTGATTCTGATTCTAACATGAAAGTAGAAGCTCACCTCAGAGCCAAAGGAATGGTCAAGTTTGCCAACAGTCAGATTCAGCCTGATGCAGCAGTCAGAATGTGGGATGGAAGTATCCATATGGAAATCTCTGGGGCTCAACGGACTTCATCTAAAAAGAAGTGACTAGTAAGATAGTTGATGCACTGGTTTTAATTTTCCAAAGTTTCCTAGATTTGGGAAACATTCCATTAGATTGGAAAATAGCAAATGTATTTCCTTTATTTGAAAGAGGAGGGAAAAAGTAGGAAGTTACAGGCCAGTTCGCTTCTATTACAGGGTTAGGGTTAGGATTAGCAACCATTATTAATCAAAGGGGACTTAGAAAGATTTAACATAATCAGGCAATGAATTTCATCTTTGACCCAAGGGTCTGTTTCAGGTTAGCAATATCTCACAAGTGGTATGGCACAAGGATCAACTTTTTGGAATTTCTATCAACAACTTGGATGAAGGCACCGCGATTTGGTTGCTGAATTTGCTGATGATAGAAAGATAGAGAAATAACTTGCGAAAAGGATATAAGGAGACGACAAGGGAAAATAATGAAAGGTCTTCAACCTGAAATGTTAGCCCTGTTTGTCTTCCACAGATGCTGCCTGACCTGCTGGGTGTTTCCAGCATTTTCTGAATCAGAATCAGATTTATTATCACTGACATATGTCGTGAAATTTGTTGTTTTGTGGCAGCAGTGCAGTGCAATACATAAAAATTACTATAAGTTACAAAAATAAATAGTGCAAAAGAGGAAGAACGAGGGAGTGTTCATGGGTTCATGGACCGTTCAGAAATCTGATGGTGGAGGGGAAGAAGCTGTTCCTAAAACATTGAGTCTACAACCCTCTGCAGCCTCTTTTGATCCTGCGCATTGGAGCCTCCATACCAGGTGGTGATGCAACCAGTCAGAATGCTCCCCACCGTACATCTGTAGAAATTTGCAAGTCTTTGGTGACATACCAAATCTCCTCAAACTTCTAACGAAGTAGAGCAACTGACGTGCCTTCTTCATGATTGCATCAATGTTCTGGGCATAATAAGATAGATCCTCTGAGATGTTGACGTCCAGGAACTTGAAGCTGCTCACCCTTTCCACCCTTGACCCCTCAATGAGGACTGGTATGTGTTCTCCCAACTTCCCCTTCCTGAAGTCCACAATCAATTCTATTTTTATTACAAAGGAATATAGATAGATTACGTGAGTGTGCAAAGATCTGGTAAATAGAGTCAAATGTGGGAAAATATGAAATTGTCTTTTTTGCCAGGAAACGTTAAAAAGGAGCATATTATCTCAAAGGCAAGAGATTTGGGGTCCAGTGGAATCTGGGTATCCTACTGTATAATTTGCAAAAGCCTAGTATGAGGTATAGCAAGTAAGGAGGAACGTTTAAGGTATGTTATCATTTATTGCTAGGGGAATTGCATGGTTGGGAAGTTATCCTTCAGTTATATAGGGCATTGGTGATACTACATCTGGAATATCATGTACAGTATTGGTCCCCTTACAAGGAAAGAATGTTAATGCACTGGCAGCAGATCAGGGAAGGTTTACTGCACCAATACCTGGAAAGGGTGGTGGTCTAATGAGGAAAGGTTGGACAGGTTGGGCTGGATATTAGAAAAGTAAGAGTGAGAAGGGACTTGATTGAAACAGGTAAGATCCTGAGGGATATTGACAGGGTGGAAGTGTGGAGGATATTTCCTCTTTTAGGAAAATATAGAACTAGGGGTCTTTGTTTAAGGATAAAAGCTTTTTTATTTAAGGCAGAGATGAAGGGAATTTTTTTTCTGTGAATGGGTTACAAATCTTTGGAACTCTATTCCTCAAAGGGCAGTGAAAACAAAGTCATTGAATGTTTATAAAGCAGAGGTAGAATGATTCTTGATAAACAAGGGGATAAAAGATTTCTGCAGGTGGAAGGATATGTAGAGTTCAGGTTACAATCAGATCAGCCATGATCTTATTAAATGGTGGAGCAGGGTTGAGGGTCTGAGTGGCCTACCCCTGCTCCTAATTTGTATGTTCATATGTTTGTAATTGGCGGTAGGAGTATGGGGATTATTGCAGTTGCTGAAGACAATAGCTTTGGTCTTTCCATTATCTGAAGGAAAATTGTGGCTCCTCCAAGAATGGATGTTCTAACATTGAAGCCTAATATCTCAGAGCTGGAGAGGTAGATCAGGATGTTACGTATGTGCAGATAAAAGCTGAGCCCATGTCTGCGGATAAGGATATCAAAGTACAGCACAGGAATAATGAAGAGAAGGCCGAGAGGCAACTCAGTGGTAATGATGCAGGGAAAGAAGGGAGTTTATTAATAAAAATTCTCTGTCTGAGAGTGGACTTCATGGAGGCTTCGGAAAATGATTGTGGACTCAACCACATGAAAGAGTGCAAGAAAATCAGGTTATTGTGCCACTCAAGGAGAATGAAATTATTAACAATGATTAGAACTTCTTGTGGCATTTCTGCATACAGATAAATCTTATGCAATACCAAATGGTGACAAAATATCACATCAGTCTATTAAGGTTTGTGGTGCTTTAATCATTTTCTGCATTGAGTATCTTGCCAGCACAGCATGCTGGTAAAGTTGCTACCTCTTATTCACTTTGCAACAGCCTATCTGTTAGGAGAAAATATTGTACCTATACAGATCAATTAAAAATGTCCTCTGTAGGATGAAATATTTACTTTTTATTAGGAAAGTTTATAGTAAATTGCATTTAACTGATATATATTTTACTGTAATTTCTAAATTTAAATTAATAGGATCAATCGGGTATCTTGTAGCTAATTGTATCATAGTTGTACGGTTGTAAAGTTCAGAAAGGGTCCTTCGGTTCACATGTCCATGCCAACCTCTTAGCCAGTCTACACTAATGTCAATTACCTGCATTAGGTCCATTTTCTTCTATGCTTTGCCTTTTCATGTGCCTGTCTAAGCTTAGTAATTGTGCCTAATTCCACCATCTCCCCTGGCAGCAAGTTCCAAACATCGACCACAATCAATGTAAAAGTTTTCACTCAAATCCCCTTTGAAAGTCTTTCCTCTCACCTCAAAGCTATGCCCTTTTGTTTTTGATACTCCTGCCATGGGTGAAAGATTCTGGCTATCTACTCTATCTATTCCTCCTATAATTTTAAATACCTCCATCAGGTTATCCCCTCAGTCTCCTTCTGTCCAGGGAAAACAAACCCAGCCTATCCAATCTCTCCCTGTAACTAGAGTCCTCTAATCCAGCCAACATACTGATGATTCTCTCAGCACTCTCTCCAGCGCAACCACATCCCTCTTGTAATGTGGTAATCAGAAATGCACACAATACTCCAAGTACAGTCTAACTAATGTTTTGTAAAGTTTCAAAATAATGTCCCAAATGTTATATTCTATGCCCTGATCTATGAAAGCAAGTTTGCCATTTGCCTTCTTCACCACCCTAGCTACATGTGTTGCCAAGGACCCCAAGGTCCCTTTGTTCATCAATATTCCTTAGTGCCCTTCCATTTACTGTATGTGCCCTACCCCTATTTGATTCCCACAAAGCACCATTTTACACTTGTCAGGATTAAATTCCATCTACCAATGCTCTGTCCAACTTTCTATCTAATCTATATCTTGCTGTAGCCTTAGACTACCTTCCTCATTATTCACGACATCACCAATTTTTGCACCATCTGTAAACTTACTAATCATACCTCCTACATTGACATCTAAGTCATTAATATATATCACAAACAACAAGAGTTCTGGCACTGATCCCTGCAGTATGCTACTAGTCTCAGACTTCCAATCAGAAAAGCAACCTTCCACCCCACCCACTGCCTCCTACCACCAACCCAAATTTGGACCCTGTTAGCCAGCTCACCTTGGATCCCATGTGCTTTAACTTTCTGGACCAGCCTACCAAGCGGCAGCTTGTCAAGTGCCTTACTAAAGTCCATGTGGGCAACATCTACCACCCTGCCTTCATCAATCTTTTTAGCTACCTCAGCAAAACATGTGGTCAAATTAGCGAGACAGGGTTTCCTTCGCACAAAGCCATATTGACTCTCCCTGATCAGCCCCTGCCTTTCCAAATGTGCATAAATCCTATCCCTTGGGATTTCCTCTAATAATTTCCATACCATCAAAGTTCAGCACTCTGGCCTATAGTTTACCTGGCTTATCCCTGCTACCCTTCCTCAATAAAGGAACAATATTTGTTATCCTCTAGTCTACTGGCACCTCACTTGTGGCTAAGAAAGATGCAAAAATCTCTGCTGGGACCCCAGCTATCTCCTCCCTTGCTTCCCACAGCAACATGGAATATATCTCGCCTGGCCCTGGGGATTTATCAATTTTTATGTGTTCCTTGGCATCTAAGCATCCCCCTTCTTAATATGTACATGCTCCAGACCAACAACGTGCCCCTCCCTGAACTCATTATCTTCTATGTCCTTCTCCTTGGTGAACACTGATAAGAAGTATTAATTTAGAACCATGCCCACATCCCCTGCTGCACACATTGAGTACTCTTTTGGTCCTTAAGGGGAACTACTCTTTCCCTGGCTACCTTCCTACTCCTGATACACCTATAGAACTTACTGTTGTTGCATCCTGCAAGTATATCTGAACAAAATTACATTGCACCCAAGAAATAAAACAAATCTGAGCAATGTTGGAACCTTATGAATATGTCCAACCTCTAGATGAAAACTCAGCAAGAAGTGTATAAGCTGAAATGAAAAATGAGATACACTAGTTTTTTGCTGACTGTCAAAGATGACTATGAGCATGCTAAGGAAATGGAACTGTGTGCCAAATGCAAACAAGTAAAAATGAACTGCTGATGAATAAAATGAACATCCTGCCAATAAAAGCAATTAAATTGCAAACAAGAATGAATAGTTAATCCACTGAGATTGCATAGAAAGCAACTGAAACTTAGAATGGAAGAACTGCAAAGGAAGCTGGAGAAATGAAACAGGAAATATATTTATAAAGACCGATTGAAAAGTGTGGAGAACCCAAATCAGAATCAAAAGGATTGTTTCTTTTTTCAGATGTAGGGTCACAGGGA
This sequence comes from Pristis pectinata, assembly GCF_009764475.1. Lineage (NCBI taxonomy): Eukaryota > Metazoa > Chordata > Chondrichthyes > Rhinopristiformes > Pristidae > Pristis > Pristis pectinata. The sequence continues at coordinate 13,609,027 of NC_067416.1, forward strand.
GACTTTTATGAAGTGGTTCAGCCACTTCTAGAAACACAAGAATATAATGCATTAGAGTCCATCACTGCAGAATGAAATGACAGTAATCCTGGAAGCAGAGATAAAAACACACTTTATGTAAGCTCACACAGAGCTAGTTATCGATTTGTTTCCCATCTTAATATTCAAGATGGCCTAAGCCAGTGTATGTAGAGACCATTTCCTTACGCTTCGGGGAGACCTGGAGTATATTTTTTATATATATTGCATAAAGTTAAAGGGAGATTATTTAATTAAATCTATTTTGGTTTGTAAGCAATATAATTGGTTTGTAGACATAAGAAATAGGAGCAATCTTGCTCTGCCAATATGGCTGATCCTGTGCTTCATTTCCACATTGCTACCAGATTAGACATGATCTAATTGAATGGCGGAGCAGCTTGGGGGGGCTAATAGCCCACTCCCTGCCTTCTTATGTTATACCCTTACAAGACTATCGTTCTTCACATATAATGCAATAATCTTATCAGAAGTGAAATAATTTGGCATTTTTTTACGGTCTGAAGCATTAAGAGAAAAACCAGATCAACAACTGACCACCACATTTTTTTGTCAAGTATGTTCTGGAGTAAGCATGAAGGAATGAGGAGTAAAGTGCCAACCTCCGCCATCTGGAAGGACAAAGACAGTAAGTAAAAATCTCCTGCAAGTGAAACATTAACCTCACTAGGAAATACATTGCCATTCCTTCCTTCTCACACATTTAAAATCCTGGAATTCCCTGCCTAATAACAAAATAAGGGTTGAACAAAATAAGGACGAACTACCTTCACACACAATAGTCCAAGAAGGTAGTACATCAGCTCCTTCTTATAGAGGTGGGGAAATAACGCTGGCCTTGCCAGTAACACCTACATGATTTTTTAAAAAAATCATCGAAGAACATAAATATATATATATCATTGTTTCCCATGAAAGGACAAATGTATAATGAAGACTACTTAATTTATTGGATGAAAGAGATCTCAGGGGGATGGAAAATGTATAGTTACTGCCTTAATGGAATAACCTTTGATGGATTCTAGATAGTGTTTTAGTTAAGAAAAAACTGTGGGCTAAAAGCTTCATCCAAGGTATTCCCAGGCGTGAGAATTCCTGCAATTACCCTCTTGTATGGTGAACAATGTGTGCACTTTGACCAAACACTGGAAAGATGTATTTTATTGTTAAATTTCCATATACAAAAAAGATGGAGGTTCTCAATTGTCTCAACTAACAATACCAATTACAATAGCTTTTGGTTAAACTAGAGTAATGTCTAAATAGTTGACTCATGAAAAGTGTCGCCTCAGTGAGGTAGAATAACAATTCTCTGTTCTTCATTTTAAACAGTCTGCAACCTGACTGAATCTTGCCTGAGAATCAGGGTCACATTGGCCTGTGTGCAAGTCTGATTTAAAGTTCAAAGACCATGACCTGGAGAATGCCTAATGCACGGGCACCAACATAAAATTATTTACAGAATTTTTAAAAAATCTCTCTATATGGAAACGGGGTCAGCTTATTCAACCCCTTGTCTATTCCACCATCCCAGTGCTCCATTACTCGTCCCTCTGCATCAAGACCATCATGTCTAGAAACTTTCAAATACAATGAAATTACATGATGGTAAAACATATCTCTAATAATTGGTCTTACTCAAATCTGGACTCCATTTATGAAACTATAGGCAAGAAGCTAACTTCAAACCAGGCACCATTTATGGTAAGAAACTGATGTGAATGAAAATGACAAAGTGTACAGTAATATAACATTATCCTGAGTTTTCACATTATATGTTAATTACATTACATTGCTCACCTTACACTAATATTAGTTTAATTCAAGTCTTACAGGATGAAATGCCTGGAAAATCAGAAGAAATATTAAGGCACAATAGAAAACTGACGCAAAGATAAACTTTATCACTTTTAAGTAAACTCACCCCTCAATAATAAAAAAAGATAATTATTGTCCCTTTTATTAGCTTGAACAAGATAATTACGCTACGTCTAGGAATTCTTTTTAGATTAAACCCATTTCCTCAATAGAATGATATCTACAACTCTGGATATTATACTTAACTGTCTGGCTTTCCTACTTTAAGTAGTATTGAATATGTTACCAGGCGTGGAGTACTGCCGCGCTGCTCCTGCGGTTGCTTCGATCACGGTAATGCTCGTTGGCGGCTCTACAATTATTGTTCAAGATATTATCCACTGGATGTCGCTGCCGATTTACAACAGAATCAGGATTTTCCTCAGCATTGGATGCTGAGAAGACATTTGTCAGAATCAGACAAGTTGACATCATAACTTTCTCCGAAGATAAAAGTGGAGCAATTTTGGTCTTTGTTTCTCATTGGTAATGTACTGTGTTTTCAATCGGTAATTTTTAAGAATAAATACCGGAAGATTTATGTGTCTTTGATTAAAGGCAGTGCAATGATGGACAATAAGTTCACAGATAACTGACAGGCAAGCTAGAACAGATTAACTGAGATATCCTTCAAAAGACACACCAGTCTGGGCTGGGTTAAGCTTCAAGAAAACTCGAAGAAAACTGTGGTTTGTTGAATCTATGTTCTCAAACTCCAACACAACTGTGAATAAAAATAATAGTACATTTAGGAAGATTCAAGAGCTTGAACTTTACATTGACTGTTGTGAAGGGAAAATTCTGGTAATATAAAATTGTTCCGTTTCAACTGCCTGCCTTGCTTGCAGACCAGTTCTATTCATAATTTTTGTGCATCCAGAATAGCAAATGGACAATGATTTTAGTTCCCTGATTATCTATTTGTGCCTATAGATTTTTTGGCAATGTGCGATTGTCAATAATACTTCTTTTACTTCTAAAAATACGGGTGGCATTTCTAGAAGGGTGTACAACCAAACTGCCATCATTTACTTATTTGGTCCTTATGCAAAATTATCAACATCCCACACTAATACTGAGGGGAAATAAACGCAAAGAACCAACGTAGAGGTCAGTGCAAAATTAAATGCCCAGAATATAAAAGCAAATCTCTCCCCATTCAAAACATTTTTAACTCCTTCAAAAATAAATTCACTTGTTGGTTTCCCTACTGTGCAAACTGCCGAAGGTGCTTCACCGTTACCATAAGGGAAATACTTTGCCAGCTTTTTTTTGTAGTGTGTGGGTGACAAGATCGTTCCCATTACTGCAGTCCCACAATCCATTGAAGGCGGAAAGAAACAAACAAATAAGACACTTTCGTATTTGTACCATTGAAACTTTCAGTTTCCCAGATTGGCTGAATTCGTGCACAACCGTCAGATTGTGTTTCACTTTTTATAAACCAGTTCAGGTCTGTGCCGTTACAAAGAAAATGTGCTTAAAGCAAAGTAATTATTACGCTCACTTGAGAGCAAGGTTCGTACACAAGTGGCACTTAATAGGCTGACAGCAGACACTGCAGATGAAGGGACCAAAAAGTTCCCAAACTTTTGAACACAGTACTTGGGTTTAAAAACTGTCGCTTATTTAACAATTGTACGAACAAGGCACTGACGATTCAAAACCCCACATGGTTAGTATTTTACATCATTCTTTGTTATATAGATGACATAACGTGTTCGGCGCAGTCGATCAATTTATCCTTTGATGCTTTAAAATAGAATTAGTTTTAACAGTGCATTTTGGCCATCGTACAAACAACATGTCCACTAGAGTGCATTAATGCATGAGGGGTGTTTTCAAGTGCGCGCATTCTATCTATTATTTTACATATTATTCGGCACTTATGACTATACGAAGAGTATTGTGAAAACGTTAGATTTGGATTGGCAAGCACCCCAAATTGTACAGTAAACGTTGCAGAAATAAGGCCAGGTCCGCCCTGAATCCTCCACACAAACCGGAGAATCGTTTCTCTTCCACTGATTTTCACACAGCTTGTCTTTCCCGATTCATGCCTAGATTTACTTTTTTTTAAATTTTAACATCGCTTTTGTTTGTTGGAATGAAATGCAACCCTCAATACTTTCGATTGTGAGGTATGAAACAGGGATACGTTTGTACGTGAATGAATGAGAAGGTGGTGTTGTCAGAGATACGGTACCCAGTATTTGCGGGTGATGGGTCCATTCTGCACCCTTGGGAGATTAAAGCAATACCACATCAGTCCAAAACTGTATTGCAGCACGTATTAACATGGTGATCAAATAAAGTATTTCTGGTATTCTTTTTCAGGAAGAAGATTTACTTTGAGTGGGAAAGTTTGAATATTAATTAGTCTGTTGGACTGTAATTTACTAAACGCCGGTGTTGAATACGGTATTTTGCAGCTGGAAGTTGTAGACTGTGGCGTGTGAAGAACTTCAGAGATGTTTTGCTTATTGCAAAAAAGTATTGCCCCCGCGCCTTTATACAACAACCATCGCAAATCCCCAGCTGACTGCACGTATATCATCCGGCAGTAACTGGGATACAGCTTTTAAATTCAGAGAAAGGAAACTTTTTTAAAAAAAATCAGGGTATTTATTTAATTGTCCATTCCCAAAGAGGTGACGAGGAAGGATTTCCTTCCACGGTGCTCTATCTTATTCACGGGTTTAATCTGGAGAACTAGGAAATCCTAATTAAATTTGTTTCCTGTGCGATCCATAAGAGAGGGAAATGTTTTTTTTAAAGGTCATTGTATTGCCTTTGCTTAATCACTGTGGCTCATTAAAATGATAAACTGGCCCACGATGGAGTGGTGTATGTGCAAACTAAAGATAAATGGGAACAAATTCTTAATATGCTTTAAGGTAGTTGCTGGAACAAGCAATGGGTGCGGGGGTGGGGGACAATAAGGTGTCGATCTTTGTGCTTTTTCAGATATCCGACATGGATTTCTTTTTAGAGGCCAGCGCCATGGAGATTGCCAGCATTCTTAACGTTGCTGTTTGGCGCTTCCATTGCGGGGACTGCGGGCAGACAGACCTCCATTCGAGCTCCTAAAACGGCCCGGGTTCCTGTGAATGGGTTTAGTCCGACATGTGGCCTTTCACCCCGCCCTACGAAACACGACCATGCAAGCCACACTCGGAGAATTGTTTGTTAATAGTCCAATTAGATAATTGCCATCTTTCACTCTTTTCCCCATTTCCCATAAAAGAATGAATGCGAAGAGCAGCGTGAAGAGGGCTTCTGCCCCGCGAGGTGACAAGGAGGACGGGAGCGTGCTCCAAGCAGCCATCTATTCACTTGAATTGATTCATTGTCGGGTAATCAATGGTCTTATTGGATTATTGTCCATTCGAGGTACCAAATATATTGTTGCACTAACAATGAAATAACTGAGGTGAAACTTTTCATTTAGAGAATCTTTAGTTAGCATTTTCCGGACTAGCTGTTTCCTGTGGATATATTTTGAATAGATTTTTTTTCCACTCTCTGGGTAGTTCCTAAAGGTGACTCAGTCTCACTGGTCTGAACGTTCAGTTCAAGGGACAGAGGCTCAAAGGAACTCGGGCTTAAGAGATGGCTGCTTGCGGCGCTAATATTATACCATCAAATTGCTCAGAACTTTCCTGAAACTCTTAACTCTCTGACAAGTGTTTTTTTTTCGCATTTGAGGCCAATCGGTTTACAGTATTTAGCTGCCTGATTGAAGACGAGCATAGAAACCATCTATTAAGACCTGATATATTATCCAAACAAGTCAGCGTATTCATGGGGCAACGTAAATGCCGGGCCGTAAAATTACCCATAATCAATTGAAACGGCAAGTGTGCGTACTATGTGTCTGGTATTTTGTAGATCTCTCACAACAGTAAATCTGGAAGGCTGCAGCTTAAAGCACTATGTCGCGTAGTGTTGATCATTTGGTACTTCAAGCTGGACAACCATAAAAAAAGGCCAACGGAGCAGGCGGAATTTCAATCGAGCATTCCTCGCCGATAAAAAACGAACTTTAAAGAGAATCCAACTGCCGAGACAATATTTTATGCAATACCAAAAACAAAATCATTGTGCCTTGCAATTTCTTTTTTTCCGCACTACATTACATTAGCAGTCCTCAATGGAAGTCAGGTGCAATCGAGAACCAATAATGGAAGCTGAGTCGAGCAGAGGTTTAAAGAATGGACTCCGAGAAGGCAGAGAAACCAGCTCGAGTTCAAGGGATTCTCACGGAAGCCTTCGGAATTCTTTGATGGAGGACCAGCAGGAGACTTTCTCAGCTTCTGCAATCTCCGATGACTGCAATAAAACAAAATCTAGTACTACTGACCCGGACTATTGTAGACGAATTCTTGTAAGAGGTGAGCGTTCTCTCTCTCTCTCTCTCCCTCCCTGTTGTTGTCGAGTTTTAAACTGATTTGTCCCACTGGTTTGGCCCAGCTTGAGCTTCCTATCTACGACACTATCTTACATTTTAGACCACCGTGTATAATTTTTTAAAAAATAGCCTGGAAGCAAGCATAATCTGCTGTGTTTCCCTTTAATTAGGCCGTTTTGCTACATGAATCCATTTATTTATGTTTACATTTACGCATTTTTTTACAAACACCGTTCGCATATGGCCGGGTGTTTGCCACGAAATATTATCTCCTGGACCTAGCCGACTATTAAAACACACAGTCCGTTTGCCTCTTTCTCCAATTTGTTTATTTTTATTCTTTGTCTTTTCCCGGCCTCTTTTCCGGATTTATTCCTGGTACTAGCAAGCGGAGGTCCTTTTTAATTACGTTGTTTGTGATTGCCTGCCTATTCTGTAGGTTAAAAAATACTTTAATTTTACAGAACTGTTTTAAGGTCATAAAACAAAACACGAGTTAAGACATATGAAAGCAAGTTGCCAGAGTGTCTGGCTAGTTGGCAAATTGAAGGGAGGTAGATTAAACGGTGTTTCCCTTCCTAACGAGGCAAGCAATTGACAGACTAAACGCGGGACGTAATCGATTTTACTGATATCATTACCTCAACGGCTCTACAACGGCGGTTTAAATCAACACGGTCTTATTTACTATATACAGACATCAAATATTTGCAATCGGTTTATGAATGGGGGTGATTAAGTCCAAATTTGCATTAAAGGACATCATGGAAAAAGTATCAATGTTTGCACGACTGGTTCGATGATTTCGGTTTAGGAACAGTGTGATCTTATAATATTATAGCTCATGCTAATTATTCCTTATTAAATTGCACACATAACATCATAAAATGGGATTCATTCACAAAAGTGTATTGCGAGACCTACAGTGCCAGAGGCCAATATTTAAAAATATAAACGGCCGGTTGCACAGATGAGATTAAAAGTAAAACAACCGAGGGACTACAGGGTACATTTGTGCGATATAATTTACTATAGTGGCAGCTTCTGTTTAAGGATCAGAGAATTCATAATGCACGTGCATATATATCAGCATGCTGAGTAATATTTCTATGGACCCACTCAATTAAATTCATTTGTGGAAATGCACGTTCGTGTAACTCAACTTTGCTTTGTCAAAAAATAACTTGAATTGAAAAATACGATTCACCCCACCACCATGAAATCGAATAACTGCAGTTAATGGTTCTGTTGTGTTGCTGTCTGGTAGCTGTTCAGTCAGTTGTTGAATTATTATTGTTTTAAAATGTCTATTTTTAAACTGGGTAGATTTATTAATACTATTCACGATTGAAGGCCGTTTGTTGATTTGTTAACAGCTACACTACAAGTAAAGATACCAGTAACAATTAAGCCATTGCTTGAAATTAAAATGACACTACAAAGGAAACAGTAGCATATTTTCAATTTAAATATCATGTCCCTACCGTTAAGTGATAAACTTTTGTACTAATGCTGAAGAAGTATTGAATCAGTAACGCAATGCCTGGGATAAACAATTGTTAATCCCTCAGTGACCGCTTGGCCCCTGGACGCGCGTCAGGTTGAATTGCCTACGAGGCAATCCTCGGACCACAGTGACCCTGAGTAGAAACTTATACTTCTTCTGGTTCTGGTAGTTTCAGTTATGAGCACATTAGGCGCCTTTCATTTTTCTAGTTACGATTCATTCTGTGCGACTTTGTTGATTTTTAAAAATGTAACTAGCAAAGCAAAGTTGTGTGGGTGATGCTACCCTCGCCTGCAGCTGGAGACTTTTTCTAACTGTAAGGTTATTGCGATGTGGCTTCTGCTCATTTGTAAACGTATCCTTTGTGGTTTTTAGGGTAAAGTCGCATCGCAATTAACCGAACTAAGAAAAAAATTACTTCTCCATTTTTTCATGGTGACACAAATTAAACTTTAACATTTGAGATTAAAACAATTTACGGGTTTCAATTCTCTGATCAAACAACACTTTTGATTTGCATGTCTAGTATAATGTTGCATTTACACTAAAGATGTTTCTTTTGCATTATTATCGTTTTAAAAACTCTAGCAAAGTACAAAACTCGCGTGAATTCGTGCAGAAATATAACCCTCTAAAGTTTTTTTATTGAGGTATCGCTAACTGAAATCGCCGAGACTATAGCGGTTTCGAATTAATGTGCTCCTGAAAACCTTTATATTTTGGTTAAGTTTTCTTGGCTTGTCTTTGAATATACGTGGTCCAAGTACAAGTAGATTTTCTCGTTTCATTTGGAAAAGGGTGCAGACTTCTAATTTTAACCCAGCACAACAGTGCGATAGATTCAATGTTAAACAATTGAAGGATATTATTCCACCATGCATGTACAGAATGTAATAAATGAAAAGAATACAAACTAAATTCATGATCCGCAGTCGTGGACTGTTTCGGAAAGGCAAGCTACTTACAAGAATTCCTTTGGTATTTTGTTCAGTTTAAATAGTTAGATATTTTATTACTTTAATTGGAAAAATAAATGACAACTGTATTTCCATTATGTAGATGCAAAGGGATCTATAAGAGAAATAATTCTACCCAAAGGGTTAGATCTTGATCGACCCAAGCGCACTCGAACGTCTTTCACAGCTGAGCAGCTATATCGTTTAGAAATGGAGTTTCAACGCTGTCAATACGTTGTTGGACGGGAGCGAACGGAACTGGCTCGACAGCTCAACTTGTCAGAAACCCAGGTAGACATGGACAGTCATTTATAAACTTAACATTGTAAGATTCTGTCGTTTTGTTGTTGTTGTGCTACAGCGTGAGACTATACTTTTCTAAAGGCTTGGTATGGATATCTATCAATAAACTAGCAATTTTAAAAATATCCATGTACTGATATTTTAAAATCTTAATCTCTGGTGAAGATTAATTACATTTTTTTGGACACACTTCTATTTTGGTTATACCGGGGGGTAATGTTTAAATAGTATTGTCTCGGCCATACTAGAGTTTTAAGAGTTCCAAGAATTAAATATAAATCTATATCGGTGGTTCACACATTGAAGAGCACTCTTTTTTGATACAGTTAGGAAAACGTTTAATTGGAGCGTATTCCCCCAGACATTTATACAGTCGGTGAAAACAGTCCAGTTATTCCTCCGAAAATTCTGCATCAGTTGGAATCTAAATAATAACAATTGTCCAAATGTTCAAAGGTGGCCATGCGGTATCTTTTAAATTAATACTAGAACAATTCAATTTCTCTGGGAAACTATTGTTCTTGTCCGCATAATTGTTTCTAGTATTACCTTTAAAATGGTGTTCGAGCAGTTTTTAAAAAGTTGGATAACTTCAACGTTATTCACTTTTTAATATTATTAGCCAGGAACTTTGATCAAATGTAATTTGCAGTTCACGGAGCCAGCATGCCCTGTATATCCTAAGAGGCTTTGTGTTCCATATCCATAGTAAATGTCTACATTATTCCTGTATTATTTGTTTCACCCATGAAGGGCAAAGGTATCTTCTCGAACATTTGCCATTATTTACAGAAGGTAAGGATCAGGCAGCGTTAAGAAACATTACTGCCTGAAATGAGTTTACCCAGTTTGACAACCGTGCTGAGTTTCCAAAAATAACTCGAGATAATTCGGAAATGCATGTTTATATCATTGGTATGCAAGATGCATTGAATGGCAACAAATCATCATAAATTATGTTGAAGCTAATCCCATGATTTTTTTGTGTGCCATGTTGGAAGGAAAACTGTTTGTTTATTTTCGTGTAAGCACTCAATATTTAATCTAATATTTAAGTGGAATTGTACTTTTTAATTTTGGACGCATTCTAGGCTTGTCACCTTTCGGGTCTGAAATAGATATATTATTTGAAGAAATACATATTGTGTCACTGGGTTATGTTGAAGCGTTGGCCTAAATCTGGCATGGCGAATAATCACCAACATTGATTCAAGGCTGCCGTATATTTATGCGATATACTGTGTATTGCAAAACAAACAGGTGAAAGTCTGGTTTCAAAACCGACGCACGAAGCAGAAAAAAGACCAGGGAAAAGATTCCGACGTTCGGTCGACGGCCTCTGAGACCGCAGCAACGTGCAGCGTGTTACGGCTCCTGGAACAAGGCAGGCTTCTGTCGCCGCCCGGGTTGTCCGGTATCCTGCCCTGTGCCACCAATAGCCTAGGATCAACTCTGCGTGCCCCCGTCGTCGGCCTTGGCACTACATTGGGCACATCATCACTCACGGTGGGGACATCAGGAGCACCGACACTGAGCACCACCCACCCCGGACACAATGTTTTCAGTATGCCGGTACCGTCCCTTATTGGGACGGTAGCTACAAGGCTCGCCTCACCTTTAACTGTTACCGGATCTTTGACGGGGAACTTGCAGGAACTTTCTGCTAGATACTTAAGCTCTTCGGCTTTTGAGCCCTATTCCAGGAATGGCAAAAGAGAAACAATGGACAAAAAAATAATGGACTGACATATCTTCAGGAAGCAGCATTCTTTTTCTGTTGACCCATGTGGGCTGAATTTAAAAATATTGGAAATTAACAATCGAGTAACACATGCGCATACATATATTATGCATATATAATCCATTCCCAAAGATCTACCTAGTCAGTTTAGATTATTTTGTAAAAAGTCTGAACCAACCTCGTTCAATTTGGGGCGGGGCGGGGGTGGGGGGGGTGGGGGTGGAAGGAATTGACTGCTCCAACATCAGTTCTCAAATGGGCCATACTGTAACGAGATGTAGTACAGAGCTCTGCTTACAATATGACAGTCCGTGCGAGTTCATAACGCAGGCAACATTCGACTTGTCCAGTAGTACAGTGTAATTTTGGATATTTTTGAATTGCCGCTTGGGTAAATCATCTAACAAAAAAAAGACACTTTTTAGAGTCTAGTTCCTGAAGGAACAAAGTATTCGATGTTCATGTTGCTTGTTCTAGCTCAGTTAGATATGTCATGAATGAAGGTTGTACGCTGTCTGGTCTTTTGTATAAAAAACGTATATTGTTTTAAACACGTGCCACCAAACTCCAGATATTCTGATGTATAGCTTTTATTATAGTATAATAATTTGGAGGTAAAATCTGAAATTGTATTTTATTGTAAATTATTGATTAACGTCCGTAATTAATAGACTAATGGTTTAATGGAACGGCGGTGAGTGTATTTAAAGTTAAATAGAGACAAATGAAAACCCTTGCTACTAACTTGATCTGTATTTTGTCATTTGTTATCTTTTGCATGTCGTAAGAGTGAAAATACATGTGGTCCTGAAATGTTAATAGCTGTGGTTTCTTATTCCCATCAAAAACATCTTTCCCGGTATTCGGAATGGCTGAGGAAAACAATACTGGGGAGAGTATGCACAAATCGATAACATATATTAAAACACCAACCTTTAAAACGGGACACGTTTGTTTGTGTTTTTGAGGTTAAAAATCAAAAATAGTGGATGTCATTTTCGGCTCTTCGTTCACGTTTTCCGTTGTATTACAACAATCTAGGCAACATGTGATCTTATTTTTATTCATTATCGGCCATCAGGTCCCATACCACATTGTGCTTACCATAAGTGGCAACCAAAATGATTGCTGTTAACGAAGATAAGTGAATATAAACATATAATCAAATATTAGTGCGCAACGCCACTTGTTTGAAATAAAGGTGGCAGCGCATTCATTGCAAACAATAGAGTTTTGCACATCGTTATAAAAGGGTCATAGTCAATGAAATCAAAAGAATAGATTCAAATTAAACGGTTTCGTAGATGTTGCTAAATGTTTTAGCTTTATATCGGGTGCTAGTGTTAATGTGATATATGGTCTCTGTAGAGAACTACATCTGAATAAGAGCAATCTCATATTAGTTTAATAAGCAATCATTTTTTGGCTGAAAATTAATTTTGTCGTTGTGTATTGACTCAATTATCTGACGTCATTCTCTGGTCCTAATGACCCGAGTTACGGACTTCCGGCACGCTATTTAGTCTTCCTGCACCTATCGAATTCTGAGAAACAAACATTGATAGAAGAGGTTTTCCAAAACTATAATTAACGGCTGTAAATATTAGTCTTTAATCCCCAGACTAAATCTAACATTGTTGTTTTCATGTATACTTTAATCATTTCCGACAAAAGGAGCTGTTTTAAGTTACTGTCGATTCATTCCACACTGGACTTTTTATTTTGAAAGGTCATTTTTAATTGCAGCTTTTTAAAATAATTGCCAGCGCTCTTGAAACCAACGCTAGATAATTGTACAAAGTAGCAGCAGAAAGACTAATAGTACAAATCCGCCGGGTTATAACACATAGCACCCAGCACTGCAATTTCATAACCATCCTGGAAACATCATTTGTTACATATGCCACTTATCAAGATTCGTGAATGTGAAATAATAGTAGACTTATTTCCCACAAATAGAGATGGTTATGCAGTGTAGGTTTCACTCTGGAAGCGGCTCTGAATCTCCTTTGGTTTGAATTACTAGCGCCATACATGAACCACGTTCACAATCTATGGGACATTTGTTCTCCGTCGACACGTTGCAACCAAGCAGTCAGTCTTTACAAACTGCTATAAATTATTCAAAATATAAACTAGGAAATGCTGCAGACCTTTTATTTCTTATTTCCTACATGTTCTGGGTTGTTCTGCAACACATAACAGAATAAAATATGTAAATTTGAAGTTTAACTGTAATCTATTACACCGTGTGGTTCTTGATGGGTAACTTCTGAAAACTTTGAAATTCCCAGAGATTTAAAAACTTCTGTAATGGAAAAGAGAGTCACTGAAATACAAATGAACGGGAATGAATTATTTTAAAAGGGGGAATGTCAAAAATATTCTGTTTAAATGTCTTTCCATTTCTATGAAGCCCTCACCTGTCAGTTGAGTAAAAAAAATCAAAATAACTTTCTCTTGACACTAACTGCAACACAAACTCTGTGAATGGCTTAATGATTGAAATTATTTTAACTGTATCTGCGAAGCCAGAAGTTTGTCACAGCAGAACTGATCTTAAACTCTTTCCAACTGGGTTGGGACACATCTAAATCGGGCTGTCCTCTCCACCGATCTCCTCTTTATTCCCATCAATATGAATTCGTTTCCGACGACTCTTTCTCTCTCTCCCTCTCTCGTGGGGATATTCTAGTGTTATACTAAAGGAATATTACACAATTTCTGTGTTAACTGTGCATTTTACAAAATCAGATTTATTATCACTGACACGTGACGTAAAATTTGCCGTGTTGCGGTGCAGACATAAAAATCTATAAATTACAAAAATAATTAAAGAGTGCAAAAAAGGAATACAACTTTTGCATTTCAAAATATCCAGTTAAATCTCCCCAATAAGTCAATGAGTTTCCTTTGCGATAGTCTCTCAGACCGGACTTCCTAGTTTGTCTAAAATAAAAACAAACGTTCTAAATTGCAAATCAATCTCATTTAACTGTGCTTTGATTGACTGTGGATAGATCTGACCTCTGTCATCGCCTTGCTGAATAGGCCAATGTGAAACTGGAAATTGGAGGTTTGGGGGAATGAATCAGACACGGTGGCATTTTCACCACTCTCGGCGTCGCAGTGTTTACTGGCAATTTATTCAAACTGCATTCAAATAATCCCGGTCTCAATAAAAAGACATATCGTTTATATTGTAACTAACCAGCAACATAGATTGCGAATAGACTGAGAAACAAAGAAAGATCGTTGTTGAGATTACAGTATATAATTCATTTTAAACTTTCTTCATCACTTGAGTCGTTTTGACGCAGCGAGAAAAAGTTTAATTGCTGATGAAACTGTTCCGAACTATTCTATTATATGAACATCTGCAGGAAAAAATGCTGTAATATGTTCCATATTTTAGGTAATATTGAATAAAACTGCGTTATATTTACCGACTGCTTGACTGGACCTGCATCAAAGGCAAAAATTGTAAAGACAAAGAGGATGCGTCCCCACAACAGGAATAAGATTGAATTGGTGTGTAATGAAATAATCTAAACCTGTCACCTTCCCACAGTTAATAACGTGATCCTGTTATAAACTACAAGTTCACACTCCGCATTTTTAAATGCTTCTTTAAAAATTGGCGACTTTTTCAGCCTATTTAAAACATATAACGCTATGCTTTTTATTAGCTTAAGTTTTGGCATAAGTACAACTTGGTTAATACCTATTCCATGCCTCTCATTTTGTAAAGCATTAGAATACTCTTGATTTACTTATACTTATTCTGATAAAATTTGTATAATTCTATTGAATAAATTCTGATATCAGGTCGCCACAGAAGATTGTGTGATGGAATCAAGTACAGGTATCGCCAACTTGTTTAAACCCATGGACTCTTTTCCTACTAGCTTTGATGCTGTTTCTGTAGTGAATTTATGTGGTGGTGGGTTGGGGGTTGGGGGACTATCCTATGCTTATCAGAAATAGAGACATTTATATTGCCTATTTACTGATTGACCAGCGGCTTATGTGCAGCGATTTCCTATTAATCATAAATAATTAAATATTAAAAACATAACATAGGTCTAAGAGAGACTGTAGTATCTACTGGTGCTTTCAGTATTAATTAATACTGAGAGCCAAAATACTGGAAACTTAGCATCCTATCGTCTAAATTACCCTGATAAATAAAATGGAACCGTTCTTAAAAGGACCAGCATTTTGGTAGTGACGCAGGGTTCTGCACAGACAACGGGTACAGTATTGCACAGACAATATTGCAGAATAGCACACGCACCTTTTGATGTCTGAAGAAGGGGAAATGGAGAGTTTAGGAAATTCAAATCAAAAGGGTGACCTTGGAACAAGACTCTTTCTCTGCACACAGACAAGCTGTCCTTCACAGCTCCAGAGTGGAAATTCACATAATAGGTTTCCCACACCCTAATCAAGATTGTTTTTAAATCGATGAGGTAGGGTTTATTTCCTAATCGTGTTTTGTACATCACGGTGGCAACATTTGTACACGTTTAACTTTTACTTTTAGAATATTTTCCAATACGAATATTTTAATGAGGATTTGATTACAAAGGACATGACGCTGTTTGTGTGTTCCCAGGAGCAGAACATGCAACGAGAATGCCAGGAAGTTTTTATATATTGGGCAGCCAATGGAAACCACCGCCTAACCTGCCCATACACCTTTCCAGCCGGCCTCACACCGGCCCCTATACCGCGATGTATGAATCTTTCATTTCCCATAACCTCTTTTCCCCTTTGGCCTCCTGAACGAGATTGTCAATTTCGTGATAAATTAAGGGGTAGTTTTATGTAGTGAGGCCAAAGCCACCAGGAAACGAATTGAGACTGAACGAATTTGTTTCACAGAGGATCCTTTCAGGCAGAAGGGGTGTGTGTGTGTGTGGGGGGGGGGGGGGGGGGGGGGGGGGGGGGGGGGGGGGTGGGGGGGGGGGGGAGGGATTTTCATTCTGTCAATCTGGACCGACTTCAAATCTAAGATCCCTAAATG
Source organism: Pristis pectinata (assembly GCF_009764475.1). Lineage (NCBI taxonomy): Eukaryota > Metazoa > Chordata > Chondrichthyes > Rhinopristiformes > Pristidae > Pristis > Pristis pectinata. Next base: position 13,624,870 of record NC_067416.1, read on the forward strand.
CCAACTCACTGTGTTGGCCAGTCTGTCTTATATGGAGTCTATTTCATAGGACCAATGAGACTAACTTCTTTCACATCCCTTCAATAATACATACTAAAACGTCACGATCCTTCAATGTTATATTCCTGTTTGCCGAGGCCGGTGTGCAATTAAGGATATATTGTAAGCATTAAAGTGAATGACTGGCAGAAGATCGTTCAACATATAATTGCACAGTATCGCTATACTGAAGTCATATTGAAAGTACACAAATAAAAAGCTCTACCATTGGGCTCACTATATACTTTTCATTGAGGTAGCACAAAAGCACAGTCATTTTTTTTCCCATTCCTGATAGGGAGCCAGGCAGATCATTGATACCAGCGTCTGATTAATAATTGACCACTCATACTTGCTCAATAGAACCTGGAACAGTAGGGCTGTCACTGGGGTCCAGGATTCTGTCGACTCAGCTTCAGAAAATAACCTAATTGGAAGGATGTTCCTCATTCAGTTTTGTCCAAAGTGTTGCCCTAGGGCCATATCTGTTAAGCGAGTTTTCATGAAACCCGGGGAGCTTAATTCTGTTTATGTTTTTTTATTTCTTTCTATATTCCTGTTCGAATTTCATTGGCCCGAAGTCCTCGGAATAATTGCCCAATTCTGTTGATGCTTATATTTCTTTCTCGATGTCTGTTTGAATTTCATTGGCCTGAAGGCCCCCTGAATAGCTGCTCCAAGTGCCGTTGCCTTTATTGGTCGATACATACTAAATCGGAACAACAGAATCTGTTATTAACCACAGCTTCAGAAACGTGCACCTTAAGGGAACATTGAGTTAAACCTATAAGGTGCCATGCGAGAGATACAGGCCATGCAGATTTCCACCACTGATGCTACTAAAATGTGTGAGGTCAGGAGGAAGAACCTATATGAATGGGTCTACGGTGACTTGGGAGACACATTTACAGGTCTCCCCCTCCTCCTGCTGCCCTATAACCCCTGAAATGAACAATATGGGTAACCCAACTGGACTTCTGCAAACAAATTTACTTCAAAATCTTCTCCGAAGTTTGAGTCTTCGATTTGACGTCAGTTCTGACCTACATGACCAGTTATACCTGTTGAAACTGAGTACATCTGTGCTAATATTGTACCAGGTCTTAACTGTGGAAGCTTCAACTTTTGGGATCCCCTGTGCTGGTTCCAACTTATATCATTCACTTCAATGACAACCCATCTCCCAACCCCAATAACACGTAGACATACCTACATGCATACTATTCCATACAATACATATGCCTTAAAATTGGGGTTAAGTACACCTGGATTCTCTTACTGCTGTTGTATTCTCCGTCTTAGTGAAGAGCAGAGAAGTGCTTGAACGGCAAGATTATGGGGCCGGAGTATACAGTTAAGTGTCACAAGGAAGTTCTGCCCTAGAGGCTTCAGAAAACTTTAGATAAGGTGCTAAGAGGTTAGTGTGCAAAACTAAAACACATGGGATTGAGGGTAACATACTAGCATGGACTGCGAACTGGTGGACAGGCAGGAACAGAGAGTAGTAATAAACGGATCTTTTTCTGGGTAGGAGGCAGTGACCAGTGGAGTGCCACAGAGATCAGTGCTTTGGCCTCAGTTATTCACAATACAAATCAATGATTTGGCTGAGTACTTTGAATGGAGCATTTCCAAGCTTGCAGCTAACACAAAGCTGTGGGGGGGGGGGGGGAGGTGGGAAGTGAGCTGTATATAGGATGTGAAGAGGCTCGAGTGTGGTTTAGACAAGTGTGGTGAGTGGCCAAATGCATGTAGATGCAGTATAATATCAGGTTATCCACGATGGCACTGTGGTTCTAAAAACAGAAAGACAGATTATTATCGGAATGCTGATAGACTGGGAAAGTGGGAAGTGCAATGAGACCTGCGTGTCCTTGTACACTAGTCACTGAACACAAGCATTCAGGTGAGGAAAGCAATGATTTCATTGTGGTGAAATAGGTTTGAGGGGCTGAATGGCCTCCTCTATCCATGTGTTCCACTGATCCAAAAGATTCACCATTTCCTTTCGTACAGTGCAAATTTTGAAGGAACTTTCCTGAACTACTAATGAATGGAAAGATAAAAGGTCACAGCATACATCTATAGACAAAAACTTTAGAACCCTTTGGCTCTTATTTTTCACTCTCTATTGCAATCTTTTTCAATTTAACTTTTGTTCTTATTCTAATTTATTTTTGTGATTATTAAAGTTTCATTTTTGACATCTTTCACTTGTTCATGGGTTTAAGGCCTTCATTACCTGAAAACCAACTACAAAGGTGTTAAAATGTTTCAGCAAATTAAAAGATTTGGAAGATTAATATCATGGCAGGTTAATCTTTGATATGTACCAATGCACAGAACAATGAAGAAGAATGTTATCAGTCCTGAGTCCAAAGTTACCCTTTCTGGTAATGTTCACATAGCATATCTGGCGTCCTCTCTGCTCCATTTCTAAAGCCATTGTCCAATGGGGTTCATGTGAACAATCCCCTAATCTAAATTTAAATCACCAACTGGAAATTAGTCTGGGCTCAGATTCATTTTAACAATCCAAGAGACAGGGTTTAAGCCTAGTAATTTGCTAACAGCTGCCTCATCTCCGGAGGCAGCTTCCCCTTCAAGCAAGTCCAGAGTTGGAAGGGGATAAGTTCATGGATAGTGGTGTCCTTCAGTACTGTGGAGTCAGGGGGAACACTGATTACACTGTAAAATGAATGAAAGAGTGCTGTCCACTATTCTGGAGACAGCTGCAGATTTGGCCATATGCATATCTTAAAGAAAGGAGTGGTGGGAGGCCCTTCATTAATATATTCAAAATGGACCAATTTCCTGTTTAAAGCGCCCTCCATAACCTTCACCCTCAGCTACCCATGGCCTCTGCCCTAACCACTCCAACACCATACCAATAACTTGGCATGCTTTCTGCTCATATTACGCCTAAATATACATGCAACATCTATCATTTACAAAGGGGTAAATTGCTTTTAGGATTTTGAAAAAAAAATGATAGGGTAGATAGAAACATTTTCTGCTGGTACTGAATCCAGGAAAAGTGGGCCTAATCTCAAAATCCGATCCAGGCCATTCAGGAAAGAGGTTAGGAACAACTTTTTTTTTAACATACAGCTGATAATATAGCATGGAACTTTCTCCCCCACAAAAAAACACGGTAGATGCTAACCAACAGTTTTTATTCTAAGATTAATATATTTTGGCTAGCCAAGATTAACTATTTAGGAATAAGGAATCAATATAGGTAAATAGGGTGCAAATGACCCACAATATCATTGAATGACAAAAGAGGCTCAAGGGGCTAAATGACCTTCTACCATTCCTATGCTTCTATAGAGACCCAGATCTGGATACTGCTAACTGCACTTAGAGTCTTCTGTTGCTTGAGTCTTAATATCATATTAAGGAGAAAATATTTTTACCAAACCTAATATTATTCCTAAGTTTATTGGTTCTCTGAGGGATAATGCTGAAACATGATTACTGGCTCCAAAATTAAAATTACTGTTTTATATATGGAACACATGATGACAATGCAAACATCATGACACTTTGAAACCTCTCTGCTAATGAATCACAAAATTTAGATCGGATTTTAGAGACGGCAGTTTTAATCAAAATAGGAAGCAAGCTACTTTGAGTCAATCTCCACTTTACATTTATATTGCATATCTCTAGTCACTAAGATATATTATTTTTGAATTAATTAGTCTTTATAAATTTCATCATGCAGCACTAAATTGACAATATTTATTGAAAATTATGCTATTTTAGAAATTAAGTTCGAGACTACTGCGTCAGTATTTCTGAAATGTGACATACACAGTGAAAGAGAAGTCTAGTTATTACAGCAGTGGCAATGCAATCAGATGATAATGGGTCTGAGTCAATGGGTTGCCTGACTCTCAATCTGCTGTTGTAGTAGGATAAGTGTTGTTAAATTATTGCTGTGCTGGTAGATAAAGTCTTTTTTATATTGCACTCTATTTTGTAGAGAAACTTGTAATTTTCTATACTACTGTGTTCCAAGTACACATTGCTTTCATGGAGTAGCACTGATTAAAGTCATAAAAATGTTTATGAGTTTTTTTCCCAACTGTACAAGGTTGCTTGAAGGCACTGTCTATGCACTGATAATCTTTGAAGTGTTTATTTTAACTTGCCCATCTGGCAGAAATACGGAGGTAGTCATAGTCATACAGCATTGAAACAGGCCATTTGGTCCACCACATCCATACTGACCAGCAAGCACCTATTTGTATTAATCTCATCTTCCAGCACTTGGCCATAGCCTTCCATGCCTAGCTGATTCAAGTGCTCATCTAAACATTTCTTAAGTGCTGTCAGTGACTCTACTTCCACCACTCTCTAAGTGAAAAAGGTCCCCCCTCAGATTCCCTCTAACTCTCTTACCCCTTACTCTGTCCTCTAGTTTTGACTACCTCTGATAGGAGGAAAAGTCTAGTGCAGTGTACCCTATCTAAACTCCTCATAATCTTATATACCACAATCAAGTCCCCTCTTAACCTCTTCTGCTCTAGTGAAAACAGATCTAGCTTCTCCAGTCTCTCCTCCTAGCTGAAAAACTCCATCCCAGGCAACATCCTTGTGAATCAGCTTTGCACCCTCTCCATCACTATCACCTTTTTTATAGTGTGGTAACAAAATTGCACGCAGTACTCCAGCTGAAGTCTGATCAATGTTTTATAAAGTTGGAGTATAACCTCCCTGCTCTTGTATTCAGTGCCCCAACGAATGAAGGTTGGTATCCCATACACTTTCTTAAACACATTATCTACCTGTGCTGCCACTTACAAGGGCAGTGTTGTCAACATTCAGCAGCACCAGTTGCTGCCTACTTACTCTTTATATTAAGCTGTGCGGCAGTGTGGATGGTGAGGAGGATACAAAGACACCTCAAGAGGATGAGGAAATGGCAACCAAAACATAATGTGGAAATATTTGAGATTGTCCATTTTGGTAGAAAAAAATACAAAAGCAGAAGTATATCTTAAATGGTGCGGGATATCCTTGCACATGAATCAATGAATGTTAACCTGCAGGTACAACAAGCAATAGAAAGGCAAATGGTATGCTTGACTTTATTATAAAAAGGTTTGCACATAAGAGTATAGATCTTACTGCAATTATGCAGAGCTCTGGTGAGATCACATTTGGAATCTTGTGCACAGGTCTAGTTTCCCTATCTGAGAAAGGACATACTAGTTATAATGCAACAAAGGTTTCTGGGATTGTGGGTTTGTGATACGAGAAGAGATTAAGCAGTCCGGGTCAGTACGTTTATAAGCTTAAAAGAATGAGCAGTGATCTCATTGAAATGTACAAAGTTCTTACAGGGCTTGACTGGACTCACGTTTCCCCTGAAGGGGTGTCTAGAACCAGGATCACAGTCTCATAATTAGGGTCGGTCATTCAGGACAGAGATGAGAATAACTTTCATCACCCAGAAAGTAGTGAATCTTTGGAATTTCTATTCAAGACAACAGTGGAAGCTCAGTTCCTGACTGTACTGAAGACAAGAGATCAATATTTCTTTGGATATTAGTGGAAACCAAGGTTATGGGATCTTATTGAATAGTGAAACATGCATGAAGGGTGGAATGGTTTCTCCAGTTTCTAGGCTTATGTTCATACTGCCCTGTTACAATATTTTCCAGGCCTTCTGCTAGTCAGAACCTACCTGAATTAGCTAGAACCTTCACTATATTGGAACCAAATGCAATTCAGAGGGAGAACCATGTCATACTCACTCGATCCTGTTAAGCACAGCACTTTTCCCTTATCAACTTTTCCCAAACTGCCAAAAGTTGCAGCAGCCCAGAATCTCTGCAATGCAATGGGACGCTGATAACGGTATACAGCTTGCTGGTAGTATGATAATAAGACTAATATCACAAAATGCGTTGGGGGTTCTGTCTCCTGCCACCTCATTCCATGCCTGGAATTAACTTGCGTCTTTTAAGTTAACATCAGCATGTCGTGTATGAATGTGAATATAGATGGTTTTGTATGGATGACAGTTAGATATAATTTATAAAAGAATGGATGCCAATTAGTTATTATGTAGTAATAATCTGACTGAGGACTTTACATTCTATTGTACATTGCATAACAAAATGTAAGCAATGTAAAATGCTCAATGGAACCCAAATACTCTCCATTATTAGTAATTCATTCTATTTTGATATTATGTTTTGATATTATGTTTTGATATTATTGACTGCATTTGTCAGTGAGTTCTATGTCCTTGATATATCATGATAGTAATTCAAAGAATTTTATGAGTGAAGGTCCATTAATGGGAATTTGGCATTATCATGCAGACCAGTTCATGATATCTGTGAGTGAATATTAGAGTTACCACATCATGAAAAGAATACTTATACACTTCTGCTAAAATTTGGCTTCACACCAGGTAAAATAATACCAATATTGATTACATTGTTGTGAAACCAATAGTCAAAAGCAAATTGTCACATGACCAACAGTTTTAATTCAGGAGGCTGATAGACTGGTTGAGAGAGATTATAACTTTGGCTTATAAGTGAAAGGAAGCATTAGCAAAACTAAGCTGCTGAAAATAAATAAGAAGGCAAATAATAGCCCATCACCATCAACAAAAATACCACAGAGTAAGTAACATTTGCATTATGCTAGTGCCAGGCAATCAATATCTTCTCAAAAGGATGTCATATCATTTATCCTTGAAACTCAACAGTATTACCATCACTAAGTGTCCCACCATCAACATCATATCGCTCACCATTGACCAGAAATTGAACTGGGTCAGTCACCGAAGTACTGTGGCTATGAAATTTGGTCAGGGGTGGGCAATAAATGCAAAGCCAAATCATCCATTTCCAAGCAAACAGGATAAAGCACCTTCAACATCACCTTCAGTGTGTTGTTACATGGTTCATTGCTGATTGTTCATAAGCTAGGTCCCTTCTAGAACAAGTGCCACTGGAAGATCCTTGGAATTATCAGGCCACAGTCAATTTCAAACCAAGAGTTGCATTAGAGGACAAATGCAAAATCTCAAACAGTGAAAAGGAGGAGATAAAGATGGTTTGAATATCAAACATTACAGCACAGTACAGGCTCTTCGGCCCACAATGTTGTGCCGACATTTTATCCTGCTCTAAGATCTATCTAACCCTTCCCTCCCGCATAGCTCCCCATTTCTCTATCGTTCATATGTCTATCTAAGAGACTCTCAAATGTCCCTAATGTATCTGCCTCCACAACCTATGCCGGCAGCGCATTCCACCCTCCCACCATTCTCTGTGTACAAAACTCACCTCCTGACATTCCCTTATACTTCCCTCCAATCACCTTAAAATTATATCCCCTCATGTTAGCCATTGTCGCACTCGGAAAAAGTCTCTGTCCACTCGATCTATGCTTCTTATCATCTTGTACACCTCTATCAAGTCACCTCTCATCCTCCTTCTCTGCAAAGCGATGCGGACCCCAAGATCCATCTGTTCCTCCACACTGCTAAGGGTCCTGTCCATTAACCTTGTATTCTGCCTTCAAATTCAATCTCCGAAGTGTATCACTTCACACTTATCCGGATTGAACTCCATCTGCCACTTCTCAGCCCAGCTCTGCATTCTATCAATATCCTGTTGTAATCTACAGCAAAATTCTACACTATCCACAACACCACCAACCTTTGTATCATCAGCAAACTTACTAACCCACCCTTCCACATCCTCATCCAAGTCATTTATAAAAATCACAAAGAGCAGGGGTCCCAGAACAGATCCCTGTGGAACACCACTGGTCACCGACCTCCAGGCAGAATATGCTCCATCTACCACCACCCTCTGTCTTCTATGGGCGAGCCAATTCTGAATCCACACAGTCAAGTTTCCCTGGATCCCATGCCTCCTGACTTCCTGAATAAGCCTTCCATGAGGAACCTTATCAAATGCCTCACTAAAATCCATGTACATCACATCCACTGCTCTACCTTCATCAATGTGCTTTGTCACATCCTCAAAGAATTCAATCAGGCTCGTGAGGCACGACCTGCCCCTCACAAAGCCATGCTGACTGTCCCTAATCAGCCTATGCTTCTCTAAGTGCCCATAAATCCTGTCTTTAAGAATCTTCTCCAGTAATTTGCCCACCACTGAAGGAAGACTCACTGGTCTGTAATTCCCAGGGTTATCCCTACTCCCTTTCTTAAACAAAGGAACAACATTTGCCACCTTCCAATCATCTGGCACTACTCCTGTGGCCAGTGAGGACACAAAGATCGTCGCCAAAGGTGCAGCAATCTCTTCCCTAGCTTGCCGTAATAACCTTGGATATATCCCGTCGGGCCCTGGTGACTTATCTCTCCAAATGTTTTTCAGTAGTTCCAGCACATCCTCTTTCCTCACATCGACATGCCCCAGCATATCCTCACAAACGTCAAGATCGCTCTCTCTGGTGAATATCGAAGCAAAGTATTCATTAAGGACCTCGCCTACCTCTTGCGACTCCAGGCACATGGTTCCTCTTTTATCCCTGATTGGTCCTACTCTCACTCTAGTCATCCTCTTATTCCTCACATACATGCAGAATGCCTTGGGGTTTTCCTTAATCCTACTCGCCAAGGACTTCTCATGCCCCCTTCTAACTCTCCTAAGTCCATTCTTAAGCTCCCTCCTGGCTACCTTGTACCTCTCCAGAGTCCTGTCTGATCCATGCTTTCTAAACTTCAGGTAAGCTTCTTTCTTCCTTTTGACAAGATATTTTACATCTCGTGTCAACCACAGTTCCTTAGCTCTTCCATCCTTACCCTGCCTCAATGGGACAAACTTATCCAGAGCCCCATGCAAGTATTCCTTAAAGAACCTCCACATTTCCACTGTGCACTTCCCCAATTCTTTGGGTATATTTTTCTGAATACCACCAGATGGACTACACAGATGAGCTCTGTGTTGGACACCAGAAGAGAAGAATAAAATGGACCAATCCATTTCTCTATGGTGAAAAGCAGTAAAGAAAGAAGTGAAAGTGTATAGCCTGATATTGGGTACCATCATCAGGCAGACCACAAACCAACAGCAAAACTACTGGACGGTGGAAGCCTTGTGGCCATTTGATGAATGAAGGGAAATGAATGAATGAATTAACTTCCACAACTGCAAAATCAGCATGCAATCTAAATCCTATACTGTAGTGCCAAAACCCAACCAAGCAGAAATCAGTTTACTCATTCTATTATATTGAATTCCCCTGGTCTTGATGGTTATGTACCATGCCATCTGTATGTATTTACCAACATAGTGATTAGGATTACCAAATAACTTGCGACATGTATCCTGTGTTGAAATTGCAACTCTTGTAACAAACTTCCATAATTTATATTTTTATAACTGGGTATTGTTAGCAAAAAATTACTTTAAACTGATGCAGAAACACTTCACTGATGAAGCTACTATCAGAATTGTGTAATGTCTTAGAACTAGGCATGCAATCAGGGAGTGAAATCAGCAATGCACTATCATTAATTTTATGTATTTATTGCAGGCTTATTTAATAAGGATTAACTTGGTTCAGTCAAGTGCTGACTCTTGCATTTCCAGTGTGAAAAGCTTAAGAATATAATGAAATGAACATAAGAATGCATAAGCAACATTAGGGACTGATGCTATTTCCACAAAGGGAGTAATATGCTAAGGATATAGGGCATTGCTGACTGCTCCTCTGCTCTTTTAATCAATTGTGGATTAAGGCACTGAAGTTCAGAAAAGAATGATAAGCACAGAAAATGCAAATTCTTTCCATGAACTCAAAGAATTATATGTAATATCCAGAGGGTGCCCAAACACTCAAATTCTGACAAGAACTGTGGCTTGTCAGGGCTGATCAAAACATGGCTCATGGCACCACTGCACTTCACATGTATTGACTGAGAGCCCACAGTTAAATATTTTTAGGTAAGACTATCAGTGCTAATGATGTGCTCATAAAACAACATTTGTCTTTAGACCATGCAACTAATGCTTTAAAAGAGAGACTTTGCAATCTTTAGGTTGTGCATCCTTGCACATATAACATTGGAGCAACAGGAGATGGAGCAAGGTAGCTGAAAGCCAAGAAACATTGTATGAGATCACATGGAGTTGGTGGCTTTATCCCAGAAATACATAGTTTGAAGTCTAATACTTAGACAGGCATTTAATTTTTAACAACCATTTCTTATCCTTGGTTTTTAGATTGTAAACATTCACAAAATATGGTTACACGCATACTTCCTCCTCATGCTTGTTACATCATATAATGATTTTAGGTTAACATTTATATTGGAATTGATATACACAAGTATGTACGAAAGAGTTGTATGCATCAAAATACAATGAGAATGTTATATTTAAAAAGTTTCCCATCATAATGGAATCACAGTTTTTCCCATGGAAAAATTTAACTAGAATCATTCACCATTGTGGTACAATTCATTAATTCATTCTCTTTTATTTAAAATGTAACATACATTTGTTTTCTTTTACTTTCCCTTCCTGCCTTTTTTCTTAATAAAGTACAGAAACATTTAACTGGATAGCACTCTATTCCTCTGAGCTTCCTTGCAGTGCTTCACGTCACAGTTTCACTCCCTGCCTTTCTTTGTTGCAGAAGTTCCTGGTCTCTTAACCTGTTATCTTCTATGGTGTCTGGTTCATCGTCCCTTCTGATCCCCATTTGAACTCACCCCTTCCCCCCACCTCACAGCACCCAAAACATGTCTCAGTAACTGCTTCAGTTCCCAACTTGACTTCAGCTTATGTCTTGGCTGCATTCTATAGCTCTAGTTCTTGTGGCCTCCTCCCTACACTGACTTTCCAAACTGAACATTGCTTTGCTTTGCAAGATTGAAGCCAACCATCTGGTCCTATTTGCTGATGCTTCTATTTATCTGTGGTACAACAGCTCTTGTTGCATGTTGTAACCAGTGTTCAGACATGCCTCATGCAAGCCTGACACCTGGCTTTACTTCTCAAAATTTCTCTGATGTTAAAGTATTAAAGACCATTCATTTTAAAAATAATTATAAACAATGCAAAATCAAATGCCTGTTTGTAGTTTAAGGGGACAGCTCTCTTTATTGGGAATCTGACAGAAATCAGGCTGCCCTCCACTGGATCTTGGATTTTCTTGCACAGATATAATCTAGTTAATAGCCACACCAAAAAGGTAAGTAGTTTTTAAAATTGGCGTAGAGCTTTCTTCCTGGTTCCCCTGCATATTCTCAAGTGCTACCACTGGTGGTTCAAAATTAACATATTCAGTTGAGCTTGACATAACAACTTAGGTGAAGCTCAGGACCAATTTCCACAATCTTCAACCTCCTTCTTTCAGCCAGTCATCAATCCTTCTACCTGTTTCATTCCTAAACAATGGACGAATTAAATTTCTTGGTCAATATGGTCTCTCACTCCTGCTCTGACCTTGTGTGCTATCATTCACGTCACTCAACTTTAATACAGCATTACCATCTCCTGCTGCCATTATATTCCACTAAAACTTCCAATCACAATTCCTTTCCGTCCCTTTATACTTTCCCATCCCTTGCCACCATGCTTGTACCACCCTCTCTTTCCTGCATCTCCACCCAACAACCTCCTCCCATTATGTGAAAAACAGAACTGAAAGAAAATGTAATATTAGAAAAGGAGATAAAAATGATCATGGCAAATTAAGCAAAAACATACACACAAAGAAGCAACAATACACCAAGGAACAGACATCAAGCGGATTTTTCCTGCTGAATTTATTTGAGAAATGCCACAGTAGGTCTGCTAACTAAAAGAAAACAGGAACCAGATTTTAAAATGATCTGTTATGCCTTTATTGAAAAAAATAGAAATGGTGTTCTTTGTGATAAATCTGATCTGTTGATGTTCTTCCCAGCATAACACATAACCTAATGCACTGTATCCTTTCTGTTATTTCACCCCCTCACTCTGCACTGTTGGAAGGATTAGCTTGGTGATCTGAAGCGCATTTGTTCATGATTCAGCTGGCTACCTACCAAACTTCCATGATTCTACATGCAACTGGAATAGTCTGTCTTATTGCAGTCATTTGCTTCAGAGGCAGCTGGAGGAAAGGACAGGTGGCAGCAAGTGGAGGCCAAGTCTACTTTGCTGTTCCACTTACTATGCTCTATCACTAATCATTGGAATTTCATTCTTGTGGTTCTCTGAATACTTTTTCTAAAGGCACTGAAGCTGGACGTGGTTTAGAGTATAGGCTCTACAGTACCTACAGTCACACAGGAAGCATTCCTGAAACACTTCCTTCATATGAGTTCCACCACATATATTGCACAGATCACATTTGCAAGACTAAGAGCAGTGAACCATTCTTCTAACAAGAAGTGACACTATGTTGCTGTGTTTCTCTTGTTTTAAAGCATTGAATACTTATATCATTTAAATTATTTAGAGGAGGACACACTACTCGAGTCATTTCTCACTGAATCGTTAAGAATAATGTGAATGAATTTGTGTATATACATTTTCAACATGCTTTTGATAAGGCACTATACACAAAGCAAACTAATACAGTACTATTCAGAATATAATCACTAGAATAGAGGGATGACAAGAGGCAGTGCTAAAACATACTTTGCTCATAAATTACTGTAACATTTATGGCCTTCTGAGTTTATCTTCCTCTCATTAAAATGTTGTGCACATATCTCTAAAACAGACTTTAAGATACCGTAAACATCAAAAATATCCATTTCGCCAATTGCAAAGTTTATAAGTCTGTGGAAATGTGAAACAATGAATCCTGAGAAAGATAATTAGTTTTGACTTGGTTGAACAGGTTTTTCAAAGTGACAGGGATTGATGAAGGCAGTGTGGTTGATGCTATGCAAATGGATTGCAAAATATTTTTTTGATAAAGTAACAATACATTTGTTAACCAAATTCTAGAGTATGGGAATAATACAAAAGCAGCAGGTTGAATGAGCTAAGGGACAGAAAACAGAGGCAATGCCTACAAGATTGATTAAGTAAGTAAGGTAAGGCCTAGAGGTAGCAGCAGAACTGATGGTACTTGCAGGAATGATGGTGAGCAAGAGGTATAAAAAGAGAGGCTGGTAGGGGGAGAGCAGCCATTTTGAAAGGGATGTGAGTTCAAAGTACGGGCTTAGATGAGCATTGGGCTTCAGTGAGGAGGGTGAGTAGTGACCAGGTAAGGTTTTTATTTCTCTTTCTTAGTAGAAGGGACTGGAGATAAAGGATATGGAAGCTGGACAGTGGTGTGCTCCTCCTATAGGATGTGGGAACTCCGAGACATTTTCAATGTCTCTGGTGACTACATGTCTGGGATGTGTTTCAACAACAGCTCCTGTCAAACTGCACAGACTAGTCTGTGCAGTCTGACAGGAGCAGTTTTTGAATGTATTCACCATGAAGCATCCAGGATGTGAAAAATGTCACAGATAGTACATTCAGCGAGTTGGTCACACCCACCACAAGTGCAAAAGAAAGGAGATGGGCAACCACCAGGAAGGGTAGTAAGTTCAGGCAAGTAGTGCAGGAATCCCCTGTGGTCATTTCCCTCTCAAACAGGTATACTGGTTTGGATACTGTTGGGGGAGATGGCCCCTCATAATAAAGCAGCATCAACAGTCATGTTTATGGTGCCATGGTTGGCTCTGATGCACAACAGGGGAGGGAAAGGTCCATGCAAGTGGTAGTGGTGGGGGATGTGTTAGTGAGGGGAACGGACAGGTGCTTCTGTGGATGACAGTGAGACTCCAGAACAGTACGTTGCCTCCCTGGTGCAGGGGTAGGGATGTCTCGGGTTGGGTACAGACATTTTGAAAGGGGGAGGGAGAACAGCCTGAGGATTGGTACTAATGACAAAGTTAGATAGAGGAATGAGGTCCTGCAAAGTCATAATCTCAGGATTACTCCCTATGCCATGTGCTAGTGAGGGTAGAAGTAGGAGGATAGGACAGATGAATTTGTGGCTAAAGAGCTGGTGCACAAGGGAGGACTTTAGCTACTTGGATCATTAGGATTGCTTCTGGGGTAGGTGAGACCTGTATAAGAAGGATAGGTCACACCGAAACTGGAAAGGGACCAGGGAGGTTGCAGGGAGGTTTGCTCATGTTACTTGGCAGGGTTTAAACTAATTTGGCATGTGGGGAGTGGGGGTGGTGGTGGAAAGCAAAGTAGCAGTGCAGCAGATGAGCAGGAGGGGTGAAATATGTGCAGGATAAATCAAGTCCAGTGGGTAGAGCAGACAGAGGCAGATTATGGAGCATGGGAGGGCTGGCAGGCTCAACTGCATTTACTGTAATGCAAAGAGCCCCACAGGTAAATTAGGTAAGCTTAAAGAGCATGGATCAACACTTGGAATTATGATGGTATTGCAAGTTGATGGATGGGCAGGACTGGAAGCCTAATGTTCCAGAGTATAGAAGTTTCAGATGTGGCAGAGGGGAATACAAAAGAGGAAGGGAAGTAGCACTACTGATTAGGGAGAACATAACAGCAATACTTAGAGAGCATATCCTAGACAGATTGTTCAATGAGGCCATATGGGAGAGTTTAGGAATAAGAGAGGGCCAATCATTTTGCTGGGGTTATACTACAGGCCTCCCAATAATCAACAGGAATTAGAGGAACAGAAAATTAGAAAGGTGTAAGAACAATAGTAGTGAGGCTTTTAACGTTCCCAATATTGACTGGATTGCTTTAGTGCAGGGGACTTAGATGGTGAGGGGGGGGGGCAGAATTTATTAAGTGTGTCCATGAAAGTTTTCTGATACAATATGAAGAGATCTCTATTAGAGACAGGGCTGTACTCAATCTTATCTTAGGAAATGAAAGTGGGCAGATGGTGGAAACATTGGCGGAGTGGAACAATGATGATAGTTTTGTAAGTTTCAAAGTAATTATGGGAAGGGATAAAGTTGGTCCTCAAGTTAAAATCTTGAATTGGGGGAAGGCCGATTTCAATAGCATAACAGACACTTGGCAAACGTTGGTAGGAAGCAGAAGTTTGTGGGTAAAACAACAACTGCAAGTGGGAATCTTTCAAAACAAAGTTAGTAATAGTCCAAGGCCAGCATGTTCTGGGAAGGGTGAAAGGAAAATATAGCAAGATTAGGAAATCTTGGGTGACAAAGGATATTGAAGGGAAAAAAGGAAACATATGGCAGTTACAGGCATCTGGGATCAAGGGAATCTCTTAAGGAATATAGTATATGTAGGAGAGAAAAAAAATTAGGAGGGCAAAAAGGGTCCATGAAATATCTTTGGCAAGTGAAATTATGGAGAACCCCAAGATATTCTATAAATATATCAGGAGCAAGAGGGTAGCCAGGGAATGAATGGGATCCCTGAGGGACCATAGGGATAATCTATCTGTGGAGGCAGGCAATGTGGGTGAGGTCCTAAATTAATATTTCCCATCCATATTTCTCATGGAAGATAGTGAGTACAGGGAGAGGGCACATGGATAATCTGAAGCAGGTCAGTCTTAAGAAGGAAGAAGTGTTATATGTCTTGGGATGCAAAATGGTTTATAAATCCCTGCACCTGGTTGAGATCTAACCCATGTTGCTATGGGAAACAGGGGCGGAGATAGTTGGAGCCATGATAGAGAATTTTGCATCTTCATTAGCCACAGATGAGGTGCCAGTAGACTGGACAATAGCTAATGTTGTTCCTTTATTGAGGAAGGGTAGCAGGGATAAGCCAGGTAACTATAGGTCAGTGCGGCATACATCAGTGGTAGGGAAATTATTGGAGAAAATCCTAACAGATAGGCTTGCTGTACATTTGGAGAGGCAAGGGCTGATCAAGGATAGTTAGCATTGGCTTTATGTAGGGGAAATTTTGACTGAATTTTTTGAAGAGGTGATGAAGAAGATTGATGAAGCCATGGATTTAATAGAAGAGGAAAATAAAAGTAAGAAAGTTATGTATAAAGGTCATAGGTTTTTCAATCTGAAACATTGAATTTGTTTCTCTTTCCACAGATGCTGCTTGACCTGCTGAGTATTCCTAGAATTCTCTATTTTTGAAGTTATTTTAAACTTTCTTATGAAACACTAATTAGCCTTATTCGGAGTAAAATGTCATCCTTAGATTATAGGAACTCCAGGAATGACCATGACCACAGACATGGTGTGGAAGTGAATTCCAATAATTATACCCTGGGTGAATGACCTCAGTTACGTGCAAAGAAATAGTCTATGGCAGACGCTATCTCCCTGGACCTACACTCATCTCTGAAGCATCTGGACAGTAAAGACATCTACATTACACTATTGTTTATTGACTACAGCTCCATCTTCGATACTATAATTCCAAGCAAACTCATCTCCAAACTCCTAGACCTGGGACTCAATACCTCATTTTGCAACTGGATCCTTGACTTCCTGACCAATAGACTGCAATCAGTAAGGATAGGCAGAAACACCTTCGCCACAATTATTCTCAACTGGTGCCCCACAAAGTTGCATCCTCAGCCCCCTACTCTACTCCCTACACACTCACGAGTGTGTGGCCAGATTCTGTTCTAACTCCATCTACAAGTTTGCAGATGATACCACTATAGTGGGCCATATCTCAATTAACAATGAATTGGAGAACAGGAAAGAGATAGAGAGCCTAGTGACATGGTGTCATGACACAATCTTTCTCTCAATGTCAGGAAAACAAAAGGGGGGAGGTGCACATGCTCCTGTTTACATCAACGCTGCTGAGGTTGAGAGGGATGAGAGCTTCATGTTCCAAGGAGTGAACATCCAAGGAGAGTTAGCCTGTCCTGGTCTAATCATGTAGATGCCACGGCCAAGAAAGCTCACCAGTGCCTCTACTTCCTCAAAAGACTAAAGAAATTTGGGATGTCCCCTTTGAACCTCACCCTTTTATCAATGCACCATAGAAAGCATCCTATCTGGATACATCATGGCTTGGTATGGCTACTGCTCTGCCCCTGACCGTAAGAAACTACAGAGTGTTGTGGACACTGCTCAGCACATCAGCGAAACCAGCCTCCCCTCCACAGACTGTCTGCACTTCTTACTGCCTCGGTAAAGCAGCCAACATTATCAAAGACCCCACCCACCCCAGACATTCTCTCTTCTTCCACCCTCTCCCCACCCCCACCCCCCACCAGACAGAAGATATAAAAGCCTGAAAGCCCGTACCACCAGGCTCAAGAACAGCTTCTATCTCGCTACTATAAGACTACTGAATGGTTCCCTAGTACGATAAGATGGAATCTTGACCTCACAATCTACCTCGTTATGACCTTGCACCTTATTGTCTACCTGCACTATACTTTCTCTGTAACTGTAACACTTTATTCTGCACTCTGTTATTGTTTTACCTTGTATGATGTCAATGTACTGTTGTAATGAATTGATCTGTATGAATGGTATGCAAGACAAGTTTTTCACTGTACCTCGGTACATGTGACAATAATAAACCAATTTACCAAATTTTAGATGGAGTTTTTCCCTTGAGAGTGGAGTGACTGAGAAGAGATTTGACGGAGACATACAGTGTTATGAATTGTTTTGATGGAGTAATGATGACAAACCGTTTATATCAGCAGAGTGGTCCACAACCAGATAAAACACATTTAAGGTCATTATCAAAAGAACAGGTCGCAGGAATAAAAATTATTTTCACACATCGAATTGCTATCTAGAATACACTGCCAGAAATTATGGCAGAAGCTGAATCCACATCAATATTAAAACTAAAGAGCTATAGGGAAAAAGCAGCAGAGTGGAATTAATTGGATGGCCTCAAGAGAGACAACAAAGACACAAAGGGAGATATAGCCTTATTTTTCTGCTTTATGATTCTTTAAGTTATTTTGACTAACTAAGCAATCAAGGCAACTAGTTAAGCCTAGTTAGAGTATCAAATGGATCTGTTTCTGGAGGGATCAGAATGATTCAGAGATTGTCATTAGTTTACCAGTTTGGGCCATTTGAATATTGTATTCATCTTGACCAGAGTGATGATCGGACTTGGCGTGTGACAAAATAATACCATTGAATGTAATGTGCACATCTAGGATCCTGTTTTGAAAAGTATGCTGAAAACATATCATCATGTTGTATTAACACAATGATATTGCCTCAAGAATGCTTCTATTATAATGCTGTTAAATAACGTTTAAACAAAACATTCTTCCTTAAAATGTATAAGTAGTAACTGGCAAATTTAAAGAATGGAATAACTTAAAATATGATTAAAATTTACATTAACATTTTAGGTAATAACATGGAATGAATGTAATTCAGTGAGTTTAAAATACAACAGAATGCTGGGCTAAATATTTTGGAGTACTAAAGGGATGAACTAAGTGGGTCAAATGATCTTTATCGTTGTTGACTTAATCTTGGTTTTAAATCAGAGATTTCTCATAGCTGAACAAATGCTCTTGTAATTATGTTAAAGCAAATGACCATTAAACCTTAACCACCCCCCACCCCCATGTTAAAAATGATAGGAAATATACTTTATCTTTAAGGTTTAATGTATAAATGGATTTGAATGTGTAGTAAAATCAATTTTTGGTTATTACAAATCACATTGAAATCAGAGTGTGATGTCTCTTCTATAGATGGCACCTAAACACTGAATTAGATATAGAAAATAAAGACTTCCATCTGTGTGAGCCTTTCATGACCTCAGATAGTCCCAAAAGACTTTGCAATCAATGAGGTACCTTTTAAGGTGTATTAACTGTTGTATGGTAAAGAAATGCAATGCATGTACACAGTTAGCTGCTGCAAATAATAATGGGATAATGGTAGAATAATCTGCTTTGGTTATGTTGACACAGAATAAATATTGGCCAAGACATTAGGGATAACTTGACTTTGCTTCAAAATAGCCCTGTTGGATTGATTATATCCTTTACAGAAAGCAGAGGGTGTGAACGGTGGGGTTGTGGTTTCCACAGTTTGCCTGAAACCCCTCACCTCATATGTGTAGTCATCCCTCAGTACTGCAATGAAGTGACAACCTACATTTGAAGCCACTTGAAGCCACAACTTTCAGGATCAGAGGAAAGAGTACTATCACATGAGCATACTGCCAGCTACAGCTGACACTACAAAGAGAAATGATATTACTCATCTGCCAGTCTGTCTGCCATTACTTCCTCCGGGTGCTCTGGTTTCCTCCCACATTCCAAAGACGTACAGGTTAGGAAGTTATGGGCATGCTATGTTGGTGCCGGAAGCGTGGCAACACTTGCGGGCTGCCCCCCTAAAAAAAAACACTACGCAAAAGATGTATTTCACTGTGTGTTTCGATGAACATGTGACTAATAAAGATCTTATCTTATCTTATTATTGAAATAGTTGTTTTGTGTGACCATTTTTTTTGTTGATTTCATTTAATATGCATGGGTGCAATTTATCCTGTCCAAAGGTTTTATGTTCCCCAAATTTGATTAGTTTATCAATTAATCCCAGTTGTGTGTACATATGATTAGAATTTGGTTTTATTTCATTGATGGAGGTTTCTACTCGTTTTTTTTTAAATTACACACAGATTTGCACTGCAACTACAATTAATATAATGTGTGATTTGTCTTTGGTTTATTGAATTTTATCATTGAATAGGGATGTGAACCTGAAAAGTGATCAGAAGTGGCTCTATTGAACAATAGGTCAAGACAGGGGAAAGGTTGGCACTTGTTGTTTTGTAGGAAGAACCTTTGTGGTAGAAGTCTTGTTTATAGGTAATGTCTCAAGATGTTGTGCTTGTACTGTTTGTCAAATCAGGATCAAAAGGATTGACTACAGATATATCTAAAATCAGAGAGAAATTAGGATCATTATATTTCTCTGAATGCTTACTATTTAAAGACATTGTCGTCCAAAACTTGGGCAAATCCAAAAAAAAAGGTTTCTATTACAGTGATATTCAACATCAGATTATAACATCCTTGACATTGTTGTATTTTAAATACATTTGATCTTTTTAAAATATAATGCATACCTTGTTAATATTACCATTTGATATTTTGCTACCTTTCCGTCTTTACCTGAGTTTACTTTATGCCTCCTTTGGTAATTTTATCTCTATCCTGATTTCCCCTTTTATAATGTCTAATGAATAATTTTATATCACTTCACAATTTAATTTTGCATTTCCTTTTCCAAGTACTTTTGACTTCTTTTATAAACCATCTTTATGTATTTCCTTTTGTCATTCTGTCCTTTGTTGTCTATATACTAAGAATCTTTAATTTTATTGTTACAATTACCTTTCTATTTACCTGTGGTTTTTCATTATTGCTTTAATTTGTTCTCATTTTTAAATGAAAAATTTACCCGAACTCTGTTGATAATTGTTGGGGATATTTCCATTATAATTCTATCTCTTTATCATTTTCCCAGTTTATCTTCTCTGGTTCCATTCTCATCCTCTGTATCATTTTGGCTTTGTCTTACTTACATATTTCAGAATTATTATTTTAAACATTATTATTTAATGATTCTCATTCCTTCAATGTTTTCTCCTTCTCTTTGCTCTGGTCATTTTCAAGTAACTCCATTCTCCTTTCCTTATTTCTTTCCTGCTTATTTGGGAGTATTTGAAATTTCCTGCACTGTAATTATTACTCAATTTTTCCTTTACTTATTTTATAGACTTGCCTCAGTATTTTTCCTCCTTTCCCTGTCAGATGCTCTGCAAATTATCTGTGCTAAAATGAGGCAATGTTGAAGGAAGAGTGAAATAGAAGTGCCACTAGTCCAGAAACCCAAAGACCTAGACTAATAATCTGACCATGGTATATCCCATAATAGCAGATGGGGAAATGAATATTCTGGAATCAATTTTTTTTTAAAATCTACTCTTCTGTTGTGCAGAAACAAATTAAAATTTATTGACACCTGGGCAAATAGTGGGGGTCCTCTACACCCCATTAAAACAAGAACATAGCAAAAAACAGAAATAGATAGATCCATCAAATGCTTTACTATGAATTAGTAAATGAACTTCATACCAACACCCCCACTGCCTTGTGCCCTTCACCCCCCTTTCTAGAAGCCATCATCCTTGCATGAGGAGTGGGAATGCCTAACATTGATGTTGTTACTATTGCTCTCTTCCACAGTCTTGAAGACTGCATATTACAGGATGGACCAGCACCTGTGGATGTACGTGGTCAGGAAGGGTTAACACTTGCCTGGGTATGAAATTAAAACCTGACCCAAAGCTAACCTGAACATGGCCAATCTGAACCTTGACTGAAGCTTGAGGATTTATATACTTACTATTAAAAATAATCCAACTTGAATCCAACACATACACTCAGGGCTCATCAGGCTTGGTCTACAGCAAATGGGAAAGCATGCACTTCATCTTTCTACTGGAATAGTACTCTCTTTCCACTCTTATTTTCAAAATGCTTACCTTTTACAAAAAAAATGTACTTATCACTATTAAATTTCTCATGCCAAATTTAGAAAATGACTGGCATGCAACTTATGAATGTTAAGACCAAGCTTACGACCAAGTAAGCACACGAATGCCTCTACTTCTTCAACCAGCTGCATCACAGGTACATCCCTCCCCACCATTGAGGACATCTTCAAGAGTCAGTGCCTCAAGAAGGCAACATCCATCATTATGAACCCTAACCACCCAGGACATACCCTCTTCACGTTACTACCACTGAGGAGGAGGTACAGGAGCCTGAAGAGCCACATTCAATCCTTCAGGAACAGCTTCTTCCCCTCGGCTATCAGATTTCTGAATGGTCCATGAACACTACCTCATTATTCCTCTTTTGCACTATTTATTTATTTTTGTAACTTATAGTAATTTTTATGTCTTTATGTCTTGCACTGTACTGCTGTTGCAAAACAACAAATTTCACAACATATGTCAGTGATAATAAACCTGATTCTGATTCCTCAGAAGGCTAAGGAAATTCAGCATGTCCCTGATGACTCTCACTGCTTTTTACAGATGCACCATAGAAAGCATTCTACCCAGATGCATTATCTCTTGGTATGGCAATTGTGCTGCCCATGACAAGATATTGCAGAGAGCTGTGAACGCAGCCCAATCCATCACACACACCAGCCTCCCCTCCAATGATTCTGTCTACACTTTCTGCTGCCAGAGGAAAGCAGCTAACATAATCAAAGACCCCTCCCACCCCTATCATTCTCTCTTCTACCCCCTCCCATCATGCATAATATGAAAAAGCTTGAGAGCACATACCACCAGGCTCAAGGAGTATCCTGCGGTAAGTGTTTCACCATAGTATAAGATGTAAGTTGGGAGTATAATGGAATGCCCTCCATTTCCACGTGGGTTTGTTTTGCTCCAGTAACATTCAAGAACATCAGTGCCATCCAGATCAAACCAGGCCCCTTGATCAGCACCCCATTCACAATCCTAAATGTCCCCTTCCTTGCCTGTTGGTGCTTTGTATCTGCATTACAGTTACTTGCCATTGTTCCTTTAGCAGCACCAGCCAATGAACAGCCTCTACCAACCAGCAGGACAAGATCAGCAGACACTGGAGACACCACCACTCACACCCATCAAGACACACGCCTTCTTAACATTGGAAAATATCACTTTCTTCATTGTCGCTAGTTCTGAATTCTGGAACTCCCTACCCACCAGGTCAATGGAAATATCTTCATTAGTGAAGCGATTTAAGATGGTTCCACGATCTTCTCAAAAATACTTAAGGATGGGGAACAGATACTGGCATTGCTGGTGATATCCATGTTCTGTACAAAAAAAACTGCTTGTATTCTGTCCCAACCACTCAGGATTCTGTCTCTAACCTAATGTGAGTTATCTTTCTTTTCCCCATGTCCTTTATTATTTTCTTTAATGTCCTTTCTACACACATTATAGTTCAATATTTCATGGCCAATTTTTGCTATTTTGTTACCCATTCCGCTTCAGGTGCCATACGCATTGCCACGCATGTAACTTGTTTGTTCCCTTGAGTTTATTGATCTGTGCCTATTTTGGTTGCTCTTATTCCTTAAGCTAACCAAAAAAAATTGCAGATTGCCGGATATCTGAAATAAAACATACTCAGTAGGTCATAGAGCGTCAATCGAGGGTGAATCTTTCCAGATGAATATCATAGATGTAGCCACACGCGCTGAATATCTCCAGCACTTCCTGCTTTTTTCCCCTTATTCCTTAGATTTGCATGACCTTCATCCTCGTCATTTATTTCCTTTTTAGGTTTGTTACTTTCATCAAAACTCAAGCTACTAACCTCTTCCTCCCCCCCCCCCCCAAAGTAATTTAAGGTCCAATCTACAGCCTTAAACCATTCGTTGCAACAACACGGTGAAGAGAGAAAAACTGTAAAGTTTTTGCACAAGCTGTGGAAGTGGATGAGAAGGCAGATTTTTGTTCTGCAAACGTACCCATGAGCTCCCTGCACTGAGGATGAGACCTTCCCCACTCGAGCGAGGCCCGAACCGCGTCGTCCTGGCAACGGCGGCACCTCCCATTGGACAAGGCTCGGGCCCTGCACAGAAGGGGGCCTCCTTTCGCCCGCGCGCCTCCGCGCGAACCGGGGGAGGGGGGTAGGCGTGACGTAACGCACGCCCCGAGCGGACCCGGCGGGGACACGCGCGCGCGTCACGTGACCGAGGCTTTAGTGCGCGCGCGCGCGGGGGCGTGCGGCCCGAGTCGGAAGATGTCGCTGATGGTGGAGCAAGCGGTCGCCAATGGACCTCGGTTTGGGGCCAGGGAGCACGCACAGGCAGTGAGCAGGAACTATTGCTCGCAGCCCAGGCTGAGTATGTGTCCGGATGTTGCCCTAACGATCAGCAAAACGCGACATGATTGTCGGAACTTACTGAGAGTGCAGCCTCAGAGTTGTAAATGTCCGGGGCCTTGGAGGTGCTGGGGATTCAAATTACTTTTAATTACAACAAGAGGTTTAACTTCCTAGTTTGAAGAATTCATTGCAAAAGTTACATTTTCAGAATACGTGACGATGGCTTTTCAAAAATAATATCAAATTATTATTCTCTCAGGTATTTTTAGTCCTTGTAGTTACTGCGTTTTAGTTAAATATGTTTCAGTTTGCCTGTTCGGTGTCAGGCGGAGGCTTCATGTTGATCCATTGGCATCTGAAAGTCCTGAAGTGTCACTGTTAACAGATTAATCCAATTGCCATAATTGGCATTTGTCAGTTACTTTTGGTTTAGACCGGAGGTCTGATCTCCTAGATCCAGAATATTCCAGGAATCCGATCGATTCTCATTTGTTACGTATCTTCCCCATTTCGATACAGTTTAGTATGTTACGGAATCAGTCCAAGATTTCATGTGATTCAATCATGTGACTTGAAAGAAACAAGACATTTAAATTTGGAAGACCGGTTGTGTTTGATTTTATTTTTGAATTATCTTGTTATACTATTAACATTGGATTAGTTTTGTGTTGTCTTAAACTCTGGAATTGAAACATGTTTATCCTCGGGATGACACATTTGTTTTTTTTCAGTAGCATGACTACCTCAAGTTTAATTGATGCGTGCTTAACTGGCTATAAATTAAGGAGTGTTAAATTAATATTGTCCCACTTTTAAATTAATGTCCTGATTCTCAGGGTTCTGGGATCTTGAATTTTTTTTGAGTTTGCTTGAAAACAAAATATTCTGTTCCCCTAGTTATATTTTGTGCACTGACAAATTTCACTTTTTTTAAAAACTACCAAATATTTTCAAGTTGTTATAATTATGGAGATGATAGTGGCATTATATTTCCTTTAACGTCTAATTTGATGGAGGTTGAACAAATAATGGAACTTGATACATAACGAGGGGTAGAATTCAGATTGTCACAATCTAGTTCAATATTTCACATGGATATGTGAACCTTTGCAAATATTGTGACTCAATTATGCACAAAAGCATTGTAGGGTTGGGTTATGCAGTACAGGCTGTAGTACAGCACTAGTGATACTATAGAATTTTCATGATTTTTGGTTACATCTTTGTTTCAGGGTTAGATATGGGAGTGGTTTGGTTCCAACTTGATCTTAATTTACATTGTTTATTAGAGGAAGATTCTGCCAAAAACGTTCTGTTAAGGATGGCAAGAAGTTGAGGGATAGTTTTGTTTTCATCTGACTTTAAGCTTGTCAACAATAACTTCCAGCTATTGACATCCCAGCATTAGTAGAAAGATTATGCATGCCTGGTGAATGCCATTTTTCTCAAGGCATGAAGATTTTGGAAACTGAGAAGCTGTGTGAAGCCACCCAACAACCCTCCTTGAGAGAAAAGTCACCTAACGTCTTCCTCCTCCTCCTAAAATTATATTTGGTGTTTGCCAATACCCTGAGCAATAATTTTAATTGGATAGCAGCAAAATGGAATTCTGTGGAATCAAAAGATTGAGAAACCTTTGTTTTTGCAGAGCATAAAATGGCTGTTGCTAAAATTGGAATCTTATTCCTTCTGTTAATTAGTACCATGAAAAAGTTGAAGTTCAACTTAGTTTTAAAGTCTTGATCATTTTTGTGGTTGAAAGGGAAAAGTTCAGACAGTAATGTTTGTAAAATTCACGAATGTTGCATCAGTGAGATACTTATGTGTTCTTATTCACTTTCTTGACTTGTGTTGCTAAGAGCTTTCAATAAGTTAAATTGGGAAACATTGCTGCTGAATCTTTAAAGAGAAAGTTCAATTATCACAGGTGAAGAGAGTAACGAGTTTTCTGATGGAGTTGTTATCCAATGGCATGATTTTGTAATTTAAGAGAAAAGTAGACATTTGATTAAGGAAATGTAAGAGAATAGAATTAAACTTCAACAAAGACCTGGAATAAACTGAAAGGGTTGAGTACTCACCTTCTGTGCATAGTGTTCCACAAATTTATTCAATTTATTTGCGAGACAGTCCAGGCAAATGTAGTTTCAACAGGGATATCTACTATCTTCATCCACCAACAGGAAGATGATCAGAACTTCTAGTTTGGCTTTTGAGGGAAACTGCCAGCTAAAGTTAAATCATGAATTAGAATGGTGCAGTACAGGAAGAAGCCATTTGAGCAGTCGAATACACAGTACTTCTATGGAGCGCAATCTAGTTATTCCCACTTCCTGGCTCTTCTGGCCAGATCTGGCATTGATTTTCAAGTAACGTTCAAATTCCCTTTTGAAAGACACTTGTATATAAAATTAGATAACTGCAGGCAGAGATTTGGCCAATCCATTCTTGGTTTTCTGCAGTTAAAAAATAATGTGTACCTCCAAAATACAACTAAAGTAATAGACTCAGTAAAAACAAAACATGCAACTTAAATAACGGCAGACCATATCTGTTTTTTCAGGACTGTCATAATGTTTCAACTTTAAAATCTTGATGTATTATGAGGAATGTGTCAGCAATAGCCTTCAAGGTATGCTGTTACCATGATTTTGCTCTGTATACAAACCAACAGTACTTAGTAACTTTAGTTATGATCTGTGAGCTTGTGGCAAGCATGAATGTAGTGTGGAACTTCCAAAAAAAGCTTTTCTTATTTTGGTCTAAATACTTGTGTTAAAGATATTCTTGACTCAATTCATGGGGTAAAGCTGGCCAAACTGGGACATGAAGCAGAAATATTAAATAATATTTGAAATGCAAAAACATAAAAAGATAAAATCAAATGAAAAATCAAAGGATATCAGTTTTGCTTCTTCCAATCAGCATCTTTTTCCTGGATATCCATTTTTCTGGCCTGAAACACTGCATTCCATTGAAAGATTGGCATCTATATAAGTTTGGGCATTCATAACTGCAACATAGCGAATTAATTAATTTTTCAAATGCAGTTACCATTGTAATGTTGGAAATGTAGTCAATTTCTGCTTAGCAAGTTCTATCAAACAGCATTATGGTAGTGCTCAAATAATGTTTTTGTGATTAAAATCAAAATACTGCAGATGCTGGAAATCTGAAATAAATCAGAAAATGATAGAAACACTCAATAGATCAGGCAACATCTGTGAAAAGAAACAGCTAATGTTTCAGGCTGATGACCCTGTTTTTGTGATATTGATTGAGAAATCTGATTCTTATTATATACAATATCTTTCTGGGAAGACTACTTTAGTATTGTGCAAACTTGCTCTTATGACTTGAAATTTCGGTGATACCTAAAAAGGAACAGAAATCAGTGGTCAAAAAGGAAGCAGAATCTTCTACTTTCTCTTCCTTTTTGTAGCATTGTACTGCAGCAAGCAATAAAAATTGAATTATTTGTTAAGGAACAATTTTAATACCCTGTACTCGTGCAGCTTTTAAGTATTATTTTGAGGCAGATAATTATTAGTTAGAAAAGTAAATTTAGCATGCAATAGGATATTGTTATTTATTCTTTTACATTAACATTTTTAATGGAATTTTTATGCCTATTAGTGGAACCAATTCCATCTGAGTATTCTGCTTTTTAATGAACCTTATGTTCTGGTCTCATACTCCTTTTTCTCAATTAGTCATGTTTATAATTTACCCTCCTTGCATCAAAGGCCATGGTTCCTGCCCTTGCCCTTTATTACTCTTGTGTTTGCTTTCACTTCTGCCATAGCTTTAGTCTTGACCACCACATTTTTCTAGCTTCTTTTGGCATACTTATAGCACCTTATAATTCTCTAAGAAATGACCCTAATTTCCCTTTACTTCCATCTGCCTTCTACACTTGTTTAGGTTTAATGTTCTCACTAACTTCTGTACCAACAGAATGCTGTACCCACTATTACTATTATGAAGAGGGATATTTTGCTCCACCTTTCTGTGGCTTTCTTGCTCAAATTGCACCAATTTCACTAACATTAAATCATTAGCTTGGTCTCACCTTGTACTTTTTTGTCAACTCTTTTGAATATTTTGCCTTTTTTATCCTACCTTGCCTTTAGAATCCATGTTATCTGCAGCCTGGCAACTTGCCAGAAATGCTCTCCTTGCATCTTTCAGCCTCCATACCAAACTGTTCTCAGCTTTGATAATTTCAGTTTCTACCCAAATATCCCTTGCCTGCCTTCTGAATTTACTGTGCTGTCTTTAAATTTCATTCTTGTATAGAAATGCCAGTTCACTGCACAACCATTTTATCACCTTTGCACACGTCTGTTTGCTTCTGCTCTTGATTATTGACAAGATGGTCTCTGAGCACATCCTCCCATTCTACGTGAATGGATTCTATGTAGCCCCTTTTATCATCTGCCTGTAATGGAAGTAGTGGGAAGCTGATGCTGGGAATGCCCTCCCAAGTTGTTAAATACTGCATAGTTTTAATTGCTTTATGCTCCAGTCATCAAATACCTCATGAACATTTTTTTTACTTTCTTTAACCTCATGTTTGCACCTCCTTGAATGTTTTCACCATAGTGAAATAATCAGTCTGATTCTTTTTGTGTTATTGTCTCTGGTATGCCCAGCTCCTGGTCTGTAGGGCACAACTTGGAAACAGCTAGGTGACAAATCCTTTGTCAGATTTTGCTTGACCAAGCAAGTTCATCTGTTTCTCACTTTCCACTTTGAAAACTATTCACTGCTTTAATATTCATGTTGAGCAAACAGAAAAAGCACAGGATTTTTTAATCAGTGATCTCCTTCCTTTAGTCCTGTTCCCTATCCCTCCATCCACACCAAGAAAATTGTGGCAACATTAGATTATTTTTTGCGTAGAGAATTAGGATGGTGTCTGTGCCAAAGGTGCTATATGAATACAAATTACGAGAGGTGGACAAAAGCTGGAAAGTATTAGACATTATAAACATCTTATTAAAATTATGTATGTGTATTTGTATTATTTTTGTAGTTGGACTCTATTGTATTGCATTACTCTAATACTGTGCATGGTACTTTCAGATTTACTCCTCCTTAATCTTTTATCTCTGTTGCCATGATTTCTACCTAGAGACTGCTCTAGATGGCCTTGCTATGTGAAATTGGGTGTGGTTCTTGAATGGGAGCAGTTTTCATAATGTTGCTGAAGGCTTCAAAGCTTTAAATGTTGCATTACCAACCTCTGCCAAAGCTGCATGACTTGACAATTTTTATTTTGAAATAAGTAGTGTTGGTAATCTCTCCTCCTGGTTCTTTGAAGTACCCTTTTGGTGTTATGCTCACATAGCTTCACTGGGCCACACTGGAAATTGTGAAGTGCTGCTTAAAATTAAAAATATATTGATTGTACTGAGGGTAAGATTGTTGAGGGAAATGGAGTGTCTGATTTCTTAATACTTTTTTTTTTAAAGATATCCTTTCTGCTAGTTTGGAATATGGGTGGAGAGCAAGGAAAGGAAGTTTGTCAGACATGACCAGGTTACAGATAATAAGAACGATGGGTGGATTTGGACATGATCTGCAATTTAAATGTTTTGGCCTTGAGTATAAACTACCCAAATATAAAACAAAGTATCATCTGCTCTGCTTTTTTTTTTTAAGTGACATTTTCACTTGTGGGTTGGAGCTAAATTGGAAGAGACATTGTGCCACCCAATCTCCTCTGTTTTGAAATGGCTAAGTGTGAAAAATCATTGTTAACTAGAAGGATGATTGGTCATTGGAAATGATACTTTAAAAATCAACTGCTTTGCTTTAGGTCCAGGATCACATACAGGACAGATCAGGTAAGGACAAGTTTCCTTTCCTAAAAGAAGTAGTGAATCAGATGGACTTTGCCTAATGAACTGTAAGTTCACCATTAGTAATAATTAAACATCTGGAGTAAGTAATTAACTCAAATTCCCCAGCTGCCTCAATGGAACTTAAATTCACTTCCATGGCTTGTTTGTCTAGGGTGCCTGAATCACTAGTCCAGTAATATAACCACCAAGCCTCTATACCGCAATGAATAAAATCAATAAAGTAGAAGACATTATGGGCCTTGATTCTAGGATAGCAGTTTTTAATTCATTTGTGGGATCTAGGCAACACTGGCCAGGCCACCATTTATTCTATATTTATAATTGCCCTTGAGAGGAAACTGCTTCTTGAAACTCTGCAATCCTTGTGAATGTACTCCCAACATGTTGTTAAGTTGGGGGCTCCAGGATTTTCATATAATGACAATAACAGGACAGCAAAATACTACATCAGGATGGAATGTAAGTATAATTTGGAGGAGGTAGTGTTTCCATTTGCCTTTTTATTCTTTTTCTGGATAGTGTCTCGTATTTGCGAGGTGCTAATGAAGAAATTTTGGGGAGTTGCTGCAGTTCATTCCTATACCTGAGGATGTTTGTGTTGCCAATCAAATGGTCTTTGTCTTGGATGATAAGCTTGAATGCTTTCAGAACAGCACTCATCCAGATTCCCAATTTAAACTTGTAGGGGGTAGAAGGGGCTTCAGCAGAAGAATTCCAAATGATTGATTTTCTTTCATAAGAGATCATGGGTTTAGGCAGTGATATTGAGTAGCTGGGATGAGTAAAAGTAGTGCACAGTGGGAGAAATGAATGTTTGAGGTGATGGTTGCCAATTAAGTGGGCAGATTTTTGCTGCATGCTGTTGAGTTTCTTGAGTATAATTGATGTTGCACTTATACAGGGAAATGAAGAAAGTTTCATCACCCTCCTGAGTGTGTTTGGTAAATGGTAGAAAGATATTGGTGTTTTGGGAATTGAATCACTTGCCAAAAGATGCCCAATCTCTAATCTGCTCTTGTAATCGTGGCTAGTCCAATTGAATTTTTAGTTGATGACCTGCCAGAGTGTTTGTGGTAGGGCATTCGGCAGTAGTAATTCCATTGATTACCAAGGGTAATTGGTTGAATGCTGTTGTCATTGCCTGACATGTCAGTGGTGCAAAATTTACTTGCCACCTCAGCCTAGGATTGAACGTTGTCAAGGACCTACTACATAGAGCAATGGACTGCTTCATTTTCTGATGAGGAGCAGCATCTCTCTCTTCTTACAATTGTAGTCCTCAAACTCAATATTGACTTCAACAGTTCAAGCTAATCAGCCTTTCTGGTTTGTCAGAACTGACCAATTCTGATGTAAAGCCATCAACCTCTAACATTAACAGTTTTTCTCTCTACAGAAAGAGAGAAAAACTGAGTTTATGTTAGCCAACTGGGCGAGTATTTCTAGCATTCTTTTGTTTTGGGTTTCCAGCAACTTGTGTCTCACTGTTTGAGCATTATTTTCTCTCACTGTTTGAGCATTATTTTCTCTCATTCGTCTCCCTCATTACAGTTACAAGAGTTGAGCGCTGATCACACATGAAATATCTAACTGTTATAAGCAGAACGTAGCATGCATGAAAATGTTCTCCATGAAGGGAACATCTTAGGCATTCAGTAGATATAGTGAAGGGATTGTGAGGCAGGATGTTAGGGGAGAGGGTTGTGGGCAGCAAAGAGGAAATATCTTCAGCCTATTACATGAATTGTACACGAGGCCAGATTTTTTTTAAAAATGCACCTTTTCAAGGACATTCTGCAATAGAGACAGATTCTACATCTCATTTAAAAGATACGATAAATAATATTTGCCCTGGGAATGTGGACCTTTTATGCAGGGAAAACCCACTTCCCAGTTCTGTGAAATGAAATGATTTATGCACCTTTTAACATAAGTTTTTCTTTAAACTTGAAAAGATTCAATTATGGGAGTCTTGACCCATGTTCTGCTACACACATCAGTGGAAGAGAAAGACTGAGCGATTGTCATTTTTTTCTATTGTAATCTGGTATGCTCTCACTGTTAATTCTATTTTGCACATAATTTCACAGGAATAAGAGTGAGTTACTCTGAAATCACAAAGCATAATTGAGCAAATTGTTGACTTTACCTAATGCAGAATTTAGACATCTGCTTTGTAATACAAATGAAAAGTGTTGCATTTAGATCTGGTCATACTTTGCAATATTACAGTGTATAGCCAGTGTGCAAATGGAAAAGGAATTTGAGCTGTAGAAGTTCAAATTGTTCAATTATTACTCTTATGTACACCATTACTTTTCCTATTATTAATATACCATGTGATTTGGTGCCTGCATTCTTGGCAGTTAGAATTGCTAGGCGAGAATTTTAAAGCTCCACATTAATTTCTGAGATGTAACAATTTGTAGAAATTTTGGTTGGAGAAGTGTGGAATAGTGAATTTTGGTAGGAAGAAAAGGAAGGATAATACAAAGGTGGTGAAAGAGCATGACATTAGGTGTATATGCACAAATCTTTGACAGTGGCAGGGCATATTGGGAAAGTGTTTTATAAAGGCACATAGGATTTTAGATTTTATGAGTAGACTACAAAAGCAAGGAGGTTATGTTGAACCTATAGAATGTTGGTCAATCTGCAACCAGGGTATTATGTATAATTCTAGTTGTGACAGGAACACTGCACAACACATTTAATACATTGATTGTTTCAAGGGTTGAGAGACTTCAGTTAGAGCAGAGAAGATTGAAAGGCAAGTTGATAGAAGTATTCGAAGAGACTGTCTCCTTTGGAAGAAGGGTTGAGAACTGGAAGAGACAAATTTGAAGCAATCAGCAAAGGAACAGTGATGTGCAGTAGAAGTCATTATCTGGAGTTTACTGTCTTGAAAGGATGGTGGCTACAGATTGCTTTAAAAAAAGAAATTGGGCATATTATGTAAGAGAAAAAAATTCACTGGGCTTCAGGGCAAAAGCTGGGGAATTGGACTAACCAGACTGCTACAGAATGCTATAGCAGACTCCCATCATCCAAATGGCCTCCTTCCATGCCATCATCATTCTATACTTCAAGTTCATGGCTTTTCGAAGAGCAGCAAAATGATCACACTTGCTGCTGACTTCAAAGAAGCACCTATGTGGTTTGGATTTCACCTTTCAGTTAACATTTGATGCCAGTTCTAGGGAGCATGGGATTCAGTGAAGTGATTAGCTATAAGGAGAGGTTAGACAAACTTGAATTGTATTCTGTGGAGTGTTGGAGGCTTGGGAGCTACCTGCTTGAAGTATATAAATTTGAGAGGCAGAGAGAGGGTAGACAATCTGAGTCTTTTTCTCCACAGAGTGGAAGCACCTAGAGGGCATAGCTTTAAGGTGAGAGGGGGAAACTTTAGAGTAGATGTGCGAGATTTTTTTTACATGGTGGTAGGTGCCTGGAATGTGCTGCTGGGGTTGTGGGGGTGTAGTTGGTAGTGGAAGCAGATATGACTGTGATGTAAAAGAGGAATTTAGGCAGACACATTATCATACAGGGAATGGAGGGGTATTGATACGATAGAGACTGCAAATGCTGGAAATCTGGAGCAACGCACACAAAAAGCTGGAAGAACTCGGGTCGGGCAGCATCTATGGAGGGAAATGAACAGTGGACCTTTCGGTCTGAGACCCTTCATCTTCTGCAGACAGATGGGATTAGTTTAATTTGGCATCATGGTTGGCACAGATATTGTGGGCTGAAGGGCCTGTTTCTGTGCTATATTGTTCTATGATCTAAAGCTAGCAGAATGGTCAATTGCAATGAAGAATTCTCATAGCAAACCAAGGAGTAAAAAGTGTAATTATTAACTATGGGATGCAAAGCAAAGTTTGGTATGTGCATTTGGGTTATGGTAAAAGCTGAAATATGAGAAACATTTTCAAAGAGCAAAGTAAATTTTTATCTTTAGCATGGAATTTTTAAATAACTAGGGGTGAAAGTCCACACAAGTACAATTAGATTGCACGGCCAGAGATGTGCAAATGCTGATTATGGTTAATACACCATTAAATGCACTCTTGCTTGTCATCCATCAAAACAACATTCAGTTTATAGAGCAAAAAGATTTTCATTAGATCACTTATTTCTGAAGCTTGCACTGGAGAAGGCCAGGTAAGAGCACATCCTTGAGTGTAGCAGGAAATCTCTGACAGCAATTTCTGGATTTCCATACTTAATTGTGCATCTGCATAAACCATGTTGTTGTTTCTTTTATAGAATAACACTGTTTTGCGATGCATACAACTTTTAAAAAAATCTATTTTTATAGAAGTTTCAAGGGTAGAAATAAAGATAATATATTTACTGTCATTGGTTTTATTTTTTTTTGCTTTAACTCAATGTATTCATTGTACATTGAATGAAGAAAAATGTCCCTCTCTAATAGAACTTAAATTTGCTCAAATTAGCAATAAAATATACGACAAACTGTAATTAAATGAATAAATATAAATTTGAGAACCAGTTGAAAGCCACTGATTCAATTCACTAGTTCTCTCGGGCATTACTGATAGTTTGCTCATCTAATAGTAACCGCATACTCATAACACTTTGAATGAAGCACAATGTCCCTAGGTACTTCAGGGATATAATCAGACAAAATTACAAGAAAATATTTGAAGAAAATAATTTAAAGTTCAATTCATTTTCTAGTAATTGGTACTGTTTGGAGTTTCCAGAGAGCAGCTTTTGAAATTGCATCGTCATTTCCATTAAATAATTATTCCTGTGACTGCTGAAATGAGGACTGGCTTCTGGCTGCAATTTGTGAAGATCTATTGATGCTTGGGGGAAAAAGCAGAAAAAGAGTTGATTGTCGTGCAGTAAAATTCCCCAGTTGTTGCAGAAATAGATATCTGATAGTTATTGAACTTGTACTTTGGGTAAAATGACATAAGCTTAAAGGATAAATATGATGACTGCATAAAGTTTCACTATTTTCCTTTGTGCTTAGCTGGTGATGAGCTAATTGAGGTCTTTAAATGATAAAGATTTTGATAGGATTGGTAAAAGACTCGTACATGGTTGATAAACAGAATCTTATTTCCTTGAGATAAAATTCAGCAATTGAATGACAGAACAGGTCAAGGGGCTGAATGGCTATCTAGTTCCTAAACAATCTTAACGCCAAGAAAAGAGAGAAAATGCATATTTAATGTATTCAGATTTTTTTAAAAAAGTAAGATTAAAAGCACCAAAGATTTGTCAAAACTAGATCAAATTAATCCTCTAACAGCTTTTTGATTTCCTTTTCGAAATCAGAGATTCAGATGAGTGAAATATGAGCTGTTTTGTCTTTGCTTTCCAAGATAGATTTTTTTTTGAAAATTTGTTTATAGGAAATGGATGTCACTGAGATGCCTGCATTTATTGTCCATCCCCTGAACTGACAAAGCAGATAAGTATTAATCATTTGGTAGTTTTGGAATCGCCCAAAAGCCAGATAAGGTAAGGATAGCAGATTTCCTTCCCTAAAGAGCATCAGTAAACCAGATGCATTTTTACAACAGTGTATGACAGTTCCCTTTATTGATTTGAGCATTTATTGTTATTCCAGATATATTGTAATTAAATTCCCCAGCTGCTTTGAAATTTTAATTAGTTCTGCTGGATCAGGGGCCTAGGCCTCTAGACGCTAGTCCAATAACTTAAACACTATGCTACCAAGCCCTGAAGGAGATGCACTTAAGTTCTTGAGACTTTTAATTGTATTGAAAATCGGACTGTTGTTTAAAAAGTACAAAGATCAGTAATAAGTTCATTTAATGGATTCATCTACATATAGGTGCATTTTAGATATAAAGACATTGGAAACCAAATAACCTTGTGTAGGAAACAATGTACGTACATTTATAAGAGTCCTTTTATGGACTCAGTATTCCAGTACATGTCACAGTCACCCATGTACATTTGAAGTGTGGTTTACTGTTCTAAAACAGTAAAATGTGACAAAAATAGAAGATGCTAAAGACACTCAGCAGGTTAAGCAGCATCTGTGGAAAGAGAAATGGAGGTAACATGTCAGGTTGAAGAAATATTCTGCTGCTTTTTGTTTCAGATTTCCAGCAATTGTAATTTTTGTTTTTCAGTAAATGGTGTTAACTTATTTGTGAAGAGAGAGGTCTCTCAGATAACTGAGAAGTAATTGGATACTCCACTGTTCATAATGTGGAATGAGGGATGAATATTGGTGAAGAAGATTTGAGAACTCGCATGCTATTTGGTTAGAGCTGTTGGATCTTTTATATGCACTGTAGAAGGCTAACATAAAGCTTCATCTGAAATACAGTTTTATTAACACATACCATTGAAATAGCATCCTAGATACTGTGCTCAAGTCTTTGGCATAGGACTTGAAGCCATATCTTGTGACTGTAGAATATACACGCATGAACATATTTGGAGCAGAAGGCTACACGCCTCTTGAGCCTGCCATTCCATATGATGAGGTAACTTATTCGAACTTCAACATTCCATAACATTTTACCCTTTTATCAATTATCTATGTCTTCTGTATAAATATTCAAAGACTCTGTTTCCATGTCTTTTAGTGTTATAAAGACTCAATGTGCTCTGCCATAATGCCTTTAATAATAGATTCTACAACAAGACAAGGCAGTAGTAGATTATTTTCTTGATTTTAAGGACTGAGGTGGGGGGGAGGAGTGAAATCTGTGAAAAGTGTACTTTGTTTTATTGGTTCCAGTCACCTTTCTATGAAATGTTAAAAGGTGGATTCAACAGATGGGCTGAATGTGATTTCCTTCCTGCTTAAGAATGAGATGTTGTAAAGTGAATTAGATGCACAACCACTTTGTTCTCAGTTTTATTAAATTCACGACCACTGCAGCTGAAGGAATCCTTCGGCATTACATGTGTAAGTATTTTGTGAATGAACTTATTTCTGAGTGTTCAGATGGACATTTAAATCAATAATATGCATAATGATGCAGATTCCAATCTATTATGCATGCTTTGTTTTAAGTTAATATATAAGCAATTTTAACTAATTTAGCAACTGACTTTCCAGTTCCACTTCTGTAATGCTGTTGCGAGCATGTTGAAAATTTAGAAACTATTCCCCCAATACCAACAATTTTTTTAATACGACATAATTTAGTAACTTTTGATTCGTATGGTGGAAAAGGATACTTCTATATCACTACTAATTTTTCACAATTGAGTTGACCAATAAAAGGTACTAATAATGTGCTTTTATTTCCAATTATACTGTGATCAAGGAATTAAGTAAAACTTTGATACCTGAAAGATGCATTTGAATTGGAAGTGTATAATATTTTACAGATTGTAATCTGAAAAAAATAAATTGACTTTAGATTTCACATTTGTAGTTGAACAATGCTTTCCAAGGAAAAATGGTAAATTGTACTCAAGTTGGAAAATGTGTATGCAGGATGTTAATATTTTGAGTTTCCAATCCATGATGCTGGAAATTCTTAAGCTTACTCTTCCTGCTATCGGTGTTCGAGTAAACGAATACCATGTGTCAGTCATTGGGAAAATCGATGACTTTTTATTGGATGGGTATGAAGAAGCTCCATATATGCTGAGCAAAGAAATATCCATGAAAATCTGTGTAATTTAAAATTATTTCTTATAAACATACCAAAGCCTGGTAAATCTTTGGTGCTAGTATTACAAGAGCATTACTATGGATAAATGAAGATTTGTGCCAGGTGCAACCAATATACACAATACAGTGCAGATCAAATGTTATCGTCACTACCTCAAACTTTCTCAGCCGCAGTGAAAAATTCTTACATTGCACATGAAGTTACGCACATTATTGTGAAAATGCTCATAAAATATTTTTGATATACCTGTGCAAATTTAGTAAGTTGTGTTTTCTGCATGCTTTCTTTGTATAACTGCATTGGAACCAGCAATGTTTAAGTTGGCCTACAGCCCTTTTATGCTCACTTTATTTTATCTATAAAGCATACTGAAAATTTTGTTATTTAATTTTAGCTTTAGAAATTTCACATTTGTAGGGATATAGTTTGTTTATTCCAAACAACAGACTTGCACTTCAATGAAACACAAATATCATTGCTGTGTTTCTGTTCAGTTAACATTCTGCTAGATCAAAATGTGGAATAAAACCCTGAAAAATTAGAGCCTTATACTCAATGTAGAGTTCTGCCAAGTTACCCAGATGCTTAATATTTCCAAGCCAGGTAGATAGCCATGAAATACTTAATGGAAGGACTAATAACCTGCTTGTGAGACATCAGATTGGTGAGATGAGTATGAAAAGAAGAGAAGATAGCATATTTGCATCTAGTCAAACCATATGTTTTTAATGTGCCTTAGCAGGGATAGAGAAGGGATAATGGGGAGGGAAAAAGTAAAGCAGACCTAACACAAGGACCATTTTAATAAACTGTATTCAGAGCTACTCTTTAACCCTGCCTTAATCATGCTAATCTTGCTATTATGTATACAAACTGAACTGACTTATTATCTAATTCAAAACTGAACAGCCATACTATGTAACATTCTTTTAATGTGGCTGTATTATTTTGAAAATGAGTTGTAGTTTAGGTACTCTTTTAGTAGATTACATCACTGAAGAGAGCATGCTTCACTGTTACCACAACTTGTAAGATTTATTCAGTTTAGAATGATGCTGTACCCTCCAGCCTTTTAAATCAAATGTGTTGGAATGCACACTGCTTTCTTTCACTCCTACTTGAATGGGCCCTTAGTATTTCACACCAAGGTGTCCTTCAGGGTGCTGGGTCAGGCTACCAAAACAGCTTCTATGAAGGGATTAGAACCAATTAACATCTTTGTACACAAAAGCTGCTGG
The DNA here is from genome assembly GCF_009764475.1 of Pristis pectinata. Lineage (NCBI taxonomy): Eukaryota > Metazoa > Chordata > Chondrichthyes > Rhinopristiformes > Pristidae > Pristis > Pristis pectinata. The sequence continues at coordinate 13,663,462 of NC_067416.1, forward strand.
CAGCTGAACAGACGGCCTTGTGACCTGCTCAGGAGCTGCATGTTAAACAGGGGGTTGTGTACTTGAGCTCAAGTGGGGAAGGGGTGGAGAGAGTTTTTATTTATAATTGAAATGGTGCTTCCTGATGGATTATGGCAAAAAAAACTTGCACTGAATTAAGTTGTGCAAAGGGAGTCTAAACTCAGCTGATTTCAAAGAAATACAATATTTTGTATCAAACTGCATTAAAATCGATTATTTAAGGTATCAAATTCCAATTTTAAAATATGGAACATTCCAAGTACATTGCATTCATAACATTAAACATTTCAGGTTGTATTTAATCTCAATAAATTAATATAATATTGAAATTGCAGTATCCTGTTTTTAATTAATGATCGCTTTAATTACTGCAGTAAATAATGCAATTCAATGACAAAATAGTTTTTGTATTTATCAAGCTGAATGTATCAAATACATGGTAGAAATGGTAACTCTTTCGTATACCTGGTTAGTTTTTCTACCCATTAGTCATTGTTGAGGTTTAATTGTCCATTGTTGAGTAATAATACTAACAATCTCTTTATTGGCAGATTGGTATCTTTTTAAAAAAGTATCCAAAGCAGGCTACAAGATTAAGAACCCACTTGAGATAACTAATCTGAAGTTTGAGAGAATTCTTTAAATAGAATTGTACTTTTCCAGCAAGTGGATTATATTCAAGAATATGTCAAATTTAAGCATTCTGCAACTTCCAAATGGAAACTAAAAATACTGTAGTTGATTGCAACACTGTTATATGGTTTTCATGCTTGAGCAATTTGCCTTGCTTCTCCCGATGTTTGCTTATTAGTGAATGAAATGCAGGTGTGTGGGAAACAGCAAGCGAACATTGACAGGTTTATTCTGTTGGCTGCAGCCTAATTAGTTGCATAGTGGATGCACCCCGCTAAGCTTTAGTGCACTGCAGTAGAGCTGGTCTGTTCTAATTTCCTTACAGCTTTGATATCGGTGAAGAGATTGACGGATTACACAAAAAGCAAAGCGTGATAGAAGCCAATCGAAACAATGCAGTCCTTACTTCAGCCACCACAGATGTGAGAGAAGGCTGATCAGAAATAAATGTCAAACATAGTCAAATTGTCTCCTCTGTCTGCATGGGTAATATTTTCCCATGTAAAATAAAAAGGCCAAGGTAATAGCCTGTGCCTCCCTGTATTGCTTCATCACCTGACAGTAGCATCTAAAGTTGCAGTTAAATAATAAGGCAATTTTGAGCACTTAATAATGTATCGAAATCATGCTGCAAAATATGCGCTTTTCTTACAGCTTACTGATAGTTGACCACCCGTACGTGCAACAGTAATGCCATTGTGTCTAGTTCATCAAATGGTGATTCTGTTAATATATTGAGGCTTGACCAGCAATTGAAGTATTCCATGGATCTTTTCATTCAGCTTGATGAAAAATGATCTTTGTAATCATGCTGATATAGAAGGGAAAACCTTTAGTAAACAGAACAGCAACACCACAAATAGGGTTTGAGAAAGCTAGATTTATGTAGTAGTGTGGTGATTTTTGTCTTGCATTAAGTAAGTGAAAATGTGAAAATCTAATCAATGGATTGTGTATATTACCGTCAACCTCATTTAGTTTTAACTGCAGCCAAACACTTTGAGGGATTTGAAAGTAATGTTTTGCTCGTTATTTTGTATATTATGTATTGAATGTAATAGTAAATTTCTTAAAACTAATTTTACTGTGAATTTTATTTTTAATAGCCTATAAGACTGTGTCTGGTGTAAATGGACCGTTGGTGATTTTGGATGATGTAAAGGTATTTATCACAACAAAAGTAACTTAATGTGGTTAATTTGGAATGCTAATTAAATGTATAATTTTGATTCCCAACCAAATAACGAAAGTGTTTTGGCAAGAATGTTGTGCTGATATTATGATTTCAATAGCATGCTTATAAAACAACTCCTAATTAGCACCTCAATCAGTCTTAATGCTCCATATGTAAATTTAGATGCTTAAATAAAATGTGCTTTTTTTTATCTGAAGTTATGTGATGCCAAGCAATGAAAATGCAAATAACTAAACATGTTTGAATCAGTATGCACACCATTGTTTTGAGGAAGAAATCTGTGGGAATGGGGTTGACGTGATCTAGTAATAAGTACCGACATCTGGAAAGATTAGAACAACAGGATTGTACAAATCTTAATTTGACCAAAGCATAACAAACCAAGGTAAAATTCTTGATCTAAATATCATGAGAAGCTTTTTCAAGAAAATATTATACAGTTGGCAGCATGGTTTGCTTGTACAGTAATAAATTCTTTCAACCTAATATTGAATTAAAACTGATGCTTTTTTTAAAAATTTGTTTTGATTAGTTTCCAAGATTTGCAGAGATTGTACATCTTACTCTTCCTGATGGCACTGTCAGAAGTGGACAAGTTCTGGAAGTCAGTGGCAATAAGGCTGTAGTACAGGTGGGGATCTGTATTAAAATTGTATGATATTGGAATGAATGTGATTACATTTATTGACTGCCAGTCTAGAGGGATTATCTGATTACCTCAAAGCTTTAATGAATGGAAAAAGCCAATGCAGATACAGCAAAATGTGGATAAATATGAATCTATCCATTTTGGTTGGAAAAGTAAAAGCAGATTTTTGTTTTAGTGGTTATAGATTGGGAAATGTTGATCTACAAAGGGATTTCAGTGTCTTTGTACACCAGTCACTGAAAGCAAACATGCAGGTGCAGCAAACAGATAAGAAGGCATGTGGTATATTGGCCTTCATTGCAAGACACTTTGAATATAATGGATGGCTTTGCGTGAAAAATTAACCTATATTTAATACAAATGTGTTAACTTAAAATGCAGTACATCAATCTTTATAGTTCAACAAATTTGAAAAAGAAAACTTTAATCGTTTTAACACTTTGTAATGCTTCTAATTTCAAGGTTCTTGGACTCTTAGAACAGCACTGCTTGCTTACCGCCAATTTTTTTTCATTATCCAGCCTTTTCCCAAGGCAGGATAGGCCACGTATCATGAATGTCGATCATCAGTGCAAGCTACTTGTTCAAATGTGGATGGAAACCATTAAACCGCTCCAATATTCTGCACACTTTTTCAGGCTTTTTTTTCTGAAGTTTTTTTTAATGTCTTTAGTTTGGTGTCCATTGGTTATTGTGTTAGTTGTCATTGTCCTTTCTGAGACCAGCTAGCATTCCCATCAAAAATGAAGGATGAAACATGAAATCCTTCTGGCCTGAATAAACCAGATTTAAAACACTGGCTAAATAATTGGAGAGCCAATCAATGCAATCTGTTGTATGGTTTAGGGTGGACTGCAAGCATTTAACTCTGATTTTAAAGATTCTGGCAAGGAACAAATAGAGACATCTTGATCTTGCCAATACTATGCAACAAAACAATCCTTTTTATCCTTGACTTATCAGGCAGCATCCAACATGGCAACAGTGTTATGATTAATACTGGAGAGAAAAGGCTGGATACATTATTTTGGGCTGCACTGTGCACCTGATAGATGATCTCAGTTTCAAATATCACAAGGAAATATTTTCCAAAATTATTTTAGTTTACTTTCTGCTCCAAATGTTACTGACTTAATGATTTGGTTCTGCAGCCAGTTGGCCTCTGATGTGTTGAAGTCTAAACCTAGAACAAAGGTTGATAGTACAGTATGAATCCAAAACGATTTAACAGTCATAGAGTAATACAGCATGGAAACTGGCCTTTCAGCCCAACTTGTCCATGCCTACCATGGTGCCCACCCACTTGCCAGCTAGACCCATTTGCATGCATTTAGCTCGTATCCCCCTAAACCCCTCCTATCCATGTACTTGTCCAAATGTTTTTTGAATGTTGTTATTGTAGTTGCCTCAACCATTTTCTCTGGAAGTTCATTCCATATACACATCACCCTCTGCATGAAGTTGCTCCTCGGGTCCCTTTTAAATCTTTCACCTCTCACCTTAAACCTCTAGTTTTTAGTTCCCCTGCCCTGGAGGAGAAGAAACTGTGTGTTCACCCTATCTATACCCCTCATGATTTTATACACCTCTATAAGGTCATTTCTCAATCTCCTATGTTCCAAGGAATAAAGTCTTAGCCTGCCCAACCTCTCTCCCTATAACTCAGGCCCTCGAATCCTGGCAGCATAGTTGTAAATCTTCTCTGTACGCATTCCAGTTTAATGATGCCTTTCATATAATGGGGTGACCAAAACTGTACACAATACTCCAAGTGCAGCCTTACCAACATCTTATATAATTGCAACATAGCGTCTCAACTCCCATACTCAATGCCTGACTCAAGCTCTCTTTTCACAGCACTTGTATGTTATTGTTTAAAATAGTATTCAAAAACTTCTTTTCAAAGGTGGAATGAATTCTTTCTCGACTACTGCAGACCAGAGTTTTCAGGCTGCTGGTAACACAGCAAAGACTTTATTTCACGCCAGTCATATCATTCTGTAAATAGCAATGGGCTGAATTGAACTGGATTTACCCTGTCTCCATTTGTCCACAATTACCTGGGCAGGATGCAGGTGGCTGACCAAGCTGGCCTGTGCACCTTGGAAAGGTGTTGCAAGGTGTAGTGAGCCTTTGGTGATGACCAGCTCTTGGGTTAGTACCCTTTAAGGCCTACCTTTAGAAGGGCTTAGTGGTCTTTGAGAGGTAAAGCTCATCCTTTGTCAAAATGTGGAGGCTTTATTTTTTTAAGTATCTGCAATTTAGAATATTTAAAACTGTTAATTAAAAAAACACATTAAAATGTTATATTAAGAGTACTAAGATTAAAAATAACATTATTTTCCAACTCTGTTGGGAATTCCCATTTAAGTGGATGGGAACTCTAATGTTATGCCAATGTTTGTCTGATGTGGTTGGAACAGCATTCCCAGTGAAATGCTGGGAGCCTCAGGAAAACTGTGCTGTACTGTTGGACTTCATGGGGGGGTTGAGCAATAAAGAAGAGTGATCTGCCACTCAATGTCCCAGATTTATAACGGGTCCATTTAAGACAAAGACTGACTTACCTTGGAGTTATTGAATTCTGCTGTTCGCCTTTTGGACCTGCAGGCTATAGCCAGCATAATTCAGTACAATTTGAAATTAAACCAAAGTTTAATTATCTTTTGTGTAGTAGGGTGCTGAACACAGCATACAGAACACTGGAAAAAGTTCTGTGATAAATTTCTGGCTTCTGAATCTGTAGGTTAACTCATGAGTTCCACGTTTGGCTACTTTTATTGAGTAAATGCTAAGTGTACAGTTCAATTTAATTGGCATTTACTAGTAAAACCTGGGCTGAACTCAATAGCTAATTGAGTTTGTTCAGCTGCAAGTCCTGTAAAGATTGTGCCCTTATTCAAGTAGAAACAGAGTTCTTGAATTGGTCTCGAATTCCAAATGTTTCAAACAATTCCTTTTGGTAATTCATCCTAGAAATATTTGATGAAGAGAGATGTACAAGTTGGTTTTATTGAAAGATCTTATAATTTTTGTTTAAAACTACAGTGTGTGAAATGATACAGAGGAAATGCTTCACTACTTATAAATATTGAGAGACATGCTCACCTCTACGAGATGATCAAACTCTTACTATTTCTGGTGGGTGTGTTTTACAATTGACTTTCAGATCCAGTCCATGAAGTTGAGAGCAACTCTCTACCTTTTACCAAACAGCTACTTACCTTTGCAGCAGAATGAATATTTTTAAACTATTCATCCCGAGTCATTAGCTGGCAGATGTTACATTTTTGGTACAGTAAAATGCCATCTTGATCCACTTTCATATTGTTATAATTATATAACAAAATTTATTCAGCTTATTTTACTTCCCTTACCATTAGAAGAGAAGGCCCTGATTTATTTTTTCCCAACTCTACCTTTCCTTTATAACTTGAAGTAGCAATTGTTCTTAAATTTAAAATGTATTAATTGAGAGCATTTGCTGTTCTTGAATGAAAGTTCCATTCCTATCAGTTGTGCATGACAAACCTTCCACCACCAACCACCCCCCCCCCCTCACCCCCACAATAGGGTGAATCAGCAATGTTCCTTTGTTCTATAATTTCCACCCTGCAAAAAATGTGTTCAATGTTTTAAAAATCATCAATTAAGTGACTAAATGTTGTTTATTCTAGAATGCAGGCCTACTTTATGTAAACTCTCCTTCAGCCTTGGTGACATACTGATAAAGAATTATGGTATTTTAAATGTACTTTGTCTTTTTCATCCTGCCGCAGGTTTTTGAAGGAACATCAGGTATTGATGCAAAGAAGACAGCCTGCGAGTTTACAGGTGACATACTTCGCACACCTGTGTCTGAAGATATGCTTGGTATGTGTATTATATTCCCTATGGTAAGCCTTTACCAAAAACACCATTGTATTAATAATTTATAGTATGCTGTTATGATTGAACTTCAAAGGGTCTTGCACTTGAGCTTCTCAAATATATATTCTAGTGTTTCAATAAAAATGATTGACTAAAGATCAACTCTAGTTATGAGGAGTGTCTCTAACAAATGTAATTCAGGTATGTCTTTTAATGCTTCAAATCTGAAAGTTGATGAGCTGGTGTCTGAGATTCAGGGACTGATACATCAGAGAGGAAGTAAGTTATCTGGATAATTTGTTTTAGCAGGCTGTCATACTTCTTAGATTAGTTACAGTAGGACTGGTAATTCAAGACGAACTGAAGGATATAACTACAAGTGTGACAGGTTTGGGATTGTAAAGGTAGAGCTGGGGGTGCCTCAGGGTCTAACTTGTGCAAGGGTCTTGCAGCTGATATGAATGACAGCATAGACTGATTTCTGGGATGAAGAGGTTGAGATATGGAAGGAGACTGAGCAAGTCGGATGTACACCCATTGGAATATTAAAAAATAAGAGGTAATGAGATGTTTCCACTATTAGTGGTATCTAGAACTAGGAAGCATAGTTTCAAAAGATGCCACCCATTTAAGACAGATGAGGAACTTCTTCTGAGGAGTGAGATTCTTTGGAATTCTCTTCCTGAGAGGTTATATGGAATATATTCAAGTCTGAGACTTATAGACACTTGAACTGCAAGGGACTTGAGAGGAATGGAGACAGAATGGGAGAGTAGTGTTGACGCTCAGATTGGATCAGTTGTTTCTTGTTAAAAGATGGAGCAGCCTCAAAGGATTAATTAGTCTGCTCGAATGTTCTAATATGACTAATGTTGGGAATGAAATATTTCAGGATATTTACTTTTTAGAAATGATGTGCGAAACAGCAAAGGAGGTGGAGCAACCTTGATATTAAAGAATGCGATAAAGGCAGTAGTGGGGAAAGATCTTAGTAAAAGGCTTAAGTTGCCCAAAAAAAAAGTAAGGATTGGAAAAATTTCAGAATTCAACAGAGGAGAATCAAGGAGTATTAATAAGGAAAGGAAAAATAAAAACACGAATAGGCTAGTGAGAAACAAGACTAAGTTCTATATCAAATCTAGTTTTTATACACAAAGTTCATGCATTTTCCTTCCAGACACGGGCTGCAGAAATTATATTGAGGAATAAGGAAATGGCAGAAAAAGCTTTCTGGAAATAATGGAAACCATGGGTCTAGAGTCTTTGTGAAGCTCAAAGAAATTAGCATCAGTAAAAAAAAAAATAATTATTGGAGAAATTAGTGGGACTGAAAGCCATTACATCCCCAGGAGATGGTTCACCAAATTGATTCCTGGAATGGCAGGAGTGTTTATGAGGAGAAATTAAGCTGACTATGCCTATGGTCTCGAGTTTAGAAGAATGAGAGGTAACCTCATTCAAAAATAAAATTCTTGACAAGGGAGGGTGTGGGATTGATGGTTGTCCTAGATACAAGATTCTTAGGAACTAGACAGAGTAATTGCTGACAGGATGTTCCCTCTCATGGGAGAGCCCAGAAACGAGGGGCATAATTTCAGAATAAGGGGACATCCGTTTAAGACAGACGAGGAATTATTTATTTTCAGAGTTGTTTTTGGAACTCCTTTCCACAGGGAGCTGTACTGCAGGGTTGTGGGGGAGGGGTAAGTTCCTTGGATATTTTTAAGGCTGAGATAACTAGATTTCTGCTCAATAACAAAATTGAGGGATATGGGGAAAGGGGCAGGAAGGTGGACGAGGAATGTTGGATCAGCCATGGTCTTGTTGAGTGATAAAGCAGGCTTGAGTACCTGAGTGGCCTATACCTGTTCCTACTACTTATGGTGGATTATCTGGAACTGGAGAGATCGTCTCAAAATAAGTTGGCCATTCAGGAAAGAGATAAGAAATTTCTTCACCCAGAGGGTAGCAAATGTTTGAAATCATCTATTCAAGAAATCTTTAGTCTCAGTTACTGAGTATATCCAAGAAGCACATTCTTGAATATTAAGGGCATCAAGGGATATGGGGTTAGTGCAGGAAAATGATAATGAGGTAAAAGATCAGCCAGTCATTATTGAATGGCAGAGCAGGCACAAAGGACCAAATGGCCTACTGTTTCTACTTCTTACATGTGCTCCATTACAGGCAGAGTATTCAATGGATCAGGTAAACCTATTGACAGAGGACCTACAGTACTGGCTGAAGATTATCTGGATATTATGGGTAAGCTGAGAAGTAATAAAGAAAAATGTATTGTTTATTCAAGAAAACCTAGGACACTGTGAACAGTCTTGATCTCAGTTGGTGAGAGGCAATAAGTGGAGATAAAGCATTGTCCTGAAGACTAACATCCACTGTAATATCCAATCACAGATGTTCCTTGATCATCTGGAGAGGTATTTTCTGGTCACTGTCAATTCAGAAAATTACATTCCAAAGAAAACCAAAAATGTGTATAATTTAAAATTTAGTTTTTGTCCTCGCATTCTGAAAATTTCAGTTAATCTGTGCAGTGGGGTACAGATCTGTTCAGTGTAGTCTGGTTCAAGCAATGTGTTAACCATTTTAGCAGTAAGTTTTGTTGAATGATCTCATGAGATTTCTTTAGTGCTGTATTTATGATTTTAGCTATTCTTGCTGATGATAACCAAAAATGTTTCTGGATTTTGTTCCTTCTTGCTAGTGCTTAGAAATTGTGGTAATGCAAACAGACCTTTAACCAGTTTGAGTGAATTGATCATCTTGTCTAGAAGTTTGCAAATCATTTCACTGAGATTTGCACAAGTTTGTGCTGAATTTTAATGGTTCTTCTGCATTGGCTGTGGAGCTAAAAACATTCCCTAAGTTTTTTTGATTTCAGTTGGAAAAAGTTTTTTTCAAGGTATTTGGGGAAAAATGCAGGGTCTTAGCATGACATCCTTTGGCACTATGCTGTTCCACACTGACTAAGCACATGAAGTACTGAACCTAGTATAAATACAAAACATTTTTTAGAAATATAGAGTATGCTGTTCATTTATTCGATCGTTGAGAGGTTCCTTGTAACAATCTGCATTGTACTTCCTTCTTCCCATTTTTAAAAATTTGTAGGTATTTCATGACCTCATAAAGAAATATTGTACACAAACCTTAATCTCAATATGAAACTTGGCTGGCAGTGTTGTATTCAGGTTTTCTTTAATTGCCTTAAACTGAAGCAACCGTATTCTATTTGGAACCTTTCAAAGACAAATATATGACAGTAGAAATTCCTTTGAAATATTGCTTCCACAAAATTGGTCAGGTCATTTATTATTGTAAGGACATTTTTCAAGACATCATAGTTCTATGCTGAAAGATTTCATCTGGAGAAAATCAGGCTGCCAACAACTGCAATTCTCTGATCTCAGTTTTCAAAAATTTAATTTTAATGGTTCCTTGAAGGCAATTTCTCCTGCTATTTCTTATCCACATGCAAGCAAGTTTTCTATTGTACCTGTACCTCACTGTACTTTTGCATATGACATTAAACTTGACTTGACATCATTGAAACCACAGTGTCATTTTCATTATGTTAGCTTTGAAAACAGAGCTCTGCCTCTATCAGTTTATAGTCTCTAAATCATCAGATTATTTATCTGATATCCAGTACAAGATAAGCAGTTTCCCTCATCTAAATATTAGAAGAGCTGAAGTGGACAATTAAAGACTGCTATAATTCTGATTTTGACTCCATTCCTCGCCCTATATGAGGCTGAACCAGCACATTCACAACCTCAATGTCATGTTTAATGCTGAGATGAGCTTGAATCATAAATTCACTTTGCCAAAATTGCCTATATCCACCTCTGACACTACCTGACTCCACTGTGGCTCATCTGCTGCTAAAACCTTTATCCTAATCATTGTTACCTGTAGACTATATTATTCCACTGCTGTCCTAGCTTGAAATTCACCTTGCATTCTTTATAAATGATATAATTCATAAACCTGGCTGTCTGCATCCTAGCTTGCTGTCTCATTGCTCCTGATATTACAGAGCGCATTGGCTCCCAGTCCACCAACACATCAATTTTAAAATTCTCGTCCTTGCTTTTAAGTCTCCCATTTTGTAATATTCCCCCAGAATGAAAGACTTGCATTTCTTTGACTCTTTTCTTGAGCTCAAGACATCCCAAAAACTTTTTGAAGCCTGTTAAACATGTACTAGTTTGAAAGGAAATGGGGCAACTAATTTGCCCACAATAAGTTCCTGCATCTGATGAACAGATCATGAATGAAGAAACAATATTGGGCAGGACACTGGGGATAACTTCCTAGTCCCTCAAATGAGTGTTGTGGGATTTTTGTTTCACATGAAGTCTAGGTCATTATGTCAGTACAGCACTAAAGTACTCTAGAGCTCTCTGAAGTGATGTGTTCCTCTAACTCTACTTTTTGGTTCTTCCCCTGTTTTAATTGCTTGGGCGTTAATGCATGTGTCTTTATCTGCCTAGGCCCTAAATTCTGGAATTTAGATAAGATATCTTTATTAGTTAAATGTACATAGAAACACAGTGAAATACATCTTTTGTGTAGAGTATTCTGGGGGCAGCCCGCAAAGGTCGCCACACTTCCGGCGCCAACATTAGCGTGTCTACAACTTCCTAACCCATACTACTTTGGAATGTGGGAGGAAATCAGAGCACCCAGAGGAAACCCAAGCAGACGTGGGGAGAACGTACAAACTCCTTACAGACAGCGGTGGGAATTGAACCGGGGTCACTGGCACTGTAATAGCGTTACGCCAAAACTCTGCCTTTCTATTATATTTCAAGGCAATCCCTAAAACCTACCTCTGAGCTTGATTCAATTGTCCTAATATTTTTGTATGTGGCTGCTGTCTGTGGTATGTACTTGATAGTCAGAGAATAACAGAAATATAGAGCACAGAAACAAGTCTTATGGTCCACCTTGTCCATGCTGACAGTGATGTCTGTCTACATTTATCCCATTTGCCTTCTAACTGTATCCTACCTATGCCCTTATAATTTTGTAAACCTCTGAGGTCACCCCTCAGCCTCCTACGTTCCTGTGAGAATAAACCCAGCCTATCTAATCTCTCATTATAACTCCAGCCCTCCATTCCAGGCAACATCCTGGTGATTCCCTTCTGCACTCAATTGCAACCTTGCCTTTCCTGTAGTGTAGTGACCAGAATTGTATACAATAAGTGTGGTCTTACCAATGTTTTGTACAATTGCAACATGACATCCCAACTCTATTACTTATTGTTTCAGCCTATGAAAGCAAGCAAACCAAATTGCTCCTGCAAAATGCTTTGAAGCATTTTACGTTGTTAAATGCTATATAAATTTTTCTTTTAAAATAGAATATTATTATTTTTGACATCGCTTCATAATTTTTACTAATATATTTTCAGGTCAGCCTTTAAATCCACAGTGTCGTATATACCCAGAAGAAATGATTCAGACAGGAATCTCTGCAATTGATGGCATGAACAGTATTGCTAGAGGACAAAAAATACCTATATTTTCAGCAGCAGGTTTACCACATAATGAGGTTTGTGGAAAAAAAACAATTAACCTTATTAGTAGGTTTGGTTAACACTGAATATTTTGTAGGGGTAAAGTTGCTTTAATAATTGTTTTGTTTATTCTGCACCATTATTTTTGCATGAGAATTGCTTGGAGCATTGAGAAAATTATTACTTTTTTTAAAAAACTCAGTTGGTAAATCATCTGGTTGACTAAAGTCCTGCAGAGGCTGAAACCTTGCCTGACTTGGGCTATGTGCCTCCCCAGTCCCACCAGTGTGGTTGCGTCTCAAATTCTCTCTGAAATGGCATAGCAAGCCATTTAGTTTTTTTTATAACTGCTTTGAAAGATAAAGAATAAAATTTGACCTGGCTCCAAACATTGCAAGTGCTAAAGACAAGGCTGAAGTAGTCATAACTAGGTTTTGCTTGATGTGCTAAATGGATGATCTGTCTTGGCTTCCTCCTGAGATCCCCACCTTCACAGAAGCCATCTTCAGCCAATTGGATTCACTCAGTGTGTGATATCAAGAAATAGCAGCCTATATTGGATAAGGCAAAGGCTACAAGAACAAACAACACTGAAGACTTGCGTTCCAGAACTAGCTGTGCCTTTTAACCAAACAGTTCCATTAGTTATAAAATGGACATCTATGTGGAAAGTTGGCCAGATATGTCCTGCACACAAAAAAACAGGACAACTCCAATCCTGGTAATGTTTTCTTTTCAATCAGTACACCAAACATTGGCAAAGGGATAGAAGGAGTTGTCCAAAATGTTAACAAGTTGTTGGATCTGGAGATGATATTGTCCAGAAGATTGTTCGGAAGTCAAGAATGAGGTGCAAATCTTGTGGTTACAGCCGTTTTATTAGATGTTCGTAACAAAGAAGTGACAGTAAAGAACAGTGAGCAAGTAACACAGCAGCAAGTACCCAGGAGTAACTAAGAAAGAACCTGTCTCATGGTCTTTCTTTGTACTGAAAACTGGTTCAAGCTGGATAGATAAGGGAGTCTTCTCTGATAAGAACAGCCTGAAACAACAAGGGCTGTCTTGGTTTATGCTGCCATGACATCTCAGGCTTACAGACAAAGAAAATACAGAAGTATAGAACCAATTATACTACAAATTACTGAAAATCTATTGAACATTTACAGACAAACAGATGATTATACAAACATGTAAGCAAGCATAAAGAAAGTTAAACTACAAGAAAAATAACAATTTAGACCCTAATCCAACATTAACAAGTGACGCATTTCCACTGACATACCCATACCCATTTTGGGGTTTGGTTGAACTATTTAGTTCCAAAACTTCTGGACCAACAATAAGAATTCCAGAGAAGAGTGATAGAGGAAGCACTTGACCAAGTGTGGCATCAAGGAGGTCTGGTAAAACTGAAGTAAATGGACAGTAAAGGGAAAACACTCCAAATGGAATTGTATCGTACACAAAGGAAGATGTTTGTAAGTGTTAGAGGTCAATCATCCCAGCTTCAGGACATCACTACAGGAATTTATTAGGAAAATGGTCTAGGCCCAACTCTTCAGCTGCTTCGTCTTGATCTTGTTTCCATCGCAAGGTGAGAAGTGGATGTTTGCTGATGGTCACAGAATGTTCAATTCCATTCATGAGTCTTCACCAAAAGAAATTGTCCATACCAACACATAGCAAGATCTAAACATTGTTCAGGCAAAGACTGATAAGTAGTAAATTTTGCTACACCCATGTGCCAGGCAATGATTAGAGCATCTAACCATCTTTCCTTGACGTTCAGAAATGGTGGGATTACCACTGCTGAATCCCTGTCGATGGCCATCTCCAAAATGAGAGAGCCCTGCCCAGCTATCTTTGATATTCAATGGCATTGCCATCACTGAGTTCTCCTCCATCAATGCCCTTAGGCTCACCATACACCAGAAACTTGACTGATACAGGACATGAACACTGGCTACAAAAGATGAGGCCACGTGTCCAGCAACGACCAACAACTGTCTTTTTACCATCTATAAGACAGAAATCAGGAGTGTGATGGCTTACTCACCACTTGCCTGAATGAATGCCACTTCAACACAACCCAATGCTTAACACCATTGAGGACAATACAGCCCATACACCACCTTAAACATTCATTCCCTCCACAATCACTCAGCCCGGCTGCAATGTGTACCATCTGCAAAATGTACTGCAGTTAATCACCTAGGCTTCTTCAAAAGCACTTCCCAAGCCCCAGGTTCTGTTTCAAGTCACTCTTTGGCGATGTTTCTGTTTGTTCAATGTCATCGGGTTTGAATCCTGGAGCTCCCATTGGAAGGACTGTAGTGGTTTGAGAAGGTGCCTCACCATCACTACTTAAAGGCAGTTAAAGATCAGAAATATCTGCTAACCTTGCAGCACTGCCCACATCCTGAAAAATTAAATATAAAAATCCAATGTGTTAACTGCTGTCAATCAGAGTAGCAACGGTGAAGCAACAAAAGCCTTACTTTTTTTGAGGGTGGTCTGAAGGTTGAGCCAGCTTCCATGGAAACTCCACCCACATAAACATCTGGAGGACAACTTCAGACTAAGCTTTGGTGTTCCTTCTACCTTCCCAGCTTAAATATCTTTAAGTTTCTTTTCCTTAATTGTATAGTTAGGGTAGCTGCTGCCAGTTGAAGGTTAAAATCTTGAAAAATGCTGGATTCTTCTGTCTGAAGGTTTTAAAAAGAAAAGTGTTATCTTCCCTTAAATTTTTGAGGTGGTGGTTAAATTTGACAGCATAGAAAAGATGAAACGTCTTTGGTTAAAATGCTTTGGCAACAATTTATTTGACAATGGAGTTAAACCAAGAAGGTGGCATCCATCACTAAGGACCCTCACTATTCAGGACATGCCCTCTTGTTGCTACCATTGGGGAGGAGGTACAGGAGCCTGAAGACCCAAACTCAACAATTTAACGACAGCTTCCCCTCCACCATCAGACTTCTGAACAGTCCATGAACACTACCTCGTTATTCCTTTTTTATGCACTCTTTATTTTGTAGTTTGTATTTTTTATTTTTATGTCCTTGCACTATACTGCTGCCACTAAACAACAAATTTCATGTCATATATGTCAGTGGTAATAAATCTGATTCTGACATTACTGAACTGGATAGTGGAGTTGGAGGATTATGTGACTGTACTGGAATTGGGACCTAACTGCCTACAAGTTTTAGAGAAACAAAGGACTGCAGATGCTGGAATTTAGATGAAAAACACTATGCTGCTGGAGGAACTCAGCAGGCCAGGCAGCATCCGTGGAGAAAAGTAGGCAGTCAATATATTGGGCTTCCCCTTTTCCTTTCATTTCTGAAGAAGGATCCTAACCTGAAACGTCAAGCACCTTCTTTTCTCCACAGGTGCTGCCTGGCCTGAGTTCCTCCAGCATCATAGTGTTTGCCTACAAGTTTTACTAGACTTACTGTAAGGCTTTGACTGTGAGCCTATGATAAATGAATAAAAGGGCCAATGTGAAAACTGAACAAATTTTGTTTGATTTTCATGGCATTGGAAACCATTTGACCCACTAAGTCTATGCAGGTTTATAGAACAATCCCTTTCCCCTTTAATTTTCCCTATAACCTCTTCTCTCATTCCCTTGAACTCCCTCCAGATTATACCACTCACCCACACACTAGGGCAAATTCACATATCAACCTAAAGTTTTTGGAATGAAAGAGGAAATTCGAGCACCTGAGGGAAAATTGCATGGTCGCAGGGAGAATGTGCAAACTTCACCCAGATAGCACTGGAGGTCAGAATTGAATGTGGATTATTGCAGTTTTAGTAGCTATGCTGCTGTCCCTGGCTTAAGAATTTTAGAAACTTGATTTGCAATCTATGTATCAATTGGTTTTATGGCTATGAATATCTGAACACATTCAAAAATTAAGCTGAGTTCATATGTTTGAAAACATTTCCCAAACCACCATTTGGACTAAGAGGCCTAAGCTATTGCTGAGAAAACAATGAAGTATCAGTAGAAACTATCAGAGATGTGCAGGCAATAAATTGAAGTTCATAGTTTTCTGAATGATATCTTGATCTGGAATAGTAGGAGATGTTCTTCCTGCTTGACTAAAAGAAATAACAGCAATGGCTGTATAATTATAATGTTGCCTACTCTGCTTGACCCATTTAAAATGAACTTAACTGAGCAGGTGATTTAGAGCAGATTGTTATTATTATTCATGTGACACAGAACCTCAGCAGGTAGAACTGCTGCCTCACAGCTCCAGCAGCATGGATTCAGTCCCGACCTCCAGTATGATGTGTGTGGAGTTTGCACATTCTCCCTATGACTGTGTGGGCTTTATCTGGTACTCCAGTTTCTTCTCGCATCCCAAAGATAGACTGGTTGTTAGGTTAATTGGCTATTGTAAACTGCTCTTGGTGTAAGTGGGTGATAGGAGGATCTGGGTAGAATTGATGGGCATGTGAGAGAATGGGTTACAGGGAATTGTGGGGGAATGGGATTGATGGGATTGCTTTGACAACCAGCACGGACGTCGTGGACCAATTCACAACTCCTGTGTAGTCAGAAAATATAAAAATGTGCACATAGAACCTTTTTTATGTATCTAAAAGTGGTTAAATTCTGAAAGCTGCTAAAAGCTGCTGCCGCCTTGCTTAAAACCATTATAATGCATAACTAATATGTGTGATTACTATGTATATGAACAAATAAGTGTTGAGAAGGGAAGATATAAAGGGTTGTTTTGTTTAAATAGAACTAAAAGAAAATGTTGTGAAACTAATTCACAAAGTCAAAAAGTAGCTTTGTTTCTGGGCACGTACTCTACCTATAAAACACACTTCTGCTAACAGATTTGAATTGTTTTTCAGATTGCTGCCCAAATCTGTCGTCAAGCTGGTCTAGTTCAAAAATCCAAAGATGTTATGGACTACAGTTCAGTGAATTTTGCCATTGTGTTTGCAGCTATGGGTGTAAGTGAATTTGAAATAGCTATGTAGATCTTGTTAATTATGCCAATTAACTGTAGCTGTTAATGATGATAGAGATCAATGGCACATACAGCTCCCAGGCTGTAGCTGTTGTTAGTCCACAGTTGCCTGTGCACGGAAGGTTGCTAGATTGTCATTGTGAGAAAAGGGATTTGGTTTACATTTGTCATGAAAGCTGGAAAACTTACCAGCATGGACTTTAGTCTGGAACAGAGAGAGTAATAATAAGTGAGCTTGTATTGATCTAATAGTATATTTATTAATCCGCCAGCAAAGACATGGGATCCCATGGAATCAGGTTGTGTCTCCCTTTGCAAGATCAAAATAGCAGTTTTTTGTGGCCTTGTACATAACTTCCAGGGTTGTGGCCTATGCTCTGTTTACTATATTATGCTGGCTCCATGTTGCAATGAGCTAGAGGGTCATGAAATTTACACTTGTTTCACAGGAGATGTTGCAGAGACACCAGATTGGTTCATTCATGATGGGAAACCTAACCCCATGAAGATTAGGTTGTTCTTTGCTGTTTCTGAAATAGTTGTACCCACTGCCTTGTCCTTTGAGCTGGCCATCTGCCCGTGCCTTAGTCAAGGTAGTAATGTTAATGTCAAAGTATCTACGAAAGTGGAGCAATGTTTGTCTGTTAGGATTATCTTCAATAAAGGAGACAAACTCCATTATGAATACAACCGACAGTTCTGCCTGCTGTCTGCCACGGGGGCAGTCTTCCTCAACCACTTTCTCCCAATTGACAAGAAACTGCTCTTCAAATTGTTGTGTGGATTCTGTCCATTTAGAGGTGCAACTGATATGACCTTTATCAAGTATCAATTTCAAGAGAAATGTAGGGAGCAGCATTGGCCACAATACATGGCCTTTTGTGATCTCACTAAATCTTTTGACTCAATCCTTCTCAAATTTGGTTGCCGTTAGATATTCTCCAAATTTGAAATCTGCAATCTTAATTCAGCATGTCCACCACAGACCTGGACTCAGTGCAATCTGGCATCAAGCAAGGCTGTACCATCACCCAGTACTTTTCTCAATCTCTTGCTGCAATGCTGTATATTGCCAATAAACTTCCTGCTGGACTCAAGGTAATCTGCAGAACAAGTGGGAAACTGTTCAACCCAAATTGCCTCCACTGTAGAAACAAGGTCATGCCATCTTCAGTCATTGGGTTGCAGTGTGTAGACAATATTTGCTTATGTGCAAGTAATCCTGCACTTGTTCACTGAAACACACGAAAAATGGGCCTCTACTAAACATCTGCAAAACAAAGTCCTGAGTAGCCTGCCTCTGCCCTCTAAAAATGAAAGTCCACAATGAGACATGAGAACAAAGCCAGGACCACTTCCCAGATTTCAGGAGCCACCACTAGAATCAGAAGTCACTGAAATTCACTAATGCCTTTGCACCAGAACAGCCTTTGGCTATCGGAGGAAGAGTGTTTGAACACCAAGACCTCAAACCTAGTACAAAGTGATTTTTGTGCTGCATACTTCTGAGATATGCAGGGACCTCAAAATAGTAAAGTGATAGTATTAAAGCTGTCTCCATAAAATCCTCCCAAGTCCACTGTTAGAGCTAATGTCAGTGTCTTCTCACGGGTCAATGTCACCTCCCTGGTCACTATCCCCAGTGTTAAAGCCCTAAGTGCATTCAGTCAGCTCTGATGGCAGGCCATGTTTTTTATTTTTGTTTATTTTGTTGTGTATAACTTGTGTTAATTTAACTTTATGTAATTTGTTTGTCATATTTGTAATGAACTGTGCTGCTGCTGCAAAAAGTAATTTTCATGGCATTTATACCCTGGGTATGTATGCCAATGGCAATAGCTTGAATCTAATGTCATTCTATCCATTTAGAGGTACAATCAACATGATCTTTATCAAGTGTCAACTTCAGAAATGTAGGGAACAGCACTGGCCTATTCAGCAGGAGCACCAAGGAGCCCAGTATAAATGGGGAAGGAGTGCACTGCCTCCCAACTATTCACCTGACCAAGCACCTGGTCCACCTCTGGGCAGAGTCTGTGGGTCTCGTGTTGACTTCATTGGCCACCATGTCACCTACTGAACTGGAAAAGATGCAGCTGTGCTCCATGCTAAAGATGCTAAGATTATAATGGCATTTTAATTTCATTGGTTGAAATGAATGTGGTGAGCTGCAACCCATTCGCCTCTTCTACTGGATCAAAGTGGAGATTCAGGATGCAGAAATTTCACCCAGTTTCTTGGTCAACAGTTATCAACTTGATAAAATTAACGTTAAATTCATTTGATTGTCGTCTTTGGGATTTTGCTGTAAAAACCGTGGCTGATGCATATACATATGCTATTGTTCTTTTTAAAGTAATATGCATGAAATGCTTTGAATCATCTGAGAGTACAAAAAAGAGTAAAAGTCTTTTACCCAATACCAAATCCAAAATTTATTTGAATACAATCAATTGGAAAATGTCACCCATCTCCTGCAAAGCCAATTAGTACTGTGGTACATATTTCTTTGCTTTGGAATGCCCTTCATTATACTGTTGAGCAGATGGGTTTAGTGATCTATGATTTCCAGAGTTTTGTTAATACTCTTGTGTAATTTTGCATTTATCCTTTCCAATGCTAGTTTCTCCAATTTAGTGACTATTTAGGACCTGATGCTTATTGGCCATGTGATTCACCAGGGGATGACACTTGTTGACCATGTCAGGAATTCTACTTGTGTCTCTTTGCAATCATAAATCAGAAAATTGTGTCACAGATGCAGCCATTGGGCCCTTCTACCCCCCCCCCCCTCCCCAAGGCTATTTTAGTTACTCCCATTTCTCAGCGCTTAGTCCCATAGCCTGGTAGATAACAGTTCCTCCAGTGATTATCTGGAGTATTGTGCACAATTTTGATATCCTATTTGAGGAAGGATGTAAATGTTAGGAAGCCACTGAGAGAAGATTTACTGGACTGATACTTTAAATGTGTGGATTGTCTTATAAGATAGTTGAACAGTCGATGTTTATAGCTGCTAGAGTTTTGAAGCTCGCTCTTAAAGGTGGTGGATCCAATCTTTGAATATATTATACCTGATAAGGGGGTGAAAATTTTAACTATAGGTGAGGTTACAGTCAGATCAATCATGATCTTATCGAATTGTAGAGCATGTTTGAGGGGCTGTGAGTGGCTTTTTCCTGCTCTTAGTTGGAAAGTACATAATTCATCCAGATACCATTTTAAACATGTTGAAAGTTTCTACCTTTTCCTTCCTTTTTAACTAGCGAGTTCCACACCAGCTCCACATAGGGATTTCTTTTTCCTCTCAATTCCCCATGAACCATTTTACCAATTAAGTTTAAAAGTGTCTCTTTTAATTATTTACCTCTCTGGTAAAGAAAACAGGTTGTTAATATTTGGTTCATTACCAAAGTTTTTCAACCTTGGCAATATCACCATGATCCCCCTCCCCTCCTTTTGGTGCTTTCATGTTCTTTATAGAGTTTCTTGACCATTTATGATGCCTTTGGATACTGTTTTCTGAGCTGCATGTAAGATGTTTTGGTCTAACGTAGGGCTAGCCAAATTTGGCGAATTTGATTTTGAACACTTGTATTCTGTATAACAGGTTAATATGGAAACAGCAAGATTCTTTAAGTCTGACTTTGAAGAAAATGGATCAATGGATAACGTCTGCCTGTTCTTGAATCTTGCAAATGACCCAACGTGAGTAGCTGAATATGACATTTCCGTACTCTGCTTGCTGCATTCATCAAATTGTGTGAATTAGACAGGCATCTGCAGATGATGGGCATAGCACATTTCTTTATAAGATAGTAGATGCTTCACTTTTTTGAGGAAAACAGAGGCATTGATAATTATCTATATCTTGGCTTCATCTGTTGTCCTTATCTCAGCTTTCTTGTTATACACTGGTGTTTCTTGGAAATATACAGGACATTACTTTAGCCTTATATAACTCATTGATGTGACCATATTTAGAAGGAAACTGATTTGGTTTCCAAGCCTTAAAGTTTATTAACATACTGATCAAATCATTCAAGCCTTTGAAGAGTTTTGATAGAACAATTAGAAAGGAACTACTTACTTCAAGTATGCTGATGCAATAATAAGTTCCATTTAGATAGGACTCTTAAGAACATATGAAATAGTGATAAAAGTAGGCCAGTCAGCCCTCTTAGCTGCTTTGCTGTTCAATAAGATTGCATTAAATCTTTTACCTCACTACTGCTTTTCTGCACCAACCTTTCTCAGTGCCTTAACTTAGTAAAATAATCCACGGCAGCAAGGTTTATTTTGACATCTAACTACTAGATATTGGGGCATGGGATCAAAACCTTGGGACCAAAGATGCTTTGAAAGGTCTTTTAAAGAATGAAGAAGAGGAGCAAGGTAGATGTGGTAGACTGGAAAAATACATTGCTTGTTTACAATCATACCTCAATAACTTTTAAATGTCTATGCATAGTTTGCAAGAAATGTATATCCCCTTAAGGCAAAAAAAAAAGCATGTGGTTCAGCCTTGGCATGGAGAACTTAATTGTTGTTATATCAAAGGAAAAGGATTATAATGCTAAAATAAGCAGTAAACTGAGGATTGGAAAATTTCAGAATTCAGGAAAGGAGGATCAAGGTAGTGATAAGGGAAAGCAGAATAAGACAGTAGGCTAGTGAGAAAGATAAACCTGTAAGTCCTGCTATAGATAAGGTAGGGCCTTGGGGAGTGTTGAGGAGGAGGAACTTAAGTGTACAATGACCCTGAAGCTGGCACCATAGTTAAGGTGCTGAAGTCAAATATGATACTTATCACGCCAAAGAAAATAAGAGCATCTAAGTTATGGTACAATCTTATAAAACATTGTTTAGGCTGCAGCACAGTGTACAGTCCTGATCGCCGCACAATAGGAAGGAAGTGATTACACTGGAGAGCGTGCAGAGGAGATTTACAAGAAATGTTGCCTAGGATGGAGCGTTCCAGGTATTCAGACCTGATAGGCTGCATTTGTTCTGCTTAGAGTGGAGGAGGCTCAGGAGGACCTGACAGTTATACAAGATTATAAGGGGCATAGGGTAGATCTCCCCATGGCAGAAATATCAAGGGATATGAGGGTTAGTGCGTGAAAGTGGTGCTGAGGTAGAAGATTACTAATGGCCTCATCGAAGGGCAGAGCAGACATGATGGGCTAATGGCGTACTTCAATGTGCTATGTTATTTCTTGTGTAGAAGCCGAGATTTAGGAAGAGAATTATAGTTTAGGGCCTTGGAAGCTAAAAGATTAAAAATTTTAAAATTGGATGTAGGTTCAATGATATGTAACAAGCCCAGAGACAATGAGTCAAATGGCTTTGTGCACTATATGATTTTCGAACTCTGGAATCACTGGTGTTAAATTTTTCATTGAAACTAAAATATTTATTGCAATCAAAAATGTGCTATTGACACAGTTTTAAAGTCTGACAACCAAACATTTTACTGCTGGAGCATCTGCTTTTGCCAACTCCAGTATTTTGAGTTGAATGTCAATTTTCCAGTATAATGAAACAAATTTAAAGGTAATTAATCAACAGAATGGTCTGTCCTAAAGAGGTCAGCCTGTATGCTTGCTCTCAACCATCTCAGCTACAATGTAATACTGTACTTGTGTGTGAAAAAAGAAATTCTGAAATGTTTACATTGAGGCTTGCAAATGTGAATTCTAATGGTTAGCTTTCTTTTCCAACAGCATTGAACGCATTATTACTCCTCGTCTTGCACTGACTACTGCAGAATACCTTGCCTACCAATGTGAAAAGCACGTGTTGGTTATTTTAACAGACATGAGTTCTTATGCTGAGGCTCTGAGAGAGGTATGTGTTTTTTATTTCAAATGTTTAACCTGATCTTGGATAATCTACAAGGACTCTCACGGAGAGTCCAGAGCAAGAGGGCATGGTCTCGGAATAAGAGGGCACTCATTTAAGGCCAAGATGAGGAAGAATTTCTTATGGTTGAGTTTTTTGAAACTCCTTGCCACAGGAAGCATTGGGGGCAGAGTCCTTGGGTATATTTAAGGCTGAGATAAATTTCTAATCAGAAAGGGAATCAAAATATCTGAGGGCAGGAAAGTGGATTTAGATATGTCAGAACAGCAATGATCCCATTGAATGATAGAGCAGGCTGAAGGTGCTGATTGGCCTATTGTTTCTACTACTTTATGGCAGAGAGAACAAAAATTGGATTCTCTGCCATGTTCTGTGTTGTCCTTTCTGCTGTTACACAGAGCTTATGCTGAGCTAATTACTTTTAAATATAGTCATGATTTTCTGTCAATAATTGCAAGCTGTAGCAAAATGCTGCAGCACATGCTATGGAACAAGACTCCTTAAACAGCAAATTTGGCATTTTTGTGATTGCTGAAGGCGGGGAAAGTGGATGAAAACACCCAGAATATGCCTTGTGGTCTCATCCACATTGTAGCATTCACCCTGAGTGCTACACAGAAGCACAACTAAAGTATGTTCAATAAATATGAATACTACCACTTGAGTCAAGCTGATATTTTTAGACAAACTTTTGAATGTATTCTGTAATGGTAGGGTAAATAGTTTTGACAATTCAAAGAACATAAGCTGCCCTCTCCCATTTTAGTAATGGTACTAATGAAGGTCCAACGTGGAGCTGGATTGTTGGTATATTAATTTACTACTGCAAGTAGAGCATGATGAGATTTCCAGCTTGCTGAGTGCTTAGAACTTTGACTAATTCTAGATTTTGGGACTGGCATCCTTTTAATATTTTCAAGGAGATCTACACTTGCAGAGTGAAATCAAAGCCTTTCCTGTAGATGTTCTGGGAAACTAGAATGGCATTGTCCATTGTCAGGAAATGGATCCTCTTCGGCAAGAATTAGAGGATTGTTTAGGAATGTCACCAGAGACTTTGCAAATCGTGTAGATGTAGTGGCATTGGCAGAAGACAACGCCAATGCTGGGATAAATTTGTCCTGGTGAGGCAGAGAAAGAATGGCAGGGTGAAGGAACCATGGTTGACGAGAGGTGGAACATCTAGTTAGGAGGAAGAAGGCAACATACATAAGGTTTAGGCAGCAAGGATCAGATAGGTCTCTTGAAGAATATAGGGTAGCAAGGAAGAAACTTAAGAAGGGGCTGAGGAGAACAAGAAGGAGACATGAAAAGGCCTTGGCGAGTAGGGTTATGGAAGACCCCAAGGCATTTTTCACTTATGTGAAGAACAGAAGGTCGATGGGATAAAGGTGGAAAGATGTGCCTGGAAGCTGTGGAAGTGGGTGAGGTCCTCAATGAATACATTTCTTCAGTATTCCCCAAGGAGAGGGGCCTTGATGACACTGAGGACAGTGTTGGTAAGGGTAATGTTCTAGAGCATCTTGATATCAAGAGAGAGGTTGTGTTGGAGCTGTTAGAAAATATTAGGACAGATAAGTCCCTGGGGCCTGATGGAATATTCCCCAGGCTGCTCCGCGAGGTGAGGGAGGAGATTGCTGAACCGTTGGCTAGGATCTTTGAGTCCTCGATATCCATAGGAGTGGTACTGGAGGATTGGAGGGTGGAAAATGTTGTCCCCTTATTCAAAAAGGGTGGTAGGGATAGTCCAGGGAATTATAGACCAGTGAGCCTTAAGTCTGTGGTGGGCAAGCTATTGGAAAGGATTCTTAGAGATAGGACCTTTGGGCATTTAGAGAATCATGATCTGATCAGAGACAGCCAGCATGGCTTTGTGAAGGGCAGATCATGTCTCGCAAACCTGATGGTGTTCTTTGAGGAGGTGACCAGACAGATTGATGAGGGTAGTGCAGTAGATGTAGTCTACATGGATTTTAGTAAGGTATTTGATAAGGTTCTACATGGTAGGCTTCTTCAGAAGGTCAGAGGGCATGGAATCCAGGGAGGCTTGGCTGTGTGGATTCAGAATTGGCTTGCCTGTAGAAAACAGAAGGTTGTGGTGGAGGGAGTGCATTCAGAGTGGAGGGCTGTGACTAGCGGTGTCCCACAAGGATCAGTTCTGGGACCTCTGCTTTTCATGATTTTTAATGACTTGGATGAGGGGGTAGAAGGGTGGGTTGGCAAATTTGCAGACGACACAAAGGTTGGTGGTGTTGTGGATAGTGTAGAGGATTATTGAAGATTGCAGAGGGACATTGATAGGATGCTGAGCTGGGCTGAGAAGTGGCAGATGGAGTTCAATCCAGAGAAGTGTGAGGTGGTACACTTTGGAAGGACAAACTCCAAGGCAGAGTACAAAGTTAATGGCAGGATTCTTGGTAGAGTGGAGGAGCAGAGGGATCTGGGGGTCCATATCTGCAGATCCCTGAAAGTTGCCTCACAGGTGGATAGGCTAGTTAAGAAAGCTTATGGGGTGTTAGTTTTCATAAGTTGAGGGATCGAGTTTAAGAGCTGCGAGGTAATGATGCAGCTCTATAAAACTCTGGTTAGACCACGCTTAGAGTACTGTGTCCAGTCACCTCATTATAGCAAGGATGTGGAAGCATTGGAAAAGGTGCAGAGGAGATTTACCAGAATGCTGCCTGGTTAAGAGAGTATGCATTATGAGGAGAGACTAAGGGAGCTAGGGCTTTACTCTTTGGAGAGGAGGAGGATGAGAGGAGACATGATAGAGCTGTACAAAATATTAAGAGGAATAGATAGTGGACAGCCAGCACCTCTTTCCCAGGGCACCAATGCTCAATATAAGAGGGCATGGCTTTAAAGTAATGGGTGGGAAGTTCAAGGGAGATATCAGAGGAAGGTTTTTTTACCCAGAGAGTGGTTGGGGCATGGAATGTGCTTCCTGGGGCAATGGTGGAGGCAGGTACATTGGTCAAATTCAAGAGATTACTAGATAAGCATATGGAGGAATTTAAGATAGAGGGATATGTGGGAGGAAGGTGTTAGACAGTATTAGGGGTTGTTTAAAGGTCGGCACAATATTGTGGGCCGAAGGGCCTGTATTGTGCTGTACTGTTCTATGTTCTATGTAAGACCTAACTGAATGCTCTGAATTGAGGCTTAGGGGCAGAATTTGGCAGTCAAATGCTACTCCTGGAATCCTGATCTCTGCTCTGCATCCCTGTAGCTAATTGGCCTGAGATAATCACACCTTCACACCAGTTATCTTGGCCTTGTTTTAGTTCAAATTCTCTGTGTTATTACTTCAGTCTCCAAAGAATCTCTGCAATGTTTGTGAACCCCATTATCTAGTGTTTACCACTTTGTATTAAAGCAATGAATATTTCGTCAAGCAGAACTTAGTGATTTGTAAATATTTGGTGTTAAAATGTATACAAGTTGTTTATTTTTTCTGTCTCAAGGTTTCAGCAGCTCGGGAAGAAGTACCTGGTCGTCGAGGTTTCCCTGGTTATATGTATACAGATCTGGCTACTATCTATGAACGAGCTGGACGTGTTGAGGGCAGAAATGGATCCATCACACAGATTCCTATCCTCACTATGCCAAATGATGGTGAGTAAAGATGGTGTATTTTGATTTGATCTATAAAAGCAAGTGTTAAACTTAAAATGAAATAGTGTCATGTATTTAATACTAGAAATGTGAAGTGATGCATTTGGGGGAGAAATGAGCACAGGTAAAATAACATGAGATCTTAAGCAATGTGCAGGAAAAAAGTCCCAAGGCTTTCACCCACTTACTCTTCCCTCTACTTGCTTTCCTTGCAGCCTTTTACTTCCCCACCCCTCCCCCCCCCCCAACTTT
Organism: Pristis pectinata; assembly: GCF_009764475.1. Classification (NCBI taxonomy): domain Eukaryota; kingdom Metazoa; phylum Chordata; class Chondrichthyes; order Rhinopristiformes; family Pristidae; genus Pristis; species Pristis pectinata. The sequence continues at coordinate 13,690,110 of NC_067416.1, forward strand.
TTCTTTCACTTTCTTCACCTCCCCACTTTCATCTACCACTGCCTTTCCCACTCTGCCTCCTTTTTAAAGAAGGCAGGATGTTGATTTGGTTGGTGCTAAAACTATAAACCTAGAACGTGAGAGATGAATCTAAATTTTTCTCACATACTTGTTTGCTCAACTCTGGAATGCTGGGTTCATTTCTGGGTACCATCCCTTTATAAAGATGTTATGCCCTTGGTAAAACTGCAGCAGAGATTTTTATAGAACAAGACTAAGAATGAGAGATTTCATTCAGGTGCAGATTGGCAGAACAGGCCCTTAGGCCCAACTCATCCATGCTGACCAAGATTCCCATCTAAGCCAGTCCCATTTGCCTGTGTTTGGCCCATATCCCTTTAAACCTTTCCCATCCATGTACCTTTTAAATGTTGTTAATGTTACTTGCATCAACCACTTTCTCTGGCAGCTCATTCCATATACTGACCACTTTCTGGGTTGAAAAGTTGCCCCTCAGGTTCCTATTAAATTTCTCCCCTCTTATCTTAAATCTATGCCCTCCAATTCTTGACTTCCCCAACTCTGGGGAAAAAGACTGAGCCTTCACTGTGTCTATGCCCTTCATAATTTTATATACCTCTACAAGATCACTCCTCATTCTCCTACACTCCTGTGATAAAAGTTCCAACCTGCTCAACCTCTCTCCATAACTTAGTCCCTCGAGTCCTAGCAACATCCTTGTAAATCTCCTCTGCACTCTTTCCAGGTTGATGGCATCTTTCCTATAGCAGGGTGACCAAAACTGGACACACTATTCCAAATGTGGCCTCACTAACTTCTTGTACAACTCCAACAGAACGTCCGGACTTCTACATTCAACACCTGACCATCTGTGCAAACGTGCAGCATGCCAAAATCTGCCTTCACTACCCTATCTACTTGTGATGCCACATTCAGGAAACCATGTACTTGTACTCCTAGGTTCCTCTGGTCTTCAACACTTAAGAGCTTAGAGCAGTAGCTGGGTTCCTTTCTTTGATGCAGAGAAGATTAAAGTGAGATAAACAGAAGTGTTGAAAATTAGGTGTTTATACAAATAAACTGTTTACATTGCAGTTGGTGTGAAGGTGCTCAGGAATTCGAAGGCAAAAATTTAGTGTGGTTTGGACACTTAGAGGAGGATATCATTTTTTTAAAAATACAGTTTATGATCTGGACTATAACGCTAGTTAGGGTCATGGAACCAGATTTAATAGAAGCTTTCAAAGGGCATCGTTTATGTGCTTGGAATTAAAAAAAAAAGTGCGAAGTAGTGAGACTGAATAAATCTTTCAAAGATGTGGCTCCTTCCTTGGCAATTGGTTTATTATTGTTACATGTACTAAGATACAGTGAAAAGCTTTTGTCTGAATGCCATCTAGACAGATCAGTCCATATACAAGTACATCAAGGTAGTATGAAGGAAAAGAAAACAGAATGCAGAATATAGTGTTACAGAGAAAGTGCAGTGCAGGTTGACACAGAGTGCAAGGACCATGACAAGGTAGATTGAGAGATCAAGAGTTCAACTTTATTGTATAAGAGGTCCATTAACAGTCTTAAAACAGCAGGGTAGAAACTGTCCTTGAGCCTGGTGGTAGGTGTTCTCAAGCTTTTGTAGATCTTATGGACTGAAGGCCTCCTTAAGTGCTATGGTTCTCTTGTAGAATTAACTGTAAATCCTGCCACTATCGTTTTATCTAAAATGCATTTTCCAGATTGTGGGAGTATGTATTCAATGCTGGTTTACCATTGAAAACTAAATGACTATACTTCTGTTTCTATTCATTGTAGATATTACTCATCCTATTCCTGATTTAACTGGATACATCACAGAAGGACAAGTCTATGTTGACCGTCAGTTGCACAATAGACAGGTAACCAATTAGAAGGTATATTTTTAAAAGATATTTTGTAAATTTGTGAACTATAATATTTTGTACATCAGTGAAATTCATTTCTGGAGGGGACAATTGAAAAGCAGATAACCCATGTTAAACTTGTACTGCACTTTGGTTAGAATGAACTTGAATTTTGTGAATCTTTTGTTCTCAGTTTACTAAAAAGTTTACTAGAATAAAGCTAGAACTGGAGGTGTTATCTATTAGAAGATCAAACAAGCTGGCACTCTTTAGAAGAGAGAAGACAGAAAATTGATTGGAAATCTACAGTCATGAAAGGATTTGAGAGGGTAGATATAGAGATGATTCCACTTGCAAGAAAGACCAGAATTAGAGGTCAAAAACATGACTAAAAACATATTGTAGGGAGTGCTGGAAATTTGTTTACTGAGAGCATGGTTAGAATATGAAAATAACCATCTACTACTCTGGCAAAATGAGCAGTCAGTAAAATCTGTTTGACCACTTTCTAATGAGTGGTTAAGTATCAACCATCACGGCATTAGCTGCAGGTTAGATGTTCAGCCCATAGTGAAATAGACACTTGGACATCCTTCGCTAAAATAAGCACTTGTGCAATTCAGCACTGCTGTGTGGAGACGTGGTTGGGAGAGATGGGGAAAATGAGTGGTAACTTTAAGTAGTTGTGGCTCTGAGTACATTTTTTCATAGTTTGTACTTTTATAGGATATGTACAATGATGCATAATTTGTTTCACACAAAATATTTTTCCTTCTAATGGCAACTCTAATTCCTGGCATGGGGGAAAAATACATCTAGTTATCATTCACTCCAGAAGTCAGAAGGAAATGATTTTACAATTCAAAGTTCTATTTTACAGATCTATCCTCCTATTAATGTATTACCATCACTATCTCGATTAATGAAGTCTGCCATAGGAGAAGGTATGACACGCAAAGATCATCCTGATGTGTCTAATCAGCTGGTAAGATTTATAAACAGCTAAATATCTTAAATCAGTGGTTTCAAAAATGAGGTGTTATCTAAAATGGAACATGTACTATTTTTGTTGAGCCATATGAACAAATAATGGAATACTGAATTTAAAAGCTGACCAGCATGTAATGCACTAAGGTAGTCCTGTGTTTCTTTGGGAGTGGGGTGTGAAATTTAGTATATACTTTCCCCAAATCACTAGCAGGTTACAATACTAACATTTTACTTTTGAAACCAGTAGGAATCTCAAACCGTATTTAGCCAGTCCTGTCCCATAGCCATCACACAGCTGCATCAACTTCGGCACTTGCCGTTGTAAAAAGACAGTACAGAATAACTTGTAGGCTGGGAGTAGTTTGACTAATCCATTACTTTTACTGATATAACACAAGCATAAAGTTGACTTTGTTAAAATCAGCTTCCTTAATATTGTACTAATAAATTGACATTGTATTAAACAAACCCAAAGAAGATTAGAATGCTTAAACCTGGTCTAGTTATGTAGATTTTAATTCTTTTTTTTTGTTTCCTAACCAACTTTTTTTTAAAAGTATTGCTGAATGGGTTGTGAAATGTCCTCTCTCCGCAGTATGCTTGCTATGCTATTGGCAAAGATGTCCAAGCAATGAAGGCTGTGGTTGGTGAAGAAGCTCTCACCCCTGATGACCTGTTATATTTAGAATTTCTGCAAAAATTTGAGAAGAACTTCATTGCACAAGGTATGTGTAGATGGCCACATATATTGAGTAAGCTTCAAAATATTAATTCTTTTAACCTGAAAGTAATTGGTATGAATTTAGAATTTTGTTTTGTTCACTTCATCAGGATCTAGGTGTTGCTGGCAAGGCCAACATTTATTGCCTTTCCCTATTTGCCCATAAGAAGGTGGTGGTGAGCCACTGCTTTTAAACATTGCAAGTCCTTTTCATGAAGGTACTTCTACAATGCCATTGGGTAGTGTTTTAGTTCCAGGATTTAAACCCAGTGACAATGAAGGACCAGTTATACATTTCCAAGTCAGGGGTGCACCCCGAGGTGAACCTGCATGTGGTGATTCCACGTTTTTGTCCTTGGTGGTAGAGGTATTGGGTTTGGAAGGTGCTGTCAGAGCATCCCAGGCAAATAACTCCAGTGCATTTAGTAGATAGTACACATTGCAACCACTATGCACCAGTGGTATAGGGTTTGAATGTTCAGGGTGCTTGATGGAGTCCCCATCATGTTGGCTATTTTGTCCTGGATGGTACTAAGCTTAAATTATTGGAACTGTACTATTCCAGGCAGTTAGTGAATATTCCACCAAACTCGTGCTTGTATGTCATAGATGGTAAAAACAGAGTTTCAATATAATTAAATTAAATGTATAATGCTCGTTATTTAAAAGAAATGGTCTGGAATTTGGATAAAAGATTTGTCTTTTTGTGTAGGTGCTTATGAGAACAGAACAGTATTTGAAACATTGGATATTGGGTGGCAGTTGCTTCGAATTTTCCCCAAGGAAATGTTGAAACGTATTCCTCAAAGTATACTGGCAGAGTTTTACCCAAGAGATTCTACCAAGCATCAGTAAATCTCCAAATACAAGAGTAAAAACTTTATTTTCAATTTTAAAGAACACGTTAAGTATTGGAGCATTCTACACTTTACACACTCCAATTGTTTACATTGTTTGTATTGTAAAGGTTTAAAAGATATGATCAAAGTATTATTTTGGAGTCCAAAAATTCCAGCTATTTAAAAGAAAACTGTTTATGTGAGCATGCTGGTATTTGTAGAAATCTGTTTACACCCATTGGAAATCAAACAACCAATGAAAAAGATATAAATGATTTCATCACTGAAGTAAAAGAGAAATTAAGTATTAAAAGATTTAATAAGGTAATTGCATAGCCAATCAAGCTTAACAAGGCAATTATTAGATTTTTACAAATTGAGATGTGGCCAATTGTTGATAAATTATCAAAAATAGTAAAAAAAAATCAACATCAGTGTTTAAAGTGTATTTGCATACCTAGTCATTATTTCAAAACTGTGTGGAAAGTGTTGTGACATGTAAAGCATTGCTTAAAAATGTTTCTTTGTCAATTACATAAATTAATGAGACAAATGGATCTGGATTAACTAAATGGTGCACTTGCTTTTTATGTACTGATCCTCAAAAATTAATCCTTGTTACAAGTAAGCAGTAATAGTGGTGAAGATAGTATATTGAAAATCATTTGAATCTGTGATTACTGACTCGTAGGTCGAAATGCATTCCAAATGATTACAATAAAAAATTGGTAACTGCAGAAGTATAATGGTCTTTAATTGAGGTTTAATCTTTCTGTACAAAGATGAGAGGAGCAGATTGATCTGTGTACATTATCTAAGAAAATATTATTTACATTCCTTTGGACTATTTGTTTACAAGCTGATTTTTCCATTGAACCTCTGTCAAAATTAATAAATATTTCCATGTAAACTGATCTTAAAATTAGATTTGGAGGACTAAATGTGTGTTAATTGCTATTCTGTTCCATATTGGTGTAATTTAAAAATACATCGTTTTCTTGTAACATTTTCTTAATGTTTATGATCATGTCAAGAGAAAATAAATTTGCTACAATGCCATTTTTTTTGCAGTGTATACAATATAAAACAGGATACTGATTATTGTAAATCCATTGAAGTTTCATTGTATAGGGATCTCTTGGAATACCAATGTGATTTTAATTTTGTTTTTGCATTCAACTTAATCAGTTGTTTAAAACTCTTCAAACTATAAATACTATAAATTTTGACTCACTAAGTTTTCATGATTAATTTTGGTTGAACTTCGGGTTTTTAATTTTGGTTGGAAATGTGATTCTGTTCTCTATTCTGTCATTGAGATTGTTTCTTTACCCAATATATAGTTAATAATTATATTTTGAACATGATGAGTGAGGAGGCCACTTGGCCCCTCATGCCTGCTTTGCCATTTTTGATTTTTCTTTTTACCTCAGTACCATTTTCCTGCACCAGTTTCATGTCCTTTGATTTCCTTTATACCTATTTCTAAACATATTGATCTGTCTTGGATATACTCAGTAGTTGAGTCTTCACATTCCTTTTTCTTGCATTCCAAAGACTCACTGCCTTCTAAGAGAAATTTCTCATTTGTCTTTTTTGAGACCATAGCCTTGATTGTAGGCACCTCAGCCAGGGAGAACATTAGCCCCATCTTACCCTCTCAAGCCCTGCAAATATTTTGTACATTTCAATGAGATTACCTCTGTTTGCAAACTAAAGAGCCCAGGCCCATCTTCTAATAACACACACTTGCTGTTCTAGGAATTAATCTGGTGAACCTTTATTGTGCACTCCTGTGCAAGTACATCTTTCCTTGTGTAGAGAGACCAGACCTGTATAGATGGGTTCTCATCAGGATCCCTGATAAATGAAGCAAGATATCTCCATTCTTGTAGACAAAGGCCAACATGCCATGCCCCTTCCTAATAGCTTGCCGTACCTGCAATAATTGCCACACCTACACATAACTTTGAGTTATGTGTACAAGAACAACCAGGTTTCTCTGAACACTAGACACTCAATCGCCACCATTTAAAAATTACTCCTGCTTTCTATTTTTTCTGCCAAAGTGGATGACCTCAGCTTTTTCCCCACATTATATTCCAACTGTAATGCCCTTCCTTATTCGTTCATTCACTCAATCCGTCTTTTATCACCTGAAGCACCTCTGCATCCTCTTCACCAGCCACACTGCCACCTAGCTTTACCATTAGTAACCTGATTCCATTGACTAACTCATTGATACAGATCATGAATAGATGGGCACCTGCACTGATTACAGTAGTTACCTGACTGACCAGACTCCCAACCTGAAATGATCCACTCATTCCAATTCTGTTTTGTCTATTAACCAATTCTCCATGCCAACATATTACCTTTCAATACTGAATACTAACTTTATCTAATTGCTTGTGTGGTACCTTTTCAAATACTTCCTGAAAATCCAAATAAATAATATCAACTGGTTTGTTCTTACCTACTCTGCTAGTTACTATCACAAAAATACTTGTTAAACACCATTTCTCTTTCATAAACTCTCAACTTTGTCCAATCCTATTATTTGCTAAATACTGTTAGCACTAAACTCCAGCAGTTTCTCTACAACTGATATCAAACTAGCAGGTCAGTAGTTCCCTGTTTTCTCCATTCATCCTTTCTTAAATAGAAGCAGTACATGAACTACTTTCCAACCTTTTGGAACATTCTAGAAATGATGGAATGTTGTAAGATGACAACCATCCCCAGGGCTTTCACCTTCAAAGCCCTAGAGGCAGGACCCATTTAAACAAAAATTGAGAAATTAAACTTGTAGTAATTTTTTCTGAGCTCATTCAGTCTATCCTTGCTGTTCTCAATGATTTCCAGGAGGTTCACTGTCTTCCATAAAGACAGGCAAAATGTTTGTTCATTTTGTTCTGCCATTTCCTTATTCCCCAAATTGGTAAGGAAACCACCTTAACTTAAGCTAATCTTTCTTTCTACATAGCTTTACAGTCTGTTTCTTAGCCTACAAGTGTATTCTGCTTCCACTTAATGCCTTGGTTCTCTGAATTTAAATTCATTAAAAATATTTTAAAGACAATATTGAACAATTTAAAAATAAATTCAAAGAATACAATGGTGTCGTTCATTTATTTTAAATGAGGATCAACAACAAAATGGTAAAAACATTCAACACAACTGGTGTGATCTATACAAATGCAGCAATGTAAAAACTTAAGTTTTGCATCTAATACTTAACAGTTGACACACAAGTCCAATTTCAAGATCAAATTTTGATTATCAAGTTATTAATTAAATGTGAAGTAATTTGAAAGCAGTTTGCTGACATACCAGTGAGGAAGTAGCAATCATATTGATCCACCTTTTTCCTGCAAGCCATAAATACTGACTCAAAGTAAAAGATAGACCCAACTAAATCAGTTTGGTGACTCTATACACAAGTAATATGCATTGTCATAAATCACTGGAATTTTTTTTTTACATAGGCTAGAACTTTAATTAGTCTCTATCTCTCTTAACACCCTCGTAGCATCTCCTTGCAGATGTATGTGAAACACTTTATGCATTACTACCAATTGTTTGGGTCCCTTTTCTCCTCTTTCCCTCAGTGCCTCCTATCCCCAATATTGCCAACCACACAATTTTCTAATGCTGTTGAAGTGCAGAAGTGTTATGGTCAGGAAGGCACCAGACCTAGGGAAAAAGGTTAGAGTCAAGGCAGGTAAAAATAAGTTCAGGTAGAGATGAGAGCAAAAATGTGATGATGAGTCTGCCTGGACAGTCCTGCTTGTGGATCTTGTGGTGGTGGGAAAGGAAGCAGAAAAGGGCCCTGTGGAGCTTGTGGGCTGTAAGGTTAGAGGCTGTCAAGGCAAGATCTCAAGAGGAAAGGAGGTCAGTGATTAGGAGACAATGTGTTCCTTCCCACTTACATCCATGATGCTTCTGATGCCCTCTGCCATTTTGACAGCTCCTGGCCCCAACTACTTCATCATAAATGTACAATCCCTGTACACCTCCATTCCATATCAGGAGAGCCTGAGGGCCACCCATCCACCTTTTCCTTGAACAGAGGCTCAACCAGTTCCCCTCCACCAATGTATTAATTTCCTTAGTCAAACTCTTATTGCGCAACTTGTTCAATTCCAATCACTTTCTCCAGATCAAAAGGTATGGTTATGGAAAGTCCCAAGCTGCACCTATTTCTTTGCAAGATGCATGGAAAGTCCCTGTTTCAATTTTACTCGGGCCTTGTCTCTCTTGTTCCCCATCGGCAACGATTGTTGCAGCTTCCTAGACTTGTGCAGAATTCAAATTTCATTACTTTTGCTGCCAACTTCCGTCTTTCACATGATCCACTTGTGATAAGTCCCTTTGATATTTTTTCCTCTTTGTCTCCGGACAGCTAAACAATCACATTTACATTAAGAGCCCATAGACTCTGACAGCCATCTCGTGATGCTTTGTCTCAGCCTACTTCCCATGACTCCATTCCATTCTCTATCATACTTTGATGATGAGACTCTCCACAAGATGATTCCGAGCAGATGTGTGTTTGTCTTCCCCTCTAATTAAGTTAACAACCCTTGACTCTCTCATTTATTTCCTGCACCTTTGTTGTAACTCCTTCTCCAGGCCAGTGCAAGGATAGGGTTTGCCTGGTCTTTGCCCTCTTTCCGATCAGACTCCACATTCAATGGTTTATCCTTTGCAATTTCTGCCACCTCTAAATCATAACATTCTACCACCAGACACATCTCTCTGCATTCTGAAGAGACTGTTCTTCAAATCCCTGGACCACTCTTCCATCTCCACTAACCACTTCACTTCTCATGGCACTTTCTAATGCAATGGCAGGAGAGCTGATGTCTACTCTTTTACCTGTTCCCTCCACACCATCCAGGAGCCCAAACAGTCCTATTGGGTGATGCAGCAATTTACTTCCAATTTAGTGCATTGCATTTAGTGTACACATTAGTCTTCTGTATGTTGTAAAAACTGATTACAGATTTGGTAGCTGCTCTGTGGAGCACCTCCTTGCCTGTCACTTTAACTCTCCATCCCATTCTGACCTCTCTGCCTGTGGCTCACTGTTCAAGTAACTTGCTTTTTCTGCTTGAATCAGAATTGACCAGTTCTGCTGTAAGTTTATCCATCTGTCGATTAATTAAGTTTTCCCCTCTCCAAGGACACTGCCTGATCTGATGAACATTTCCAAAATTGTTTTGGTTTCAGCAACCACTCTAACCTGTATTTCACAGTTTTAACATATTCCCTTTGTTTTCTAATTTTCCCCATTAATCCATCAATAAGACAGCTCCATAAACAGTGGAATCACGCTGGCCTCATTCTATCCACCGCTCCTCCATCCTCTCTGGACAAAACTAACCCATCACTTTCCAAGTTCTGATGAAGCATCTTCAACCTAAAACATTAACTCTATTTCCTTTTTTCACACATCCTGCCAGATCTGTTGAGTGTTTCAAACATTTTCTATTTTTGTTTTCCAGCATCTGCAGGTTTTTTTATTATATATAACTTTCACTAACCCAAGGTTTCAGCATATTCAACAAGTTCTGCTGTACTTAAAATTTACTTGTACTGGAAGATGAGCTAATTCTGGGCCTTATAAATTGATGCCAAAAGCAGGAAAGTTGTTGTCAACTTTGATAAATGATTACGAATTAGTTGAGAGTTGCAGTCATCTCTGGGCACCATACATTAAGATGTCCAGTAAGGGTTTGGAGGTCTGTGGAGAAAACTTACCAGGGAGGAACCATGGAAGATTTAGACTGGAGAAGCTGGGATTGTTCTTGTGTACAAGTAGAGTTGATGGGCGATTTAATAAAATATATTGTAATTTTGAAAACTATTAATATTAAATGAGGAGAAACTTTATACTGGCAGGAAAGTCAGTAATCTAAAACCATTGATATGAGATAATTTGAATAACAACCAAAGGGGAGATAAGCAATTTTTTACACTACATGTTATGACCTGGAATGCATTTCCTTAAGGGGGGTGGTGACAGATTTATTACAAGTTTAAAACTTGCAGGACTATGGGAAAAGTCATGGTGTGATTAATTGAAATAGCTATTATACAGTTGGCAAATGGGGCATGTGCTTTCCTGTGCTGTTATTGTAATATTTTAAAAAACTTCGATCAATCAAGCATACAAGTTGTGTTCCTACGTTTCACGTGACCTCACTTCAAAAACTTTGAGTAGTTCGGCATTTTGAATGTCCTACAACCGTGCATGGACATTTATGAAAAAAAATTACATCTTTGCTGGAAACATCAGACTGCAGGTGCTGGAATCTGGTGTGGAAGAGAAAACAAACTACTGGAGAAACTCAGCGAGTCAGACGGCATGTGTGAAGGGAAAAGAATGGTCGATGTTCCTTTTCCTTCACAGATGCTGCTTGACCAACTGAGTTCCTCCAGCAGTTTGTTTTTACGTTTGCGCTGATTCAAACCACAAACCGCTTAGCCTTAACAGATTTGCATCATCATAAGAGTTTTTCCCCTTTTTTGCATTTTGAAATTGGATTTGGTTAATTTATTCATAATTTCTACAGTGCTCCCCTAAGGCAGGTACCATAGAATCATACAGCACAAAACAGGCCCTTCGGCCCACCATGTTGTGCCGTCCATCAGACCATCCTCACACTACCTAACCCCTTCCTCCCGCATATCCCTCTATCTCACGTTCCTCCATATGCCTATCCAACAAGCTCTTGAACCTGTTCAATGTATCTGCCTCCACCACCACCCCAGGCAGTGCATTCCATGCACCAACCACTCTTTGGGTGAAAAACCTCCCCCTGACATCTCCCCTGAACCTCCCACCCATAACCTTAAAGCCATGACCTCTCGTCTTGAGCATTGGTTCCCTGGGAAGGAGGCGCTGACTGTCTATCTATTCCTCTCAATATTTTATATACCTCTATCATGTCTCCTCTCATCCTCCTCCTTTCCAGTGAATAAAGCCCTAGCACCTTAAGCCTTTCCTCATATTCAATACTCTCCAATCCAGGCAGCATCCTGGTAAATCTCCTCTGCACCCTCTCCAACGCCTCCACATCCTTCCTATAATGAGGCGACCAGAACTGAACACAGTACTCTAAGTGTGGCCTAACTAGAGTTTTGTAAAGCTGCATCATCACCTCGCGGCTCTTAAACTCAATCCCGCGACTTATGAAAGCCAACATCCCATTGGCCTTCTTAACTGCTCTTTCCACCTGTGAGGCAACTTTCAATGAACTGTGAGTATGAACCCCCAGATCCCTCTGCTCCTCCACACTGCCAAGTACCTTGCCATTTACCCAGTACTCTGCCCTGGAGTTTGTCCTTCCAAAGTGTACCACCTCACACTTCTCCGGATTGAACTCCATCTGCCACTTGTCAGCCCAGCTCTGCATCCTATCAATATCCCTCTGTAAGCTCCGACAGCCCTCCACACTATCCACAACACCGCCTATCTTAGTGTCGTCCGCAAACTTACTAACCCAGCCCTCCACCCCCTCATCTAAGTCATCTATAAATATCACAAAAAGTAGAGGTCCCAGAACTGATCCCTGCGGGACACCACTAGTCACTGCCTTCCAATCCGAGGGCACTCCTTCCACCACAACCCTCTGCTTTCTACATGCAAGCCAATTCCTAATCCACACAGCCAAGCTTCCCTGGATCCCTTGGCCTCTGACCTTCTGAAGAAGCCTACCATGAGGAACCTTATCAAATGCCTTACTAAAATCCATGTAAACCACATCCACCACACTGCCCTCATCAATCTTCCTGGTCACCTCCTCAAAGAACTCTATCAGGCTTGTGAGGCAAGATCTTCCCTTCACAAAGCCATGCTGGCTGTCCCTAATCAGTCCATGATTCTCAAGGTGTTCCTAAATCCTATCCCTTAGAATCCTTTCTAACAGCTTACCCACCACAGACGTGAGACTTACCGGTCTATAATTCCCTGGCCTATCCCTATTACCTTTTTTGAACAAGGGGACCACATTCGCAACCCTCCAATCCTCCGGCACCACCCCCGTAGACAACGAGGACTCAAAGATCCTTACCAGCGGTTCAGCAATCTCCTCCCTAGCCTCTCGAAGCAGCCTGGGGAAAATCCCGTCAGGCCCCGGAGATTTATCTATCTTAATATTATTTAACAACTTCAACACATCCTCTCTCTTGATATCAACAACCTCGAGAACATTACACCTACCAGCACTCCCTTCCGCATCATCAAGACCCCTCTCCCTGGTGAATACCAAAGAGAAGTACTCATTCAGAACTTCTCCCACTTCTACCGCCTCCAGGCAAATTCTCCCACTTTTGTCCTTAATCGGACCTACCTTCACCCTAGCCATCATCCTACCCTTCACGTACTTGAAAAAGGCCTTGGGATTTTCCTTAACCCTACTAGCCAAAGCCTTTTCATGTCCCCTTCTAGCTCTCCTCAGCCCTTTCTTAAGTTCCTTCCTCACTACCCTATATTCCTCACGGGTCCTGTCTGAACCTTGCTGCTTATACCTCATGTATGCTACCTTCTTCTCCCTAACAAGTCGTTCCACCTCTCTCGTCACCCACGGTTCCTTCACCCTGCCATTCCTTCTCTGCCTCACCGGGACATATTTATCCCTAACATCCTGCATAAGATCCCTGAATATCGACCACATCCCCATGGTACATTTTCCTTCAAAAAGGACATCCCAATTTACACTCCCAAGTTCTCTCCTTACAGCCTTGTAGTTAGCCCTTCCCCAATTGAAAAACCTCTTGTCCTCTCTGCACCTGTCCCTGTCCATGACAATTTTAAAGGTTATGGAGCAATGGTCACTGTCCCTCAAATGCTCACCCACCAATAGATCCTTCACCTGTCCCGGTTCATTTCCTAAAACTAGATCTAACATGGCATTCCCTCTAGTCGGCCTGTCAACATACTGCGTCAGGAATCCCTCCTGGACACACTTAACAAATTCCGTCCCATCCAAACCTTTGGCACTAAGCAGGTAGACCCAAGTGAAAGGTGATACAAGTGATCCTGCTTCCATGCTTTTATTCAGCAAAGGTTATCACATCTCAAGTCACTTTTGCAACTAATCTACCAAAGTCCAAGAATAGTTTAAAACTGTTTGATGTTGCCTAGAATCGTTGCCCTTTGAAAAATTAGCTGCAACTAAAGCTCTAGGATAGAGGGAAATATATTCGACATTGGTTATGTGCTGAAGGTAACAAAATGCTATCTCCCTGGTACTCAAACTGCCTTCAGAAAATTTAGATGATGCTAATGATAAAATAAAGTGTTAACATTACCCTCACAGCAGCATCACAATTAAAACTGAAGCCCACAATCAGGACCAACCCAATTCCATCCTAGTTAGATCACTCAGTGTTCAGCCAGGCCATGTAGACCAAATTGGGTACAAGCAAAGCCAGTATTGATCTCAAACTGCAAATTCAGTATTATTTCCTTTAATGTTGAATATGTACACTTGCCTTTGCTGTCTGCACAGTTACCAACGTATATTAGAGGCCACATGTTAAACTTTTCCATTGATTCCGCATGTGTTAGAAATAACTCAGTGCAGCATTGGAAATCAACATTTCCAAATCTCCAGGGATGGAAAATTCAATCCAAAAAACATAGAAACAGGACTGACTTGTCTGTTCTGGACCTCCAAGTAGGAAAGTCTGTATTCCTTTTATCTTTTTCCTTGCAACTACCATGACCCTATTTTTTATCTACCTGTTGCCCAGGATGCCATCAGAAAACCTAGCAATCGTTTCCATGTGTATACAAACACTATTTAGCTCTATCGCACTTCCCCGATCTCTCCAGAGTCTACCAATTGTTAAATACCAAAATGTTGTACCTAAATATTGATTTCACGACTCTTCTCAGCTACTGTCATGGCAGTAGTTGCATCACCACCTAAGTATAGAGGCTCCAATGCACAGGATCGAAGGAAGCTGCAAAGGATCATAGCCAGCTCCATCAAGGGTATAAACCTCCCCACCATCGAGGACATCTTCAAGAGGTAGTGCCTCAAGAAGATGGCATCCATCATTAAGGACCCTCACCACCCAGGACATGCCCTCTTCACATTACTACCATCTGGGAGGAGGTACAGAAGCCTGAAGACCCACACTTAATGTTTCAGGAACAGCTTCTTCCCCTCCGCCATCAGATTTCTGAACAGTCCATGAACCCCTGAGCACTACCTTGTTATTCATCTTCTGCACTATTTGTTTATTTTTATAACTTATAGTAATTTTTATGAATACATCTTACACTGTACTGCTTCCACAAAACAACAAATTTCACAACATATATCAGTGATAATAAACACAATTCTGAAACTAGACTATATTGCTTGCAAGCTTGGGGTCACATTAAGCACTGAAATACATTTCTGACCATATCTGCTTGTCTCTGCCAATTTCCATTGCATTGACTGAATTTGCCACTATTACTGCCAGTAGGTTGAAACCCCCATTCATGCCATTGTTACCTAGGACTTGACTATTCCAAAACCTTCCTGGCCATCTTCCCTCATTTTACCCTCTGTAAAGCCAAGTCATTCCAAATCTCTGATGCTCATGTCCAAACTCACACCAAATCTCATCCACCCATATCCCAGACTTACTGATTCAATGGCTCTTCCACACTAACTCAGCACTTATACTGGGATTTACCTGGCACGGAAGTAGAAGTCCCAGTTCTTAGCAATGATTTGAGCCTAAGCCAACGGCAGCATCTTCCACACCTGCCTGTAGTTTACAAGCACAGCTGTCCCCGTTCAAATAAATGCCAGGAAAAAACACATTTTTAATATCAGTTTCAATATTTTTAAGTTTTAATGCATGAGTTTTTTTTTCCAGCATTAAGATAAATTATTTGGTATTGCTCGGTGAATGTCAAAGACACTCAAACAGCTGATGTGGGTCAATGTGGAACCAAAGTCAGACTGACAATGTTAGGTCAGCCCCAACCCTACAACTCCATTTCCGCCCCCCCCCCCACCAAACACACACACACACTATACACCGAAGTAATGCGAACAAGCCTTCCAGTGGAAACCTACACCCAGGACCAGCCTGGCTCATGGACTGGTGACTTGTTATTTTAGAGCAACAGAGTAACTGTCCTATTGCTTCCTTGTTTAGCAATGCTTTGATTTTAAAATACTCATCCTTCCTTCCAAATCACCCAGCTACCTTACTCTTTCCTATCTCTAATCTCCTTCAGCTCATAACTCTGCTCTTCTTAGTTGTGGCCTCTTAATCATTCCCAAAATGTATTTGATCCACCATTGAATGCAGCAGTTTCACAACTCAAAAGTTCTGAGATTCCCTCCACTAACATGTCCTTTAAGTTATTCCTTAAAATGTTATCTCTTGGTTCAAGCTTTTGTTAGGTGTTCTCATAGCTCCTTATGTGGTTTGGCAAGAGCTCCTGCACTGTGTCTAATGACATTCTGCTGCATTGAAGGTGCCATAATATTCTCAAGGAAACATGAAGTGTAACATTGACACCAGCCTCTGACTGACTATCACCTGCAGACCATAGATGGACTTATAATATGAACATGTGGATTAGGAGCATGAATAGGCATTTTGGCTTCACAAGCTGCAATACCATTCAACAAGATCATGGCTGATCAGACTGTAGCTCAACTCCACATTCCCGTTTACCTGTGATAATCTTTCACTCCTTGCTCATCAAGAATCTATCTCCTCTTGCCTCAAAAATATTCAAAGGCACTGCTTCCACTGACCTTTGAAGAAGAGTTCTGAAGGCTCAGAGCCATCTGAGAGAAGGAGAAAAAAAAATTCTCTACATCTGTCTTAAATGGGTAATCCTTTATTTTCAAACAGTGACTCCAAGTTCTAGATTCTTCCAAAAGGTGAAACCTCCTCTCACTTCCATCCCATTAAGATCCCTTTTACCTTACTCTAGCCCCTTCTCTTTTACAAAACACAGTTTGTCTAGCTCTTCCTCATTAAACAACCTGCCTATTCCAGATATTAGTCTAGTAGAAATTCTCTGAACTGTTTCCAATGCTGTAATATCCTCATGGAACATTCAGCAATACTTTTGACTTTGTATGCTTTGAACAGAGAACTGTACAGAACAGGAACAGAACAGGCCTTTTCTATGCCAGCCATGATGCCAATTTAAACTAATTCCATCTGCCTGCATATGGTCGATATCCCTCCATTCCCTGCCTGGTCAGGTGTCCGTCTAAATGCCTCTCAAATGTTGCTATTGTTCTGCTTCCATCACCACCCCCAACCCCACAACGTGTTCCAAGCACCTACTACTCTCTGTGCCTCACAGATATTTTAAAGGAAATACTAGAGGCATAAGGGGAGAAGGAGATATTTTATCTCCTTCTCCCCTTATACCTCTAGTATTTGACATTTCCACCCTGGGAAAAAGACTCTATTTGCCTTATCTATGCCTCTCATAATTTTATATACTTCTATCAAGTCACCCCCTCAGCCTCCAACACCCTAGAGAGAACGATCCAAATTTGTCCAATCTCTCCCTATAGCTAATACTCTCTATTTCAGGCAACATCCTGGTGAACCTCTTCAAAGCCTTCACATCCTTTCTGGAATATGGCAACCAGAACTGCACGCAATACTCCAAATGTACCCTAACCGATGTTTTCTACAGCTGCAAGGTGACTTCCCGACTTCTATATTCAATGCCCCTGCTGATAAGGGCCTGACCTTACAACAGCTTTGAAGTCTGTGTTTTATTTCCTGATTAAATATGCAAATTACTGGTGCTTAAGTCATATGTTGACTTTCATCGATCATATGTTTGTTGCTACCAGTTCATAACTACACAATACTGAGACAACTACAGAAACTGTGCTCAGAATCAGTTTTGTTTCGCAAGAGAGATATCTTCACAAGGCCAAAAAGAGGAACAAACGGTTAGATATATGTCTCACCTTTTGCCTCCGAAGCAGAAACACATTTATGGTTGTTAAAACAATTTTTTAAAATAATCATAACTTATGTAATGGGCCGACCTAGTTCCTCTACATAGAACAATGATTTGTTCCCCATTTCTTCCGGCTTGGTATTGAGGATACGTTCCTTACTGCGTGCTTGCAATAAACCAGGTCTCGTCAGTTATACCCGGAGCGCCATCAGCCACGGGCTCACCCTGTGATCGGCCGTCTTGCTGCTAACAGGTGGATCCCAGAACTTGAATGGTTCTCGAATATGGCCACTTCAGAAGAAGAACAACAGATCAAAACCCTCAAGGACTTGTCGAAACAAGGTGCGTGCTTGTGTTAAAGAGATTGTATTTCACTTTTAACCCTTAGAGCCCGCAAGGGACTTCTTACCTTAAAGTACTGCAAAAGACAATCAGTCGAAGGCATTTCGAAAGTTTGGGCAACTGGGTGAAAAGTTAGGGAGGGAAACAATGTAGACTTTGGTAGGAACATGTAAAAAATCTGAACCTTCGTCGAATTCTACCAGTCAATCAGTGGCTGGCAACTGAGTGCTTGTAGGTTACATGGAAGTAGTAAGAACAGCTGTATTCAACAAAAAATGCGGGGAGGGAAGAGTGCATCTATGAAATAAACAGGCCTTTAATGTGATTTTATTTGAATGCCTCATTGCAGATGTGTGCGGCACCTTCAGATTTTTGTTTTGCTAGATTTTTGGATGTGCTTTATTACTAAACGTGGATTCGTTGACGAATTTGTGTCGTAAATATCACTTACTGCGGTCTAACTCTCCGACTCAAGATAACTTTACGATCGTGTCAAGGTCCAAGTTGGGCAATTTCAGTAGCTTGTTAATTATAGGTAATAACAAAGAGTTTCTCAATGTTTTATACAGATGGAATCCCCCAAAGTGGTCCAAGCGTAAATGGTTTATCAAAAGTACTTTCTAAAAAAAATAGATAGAACACTCTCCTGAGGCTGTCACTTTAAATATTTAGACAATGAACAAACGTAGCCTGTTAGCCGGTGTAGTTGTATCTTATTTCAGTGTGGTTTAATGGCACACAGCTGACCTATTATTGTAAGTAATATAATATATCAAAGATATATTAAGATAGGATCTGGCAAGATTAGAGAATTCATTTACTAGTTCTTGAAATGTGGAGATTTCGATGATATGGACACAGAAGGAGGCTATTCAACCCATTGAATCCATGCCAACTCCTAGAAGATCAATCCCATCAGTTCCATTCCCTCCCCCTTTATTTCCCTGCAGCCCATCAGTTCCCCTTCAATTCCCTTTGGCACTTACCTACACAAAGGGTTAACTTACACTAGCCAATTAACATACTGGCATGACATGAACAGAAACCTACACACATGGGGAAACCCATGCATTCACAGGGAGAATGTGCAAATGTATAGTGAGTTAAATTTCATGTCTGTGACCTGGATTGGAGACCAGTTTAAGCTGATGGTATGATGATCACTGTGGTTCATCTTTAAGGGATTTTAAGTGAAATGAGTTTTTGTATCCTTAACCTCATTCTTAGCAGAAGTAAGATTGCACACTAATTCCATTAGATCACCCAAATAAAGATGCTGAAAATGGAAATATCTTTCTGACACTGTAAGGGTTGGAGTTTACAGCAGAGTAAAATGTCACCATGCACCAATGTAGAAGATTTATTGTTATGGTTTAACTTATAAAAAGTTATATAATATATCTACCCTAATACTTACATTACTCTTTTCTCTGAGCAGCAACGTGGATAAAACCTATATAATCACGTAACTTGTAGGTTATTATCTCTATATTTAACAGAAGGGAGTATCAAATGAATAATGAAAATAAAAAAAACTGCAAATGCTAGAAGGCTGAAGTAAAACCAAAAATACTAGAAATACTTGGGTCAGACAGTATTTTTGGAATGAGAAACTGTTAAGATTTCGGGTCAAAGACCTTTTATCTGAACCTGGAAAATGAGAAAGCAAGGTAGTTTTAAGTTATGGAGAGGACAAAGGGAATATCTCTGTGGTGAGGCCAGGGTTGCCATGGGGATAAGATATCATTCTCTCTCTCTCCTTCCTGTTATCTAGTTGATGAGAAAACAGGAAGGAGAGGGAGACAGATGGAGGAAGAGAGAACACAAACAAAGGATGTTAAAAGTTATGAATTGAGGCCAGTTAGGAATCAGAACCCAAA
Organism: Pristis pectinata; assembly: GCF_009764475.1. Lineage (NCBI taxonomy): Eukaryota > Metazoa > Chordata > Chondrichthyes > Rhinopristiformes > Pristidae > Pristis > Pristis pectinata. Next base: position 13,709,729 of record NC_067416.1, read on the forward strand.
CAAGGAAGATAAAATCTGCAAAATGCAGAGCTGTAGGAAATGCCTGGCAGGTCACACTAATGGAGAGAGAAAAACTGAGCCAACGTGACAGGTGGATAACCTACAGCAGAACCAGCCAATTCTGATACAAACAACCTGAAGTTGTAGAATTCTAATTGAATCGAGAAGGCTGCCATGTCCCCTGATCGAAGATGAGGTATGTTTCCTTGAGCTTATGTGGGGCCTCGTTATAATAAGTGTAGGAAGTCAAAGTGTGACTGGGATGAAGAATTTAAGTGACAGGCAACAGCAAGCTTGGGGATACTGCTGTGGACTGAAGGCAGGTGCTCTGCAAAGTGACCTCCCAATCCATGTTTGGTTTCTCCAATGTAGAAAACCAAATGCAGCACATTAGATTAAAAGAAATGCGAGTGAACTGTTGTTTCATCTGGAAGGACTGTTTGGATTCCTGGGTAGTGGGAAGGGAAGAGGTAAAAGGACAATTACTACATCTCCTGCAGTTGCATGACAGAGTGCCGTTAGGTGGGGAATGGATGGTAGAGATGGATGAGCAGGTCAGGCAGTTACAAATGGAACCATTTCTTTGGAAAACCCAAAGGGGAGGGGAGAAGAAAGAAGGGAAGATGTCTCTAATGGTGGAATCCTGTTGAAGGTGGTGGATATTGTAATATAAACAACACTAGGAGGACCTGGAGATTCATGTTCGTTCATAATCTTTTGAGTAACAGGATGAATTGAACCAATTATAAAAAATGGTCAAGAGAGTTTAAAAAGGAAACACTGATAGATATTGAAATGTTATAATGGTAATAATTAGCTGACAATAGGAAAATGACACAGGGCCCAGAAGGACATGAAATTAGTTTTTTTTAAATAGCAAGCAAAATCGCTATCTTGTCTTTGGGGAATCATTGGAAATGGGCTTGGCAGTGGATGATTGGAAAATAACTTAAAAAATTCAAGACCTAAGTATTAATGTAAAGAGCTAAAAGATAATCTAATGTGGTGGGGTTGAAATAATGAAAGATAGTTTCCAGAATTCCTAGGCAACACACATAGGGATCAGCATGGATTTATGGGGAGCGGGGTTGAAAGGAGGTGACAGATCTTGTCTCTTTTTATTCTTTCTTGGAATGTGGATGCCATCATTTGTTGCCCATAATTATTCTTAAGCTGCTGCAGTCTGCATGTTGCAGGCACTCACATGATGCTGTTCCACTATTTTGAACCAGCAATGATGAAGGATTGGCAGCACAAATCCAAATCAGATTAATGTGCAACTTGGAGAATAACTTGCAGGTTGTGGCACTACAATGCACTTTCTGCCATTGTCCTTCTAGGCAAGGGAGGTTAGAATCTTGGGAGGAGCTGTCAAAGTTTTGATGAGTTGCTGTAATGGATCTTGTAGCTGATGTGCACTGCATTCACCGTGCACTGATAGTGGAAGGAAGGAAGGCTTAACATGGTGGATGAATGTCAATCAAACAAGCTGCCTTTTTCTGACAACTATTTGGAACTTGACTGGTCTATTTGCAAACTTGGGACTGTGTTTGACTCCTGGATGAGTTTGGACCACATTTCCACCTCTGTAATGCCACAGGATACTGGATTCAATGTAGTTCTTATGCTGCTGAAGTCCGCATTCATATCTTGGTTAACTCTAAACTATTTCAATGCAGTATTACCTGTTCTCCCTTGTTATGCCCTCCATTGACTTGAAGCCATTTAAAACCCTGCTGCTCATGTATTCATCTGTGCAACGTTTCAGTCCCCTGTCACCTCTGTGTTTTCTGACCTATACTGACTAGGCCAAGTATTTATAATACATCCATGATGTGAAGAATTTGCTTAGTCTTCCCATTTTCCACCTCGGTAATCTTGTACAGCTCTAGGTTTGCTATGCCTCTCAGCTCTTATGTTATGGGGAAACACCCAAATATAATTGGAATTTTAAAATCGGGGATATGGCCTCTTGTTTATGGATTTGTAATATTCAAGAATTGTACTGACTCTTTTTACATCAGATGCCTTTTTCTTGTATAGCAATTGATGAATATGAAGAGCTTCTGAAAGAAAACAAGAAGATAAAGGAAGATGTGAGTAGTTTTCCATAACAAGCAACAACTTCTGTTGATGTAAATCTTTAAAGAAGCAAATAGTTTCTGAGTAGTTTCACCAATTCTAAATGAAAAGATCAACTCCAAGTCACGGAGGGAGATATTAGAGAGATGTCCCAAAAACTTGATCAAAGAGGTAAGTTTCCAGAAGCAAGATCAAGGAAGAAAAATAGATCCTTGGCAGCTGAAAGGATGGATGCTAAAGGAGCAGGAAGCTTGAAAAGCCTGACTAAAGGAATGGAATTGGAGGAATTTTCAAAGATAGGGAGGGGTAAAAGCTTGAAGGAATTTGAAAACAACAACGATAATGTTTAAATAGAGGTACTAGCTTAATTGGGAATTAGTTTAGATCAGCAGGCACAGATATGATGGGTAAATGGCAGATAATATTGAGACTTGTGCTCCATCTGTCCCAGTGAATGAAGCCTGTGAGCATCCAGCATAAGCTGCAGGCTGGACACCTTTTGAATCTTGTTACTGGTGAGCTATTGGTTTCGAGTGACTCCAAGGTTTTTCTGAGACATTAAAACCTCTGTCCCCTCCTGCTTGGTGTACGTGATCCAGCTTTTAAAGCTGTAGAAGAAGAGTACTGAGGGGAAAAAATGGACTGGTGGACAACTTTGTGTAGAGAGTTAGCAGCTTATCAACCCAAAGGTGTGAGGTATGTGCCAAAAGTGATGGACTTTGTTGATTTTTGCGTCATTACCTTTCAAGGTTGAGTGAGTGGTTAGGAGTTGAGTTGAAGTAATTCACGTTGTCCAGAGTTTTATAATTGACATGAATCTCAGATGAGCTGTTGATCAGTGATATATCAACAATTTTCTTTGTACTGATTACTATGTCGGTTGGTGTATGTGTCAGAGTTCTTGTTCATCACGATTTACAATTCATCAAGTGAGCTGTAGAGCAACACAGTGTCACCTGTGAAGAATAGCTTCCAAATAGTCAGCATGGGTGACACGTTCTAAGCTAAATTGCTGTAATATATGGAGTAGAACTTTTGGTTCTTTTATGATCACTCAAAAAGACACGCCAGGTATTTGTAATGGAAATGATGGATTCCTATCCCTTGTATGACACAGAAAGGGGCCATTTGACTCATCACTTCGATGCTAGTTCCCAAGGACGCAATCTGATTGGTCCCTTTCCCCCTCTCCTTATTTCCCTGTACCTTTTGCAACTTATTCTGTTTCATATTCCCATCAATTCCAATTTGTATCTTTTCTTGCTATTAATCTACATAAGGGGGCAAATTACAGTGGCCAATTAATCTAAAAAACCAGCATGTCTTTAGGATGTGGGAGGAAATGGGCACCCAAAGGAAACACAGCTGGTGAGAGAGAACATGCAAAACTCTGACTTATTGTAGCTTGTGTTGTAAAATATTACATAAAATAGTTTTTAAAAAATAAGCATTGCATTTATGGTTTTTCATCCAAATCAATACAAATGTGACACCAATTTCTTTCCTCTGTCCTGCTGGATCATTTGGGTATCCGCCCTCTACTTCCAGCTTTTGTAACTCTGACAGGGCCAACTGATTGGTCCTTTGTGGTGAGCTTTAATGTCTCCTCCACTGTCTCCCACCTATACCACTTCCCTGCATCTGTCTTCTCAATAACCAACTACCTTCAGACATATTTCACATTTGCCATCCATTAATCGGTCAACAGAGGAATAAGCCAATGTAATTTCCTCTCCCCACTGACTATATTTTGCTAGTTAATGGCCCATCAACGAGTCATCACAACTGACTTTGAGAATCCAATCAGCCGCCAATGTGCGTTATCAAAGCATCTTCCATCCTTTCATTCCCTATCTGGTGTCTCCTATGGTTGCTATCTTTTATCTCCCCTCAGCCTCCTAATTCCCCCCTTCACATCCATCTCTTCCTTTGCCTCCATCCTATCTACTCTTCCTGATCTGTTCCCTCTCATTATCTCCCTGTTCATGCTGCTCCCCTCATCTCAAGTTTTTTTCTTTCTTGCTTTTCCCTCTTCCATTCTTTCCTTGTTCCTACCTCTCCTCTTCAATCTGTCCTATTTCCTCTCAGCCCTTCTACTCTCATCATCTCCTTTTCTTCCTTTCTCCTCACAATCACTCCCTTTTCATCTTTCTTTCTCCTTACTTTCCCTTTCCATTTGTGTCCAGTTATTTTCTTTCTAAAGCTGCTTCACCTGAATAACTCAATTGTCCTCAGCTCCTTGTGTGAAACACTAGAGATTGACTAATTATCGCTCAATATTTCAGCTCCTTCTTAATTCTATATTTTAATGGCATTTATAGAAATGCTTGCTGCTGAAAACTGTGTTCTTTAAAGTTAGATATGGTACAATTATATTTTGTTATGCAAAATTTTGAATTTTATTTTGGGAAGCAAACATGAGGTTTTCACTTGTCAGGTACTAAGGCAATGCAAATTGTGTTGGCTTAATTTTAATATAAATATCAGATTAAATTGTTTCAATATCAATAAAATGGAAAATAGAACCGGGATAAGGAACTGCCTTTGGTTAGTCAGATGCACATCACTGGTGACGCTATTGGTAAGATTTTTTTTTCATTAACCTCTCATAGTTCTGTGAATTACTGTTTATTTACTGTCATTAACATGTTGCATGTATGACACAGCTTAATTATTTAATTGAAAATAATTGAATATCCAGTAGATTTTCAGTCAACGTAATAATGTCTTCATGAAAGCCGTGTGATTTTATGAAAAACCTTTGTGATTGGGTATTACAAAGGTAATAATGTATCAATGTATTATAAATGTCAGGCAGGGATCGTGTAGATAATTTGCAACAGGCTTTCTTGATGTATTCCATAAAATAGAATGTTTTATCTTCTTCAATTGTTTGATGTAAACATGCAGTGAGCACATTTTCCATTGTCTTTCTGGGGATGGCAGGGGAGGAGGGGAGAGGTTCCCCACCTTCAGATGGGTCTGTGCATTTTCACAATATGAAACATTTATAAAATGTGCCCCACCAACGTGTTCAAAAGTATCACTGCATCCAAAGCAGGTTAATGAAGCTGGATCTCAGAGAATTTCCCGATTTGGACTTGGTTCACATTGTTCCAATAACACTGTCCAGGTGGATTCTGAATCAATGATGATATTGGACATCACATCTTGTGTTTGTGCTTAATATTATTCTGCTTATATTTTATATTTATCCACAGAATATAAGATTGATTGAAGAAAAAGATAATGCCATCCAACAGGTGAAAGAACTCCACAGAGGTAAGTCACTATTTGATCTGTTTTTTTTAAGACTGACAGAGGACAGCTACAAAAGCAATAAAGGGGGAAAAGATGAAATATGAGGGTAAAGTACCCAATAATATGAAAGGAGATTGCAAAAGTCTTTTTTAGTTACAGAAAGAGTAAGAGAGAGCAAGAGTGGACATTGGATCGCTGGAAAGTGATGCTGGGGAAGTAGTAATGGGGAACAAAGAAATGGCGGAGGAACCAAATAGGTACTTTGCATCAGTCTTCACAGTGGAAGATACCAGTAATATGCTGGAAATTGCAGAGGTGAGTGTAATGGCTCACCTGTAAGGAGAAGGTGTTGGGGAAGCTGAAAGGTGGGTAAATCACCTGGACCAGATGGACTACTACCCCAATGGGTAGCTGAAGAGCTTTTAGAGGCATTAGTAGTGACCTTTCAAGAATCACTGGAGTCAGGGAGGGTCCCAGAGGACTGGCATATCACAAATAAAACGCCCCTGTTTAAGAAGGGAGGGAGGCAAAAGACAGGAAATTATAGGCCGGTTAGCCTGACTTCAGAGGTTGGTAAGGTTTTAAAGTCCATTATTAAGGATGAAATTTCAGAGTATTTGGACGTAGATGATAAAATAGGGTGAAGTCATTGCAGTTTCATTAAGAGTGGTCTTGCCTGACAAATCTGTTAGAATTCTTTGAGGAGATAACAAGCAGGTTAGACAAAGGAGAGTTGGTAGATGTTATTTATTTGGATTTTCAGAAGGCCTTTGACAAGGTGCCCCACACAAGGCTGCTAAACAGGATAAGAGCCATGGTGTTAAAGGCAAGGTACTAGCATGGATAGAAGATTGGCTGATTGTAAGAAGGCAGAGAGTGGGAATAAAGGGGACCTTTTCAGGATGGCTGCTAGTGACTAGTGGAATTCCATAGGGATCAGTGTTGGGACCACAACTGTTCAATTTATGGACTTTATAAGGTATTAGTCAGCCTGCATTTGTGAGAAATTTTGGGCCCCGTATCTAAGGAAAAATGTGCTTGCCCTGGAAAGAGTCCAGAGGAGATTCACAAGAGTGATCCCAGGAATGAAAGGCTTAATGTGGGAGCATTTGATGGCTCTCGGCCTGTCCTTGATGGAGTTCAGAAGGATGAGGGTGGAATCTCATTGAAACCTGCTAGATACTGAAAGGCTTGGATGGAGTGGATGTGGAGAGGATGTTTCCAGTAGTGGGAGAGTCTGGGATCTGAGGTCACAGCCTCAGAATAAGGGGATGTCCCTTTAGAACTGAGATGAGGAGGAATTTCTGCAGCCAGAGGATGGTGAATCTGTGGAATTCATTACCACAGAGGGCTGTGGTGGCCAAGTCATTGGGCGTATTTAAGGCAGAGATTGATAGGTAAGGGGGTTTAGGGTTATGGAGGGAATGCCAAAGTCAAAGTCGAGTTTATTGTCATATGCATGTCTGCACAGGTGCAATGAAAAACTTACGTGTAGCAACATCACAGGCACATAGCATCATATAAGCAGCATTCACAAGAAAAGCATAAATTAAACATGAATTGCACACAAAGTCCATTTTAGTACAAAATGATCTAAGTGGTCATAGTGTTGAAAACTGTAGTGATTAGGGTTTCGGCGTTTGGTTCAAGAACCAAATGGTTGAAGGGAAGTAGCTGTTCTTGAACCTGGTGGTGTGGGACTTCAGGCTTCTGTACCTCCTGCCCAATGGTAGCTGCAAGAAGATTGCATGGCCTGGGAGGTGGGGATCCCACTGCACTTTCTCTGTAGCTGTGACACTTTACTCTGTACTGTTATTCTTCTTACCTATACTACATCAATACACTCTGTACTAACTCAATGTAACTGCACTGTGTAATGAATTGATCTGTATGAACGGTATGCAAGACAAGTTTTTCACTGTACCTCGGTACAAGTGGCAATAATAAACCAATACCAATACCAATCTTTGATGGACGTTACCTTCTTGAGTTACTAAGATACTACCGACGGGGGGGGTGGGGGGGGTGGGGGGGGAGAGGGTGGGGGGCGTGGGGGGGGTGGAGGGGGGAGAGGGTGGGGAGGGATGTGCCCGTGATGTGTTAGGCAGAGTCCGCTACCCTCTGCAGCTTCTTACCTTCCTGCATATTCGAATTGCCGCACCAAACCATGTGGGGGAATGGGGTTGAGGAAAAAAAATCAGCCACAATTGAATGGCGGAGCAGACTCTGGGCTGAATCTCCTATATCTTATGGTTTTATGGAAGCTATAGGGCTACAGTGGTTTCATTCACTTCCTTCCTTCAACCAACCATAGTGGCGTGCAGAGATACTGGAGGAAAGCTGAAAAAAGAAACAAAAAATGCTGGCAATGTACATCATCTCTCTCAGTTGCTGAATCTAATGAGGCTGAAAAATATTTAGCCTTATGAGGTTTTGACAATGTCTTGAATAACCTTCCCTGCTGAAATATCAGTGGTTTTATTATTCTGGACCACTTATACAATTTACCCAACAGAGTGATACAGAAGCAATGGTCAAAGTTCAAGAGTGTAGATCAATGAACTGCTTTTTCAAGTAATTTGTAACCTTGAAATAGTTCGATTTAAAAAAATATATAATTTATTGAGATGCGACATTGCTAGCGAAGCCAACTTTTTTTTTGCCCAACTCTAACTGCCTTGAGAAGGTGGTAGTCTTTCTGGTGAATGTGCTATTGTGGGTGTTGGTGGAGTTTCAGGATTTAGACCCAGTAGTGACAAAGAAATGAATAGTTTAATCCATTTCAACAAACCACCCCCTTTTCTCTCATCAGTATTACAAGCAAAGTTGATTCCAATACATTTGTCTCAGTTGCAATATAATTCCACATTTTGTATATCCTAAAAAGGTTTATAATAGACCTGCCAAGTGTCACTGATAATGGTGATTAATTTTGTTGTATCTTTCATAAAGTACACAGGACCATTTTATGCAGATTGGGTTAAAAAAACACAAAAGGAAAATTGTAAAGTATTTTTAAGAAGGAAAATAAAAGATACTTTCTGAATGTTGGAGTTTTACAGCAGAAGTGAAAATTGGACCAAAATGAAGATGTTTTATCAATTGAGATGAACTATGGTGCTGCAGATAATGCTGCTTGCTCAAAGCTTCAGAGAGATTCTGATTATATTCTCTGGTACTATGGAGTGTGCATGCTCCCCCTTTGACCACCTGGTTTTCCATTGGGTGGTCCATTTTCACCTTGTGTCCCAACAATGAGGTGGCTTAATCGCCTGTTATAAATTAACCCACAGGGAAGTAAGAGAGGGATGATGTGACTGATGGGATTGTGCTGCTTGTAGCTGGTGTGGACCCAATGGGCCAATGGACCTTGTTTTGTGTTGTAGAAAGTCAGTAAGTGATCTGCACAAAGAGAACCCACAGGTTCCAGCAGCATGTTGGGTGCTATATTAAGAGGATTAATCATGCCTACCTCTTGGAAGTACCCTAACTTTAACCAAGTTGGTAGTGAATGGCATATTTGCCTTTATTGGTTGGGGCAAAGAGTATAAAAGTTGGCAAGTCATGTTTCAGTTGTATAAAGACTTTGGTCACGTCACATTTGGAGTATTGTGTGCATCTCTGGTTGCCGCATTACAGGAAGGCTTTAGATAGGGTGCAGGAGAGGTTCACCAGGATGTTGCCTGGATTAGAGAGTATTAGCTCTCGGGAGAGGTTGGACGAACTCGGATTGTTTTCTCTGGAGTGGCTGAGGGGTGATAGAAGTATATAAACTTATGAGAGGTATGGATAGATTTAGTAGTCAGAGCCTTTTTCCCAAGGTGGAAATGCCAAATATTAGCGGGCATATATCTAAGGTGAGAGAGGGAAAGTTTAAAGGAGATTTGTGAGGCACAGAGAGTGCCAGGGGCCTGGAACGCACTGTGAGGGGAGGTGGTGGAAGCAGATACGGCAGCAACATTTAAGAGGCACTTAAGCAGGCACATGAACAGGCAGGGAATGGAGGGATATAGACCGTGTGCAGGCAGGTGGGATTAGTTTAAAGTGGCATCATGGTCAGCACAGACATTGTGGGCCAAAGGACCTGTTCCTGTGCTGTATTGTTCTGTGTTCAGGGGATACCAAGTCAAGGATAGTGCAATACAATATTGCATGACCAAATCACATTGAATGTAACTGGTCTTTTACTGGTTTTGTAACCTGCACTTGGGCAAGCAGCCTGCTTCATCTCCAGTTAATACAACCTCAAAATTGAAAGTGGGAATACAGAGATCACTTTTGTTGCATAGAGAACACTTCAGAGGTTAGTTGGGATCTATAGAGTTCTGGACCCTTGTTCAATTCATGTTTCTATCTGAATGATTCTTAAATCTAAAGTAAGATGAAGATTGAGGAGCATGTTCTATTGCTCAGCAACTAAAATTGGTGGTATAGTGGTGTCGGATCTGGTTATTTTCAAATCCGCAGGTCCTTTCAGAAGTCCAAGAATGAGTTGAAAACAAGTTGGTGCTTCACAAAGTTTTGCTGGAAAAGTTTAAAACAAAGAAACAGTCACAGAGCACATGGCACTAGCTTTACTACTGGGAGATGAGTCGAGACAAAAGCAACTAAAGATGAGCTAGGACCGGGGGGGAGGGGGGGATATGGGTGCGGGGGCAGGGGAGAGCAGGAGAGAGATGGAGGCAAGACAGGGAGATAAGCAAGAGAGTGATTAACAAAAATGACACCTTTTATACCTGAGATAAAAGATACTCATTAGCTAACAATAGTCCAATCAGGGAACATATTAGATACAGTATTTGTGGCAAAACCAACCAATGAGAAAACATGTATTCACCTGATGGATGAACCAATAAGCTAGGAAGCAGCCATTCCTTGTACAGCCACTTGAGGTGTATTAAACGCGATACATGTTTTAAAAAAAACTACTTAAAACAGTCAAATCTAACAATGGACAGTGAAGAAAGTTGTCCAAGGTTACAATCAAGATAAAGTGAACAAGGGGCTGATGGAATTTAATTTGTACAAGTGCAAAATGATACATTTTTGGGAAGTTAAACTCGATCAGGACATACACAGTGAAAGGTGGGGACCTTAGGAGTGTTATTGAACAGTGAGACCTCTGAGTACAAGTACATAGTTCCCTGAAAGTGGCAATATGGGTAGATGGAGTGGTGAAGAGGGCTTATGGTATGTTTGCCTTCATCAGCCTAGGCATTGAGCACAGGAGTTGGGATATAATGTTACAGTTGTGTAGGTCTTTGGTTAGGCCGCACTTAGAGCATTGTGTGCAGTTCTGGTCACTATGCTATAGGAAGGAAATGATTAAGCTGAAGAGGGTGCAGAAAGGATTCACAGGGCTGTTGCTTGGTCTGGAGGGCTTGTGTTATGAGGAGAGATTGGACAGGCTGGAACTATTTTCCCTGGATTGAAGGAGACTGAGGGGTGCCCTTACGGGGGTTTATAAAAGTATGAGAGGCACAGATAGGATCGATAGTCACAGTCTTTCTCCCAGGGTAGGGGAGTTTAAAACTAAAGGCATAGGTTTAATGTGAGAGGGGAAAGGTTTAAAGAGGACCTTGGGCAAGTTTTTCACACAGAGGCTGGTGATTATATGGAACATGCTGCCAGAGGATGTGGTAGAGGCAGGGACAACCACAACCTATAAGACATTTGAATAGATGCAGGGATAGGAAAGGTTCAGATGGATATGGGCCAAACACAGGCAAATGGGATTAGCCCAGGAAGGCAGAGATACAAGAAATTCTGCAGATGCTGGAATCTGGAGCAAGAGTGTATAGCTCAGGAAGGCAATGTTATTGCATGGGCAAAGGGCCTGATTCCATGCGTTATAACTCTATGAATGAATCTATGTTGAATGGATAAAATTGTAAGGTGCTTCACAAATGGATAAAGACAGCAGTGTATATAATAAAAAAAAAGGATCCAAAGTGAAAAGCTTAATTGTTATGTTTTTAAGTTTTTTTTTAACTGGGAGAGATTTGAGGAGAGAGTAGAATATGGGGAAGGAGCAAGGTTGTCACCTGTAGTGGAAGAAGCAGGGGTTAGTGGTGGCATGGTGGCGAGTGGGGAAATAGGTGGAGTGGGGAGTTCATAACAAGCCAAACCAGAAGACTCGGGATGGAGGGGAAGATGGAGTGGGGGAAGCTTGCAGGAGTTTGAAGATTTTAAATCTACCATTAATGCATATCTTAAGCGGAAAAAAAAAATCCAAAACTTAATGGATCTGGTTTTGCTGGCCTGGTTCCTTCCTCTGACCCACTACTGAAATCAGTACCTCTAGTGTCCCCACACCTGAACTCACCTGAGCTGCAAGCAGTGGGCTGACCTTGCTGGCCCTCCACATGCTGAGGTAGAGCAGAGTGGTCTGGGTGGTGACTGGATAGTCTGCCAATATTTCGCACAGCAAACAAGTTGAGCTCTTGCATTCATTAATTCAGGATATTAGCAAAAATAATTAGGAATATTATTGCAATACATACAAAATGCTGGAGGAACTCAGCAGGTCAAGCAGCATCTGATGCCTGACCTGTTAAGTTCCTCCAACATTCTGTGTGTATTGCTCCAGATTCCAGCATCTGCAGAATCTCTTGTGTCTAAGAATATTATTGAACTGCATCTTTATTAACTAGATAGCTGTATACATTTAAAATTCATATGGCAGTTTACAGAGAAGCCACAACAATAGACACCTAAGTGGAATTGAATGTGGTCTTGAAGGTATTTTCTTCCGACTTCGGCTTGGGATTACACAGGTGAATGGCTTAAAGTTGATCTGAGCAGAATTCGGAAGAACAGTGTTATTAAGAAATGACCTTGGCCTATAATTAAGCTTGGATTGAAAAAAAATCAACATTGGTCAAATTCCAACTCTCCAATCTGAGTTCCAGCTATTTTATAGTTCTAAATTATCTTGGGTTCTGTGCAGTTTTGATTTGTAGTTAGGCATGAACACATTGTGTGCAACTCCTGTTTACTGAGGCCAGTTTGTATGTGAAGCAGCTGCATTCTATACCCAATTACATGATTTCATAGATCTCTGAAAATTGGTTCTATTCACAGTCAGCGATAGAAAGCCTCAACACAATCATTTCTTTTCAATTGACGGTGGCAAGGTTGATGACAACATGATCATTGTGTTATAATGATAAGACCACCAAAGCATTTGTACTTTTCATCAAGGCGTTTCACAGAGTAGATACAATTTAATTCACTACACTGTCAGCAATGCTCACATTTGTCTGATACCATTATGCTGCCCGTCTCCACAGTTATAATCACTGTCCTAAGAGAAATGCTGATAAATGATCTCCAGCAGTCAGAGAAACTCTCAATTAAGCCTGCCACTTTCAATGTGTCAGATTGTCTTATGCACTTGTACAATTTCGGTTCCAATCCTGTTTATTTACAATGCCTACCAGTAATTATGCTTAACGTGCCATTAACTGAGAAGGATGCCCTGCCAAGAAGACTGCCAGAAACTGTGAAGGTTTCAGGGGGAGTTGCTGGAAGTCAGCACCATCAGAGGCTTTTAGTCTCTGATGGGATGCTGTGGTAGTGATTATAATGCGAGTATCAAGCTCATCAAGTCATAATTAGATGCCACTCAAATGTGCCACTTGTAATAACAGTGTTGATTCATGTTTTCTCTGTGACAGCATCTGTTAATTAGTTAAGTGGATTCAGTGGCCTGTGCTTGCTGCAGTTTATGATTACCTCTGAACATGTAAAGGTTACAGATGCCTTCTAGCCATTTCTTGCTGTGGAAAGTTTTTTCCCTTATACTTTGAACTGAAGCTCATAAAAGATATTTTTAGAAGTTAATTTCTCACTGTAATTTGAATGTTTTCTGTAAGTGAAGTGATAATAGGTAAATGTTTTTGTTTGCAGTTTCTCAAATGGTGATTGATGAAGTTGACGTAATTCAAAGCCACCTTGACATCGAGAAAAGTTGCCGTGAAACTGCAGAAGTATTTGCGTCAAAGGTATATCAGTTATCCAACTATGTTTTGAACTGATTTTGTTGCAGAATCTTATGCGCGAGAATTTTCTATCTCTTTAATTTCACTTCCTCTCAAAATTGATTTCAAGCCAAATGTTATTTAACCACAACTTGCTAATCCTCAATATGTGATGCTATGTTCTCAGACCTTCACTTAGACTAGCCAGTTAAAAACATAGTGAAAAATTTTGCAATATCTCTAAAACACTCTAGTTTTCTTTTGCTGTTAGAAATGGATGAAGTAATGGAACCTTATACTGATTGTTAACAATGCACATTAATGTTGTAGGGGATTTCTAAATTGATTTATTCGCTCAGTTCCCAAAATTATCTTGAAAAATATGACAGCACAAGAGACTGCAGATGCTGGGATTTGGAGCAACAAACAACTTGTGGAGGAACCCCTTCCTGCCACTGATGCTGCTCAACCCACTGAGTTCCTCCAGCAGACTGTTTGTTGAAAAAATATGATGTTCTCCTTAATTAACTCTACTAACATGAACGTCATGTTACCTAAATTGAAGTCTCTAATTTCAAAGTGCACTTATACTGAATAACTTAAGTTGGATAATGGAACTTCATATTTTAGCATGAATTCTTTTATCTAGATTTTTATTTTATTCTATTAATTTATGAAATGTGGAAATTGATTAATTCTCTGCCTCCGTTCCTTTGTGAGCTTAATCTATGGAGTCTTGACAGAATCAGTGAAATCTTTTTCTCCTGGAACTGATGAATTTTCAGCTTGTACATTATGATATTTGGCACGTGTATTGCAGTAATGAATCAACTGAGCTTTTCAGAAATAGCTTCGTTGTATCAGCAATCAATTACAACAACAATTATAATAAGAATAAAAGGACTTAAACCCTTGGCTTGTGCTCAGTAAGTGATTGTTTTTCTCACTTAACCATGTCTACTTCTTTCTGTTTTTCATTCTGAAACTAATTTTTTCTTCAACTTTTTCTGACTAGTTATTTTTGCCTCTTTCCAATCCTTAGCCCTCACTCTAGTATTGCAAAGGGTTGTATTGTTGACTTTTTGTTTAGAAGCATTATCCTTCTTGAGGTGGAGTTTGAAGAGGCAAGGAAATCCCTATTACATTCTTCAAAGGTTATTTGTTATGAGGTAAACTTCTGAGGGGAGATGCATGTCTGCAGTGAACATTGGTTGGTAGTTTGTAAATCATTTCCCAGATACGATGAAGCATGTGGTTCCTCTAAAATGCATATGAAGTACCTTCCTTAAAGCTGCATGTGGATAATTGATTAATACCATATTTACAAAGAATTAAAACATATATAATAGGAAAAGGGAGGTTAATATTTTGATTGACCATTAGTATAGATTGTGTCTTTGATGGTACAGGCTGAGGAATGGATGAAAGTTTAACTTAATCTTTATTTTTGTCTACACTATTCATCCTTCCCAAGTCATGCATTGGGATTTCATGCTGAATATTTTTAGTAAACATTTTTGCCTGGATTTTCTGCTCAGCAGCAAGGGGATGACACACATGTGATCTCAAAAACCTGTCCTTACCTTTAGGCTGGCTTTGTGATGTGGATTCCCCACCTTCCCAAGGTGATTTGCAATCACAGGAATCTTTTGAGGGGATTGGTGTTATCCAGCAGTTGTGATGCCATCCAGCAAACTGTGCAATCAATCAGAATTAAGTATTATTGCACTCAGCAAATCTGCAAGTAAAATGGCATTTTTAACAACTTTTCAAACATTTCACAAACTATGAGGGGATAATAATCTTCTACCAGAAATTAAAGCTTCTTGGGTCCAGAAAGATGGTTTAACAGCACCTATGTCTTGGTATATCATTAAGAATTAAGTATGTGTGTGCTTTTGACAAGGGTAACTATTAATGCCCATTCCCTTCTTGCCCTTGAAGAAGGAAACACAAGAGACTCCAGATGCTGGAATCTGGAGCAACAAACAATGCTGGAGGAGCTCAGCGGGTCGAGCAGCATCTGTGGAGGGAAATGGACAGTCGATAATTCGGGTTGAGGCCCTTCATCTGGACTGAAAGATAGAGGGGAGAGAGTTGCACCAGCACTTCATTTGTTGCCCTTGAAGAAGGTTGCATATTAAGCCTTTCTAGAGGGTAGATGTAAGCTGGCTATACTGTGGAGGCACAGACACACATGGGCTAGAGTGAGCAGGGACCCTGATTTCCTTCCTTTAAGAGACATTACTAAATCAGATGTGTTTTAATAGATTTCTGTGGATCAATTTCATTTCATTCATCTGAAAGTATACCAGACTGTTCACTGCTTGCTGTCATATTCCAAATGCCATTGACTTTCTGTCCACTGTCTGTGGCTTGTCTAAGAATGTCTGCTTCCATCTCTGCAACTTTTCCTGATTCTGACCGTGTCATGATTCACCTGCTGCCAAAACTTCACCTGTCTTCTTTGATATGTGTAGATCTAACTATCCGAATTCCCTTCCAGGTACTCTCCTTGTTCTGCTCTCCATAAGTCTGAGATCATCCAATACTCTGTTGCCTCTTACCCAGCTTGCACTGAGTCTCCTCATGCTTGTTGATCCACATTGGCTCCCAGTTAAGGGAACACCTGGGGAAACCCATGGCCCATTGTGCATTATCTTTTCCCAAAAAGAAAGAGAAGGTTCGTGACTTGCAATGGATCTCAGTGATGTTCCTGCCATAGTTGAACAGCTGATAATTTGTGGAAACTCATATGCTGCATAAGGCTTGCAGTGCAGAATGTGTGAGGAGGTTTTCAGGTATATAGATGTTAGATAGGAATATAGTTTGATAGAGACTGTTGTCAGGTGAGTGGTTGTTGCCTGGAATAGTTTGTGAGGCGAATGCTGCAGTTGATAGGAGGTAGGGTTGGATGCTGTATCCTCTGACGATGACATCACTAACTTCTTGCCGAAATACATTCATGTCCTTGGACTTCAATCCTCATGTTGACCTCCATTGCAATTTCTAGCACCTGAACCTGGAACTCTGAGTAGAAAGCTCTCCTTTTGTCCACCTTATCCCAGCATCAAGATATCCAGATGAAAATCAGGATGTCCATGCTCTTGTGCATGCTCTGGCATGCCTTCCAAGTAGTGTCCAAACCTTTTGCAATGACTTCACCCACTGATTATAATAAATGCACCCCTATTTTAGGTGCATGCATATTTTTAATCAATGCTAACTTCCTTCAATGGTCTTAGCCGTTCACAGAATTTGACCCTGCGGTAATGGGCTAATGCAATAAATATCCCATTATCACTCCCTGTGAAAATGAGTCAGGAGCATGAATTTTGTGTGCATCTTGCATTGAATCTCTTATCAGGAACTCAGAACACATTCTTCGGTGCTATTCAGTTTCTCCCCAGACGTAAATGTCAAACAGAATGTTATTTCCCTGTACCTCTTCCTTCATTGAATGCAAAATATCCTTTTAGAAAGAAGAGACAAGATAGACCTCATAGAAGTTGGCTACCTGGATTCATCTTTCCAATGGAAATGATTCCGTAAGTTGTGTAATTTAAAAGGTGATTGACTCTGGCACAAGTTACATCGACTTCACTGCATAAATGCAATTCCCAGAATTTCGATTAGTAAACCAAATATAATACACAAAATATTGAATATAAATTGCTGCATGAGAAACATTGATTTTTACAGTATATATTGTAAACAAGACTTCATAACTTTGACTTCTAATGAGGACCTCTGCTCCCAGCTTCTGATTAATTTTATAGAAGACTATAATTTTATGTTGTTGGCTCATCAGAGATGCATCAATTTTTGAGCGATTTATATAGGTTGTTGATTGCATGTGGATGCACTCTGGCTTTCTCATCAGAAAATGGATTGGAACAATATCACGGACACATTTTATTTATAATATATGCCATTTCCAAGCTCTTTTACTCCCAGGTATTGCAGAAATCATACCTTCAGGGGCTAGATATGAAGGTATTAGCTGCATATTTTCCTAAGGAGCTAACTCAGTTTTTTGATTGTAATAACATATCTCAACCTATTAACTTCTTGTCTTCACAATATAATTATTTGGAATTAATTCTGATGCTATCAAGGAAAATGACAGAAGCCATTGGCTTATTATGTTCCTTTGAAAATGATGTTTTGTTTCTTTAGAATTTTATTAATTTAGAAAGTGATGTGTCAGCATACAGACTTTAAGCTTTTGTGAAATATCTTTGCAAATTCAATCAAACAAATGTCATATTGAATAAATTCATTATCTGAAGTACTGATGTTGATTGTTCCATTTGAGAATCAGAACGTTAATGTAACCTATTTGCACTTAAAGGAAATTTACTGAAAATCTATTGGCAAAAAGATCTTGACAACATCCACCTTGATTTGTGGATCATCATTAAGATATATTCCAGCAATTTGTCAAGGGTTTTTTTTTTGACAGTACCTTTCAGATGGCTATAGACTTGTGTAAACAACACAACCTCCAACTTTCTATCCAAGTCATATGCTTTAATGATTTTGAAAAATATTGTCATTGATCCAAAGTCCTAGAACACAACATCCGATACCTTCACACACAGATTTCAGGGGTTCAGGAAAGGAGTTCATCACAACCTTCACAAGGCCTACTAATGAAGAACAATATTTCCATCAATTCCTTTTCTGAATCAGAAAAATATAGTTTCATTTTGAAAGGTTGATTTTGTTTGAAAAGATGCTGAAAATGGAACTTTACTGGCATTACTGAAAATATTAGATATGTTCAACATAAATTTCCATAAGTATTTTCAAAAGCTGAAACCAATTTTATCACTTTTCTTTAATTTTTTTCAAATTAATATATAACAGTTGAATGACATTCATAAATATTACCTTAATGTTGTTAAACTTTTATCGTAAATTTTATGTAAAATATCCAATTACTCCTGGAGATGTCACAATTTTTCAGTTCATTTTTTTTAAAGTTCACTTACGGGAATTGGGCATCACTGCCAAGGTCAGTATTTAATGTCTATCTCCAGTGCTCTTGAGTGGTGGTGATGAGCTGGCTTTTAGAATTGCGTCGGTCCTTGTGTTGAAAGAATCCCCATGATTCTGTTTGGTAAAGAGTTTGGGATTTAGACAGAGGTGGTAGAGGAATGATTATAAACTTCCAGAGAGCTTGCAAGGGTTGGTCTTTCTTTTACCTCTTGCACTTGACATCCTGGAAGCTATGTGCTTGGGAGGTTAATTACTGTAGATTGTACATGGTGTAGCTACAATGATAGAAAGAAGGAATATTTCAGCCTGTGAATATTGCCCAGAGTTAATGTGTCGATTTTTTTTTGTTGGGTGATATTAAGCTACCTTTGCATTGTTCTGAGTTGCAGTCATCTGTAAGATAAGCTATCTTCATTAGTCACACGTACATCAAAACGCACAGTGAAATGCATCTTTTTGCGCAGACTGCTCTGGGGGCAGCCCGCAAGTGTCACCATGCTTACGGCGTCAACATAGCATGCCCACAACTTCCTAACCCATATATGTCTTTGGAACATGGGAGGAAGCCAGAGCACCCGGAGGAAACCCACGCAGACATACGGGGAGAGCGTACAAACTCCTTACAGACAGTGGCTGGAATTGAACCCAGGTCGCTGGTGCTGTAATAGCGTTACGCTAACCGCTACACTACCGTGCCTGCCCAAATCTAGATAAGTGGAGAATTGTGCATCTGATTCCAGGCAAGTAGTTTATATGTGGAAAAAATTCTCTGGAGAATAAGGAAATGAGCCACTTACTGCAGAATACTCTGTGACCTGTTCTCATAGCGACATTACTTACAATTCAATTAAATTTCTGTTCAATCTTGACCCCTCTAACCCACCTAACCCCAGGATACTGATGGTGAGGAATCTGATAACAATAGCACTATTGAATGTCAAGGTGAGAGGATTAGAATCTCATGCAAGAGATGGTATTTGGCACTTATGTAGTGCAAATGTTATTTTTCACTTAGCAGCCCATATTGTTATTCAGGTCTGCATTCACTCACAGACTTCTTTATTAATTGAGGAATGGCAAATTGAATCGAATCCTGTGCAATCATCAGCAAACAATTCCACTTCTGACTTTCTGATGAAGGCCGTTGTTGAAGCAGTTAAATATGGGTGGGCCCAAGACATCCCCCTGAGAAACTCCTAGCGTAATATTCTATGGTGAATATAACAAGCTTCAAACAACCACAACCATTTTTCTTTGTAGTAGATACCACTTCAGATAGTGGAAGGTTTTCTGTTGATTCCCATTGACATCAGTTTTACCAGGGCTCCTTCATCCTACCCACAGTTAAATGCTGATTTGATGACAAAGCCAGTCACTCTCGCCTCTCCTTTGGAATTCAGCCCTTTGCCCATATTCAGAAGGAGACTGCTGAGTTTGGATCTATGGTCCTTGCAGAACCAAAACTAAATGTCAATGAGAGATACTGTTGCCAAAGTGATTCTATTATTTAAAAAAGGAGTAAAGGTTAGATCAAGGTTAGATGAACCTAATCTCAAAGGTTAGGTGAGCCAGTCAGCCTAATGTTGCTGGTGGGGAAATTATTGGATTTTTTTTTAAAGAAGTATTGGTTTTTATATCATGTTTAAACTTGGAAAAAATTAGGAGTGGTACTGTTGATCCTTTGCTTAAATTTGAGGAAGTTTGGAGTCCATTTATTCAATATTTTCACATGATATAGATCCCCTTATAATAACCTTTCAATTTAGAGGAACGGAGTTGACGACATAATATTGCTCTGTTTCTATTGAGAAATTTTAGTCCATTTTTTTTTTTGTTTTTTTTAAATTTTTTTTTCTTTAGCTTAGTTTGGTTTGATATATTGTTTATAATTTTTCTTATTGTTTTGGGGATTTTTTTTCTTTCTTTTATATTTTATAATAAATCTTTTTCTTTTATATTATATTTATTCACTAATGGATCGTTGGATCTACAGATTTTTTTTATACTTTATTGTTCTTTATGATTATCCATGTCATGATTGTTCTCCTGATCTCTTTGTATTACATGTATAAACATTGATATATTAATCTGTATTAATTTGAAAACTAATAAAAAGATTGAAAAAGAAGTATTGGTTTTTGGAGAGACATGGGTTAATCCAGAAAGGATTGTTCATTAAAGATCGTGTCTGAGTAAATTGATGGAATTGTTTGAGGTAATAAGGCAGGACATTGAAGGTAGCACAATTAATGGAAACTGCATGGATTTTAAGAAGCAGTTTGCCAAAGTCCCACATTGTGTATTGACCAGGGATGTAAAAGCCCTTTGGATCTAAGAAAAAATGGCAAGTTGGATTAAAAGTTTGATCAAAGTCAAAAAGGAAGTAAAAGGTAACAGTAAATGAAAGTATTAGTGATGTGGAGGATTGTGTGCAATGGGCTTTTTGCAGGGAAGATTACCAGGTCCCTTGATTTTCATGATATGTATTAATGACTTGATCTTAAATGTAAGGGCCCTCTCAAGAGGTTGTTGCATCTTCCCATCATTTGGGGCATGAGTTACACACATTCCTCTCTAATGCCACTTTCTATTTTTCCTTATTTTCAATGGTACCTTCCCTTTCTATTATGTTTTAAAAAACTAATTCACAGGTTTTGTATGTGCCATAGAAGTCATTCAGAGAACTGTGTTCCATCCTGAATCTTCGCCCTGGTCATCCTACCCTTCTTTACTCTAAATGAACCACGATGACTGTACATGTCTTGTTGGTATCTTTGGACAGGTTTACTGCTCGTATTTCGTAGGGTCAAAAACCATTTAGTTCTTAAATGCTCCAGTTTTGCTTATTGGGTTTTATCGTTTTTTCTGTTGTTCCAGCAATCTCTCCTCTTCACTATTTTAAAGTGTACTATTATCAAATTCTTTGGGAATATTTAAGTTTTAAAGAGTAAAGTGCTCTATTCTCAATGGATAACAAAGTAACACATGTATGTCCCAGATTTGATTGAAAGTTAGGATTGTGAGGTTCAAATGACCTAATGTAATGAATTATCTTAACTGTTAAACATGATATGTCTATTCATTGTAAGGTATACTGTGACCAAGTCAAGGGTGTTTATTAGGCGTCTTCATCTCTAATAACCACCCCTAACCTGGTCAGTTTACCCTACCCCAGGCTCCTAGTGATAATCTTCACTGGTGTCTCAGTACTCAGAGAAACTAGCTATAAAAATAAGAGTATGTTCTGTAAACCACCTCGCTTCTTTTACCTATTCTTGTTTTTCCTGTCAAAAAATTATGGAATTCTTTCAGGAAAGATGTGCATATTTCTCCAGGTGCTCCATAATTTTGTATCATGGAAGTTCATCAACAATTCAAGTAACACTATTGGCATGTAATTTTATAACTTACTGTGCAACACTGATCTGAATGTTGATCCTTTCAAAGTTGAATTCACTCTTTGCTCAGAAAGTATTTCTGGAGGGAAAAGATTGCCTTGAAGATCCATGTTTAGTTGGAATTAACTCACCTTTGCAGAACTTCTCATTTTCAGCTGAACAAAGACAATACAGCCCTTAGAAGAATCAGCATGCTCTGCATGGAAAAACTGGGAACAGATGCTCTTCCTGCTGAGCTTTCTCTGGGAGAAGATTCAGCAACTGATGCAACAAATATGCAATTGGACAATAATGCTGGATGTTCTTCAATAGAATGCCAACATCAAATCCAAGGTGAGTTAGTGTCAAGAGAAAGATTTTTTTATATATAAGTAATTGGGGAAATCCTAAACCCACCAATGCCTTCTTTTGAAATTTTTTAAGAAGGACCAAGTTGTAGCAATGGTCTAATTCTTGCAAAGTACTTAATGGATTAGTGATTATATTTTAATGGGGATTTCTTTTTTTTAGACCATTGACATAAAATGAATGTCAGGCTTCATTGTAAAGGCTTATTTATGCATTGGCTTCTCATATGCTATTATAAAATGGCAAATAATTCAGTTTCCAGGAGGTTTGTTGGTTTCCAATTATGTATTCAAAGTGTGTAACGTCCAACATCCTTTGTCTGAAAAAATGACTGGTAAAGGAATGGTCTAAGTAAGTGAGTAGCAGCCCACTTAGGACAGGGTGCATAGAATTTTAATCTTCAAATGCTGTTAAGGGTAACCTAGACTTGGATAATGTCAAACACTGTTCCACTCCTCTATTCTGAGATTCCTCATCCTGGCATTGTAAAGGTTCACCAAAAATTATAAAATAAAAATTCCATTTATGTAAATGAAAATATTTCTATAATTTAGATCTTCGAGAAAAACTTGCATCAACGCTGGAAGAGAAGAGGCAGTTGTCTTTTCAGCTGGAGAACCTGAAAAGTCATTGGGAAGACTTAACTGATAAAGTAAGCAACCAAAGTGAAAGAAGAAATCTTACTGAAATAACAAAAGACACTTGAAATAATTATGAGCATAGTTTTAGCTGAATGGTATTAATCTTAACTAGGTGGCAACCACAAGGTCATAGGTTAATTGTTTTCTTTTTCCCTGATTTCTTACATATTGGGGTTATACTTACTGCCTTCCAATCTATGAGAACTATTTTTGAATCTATGGACTTTAGGAAGATGACAACCAGTGCACCCACCATCACTTTCAAGATACCAGGGTGCAGGTTATCAACTCCTGGGGATTCATTGCCTTTCGGTGCCATTAATTTCTCCAATTCCTTTTTTTTAAAATTAATCTTGATTTCCTTGAGCTGCTCATTTACTCTGGGCCTGTAGTTCTCCATTATCTTTAAGTGGTGGTCTGCATCTTCTGAGAAGCCAGATACAAAATATTTGACTTCTGTTCCATTTCCTTATTCCTACAAAATCTGTCTTGGTTTGGTAAGGGATCCTCATCAACTTTTGCCAATCTTTTCCTTTTTACTTGTCCATAGAAACTTTTATAATCTGTTTTCCTATTTCTTACTTTTCCCTCTTAATACCCTGGTCATCCTTTGCTGAATTCTGAAAATTTCTCATTGCTTTTTGGATAATGTTATAAGCCTTTCCCTTTGAGGGTAATTAAAGACAGTGTTAGATAAATTAGCCACAACAAGAGCAATTTTCCTTTTTGTGTTTCTTATCAACTACATTGTAATACTTCAAAAGTTAGCCACAGTTAGTTTACTGTCATACCTTTTAATATAGTTTCCCAATCTCCTATTGCCAAGACATGCCCCATATCTTCGTAGTTTATTCAAATTTAAGACCTGGTTTCCAATTGAATTAGATTACTTAAATCCTTAAATAAGAACCCTATCATGTTGTGATCTGTTTCCCCAAAGGCCCTTTAACTATAAATCATCATTTAGTGGCAGCACAGTAGTGTAGCGGTTAGCGTGATACTATTACAGCGCCAGTGACCCAGGTTCAATTCCGTCACTGTCTGTAAGGAGTTTGGACGTTCTCCCCGTGTCTGTGTGGGTTTCCTCTGGGTGCTCTGGTTTCCTCCCACATTACAAAGACATACCGGTTAGGAGCTGTGGGCATGCTATGTTGGCGCCAGAAAAGTGGCAACGCTTACGGGCTGCCCCCAGCACATTCTCAGTAATGCAAAAAGATGCATTTCACTGTGTATTTCAATGTACATTTGACTAATAAATAAATTATCATAAATATCATCAAATCATCCTCCTCATTATTCTCGTCATCCTTCTGCTCTTCACATAAGTGAAAAAAGCCTTGGGATTTTCCTTAATCCTACTCACCAAGGCCTTTTCATGTCCCCTTTTTGCTCTCCTCAGCCCCTTCTTAAGTTCTTTCCTTGCTACCCTATATTCCTCAAGAGACCTATCTGATCCTTGCCTCCTAAACCTTATGTATGCTGCCTTCTTCCTCCTAACTAGTTGTTCCACCTCTCTTGTCACCCATGGTTCCTTCACCCTGCCATTCCTTCTCTGCCTCACTGGGACAAATTTATCCCTAACATCCTACAAGAGATCGCTGAACAACGACCACATCTCCATTGTACGTTTCCCTTCAAAAATCTTATCCCAATTTACACTCACAAGTTCTAGTCCTATTTTAATGTTATTGCCTATGGCATAGAGGCAGCATTTGACCAAGTGTGGCATCAAGGAGCCCTGGTAAAACTGAAATCAATGGGCATTAAGGGGAAATGCATCTTATAAAGCAAGATGGTTATGGTTGTTGGAGGACATCATTCAGGCTGACGATATCACTGCAGGAATATCTCAGGGCAGTGTCCTAGCTCAATGACCATAAGCTGCTTCAGTCATAAAGTTTGCTGATGATTGCAAATTGTTAGTTCCATTTGCAACTCCTCAGGAAGTGAAATTGTCATGCCTGCATGCAGCAAAACCTAAACAGCATTCACGCATAAGTAGCATGCAACTTTTGTGCCACAAGAAGTGTCAGCCATGACCATCTCTAATAAGGGAGAGTCTAGACATCTACCTTCATGTTCAATGGCATTCTATTGCCATGTCATGGCTTCAGCAACCTGGGGTTATTATAGACCAGAAACTCACTTGGACCTGTCACAAAAATACTGTGCCTACAAAAGCAGGTCAGACATTGGGTACTTTGTTACAAATGACTCGCCTTCTGATTTCTCAAAACTTTTCCACCTAACCAAGGCACAAGGCAGAAATGTCATGTGATACTCTCCACTTGACTGAGTTTGGCTCCAAAGATGCTGACACCATCTAGGACAAAGCAAGTCACTTCATTGGTATCCAGTGCTGCTCCGTAACCATTCATTCCCTTTCTCATTATTGCACCATGGTTGCAGCACATGTCCTCTGCAGCTACTTGCCAAGGCTACGCCAATGGCGATTTCCAAACCCACAGCTTCCACTATCCAGAAAGACAAGGGCAACAGGTGAAAGGGAACACCATCAACTGCAGATTATGTTCTAAATTGCACATGGTTCCTGATTTGGAAATATGTCACTGTTCCTTCATTGTCACTGGGTCCAAATCCTGAAATTCACTGTGCACTGGCACTGTAGGAGAGCCTTCATCAGAAGGAGTGCAGCAGTTCAAGCATCACATCCTGCTCAAGGGCGATTGGGGATGAACAATAAGTGTTGGCCTTGCTGGTGATGTTTCCTTCCCTAAAAAATAAAATTAAAACATATAACAAATATTTTGAATGGATTTTAATGTATGGTGTTATTTTAGTGATTCTAGTATTAATTGTAATAGAAATTCATTTTATTTTTCCAGCTGCAAAAGGAAGAAGAAAAAAATAGTTTACTGGCTACAAAAGTTGAAAATCAAAATCAAGTTCTAGCCAAGTACAATAAAGGTTTTCCAACTTTTAACTCATTACCATTATTGTAGATCAATGGATTTGTAAAACTGGAAAGTAAAACCAGTTCGCTGCACAAAAAAAATGTAATTAAACTTATTGAATAATGCTGTAAGATTGGAGCAGCAGGGGCTGGATAATCTGTAACTTCACCCCAGTCCTGTACATACTGTGTTACATGGCTGAGGGGTGATCCGATAGATTATGAGAGGCATAGATAGGGTAAATTGTAAAAATCTTTTTCCCATGACAAGGGTATCAAAAACAAGAGGGCATAGGTTTAAGGTGAGAGGAAGGAGTTTTAAAGGGGATCTGAGAGGTATATTTTGTTTTACACAAAGAGTGGTTGATACCTGGAACATGCTGCCAGAGGACGTGGTAGAATCAAATACAATTGCTATGTTTAAGAGACATTTAAATAGACACTTCAATGACTAATACATTGAAGGATATGGTCCTAATGTAGGTAAATGGCATTTGTGTAAGATGGGCAAAAAGGTCAGCATGAATGTAGTGGGCTGAAGAGCCTATTTCTGTGCTGTACAACTCAATGGTTTATCAGTGGAGAAACATGGCACAACTGCAACTTAACTGATGTCTCTTTTACTGTTAATGCCACTCTCAATCAATTGCAGAGAATACATTGGCTATTGGTATCTGCCCCAATCATTAGACAGAACAAGAACAGAACTAAGGCAGCAGCAACTTGGACATAACCATTCTTCTGACCATCTTGCGTCTATGTTACTTTCTTTCACAATGCACAGACAGATTTCAGCCATATTTTCTTTCCTCGATGTTCTGGTTATTTTTGCAAACAATAAAAACTCTTGTACTTCTCCTGACACCCGCCTGTAGCCTTTACTAAAACAAAAGGTCAATATTATCATAGAAAAAATTAAGAACATTTTTGCAGTAAATGTGCAAGAACTGAAAACGTGCTACAGAAATTGTCCCATGGAGTAGCTTTTCCTTTAACCTGCTGATTTTTTGCTTTACACTTTATACTACTTCAATGTATTTGTGTTTGGAATGATCTGTTGGGATGGCATGCAAAACAAAGTTTTTCACTGTAACTCGGTACATGTAACAATAATAAACCAATTGTTTTCTCCATTAGGCAGTTGTTAAGATAGAATAAAGTTGCTTTCAAAGCAGAAGCTAGAGCAAACTTTTTTCTTGCTCATCTTTTGAAAGGAAAGTATCTTATAATGAAAGGTGCATGGGATTACCTTTCATCTACAACTGTAAGTGTAGTGAAGGAAAAAGATTAACTTTTGGATCTGGAATACAGTATGATGTCTTGTAGACTTACCCTTGTTATTTTTATGGTCAATTTTCCTTTCAAAAGAGAATGTAACAGTAGGATTAGCAGATTTCTTGTCCTTCTCTGGTGCCAATGAGTATTCAAATGAGGGAGCTGGACAGTGTTTGTCCAGTTCCTCCACCAAAAATATCTGGTGCTCCATCTAGTGATGTGACTGAGAACTTGCTCAAATAAAGCAAATAATCAGAGTCATTTATACATAAGAACATGCCTTGGTCTCATGTTTGGATTCAAAGACTGGAACGCAAACTCAAAATTTTCTCCAGAGTCAAGCACTGAAATATTTTAACTATGGAGGCATGAATATTTTTTCAGTGTTTTGTTTCACATTGTAAATGCTTGATTTGTCTTAAAGAATCAAGTACTACTTATTGAAATACAGTGTCATGCAAAAGTTTGGGCACCCCTGGTCAAAATTTCTGTTACTGAATAGCTAAGCGAGTAAAAGATGACCTGATTTCCAAAAGGTAGAAAGTTAAAGATGACGCATTTCTTTAATATTTTAAGCAAGATTACTTTTTTATTTCCATCTTTTACTCTTTCAAAATAATAAAAAAAAGGAAAAGGGCCCAAAGCAAAAGTTTGGGCACCCTGCATGGTCAGTACCCCCTTTGGCAAGTATCACAGCTTATAAATGTTTTCTGTAGCCAGCTAAGAGTCTTTCAATTCTTGTTTGGGGGATTTTTGCCCATTCTTCCTTGCCAAAAGGCTTCTAGCTCTGTGAGATTCTTAGGCCGTCTTGAATGCACTGCTCTTTTGAGGTCTATCCACAGATTTTCGATGATGTTTAGGTCAGGGGACTGTGAGGGCCATGGCAAAACCTTCAGCTTGTGCTTCTTGAGGTAGTCCATTGTGGATTTTGAGGTGGGTTGAGGATCGTTATCCTGTTGTAGAAGCGATCCTCTTTTCATCTTCAGCTTTTTTACAGACAGCGTGATGTTTGCTTCCAGAACTTGCTGGTATTTAATTGAATTCATTCTTCCCTCTACCAGTGAAATGTTCTCCGTGCCACTGGCTGCAACACAAGCCCAAAGCATGATCGATCCACCCCCGTGCTTAACAATTGGAGAGGCGTTCTTTTCATGAAATTCTGCACCCTTTTTTCTCCAAACTTTCCTGCATCCTCACCACAAAATTCAGCATCAGTAGCTTGCAAAAGAACATCTAAACAAGCCTGATGTATTTTGGAAACAAGTCCTGTGGACAGATGAAGTTAAAATAAAACTTTTTGGCCACAATGAGCAAAGGTATGTTTGGAGAAAAAAGGGTGGAATCAGGTCATCTTTTACTCGCTTAGCTGTTCACAGTAACAGAAAATTTGACCAGGGGTGCCCAAACTTTTGCATGCCACTGTAGATTTGAATAAATCTGTACATGCAAGTTTTAATATTCAAGTAGTGAAA
The DNA here is from genome assembly GCF_009764475.1 of Pristis pectinata. Classification (NCBI taxonomy): domain Eukaryota; kingdom Metazoa; phylum Chordata; class Chondrichthyes; order Rhinopristiformes; family Pristidae; genus Pristis; species Pristis pectinata. Next base: position 13,738,106 of record NC_067416.1, read on the forward strand.
ATCAGACAACCAAATAATACCAAAGGATCTTTACTTTTGTTAACTTAGACTTAAGTGACACATGTTGCACAGACGTTAATTTTATCTGTGTGTTAGAAACATATTCAGGCTCACTATGTACTGCTGTAATTTTACTGCTAAATGTTAAATATTTGTGTTTCTCCAAGTTTCCACGTTGGCCCTGGAGAAATACGAAGTCTTGGAGCAAAGTCTGGAACTGGAGAAAGATCTCCGAAAGGAGGCAGAATCCTTTGCCCATGAGGTATGAAAATTAACAGCAGTTTTATTAATTGCGGTGTATCTGATCAGTTACAGATACTCAAGTCTGCAGATGAAAGGTACACTCCCAGAAATGATGACAGCTATAAATCTACTCATTAGCACATTATACAGTGACATGCTAACTAGGTACATAGACAAAATATAATATAAATATCAAATCAACCTGTCTGGCTAATTGTACATGTTGTCTGATAAGAAGACTGGGATGAATTTTCAAAGACGGAAAATGTAGGGAACAAGATCACTAGTGGCAGGGTCTTGCAGAAAACTAAAAATAGATAATTAATTTGGTCAGAAATCCAAATGCTTGTATTTTAAATATATTTGTCCTCATTTCAGATGCTTGTGGAACAAAAAAAACTAAAAAGGCGAAGCCAGATTCTTACTCAGAATATGGTGCCTCATGAGCAACTCATGAAAGCTCTTGATGACCTTGCAATTGTGACGGAGGTAATGGAGGAGGAGAGAATTCTGCATGAGAGGAAGGTAAGTTATTTATACAGTCAACAGAGATCACTCACACCAAAAGTAAGCACTGTACGATAGAAATGCACTATTGGATGGATTAAAATTTGTGGAACATATGTGCGATGTGGTTAGGTTGACTTTGCTATACCAGTTCAATCAAAACTCAGCTGGTATTGGATTGGAGTCATGTAAAGGTCAGGTCAGGCAAGTAGGGTGGATTTCCTTTGTTAAGGATGTTAGTGAACTAGATTATTTGTAAAACAGTTTACCAGCTCCTTGGTCACTTTTACTGATACATGTCTTTGTTCAAAACACTTTCTTAAAAACTGGTATGTGTGTACTTTTTTAAGAGTTTGATGTCCAAGAGCTTCTGCTGTTTAAGGAGTTCCTGGATGGATTGAATCAAACTCGGAATGAGCTGGATTCCTTGAGGGAGAAATGTATTATTCTGTGGAGGCAATTCAACACTTCCAAAGATCCAGTGAGCGAAGTTACACCAGGCTTGGATTTAGTGGTGTCAATAGCTGAATTGGCAATAATCCAAAAAGGGAAGAGTTTATGGTGCTTAGTAACAAACTGAAAACAATATATAATTGTAACTACTGTGGTATTTACTAAATATTACTAGCCTGTAGTAAGTTTAGTGTTACAGTTAATGCTTGGAAATTATAATATGCCAGTGATCTATGGGAATTCTCAGTCTCTGAAATGGACATGGTAGAGATGTTAAGTGTAGTAGAGAGTACATATTGCTGTTACGGTGACTAAAAGCAATGGGTAAATTTATGAAATTAAACTTAAGAACTAAGTCTAGATATGTCACCATATCTAGCTAGTAACTTAACTAGTAAATAGTTAATTACACAATTTGAACAATGTAGATAATTAACTGATAGATTTAATAGATGTGTGGCTTGGCATGTTTTTACTTCAAGGGGGAGCTATGCAGTGTAGTAAAACTCCATTAGTCTAGCATGCTCAGGATGTTGGTGGTATTAGACAAACAGATTTTCCAGACCAGCAGATGTTATTTATTAATACTCCAACATACTTTTAAATCATTTTTTATAAGATGTTACACAGTACAATAATAAATTTTCCAGTGAATGCAGTAAGATTAAAGGGAACATGGGAAACAATGCCCCGAAAACTTTACAAGGAGCATGGGGAAAGAGAGCCGCGTAATTTTTAAGGCAGCGTGTCCAACAGAACCTGGTGAGTTGACAGGGTGCGCGGGGGTCACATCCTGATGAGTTGACAGGGAGCATGGCAAAAATCAGCTTCTGAGACAGAAACTGAACCATCAGGATTTCCAAATAGTTGAATAGCAGATTATTATATCTGAGAGTGTATGTGCATTTAAGAACTCTGTGTACCATGTAGTATGACTGATGAAAGATTGTTGTATTAACAACTGGATATTTAGATAGTAGCTCTGTCCTTGTGACTTAGTAAACCACTACACAAAAGAACCTAAGGAAACTGCCACTGGCTTGCATGGATTTTATGGCAAGTGAACCCACATTAAGATGATTAATTGAAAACCTTTTGGATTACCTGTTCAATTACAGACCCACTGGATGATGCTGCACGATCTTCTAGCACCACAATTTTTATTTGGAGTTTTCGTATCTGTTAAATGATCCTGTGATCAGGATGTTCATCTATGACTGTTCGTTTGTGAATAGTTTACTTAAGAATGGGAAGATATAAAGACACAATTGATGGAAACTTCGAAATAGGTTATCAGAAGAATCACAATGAGAGAAATTATAAGATGAGTGAAATAGAAAACACGTAATATTCTAATGTGAGCCTTTCTTTTTGGGTCGTCAGATAAAGGAGATGGAGGAACGTCTAGATGATTCCAGACTTCAGAAAGAAGTAGACTCACTTATGAAGCAGCTTCAACTTTTTGAAGAAGACAGAGAGGAACTCGAACTTAAGTGTAAAAAATCTGATCAGCAAGTGAGGGATCTGAAACATACCAGTATGTTTTCTGTTCCTTGATGTAGTATAGATTTGAAAAGATTCACTTCAACTTTGTGCGAGATTACTAAGGTCCAGATTGAATTCTTGTAATCATTTGCAAAACTATTTGTCTACCTGATTTTTGTGACAGCGCCTCGGGAATGTTTGAGGGTCTTCTGGTTTCTTAGAAAATGAACTGAACCTGAGATACTTTTTAAAAAGTGGTAATCTTTTCTAATCTACTGAGGTTCTGTGATGAAGCGGCATTTACGTTTTCCATAAAGTACATTATTTTGTCTGCTTTTATACATTATGCAACTGCAATTTGCATTTATATTGATTTCCTCATGTTCGGGCAAATATCTTGAGCTCTTTGCAAGAAGGAAGAGAGGGAATTGGGGGATATGGAAATGAGCAATAGTGGAAAATGGAGAAGCTAAGAGAAGGAACTAAATATCTAGATAGAGCAAAAAGTGTAGACACAAGAGACTGCAGGTGCTGGAATCTGGACCAAAAAAAAATTGCTGTGGAGGAACACAATGGGTTGAGAAGCATCTGTGGTCCTGATGCGGGGTCTCAACTCAAAATGTGGACTCTACCTTTGCCTCCACACATGCTGCTTAACCCGCTGAGTTCCTCCAGCAGTTTGTTTTTTTTGCAAAGCAAGAAGTATGCTTGCAAGCTGAAGGAAAAATAGCTACAGGGAGAAAATTGCCTGGAGAACACTGGATGGTTGAATGAATGACCAACAGGTGTGGAGGGGAGAGAACAAGCAATGTTTTAAATGACTTTAGTAAGTGTGTTGGGGGAGAGATCATGCATGTAAATTGGGATAAACCATGACAGGGAAATGAGGACTAAAATTACACTTGCTGAGGCATAGAGAGACAGGATAACTGGAAGAGGCTAAAAGTAATGTGTATGTGGGAGTGCAGAGAGGGAAAGAAGTGAGTTGGACGAGCCATTGGTTGCACAAGTTTGAAGTAGGGACGATTAGAAAAGCATTAGCGTTCAAGTGCTAAAGTGGCAGAGACGTGGACAAGGCTTTCAGCAAGGGCAAGGATGGAATTGTGACTTGCAATGCTTGAAGTGTTATGGTAGGGGAGAAAATATGGCAGAGGAACAAGGTCGAACAGCAAAGGACATAAAAGTAAAATACTGTGGAGGATGTAAATCCAAAACATAAGTAAAACACTGAGCGCACTCAGCAAAGCATGCAGCATCTGTGGAGAGAGAAAAACAGCTAACCTTCCAAATTGGTTATCAGCTGAACTGAGAAAGAAAATAGAAATTAACAGGTTTTAAGATTCAGAGAAAGTAGGGAGAGTAGAGGAGCAGCAAAAGGGAGGTCTTCAGTCTGGTGAAAAGTTAAGAGATGGAGTGACAGTGTGAAGTGAAAGGCGGCAGTTGTAGGACTGAATGGAAAAGGTACAATTGGGCAACTAGAATAATTATCTGTATATATCAGAGGAAAATAAAACTGTGAATACTAGAAATCAGAAGCAAAAAATGCTGGAAATACTGATGTCTGGAAATAGTTGGTATTGGTTTATTATTGTCACTTGTACCGAGGTACAGTGAAAAGCTTGTCTTACAAACTGATCATACAGTTCAATTCATTACACAGTGCAGTTACATTGAGTTAGTACAGAGTGCGTTGATGTAGTACAGGTAAAAACAATAACAGTACAGAGTAAAGTGTCACAGCTACAGGGAAAGTGCAGTGCAATAAGGTGCATGTAAATGTTGAGTCCAGAAGGCTGTTGAATCCGGTCAGAAACAGAGGCGCAGTTCCCCAGGCTTGTACTGTGCTTCACTGTAACAATATAGGCAGCTGAGGAACAAGAGTTCAGAGTGGAGGTGGAATGGAGCACTGTCATAGGCTGAACTGATGTATTTCACAAAGCAGTCACCAATCTGCATTCAATCTACCAGTATGGAGGAGATGGTAGTGAGAAAGATGTACAAAAACATAAGAACATAAGAAATAGGAGCAGGAGTAGGCCATCTGGCCCATCGAGCCTGCTCCGCCATTCAATAAGATAATGGTTGACCTGGCTGTGGACTCAGATCCACCTACCTGCCTTTTCCCCATAACCATTAATTCCCCTACCACGCAAACATCTGTCTAACTGTGTCTTAAATATATTTAATGAGGTAGCCTCCACTGCTTCCCTGGGCAGAGAATTCCACAGATTCATTACTGTCTGAGAAAAGCAGTTTCTATTCATCTCCATCCTAAATCTACTCCCCCGAATGTTGAGGCCATGTCCCTTAGTTCTAGTCTCACCTATCAGTGGGAACAACCTTCCTGCCTCTATCTTATCTATTTCTTTCATAATTTTATGTTCCTATAAGATCCCCTCTCATTCTTCTGAATTCCAGCGAGTATGGTCCCAGATGACTCAATCTCTCCCAATGGAGCAATATAAAGTTACTTCACCTTAATCTTGGGAGGTGAAAAGGTAAAAGGACAGGCATTAAATCTCCTGTGGTGGCACAGGAAGGGTCCATGGGGGAAGATATTGATGGAGATGGAAGAATAAAGCAGTGTGTCTCAGGGGAAATGTTCCCTTTTCAATACTGGAAGGAGTTAAGAGGGGAAGACGTGTAACATTGGAGATACTGAAATTCTGTTGAGTTTGGAGGCTGGCTGTGTAAAAGGTGAAGGTAGGGGGTTCTAGGAGTGGAGAGTAAGTAAATGAATAAAAGTATGGAAAATGGAAAGGACATGGTTTAGAGGTCTATTGGCTAAGGCTGAGGGAAATCCATGGTTATGGAACAAGGAGGAGATTTTGGAAGCGTTGGTATGCAAAGATGTTCTGTTGGAATAGTTGCAAAAGAATAAGTGAAATGGAGGCCTTGCTGGAAGTAGGGTGGAAGCAACTGCAGTCAAAGTATCCAAGAGAATCTGTGGTTTTGAGGTGGATCTTTCTCTTGAAGTGATGGTGGAGAAGCTGAGAAAGGGAAGGGGGAGTTGAAGATGAGCCATGTGAAGATGAGAACAGGGTGATGGGTGGCAGCAAAGGTGATGGGATGTTAGAGTTCAGGTTGAGAGCAGGAAATGGTGGCAATACAGTCACTGGAAGCAAAGCAAGTGCAGGAGGCAGCAGAACAAAGAATGTTCCACATATTCCATAAAGAGGCAGGCATGTTGGATTTGTATAGGTTCCTCTAACAACATCTTTTATTTACATAAGAACATAAGAAATAGGAGCAGGAGTAGGCCATCTGGCCCGTCGAGCCTGCTCCGCCATTCAATAAGATAATGGTTGACCTGGCTGTGGACTCAGATCCACCTACCTGCCTTTTCCCCATAACCCTAATTCCCCTACTATGCAAAAATCTATCTAACTGTGTCTTAAATATATTTAATGGGGTAGCTTCCACTGCTTCCCTGGGCAGAGAATTCCACGGATTCACTACTCTCTGGGAAAAGTTTCTCCTCATCTCTGTCCTAAATCTATTCCTCCAAATGTTGAGGCTATGTTCCCCTAGTTCTAGTCTCACCTACCAGTGGGAACAACCTTCCTGCTTCTATCTTATCTGTCCCTTTCATAATTTTATATGTTTCTATAAGATCCCCTCTCATTCATCTGAATTCCAGCGAGTATAGTCTCAGGCGACTCGATCTCCCCTCATAGGCTAACCCCCTCATCTCTGGAATCAACTTGGTGAATGTCCTCTGCACCACCTCCAAAGCCAGTACATTTTTCCCCAAGTAAGGACACCAGAACTACATGCAGTAGTCCAGGTGCGGCCTCACCAGTACCCTGTACAGTTGCAGCATAACCTGCCTGCTCTTAAATTCAATCCTTCTAGCAATGAAGGCCAATGTTCCATTTGCTTTCTTGATAATCTGTTGCACCTGCAAACTATCCTTTTGCGATTCATGCACAAGCACTCCCAAGTCCCTCTACACAACAGCATGCAGCAATCTTTAACCATTTAAATAATAATCTGATCTTCTATTTTTCCTTCCAAAGTGGATGACCTCGCATTTACCAACATTGTACTCCATCTGCCAGACCCTTGCCCACTCACTTAACCTATCTATATCTCTCTGCAGACTCTCCGTATCCTCTGCACAATTTGCTTTTCCACTCAATTTAGTGTCATCAACAAACTTATATATGCCACACTCCATCCCCTCTTCCAAATCGTGAACAGTTTCGGGCCCAGCACTGACCCCTGCGGCACCCCGCTCACCACTGATTGCCCACCAGAGAAACACCCATTTATCCCAACTCTCTGCCTTCTGTTGGTTAACCAATCCTCTATCCATGCTAATACCTTACCCTCAACTCTGTGCATCCTTACCTTATGGATAAGTCTTTTATGTGGCACCTTATCAAACGCCTTCTGGAAATCCAAGTATACAACATCCACCTGTTCCCCTCTATCCACTGCGCTCATTATATCCTCAAAGAACTCCAGTAAGTTTGTCAAACAGGACCTGCCCTTCCTGAATCCATGCTGTGTCTGCCTGATGGAATCACTTCTATCTAGATGTCTCGCTATTTCTTCCTTAATGATAGCTTCAAGCATTTTCCCACCTACAGACATTAAGCTAACTGGCCTATAGTTACCTGCCTTTTGCCTACATCCTTTTTTAAACAGTGGTGTGACATTTACTATCTTCCAATCTGCTGGGACCTGCCCAGTGTCCAGAGAACTTTGGTAAATTATCACAAAGACCTCTACTCTAACTTCCGCCATTTCTTTCGGTACCCTGGGATGCATCCCATCAGGACCAGGGGCTTGTCTACCTTTAGGCCCACTGGTTTGCTCATCACCTCCTCTTTAATGACAATGATTGTATCGAGGTCCTCACCTCCCATCGCATCCATAAGATCTCTCTTTGGCCATGCTAAACGTGTCCTCCACAGTGAAGATCGACACAAAATAGTCGTTCAAGGCCTCGGCCATTTCCACATTACCCAATATTAATTCCCCCTTCTCATCTTCCAAGGGATCTATGTTCACTTTAGTCACCCTTTTCTGCTTCGTATCATTATAAAAACTTTTACTATCTGTTTTTATATTTTGTGTTAGTTTACTTTCATAATTTATCTTCCTTTTCCTTATTGCTTGCTTAGTGGTTCTTTGTTGCTTTTTAAAATTTTCCCAATCTTCCAATTTCCCACTACTCTTGGTGACTTCGTATGCATGAGCTTTTAGCTTAATACCTTCTTTTATAGCTTTTCGCCAGAACTGTGTGAAGTCACAGAAGTCATATAATGAAAGTCAGGTGAAGGGGAATGTTGGCAGAATGGGATTAGTTTAGCCTCTGTTTAAGGAAGAAACAAAAGGCCTCCAATCTCCCTAATGGGGATTATAGGGGGACTGGACTGCAGAGGGTGATTGTTTTCTCAACCACAAATGTATTCAGTGCACTGATTAAAATCTAATTGTTGCATCTCATAAGTAAATGTGAAAATGCTATTATCATTTTCCATGACATATAAGTGCTAGTAGTATACAATTTAACTCTGGTACTTCTGTTACAGTTGATGAACTGGAGAAACGCATCAAACAAGCAGAAAGCTCAACATCACCACCAGTACCACCACCACCACCAGCTCCACCTCTTCCACAGCCATCACCATCTTCACATCCTCTAAAGTAACAACAGTACTTATTTTCTTATTCTGAATCTTTTGACATACCTGTATTTAATTTTGTAAAGTTGGCATGGTTTATAGTGCTTCCGATCTGTAAAATCAAATAGTAATAGAAAACTTGACCAAAATTTAATTTATTATTAAATGCTCAGGATTGGCATTTATTAATCTCAATCATTTACCTTACTTCCAATATCAATATGATACAAAAAGAATATATACAGTATATATATATATACAGCTGCACATTTCAGTCAACAACTCCTTGTGAAGCATCTTTCTCAAGCTACTCACGGCTGAAACGATAGATCTGATGGGTGTACAAACTCTGTTTGTCTCTTGGTATCACTATCTGCAGAGAAGATAGTTTCAGTAACTCAGCGCTGCATAAATTTCAGCTTATCTCAAATCCCACTTTATAAGAAAAACTTGCATTTATGTGACAGCTTTATCATAAAATGTCCCAATGAACAGTTGAGACTTGATACTGAATCATTGAAAGAAATGTGAGTTCAGGTGATCAAGTGCTTGGTCAAAATGTGTTTTTCAGGTGAATAGAGGGGTGGAATAGTTTAGGCAGGGAACTCTAGCCCTTGGCAACTGTAGGCACTGCCTCCTGTGGTGGAACAATTGCATTCAGAAATGATTGGGAGACTAAAATTGACCAAATACAATATCTCAGAGGACTGTATGACTGAAGGAGAGTATTGAGCCTTGGGGACATTTGATTACAGAGTGAATTCATAATCTAGGTTATCTTTTCTGTTTGATTAAACGTTTTGATGTAATTGATGAGCATAATATCAGTATGGTTGTTATGCTAATAACAACTAACTGTCAGCCAAATGTTCGTCATTATCATGCAGAAAAATAACTTATTGTTAACATAATTTGCTACATTTGGAAAACATTTGCTGGTCTGCTACTTGGCAGTCTTTGGGTATCATTTGGATCTCTTCTCAGGAAGGTGCGACCTGTACAGAGAGGACGGGTTACACCTGAACCAGAAGGGGGCCAATATCCTTGCGGCGAGATTTGCTAGGGTGGTTCAGGAGGGTTTAAACTAGTTTGTGAGGGGGAAGGGAACCGGAGGAGTAGGTCAGAGGAAGAAGGGGATGGGGAAAAGTTAGATCAAACAGGTAGAGAGGCTTTGGGGAAGGAGAAGCAGAATACAGGCTACAAAAGTAGTAAGGTAAATGGACTGAAGTGTGTTTACTTAAATGCAAGAAGTGTCAGGAATAAGGGGGATGAACTGAGGGCTTGGATAAGTATGGGGGACTATGATATCGTGGCTATTACTGAGACGTGGCTGACGTCAGGAGAGGAGTGGATATTGAATATTCCTGGTTTTCGGTGTTTTAAGAGGGATAGGGAAGGGGGGAGAAGAGGAGGAGGGGTGGCGATACTGGTCAGGGACACTGTTACGGCTGTGGAAAAGATGGATGTTGTAGAAGGATCATCTCTAGAGTCCGTATGGGTGGAATTAAGGAACAAGAAAGGAGCAGTTACTCTACTAGGAGTATTCTATAGGCCCCCCAGTAGCAGTAGAGATATAGAGGAGCAGATTGGCAGGCAGTGTTTGGAGAGAAGCAAAAATAACAGGGTTGTTATAATGGGAGACTTCAACTTCCCAAATATAGACTGGAACCTGCTTAGTGCCAAAGGTTTAGATGGGACGGAATTTGTTAAATGTGTCCAGGAGGGATTCCTGAAGCAGTATGTTGACAGGTCGACTAGAGGGAATGCCATGTTAGATCTAGTTTTAGGAAATGAACCGGGACAGGTGAAGGATCTATTGGTGGGTGAGCATTTGGGGGACAATGACCATTGCTCCATAACCTTTAAAATTGTCATGCACAGGGAGGACAAGAGGATTTTAAATTGGGGAAGGGTGAACTATGAGGCTATAAGGAGAGAACTTGGGAGTGTAAATTGGGATGTCCTTTTTGAAGGAAAATGTACCATGGAGATGTGGTCGATGTTCAGGGATCTTATGCAGGATGTTAGGGATAAATATGTCCCGGTGAGGCAGAGAAGGAATGGCAGGGTGAAGGAACCGTGGGTGACGAGAGAGGTGGAACGACTTGTTAGGGAGAAGAAGGTAGCATACATGAGGTATAAGCAGCAAGGTTCAGACAGGGCCCGTGAGGAATTTAGGGTAGCGAGGAAGGAACTTAAGAAAGGGCTGAGGAGAGCTAGAAGGGGACATGAAAAGGCGTTGGCTAGTAGGGTTAAGGAAAATCCCAAAGCCTTTTTCAAGTACATGAAGGGTAGGAGGATGGCTAGGGTGAAGGTAGGTCTGATTAAGGACAAAGATGGGAGAATTTTCCTGGAGGTGGCGGAAGTGGGAGAAGTTCTGAATGAGTACTTCTCTTCGGTATTCACCAGGGAGAAGGATCTTGATGACGCAGAAGGGAGTGCTGGTAGGGGTAATGTTCTCAAGGTTGTAGATATCAAGAGAGAGGATATGTTGAAGTTGTTAAATAATATTAAGACAGATAAATCTCCGGGGCCTGACGGGATTTTCCCCAGGCTGCTTCGAGAGGCTAGGGAGGAGATTGTTGAACCACTGGTAAGGATCTTTGAGTCCTTGTTGTCCACGGGGATGGTGCCAGAGGATTGGAGGGTTGTGAATGTTGTCCCCTTGTTCAAAAAAGGTAATAGGGATAGGCCAGGGAATTATAGGCCGGTGAGTCTCACGTCTGTGGTGGGTAAGCTGTTAGAAAGGATTCTAAGGGATAGGATTTAAGAACACCTAGAGAATCATGGACTGATTAGGGACAGCCAGCACGGCTTTGTGAAGGGAAGATCTTGCCTCACAAGCCTGATAGAGTTCTTTGAGGAGGTGACCAGGAAGATTGATGAGGGCAGTGCGGTGGATGTGGTTTACATGGATTTTAGTAAGGCATTTGATAAGGTTCCTCATGGTAGGCTTCTTCAGAAGTCAGAGGCCAAGGGATCCAGGGAAGCTTGGCTGTGTGGATTAGGAATTGGCTTGCATGTAGAAAGCAGAGGGTTGTGGTGGAAGGAGTGCCCTCGGATTGGAGGGCAGTGACTAGTAGTGTCCCACAGGGATCGGTTCTGGGACCTCTACTTTTTGTGATATTTATAGATGATTTAGATGAGGGGGTGGAGGGCCGGGTTAGTAAGTTTGCGGATGACACTAAGATCGGCGGTGTTGTGGATAGTGTGGAGGGCTGTCGGAGCTTACAGAGGGATATTGATAGGATGCAGAGCTGGGCTGACAAGTGGCAGATGGAGTTCAATCCGGAGAAGTGTGAGGTGGTACACTTTGGAAGGACAAACTCCAGGGCAGAGTACTGGGTAAATGGCAAGGTACTTGGCAGTGTGGAGGAGCAGAGGGATCTGGGGGTTCATATTCACAATTCATTGAAAGTTGCCTCACAGGTGGAAAGAGCAGTTAAGAAGGCCAATGGAATGTTGGCTTTCATAAGTCGCGGGATTGAGTTTAAGAGCCGCGAGGTGATGATGCAGCTTTACAAAACTCTAGTTAGGCCACACTTAGAGTACTGTGATCAGTTCTGGTCGCCTCATTATAGGAAGGATGTGGAGGCGTTGGAGAGGGTGCAGAGGAGATTTACCAGGATGCTGCCTGGATTAGAGAGTATTGAATATGAGGAGAGGCTTAAGGTGCTAGGGCTTTATTCACTGGAAAGGAGGAGGATGAGAGGAGACATGATAGAGGTATATAAAATATTGAGAGGAATAGATAGAGTAGACAGACAGCACCTCCTTCCCAGGGCACCCATGCTCAAGACGAGAGGGCATGGCTTTAAGGTTATGGGTAGGAGGTTCAGGGGAGATGTCAGGGGGAGGTTTTTCACCCAAAGAGTGGTTGGTGCATGGCATGCACTGCCTGGGGTGGTGGTGGAGGCAGATACATTGGACAGGTTCAAGAGCTTGTTGGATAGGAATATGGAGGAATGTGAGATGGAGGGATATGCGGGAGGAAGGGGTTAGGTAGTGTGAGGGTGGTTTGATGGACAGCGCAACATGGTGGGCTGAAGGGCCTGTTTTGTGCTGTATGGTTCTATGGTTCTATCTTGCCAACGATAATGTACAGGTTGGGATACCTGCTCCAAAACAGTAACAGTGTGAGTCTGCATTGTATTTGGAGAATTTTGCCTGCTGATGGACACACTGGCAGCACGCACTGGACATTTGTTGCTTTGTCCTGATGCAGGATCTGGACCTGAAACATTGGCAATTCCTTTCCCCACACAGATCTGCTCGACCCGCTGAGTTCCTCCAGCTTTTTTTGTGTTGTTGATTCTCAATTCTGGTTCCCCCATCTGCTGATGTCACATTTTGAACATTTATGTACATTGTCCTCACAATTTTTGAACCACTGTCAGGGAAACGGCCATCCTGAGCTCCCAGCTGCATGCCATTTTAACTCCCCTTCCCATCCCCACACTGACCTGTCTGTTCTCAGTTCTCTTTGTCTCCCAACACCCCTACCCCTCCCCTACCTGGCTCTATCTGCCTGTCATCCTTCACCCATCTCAGTCCACCAATCACTTACTGGCTCCTGTATCACCACTCCCCCTCTCCTCTTTATGTTGGTTTTCTTTCCCCTCCATTCTCATCCCTGCTGTAAGGTTTTGACCCAAAACGTTGACAATTCCTTTGCCCCTACAAATGCTGCTCGACCCGCTGAGTTCATCCAGCAGATTGTTTGTTGCTCGAGATTCCAGCATCCGCAGTGTCCTGAATTTCACAGGCCCTTGTACTGGTGAATAGAACTCCTCATTACCAGGGTGACTTCACAAGACTTGAGCACAAAATTTCAACCTGCTACTCTTAAGGCAGTACCTCTAGACAGTTGGAATGGCGTTTTTCAGGTGAGATGTCAAACTAAAGTCACATCTACTGTCCCAGTCTCAATGTGAAAGTTTCCAAGGCACTCTTTCCAGTGAGAGGAGAGGAGGCCAGAACATTAGATATATTTGAGGCATTTATTACTTATAAGATCGAGAAATTGAGGGATATGGGGAACTGACACAGAAGAGGAGTTGAGGCCAGCATAGATCAGCCATGATCATATTGAATGGTACAGCTGCCCCTTTCTGTTGTGTTCTTGAGTATTGCCATGGCACACAGCTGGCCGTTCAAATCCTTCAGTGAAGATCACTAAAATAAATCAGCTGGTCATTAACACATTGCTGCTACAGAAATTAGCTACTATGTTCCTTACATTATAACAGTGGCTAATCTTCATGCTTCATTGCAAGCACTTTGAACAGCCAAAAGCTGAGGGCGATGCTTGATAAATGCAAGTCTACTTTTATTTGTAAGTATCCAATGGTATGTACTAAAACAGGATATTTACTAAATAATTGTGTACTCTTCTGTGGAAATTATTAATCTTCACATTTTACAGTACAGTTAATCCAGCAACAAGAACAAAATACTTGATTTGAAATATATGAAATATATTTTAGGTCCAACTTTGAATAAGATGCATTAAAGATAGATCATAGGATTTTTCAATATTAGTTCCTTAAATATACTGAGGTTGATTCTGTGCTTCCAAGAGGAAACCACACCCACAGCATTATGCTAGTCAAAGGAGTATCTGCCATTCACTTCTTCTCCACCCTGAAATTTCTTTGTGTGTGTGTGTGTGTGTGTGTGTGTGTGTGTGTGTGTGCGTGAGAGTGATTGTGGCTTCCCCACAGCCAAGTGTATGATGGCAGAATAATTCAGAATTATTAGCATGACCTTTAGTTCATTAATTGGATCAGAGAAGTAACATGTCTCATGTTTTGGAGAGTAACATGTATTGCAGTCTGAGGGAAAAAAAGTGTCAATTTTTCAACAGAAATCTTATGAAGATCATATGCAAAAAACAGAAAGAATCCAATTTGTCTGAGGTTCGAAATCCACTTTCACAGGAATCAGGTGAGACTGATATCCAAGTATATGCAGTTAATTATGGTTTTAAAATAAGTTAAATTCAACAAAATATAAAGGTGGAAATTTATGGTGTCCAGCAGGTGACTGGATTAGTTCATACATAGTTATTGCACCAGATTTAGCCATGTATTATAATGAATAGTACTTATGTTGCTTCATACAATTTAACAAAAATTCAAACATGATAATGAAGAAGTTCACTCCTGCAAAGCAAGATGTGGACTACCTTCAAGCATGAGCTAATAAATGGTAAAAACATTTGCAACACGTGAGCCCCAGGCAATATTCACCTTCCTAAAGTGTGTATCTCTAACAGCTCTCGATAAGCTCGAAACCATCCAGAGAAATGCTGCCCATTTGGTGGCACCACCTCCAGCCCCTTAAACAGAACCTCCCAGACACATGATCTTGCTAACTAGATGGTCAAGGACGTAGGTGGATAGGAGCATTGCCATCTTTCACCAAGTCACAAAACACCCTGACCTGGAAACCCATTCTCATTCTTTCTCTATCACTGGATAGAAATGCTGGAACTCCCCACCTAATATTACCACTATGCAAACTACAGCAGTTCAAGAACGTGATTCTTCAAGGGCATTTAAGGATGCGTAATTGTCTTATGATATGTCACTAATGCCCATACCTGATGAATGAATAAATTACTGTAGCACTAGTACCAGATTCTAATTATGTTGTTTGCATTACGATATGCTGTGACTAGACTTCACAGATACATAATTGACTGTAAAGTATTTGGGAATATTTTGATATTGTTGAGAAAGATCTTATAAATGCAAAGCATTTTTTGTAAGCACACTATGATATCCTTGCACAGTTTGTAAATGATTTAATCAGGTTTGCTTTTTGTTTCACTATTGTTATTCATTTTTAGTATGTTCACAATTAAAATATAGTTGCAGATTCTAGTGGCTCTTAGAAATAATGCTCTGATATCCCCCAGAACAGTAACTTTATGTATAAGAGGAATGAGCTGAAGGTAATGCCATATTCAAGCTTTCTGTCTAAGCATAATATACAGAAATATTGTGGACTTCTATCAAATACCTTTATGGTAATTAGAAAAAAAAATCAGCCCAATATACCTCCCTATTTTGCGTTTAATATAAATAAGTTATTGCAGATATTTAAATGACTTCACTTACTATGCAAAAGCTTTGGATGATAAAGATGCACACACGTTGCATGCGTAAATCATTTTTCTTCCAAATCATTACTTTTCCAACTTTGTAAAGGCGAGCCTTTTGAAGAACTGAAGAAACAAGCAGTTGATGAAATGATGGAGAGAATTAAGAAGGGAGTTCAGCTTCGGAAAGTTAATAATACAAACAAGGTAACAGTATTGTTATAATTTAATTTTATTAGCAGTATAATGCATTTCTCTTCCTTTTGGAAGTATAAAATCTTTGCACAAAGTCCTCAAATTAACTGTGGCGACTCACCGTCTAGTTGGGCGAACCGGCTCGGCAGTCGGGTCGCGCGGCGTCGGAGCGACGAGGCCCAAGATGGCGGCGGGCCTCGTCTTTCCGAGCGACGGGGAGAACCCGCGCACGGGAAAGTCCTGATGACGTAGGATTTACGTCATTGCCGGTTGTTTTGGGCGGGAACATTCTCCCTTAAAGGGCCCGCGCAAGGCGGGAAAATAAACCAGTTCTGTTTGGCAATCCTCCGAGTAGAGTTTTGTTTTATTCTGTGGTAGCAACCGCTACATTGGTGACCCCGACGGTCCAAACGGCTTTTGGACCCGCGAAATGGACGACAGCGCAGCAGCCAACGCAGTGGCCCTCAAGCTGCCCACCTTTTGGACACTTCGGCCCAGCCTCTGGTTTGACCAGGCCGAAGCGCAGTTCCACCTTCGGCAGATCACCTCCGACTCCACGAAGTACTACCATGTGGTTAGCTCTCTGGACCAGGAGACAGCCGCCCAGGTTGGAGACTTCATCCAGTCGCCTCCGGAGGAAGATAAGTACCCGGCTTTCAAAGACCTTTTGATCCGGACCTTCGGCCTCTCCCGTCGTGAGCGCGCCGTCCGCCTGCTTCATCTGGATGGCCTGAGGGACAGATCCTCATCCACCCTAATGAATGAGATGCTGGCATTGGCCAAGGGACACAAGCCATGCCTGATGTTCGAACAGGCCTTCCTCGAACAGCTCCCTGATGACATCCACTTGTTGTTAGCTGACGCCGACTTCAGCAACCCCTGTGACGTGGCCGCCCGGGCAGATGTCCTGTGGAGGGCCAAGCGCGAGAGCGGTTCGTCCGTCAGTCAAATCACCAGGCCGCAAGCCCAACGCCCGCCTCACCCGGCCCCAGCAACCGAGCAGCCACGCCCCAGGAACGCAGACGACGACACGGGTGACCAGCTGTGCTTCTACCATCAGAGGTGGGGTGCGGAGGCCCGTCGATGCCGCCCACCCTGCAAGTTTCAGGGAAACGCCAGGGCCAGCCGCCGCTGATGGCTACGGCGGCTGGCCGCCGACAGAGCCTCCTCTTCGTTCAGGACAAGAAATCTGGACGGCGTTTCCTCGTTGATACTGGAGCGGAGGTCAGTATTTTGCCCCCGACAGGCCACGACACTCGTGACAGGCCACCAGGTCCTCTACTCAATGCCGCCAACGGTACAACGATACGGTCTTTCGGCACCCGTACGCTTCAATTACACTTTGGCGGCAGCCGTTTTACCTGGACCTTTACTCTTGCCACCGTCGCCCGACCACTCCTAGGAGCCGATTTCCTTCGGGCCCACAACCTGTTAGTCGACCTGCGAAGGAAGCGGTTAGTCCACTCTAGCACTCTCCGGACCTATCCCCTGGGAGAAATCAGCCCACCAGCCCCGCGCCTGGACTCCATTTCCCTCTCTGGCGACGATTTCGCCAAGCTCCTAGCCGAATTCCCATCGATTTTGGCACCTTCGTTTACAAATTCTAGGCCCACACACGGGGTACGACACCACATCATTACCACAGGGCCACCCCTTCATGCCCGAGCACGACGATTACCTCCAGACAAGCTCTGCCTGGCAAAAGAAGAGTTCCGTCACATGGAGGAGCTGGGGATTGTTCGCAGGTCAGACAGCCCCTGGGCCTCCCCCCTGCACATGGTCCCCAAAGCCACCGGAGGGTGGAGGCCCTGCAGCGACTACCGCAGGCTGAATGACGCCACCACCCCGGACCGCTATCCCATCCCTCACATCCAGGACTTCGCAGCGAACTTACACGGGGCCCTCATCTTTTCCAAAGTGGACCTCGTTAGGGGATACCACCAAATCCCGGTCCATCCGGATGACGTCCCCAAAACTGCGATTATCACCCCATTCGGCCTGTTCAAATTCCTTCGGATGCCGTTCGGCCTTAAGAACGCCACGCATACCTTCCAGCGGCTGATGGACGCGGTAGGCCGAGACCTGGACTTCGTGTTCATTTACTTGGACGACATACTGATCGCCAGCCGTAACCGCCAGGAACACCTTTCCCACCTCAGCCAGCTGTATTCCCGCCTCCGCGATTTCGGCCTCACGATTAACCCGTCCAAGTGCCAATTCGGACTTGACTCTATCGATTTCCTCGGCCACAAAATCACCAGCGACGGGGCAACACCCCTACCCGCCAAGGTGGATGCTATCCGCCATTTTGCCCACCCCGACACAGTCAAAGGCCTACAGGAATTCCTTGGGATGGTCAACTTTTACCATCGTTTCATCCCTGCAGCAGCCCATATCATGCACCCTCTGTTCTCGCTGCTGGCTGGTAAGGGCAAGGACATCACCTGGACTGACGAGGCTGCGGCTGCTTTTGTTAAGGCCAAAGACGCCCTGGCAGACGCCACGATGCTGGTACACGACTGACGTCCCGACTGCCCTCACGGTAGACGCGTCCAACACCGCGGTGGGTGGGGTACTGGAACAGCTACTCGAAGGCTGCTGGCAACCCTTGGCATTTTTCAGCAAGCACCTTAGACCGCCCGAACTGAAGTACAGCGCTTTTGATCGGGAACTTCTAGCACTGTATCTGGCGGTCCGGCATTTCCGATACTTTCTAGAAGGCAGGCCTTTCACCGCTTTCACCGATCATAAGCCTCTGTCCTTTGCCTTCTCCAAAGTCTCCGATCCCTGGTCAGCTCGTCAGCAGAGACATTTATCCTACATTTCCGAGTTCACAACTGACATCCAACATGTCTCCGGAAAGGATAATGCTGATGCACTTTCCAGACCAACCATCCACAACCTATCCTTGGGTGTCGACTACACGGCCCTAGCTGACGCACAGCAAGCCGACGACGAACTGCCCAGCTACAGAACCGCAGTCTCGGGTCTGCAGCTCCGAGATTTCTTGGTTGGTCCAGGTCAGCGGACCCTACTTTGCGACATTGCGACCGGTCAGCCCCGCCCTATAGTCCCTGCAGCCTGGCGGAGACGCGTTTTTGACGGTACGTGGGTTGGCGCACCCGTCCATCAGATCTACTGTCCGACTGGTCACCAGCAAGTTTGTCTGGCATGGCCTGCGTAAACAGGTCAGTGAGTGGGCCAGGACTTGTCCGCACTGCCAGACGTCAAAAATCCAGCGACACACCAAGGTCCCACCACAGCAGTTCGAGCCTACCCGTAGGAGGTTCGACCACATACACGTCGACCTCATGTGCCCTCTGCCGGTTTCAAGAGGAGCCCGGTACCTCCTTACCATCGTGGACCGGTTCACGAGGTGGCCTGAGGCAACCCCCCTGACTGACATCACAACTGATTCCTGCGCCCGGGCGCTGCTCACAACTTGGGTCTCACATTTTGGCGTTCCGGCCCACATCACTTCAGACAGAGGCACCCAATTCACTTCCAGTCTCTGGGCTGCATTAGTGAACCTGCTAGGGATGCAGCTGCACACCACCACGGCCTACCATCCTCAATCAAACGGGTTGGTGGAACGTTTTCACCGCCATCTGAAATCGGCCTTGATGGCCCGCCTGAAGGGTCCTAACTGGGTTGACGAGCTGCCTTGGGTCCTGCTCGACATACGCACTGCCCCCAAAGAAGACCTCCGCACTTCGTCAGCTGAGCTTGTATACGGGGCGCCACTAGTTGTCCCTGGGGATTTCATACCTGCCCTTCGGGACCAAGGGGAACAACCCTCAGCAGTCCTACAAAGACTGCGCGAGAAGCTTGGCGCCTTGGCCCCGATTCTCACCTCACGGCACGGTCAAGCCCCATCCTGCCAGCCCAAGGAACTACGGGACTGTAAGTTTGTTTTCGTTCGCAGGGGCACACCTCGGGCGCCATTGCAACGACCATATGAGGGACTGTTCCGAGTTATACGGAATAACGGATCCACTTTTATTTTGGACATTGGAAGCAGGGAACAGGTTTTCACGGCGGACCGCCTCAAACCGGCCCATTTGGATCTGCAACAGCCTGTCGAGGTTGCCATGCCGCGACGCAGAGGCCGCCCCCCTAAGTGGCAGTTGGCACAGCCCACGGACCTTGGGGACTGTATCGCCGGTTCTGGGGGGGGTTGTGTGGCGACTCACCGTCTAGTCGGGCGAACCGGCTTGGCAGTCGGGTCGCGCGGCGTCGGAGCGGCGAGGCCCAAGATGGCGGCGGGCCTCGTCTTTCCGAGCGACGGGGAGAACCCACGCGCGGGAAAGTCCTGATGACGTAGGACTTACGTCATTGCCGGTTGTTTTGGGCGGGAACATTCTCCCTTAAAGGGCCCGCGCAAGGCGGGAAAATAAACCAGTTCTGTTTGGCAATCCTCTGAGTAGAGTCTTGTTTTATTCCGCGGTAGCAACCGCTACATAACTAATATTATTTGTGGTTGAGGAACCCTAAATCAGTAATCTAATATACCAACGTCTGTAGTATTAATAATTTGTTTCCTTGATATTGGGGGAATGAAAATTTTGTATTGGTGCAGTGGAACATGCTTGTCATTAGATTTGTAAGTTTAGAGTCCTATGTTGCTTCCTTTCAGTTAATTTTAAACATGCAGACCACGTAAACTATTAACGAGTAGGTGGTCAACTGGTGGCTGCTATTTCCAAATTGTTATTTGTAAAGAGTTGACTTTATAGAAGGACCAGCAGTGGTTTGAGTCAGCACCTGCAGTAACACTTTAACCTTCACCTGCCAACTTTGTCCCTCTTATTTTTGCGAACTTTTTTCTTTTGTACTCAACTCCCTGGGAGTAGGAGGAGACAGAATTTGCCTTCCTAGAGTTTAGCTCCCAGCCTTGGCAACATTATATTGCGGCTTTCCTAGAGTGCACAATTTAACCAGTTTAATCCTGATAGTCTCAATCCTGTAAAATTGCTTATCCATCTATTTCCATAATATTTGTTTATCATACTCTTAATAAATATAGGATGTGGCCCAAATGCAGGCAAAAGGGACTAGCTTGGGTAGGCAACCTGGTCAACATGAATAAGTTGGTCTGAAGGGACTGGGTCCATGCTGTATAACTCTATGATTCCATGTTTTTGTAGCTGAGGGATGCTAGTTTCTTCTAAGCTGTTGTTTAGCAAAGTAATATTTGCATCCCCCATTTACATAGAACATAGAACAGTACAGCACAGGAACAGGCCCTTTGGCCCACAATGTCTGCGCTGAACATGATGCCAAATTAAACTAAATCTCAACTGGCTGTACATGATCCATATCCCTGCATCCCTGCATATTCATGTGTCTACCTAACAGCCTCTTAAATGCCCGATCGTATCTGCTTCCACCACGACCCCTGGCAGCCTGTTCCAGACACCTACCACTTGGTGTAAAACAAAACCTTACCTGGCACGTCTCCTTTAAGCTTTTCCCCTATCACCTTAAAATTTGTTTGCAATTTTTTTCAAATGTGTATGTTGATGTATATGAAATAAATAGAACAT
This sequence comes from Pristis pectinata, assembly GCF_009764475.1. Taxonomy (NCBI): domain Eukaryota; kingdom Metazoa; phylum Chordata; class Chondrichthyes; order Rhinopristiformes; family Pristidae; genus Pristis; species Pristis pectinata. The sequence goes on from NC_067416.1 coordinate 13,759,276, forward strand.
AGAACATTACAGCACAGTACAGGCCCTTTTCGGCCCACAACGTTGTGCCGACATTTTATCCTGCTCTAAGATCTATCTAACCCTTCCCTCCCACACAGCCCCCCATTTCTCTATCATTTATGTGGCTATCTAAGAGTCTCTTAAGTGTCCCTAATGTATCTGTCCCCACAACCTCTGCAGACAGTACGTTCCATGCACCTACCACTCTGTGTAAAAAAAACTTACCCCTGACTTCCCCCCTATATCTTCCTCCAATCACAAAATTATGCCCCCTTGTGTTAGCCATTGTCGCACTGGGGAAAAATCTCTGACTGTCCACTCGATCTATGCCTCTTATCATCTTGTACACCTCTATCAAGTCACCTTTCCTCCTCCTTCTCTCCAAAGAGAAAAGCCCTAGCTCACTGAACCTATCCTCATAAGACATGCTCTCCAATCCAGGCAGTATCCTGGTAAATCTCCTCTGCACCCTCTCTAAAGCTTCCACATCCTTCCTATAATGAGGCGACCAGAACTGAACACAATACTCCAAGTGTGGTCTGACCAGAGTTCTATGGAGCTGCAACATTACCTCGTGGCTCTTGAATTCAGTACCCTGACTAATGAAGGCTAACACACCATACGTTTTCTCAACAACCTTATCGACCTGCGTGGCAACTTTGAGGGATCTATGGACATGGACCCCAAGATCCCTTTGTTCCTCCACACTGTCCTGCCATTAACCCTGTATTCTGCCTTCAAATTTCAATCTCCTGAAGTGCATTACTTCACACTTTTCCGGGTTGAACTCCATCTGCCACTTTTCAGCCCAGGTCTGCATTTTTTGCATGATTAATCATAAATTTGTTTAATGCTGTGATTATCACTTTATTCAAGATTTTGCATGGTTTAAAGGTCATTGTGAATTGCCAGTCACAAGCATAATTGTCTCTAACAGATGTTACTTCCTCCTATTATTTTCTTCCTGATAAGGCTTTTCACTATAATTCATTTGTTTTTCTTGCTTTGTCACCCTACTCCAATGAAACAGTGCAGAGTATTTAATTCTGAATGCTTTTGAGGTTCTTATAGCCATTAATGCCATGAATCAGTTTTGTACTTGATTGTTTTGCTTTTGGTCACATTTCCTTTTGTTTACTTCTAGACTCCACTTACTAAGAACATACCTCAAGAATATAATGCTTTACAGGAGCTCAGAGGAATACTGGTGAGTCTTGAATTTAGTTGCAATTTACTCAACATTTTTCTCTTCATCCTTTTAGGTTCCTTTGTATTTGTGTGACCAGCCAGGCAACATATCCACAAATTCCCTGCAGACACTATTGTCAAAAATACCTGAAAGCAGCCTGGGGCATTTTGGCCCTTTTTTCAGTATGTGGCATTTCCCACTCTTTAATTGAACTTTTGTTGTTTTCTCCACATGGACTAGCAGTGTAGAGAACAGGAAGTAAGATGAAGTGGCCTCATTTGGATAACTATCGGCTATGTATTGATTGCTTATAAAGCAACGTAATCTGCCTAACCAGTCTAATGTGAGAGAAATGACCTAATGGTTGGGAATAAACAAGGTAAAGAAGATTATCGCTGTTGCCTGTTGGTTGCATGGATACTTTTTATTGGGTTACGGATCTGAGGTGTTTCCACAGTCCAAATTGATTCACTGCCCTGGACTATAAATACTGACACACACAAGTGCAGCTTCCTCTTTTTGAGCATGAGCTGAAACTTGGGATCAAAAGCATATCAATAGGAAAACAGATTTGCTTTTTGTATACATGTGTGGAGAAGGCATTTATCCATCTGAAAATTGTAATAGCCCCTCATGCACACCAACCTCCTCTCCATTGACTCTGTCTACACTTCCTGCTGCCTTGGGAAAATAGCTAATATAATCAAGAGCCCTACCCACCCTGGTCATTCTCTCTTCTCCCCTCTCCCTTTGGGCAGAAGATACAAAAGCTTGAGAACACCTACCACCAGGACAGCTTCTATCTCGCTGTTATCAGACTCTTGAATGGACCTCATACACTAAAAGATGAACTCTTGATCTCCAAATCTACCCCGTCGTGGCCCTTGCACTTGTCTACCTGCACTACACTTTCTCTGTAACTGCAATACTCTATTCTGCATTCTGTTTTCTTTTTTTGTACCTCAGTGTAATTATGTACAGCATATCTGGGTGGTGTGCAAATAAAGCTTTTCACTGAATCTCAGTACATATATATGACAATAATAAACCAATTACCAATACCAATATTGGAAAACTCAGGTACAGAATTCTAAGTAACCATAATGAACAGTCATTTGGAACCAAAATGTTCCACTTTCAATTTCACTTCTGTTCAGTAAGATGCACTCTTGATCTCACAATCTACCTCGTCATGACCTTGCACCTTATTGTCTGCCTGCACTGCACTTTCTCTGTAATTGTAACACTATACTCTTCATTCTGTTATTGCTTTTCCCTTGTTCTATCTTGATGTACTGATGTGATGAAATGACCTGTATGGATGGCATGCAAAACAAAGTTTTTCACTGTACCTGGGTACATGTGACAAGAATAAACCAATTTACCAATTCTAGTTAATTCAACTTCAGGATAGTGAACGCCAGCTATGACGCGGTCATGCAGCACTTCAATCTCCATGTCAGAGATGTGTGGGCTCAAACCCCACTTCAGAAAGCTAAACACATAATCTCGGCTGTCGTGGCCAGAGAACCAGAAGGAAGTTGCACATTAAACAGCGGCCCCATTTGCTTTCTCGGTTGGACAATGATCACGTGCTACAACTTTGAAGAAGATCATGGGAATTGGCCAACAGTTATTCCACAATTAATATCAACTAGAAGAGATCACCTGGTTATCATAGTTGCTGTTTGTAGAAGCTTGCTATTGGCTGCCATGTTTTCTACATTATCACAGTAACTACATTGGACTTCATTGGCCAGAAAGCATTTGGCACATCCTGAAGTGATGAAAGAAGCTCTATAAAGTGAGCCATTTTTTAAGAGGTTGTAGAGAACATATTACAGATGACCTTCATCAGCATTTAAGAGAAATCGTATTGAGTTTTTATTCAGGATTGTTATTTGGTAATCTGGTGAAAAGTGCATCCAAATGGATATCAGATGAAGAGGGATTTGGGATTTGCTGGGAAGCTCTTTCTGATTGATGAGTTCAGATGAAAGGTTTCATTCATGAATGTAACTTTATCTATTTTTGAGAGGGGCTGTTTAAGATGCATATAATACACAGATGCACATCCCCGGACTTCCTTATTAACATGAGCGATTTTCAGGAGGTGATGTTCTATGCTGGATCATTCCTCTTCCCCCTCCACTCCTCCCCTTCTCCCTGAACCACCACAAAGTGCACAGGCCTGATCAGCAACAATTAATTTTAGACTTGGCTTTAGGGGAAGAAAAATCGAATCGGAGATGTTTTGGAAGGCATGTGAAGCTGAAGGAACAATATCCCAGAGGGAATTAACCTGTTGAGGAAAGGTTAACTCCCAGATCTGGATTCAGTTGCTGTATCCAGTCCCAGTTTATAATTGTCTCATTGCATTCAGTCCCAGTTTGTGTGTATGAGGCTGTACACCCATGTCTTTGCAGCATATTCTGGTTGTTCAGGAGGCCATAGTTATCTCTCAGTAGTTCTTGAAGAGTGTAGAAGGTTTTTTTAGTGTCCCATTCAACATCTCCATTGCAACAAGACCACTGATAATAAATATGCTGTTTGAGGCATCATTCTGTGCATAAAGGGTCTACTGTGTTCAACTGTATAATTATTACCCATGGAGTAATCTGTTGTCAATTAAGTGCTCTGATTTATGTAATGAGACCATAGTTTTATTTTTTTGTATAAATATATCTTTTTACTTATTTTCCCTCTCACAAAAAACAAAGTCCTCTTTAAAGAGTACCATCTGCATTGTGATTCTAAACTGATTTGGGCAAAGAGACTCGTAACCTCTGGACACTTTCATGTCTTATCACAATCAATATGCAAATTTTCACAGATTTCATTTGTAATTTATCTTTCTCGCAGCACTGATCATCAGCAGCTACAATGCAGTAAATTGTGATTTGTATGTGTGAGTGAAGAGTTTAACTAACATAACAACCGCATATAACATGTTATCAATAGGCCAGAAGGAAATTTCTTAAGAACATGTATAATTGATTCTAAGATCAAGAATCCAATGACCTCAAATCTGATCTTTCATGGGTGTTCAGACACACAAACTTACATAATCTACTCTTATTCTTAGGAAGTCCCTCAGGATTGTGGATGATTTGCTTTCACTCTCTTTGTGGGTTCTGAGGTGGCTAATGAGATCATTGAGGGAACAGCAGACTTTTCCATGGAGGTGCTTGATTGGTCCTCATCTTAGTCCTGAATGGCTGAGCTCTAATCCAGAGTATCTACCTCCCGATTCTAAACCCCCCAGCCAAAGGAATCAATGTCTCGGTGTTTATCCTGTCAGTCCCCTCAGAATCTTGATCACTTCAATGAGATAAGAAAGGATTAGCAAGTTTACTTGCACCTTCATATGCTCAGAATATGAAGTTAGAAATCATTACCATTTTCCATGAATAATACAGGGCCTCGTTTTGTATTGGAGATGTATTTTACTTTAAAATGTGGAAATCATCTCCTTTAGGGATGGAAAATTCCAGAAAATAGAACTGGTCTTCTGAATGCTTTATTTACAAGTTAAGAAAATACATAATTGTAGGCACGTTTTCTTAAAATGTGTCCTCTTACTGGTTTGCAAATAGAAATACAATTTGAGGTTTCCACTGTTGATTAATGAAGGTAGTTAAGTAATACTTTCAGGAATATAAGGAAGGTATCCAAAATGTTATGTGCTAACTTCGTAAATTTTTTTGTAATGAATGTATTTTATTTCTCTTGAAGAAATCTCATAAACATGGAATATTGACAACCAGTACACAGGTTACAGAAGAAAATGAGCTGCAAAGAATCCTATGGCGCAGAAAGGAAATAACGGAAACGGATTCTGGTAGTAAGTTCTCAACAGTCCTCTGCTTATGATCAATAGCTAGTGCTTCTACCATGTGTCCCTAACCATTTGGTTAACTGTTCATTACAGAAGTAAAGCCATTTTATTGCAGTAAATATAAAACTTCCCCCTAATTTAGGCTTTCTTTAGTTCTTTTAACCCTTAAAAACAAATCCAACATTAGTTTTGGAAATGCAGTTTACATCGTATCATAACAATTTCCTGATTTTTGAAGTATTTGGACCCAGATTTTTTTCTATTTATTAATAAACTGCTTTTGGTATTTTTAAAAATAACTAATTACATTATTTTCAAACTTGGCTCCCTATTTGAGAAATATCTTGGAGAATAGCGAAGAGTCAAGTTTTCCACTGGATATACTAATGAAACAAATGAGCAGATGAAAAAAAAGAGTACTTTTTATTTCAGGCTCACAACACAACTTGGTGGATATAACAACACAATCTGGGGATGCCTTAAGTTCAGGAAATGATTTCACCAGAAATAAGTTCAATCGCCTACCGGTTCGGAGAGAACTAACCAAGAATGTAAATTCAAAGCGTTCAGTTTCAAGTGAAAAAGAGGGGGATAACTAATCAAGAGTTAAATATTTGTGAGTAATACTGTACACATTTGAGATCTTTTGACTTCGTCTTACAGAGTTGCTGATTTTAGTTCTTTTCGTGGCTTTAGAGAAAAAATGTTTCTTTTTCAGATGTACATTTTGGGGGTAAAGGAAATTATTGGCAGCCTGGCATCATAACACAATCATCAGGATTTCTTGGAGACACAAGAGATTGCTGATGCTGGAACCTGGAGCAACAAACAAACTGCTGGAGGAACTCAGTGGGTCGAGCAGCATCTGTGGAAGGAATGGAATTGTTGATGCTTTGGATCAAAATCCCTTCAACCCGAAACAGCAAACATTCCTTTCCTCCCACAAATGCTGCTCAGCCCACTGAGGTCCCCCAGTAGTTTGTTTGTTGCATCAGGATTTGTTGCTTGCAGATCAATTAAATGTCTATAGGGAGCTATTTGACTGAATTAATAACGTTGGCAAGCATGCATGATTACTGCTGTCTCAATAACGATGTGCTTTTAAAATACCCAAAATTTTCTCTGAGAACTTCCCATTATATTGATGTAAGAACTGGACTCCAAACTAAAAGTATTTTCAGGTCACATATGTAAAATGATGGTGAAACATCTTTTGACTCACAGTGGTATTCATTTGATCCTATGGCCATTATGGTAGTTTCTTTCCAATTTCCTCAAGAACCTGCATTTGCAAATAATTTTCTTTCCATTAACAAGTGCTATAGTTTTTCATTTAGAAATAAATTTCAATGCACCATGTCTGAAAAGGCACAGATTTATTCTTTTAAAATCTAATTAATATTTGAGTATCCACTTAATAAAATGTATAATACATGTCAGAATCTGCAGGGTGTAATTTTTTTGACTTATCATGAATCTAAAGACTTTGGAAAAATGAATGCTGTGACATATGTTGTGACTTTAAGTGTCATATGAACCCCAACTTGAAGGTGAACATTTCAGTAGGGTTGTAATAGAAGCATTGACTTTTCTTTTAGAAATGAATTGTTTGTTTTTAAATAACATGAGAGTAATTGTTCATCTGTCACATATGAGGATTTTGGCTAATTTATCAGCACAAGAAGTGCTAAGTAAGTGGGATCAGCTTGTTGCTTTGGTGCTGCCATTGGTAATTGAAGCTTTGATGCGTTGCATTGTTGTGAAATAAATCTGGCTTTTACAGGTGTGTGCCACTCAAAGATTACAGGGGTGTTAAAAGGGGTTAAGTCAGCACAAATAGAAACGGAAATTACTTTCTGATCCGAGTCTTACTGAGAGTGTATTCTTTTGAAGCAATCCATCTTTTTTGATGTACATTTAATCACTTCTCAAAAAGCATGATTAATCATTAAGAATAAAGCATTTAAGTGGAGAGTTTGAGGTGGATAAGTTTGAGGAAATTATTAAACTTAGTTTGCTGAACAAGGTCACTTAAAGCAATCACAGAGACATGATCTAGAATTGTGCTATTTTCTGTCTTTCAGGATAAATATTTTTTCACGGTCGATTTGCAAGCACAATGCTGATATGAGGAGCAAGTTTATTTTGTGAAAGTGAGAGTTTCTTGGCATTGTCCTTTGTCAACGTGCACGGCTTTTTCCCCTTCCACTTTAAAGATTAGATTTTATTAACTCAGCCGAAGCGGCTAAGGCACTGATGTTTTGATCCTCTGTATAATTTATTGTGCCAAACGAAGTGCAAAATACCTTAACAGGGAAGGAAATGAAATAAATCTCTGCAAATTCAAGCACAATATATGATAAATGGAAACTGAACAGCACTTTGTATTTTCGCGTTCTGCACAGTCATGGTTATTATGTGGAATAAAAGAGTTATGTGAACTTCCTCATTTAGTCCACTGACTGCTTATTAACTGATGAAAATTGATACTTCAGGATAAATCCTTTGCTGTTAAATCAACATTTCCTTTATTTTCCATTAACCCATACACTGCTGGCATTCATTTTTGAAGGGCAATATTTACTATGGTATTCACTGTATATTTCTCATTAGCATGGTTCAAATTGTTATAAACTGTTGCTTTACAGAATGGAATCAGCTCTGATTCTACTACAATTATGTAATGCTGCACCTTACTGTGAACTACTTGACTACAGCTGAAAAAAATGAAGGTTCTTCTCTCTTGGAATCTTTGATTATGGAATACTATGGGGGTAAAGTTAATCTTTGGTTGCTGGCAGTAAGTCCATTCTGTTTGCTGAGCTTTAACTTTTCTGTAAAATTCACATGCAAGAAAGGAGAAAGGATATAGTAGCATAATAACTAAGTTACTGGATAAACATCCAGAGGGCTAGAACGTTAATCGGGCAATGCGACTTTGGATCCCATCACAACAGTGGGGGAAATTAAATTCAAATAATTGAATAATTCTGGAATCTTATCTATAGTGTCAGTAATGGTGATCTTAACACTCTTGGCTTGTTGTAAAAACCACGTGGTTCACTAATATCCTAAAGGGCAAGAAATTCACCATCCTTGCCCAGTATGGCCTGTTCGTGACTCCTGACTCACCAATAGATTTGACTCTTGAAACCTCTGTTCAGGGGCAATTAATGGTGTAGAGTGAATGCCTGCATTGTCCACGTCCTGTGAACAAATAAAGTTTTTTCTTTTATTACTGAGACACTACAGCATGAACTTTGTCAATATGCACTGTAGAACATTAGATATCATAGATTTAGACAGGTGCATGTTTATATGAGCAATGTTACATTTTATGTTCCTACTTTTTTATTGTGGGTAAAGGTCTCTTGGTGGAGAGCCTGAATTAAGCAAATTTTCTGGTATCCTTCAATTACCATTGTCAAGCTATACCAGAGAGAAGGTCTCTTAATGATGTATTGTTTTGGATTTCTGACACTATTTTATCACTGAAAAGCAAACAAGGTTTTGTAAAGTCATAATCCATTTCTCAAATTGATCTAAAGTAGGGAAGTTTCCTGTTTTGACCATTCCTTTCCAATATTTTTATATTAAAACAATATCATATGAAAAAAATTGAAAATAAATCAGTGATTTCAACATTACAGTAATCCATTTATCTATAATATTTGTTGTCTTCAGTGACATGATAGAGACTGATTGTAGAGATTTATCTGAATATTGAGCTCTGGGTCATGCAGGACCCAGCTTGCGTTCCGCATTAGCACACTCCACACCCCTTCCCTATGTTATCCCCATGGCTGCATGCATCTTTTGCATGGCTCCCAGTACATTGCCACTGTTGTTGCCGTGGTCATCCATGAAGTGGAGTAGGATGTGAGTAGTGGAATCTAAGGGATAGGCCATTTGCTGACAGACTGCCCTCTGTCTGTTTCTGATGATCAGATATATTTAGAAACAGGCAGAAAAAATTAAAAATCACTAATAAAAGTAAAATTAATGTGCACTTAAAACTTAATTAATTGACAAAATAATTAAACACATTAATTTGAATTAAAGTGAATTAAAACACCTACCTTTTATAATGAAGATAGACAACCCCATCCAGATAAATGGGATTATGTCAGATGCCTGGGATAAAATTTCAGAGCCAGGTACAAAATATATCTGGTTTTTCAACTTGGTAGGTTACGCAAAGCCCTTGGACTCGGTGGTAAGTCCGCAGGTGGAATGAGAGGTCAGATATGCTTGCAGCTGACCTCCAGCTATTCAATGTTTCCATGTTGTAAAGCACACAACAGATGTGGGGTGGAAGCAGAGAATACCAGCTAGCCATGAGTGCAATCTAGCCAGTTATTTTGTATAACCACTCTGCAGTACTGCTATGTTTCCCCACTCTTCCCGGATACTAGCTAATTTACAATTGAAAGAATTCTTCTCCCTTAGGTTATTCAACAGGAGGAATCCTCTTATCTGTACCACACAATTGGGATACCTTGTGTTTTACAATTTGCAAAACCCAACCCCATTTTAAATAAAAACATGTGATCCACTGTAAGAGGCCAATTGGGGGAATAACTCTGAAAAACTCATCTGCAAGGTGGTTGAAAGAAACCTAGGAGATAATTCATTGCGGCAGCTACCTTGTGTAAAAGTCTATGTCTGGTCCAGCCAGAAATAAATCCAACTTTGATTTGAAGGCATTTAGCGAACGTGCATTTTTGAAGCATCTTGAGCCGAAACATCGACTGTCCTCTCTATGGATGTTGCCTGACCTGCTGAGTTCCTCTGGCACTTTGTGTGATGCAGTTTTGTTTATTTATTCATTTCACAGTGTCCATGTTTTTTCTTTATATCATTATCCCAGCCAATTAACCTACCAACCTGCATGTCTTTGGGATGTGGAAGGAAAACCATAGCACGTGGATGAAACCGATAAAGTCACAGGGAGAACATACAAACTCCACAAGGCCAGGATTGAACTCTGGTCTCTGGCACTGCTCTACTAGCTGAACCCTGTTGAGCTATTACAAGTTGTCATAGCTGCCGGCATTTAGACTAGCAGGTACAACCTTTCAGTAAGCTCCTAAAAGAAAGTCCCATGATACTAACAGCATTCTTCCAACTTGAGTGGAGTTTTGCTACTTAATGAATCGATGCTGCAAAAATAGAAGGGAGATGGGAGAGTACACCCAGGAGCTCAGAAGGAGCTGATAGATTGATGAAGAACAGTGTCTACAGGAAGCATATTCTTTGTGTAAGGAGTCTCTCCAGAGTTTGGCCAGGTACTTTTGACAGGAATAAAACAGAAGATACTGGAAATATTCCACAGGTCAAGCAACATCTGTGGAGAGTGAAACGAGGTTAATGTTTCAAGCTAATAACTTTTTATAAATTCCTGACCAGAGATTGTCAGAGAGGTGTCTGTAGCACTAATACTACCTAAATGTAGGCTGTGATGCATGAACTTTGGGGAAACCAACAATGCAGGCAAATTCTGGTGCCTGCTTTGACTAATCCTGTGGTCTGAAGGAAAATTAGATGAAGTTGTATTTCCTTGAATGTGAGCAACTTAATGCACCAGTGAGCAGCAACTGTGAGGTGTGGCAAACATCATCAGCAGCAGAAGTCTGGAATCATATTGAGGTGAGGAAGTTCAGGAGTGACTTCCACCCAAACCTCTAAGGCAAAGCACTTCAAGCACACCTGTGAAGCTGTATACAATGTAGGGTCTTGACCAAAACGTTGACTGTCCTTTTCCCTCCACAGATGCTGCCTGACCTGCTAAATTCCCTCCAGCATTTTGTTTGTTGCTTGAGGTCTTAGCATCTGTAGTCTCTTGTCTCTGAGCTGTATACGATGTTACAGGTGGTCACAAGTCTCAGGAGGACAAAGAATGCAGTCTGAATGTTGGTCTTTGAACTTGCACAGCTTCAGAGGAAACACGGTTAGTAAAACCCAATTGTTCTGTGAATAAAAATAAACTATTTTCCAGACTAGTCAAGTTGAAGATCGTAGATCTATCTTAATTTTGTACGTTGCACTACCATTGATGTCATTTGGTGGAGTTTTATGCCAAGAAAATGCTAGTGCAAACAAAAATTGTGCCAAAGGGAGAGTAGTTAAATTTCCTGTTGGATGATAATTGTCCCAGACATGGGTGCAATATTGTTTACTCTGGCTAAGCCTATTTTACACTGCACAGCATTTTTTCTTTGGAGCGTGTAAAAGAATTTCTTGGCCCTTGCTCTCCAGGTTTGTCCCTTCTAGGTGGTGGAAAACCTTTGGGGAATCAGAAAGTTATTCACTTGCCATTAAATAGCCAGTCTCTGATTTAAAACCATACAGCAAGTCAAAAGCCAGCCTAAAGTCTGACTATATGGAGATACACAAAGGACAGTAAAAAGAGCCCAAACAGAGTAAGATCTACTAAAAAGTTATAAAAAGAATATTGTAACAGATATCAAAATGAGCACAAGGATTTTACAATGAGGAAGAGAGATAGGTTAGGAACAAGGTGGGCCCTTTAAAATGGACAATTTTGAAATAAGTAAGAAAATGGCAGGCATGTTGAATAATTACTTCACTTACAGAGAAAGAGAATGTGAATATCTGGTGTAAAGTAATAATGAATCAGATTAAGGGACTTGAATGCAAAATAACAGTGATTTAAATAAAAATAGGACTAAAGACCAACAGATCAATTGTTTCTATTTTAGGATTTTGAAGGTGGAAAGTGAGAACATTGCAGATATCCTAACTTTCAAAGTTCTTTCATTTCTGGAATTGTTTCCTTAGATTGCTAAATTACTCTGGTATTTTGAAATGCTGAAGGAAAGAAACCAAGGAATTATGGAAAAGTAACCTAACATCTATTATTGGGAGAATAACGAGAGAGTAGTTAAGGATATCTTTAAATTTCTCCAAAAAATGATAGTCAAGATGTAACAAATATTATTTTTTTTTAAATTTTATTTACAGCGTGGTAACAGGCCCTTTCGGCCCAACGAGTCCGCGCTGCCCATTTTAAACCCAAATTAACCTACCCGTACATCTTTGGAATGTGGGAGGAAACCGGAGCACCCGGAGGAAACCCACGCAGACACGGGAGAATGTACAAACTCCTTACAGACAGCAACGGGAATCGAACCCCGATCGCTGGCGCTGTAATAGCATTGCGCTAACCGCTACGCTACCGTGCCATTTATGAACTTCCAGAAAGCTTTATATCCCATCATTTAAGTTATTTTCAATACATGGATAATCGCGACTCAAAAAATAATCCTTTCCAGTTATTTCTAGTCAGATCCTGCCAAACCCATCCATTATCCATATCCTTTGTCTCCCACTGCTCAGCGAATTCTTTAGCCATACCAATAATTCTCTACCAGTTCCATAAGCTTTAACTTTTAGCTGATAATCTCTCATGAGGAAGTTCATCAAGGCTTTGGATGGGAGATTGTTTCTTGTTTTGTGGTATGTTCTTTTAAGACCTGGATGCAAATATCACACCTGTGCTACATGCTGGTAACAATAAGAACTTGCAACATATCAAAAAGAAATAAGTAAAACTCCAATAATCCAGCATCCGATCATTGAGAAATCCTGATGGTTTGGCATCTAGTTCACTCGTTGGTCTGGAATGTGAATAGGGGGTATTGAGAGTGCAAGCGGGGTGTGTGGCTAGAGCCAGGAGTCCACAGTCCAGGCAGAGCAAGGGTTGAAGTTTGGAACACCAGAAGTCAGGAATGTCAGTAGATTTCCAGCTGGAGCCAGGGTTCAGAGTGTATGTATATTTTCCACTGCTTTTAAATTTGCTGGGTTCACTGGAAAATGTATTACCTACTGAGTTAACTGTAAAAAATGAAAATGAAATAAAAGTGTTTTGGGGTATTATTATCCAATGGTTTGGAAAATCTGATAGTCAGGCACCACCAGAGTCCAGAGGGTGCTGGATTATCAGAGGTTTACTATACGATGTTGAAAGTGGGGATTTCATTTTTACTTCTATGTTACACAGCAAGAAATCAACAATGATGTTCTATATGCCTTGCAATTGTGTATCTCCCTTCATGTGTGACGTTCATAAGTGGTATTACAACATTTTTAACATCAAAAACCCAGCATAGATCAATTTCTAGACCATAGAATATGTTCCCAATGGTGAAGCTGTGGAGATCCAGAGAGACTTAGGATATTTATGTATAACTTAAGTAAATGAAATACTGGCCCCAAAATATACAAAGGGTGGAAGTTATGCACTATCAGTTAAAGCACATCAGGAGAACTGTGAACCATTCTGGGCACCACACCTTAGGTCGGGTAGATTGGTCTTTGAGAGAGGGCAACATAGATTTACTAGAATGCTATTTGGACTCCAACTGTTAAAAGTAGGAGGAAATATTGTGCACGATAGGGTTTCATTTCCTGGAAATAGAGAAAGTTGTGGGTAATTTGACAATTTTCAAACTAATATGGCAGAAATGGAGAAATCATTTATTGGAATAGTAAGTAAAAATGGAAAAACTGCAGATGCTGAATAGGGAGTCTAGGTCGAGGGTCAGAGTCTATAAATGGGGCCAAGTGTTTCAGGGGTGGAGATAGGAACCATCTTTGCATGGGTGTAATTGAATTGTTGTAAGACTCTCATGCGATTTCCTGTTCATTCTAGGGTAGCTGTTAATTTTTAAGGTTGATATACTTTTGAGAACCAAAGGTATTCAGGGCTATGGAGCAAAGCTGAATAGATGAAGTTTGATCACAGATCAGCTATGATATTGTTGAATGATATAACAATTAGGCTGAATATCCTAATCCTAATCCTAATCCTGTGCCCCTTTCTCCCTATGTTCTCATAGCTAAAATATATGGCTGGCCCAGTTAAGTTCCTGATTCCCAGGATATTGATGGTAGGAGATCTGGCAAAGGTACGGTCATTGAATGCCTAGCATTTGTGTGACGTGAATACTTTTTGCTACATTTGCCTTGCTTGAATGTTGTCCTGGCCTCCTTGTCTGAAGTTAACTGAGGAGTAATGAATGGAATTGAACATTTTATAATCCATATCAGACATACCCACTTTGCCATGATGAAGCAAGGTCATTCACAGCCCAACTGAAGTAGTAGAGTGCAGTACACTGACCCAAGGAGTTTCTATGTCAATGTCCTGAAGGTAACTTAATTAGCATCCAACGATCACAAATATCTGCCTTTCTGTGTGATATGACTTCAATTTTCTCTTGATTTCTGTTACCTTCAACTTTACTAGGATTTCCTGATGATACACTCAGCCAAATGTTACCTTGATACCAAGGGCAGTCACTTTCTCCTCGCTTCAGAATTTAGTTCTCATGTCAACAGAGCTGAATGGTTGAGAGAACTAAAAATAAGCGTCAGTGTTTCTTTAAAGCATTATCATTAAGGTCTTTTATTTTGTTAGCAATTGAGGCTGGACTGATGCAGTGATAATTGGTCAGCTTTAATTTGTCCTTTATTTTGCCCAAAAGTCTTAATTAGGGTTGAGGCTAATTCTGGAGTACAGGTCTTCAACATCACAGCCAGGATATTGTCTGTACTGATGCCATTTGCTGTATCCATTTTTCTCAGGTCTTTCTTACGTCACATACGTATTTGATTGGTTGGAGATTGGCCTCTGTGAAGGTGAGGATCTCAGTAGTCCAAATTGGATTATCCAGGTGGTATATCTGGTTGAAGGTAGTTGTTAAAATTATTAATTTTTTCCTTTGCTGGCTTCCATCATCTTTGAGGATGGGGACATTCATGCATTGGCCACCTTCTGTTGGTTGTCTAACTGGTTCCTTTTCACTCATTCATGATTGGATGTGGGATGTAATTTAGGAGCTTTGGTTATGGAATTACTTAGCTCTGTCTATAGGACACTGCTTCTACTGTTTAGCATTCATGTGGTTCTTTGTTGTAGCTTTGCTAGATTGCCTGGTGATGGTCGTGGTAAGTGCTTGTGCAATCATTAAACCAAGGTTGGTTCCCTGCCTCGACATGAAAAGTAAGTCAGGCAATGAGGTTGCAGATTGTAATAGAATGTAATAATGTTGTTGAATTTATCCCATTTAGTATGTTGTTAGTGTATAATATACATTGGAGGGTGAAGATAGGACTTCACTTTCACAAGAGTCTCTGCAGTGGGCACTCTAACAATACATCTTTGGTAGGTAGATTGGTCAAAAAATTTTCCTCATTTTGGTCCCTGGCCTGGGTCTGGATTGGTAGCAACTTTCATCTGCTGCCAGCTCAGTTAGTACTGCTTCTACTGAGCCAGACTTAGTGATAGGCACTGAAGTCCCTGACTTGTAATACATAGTGTGCCCATGATAATGACACTTTTATTTGTCCTACTGCAGTTTAATGTTGAAGGAATCCTGATTGAAAGCTGGTGGAAGTGATGGGTGTTAATCATAGAAATGTACAGCACAGAAGCAAGCCATTTTGGTCCATCTCATCCATGCCAACCATGACCCAAATCCCCTTTGCCTGCACTAGGCCCCTATGCCTTCTCTGTTCAAAGCCCTTTGAACATTGTAACTGTATCTGTTCTCCATCACCTCCTCTGGCAACTTGTTCCAAATAATTGCTACCATCTGTGTGAAAAATATGTCCCTCAGATCCCCTTTAAATTTCTCCCTTCTCACCTTAAACCTGTACCCTCTAGTTCTGGACTCTGCTGCCCTGGGAAAAACATTCTCATTGTCTATCCTATCTATGCCCCTCAATAATCATGTTTGACATGTTGCCATGAGAAATTATAAGTAATGGTCAATTTTGGGGACTGTCAGTACCACTGATCCCATCTGTATACCACTGCAGCACCCTTTCTATGCCACTGTCGCACTCTTTCTGATTAGTCTGGCTCGCAAATGGAATAGAAAGTAGCCAAGGATCATGATGTAGGATCCAGGATATTAGATGAAAGGTTTAATTCTGCATGTATGACCATGTCAGTCTGATTGATTCTTGCTTGACTAGTCTTTGGGACAACACTTCCATTTTTTCTGAAGATATTAGACACCTTTGTGGGTTTGACTGGACTTGGTGTGCCTTCGTCATGTCTGAATTTGGAGCGTGAGCTGGTTGGTTAGTCCAGTTTTTTTCTTATTTTGTTTAGAAATGATAATGTGGCTTATTAGTCTATTTCCAAGAGTGAACCACTTCCTGGAATCAATCTGGCTAGACAGGAATATGATGGTGGATTTCTGACTCTGGTGAACCAAATGGGTTCTTGCGACAACCCAACAGTTTCATGTCCACTACTGCTGTTATTCCAAATTTATTTAATTCATTCAATTCCATTT
Source organism: Pristis pectinata (assembly GCF_009764475.1). Lineage (NCBI taxonomy): Eukaryota > Metazoa > Chordata > Chondrichthyes > Rhinopristiformes > Pristidae > Pristis > Pristis pectinata. Next base: position 13,775,633 of record NC_067416.1, read on the forward strand.
CCCTCTCTTTACTACCACTCTTATTGTGTTGTAATTCTAACTTAAGCCCCTGGATTCTTGGTACCAGTCTCTGGGTCACAAGCAGAGTAACATAACCATTATGATACGATTCCCATTATGTTCAATTATCTTCATTTCAGAAATATGCATTAAATAATTCATAATAGGTATTTAAAAAATAAAATTGAAACAATGGCTAAGCTATAAATGTAACAAAAGTTTGTCTGAAAATATGAACCATACCTTTACCCATGGACACTAACTTCCAGGTACACTTTAACTGACAAAATATAAGGTGATTGTATGCAGATGAACACTTGAAGGTGAGAAATAGGTACATTAATATTGCTAACTGAGCAAATTTCATAAATATGTTTAACTGGAATAGACTGCAGTAGTAAACAAACTAAGTGTGCAGAATTAGCTTAGTTTAATAATTTATTTAAGAGCTAATTTATCAGCCACAAACTGGCAGAATCTTATTTTTTTCATGTCAACTTTTCATTAACTCTTCCTCCTCCCAACACTTGAGAATAGGAAACACATTAGACACTGGACAATAAACCCAGCTATTTGCACTATCTGCAAATGACTGTTAACTGGGACATGTTCACAACATTTTGCTGTGACTCTTTTCCCTCCTAAATGATAATGAACACCTACTGGAGTGTCTCTATGAAGAGACTTGGAGCCTTGTGTCATTGTAAATCACCACTTGTGGCTGGTAATTAGTGGGTTGAAGCTTCCTACTTTTTCATCTCCAAATCAGCAGGTGTTGGAGAAAACAAAGCACTTATTAGGCCAGGGGTGGAAGTGACAGGTGCTGGTGAAGTACAGGACTGTTATCTGAGAAACCTATTTTTTTCCCCGTGTTGTCCTCCCTTTATTCATTTAGTCCGCTGTATTTCTTTAGGTTTCATTAATGTGTTGGATTTGGGCAATCACCAAATCAGTTTCTGAATTCTGCATTATTAGATGATGTTCAGTGGTAGAGAAGTCCAATAACCTGAACTTTGTAGATTTTAATGGATGAGGGCAGCTGATTGTCATTGTTAAGCTTTTAAATTGTCTAACACAAGAGTATGTGCTTTGTCACTCCCTCCATGGATAGATGCAAATGTCATGCAATCTGAGGCCTGAGCACTGGCTGGCTTCTGAGGGAAAAATCAGTCATGGAATAATATCATAGTATCACAGATTCAAAGAGTTGTTACAACTTTAGTTATTCAGCCCATCAAATCCATGCTGGCACTCTGCAAGGGTAAGCTGGTCAATCCCATTCCCAAATCTTACCTCATATATCTGCACCTTTTTCTCCTCTGGTATCTATGTCATTTATGTGATTCATCATCTGTTTGCAAAAGTGCATGCATGTAACTTATTCCTGAGGGCCTGGGCTATAAATGGTACATGCAGCAGCCATGAAGCAGCAATGATGGAGGCACTGGATGTTTAGGGTTGATGGATGAGACGTCCATCAGATGAGTTGTTTTCCTGGATAGTATAAAGCTTCCTAAGTGCTATAGGAGTTGCACTCATGCAGGCAAGTGGGCAGTATTTCTTGATGTCTGCCTTTATAAATGGTGGAGAGGCTCTGCAATGTCAGATTGTGACTTACTTGCCACAGAGCAGACTGCCTTGGACCAGCACCTGTAGCCAGTTTTCAGAAACAACTGGACTTACTACTTCCAAGTGCCAGATGGATTAAAAAAAAGCTTACAAATGATCAAATGTGACTGAGTAAAATTTAACCAGGTTGCTATGAATTTGGGTCTGCCGGTTACATCACCTTGGGTTCAATGGTACTGGCTCATTAGTAATGTGAAGGAATAGCTTTTCCCAGGATTTCAATGTTTTATATCTGTGAATGCTGTGACAGTCCTGTGACAGAGCCCTCAAAAGGTAGCCTTTTGTATGTATATTATGACACTCCCTCCAATGAAGCATAAGTTGAAGTCAAATTTTGTAAATTATTTAATTTCACACACATCTAATGGCAAGGAAGTCACATCTTGGAAATATTGGTCTCTTAATGAGTAATACCACATGTTCTTGTTTTTATTTATATCCCAGAGGAGTAGATTATTTCAATCACTGTAATTTATATTTGCATAATGACACAAAATAAAAAAAAGCATACAGCGATCTCTCCCCTTGGTGAGTCACTCTCACTTAAATGGAATACTTCGTTTGCTTCCGGTAACCAGCCTAATATGGAGCCATTCTACTTGCATTTCCCGACCCTTGTAACCTCCTCTTGGCATTCTGGTACATAATTTTTTTAATGTACAATTTTTATATAAAAACCATATTTGCCTACCAACTTTTGTCAAGTTCGAGTAGTGTCTGTGGGTCTAATTTGATAACTGCCCATATTCAGTTAAAACAATTGGATTGTGACTGTTGTTCAAATGTTAGATTATCTTTCATTGTCTCTTGGATATTCAGTTAAGCTAACTATGACCTGTGGGCTTAACCCCGTTATAGATAGCTTTAACTTAAAAGAACATACATGTCATTTTTGTGGAAAGTGGTCAATATTGCCAGGAATCTGATACTGAAATGTTGGGTCTCACAATTTATTAACCAATTGCCAGAAGAGTTCTTCTCCACTTGTATAATTTCATGTATCGCAGACAATAGCTTTGATTGATCTTGCATTGTACGTGTACTTAACTCCCTTATAACTCTCTGAGAGCAAGGAGAACCACAGCGATGCCTTTCCGCAGGCTTGTTCCTCAGGATTGCTGAGTTACAAATTAGTTTTGCAGTGGAGATCAATTGATTATTCGATACACTAGTGATGGAACGTTGCCAAAGCTGAAAACCTATTCCAATGTCCTTGCATGTCTTCATATTTGGCAATAGGTAAGGACTGATGTGGCTTGACAACATTGTGTTTTATCTCCCTTTTCTCATACAATGATGCACTCTGTGAGGCATCACTGAGCTACCTTCATCCTTGGGATTATTGTACCCGTTACCTACAGGAGAATGGGGAAAAAGAAGAACTAAATATGGAGAAGATAAATGGTTGTCAACATTCTTTTCAAATAAGAAAATTATTTGAAGCAATTTCAATTTGTAATTATAATTTAAGAAGAGCAAACAGAACGGGCTTCACGACTTCAGTGCTGCTCTGACATTCAATATAATCATGGCTGTTTTCATCTTGGCTTCCTCTTCACTTTCCTACTTGTTATCCATACTGCTTAACTGTCCTCTGGCTCAAATTTTAATTGGCCACAAACAATAACTATTGCTGTTAAGGATTGTGTCATGTGATCAACATCTCTCTGGATGCAGTAGTTTCATGGAAAATTCTAGACAGGCAGTCAGTGCTCCAAAGACTCTTCCAAATTTCTATAGATGTACGGTGGAGAACATTCTGACTGGTTGTATCATAGCCTGGTATGGAGGCTCCAATGCACGGGATCACAAGAGGTTGCAGAGGGTTGTAGACTCAGCCAACACATCCCTCTCCATCATCAAGGATATCTTCAAGAGGCAGTGCCTCAAGAAGGCGGCATCCATCACTAAGGACCCTCACCATCGGGGGACATGCCTTCTGCTCATTGCTACCGTCAGGGAGGAGGTACCGGAGCTTGAAGACCCGCACTCAATGGTTCAGGAGCAGCTTCTTCCCCTCTGTCATCAGATTTCTGAATGGTTCATGAACACTACCTCATTGTTACTTTTTTTTTGCACTATTTATTTATTTTGTAATTTATAGTTTTTTACATCTTACGTCTGCTACAGCAAAACAACAAATTTCACACCATATAAGACAGTGATAATAAACCTGATTCTGATTCAGTGAGGAACAGTTGAATGAAGAGGACATAACTCCTTTGTGTTCCTTGCGTCTCATATGTACTTGCCTGCACATTGGTAGAAACCACAGAGGAGAACACATATCTCACAGAGTGAAAATGAAATATTTTTAATGTAATTTCATAATTTAAAGAAACTAATTGCTCCTGCATACATATAGTGATGCATTGGGGCTTTTAATGCAGAATTTGCCCTTGTGACTTCCGAAACTAGTAAAGAGGAAACAATGTTGGGTATGCAAATTTAGAAACTTTTAAAATTCAATAATCTCATCTTCACTTTTGCCACAATCATTACAATGATAAGAAAACCATCTGCAAAGCAGAAATTTGCTGAGGGTTTATGCAAGGGTCTGGGTGTTGAATCTCCTTAGGAGCAGATAAATGACTTTATCCCGTCAAACCAGTAAGCATTCACTCTTTGAAGCAAACCTAGTTGTAATTTTAGTAACTTATTTATAATCCAATGCTCTTACCAGCTGCAGTGATACAAATTAAATTAGTAAAGGAAAATTGTTCCACTAGTTATAGGGCAAGGATTATAACCCATTCTTGTGTTTTATATCCTACTGATTGCTGCTTGTCAGCATCCTCTTTCGTAATGTGTATGATGTGAGGACAACATTCCTAATTTTGTGGAAAGCAGTTATCTTGGCTTGACTCTGTTTTGAATGAGCACATACTAACTCTCCCACAGAGATAGGAAATGTTTCAGTGGGAAAAGACAAAGTCCCCATGCACCCTGTAGTGCTTCTGTCTGGAAGGTTTTACCAATATATTTGTTGCTATCACAGCACTTGGTAAACATTTGCTTTTTGCCACTTAAGGACTCAATTAACAGAAAGGACCACATGGAGATACTTGATTAATCTGATGATTTTATGTACTTAAAGGATTTGTGCACATCTCTACTTCAGACCCGGTACTACCTCTTTTTTTTGACAGTGCAGCAAGCAGACACCACTAGAAACTTCATACTTTTGGAAAATTAATTTTAAAATGTTAGCAAACTTTCCAGACCATCATTCATGATGAAGTAAATGACATGTTCAACTGTGACATCTGGAATATGATGTTAGAAATTATGTTGGGGAATGAGATTGAAGCTTATTGTAAAATTGTGCTTTACTTAGTAAAACCTTTACTTAGTAATAAATGAATACTAAGCCATGGCTGACTTGGTAGCACCTTTGATTCTGAGGCACAAGGGATTTGTTTCAAGTCCCACTCTAGGAAACTGAAGACAAAAATTGAGTCTGACATTCCAGTCCAGCACTAAGGGAGCTCTCCATTGTTGGAGGTCCCACCTCTCTGATGAGACATTAAACTGAGCCCTTGGCTGCCCCTGAAGTATACATAAAAGATCCCATTGCACTACTTCAAGAAGAGTAGGGCTGCTATCCCCTGATTAATAATAGTCACTCTATCAACATCACTAAAATGTCTGATTGTCTGCTTATTAACACATTGTTGTTGTGGGAACATGTTGTGTGCAAATTAGCTTCCGCATTACCTGCAGTACAATAATGACTGCACTTCAAAGTACTTCTTTGAAATTTCTATAATCCTGAAAGGGACTATGGAATTGTTGCAGCACAGAAGGAGGCCATTTGACCCATCAAGCTTTCTCTAAGTGCAACCAATTCCATTCCCTGGCTGTGCAAATTATCCTTGTGCTTATATAATACTCTTTGCAAATTATCCAAGTGCTTATCTAATACATTTTTTTGAAATCACAATTAAATCTGCTTTCACCTGTGTCACCCTGTTGGCCAGTAAATCAAAAATTTCTTTCTGTATGCATAAAGTTCTCTTAGTGTCACCTTTATGTTTGTTTTTGCCATCGCACTATATCTGTGTCTTTGGCTCTCAACCCTTCTGCCAATGGGAACAGAATAACTTTGCTCATTCACTCATGATTTCTATTAAATAATTTTTTCTGTTGTAAGGGGAGCAGCCCCAGCTTCTTCAGTCTCTTCACATAACTGAATCACCTCATACTAGTAGGATTCCAGTAAATCCGATAAATCTTTCCTGGCCCATCTCTAAGGCCATTATGTCTTTGTGATGTGTGATGTTTGATGTGATGTTTAGAATAAGATTTTACAATATTCCAGTTTTAGCTGAACAAGTGTTTTATAGAGGTTTGAAATAACTATTCACTTTTGTGCTCTATACTTCTATTGTTAAACTCTCAATTTCATGTGCCTTTTAAAACTTTATAAAACTTTTATTTATACAGCATGGTAAGAGGCCCTTCTGGCCCAATGAGCCCGCGCTGCCCAATATGGTGTTTTTTCCTGTATTCCCAAAGGGATTTGATAGGAAAAAGATAAATTAAGGCTTGAGAAATTGGTGCTTCATAATTAGCAATATATAGAAAATTACTTAGAGAACAGACGAGAGTAATTAACAGGATATAGTCAGGTTGTCAGACTGTTACTACTGAGATGCCAAAGCAATCAGTTCAGTGCCCTCATTGATTCACAATTTATATAAAAGTCAGACTGTGATATAGAGTTTGCTGAGGATAGAAAGCTATGTGGGTGAGTGAATGATAACTACCTGCAAAGGGACACTGATAGGGGGTAATTGGGTAAAGTAAAATTGTTCATTTTGTAGGGAGAGTAGGAACAACAATAGATTTTGGTACATAGGAGGATTTTGCTTGATGTGCTGGTATATTAGATGCAGGCACTAAACATGGCAACAGCAGGCAATTAGGAAGGCAAACTGTTACACAAGGGTTCAGAGTAAAAAACAAGAAATTTTTCTGCAATTTGCACAGCTTTCCACAAGATATTATGTGCAGTGTTTGTGTGAGATTCTGTACCAAGTAGAATTACTTTGCTTGAAGTCAGTGCAGTGTAGATTCACTAGTTGATCCCTGGGGTGAGGTAACTGCCCTGTGAAGTGATACTGTGTAAAAACTGGATGATAATCTTTGGAATTTGGAAGAATATGAGGTCATCTCATTGAGGAATACAAGACGCTGCGAGGAATTGATGGATTCTGAGAACTCAATTCCGCTGGAGAATTCTCTTGTATGGTGTCTTTGAATACATTTAAAGCTGAAATAGGTTGGATTTTGGGCAGAAAGGAAAGGGAAGTAAATGGGCATCGGGCAATAAAATGGACAGGCACAGGATCAGCCATTAACTTAATGGTGGAGAATTCTTGATCCAGCCTCATTGATCTCAAATATAATTTCTGTTTCTCTCTCCACAGATGCTGTCTAATCTGCTGTGTATTTCAAGCATTTTGTTTTTATTTCAGATTTCTGACATCTGTAGTAGTTTATGTTCCTTTACAGTACATTGTTTTTTCTTTGTTCTTCCCTATCAAACACACCACCACACTTTTCAACATCAAATGTAACGTTCAGTTCATACCACAGCCACTGGTTCTTCTGACGCTCATCATTTATCCTCGCTGCTTAGCACACTTGCTAAACTTTGTTCATTGAAATTGTGCTCTGAAACACCCAAATTCATGTTATCACGAAAGTGATAGTTCTAGTACAAACCCTGACACTGTCCTTGTACTCAACCCTAGGAAAATCAATGCGTACTTTCCTTTTGGCCAAGAAACAACCAAACACTACCACTCTCGATGTCCTATCCCTATATCAATTTTCTTATCAGCCTCTTTCAATCTGTGAACTTAAATTTTGTGACTATGTGACAATGCCAATTATTTAGCATTAATCAATCACCTTCTGAAAGACTATACATACATCAACCACAATGTAGTTTTGCACTATTTCCCTATATAAAAAAATCCATGCTGACTTTTATTTATTAAACTGCACACCCCAAATGTTTATTTTGTCCTGGTTTATCATTTTTAGCAGTTTTTCCATTGCTGAGGTTAAACTAATTAGCTCATGGCTTTGGGATTTATTTTTTGAACATAGGTTCCACGTTTGCAAATCTCCAAACTTCTGTTAATTCCTATGAATTATAATTTTCTTTCATCAATTTTTAGCCAATTCTGTACTGGGATTACTAATAGTTAAGGTGACTTTTGCAGCATGTGTTTCCTTATGTAGATCTCCTTTTCTCAGTAATCAGTAACCTTGATTAACCATTTACAAGTTAATTGCCAGTAGAAGATTTTTGGATTCATTTTTTTTTATGTTATCTGCTAGCTACTTTCTTAATCCCTCTTGTCCCTTTAAATTCAAAATATGTTTCCTCTTCAAAGATTTTATATTGCGGATTCTCCCCTTGGATTATCAACATCTACCCTATATAGCAGTTTCTCTATTTTGTCTTTTTCTCTACTGTTTACATCATTCATGGGTTTCTGACTACAGTTGTCACAGAGCACTCACTGAGAAATAGTTGTAATGGTTGACATAGGATTAAAAGGATATGAAAGCTTGAAATGTTTCAATTCAGTTTATTTTAGGAAAGACATGGAAGAGTAATTGTTAGGGTAATGAATCACTACAAAGAAGAACTGGTAATGAAACAGTTGGCAGAAATCTGAAGCAAAACTGGGAGACCACACAGCAGGTCAGTCAGTAGCAGAAAACTTCTATGTACACTTCTAGTGTGGTCTTTTCACAACTGAGATCAAATAAGTTGTTTTATTTTTTTAAAAACTCCAGTTATCTTGGAGCTGAGTTTATCCAAATACAAAATGTCTATTAGGACAATAAATCAAATTCAATACCTTTTGAGCAAAATATCTTTACGGGTCTAATTAAAATTCATGTTTCTAATAAATTCCATGATTTTCTATTATTCATCTATTCTCTCCCACTCGAGTTTGACTTCCATTTTAGAGTTTGATCTGGCAATCATGTTTTTGACTGCAGCCCATATCACCCTTTAGACTGATCTGCTTCTTTCAGCATTCATGCAGTGGCACAAGAAGGAACTAACCACAGCTACCATACGATATTGCTGCAGAATGCCATAGACTTTTCTGTGATCAGCTAACTCAGCACAAATGAGATTTAACATGGCACCTTAAATGCTACATGGGTTAAAGATGATGACTTTGCCTCTTGGACCATCAGAAGACAACCTTTTGATCAGTATTTATTAAGTAAACCCAGCCTCCTCCAAAGAAATAGATTTAAATTGGACTAGTTTAGTTTAAAGCTTTCCAAATACAAACAACTGAGCATTTGATCAGAAGTCATTGTACTCTAATATGGTGACGACAACAACTGTTGATAATGGTTTATTTACGTCACCATTCTGAAAGGAACAAAGAGCTATTTGTATTATCATCCAGTCCTTTTAATAATAAAAACATAGTCCACATTTTCAGAAACACTGCATGTAAAAGATGGGTTGCTTGTCAGGATATACAGTAACTCATCTATTCATCATAATGATTGCACTTAATTTTTAGCATAACAAGACCAGGGTTGTTCTGAATGCAGCAGTACTGATTATATTTTCATTTCTTGTAGATGAATTATAGTTTAGGTCTCTCTTTTTCAATCAGAAATAGTAGCTGAAAGCATTTATTAAAGCCTGTTTTGGCAATCCATCAATACCTGGATTGCTGCCATACACTAATGCAAGTTCCCTACTGTGAGAAAATAGTTGAAATTTCATCATCCATATTTGTAGCATTTTTCTCAGACCAATGACTAAGGGCCATATTTACCTACTATTTTTATTATGATGCAAACAGAAGTGTATTGTGCTTAAAGCAAGAATGCTCTGTAGTTACTGGAGCAATAAACTGCGGAAGTGTAAATCCAAACAAAAACGGAAATGCTGAAGCACTCAGGAGGTCAATCAACATCTGTGAGGGGAGAAATATGGTAGCAACCCTTCACCAGAACTGGAAAAGTGAGAAATAAAAGGGTATTTTAAGTTGCTAGAAGGGAAGCTGTAAGAAACAAGGGAATGTTTATGATAGGGTACAGATCAAATTATCAAGGTAACAATAACTTTAAAACCAACTGTTAGAGACAGAAGAGTGGGGGAGAAAAGAGAAACACATTGAAACAGATAGGTATAAGCACAGCTGTGAAAGGAGGAGAAAGTGATTACTTGAAATTGTTAAGTTCAATAATTAGGGCTGGCAACTTGCCCAGATGGAAGATGAGCTGTTATTAGCTTATGTTGGCCAACGTTGAGGTAATGAGGCCAAAGACTAAGTGGTCATTGTGGGAGTGGGACAAAGAATTAAAATGGCAGGTGACTGCTCTGTGGACAATTGAGTAAATCATGCAAAAACTATATCATAAATATTAATAATTATAATGAAAATAATCACTACCCAAAAATATTAGATATGGAATAAAATTCACTCTTACTGAATTTATGTGAAAAAATAAACACAAAATCTATTTTTTTTCAACTTGCATTTGATGCATGTACAGATAACATGGCTTTGGGATACCAAAAACAGCGATACAGACCTTTTTCTGGGAATACAACCTTTCTCCCCTGTAATGCAGGGGGGGTCGCCTGTATTTTAGTTAAGGTTTACAGTACATGTCAATAGACATACTGAAACCCAATGTCAATAACAAATATTGGTTGTCAGAGGACAAATCAGATGAGCACATTAATTTCTGAGAGAGTGGGCCAGATTTTGCCTTTTGAAATAACAATTAACATTGTTTAGTCTTATTGGAGAATAAATCGAGCAGCACATTTTGGTGTAGTTAAATGCAGAAATCAAGAAGTTGCTGCCAAGTTGTGCTGTTCCTCTAGAGCTTGTGTAATGCCAGTATCTCACCTAGAGATTTGGCAATTAAATACTGGAACAATCTGAATTTGATGCACCAATGGTAATGTACAGTATACCACAAAAGCTACAGAAAATATTAAATAGTGTGATAAACCTTGTTTAATACTGAATCTGGCTCAACATGCAAGGGTGGTGGCTGATAGTAATTAAGCATGGACTCAGTTTCTGCTATATTTACCCTCTCTTTAATTTCCTATCTATATAAGAATTGACATTGCTATCATTCAAGCTGTTAATTACTGGTTCGGACTCTACACTGATCATTGATTCTGCTGTAGCCTATCCATCCCTACACCTACTCTGTATCTAACTTCTCTTTATCCCAGTTCTGCTGAAGGTTCTTATACATGACATGTTAACTCTATTTCTCTTTCCACACATACTGCCTGTCTTGTTAAGTGTTTCTAGCATTTTCTGTTTTTATTTCATATTTCTAGCACCTGCACTTTTGATTTCACATCTATGATAATGCTCATTTATCCAGTGGTCATCTGGAATTCCTGAAAAAAATGGCCTAATCTAATTTCGGTTTAGATTTTTTTCAATGTCTTTAGAATGCTGAGTATTGGTCCATGACATTGACCATGCATTATGGCGTAAACAGCACAAGATCAAATTTCTATCCCATGATGTGAATAATCACATGTTAGACATACCTACAGGATATGTCTATTGGGCTCTCTCAAATCAGGGACAAAGGTTAAGCAATCAGCTGTGAAAGTATTTTTTTCTTTTAATGAGCTCAAGCAAGGAGCAGCATTGTTTGACTTATTAATTGTTTTGAATGTAGTAACAGCCAAAAGAAAATTATATGCTGAGAAATATACATTTGGTATAGAGTGGTAGGGCTTTGTCACGTTTATACTGTGCATCTTGTAGTAATATTTAAATAAATCTATTTTTTATATAGGTTAAAAAATGCATGCAAAAATGACAAAGAATCTTTTCAATCAAAGCACTTCAACTCTATGCAACCAAAGGTCGGTGAGAAGGCAACCTTGTTGACAATTTAACACAGGAAAACAAATTTGAAAAGTTTCTGAATTTGGGTGTGCATTCAATTTTGTAAGATCATGAACCACTGAATAAATCTGTTTACCTTTTAACATGAAGTAATCATCAAGTTGCTCATTTTGTAAATTATTACCCAAGATGAAGTAGATATAGGAAATTCTGCAATTCAGTTGGAAAATAGGCACTGTCATATTTATTGTATTATACATTGAGATCTATAGATCTATTGTGCAGTGGTGAGTACAACTGGTGGCCGATGTTCATGCATACATTTTGCGTGAGGAAAGGAGGACCCATTTCTCCCCAGGCGTGTTAAGCACCTTACAGTGGAGACTGCAGGACCTGCTGTATTCCTCTCAGCTTAAAGATAAAACAGTAGGATGCTGGTGGCCATCACTCTTCTCCCAATAGCTTCTGACCCTTTTCCGTCATACTGGTTGTACACTAGTGAGGCTGGTGAACATATTTTGGCATTTAGATTAGATACCAAAGAACTTGTTTTTCTTGAGAAGTTGTACCTAACATTAATTAACACATTTAGGATTGATGGGAATAAAGTAATAATTTCTTATGGGTGTTACCTGAAGTACAGAAATTTTATTGCCATTTTGTACTGAGTTTGAATATAGCGGGCTATGTGGGAGGGAAGGGTTAGATAGACTTAGAGCAGGATAAACTGTCAGCACAACATTGTGGGCCGAAGGGCCTGTACTATGCTGTAGTGTTCTATGTTCCATAGCTGGTCTATTCAGAATGACAGAAGGCTTGCCAAGACATGTTTCTGCTTGAAATTAACCACTGGTAATCGTAAGGCTAGGGTTGGTCTTGATGGCAAATAGCCACCTTCTAGTCACTATCAAGTTTCATATATAACAAAACTTAGGTATACGTTTTGTTAGATATAGCAAGGCTGAGATTGCACAGTCTGATGCACCACAGCAAAACCCATTACTTTTAAAGAGAGCTTTGAAAATTGGGAGCATTTTCCAAAAGTCACTTGCTGAATATGCAGCAATGAGAATAAAACTATAAAATGCAAAAGTAATAGAGGTAGAAATCTTCTACAGTCTTTATGATAAAATGATTTACTGCATGCAATTAATTAGATATTTGTATCTTCCACTATTACAGGTGGCCAACTTTGTTTTGTAAGTATTGTTGAAAGGGTTAATTTCACTTCCATCACTGGGGGTGCAGAGCTTTGACGGAGATGCTGACTTCTGGATGGAACAATAAAACTAAGATCCTCCTTAACTAACTGTCCAAGAAACATAAAACATTCTGTAGCACTTTTTATCTCCTTGTTGACATTCGCCCCTCTACCAACTCTAAAACAGAATGACTGATAATTCTACCCATTACTGTTTCCTAGTAGTGGGAAACTGGCTCTACTTTTAGTTACAAAATTAAATATTAAACTCAGGGGGGAGAAACTGACCTTGAGTGAAAAATTGGAAAGCGGAGAGAAACAGCTATACAAGCTCAATACACAAAGTGCTGGAGGAACTCAGTGGGTCAGGGACCACCTATAGAGGGAAATGGACAGTTGACATTTTGGGTCAAGACCCATCATCTGGGGTCTATAGGGAAACTCCATTTCCTTCCATAGATGCTGCCTAACCCGCTGAGTTCCTCCAGTGCTTTGTGTGTTGCTCTGGATTTCAGCATCTGCAGTCACTTGTGTCTCCAGCTATACAAGCTGTCCCCAGGCTACAAGCACCTGATGTATGGACACCTGTACAAACAAACAAACTTCCATAATATTATGATGATAGTGTAGCGGTTAGCGTAACACTATTACAGCACCAGTGACCCGAGTTCAATTCCGGCCACTGTCTGTAAGGAGTTTGTACATTCTCCCCATGTCTGCGTGGGTTTCCTCCGGGTGTTCCGGTTTCCTCCCACATTCCAAAGAGGTATGGGTTAGGAAATTGTGGGCATGCTATGTCTGCGCCGGAAGCATGGCGACACTTGCGGGCTGCCCCCAGAACACTCTACGCAAAAGATACATTTCACTGTGTGTTTCGATATACGTGTGACTAATAATAAAGATCTTATGTTAGATTCAAAAGTCCAAAGTTCATACATATATGCTCGTTACTGCAAATGGCATAACTAGTTTCCCCTCTCCCCACTTTTAGTAATTGTTCTTTCTTTTCAGTCTTGTGCGCTTTTGACGCCATTCATTACAAATACTGTGGAGGTATGGTTACAATACAAGTGATTTTTTTTGTATTTTCCAACTTGGACAAAAGCGACCTATGGACGTTTTAAGGACAGCTGCCGCAAAACAACAAATTTTATGTCATATGTCAGTGATAATAAATCTGATTCTGATATGGAACTTGTTTTTTTTTTACCTGGTGACAGCCTATATAAAAATGGAACAATTCTATAATAATCATGATGGGTAACCAAGAAAAGCACATCTTTAGTTTTTTCAGAATCTGATATATGCAAAATTGTGTTGAGTTGACATAAATGAGAATATATTTAATGTAACATTTTGCTTCTAATAGGGAATGCAAAACTAATAGATCTGGTGCCCGTTAATGATAATAAATGGTGTAGGATTTAGGAATATGGAAATGCAATATTTAATCACAGTACATTCTTAGCCTGCATACATTGCTGCAGACACTGGTTTCTGATTGGTATCTATCAAGTGCAACGCACAACTGGCACTGAGTTAATGACAAAGAATTTGTACAAAAGGAATATTTGGACAGATGATTTGTTTTTAAACATAGTGCAAATACAATCAATAACATTTACAGCAGTTAAAAATATAAAGTCACCATCAATTGGTTATGATTGTACTGAATTGATAAAAAATGAGCAAGACTACCTTCTAGAAACTGCCTGCTAATGTTTGACTTCAATGTAATGTACTTGGGAATCTCATCAATGGTGATTAAAGCTAATTTGCTTCAATATTAAATGACAGTGTAACTTCACTCAGAAATTCCTCCAGTTTAGCAAAGGCAAAATACTCTAAACACTTTTACAAGTTATGAAAATATTGCAATTTGTGTAGTGAATTAACATTGCCTTTATGTATCAGGTGATTACTATAAGAAGGTATAAAAATGTTAATTGCAGTATCAGTTGAAGTAATTTCTACAATCACCTTCATATATGTCACCATTAGCTTGGGACGATTCTTGATTCGTCTTCAAATAAACTGCATTGATATTGAGACTACTGCTTCAAATAGTGTGCCTGCAGTCTAACTTAATTGCTTAGGTTCTGTCTGTTCTGGATTAAGATCTTTCTCCTCTTCAGCAATGACAGGAAATTGATGTTCAGATGATTCACCTATTAAAGAAATAGTAAGTTAGAGCTAAATAGGGTTAGTTAAAATTATACTTTGAATTTATTGTTGTGTGGTATTAGCAAGTAAGAAAATAATACTTAAATTTAGGTCAGATCTTTAAAAATATACCAAACTGTACTAATTACTAATATCTAGTTCATAAAATTATTTCTTACATATTTAAATAATTATTTATATGCTCCAATTTTTACTTTCTTTTTCAACACTTAAGTAGACATTAGTTTATAGTGAACACACTAAGTGAAAAATATAAATTGTTCAACATTTACAACATTTGGAGAATGGCAAGCAATTATAATAATGCTGGCTTTCAATTTAGGGGATGGTTATTGATGTGAAAGTACTAAATTCAGTAGTACAATAATAAAGTGATTGTAGATATAGTCTCCTGATTGAAGACAATTGGTATTTATGTACATCCAGTACCATTAAGTTGTCAGTTACATGGACCAGTGCAGCTTTTGGCAAATGCTTTCTTTTCTTTTCGAGAGAGTGTGATTTGCTGACTCGCAGGATTCTCATTCCCTCTAGCTGCGCAATTTCTGTCACTCCTCCCATAATCTTTGTCTCCCATTCTCTGCAAACTGAAAGGGAATAAAATGAAGCAGCTCATACCCAATGCTCCCCTCTGAGCCAATTCTTCTTCAATGGCTAGCAGACGGTTGTATTTTGCCACCCGCTCTCCATGACATAGACCTCCCAGTTTGATGAACCTGGCCCCTAGACCAACAGCCTGAAGGGAATGAAAACCAACAAATGTATTTAGTTGGAAGTTTTAGGAATTGAAAATAGACAAAAGCTGGTTAATGATGTTGGGGGGGGGGGCGGATAGTGGAATTTGTTCTAAACTCAGACTTTAACACTAGCCAGTTTAAAAATAAGCATTAACAAATTTAAGAATCATCATTATTGGCAATGTATACTATGTAAAAAGGAAAAGTTAAAAGGGAAAAGACCTGTTTTAGTATCTCTCAGGAGAAGGAGCATAAAGGATATGGACAGATATTGTCATTATATTAGTTCACTGAAAAGTATAATGAGTGGTAATAGCAGAGAAACTATCTATTCATTCTATGCTCCTAAACTTGATTTAAATACTTACCACAAAAGTTTTTTCTCTAAGTTCTAAAATATTTTGCAGAAATCTGATGAAAGTTACATGGTACAAAATAGGTCTGAAATATTAATATAGATTATGGGTTAAACTACAACTTCTGAATCTGAATTCAGCTGCTAAAATGAAAAAGAAAAAATAAGTTCGAAGAAAGTAGATGGTAATTTAGTCTATCATTTGAAGAATTTTGATTGTACGTGATTTAACTACCATTTTCACCTTGACTACCATGATGATGTTTGAAGATGTATTATATTTTCCCCGGTAGTTGTAAGAATAATAACAGCATATGGTGTTACAATGAATTAATTCAATAGATTTAAAACAGCTAAACTAAACTGAACTGCAGGATTTAAGTGAATGAGATATCTGTAAGAAAGTAGTTGATTATATTCTATGAAGTCAGTTTACTTACGATGTCAGCTATGCTGTTGTCAGTGGTCTCTTCATCTGTCAGACCTGGTATAAATCTGAACCCATTTTCTGGAAAGTTAAAAAAATTTTATTAGTTAATTGATAATGTATTTCTTTTAACATATTTGTCTCAAGGCAGATTACCTGAAATTGCATACAGATCATTCTGATCATCTTAAGCATATGATTCAGCAAAAATTAAGCATATACCATCTATACAGTGAAATTAGTCATTTCACCATAGCTTACACCAGTTCAAGCCAGCCTGCTGTATTTAAAAGTGAAATCCCGACAAGGGAAAAGCTTAAAAGGGAACAGACTACAACAGGCAGTGGTGGAATTCACTGTGAAGATAATTCTGACTTGGTTGAAGTTGTGATAGAATGCGTTTGTGAGTTGGATGTTAAATCTTCAGCTATTGCAATGGAAGCTTTGATGGAAAAAGTAGAAAGAGTTGAATTTTAACCACAAGGTTCCATAGGGCCATCCTGATCTTTAGTTAAACAACAGTGAGAGGAGAAGAACCTGAAAGTAAATTAACTGCCTGAATGCAGTGTTGTATGAAGTCCAAGTGCTTCACGTGCATGGTCAAAGTCAGTGAATGTAGACACCATATCCCACCAGTTGCACAACTTGATCCAAAACACAGCATCTCCTTTAGTACTGCTCTGGATTTTTGTGCTCGTCTCTCAAATTCTTGAAACAAGAACTTCCTGACTTAGAAACCACTGATTCACTCTGCAACTATCCATAACAAACTACACCAATCTTCCTGTTGAATTTTAACTAATTCTCTGAAAGAGGCAACACAAGTAGATAGGGTGCTAAAGAAAACGTATGGCATACTTGCCTTCATCAGTTGGATTGTTGAGTATAAAAGTCGGGAAGTCATACTGCAGCTGTATAAAACTTTGGTTAGGCCATATCTGGAGTATTGCATCCATTTCTGGTTACCACATTTCAGGAAGGATGTGGAAGCTTTGGAGAGGATGCAGAAGAGTTTTACCGGGATCTTGCCTGGATTAGAGAGTGTTAGCTACAAGGAGAGATTGGACAAACTTGGATTGTTTTCTCTGGAGCGCCGGAGGCTGAGAGGTGATCTGATCGAAGTATACAAAAATTATGATAGGCATGGATAGGGTAGATAGTCAGTGTCTTATTCCCAGGGTGGAAATGTCAAACACTAGAGGGCATAGCTTTGAGGTGAGTGGGGAGAAGTTTAGAGAAGATTTACAAGGCAAGTTTTTGTTATGCAGAGAGTGGTAGGTGCCTGGAACATGCTGCTGGGGAAGTGATGGAAGCAGATATGACAGCAACATTTAACAGGCATTTAGACAAGCACATGCAGGGAATAGAGGGATATAGACTATGTGCAGGCAAATGGTATTTGTTTGGATTGTCATCATGGTCAGCAAAGATATCATGGGCCAAATAGCCTGCTCTTGCTGTGTACTGTTCTATGTTCTATAAGGCCCAACTCACCTAGAGTTTTAAACAATCATTCCACGCAAAGCAGTGTTTCAATTGCACTTCTTCCAATCTACTCTACATTGGAGAAACCAAATGAAGATTGAGTGTTTGCTTTGTGGAGCACCTGAGCTCAGTCCTCAGGGATGAGTGTGAGCTTCCTGGTTCATGTCACTTTAAATCTTAATCCCATTCCTATTTCAGTCTGTCCATCTTCAGCCTCCTCCACTGTCATAGTGAGAGGCACAATGTAAACAAGAAGAACAACATCTTATCTTCCATCTGGGCACTGTTTAATGTTCTCGATTGAACATTGAATTTTTCTTCTTCAGGGAAACTGCTCTCGCATTGTTTTCCATTATGCTTATGTCCCTTTCTCACTTCAATTCCATATTATGCCTCCCTAACATTCAGTACTCATGCTCCTTGTCAGCTGATCTGTCTTGACCAATCTCCATATGGTCTTTTATCTCACTCCTCTGCCCCTACCCCCACCGTTACCCCCAGCTGTGTTTTGAAAACTGTGCCCCTTCAATCTTCCCCCAGTTCTGAGAAAGGATCCCTGACCTGAAATATTAATTGGTTTCTCTTTCTACAGATGCTGTTTGACTGGCTGAATTCTTCCAGCATTTCCTGATTTTGTTACAATATCCTATTTATTTATCATCTAGATTCCTCCTAATCTTTACTGAATTACTGGGCCTCAAGGCATTGATTTTAACATCATTTTTTCCCAAACATCTTCGTGATCTTGCGCATTCTAGCTTTGTAACTTCAGTTAACACCAGGCCATTCCACATAAATGTTTGAGATGATTATCCCACCTTCAACTGTATCATCATGCGATTATAGCCCACTCTCAATAACAAGCGCACTGAATTCGTTCACTCAGTTATACCGTTCTGCAGCTTCAAAAACTTCAAAAAGCTCAGTTCTTCAAGTGTACTTTCAATCACGTTTCACTTTCAACTAGGAACATTTTCAAGTTTACAGGTTCTGCATGAATTTTATTTATTAACGTTGGACCTTATTGTTGGGCTGGGGTTTGAATTATTTTATGAACAGAAATGGAATGCAACAGTCTCACTGATAATTATTTAGAAAGTAATGATAGTAACTTCTGTATATTCCTAGTTGAAATATAACCTACCTTCCATCAATTTTGCCACATGAATTAAATTTGAAATTGTAGTTTGATTGGCATGTTTCAAGACCAAACCACTGTATTGATTTGCACCCAGGCCATCTGTTAGGAGCTTGTCTATTGACCTTGAAGCTGCATCAGCCAAGATATAACACCGGGGACTAAGAAGACTGCATAGCTTACTCCATTGTTCAACATCCTGAATAGGAAGACAAATGGATTATCACTTTGATGCAAAATGCAAAGATTAATTTTCTCAATTAACTCAAATAATTAAATAACAATTTTCATTCACATTGTAGCTTAAATGCAGTAAAAACATACAAAATGCATCAAAGGAGATTTAACAAACAAAGTTTGACAGCGAGCTACATGATATATAAGAAATGATATAAATGGTAGTGTTGCAGTTCATTGAGGCTGGTGAAGGCTTGTTAATTGTAGATGGTCTGTCTAGAAGGGATGCAAGTAGAAGAAGGTGAATGAGGAAAGAAGGAAAAATAAATGCTATAACTGTGAGATACAAAACACTGCAGTTGTTGGAAACTGAAATAAGAGAATGATGTAAATACTCATCAGATCAGGCAGCATCCATGGTGAGAGAAAAACAGGATTAATGTTACAGGTTGATGACCTTTCATCAAAACTGGCCCATCCCGATACAAATAGTTGAATTCAGTCTTCAATAGTGCATGGGTCCCTGGACACTGGGATGTGAAGACGTAAAAAGGATAGGTATTGCAGCTCCTGCAGTTGCACTGGTAGGTGCGTGACAAGGGAGTGAGCATTGGTAGAGGAAGAATTCTGAGAGGCACGTGTCCCTTTGGAATGCCAGGAAGGGTAGGGAAGATGTATCTAGTGGTGACATTACATTGAAGGTGGTAGAAATTATAGAGGATGATGGGCTGGAAGGTGAGGATAACGGGAACTCCTGTTCTGGCTGGGAAGAGAGGTGGTGAATGCAGAAATGTAGGAACAGATGTTTTGAGAATTCTGTCAACTAAAGGTGGAGGGGAAACCATTGTTAAGGGAGATATTCCTTATGTGCAGGTGACTGCTTTATAAACACCTCCATTCAGTCCACTAAAGGTGATCCTGAGTTTCTAGTCACTTTCATGAAGCCTATCATAAGCTCAAGGAACAGCATCTGATCTTCTGACTAGGTCTGGGACAGCCCTCAGGACTTAATTTCAAGTCATCAGATCTCCAGTTTGTTTCAAAACTGGCCAGTTCTGATGAAAGGTCAGACTGCAACATTAATTCTTAGAACATAGAACAGTACAGCACAGGAACAGACCCTTCGGCCCACAATGTTGTGCCATACTAATTAAGCTAATGAAACCTAATTAAACTAATCCCTTTTGCCTGCACATGGTCCATATCTCTCATGTGACTATTTGAGAGCCTCTTAAACAACTCTATCTTATCTGCCTCCACCACCACCCTGGCAGCACATTCCAGGCACCTACCACTCTCTGTGTAAAAAAAAACTTGCCCCACACATCTCCTTTGAACTTTTTCCCTTCTTACCTTAAATGCATGCCCTTCAGTATTAGATATTTTGACCCTGTGAAAAATATGCCTACTATGCCTCTCATAATTTTATAAACTTCTGTCAGGTCTCCCTCAGCCTCAGCCACTCCAGAGAAAATAATCCTAGTTCAGGTTTTCTTTCTCCATAGATGCTGGATATTTCCAGCATTCTTTTATTTCAAATTTCCAGCAACTACAGCATTCATAATTAAGCAGCTATTTCAAAATGTTCAGCTGAAATTTAACTAAGTCAAAAAGAGGAACTCAATGATAAAGGTGAACCATCTGTGGTTGACAAAAGGGGTCAAGAAAAATACTAAGTCAAAAGTGGCAAAAGCTAGCGTTAGACCAGAAGGCTGGGAATTTTTCAGGAACCAGCAGTGGAGGACTAAAATGCTAATAAGGAAGAAGAAATTTGATTATGAGAGAAAACTGGCAAATAAAATCAAAACAACCAGCAAGAGCTTTGATATAGATATATAAAAAGGAAGAGGGTAGTTAAGGTGAGCGTGGGACTCCTGAGGATTGAGACTGGGGAATGAATAAAGGAAAACAAAAAAATAGCAGATAATTTAAACCAAAACCTTGCTTCAGTCTACAGGGTAGAGGACACTACAAACATCCCAAAGATAGTAGATAGGCTAGATTGAAATAGGAGTGAAAAACTTGTAACAATCCCTATCATGAGGGACAAAGTATTGGAGAAACTAATGGGACTAAAGGCAGACAAGTCACTAGGACTCAATTATGTGCTAAGAGTTTTCTAAGGATAAAGCAACAAAAGATGATAGAGGGGAACCTATAGATATAGAAGGAATTTAATATAGCATATAAAATGCTAGGAGATAAGATAAAAGAGATCACAACTTTGAGGAAAGTACATTAACAATAGATTGAAGACTGGTTATCACTGAGAGAGAGAGAAAGAAAATAAATAAATCTTTAGTAGAGTGGAAAGACATAACTAGCACAGTGCCCCAAGGACTGGTACTTGGCCCTCAATTATTTACCATCTATTTTGTTGACCAGGGGAGGGGGGGTTAAAATGCAAGGTATCCATGTTTGTTGATGACATGAAATTAGGTGGGAAAACATGATGCGAGGAGGATATCTGGACTCTGCAACAAGGTATATTTAGGTTGAGAGGGTGGGCAAACACATGGCAAGTGGATTTAATGTAGAAAGTGCGAGGTCATGCACTTTTGTAAGAGAAATCAAAAGGTAGACAATTATCTCAATGGAGACTGACAGCAAATGAGTGGAGTAGAGAGGGATCCAGAAGTCGTCGTGCACAAAACACAAAAGTTAGCATGCAGGTGCAGTAAGTAATGAAGGTAAATGGCCTCCTTATTTACTACATTGGAAGCAGTCCAGAAGAGATTCACTAGCCTAATTCCTAAGATGAGAGGGATTTCCTATCACTAGTGACTAAAAAAAAGACCTATATTCTCTGCAGTTTAGAAGAATAAGGGATGATCTTATTTAAATATATGAGATTCTAAGGGGCCATGACAAGATGGATATTTGAGATGTTTCCACAAGAGGGAGAGTCTAGAATGAGGTAACATAGTTACAATATAAGGCACCACTTACTCAAAACTGAGATGTATGGGAATTTCTTCTCACAGAAGGCAGTGAACCTCTGGAATTCTCTACACCCAAGGGTTGTGGAGACTAGATCATTGGAGGTATTTCAAGAAGTAGATAAATGTTTGCAATATTGGGGCACTGGCAAAGAAGAGGAATTGAAGCCTGAGGCAGATCAGCTGTGATCATATTGGATGACAAGCAGGCTTGAGAGACAAGGTGGCCTACTTCTGCTTCTGATTAGTTGTGTGTATTCTCATGTATTCTCTATGCCACAATTCCGGCATTGTTTTTGTTTCCCTCCCCTCTGTCCTCATTCATTCCCTTTTTTACATCCCTTCCAGATGCATTATCTTCAGATTGCAAGCCTTTATCACCCTCCTTCAGCCAGCAGCATCAGCAATGTTTATCTCCAGCCTATCACCCTCATGTACCCAGCTGTCAGGAAAGATGATTGATTTGGTTATTTGTTTCTCTCTCTATAGCTCCCTGACCAGCTGAGTATGTCCAGCAATTTTTCTCCTTATTTAAGAATCTTGAATGAGTTTAAAGTTATAGGGCAAGGTGGGAAGCCAGCCAAAATGGCATTTTAAGACAGTATATAATTACTTTGTTTATATAATTATTCTTTCATTTTCTTCTTGAAATTAAACCCTGAGCTTCCCATTGCCTGCCACTTTAATTCTCCACTGTACTCCCACTCTATCTGTCTGTGGCCTCCTGTACTATTACAATGAAGCCCAATGCAAGCTTGAGGAACAGCACCTCTTCTTCCATCTGGGCATGTTGCACCCTTCTAACCTCAATATTGAATTATACAACTTAAGGTAACTTGATTTTTCTGTCTATATCAGTCATCCATCTGTGATATCCATCAGCTTGTTTGTTCCAACCCTCTCCTCCCCTCCTTATTTTTTTCCTCTGAGAGTGGAGAATATGCCCAGCCTGACCTGCCGGGCTAACCCTAACCCTGCCTGCTCTGCATTTTGCAACTCCTACATTTTCTGTTTACGTCCTCACTCTCTAACTGTTCCCATTCACTCATTGACCAGATGACCTTGTTTACAGCTTACCCCCTCGGTCACCCCAGTTTACCCAGAGACCACCATCCTTCCCCACCTTCCCGGCAGACTAACAAGCTTCTATTGTCTCCTTCCCAGTTCTGAGGAAGAGTCTTCATCCTGAAATGTTAACTCTGTTTCTCTTACAACATATGCAGCCTGCCCACTTGAACATTCCTGGCATTTTCTGTTTTTATAATGGGGGATGAGTCTATTGCATATGAAGCTCAAAGCGTACATGAAGTTGAGGAGTTTATTATGAATGTAAAAATGTTACATCTTTTCATTTTCAAAGACAAAAATTGCTTATTAACAAAGAAGAGTAAATCTATAGGACAAAACTGGATGTGATAACCTCCAATGCAGAGTGGACTGTCTGAAATTAGTTTTCATAATGAAAATCTGTTGATCTTTCCCTATAAACAGCATACACCAGGTTAGGTCTGTAGTGTGAATGACTGTTCCCTGCTTGGATGAAGTGGCTGTACTGGACTAGATGGCCTTTACCATCCCCCTTTTAATATTGTCGTATTTGTACTTCACATTCTCTGCTTTCTAAAAAGAGATCTGAATTTATATAGTGCCTTTCATGGCTTCAGGACATCCTAAGATACTTTACAGAAAATTAAGTGCTTTTGAAGTGTAATCACAACTGTACTCTGGGAAATGAGTATCCAATTTGAGCAGGCATGGTCTCACATTAGCAATATGATAAAAACAAATAATTTGTGTTTATTGATGTTATTGAAGGATAAATATTAGTCAGGAAATGGAGAAATACCTTCCCTGATCGACACTGCTCTGAAGACAGGGGATCTTTTATGTACACCTGAAAGGGTATTAGGGATTTTAGTGTCTCTGCTGCAGGATAGTTCCTTGTAACTGCACTCTTCATATATCTGGAGTAAAGTGTAAATCCACATATTTTTATGACTACAAAGCAGAGTTATAGCACAGACCTACAACTAATGTGTACATATTGAGAACATTACGATTATATAGCTTAAATGCTACTTTGTGTTGATCCCTACTCAATGAATTTCTTAAAGAGCTATCTTGAGCTTTCCCCTGCTATTTCCACAAACCCATGTTCCTTTTTCAGATATTTTTCACTCCTTTAAAACTTTCTCTCTCCTTTAAATGCTATTATGGATTATTTTTCCAGCAGTGTTCAAATAAGGGATCCCTCTTATTTGAGATATCCCTCTGCATTAAATGTGAAGTTGATGATTGAAGATTTTTAGTTCTTTCAATTAAACATTGAGAAGGCTGAACAATTACCTTTGACCCCTACACCACAAAGGCTGCTTCTTTCATGCTACCTCTCTGTAACCTCTCCAGACTACATCACTTATTGAGAAGTCTGCATTTCTTGACATAGCCTTAACACAGCTGTTCTATTGATGTACCTGTTCTGAAATTTCTGACCAATCAGGAAGACAGGACAGTCCCTAAATTATGCATGAAGCATGAAATTTGATGTCTTCAGTAGGTACTGCACTACAAGCTTGATTTCTATTCTTTGCAACTATTCCAGATCTCCACTGCTGGCATCTTCAGGATTTCTACGTGGTCTGCAGGTAACAGATGCCTTGTTTGCAAGGGTTGATATGTACATCAACTTCACCATGGACGGCATCAACCAGACAGAACATTTTTTGATTTATTGCTCTAGCTAGAATCCCACAAATGCAATGGGTGATAGTCTGCACTCTTGTGGCAACCTAGTCACTCACAAATCTTACTAGAAGATTTATCAATAGGAAAGGATTATACTTCATTAACACACAGATGCTTTGCAATCACAGTAAAACCTTTCTCCAGGTGCGTGCAAGATACCCTGGCAACTAACATTATCCCTTCATTGTCAACATTCACTCCCTAATCCATCAGCATCTTAAGAATCCTGTCCCTATTTCCAAATCTCTCTGGAGACTTGCTATTCCACATTTTAGTACCTTCTCCACAATCCATGTTCCCAAATTCTCCTTTCCTCTTGTATGCTCTTCCTTTTTTTCCTCAACCCACAACGGTAGCTAATTTTTCACTCACTTCATTTTCATTTTCTGGAATTCCTTTCTTAAACCCCTCTATTTCTCAACCTTCCTTTGCTCTTTTAAATCATTAAAATAAATCTACTTGCCTAAGATTATAGTCATATGAACTCTCATTCTTTGCCTCAGTAGCTATGAAAGGGCAAAGGAATATTTATCCATGTTGTGTATTCTATTAATATGTGATTATCTTCTAGCTTTTCTGTTTATAAGTTGAATGAAAATAAACACACTGAATCAGATGGAACAGCAGTTTACATTCTATATTCGCAATTTACTCTACTTAAGTTTCTAAAGTTTTTATGATCTTTCAGAATTACAGACAGAGTAGTTACTAACCTCTTTCCGAAGAGGGTCTATCAGACCAATAATTGATGGGTACTGCTCTACCAAGTTTGTGTAGAACTCTATCATATCATCAGGATGTTTTAATACTCCCATTATAACTTCATATTTCTGTTTTTCCTGTAAAATATAAAATTGAAATGCTCATTTGTTATCCCATTTCAGTAGGGAAGGAGCGTAAAGGATAACAAGCTTCCCCCTGAAATTCCCAATATCAAAAAAAAAAGTCTCCAGCCAATTTGATTCACTCCATGAGCTATCAAGAAGCAGCTAAGGGCATGAGATAGAACAAAGGCCACAGGACCAAATGGCAACCCAGCTGTAATATGAAGACCTGGACTCCAGAACAAGCCATACTCCAGCAAAATTGTTCCAATGTAGCAGCATTTACATGACAACAAGGAAAAGTGACCAGGTTCATCCTGTTCACAAAATGCAGGACAAATCCAATCAGTCTACGCTCAATCATTCAGCAAAGTGCTATCAAGTTTCAGTTACTCACCAATAACCTATTCACCGGTGCCAAGTTTGGTTTTCACAAGGACAACTTGGCTCCACATTTCATAGCCTTATTCCAACCATAGATCAAAGAGGTAAATTCCAAAAGTTATATGAGAGTGACATCAAGGCAGAATTTGACCAAATATGGCATGAAGATGCCATGGTAGAACTAAAGTAAATGATCATGAAAGGGAATCATACCTCATACTAAGGAAGATGGTTATGCTTGTGCTTTATCAATCTAGCCTTATAGCTTCATTAAAGGAGTTCCTGAGAGCAGTCCTGGGCCCAACCATCTTCATCAATGACCTTTTTTCCATCATAAGGTCAGAAGTGTGGAATTTTGTTGACGATTGCACAACATTCCATTTGCAACTCATCAGCAAAGAAAGTAGCCCAACATCAGGCATTGGGTGATGTGTCAAATAACATGCACTACATAAAAGTGCCAGGGAATGACCATCTATAACAACTACTACAGTTGAAATTAAGTAGCACTACTATTGCTGGGTACTCCACCATCAATATTCCAGGGAGGGTCATCATTAATCAGAAAATGAACTGGCCAAACTACTTAAGTAATGTGGCTTTAACAGCAGGTGATAGGCTGGGTATTCTGTAATGAATGACACCCCATAGTCTTTCCACAAGGTACAGAGTACAAGTGAAGAGTGTGATTGAATAGTCTTCATTTGTCTAGAAAAATACTACTCCAATAACACACAAGAAGTTTGATACCATATTGTTTTACCTTGTACTACCTCAGTGTACTGTGTAATGAATTGATCTGTATGAACGGTATGCAAAACAAGTTTTTCACTGTACCTTGGTAATAATAAACCAATTCCAATTCCAAATTTGACTTACACCCCAACCAGCACCCTTAACATTCATTGCTTCTACTACTGGCAGTAGTATGTGCCATGTACAAAATTCACTGCAGTTACTCTTCATGGCTTCTTCAGAAGAAGCTCTAAACCAAAGTCCTCTATCACCAAAAAGAACATGTGCATCAATGATATCAGAACACCATCATCGTTGGTTCCCCTCAACATGGCTTAGAAACAAATTGCCATCCTTCACCATTGCTAGACCTAAATGCTGTAATCTTCTTCAGCAGGACCAAAGAGCTTCACCATCATCTGATCAAAGGCAATAAGGGACAGGCAATAAATGCCATCAATACCAGTGATGCTTGCAAACCAAAGATCAATGTATTTTAAAAAAACTCACATTTTTCAAGTGCCAACGCTACCATTTACTGTGAAATAAATTAGCTGAATTGTGACACATCATCAATTACACTGAAGTTTGAGTTTACATTCTGCCTTTGTCTTTCACAATACATGTGCTCCTTCAACATCAGGCTCCCTCGGCTATTTTTGTTTTACATAGAAAGAAGATTGTATCCCCGTAGACTTTCTTGTCAGTTATGTCATTATGCCTACAGAGTTTCAAAGGCATCTGAGAACCAGCCTTTCTGGGTCACAATAGATCTGTGTCACTCAGAGTACAGACAGAATTCCATTTGAGAAGACCTCTTCCTTCTGCTAGAGAATCTATGATCATGCTAATGCAGAAGGAGATATCGTCCCTGTCAGAAAAACCATTTGAATGTGCTTGTTAAAAAGAGACACAAAGTGTAGGGATAATAAACAAACAATTATATGATCACAATTTAATAGAGGAAAAAAATAATGCAAATTCAGTCACAGCAGTGAATAGTGAATGTCATCAGGCACAGCTTTAAGAGGGAAACAAAGGACTGCATATGCTGGAATCTAGATGAAAAACAACTGGTTCTGTCTCTGGTCAAGAAAGAAGCGGAGGGCAGTGAGGCTATCATGATGGGGAATGGAGGTAGTGTATATAGGGACTGGACACCCATGGTGAAGATGAGGTTGTGCATGCTGGAGAACTTAAAGCTATGGAAAAGTTGGATAGCATGCGATGTGTCATGAATGCAGGTGGAAAGGGATTTGGCAAGGGGAGATAGGATAGTATCCAGATCTGTCTCTGGTCAAGAAAGAAGCAGAGGGCAGTGAGGCCATTGTCTCTGGTCAAGAAAGAAGTGGAGGGCAGTGAGGGCAGCTTTAAGAGGAACAACAGTGCTCATGGTGCCTTCGCCGAATGTACAACAAAGATAAAAGATATTGGCATGAGGGTTTATAGAGCCATAAAGCCCAGCTAAAACTGAGAGAGTGTTCTTAGTGAGGTTTGCATTATGGAGCAGTAGAATCCGCCGTCCTTAATAGCTACCCTAACAGAAATTCCTAGCAAACACATTTTCACTATACTTATAAGTATAAGGCCTCCAACACAGTTTTCCTTGTTCCTG
Source organism: Pristis pectinata (assembly GCF_009764475.1). Classification (NCBI taxonomy): domain Eukaryota; kingdom Metazoa; phylum Chordata; class Chondrichthyes; order Rhinopristiformes; family Pristidae; genus Pristis; species Pristis pectinata. Next base: position 13,804,104 of record NC_067416.1, read on the forward strand.
AATCAACTGTGCATGAAGTATTGATTCACACTAAAATAATTAAGACATTCCACTGGCAAATAAATCAGACAAAATTTGAAAACAAGCTGATGAAGACATCAGGCAGGGTTACTAAAAAAACTGATCAATGAGGGAGATTATAAGTAGCACATTGAGTGAGGAGAGATTGAAAGGTACAGGAGTTTAGAAAGAGGATTTCACAGAAGGGCTGAGTGACACCATCAAGTGATTTGTACACAAGGATAAGAATCTTGATGATTTACAGATTTGAATAATTATGTGTACATGTAAATCTAATATAAACTCACATAATCCATCAGTTCATGTGCACCACAGTTGAGCATCAAATGCAGATCCTCCCCCAGTGTCAATTGTAGTGCGGTACATGCCTCTTGGATCATCTCAAAAGGTTGTTCTATACGATCATATCCTTTCTTCCAGCAGCCCAAGTGAGACATTGCTGCAGGCTGAATGTAGAAACATGCCTTTTTGTCTGTTTGTTTTGTATAAAAGATTCAGTGATCTGCATAATACCCCTTCCCTCCACCAACAAAAACAGAGATAATAAAGCTTGTCTGTTTTTATTAAATACTTGAATCCTAACATTTAACGTAAAATAATTTCTTGAGTGCTTAATATGAGTAAATGGATTACTATTTAATGTATTCTTACTCCAGATTTTGGTGCAAACATCCATTTGGTGATTTCTTGCTGAAGATCTCTCATCATTTTGAGACTCTGCAAGACAATATCAAATAGCTGTAATTACATTGTCAGATCATGCCAAGGTAGTAATACAAGTAAGCAGGTTTGCCAGACTTGTCAAACAATCAACGTTTTAAATTCTCAAGTGGATCGGTTAGCTAAATATTTGTCATGAGGAAAACATTAAAAACTATTATTAAAAAGGTTATAGCAGAGTACTTAGAAACATTCAAGGTAATCAGGCAAAATCAACATAGTTTTGTGAAAGGAAAATCATATTTGGCTAATTTATTGGAGTTTTTTTGAGGAACATGTGCGATGGACAAATGGGGACTGGTGGATGTACCATATTTTGATTTCCAGAAGGCATTTGATAAGGTGCTGCATCAAAGACTATTGTGGAAAATAGAAGCTCATGGTGTAGGAGGTAATCATCGGCATGGATAGAAGATTGTCTGGCTAGCAGGAAATGGAGTAGGCCTAAATGAACCCATTACTGGTTGCCAAAATATAACAAATTGTGTGCTTCAATAGCTTCAACTTTTTAGAATTTATATTAATGACTTGGATAGAATCATGAAATCATAGAGTCGTCCAGCACAGAAACAGGCCCTTTGGCCTACCATGTGAATTCTGACCATCAGGTACCTATATTAATTTCATTTACCCATACTTGGTCCATAGATTTCTAAGCACTGGCAATTCAAGTGCTCATCCAGATACTTCTTAAATGTTGTGAGAGTATCTGCCTCCATCACCCACTCAGGTAATGTGTTCCAGATTCCAACTAGCCTCTGGGTGAAAAAAATTCTTTCTCAGATCCTGTCCAGATCTCTTCCTCCCGTGTCCTCTAATTTTAGATAACTCTGCTACAGTGTAAAATTTCCTACCATCTATGTACCTCATAGTTTCGTATACCTCTATAAAGTCCCTTCTCAGCCTTCTCTGCTCCAAGAAAAACAAACCCAGCCTATTCAGATTCTTCTCATATCTGAAAATCTCCATCCTAAGCAACTTCCTGGTGAACCTCCTCTGCGCCCCCTCCACTGTAATCAAATCTTTCTTACAGTGTGGCAACTAAGACTACTCACAGTACCCCAGCTGTGGCCTGAATAATGTTTTATAAGGTTCTACCGTGATTTCCCTGCTCTTATATTCTATGCCCTGGCTAATGAAGGTAACTATCTATATACCTCCTTCATTACCTTATCTATCTGTGCTGCACGGTTCCCTGGACTTGCACACTGAGGTCTTTCTGTTCCTCAATACTTTCTGAGGCCCTACCATTCATTGTGTCCTTCTCTTTATTAGCCCTCCCAAAGTGCATCAGCTTATCAGCATTAAATTACTTCTGCCATAACTCTACCCAACTTACCAACTCTTCATTTTCAACCTGTAGCCTAAGACCATCTTCCTCACTATCAACCACACTACCAATTTTCATGTAATCTGCAGAGAAGGTATCCTAGATGAACACTGGAATGGGCAGATGATCTTATGAGGAAAGATTGCACAGGCTAGGTTTGTATCTACTGGAGTGTAGAAAATTGAGAGAGGACTTGATTGATAGATAATATCCTGAGTGGTCTTGAATGGGTGGAAGTGGAGAGGATACATCCATTGGTGAGAGAATCTAGAATTAGGAGGTCACTGTTTAGAAATAAGGCAGTAATTAAGATTTTTTTTCTCTCTCAGAGTAACGAAATGACCTACCCTTGCTCCTAATTAGTACACTTGTATGTTGGTAACTCAATCAATGGGTATGGATCCAAACTTACTTTCCAATATCAGCCATGAAAATCTAGAAACATTCCAGGGTAATACCATAGGAGCAATACACACAAAATGCTAGAGGAACTCAGCAGTTCAGGCAGCATCTATGGAAGGAAACAGATTGTCAACGTTTGGGGTCGAGACTCTTCATCAGGACTGGTGAAGGGTCTCGACCCGAAATGTCGACTGTTTATTTCCCTTCAATAAATACTGCCTGACCTACTGAGTTCCTTCCTCCAGCATTTTGTGTGTGTTACTCCAGGTTCCAGCATCTGCAGAATCTCTTGTGTAATACAAAAGAGCTGGTCACTGACTTCAGGAAAGGGGGCGGTGTACATGCACCGGTCTACATCAATGGTGCTGAGGTTGAGAGAGTTGAGAGCTTCAAGTTCCTGGGAGTGAACATCACCAACAGCCTGTCCTGGTCAAATCACGTAGATGCCACGGCCAAGAAAGCTCACCAGTGCCTCTACTTCCTCAGGAGGCTAAAGAAATTCAGTTTGTCCCCTTTGACTCTCACCAACTTTTACCGATGCACTATAGGAAGCATCCTATCTGGATGTATCATGGCTTGGTACGGCAACTGCTCTGCCCAGGACCGCAAGAAACTGCAGAGAGTTGTGGACACAGTCCAGTGCATCACGGACACCAGCCTCCCCTCCTCGGACTCTGTCTTTACCTCTCGTTGTCTTGGTGAAGCAGCCAGCATAATCAAAGACCCCACCCACCCGGGACATTCTCTCTTTTCTCCTCTTCTATCAGGTAGAAGATACAGGAGCCTGAGGGCACGTACCACCAGACTTAAGGACAGCTTCTACCCCACTGTGATAAGACTATTGAAGGTTCCCTTATACAATGAGATGGACTATGACCTTACGATCTACCTTGTTGTGACCTTGCACCTTATTGCACTGCACTTTCTCTGTAGCTGTGACACTTTACTCTGTACTATTATTTTTTTTACCTGTACTACATCAATGCACTCTGTACTAACTCAATGTAACTGCACTGTGTAATGAATTGACCTGTACGATCGGTATGCAAGACAAGTTTTTCACTGTACCTCGGTACAAGTGACAATAATCAACCAATACCAATACCACAGGAGTAGGCTGGAAAATAAGTTCCAATTTGAATCTTTCTTCCCATTGGTAATTCTGCTCCATTTCTGTGAATCTGAGGTAACTGATACAAGATTCATAAAATCTGGCACAAATAGGGTAGAATGTGTGTGACGTTTTGAGTGGATGAGTGGTGTTGGAGAAAGTATATTGCTTCTGCCATCTTTGCTGAGCCTCTACATGGCCCAAACAACGAGACTTAAAGTCTTAGGTGTCCTACTCTATTTCAATAAGTCATGGGCTAGGGATTCCCACGAGTTGGTAAGAATGTTATATCTTTTGAAGAAGGCTTTGCGAACTTCTCAGAAGTGTCTTCTTTGTATTCTTGGTAATCTTTTGCCATGAATTAGCTCAGATTGCCTGTTGTGAGACCCTGCTGTCAGGTATGAGAACAATGTGGTCTGCCTATCAGAGATGGCTGGGTGTAATCAGAACATCAGTGCTGGCAATTTTAATTTCATCTCTTGGGAATATTAATTACAATCTGTCCAGTTGCGATCCTGACCCCTGCCCATGCCTCTTCATATTCTTTCAGAGGAGGATTTTGGAGACACTGGTACTTCTCCAGTGCTTTGAGATTCCCACTGTAAGTAGCCCTCTGAAGCTTACAGCAGGGCCAGTAGACCATGAGGATTTTGTCAAGGCCATCATCTTCCTCTGATAGTGAAGGGCTGCACTAGCACACCAGAAATGTTGTTGAATTTCATCACCAATGTCTTTCTTGAGATATGGAAAGTAGCCTAAGATTTCCTGCAACTATTTGTGGAGTGATGTTGTACAATGTGAGCAGGTAAGTATTGGACCGGTGTTCTGTGAACGTAAGGAACATTCTCTCATATGCTTCACTGAATGAGTGGACTATGACCAGAAGCTTGGCCTCCAAATGTGCACATATTCAAGCATCAGCTTTGTACTGCAGCTTATTGACTGAGGCTTGAACGACCTTGATTCCATTGTGTTGGTATATAGGTTGAACAGTTTTCCATTCATTGTGTAGATCAGCTCCACTCTAGCAGAGGTTTGTTGGTAGTGAGGTGCAATGTTGCACTGAGAAAGATTGAGGAAACGGATTTAGCGATGACATTGACTTGTTTAACCCTAGTCTGCACTGGAATCGAGTCCGTGTTGGAACCATTAGTTATAACTACAGTTTGCATATCATCATGTAGCAGACATAGAATGGAAAAGAACTTCTAATGGCACAAAATCTGAAGAGGTTTCTCCAAAGTCCTTGCCAAATGACAGAGTCAGGGGGTTTTATGAGGTCAGAGAAGTACATGTACAGTGATCGATGCTGCTCCCTCTATCTATTTTTGTTGTATAATGAAGATCATGTTCATTGTACCTCTTGAGTATGGAATCCACAATACAATTTGGAGACCAGCTGCATGGTCACTGGGAGCCACTGTTGTCTTCAGTTGACGTAAGACCTTTTAGACCTCTTGTTGGTATGGGGTGATGGTGAGAATGGACCAGACAATATGGTGTGGAATGGAAGGGGAGGTTTGGGGGCTTGTGGGTCGTTTGGGTGTCCTACTTTACAGATGGTCTCGACATGCATGTCATGATTGATCGGTGAGTTGTTGATCTATGCTTTTTCCAACCACAATCTGTCCTTTATATCACAAGTTCTTTTTTGGACCTTGACTGTTGGGTGCCTGTACAGATGTCTTTATTTTCCCCTTAATACATGATGGGATTTATAACCCAGGAATACCCCTTTGTCCATGGTTAATAAGAATGTCTAGATCTCTCAGTCGTTCTTATTAAGTCACTCTGGGTGTTTTCTGGTAAAGATGTCAAAAGTTTTTCATTGGTACTAATTACAGTATATCTCACAGAAGTTCCGGGTACTTAGACACTCTGTGGATCCTGTTGGTTGGCAATTGTCAGGTTATCTGTAAAATCTGTCCAAGACATGGGGTTCTTGACATTTTCAACATTCATTTTCTTTCTGTAATGTTTCTGTTGCAGCTGTTGTTTTTGGACAAGGCTCCTAAAATAACCTAGCAGATTAGTGGTGGTTCTGGAAGTCTGCATTCATTCCAGTGTATTCCCAGAGCAATTACAAAACCAATAACTGGAAAATAAGTTCTTTACCTGAATAGATAATTTTCTAACTGGTTTCATCACGAGGTCAGGCCAGTCAAATAGCAGTTAGTCAAATAAATCAGTCAAATGCACAGTCTTACCTTTTTATAACCAAGACCAGGTTTTGGAACTGCTATCACTTCCTTCAGCAATCTTAATTTTCCACCAGATGACTTCCCACAGTCAAGTAAACTTATCAAGGGAAGTGGCATTCTCATCTCTTTTGGGGGTTCCTAAAATGAAAATTAGAATTTCATAGTGTACTTAAAACCTGGAAATATAAAAGTTGTCTTCATACAGCATAAAGTACTTTTCTAGTACATATATAATTTGGATTGAAAATCATAATTTTCAGGTACTTAGCAAACCTGTTTTCTCCTGAATATTTAGCAGATTTTTAATAATGGGAGCTATTTAATGCACTATTAATATGTACTCATTTTGCAGCTGAACTTACACCATACACCACACTGCACCACAACTAGCACAAACCAGACAGCGACTATATACTGACGTATTTGGATTAACAGCAAATATTAATGTTTAACTAAGTGAATGTTAATTTAGCACAAACAACATAGTACCTTCCCTCCTCAAAGATGGTGACAGCAATCAAGTTTGGATTGGAAGACAGAGGTGAAAGAGTGGCAAATGAAATGAAGGCAACTGAATCTCCGATATAAGAGTGAGCAGAAAATTTCCAACTTTGTAAGTAATTAATATAAAAGAGAGATAATCATGAAAGATTATTATCTGCTGAATAGGGCTACTATTTTTATTTTCTCTCCTAGCTAGACCTGTGACTTAAACTAAATAGGAATTATAACTTACTATTATTTTATCAAATAGTTAATTAGATAAACTGTTTGATAATAGTAAAATAATTGGCTCAATAAAAACTAATCAAATGTATAAACATATTATAATAAAGATAGGAGGCTATTTGCTCTTCTGTAGTTTCTGTAATTTTTTATATTTGTTTATGAGAATTGGATTTGTTCTGAAGTGACTGATAATGCCAATATGGAGACCTCAGACACTTCCACACATGGGACATGAGATGCCCAACAGGGCAGGGTGTGGGTGAGTAGTTTGAAAGGTGGTATGCTCCTTCCATCATTTATGCTAAGCTTCTGTGCATTCCCAATAAATAGACTTGAGCTTCTCAATATTATCCCAAATCTTCCTTCTCCACTTTGAGCAGTAACATCTCAGGGATCCCCAGGAGATGGTGGAGATGTTGGGCTTTCTCAAGGAAGCTTTGAGCGCATCCTTAAATCTGCCTCTGTCCCTCTGGTAATCTCTTCCCGTGATGGAGCTCAGAGTAGAGTCTCTCAGAATAGAGAGTGTCTGTTTCAGGAGTTGGGTAATGGGCATGTGAATGACATGCCATGCCCAAAGGAGCCAAGTGATCACTGACGAGACTACATCTGAAATACTATTTAGTTCCCTTCTTTAAGGAAAGATGTTAATGAATTGGAAGCATTAAAAGTTCAGGATTGAAAGCATTGAAACTGGAAGTTCAGAGAAGGTTTATTAAATTAATACCTTGGATAAGCGTAATGGGATGTATCAAAGCAGACTTTAAGGATCAATAATGGAGAAAGAACACTTCAACGATAAAAGGTTACAAATACTAAATTTATTAAGATATTAACAAAGCAACAAGTCACTAGGATACTAACAAAGCAATATATCTCCATGCATATTAATAAAGCAACAAGTCTCATGCCCTTTTGCCTGTCGGGGACACTGTAGAGATGATCGATGGCTGGCTTGGAGATCTCAAGGGTCCTGGCATCGTTCGCGATCCCGATCCAAGGAGAAGTCCGATGAGCTTGTTTATAGCTCATACTTATATAGTTAATAAGCCCGTGCTTCTTCCTTAATCTTACAAGCAATTGTCAGTTACATTTCAAACCTGTTAGCCTCTCTAACAAAAAGACAGGACTATTCATTACACCAGGATGGCAGAGTTAGTCCCGGTGACTCCTTTCTGAAAAGTAAGCTTATCTTATCCCACTACTATATATCCTTACAGCTATATGCTTTGAGGCCCCATCATCTCTTTGCAGCTGCATGCTTCAAGACCCCATGATTTACTTGCTTTTCTAAATGAGCCTGCTTGTTTGGCCTGGATATTTTTAGCTGAGAACTCCATCTATATCTATCTCCACTGATCCTTCTGTTATCCATCTTTCAAGTAGCCATGTTAATATTTTCCCAAGTGCACAAATTATGTACTTTTAAAAATTGAATAATGCCCTTGTGCATGTGCATACAAGATTAAAATATCAGTGTCTGATTATAGATATGTGTCCGAAATTCCAAGCTTCATTGTTTAAGCAGAGCCACTAACATTGTTATTTAAAATTAGTTACCATTTTTTGAAAATAGAAGAATATGTTTATCAAGGATCTTTAAAAACAATATTTTTGTGCATTTCCTTTCAGAATTATACTTATCTTTAAAATTTTCTTATCCAAGATTAAAACCTACCTTTTCATCATAGTTTTTTTTTAATGGAAACATTATTATCTCCTGAACATTATCTTGATTAATTACAAACATGCCTATTTTTATTCAAGCCTCACCCTTCAAATAGTGTCAATGAATCTGTTATTGTTCTTATGATTTTTTTAAAAAAATCAAAGGTTTAGCCTCCGTCAAGTTATATTCAACCTAATATTCTTTACATAATTTTATACCCAAAAACTAATTACCTATAAATTCCCTTTTGTAGACCTTTGTAAAGTGAAAAACATTTATCCTACTCATTTCATAGCTTCTTCTGATATAGTATATAATTGCCACTGTTGCTTTATCCATGTTTGTCTTCAGCATCTCACACCACATTTTCATATTAGCCTGTTTTCATAACAGTTTATGCTCCACTTAGCTCAACAGACATTGTTGAAATATCACTTACCCTTGAGAAGTAATATTGAATGTTATTAACTTTTCATCTCTATAAAACATACTATTACAATGGATGATAGCTGCAGAGAGATGACATGGTAATGGCAATGCTAATACAAACTCCTATTACACAATACTTCATAAATCTAAACCCTTTCTCTCATTACCTTTATAATTTCACTCTAGAATGCCACTTCACTTTCCTTTCCTCATCATTTTGGATCAATCTCCAGAAGATATTCACTCACCTCATCCTTATCCATTCAAGAATGCAGAAATATTAAAAGATGTGCAGGATTGCCTTGAGTACTAGTTACATTAAAGTCTAAACAATGTGATAAATATCCAAAGTGTTATTAATATCTAATAATTTAATGTTGCACAAAGGGTAAAGGGTTACAACTTGACTGAAGTTAGCAACCTTTTGTTATTTTGCTGCACAGTTACAAATTAGATTTTATACTGTTGTAATTGTATTTTTCATATACAGTAGTAATAAATAAACTTAAAAACAGATAGAGAAAGCCCTCCTACCTCTGCTTGGTTCAGTGAGGCAATATGTAAATACAAATACGTGTTCTGAAGTCTGGCTGCAGCCTTGGCTATTGCCAGCGATACCACACCAATTGCTACACTGCCGGGAAATGGTGGTTCTGGTGGGTAACGGGGATTGATTGTTTTTTCTGGAACAATACTCCTTTTGCCTGTAATATAAATTATCAATGTAAGCTTCTTGATTACCTTTGGTCATCTAAGAGAGCTTTCATGGCCCTTAGGTAATTAAAGCAAGACCTTCCTACAAATGGAGGTCACTTTACCGACCACATTGCTTTGTACTTGATGGGATGATGAAAGCATTCCAGCACTACATTTTTCATTTCCTCTATCCACCTGTTCCTAGAATACATGATGGTCTGGTGTAAGAAACTATTCCAATTATTTGAATGACCTGACTGCCCAGAGCTCAGAATGGGTCAGTACATTTTTCATATCAGCAGTACTAGCAGGGAGATGTACAAGGCTAGGGTATTCAGACCCAAAGTAATGCCAAACCTGCTTATGGTCCAAAATAGTGGATAGGCAATTGACTGATTGCTGCACAATTTGATGGAGGAGGGTGGAAGGTAACCCACTATCAGTGCGGAAAAATAAAAACAATTGTTTAGCTCTTTATAACAAAAATGCAACTATTGCCTATTATCCATTTTTAGTTCAGAATTTTTTGAATTTCAGTGTGGAAACAGAGAAAGAAGCCATCTCAGGTCAGAGGAGGAGATGGAGAAGCAAAATGTAGAGCCTGGAAGATCTGTGATTAGGTCAGGATAGGAAGGTAGGTGGGAGAGGCCATAATTAGTAGAGGAGAGGCCAAGGGCTTCTGGAGAGAAATTCTGCTTCTCTTAGCCCAGAGGGAATGTTGTAAAAGATATTTATTGTATTGTATTTAGTAAGGCTCTCACATTTCTCTTTCACTGCCAGGTTTTGAAAGCCCAAGGAAGCATTCAGAATAACTATTACATTTATAACAGTTCTTTAATGCAGTGATCTAAGTAAGATAATTATACCAACATGGATGCATCATTAATGTTCTTAATAATTATTGAAGGAGCCCAGTGTTCTTGCTAGACCTGAAGTTCAGTGGTGCAGCATGTAATGCTGCCGGGTCACAGCTCCAGTGACCCATGTTTAATCCTAGCCTGCGGTGCTGTGTCTGTGACTGCATGTGTTTCCTCCTGGGTGCTCTGGTTTACCTCCACATCCTGAAGATCTGCTGGTTGTTAGGTTAAATGGCTACCATAAATTACCCTTAGTGTAGGTGGCTCGTAGGAGGATCAGCGAGGAGTTAATGGGCATGTGAAAGATAATAGAGGAATACAGTGAAATAAGTGAGGGATGGAATTGATGGGAATGTTCTGAAAGCTGAAAAAGACATGATGGGGCAAATGACCTCCTATGTTGTAAGAAAATAATACATATTGAAGTTCCCTGGCTCTCAACTGCAGGACACTTACAAATCCACTGCTGCAAAATGGCAGGGGCTATATAATCAGCAAGTTAAAAACATGCTTCTTGGTTTTACATTTCTTTTTGAATTTCTACCCTCTTCTCTCATTCCCAATCCATTACCGTCTGCCATGAAGGTATTCTATGAGGTGCTGTGAGCAGGGCTACGTGCCTGGGAGGGGCAAGCAGGGGCACCAGGCTCTTCCAATAACCATTATGCACATTAGGAATGCACAGATTTTTATATAATTTGTCGATGTGAAGTGTCCCTACAAAGTAGTTAAATTTAAATTCCTGCACATACCTCTGCTATAGAATTTGTAGAACACCTCTAAAGTAAGTTCTAAACAAACCTTTAGGACTTTTCTTTTTCTTGCCTCCAACAGGAGCACTAAGAGCTGGAGGGGGTAATTCAGGCTCTTCAGGTTTTTCTTCTTCATCATCCTTTTTTCTTTGCTCTTCATCTTCTTCCACTTTTCTCCAAAAATAGTCACTGTGCAATTCAAATTCAGAATTGACACTTGGCTTGCTTCATATATAGGTAATGATATACAGCAGCAAACATTACATTCAAGACAAGACACAACTTTTAAATTGGTGCAATAGCCTTGCTGTAGAAATCTCACACGTCACACTTTACTCAACTGCCTATTTTACTGTCGTCAACTGCATCCAAACCTATTCCTCATCAATATCAAAGCGTCTGTACATTTTTTCTCCTTAATTCATTGTGTCAAATTGCTCCGCTAAGACCATCACCAATACTTCAGTCTCGTATCATATGGCACAAAATCCTCTTTTTAAATGCAATTTAATATAGAATTAAACTTTATTTGCATTGTTGGGATATTTTTCACAATTCAAATAGACGTTATACTTAAATTCAACTTGAATAAAAATAAATGAAAAATTTCCACTGCATCTAGAATGAAAATTTCAGGCTTCAGCTTCGGAGTTTCATCAAATCAAGAGCAGATTTCTAACCATTCACATTCAATAATTGGAAAGCTTTGCTCTTCACTAGCATGCTTTATGGTGGTGGGATCATTCATTTGGAAGTGCCTAAAGTATCAGTCAGTAAAACATAGAAAAATACAACACAAGGGCCCTTCGGCCCATGATGTTGTGCCAAACTATATGAACACCTACTCCATGATCAATCTAACCCTTCACAGCCCATAACCCTCCATTTTTCTTACTTCCATGTGCCTACTGAAAAGCCTTTTAAATGTCCCTATTGTATCAGCCTCTACAACCACCCCCGGCAGTGCATTCCAGGCACCCACCACTCTCTGTGTAAAGAACCTACCTCTGACATCTCCCGTGAACATGCCTCCTCTGACAAATGGATATCCTCTCATATTGGCTATTGCCGCCCTGAGGAAAAGGTGCTGGCTGTCCACTCTATCTGTCCCCCTCATAATCTTACATACCTCTATCAAGTTACCTCTCATCCTGTGTCACTCCAAAGAGAAAAGCCCTAGCTCGCTCAACCTTTCCTCATAAGACATGTTCTCTAATCCAACCAGCATCCTGGTAAATCTCCTCTGCACCCTCTCTAAAGCTTCCACATCCTTCCTATAATGAGGAGACCAGAACAGAATACGATACTCCAAGAGCTGCAACATTACCTCACGGCTCTTGAACTTAATCCCCCAACTAATGAAGGCCAGAACACCGTATGCCTTCTTAACCACCCTATCAACTTGCATGGCAACTTTGAGGGATCTATGGTCTTGGACCCCAAAATGCCTCTGTTCCTCCGCACTGCTCAGAATCCTACCATTGACCTTGTACTCTGCCTTCATTTCGTTCTTCCAAAGTGTATCACTTCACACTTTTCCGGACTGAACTCCATCTGCCACTTTTCCGCCCAACTCTGCATCCTGTCTATATCCTGTTGTAACCTATGGCAATCTTCTACATTATCCATAACCCCTCCAAACTTAGTGTCATTTGCAAACTTGCTAACCCATCCCCCCCACTTCCTCATCCAAGTCATTTATAAAAATCACAGAGAATAGGGGTCCCAAAACAGACCCCTGTGGAACATCACTCGTCACTGACTCCAGGCAGAATACTCTCCATCTACTACCAACCCCTGACTTCTGTGGGCAAGCCAATTCTGAATCCATGCAGCCATGTCTCCATAGATCCCGTGCCTCATGAATTTATGGATGAGCCTACCATGGGGAACCTTGTCAAACACCTTACACCACATCCACCGCTCTACTTTCATCTATTTGTTTTGTCACCTCCTCGATAAACTCAATTAGGCTCGTGAGGCACAATCTGCCCCTCACAAAGCTGACTATCCCTCATAAGACTATGCTTCTCCAAATGCTTGTAAATTCTGTCCTAAGAAACCTCTCCAATAGCTTGCCCTCAGTTCAGCATAAGACTCACCGGTCTATGATTCCCAGGATTATCCCTATTATCTTTCTTGAACAAGGGAACAACATTTGCCATCCTCCAATCCTCTGGTACTACTCCTGTAGCCAGGGAGAATGCAAATATTATTGTCAACATCCCAGCAATCTCTTCCCTAGCCTCCTGTAGTAACCTGGGGTATATCCCATCTGGTCCCAGGGACTTATCTATCCTGATGCTTTACAGAAGCTCCAACACTACCTCCTTCTTAACCTCTTAACATGCTCCAGCACATTAGCCTATTTTATGTTGATCTCACATTCATCAAAGTCCCTCTCCCTAGTGAACATTGAAGCAAAGTATTCTTTAAGGACCTCCCCTACCTCCTCCACCTCCTGGCACATGTCTCCCCCTTTATTCCCGACCAGTCCTACCCTCAGTCTAGTCATCCTCCTGTTCCTCACATACGTGTAGAATGTCTTGGGGTTTTCCTTAATTCTACTCGTCAAGGCCTTCTCAAGTCCCCTTAGTCTGGAAACTTAAGGTCCGACTCACTATCTCTGCAAGGGGGAAAAAAATGAACTAGGCACAGTGATGAGGTTTGACAAGAAGTTTCTGTACAGGGAGTAACCTTAAATGTGATATATCCAACAAGATTAGCTTCAGCAAACCACTACATCTCATCTGAAGAGTCATACGTGACCCAAAGAATAAAGGGGTAGAAATGTCAGGAATTACACACTACAGTCAGTTCAAATATATTTTTAATACAAAATCTGCTGAATGAAAGGATAGAAGGACCAGACACTCAATCTCTTCTCTCCTAGATTAGAAATTGTGTTGGGCCAGAATGGGATGCAAACTCATAAATACAGATTTCACATCAAAATATACTCCAGAAAAGTGCCTGCTCCACTGCCACACACTGGTCTAAAATCACAATTCTTCATCATCCTCAGTCTGGAAACACAAGTTAACATTTTCAGAATGATTACATTTGAAAAGCTAATTCAACTAATGTCATGTATTTATTAAAACAGATCTCTCACCAACCACCCTGAAATTCAAGCAACAAATAAACAAACTTAAATACTTCAAAATATTTAACAGCTAAGATGATGTAAATTAAGCTCAAGATACAATGATATAAAATGTAAAAATAAAGGAAATGGTTAACCACTGGAAGAATAAAACTGGTAGGTTAATAAAGCTGTCTTTACAAGATATTAATATGAAGTCCAGATGCAAATAATTTTATTGGAAAGGATTGGAGGGATGAAATATTCAAAGATCTGTACCTCAGCAGCTTGTCCACATGTGTCTGGTTAGCTGGTAAAAGCCCTTTCAGCAAGGAGTTCAATGGTTCATTGATCCATTCCAAGGCAATCTCGACAGATTGATTTTTTTGCTCATTATCATTATCACCAGCACCTTGGGTTGTATAGTTAGGGTCACTACAACAATTAGACATTGCAGCAAAACATACACTCTGGAAAGAAACAATTTGTGTTAATCTACATTTAATGCAGTTAAATAAAAATATTTTGAAATTGAAAGATTTTAAAAAAAAGTAACAGGCACAGGCTGATATATGGCAATTAAGATTTGTGCCACAAAAGTGGCATACAATAACCCACAATGAAAATCTCCAGCAAGAAAGAGTCTAACCATCTTACGTTGACATTCAATAACATTACCATCACTGAATTCCCCACCATTAACATTATGGGGATTACCACTAACCAGAAACTCATTTGGACCAGCCACATAGGTAAATGCTGTGGCTACCAGAACAAGTCAGAGGCTGCATATCCTGTGGTGTGCAAATCACCTCCTGACACCGTAGTCTTGAGGGACCTGGTGACTGACTCCTGCTCCTATTTTCTCATACTCTCCACCTGCCTGGATGAGTGAAGTTTCAATAGCACTTAACAAGCTCAACACTATCCAGGAACAAGCAGACCACTTCACTGGCACCCCATCTAGCAACCTAAAACTGATTCCCTCCACCACCATCCACACTGGCCACAGTGTGTGCCACCTACAAAATTTGCTGCAATTCTTACCCAGATTACTGCAATAGCATCTCCCAAACCCACAGCCTCTACCATCAGAAAGGACAAGGGTGGCAGGCACATGCGAACATTACCACCTGCAGGCTCCCCTCCAAATTATGTACAAACCTGACTTAGAAATAAATTGCCAGTCCTTCCTCATTGCTGTATCTAAATCCCGGAACTCTCTTCCCAATAACATTGAAGAAGGACATTGACCAGAGTCAAAAATTAGATAATTTATCAAATTTCATCAGAATTTGAAAAGTTTATCAATTTGAAAGATTAAATTTGTTTTTCTCTCCACAGATCCCGTCTGACTTGCTGAGTATTTCCAGTATTTTCTGTTTTTATATCCAGTAGCTGCAGTTTGTTTCTTGAAATGACTCTCCAACCCTGTTTTGCAGGCTGCCAGAGACAGTTTTTCTCCCTGTACCATTGTAAAAATCTTTTCAATTGCACATGTTATTCCAAGCTCCATGCACATAAACAACTCAGCATGATGACTTAAGGCAACAATGCTTAACTGCAACTGCTGCCATGTTGTTGAATAGTTGGGGTGAACTGTCTGGAAGAGTGGCAGACATAGGAGCAGGCATTCTGCTTCTCTGACAGGGATATTAATAGAATGGAGGCAGACCAAGAGCAGGGACTGGGCAGTTCAGGAGCTCAAAATAATACTGAAAGCTTCATCTGAATATAACAAATAAAAATCAATTTTCTTTTCGGAGCTTCGCAACAGATACCAAATAAAAAACTTGTATCACATATACCATGAAGTACTGCACAACAGAATTACTGCTATATGTTGGGATTTACTTTATTGTGCATTGTCCACACTTTTTTTGAGACACACAGACCAATATGGTAATGGGAATATAGTGATGACAATTGCCTATTGCAAAATGATCGTCACTGTCCAATTTATTTTGGTTCCGTGTACAATAAATACACATATGGAACTATGCAACAAAAAGTTTCAGTCTGCTCTATGTGTGCTTATCAGGACCCAAATTTCATTTTGCAATTGCCCGAGTGCTGCAATGTGATCCCATGCAAAGTTATGCACAAAACAATTGAGTTTCTAGGCCAGTAGGTTAGCCATTCCTTGACATTAAAATTTGAAAATAAAGTTCTACACAAGTTGTTATAATTTTAGACATGTCAATTTTCATTTCTAAATTCAAATTGTATATATTAGAAAAATGAAAACTTCTGTTAAGATTTGATTTACTGTTTAGTTTTTAGTATGGATGAACAAAAGTCGTAATTCAAATTTCACATTTAACTGGAGGGAAACAAAAAGTATTTAAGTATAAAGGTCCAGAATTGTAATTAAAACAAAGGTTCTTGCCATCATTACCCCAAAAATGTGACACCAAATTCTGACAATCACACAGTTTTACAAAGAAATCAAAAACTTCTGAGATATCTGGCTATTCAAAGGATTGTGCTGCTGCAATCTTTTCAGAGGCAATCAACACTGAATTAGTACTTTGAAGCAAACTTCAATGCTTTATGCATAGTCTCTTTACAATTACCTTGAAAACCTTGTTGAATGAAGTGTAACTGAGTTTGTAAATAACACATTATGTCGCTTACTGGACTGAAGAATTAATTTTATATGCAATTCTTTTTATTAAAGAATAACATTTGGAAATTCTTTGAGTTTTTTTTAAACTTTATAGTATTTCAGCTTCTACATTAATCCATGTAGAAGTCCAAACTTTATTTAAACATTTTAAGAGTTATTTAAAAAAAAATCAATCATTTTCACTTTCTGGGGTTTGCTGTTATAGATTACCTTTTTCAATGAATATCCAAATACTGAAATTTTGAGTGAGCCACTCAACCACACGTTTAGCAATAACAGCATCTCTGTTACTTACCTCAAACTGTGTTGAATAGTACGTAAATTCCAAATTACATGGCAGTTACAAATTCACTCGCCAAAATAATGTTACTACCCAGAAATATGATTGAATAATGCTTTTTTCTCAGCATTATGCAATGCCCAAAGTGAAAATAATGGGCTTTGAACCATTTCTGAGGGACTTGGATCAAGTTATCAGGTGAATAACTGCTGTTAAGCATTCCTGGGCAATTTGGTTTTCCAGACACAGTGCTAAACTGGAAATACTATCCAATGTCTCTTATTTACCTTTCATTCTTCACACTGGAACTCCACATTCTCCATCCTTACTACTGCACCAACACACCTCCACAGCTATCCTCACGGTCAATTCTGACCCATCTCCTCCCCAAGGCCCTCCAACCCGAGATTCCAGAAAGCCCCAAAAGAAATCTTTGATTTCTACCCCACCCCATCTCACCACTTATCTCATTTCTGGCCCTATTTTCATTTCATTTCTTTTGATCCCCCAGCCCCCACATCACAAGTGTCAATATAACACACAGTTCCCCAACCCAACCATAGTATAGCATGGCAGAGGCCTCAGTGTCTCCATACTTATCTTCCCTCAATGGCATGGCACAGCCCCCAATTCTCTCCACTACCCTCCCCCATCCCATCCCCCTGTCCTATCATGGCATAGATCTCCAATGTTCTTCTGCAAGCCCTTTTGTCTCCCCATTTGTCTTCTCCCACCCCACCCCACCTAGGATAGAGGCACAGTGATTATATTATCTCTAATGCCTAACCCCACCATCACAGAACAGAGCTCTGATGTTTGTCCCCAAACCCCTCTCCCCCCCACCTGTTTAAAGCACAGGTCTTCGGTGACTCCTCAATCCCCTACTCTACTCACTTTGCACTCATGACTGCGTGGCCAGGTTCTGCTTTAACTCCATCTACAAGTTTGCAGATGACACGGCTGTAGTGGGCTGAATCTCATATAACGATGAGTTGGAGTACAGGAAGGAGACAGAGAGCCTTTGACATGGTGTCATGACAACAACCTTTCCCTCAATGTCAGCAAAACAAAAGAGCTGGTCATTGACTTCAGGAAGGGGGAGTGGCGCACATGCTCCTGTTTACATCAACAGTGCTGAAAGGGCTGAAAGCTTCAAGTTCTGAGGAGTGAACACCACCAATAGCCTATCCTGGTCCAACCACGTAGACACCACGGCCAAGAAAGCTCACTAGCGCCTCTACTTCCTCAGGAAGCTAAACAAGTTTGGCATGTCCCTTTTGACACTCACCAATTTTTAATCGATGCACCACAGAAAGCATCCTATCCAGATGCATCATGGCTTGGTACGGCAACTGCTCTGCCCGTGACCACAAGAAACTGCAGAGAGTTGTGGACACAGCTCAGCATATTGTGGAAACCAGCCTCTCCTCCATGGACTCTGTCTACACTCTTGCTGCCTCGGTAAAGCAGCCAATGTAATCAAAGACCCCACCCACACCAAACATTCTCTCTTCTCCCCCCATCCATCACACAGAAGATACAAAAGCCTGAAAGAACGTACCACCAGCTCAAGGACAGCTTCTATTCCGTTGTTATAAGACTATTGAACGGTCCCCTAGTAATGATCAGATGGACTCTTGACCTCACAATCTACTCATTATGGCCTTGCACCTTAATGTCTGCCTGCACTGCACCAATGTGCCTTAATGACTACTGCCCAGTGGCTCTGACATCCACCATCATGAAGTGCTTCAAGAGGCTGGTCATGGCATGCATTAATTCCAGCCTCCCAGACAACCTCAACCCACTGCAAATTCGCCTACTGCCGAAACAGGTCTACAGCGGATGCCATCTCCCTGGCCCTGCACTCATCTCTGGAGCATCTGAATAGTAAAGACACCTACATTAGACTATTGTTTATTGACTACAGCTCCAATTTAAACACAATAATTCCAAGCAAACCCATCTCCAAACTCCTGGACTTGAACTCAACACGTCCCTTTGCAACTGGATCCTTGACTTCCTGACCAACAGACTACAATCAGTAAGGATAAACAGCAACACCTAAGCCATAATTATTCTCAACACTGGTGCCCCACAAGGCTGTGTCCTCAGCCCCCTACTCTACTCCCTCAATGTCAGCAAAACAAGAGAGCTGGTCATTGACTTCAGGAAGGGGAGTGGTACACATGCTCCTGTTTACATCAACTGTGCCCCAGTATGATAAGATGGACTCTTGACCTTACAATCTATCTTGTTATGACCTTGCACCTTAATGTCTACATGCACTGTACTTTCTTTGTAACATTTTAGTCTGCATTCTGTTATTGCTTTACCTTGAAATACCTCAATGCACTGTTGTGATGAATTGATCTGTATGAATGGCATGCAAGACATTTTTCACTGTACCTTGGTACATGTGACAATAATAAACCAATTTACCTATTTACTGTAACACTTTATTCTGTATTGTTATTGTTTTCCCTTATACTACCTCTCTGCACTGTTGTAATGAAATGATCTGTATGGATGGCATGCAAAACAAAGTTATTCACTGGACTTCGGTACATGTGACAATAATAAACCAATTTACCTCTCTCCACCCACAGAACAGGGCCATAAACCCTCCCTGGCCACTGTCATCACACTGCAGGCTCCAATGCTTTCTGTCAAACCCTCGAAAAGTACAGGTCTTTGATGTCTCACCCTCATCCTTCCCCTCTACACGAAGCACAGGCCCTGATGCTTTCACCACCCCAGTCCTTCCCACCACCAATAAGAGTGCACTTGAACTTCAGCCACATGTCCTGTCATTTCAAGCCCACACAGTGCAAGTGGTAATTCATGCTTGGGGGAATTATTATTGAAGATTAGAAAAATTGACAAATTTTCAAAGAAATTTAATATTTGTCCTTTTTAGTCACTTTTTCTCTCTCTCTCTCAGTACACACAGTTTCTTTTTCATTTGCTATTTTTACTTTAACATTAAATTTATCCACTTAATATTTTTATCTCAATTTACACGTTCTTTATTTTGCAATGCCTTATTCTTATTGGTTACGATGGTCTCACTTTGCTTGTTCCACCATTGACAATCCAGACTTTTGATCACTTGCAAAAGAGTTTTAAAACTTCGGAAAAAACCTGCATATGTTCATCATCTTTCACAACCTCATTACACTGCAATCAACGATATACTTTTGAGGTGGAGTCATTGAAAGGGCGATTCAAATTACCAGCATTTGCTCTGAAACATCCTGCCACTTCAAAGTAATGCGGAACAATTCAGCTTGTATAAAAGGGTTAAAAAGCATCTGAAGATCATTTTGAAACATCGGGGGGATAATCTGTATGATTTTAGAGGAAAAGCTGTTTTGTACACTACCTTATGTAATTCTTGAAAGTCAATGAGATGTTTGGCTTGAATGGTATCCTTACCAGCCCTAACTTGCAATGTAGCAGCTACTGCTAACACACATTGACATTTGACTTTAACGCAATGTACTTGGAAGCAGAATATAAACCACTGCCGCTACCATATCGGGTATTTGCTGCTACCAACTATCTTCTGGGCATTTATTCCTTCCTACAAAAAAAGTTTGCCAATTGAGACACAGGAGACTGCAGATGCTGGAAATCTGCAGAAATACACAAAGGAGCTGGAGGAACTTAGTGAGTCAGGCAGCATCTGTGGAGGGAAATAGACAGTCGATGTTTCAGGTCAAGACCCTTCATCAGGACTGGAAAGAAAGAGGGGAGACAGCCAGCATAAAAAGGTGAGGGGAAGGGTTGAAGCAAAAGTTGGTGGGTGATAGATGGATCCATGTGGGGGGGGGGGGGGGGGGGGGGGGGGGGGGGGGGGGGAAGAGTGGGAATGATGTAAGAAGCTGGGAGGTGAAAGGTGGAAGTGACAAAGCGCTGAAGAAGGTGGAATCTGATAGGAGGACAGTGGACCATGGAATAAAGGGAAGGAGGTAGGGAGAGGAACTAGTGGGAGGAATGTGTGGGTGATGAGCATATGGAGAGGGTGGGGAAGGGGAAAGAGATAAGGCGATGGGGACAAGTGGGGATCTGGAAAAAAGGGGAGGGGAGTGGTTACCAGAAGTTAGAGAAATCGACGTTCATGCAGTCAGGTTGGAGACTACCAAGGTGGAATATGAGGTGCCGTTCCTCTAATCTGTGTTTCGCGTCAACTCAGCAGTGGAGGTGCTCCCGGTGCGGCCTTCTCGGTGAGACCCAACGCCGAATGGGGGACTGCTTTGTTGAGCACCTTCACTCCGTCCACCATACAAGCCAGGATCTTCCAGTGGCCAGCCATTTTAATTGCACTTCCCATTCCCACACCAACATGTCTGTCCACGGCCTCCTCCACTGCCGAGTTTTCCATGGTCCACTGCCCTCTCCTATCAGATTCTATCTTCTTCAGCCCTTTATCACTCCCACCTATCACCTCCCAGCTTCTTACATCATTCGCACTCTCCCCCCTCCCTCATCTGCCCATCACTCCCTCCTCACCTGGATTCACCTATCACCCACCAGCTCTTGCTCCACACCCTCCCCCCACCTTTTTATACTGCCAATCGAGAGCTTTGCAGAATTCAATTGAAGATAATGGTGAAAGCCATAACTGCAGGTAATTTGACACATATCTACCCAGCTCTACTCCCAAGCCCTCTGATGCCTACTGAAACAAAGCCTTCCTTATCTACTCAATTACTATATTAGTCAACCTGTTTTGTTTTCTTGTGGTTAGAGTATTGCCAGCTTCCATTTTGTGTTTGTATAAGGTAGCCTCTATCCAAAATAATTATCACCAAAACATGTCAGCTGTAATTTCTTTTTCAAGGTCTTCAGGTGTACAAGTGAAAAAGTTTAAAGTATCTATATTATCATTACTGTTGATAATAACAGTTCATGAAAAGGACTGAAGAAAGCAGGAATCCTAGATTGTGAAATAATTTTCAAGTGTTTAGTTTATATCATTTTGTAAATGTAGACTCTAAATCAGCACCTTTTCAAATAAATTGAAAATACATTTCTATGTGTTACCTGTATACATCATTGCCAACAATATTTTTGATCACAATCGTGGCTATTATAGTAAGAGAAAGTCAATTTCTGATTTTTTAAAAAAGTAGGGGATTTCAAGGGTAGGTACAATGGAGAGCAATCAGTTTGATTTTTTTTTTCTGAAATTGTCTCTTCAGCTATGTCCTAACTTCAACTGCTTTATGACGGGCTTCTTTCAGAAGCTTTGCAAGACAGGCATGTCAAGAGGCAAGTGCATATAGTAGATTATCTACAGCAAAACTGGAAAGGCACTACACCTTTCACCAAGTGCTCATCAATTCTTGTGCCACAGTCCCATTCACTCAATATTAATTAACACCTGAACAACTGCTTTCATTGATTTCTTTTAAATGGTATATTGTGAATATTATTGCACTTAAATTCACACTGCCTAATTGCACTATTTAAACAAATAGTAGCAAAAGAAACTAAATCATGCTTTTCTGTAAGAATAGTGTTGACAGTGCTCACGAAAGGAAATACATTTTGGAATCATTTAAAAATAGCCAAGAAGAATGAACAGAAAAGAAAGTCCAAAGAATTATAACTCTTCAGAAGCACGAAAGGATTGTTGTGGAAAGAAGTGGAAAAAGAGTGCTAAGAAGATCAGGAAGCAAACAATTTTAATTTTTACAAAAATGATAACTCATTTAAGATGTCTTCAGTATAATTTGTTGCTTTTTTATTATTTTGTAAAAGGATTTTTTTTGTTTTTTTTCTAAGTTGATATTTGGCTTACCTATATTTTTCTACAATTACTTATCTGATCATTCAAATATGCTTTACCTAACCTGGTAGCAATTTTCCTTTGCCCATGATAACTTTTAACACAGCAACAGAGATACCTAGGTACTCATGTTTATGTAGTTTTGGCAGAATATTAGAATATTTACTCAATATGAAAAAGCCCTTCTGGACTTCTCCACTTTAGGGAATACAGATCTTTTTCCCTAACCTCCTGTGAAAAAAAATTAAACAATCTCATTAAGGATGCATATAATTTCCAACCCTACTTCTGAAGAAATCCCCTTTCCAGTATTAAATGTGCCATTTTTTTCTCCCAGAACAATTATCTTGAAGAATATGTTCCCATATCCTGAGGAAGAAGATTTTTTATTCTTATTTCCATCTTAGCTTAGGCCTTGATTTTCAAACATGTTCAGTTCTTTTCCACTCATTGTTCAGGACAAGTAGCTTTCTTATATATACTTGCGGATCTCCCCAAAAGTTGATCATTTGCAGCATTTGGCATACTATGGGGAAGATGCAAAAAGACTCTGAAAGGATGTAGACCAGTTAAGAGATTGGTGATGAAAGTGGAAGATGGAGTACTTTGTGGGAACATACAAAATTATCTTGCTTGGTATGAAGAAATGAATAGTAATTTGTTTTTTTGTTAAGGTTCTAATTAACCATGGGTGAGAAATGGTAGGTTAGACTTTATTACAAAGGTTTGGGGCATAAGAGAAAGGAAGTCTTATTGCAATTAAGTTGGTGAAGCCATAACTTATTGTCTACTTGTCTAAAAAAGGTTGTACCTGTCTTATAGCAGATACAACAAGGTTCATTCAATTGATTTTTGGAATGTGGATCTCTTCCACAAGGAATGACTGAATAGATTAAAAAGAAAGAAAAAAATTTTATAATGCCTTTCATGAATTTTGGATGTCTCAAAGTGCTTTATGCTGTATTTTATGTTGCAAACCAGGAAAATGGGCCGATATTCTCTGGTGTTTAGATGAATAGGAGAAAGTTTGTTGAAACGAAAGAGTTATTGGGTGCTTGACAGAGTAAATGCTGACAGGATGTTTTCCTTGCAGGATAGTCTACAATTATGAAGTGCTAAGCTATGCAGTCTGCTGTTTGGGGCAGAGTTGAGAAGTTTGCTTATGACAAGGTCATGAATCTTTGAAATCCGCTACCCCAGAGGGCTATGGATGGTTTGACAACGAAGATATTTGCAAATGACATAGATGGGACTATTCAATAGCAGGGGAGATTAAAGGATACGAGGATAGGGAAGGACACTGTTGATTTGAAAGTTCGGCCATGATGCTATTAAATTGCAGAGCAGGTTTTTGGGCTGTTTCACCCACTTCTATTTCTAAAGTTTCTGAAGGCAGAGCCAACAAATTCTAGAACTCCCAACATCTTTAAGTGTTTTAATCCTTTCAAGAAGTCAGTTACTTGTGCAATACAGCTTTGGACAACTGGTCAGCTGATTTAAAAAATGGAAAATGCTGGAAATACTCAGCACATCAAGCAGTATTGTGGAAAGAGAAACACAGTTAACATTTCCAGCATTTTCTGTTTTTATTTCAGATTTCCAACATCTGCAGTTTTTGATTTTCAGACCTGCTGATTTGTCTAAAATGCATGCTTAGAAAATCCTCTAGCATGCCTGGCAACCATAACTAGTGAATAACCTCTGTAAATGAGATTATTAGAAACAACACATACAGACACCTCAGCTATTGTCCCACATTCAACCTGATGTTCCCTCATGAATTCATCTTTAATTGTGCATTGCTTTGGGGACTGCAAAAGGCATTCCATTTTCAGCACCTTGTTTGTTTACAGTTATGATTCCCACAGCAAATAATGATATTGGAGGAAAGTCCCAATAAAAATCTCAGCAGAAATTAATGGAATATATACACCACCTGCTTCTTCATACATTTAAAAAGCTTACTTAGTATTAGCTTTTGCAATATCAACCAAGCTTTAAAATCCAAGTTTTGGGAGTTGTAATGTTTGTAACACTTAATATTTCAGATGATAATATTTGTTAATAAATTGTATTTGACAATCATCAAGCAATTGCAATGAAGATATGGATAACATCTGAACCAATAATAAGGGATTGCAAAATAAAGAATGTGTAAACTGAGATAAAAATATTAAGAGGATGTATGTTAAGTTAGAAAAAAACATGGGGACTTCCTAATAGTAAAATCGATCACATAGCATCTTTAATGTTAGTTTCATAACATCTGAAATATTCAATTGCAATTTTATCAAATATTAGAGGGAAAATTATTTTAACATCAGGAATAAAAAAGATCTGGACATTGCTGAAAGTTGTACATCATTTTATACAGTCTGATCTTATAGCATTTCACATACAATGGGTCTTGAAGGAAAATTACTTTTAGGTAGCAGAATAAAGTCGTAAACAGTGAAGTATATTTATCCCACCATGAACAAAATATCTGATCAAAATCAAGATGACACCAGCAATGTCAACAGATTTTGCCTTACAATTAGTAACCACAAAACAAAGATCCTACACCAACCAGCCTCCACTATACACCACCACCCTCTAACAATAAAGATTCGTAATGAGATAGTGGAAAACATGGACCACTTCCCATATAATAGAAGCTGCCTTTCAGCAAAGCCAGATATCAATAATAAAATTCACCACTGCCTTCAGTAATCCAGCACAAGCCTTTGGTCAACTGAGGAAAAGAGTGTTTGAGGATCAAGCCCAACACAAAGGTCATGGTGTACAAGGTAGCTGTGGTCCCTACCCACCTGTATGCTTTTGAGACTCAAAGTACTGGAGAGATACCATAACGCTGTCTCTGCAAAATCCTCCAAATCTACTGACAGAATAAATGCACCAACATCTTCAACACTGAGGCCCTAATTATACTCAGTCAACTCCAGCGAAAAGGTCACACCATTTGCCATCCAGCTGCCCAGCCTGATAAGCACCTCCTGCCCTATCTGTGGCAGAGTATGTAGATCCCACGTTGGCCTTAGGACCCATGGAACTAGAGACACAAGGGATTGCAGATGTTGGAACCCGGAGCATAAAACAAACTGCTGGAGGAACTCAGTGAGTCAAGTAGCATCTGTAGAGGCAAAGGGATGGTCAACGTATAACTCTGAGTCAGGACTGAGACTATGGAAGTATAAAGATGTGAGAGGGAGGGGTGAGACAGGGGCTGATAGGTGATAGTTGGAACCAGTGAGGTCAGGGATAATGGGCAGTTGGAGCTAGGTCTGGTAGAAGGAGGGGGGAGGTAAGAGACAGAAGTTAGTGGCTGATAGGTGGAACCAGATAAGAAAGAAAACAAAGAAAAATGGGTAGATGGAGTGAGGGGAAGGGGAGGGCAGAGGCTGGAAATTGATGTGGAACCAGACAAGGGAAGGATGATGGGCAGATGAACCCACTCCCTCTGTGTTCCTTTCCCACTCCTACCAGTCCACCTAGGTTCTCTCTCCATGTTCACTTTTCCCATTTACATCTGCCCATCACCCACAGACCTATCCACCCATATTTCTTCTCCCATGGCCTACACTCCCTATCCCCTCCCCCATATGGTTCCATCTACCATAAGTCAACCACATTGATGGATCTGGAGTCACATACTGGACTGACTGGGTAAGGATGACAGATATGCTTCACTGACAGAATCTATGAACCATTTGGAATTTTACAACATTCCGGTAGTTTCACTGTTATAATTACATAGACTATTTATTTAATTACTTGAATTTAAATTCCCCAGCTGTCATGATGAGATTCAAACTCATGTTGTTACGGACTCAGTGAAAGTCCCTTTAAGATAGAGTGTGTGTGTGTATGTGTGTGTGGGGCGTGTTTACGTCAATAGAAGATAAAGGACGTAATGACGTTGTTGAAGACGTTAGGAGAGCGAGAGAGAGAGAGAGAGAGAGAGAGAGCGAGAGAGAGAGAGCGAGAGAGAGAGAGCGAGAGAGCGAGAGCGAGAGAGCGAGAGAGCGAGAGAGAGAGAGAGAGAGACACCAGCCTGCTTGTTTTCTCTATCGATGGATGAGAAACAATGACTGTGTTTGCCACTGAAATCCATGTATGGAAATTGGAAGTAATCCGGTGGAGTTCACTTCGTTGCTGACCTGGAGAAGGAAACAGGTATTTGTGTGTGGATGACCTTGATTCGGATGCTTTTCAGGGTGAGGAAGTCACTACCGAGTAAACGCTGGAGTGTCGTTTGGGTGCCATCATGGAACATTTGGATTTCGTATTTACTCTCCCTATGTTTCTCTACGTCTACGTCTTACCTTCAGACAACGGTGGTTGTTGAAGAAGCCCTTGCTCATGTTTCACCTTATAGCTTGCGGAACTGAACTTTAAGAACCATTCCGGAACTGGGAGTTTTGGACTTTGCCACACACACACACAACAAGTTTAGTTTTGGGGTTAACGTTCAAGGTTTAACATTTTTGAATTCTAACATACTAACATTTTTACTTTTATTTTACGTATGGTCATAAGTAGTGATTAATAAAATAGTGTCTAACACTGAATCATGCTCAGTGTGTTTCTTTTGTTGCTGGTTCATGACAAAATTGGGGGCTCGTCCGAGATAGTTCCCAAGGTTAACGAGATTCGTCCGGGATCCAATCCAAAGATTAACGAGTGTCGTCTGGGATCGTTCCCCAGATTGACGAGATTTGTTCGGGATTCAATCCAAAGATTTTTGAGGGAGGTCTGATAAATTCTTTTTAATTGGCTTGTGTGTGTGGAAACCAGCAGCAGTGGATATTAAGGCATTTTTGGAGTCACCAACCCAAAAGGGATTGGAGGTGGCGAAAAAGGACGATCTGATAAAGATTGCTACAAGGTTAAACCTTACAGAAGTAAAGCAGTCTATGAGAAAGGCAGATATTCAGAGACTGATAGCTGGCCATTATGTGGAAAAGAAGGTGTTTGAGAAGGAAGTGTTAAAACAGTTTCCTGGCAGTGAAATAGCAACTTCTGAGGCACAGGTGCAGCTGGCAAAGATAGAGGCTGAACGAGAGCAAAATAAATTAGAAGCTGAACGAGAACAAAAGAGATTAGAGGCTGAACGAGAGCAAACCCAGTTAAAGACAGAGGCCGAACAAAAGAAATTAGAGGCCGAACAAAAGATAACTCAGATGAAGATAGAGGCTGATCTAGCAATGAAGCAGATGGAATTGAAGAGGATGGAGCTGGATAGTGAGGAGAAGGAAAAACAGAGGCAGCATGAGTTACAAATGAAGCATAGGAGTTTGGAATCTGATTCTGATGATGGTTTTTCAGCCAGCAGGGAGGTTCGATTAGTTCCTCCTTTTGAGGAAGATCAGGTTGATCAGTATTTCCAACATTTTGAAAAGGTTGCTGTGAGTTCAAACTGGCCAAGGAAAGGATGGGCTCTTATGGTACAGAGTGTGATTAAAGGTAAAGCTCAAAAAGCTTATTCTGCTTTGTCTGCTGAGGATGCAGCTGATTATACCAAGGTAAAACAAGCTATATTGAAGGCCTATGAATTGGTACCTGAAGCTTATAGACAAAAATTTAGAGACTTGAGGAAATCTGCAGATCAGACTTATATGGAATTTGCCAATGGAAAGAGAATATGTTTTGAACGATGGTACATGGCTAAAAATGTAGATGGGGATTTTGATAAATTGAAAGAATTGATATTGGTGGAGGACTTTAAAAGATGTGTTCCAGCTGAATTAACAACATATTTAAATGAAAAGGGAGTGGAAACTTTACAAGAAACTGCTAGGTTGGCAGATGATTATGCTTTAACCCATAAATCCAAATGGGGACAACCTAAAACCTTTCAAAAGAGTTACAAGGACAATCCAGGTAAACCGGAGATTAAATTGGGAGGTAATCAAAAAGGAAAAGATGAAAAGAAGCCAGGGCTGGAGAAACCTGTTGAGCGTACTTGTTATTACTGTAGGAAACCTGGCCATGTGATATCTAATTGTGCCCTTTTGAAGAAAAGGAAGGAAGCTGTGCCCAATGCTTGCTTTCAGGCAATTAAAAATCAAAAAGGTTTAGGGGATGCTGTTAAAGATCAGTCCTTGCAAGAGGTAAAAGCGGAAAAGTTGGAAGAGGTGAGAAAGGAATTCCGTTCTTATGTATCAGAGGGTTTTGTTTCACTGAATGATGAGTCACCCCAGGTGCCAGTGAAAATTCTTAGAGATACTGGGGCTAGTCAATCTCTCTTGCTGGACAGTGTTTTAAATTTTGGTGAAGAAAGTGACACTGGTGAGGTAAATCTAGTGGGCGTTACAGATGACACCATGTCTGTCCCTTTACACAGGGTGATTTTAAAGTCAAAGTTCGTAGAAGGACCAGTCGAGATAGGGATAAGACCTAGGTTGCCAGTGGAAGGAGTTTCTTTGTTATTGGGAAATGACCTTGCAGATGGAGAAATTGTTCCTGTGGTACAGTTAACGACCAAACCAAGGATTGATGAGTCTGAGAATGATCCAGATGTTTACCCATCATGTGCGGTGACTCGAGCTAGAGCTAAAGAATTAGCCAAGACAGACAGTACGGTGCAGTCTGATGTGGTTCCTTGTGTCAGTCCTAAACAGGAAGAAAATTATGATGCTTTATCTGAGACTTTTCTGTCTTCACTGGAGGATCAACATCCTTATAGTGAGCCTGAATTTAAAGATTTGTCTTTGTCGAGGAAGGATTTTATGGTGGAACAGACAAAGGACCCTGAGTTGACAGAATTGAAAGAAAAAGCACTCTCATGTGAGGAGATTGAAAAAGTGCCAATGGAATATTATGTCAAAAATGGAGTGTTAATGAGGAAATAGAGACCTCCTCATGTTCCTGTTAATGAGGAATGGGAAGTTATTCATCAGGTTGTTGTTCCAAAAGTTTATAGGGATGAGATTTTAAACCTGGCCCACAGTATGCCTTTGGGTGGTCATTTTGGGGTGAATAAAACTGTAGGGAAGATCTTGAAACAATTCTATTGGCCTGGTTTGAGAAAAGATGTGGTGATGTTTTGTCGAACCTGTCACACATGTCAGCTGGTAGGTAAACCAAATCAAAAACCCCCTGTGGCTCCGTTGAAGCCAATTCCTGCTTTTGGTGAACCCTTTTCGAAGGTGATTGTGGACTGTGTTGGCCCCTTACCAAAGTCTAAGACTGGAAATCAGTATTTGTTAACCATCATGTGTGCCACTTCTAGATTTCCAGAGGCAATACCCCTTAGAAATATTAAGGCCAAGACGGTGTCAAAGGCTCTTTTAAAATTTTTTACCTTGTTTGGTTTGCCAAAAGAAATCCAATCTGATCAAGGTAGTAATTTTATGTCAAATTTTTTTCAACAAATAGTCTATGAGCTGGGAGCAAAGCAAATTGTATCATCTGCATATCACCCAGAATCTCAAGGAGCTCTGGAGAAATTTCATTCTACTCTCAAAAATATGCTGAAGACTTATTGCTTTGAAAACACAAAGGATTGGGACGAAGGTATCCATTTACTTTTGTTTGCCGTTAGAGAATCAATCCAGGAGTCAATAGGATTTAGTCCGTTTGAGCTTGTATTTGGACATAGGTTGAGAGGACCTTTGGAGTTGTTGAGAGAGCAATGGGTTAATGAGGAAGTGCACTTCAGTCTGTTGGACTATGTCCAAAAATTTAAAACTCGGTTGGAGAGAGTCTGCCAGCTAGCGAGAGAGAATTTGAAAACTAGCCAGATAAGAATGAAAACATATTTTGATAGACGTGCTCGGCCTAGGACATTCGCAGTGGTGCAAAAGGTGTTGGTATTTTTCCCTAGCCAAAATAATCCCTCGCAATCTCGTTTTTCTGGACCCTATGTTATTGAATCTCGAGTGACTGATCTAACATATATAATCAAAACACCAGATAGACGCAAGAAAACACAACTCTGTCATGTAAACATGCTAAAGCCTTATTATGAGAAGGATTCAGTTGTGGCCTTGGTGGATGATGTAAAGGTTGTTTCTAGAATGCCTGATGTTGATGTTGAGGAAGGCCAATTTAGACCAAATATTGTTCCATCAAAACTAAAAAACCAAAATATCATGGAGAACCTTGAAACGAAGTTGGACCATTTACAAGTTTCACAAAAACAACAGATGAGAGAATTAATTTTAAAATTTAAAAATCTGTTCCCAGATGTTCCAAACAGAACATCGATAATTACCCATGATGTTGATGTTGGGGATGCAAAACCAATCAAACAACACCCATATCGAATGAATGTGGAAAAAAGTAAACTTGTTGATCAGGAACTAAAGTACATGTTGGAAAATGATATTATTAGACATTCTACTTCAAATTGGAGTTCGCCCTGTGTTATTGTACTTAAACCTGATGGAACTGTTAGATTTTGCACAGATTACAGGAAAGTGAATGCTGTAACAAAGTCAGATGCTTACCCTATTCCTAGGGTGGATGATTGCATAGATAGAGTGGGAAAGGCAAAATTTCTTACAAAGATTGACCTATTAAAAGGCTACTGGTATGTTCCATTAACAGATAGAGGAAGGGAGATTTCAGCCTTTGTAACCCCTTCTGGATTGTATGAATACAATGTTTTGCCATTTGGAATGAAAAATGCTCCAGCAACATTTCAAAGAATGATTAATTCAGTGATTCATGGGTTAAAACATATAGATGCCTACATTGACAACTTAGTGACTGGGAATGATACTTGGGAAGATCACATCTCTGCGTTAGAAAGGTTGTTTGAAAGACTTTCCAAGGCTAACCTTACAGTTAACTTGGCTAAAAGTGAATTTGGCCATGCCACTGTGACGTATCTTGGTTATGTTGTAGGTCAAGGCAAGCAAGCTCCAGTTCAGGCAAAAGTTCAAGCAATATCTGAGTTCCCTATTCCCACAGGTACGAGGACTGTTAGAAGATTTTTGGGAATGGTTGGATATTATCGAAAATTTTGTAAAAATTTTGCTGATATTGCTCTTCCCCTAACTAATCTTCTGAAGAAGGGAGTAAAGTTTGTTTGGACAGATTCTTGTCAAGAAGCATTTGAGAAGCTGAAAGCCATTTTATGCTACCATCCTGTGCTCAAAACACCTGACTTTGAAAAGCCATTTTCATTAGCAGTAGATGCCAGTGATGAAGCTGCAGGAGCTGTGTTATTGCAGAAGGGTGACCTTGATGATATTGACCATCCTGTAGCTTACTTTTCAAAGAAATTTAATGAGCATCAAAAGAATTATTCCACCATAGAGAAAGAATTACTGTCGCTTGTTTTAGCCTTGCAACATTTCAGTGTATATGTTTGCACCACTCAGAAACCATTGACTCTATATACAGATCATAACCCATTGGTGTTTCTGAGCCGAGTCAAAAACAAGAACAGAAGGCTGTTAAACTGGAGTTTAATTTTGCAAGAGTTTGATCTCATGATAACTCACATTAAAGGCAAAGATAATGTAATTGCTGATTGTCTTTCCCGATGTTAAATGGGAAACATGTATCTGTACTAATCTGATAATCTGTAGTTGTGTAGCATGATAATTATTAACATTACTAACTGTATGCGCGGTTAAATTTTTCTTGGGAAAAATCTTTTTTAGGTGGGAGGTGTTACGGACTCAGTGAAAGTCCCTTTAAGATAGAGTGTGTGTGTTTATCTGTGTGTGGGGCGTGCTTACGTCAATAGAAGATAAAGGACGTAATGACGTTGTTGAAGAAGTTAGAAGGAGAGAGAGAGAGAGAGAGAGAGAGAGAGAGAGAGGAGGGAGAGAAGGGAGAGAGACACCAGCCTGCTAGTTTTCTCTATCGATGGATGAGAAACAATAACTGTGTCTGCCACTGAAATCCATGTATGGAAATTGGAAGTAATCCGGTGGAGTTCACTTTGTTGCTGACCTGGAGAAGGAAACAGGTATTTGTGTGTGGACGACCACGATTCGGATGCTTTTCGGGGTGAGGAAGTCACTACCAAGTAAACGCTGGAGTGTCGTTTGGGTGCCATCATGGAACATTTGGATTTCGTATTTACTCTCCCTATGTTTCTCTACGTCTACGTCTTACCTTCAGACAACGGTGGTTGTTGAAGAAGCCCTTGCTCATGTTTCACCTTATGGCTTGCGGAACTGAACTTTAAGAACCATTCCGGAACTGGGAGTTTTGGACTTTGCCACACACACACATGACGAGTTTAGTTTTGGGGTTAACGTTCAAGGTTTAACATTTTTGAATTCTAACATACTAACATTTTTACTTTTATTTTACGTATGGTCATAAGTAGTGATTAATAAAATAGTTTTTAACACTGAATCATGCTCAGTGTGTTTCTTTTGTTGCTGGTTCGTGACAATGTCTCCAGATTAATGGTCTAAATGTCAGGCTACTAGTCCTGCAACTTAACGAATATGCCACTGCACAATCTCTTTCAGTGATGCTGATGGACTTGCAGGAATTTTCACTGTCATCACTAGCCAATGATTTCCTGTCATTTGAAGTTAATAGGCAAAACTAAGAAGGTTGCTAACTGCAGCTCTGGAAAACACAACTACAACACTTCTCCAGCAGTTTAGAGATATTTTACATTACTTTAATTTCAACATATCATACTTTGCTATTCCAACAGATTGTTACAATTCTGAAGGAATTCCACCAGAGTTGTGCGAATCATTTTTAGTATCTTTGGGGCATCCAGCAAAAGGTAATACAGCCATTCCTCAATTTACAAAAAGGTGCATGCCTGAAAAATGTTTGGTTCAGCAAAACATTGTGAATTGAAAAGGCAGGGCAAAAGGCTTTAGGGAAATTTTAGTAATAGGTATTCCTATGTGCAGAGAGAGGCATCCTATTTGTTACAATGAAATGTAGCTTTGTAAATCAAGGACAGGTACCCAAAAGAGTCAATGACATCATAGCAAAAACTTGTACATTATATATTCATAAATCAAGGAACATCTGTAATTATAGCCATACCAGTGTTACACACATTTGAAAGCAGAACAAATTTTATAAACGAAGCAATGCTGAAATCCTATTTCCTAGGTCACAGGGGTGGAGTGAACTTATCAAAAGAAAGAGCTTTCTAAGTCAAGAGTATTTGGTAATCTCTCTCAGTCAAAACATGAGAACATGATCCAGAAGATTAAGATGCATGGGATCCACAGTGATTTGGTGGTTTTGATTCAGAATTGGCTTGACCACTGAAGACAGAAGGTAGTGGTTGATGGGACTTATTCTGGCTGGAGGTCCGCGACTAGTGGTGTTCTGCAGGTATCTGTACTGGGACCTCTGCTGTTTGTGATATATATAAATGACAGATGAAAATGTAGGTGGGTGGGTTAGTAAGTTCACAGACGATACAAAGATTGGTGGTGTTGTGGATTATGTAGAAGATTGCCAAAGAATATAGCAGGATATAGATCAGTTGCAGATATGGGCAGAGAGATGGCAGATGGGGTTTAATCCAGCCAAATGTGAGGTGTTGCACTTTGGGAGATCAAATGTAAAGGGACAGAACACTATTAATGACAAGACCCTTAACAGTGTTGATGTGCAGAGGGATCTTGGGGTTCAAGTCCATAGCTCCCTGCACAGGTTGATAGGGTGGTAAAGGCGGCATATGGCGTGCTTTATTAGTCGAGGCACTGAGTTCAAGAGTCGGGAAGTTATGTTGCAGCTTTATAAAACTCTAGTTAGGCTGCATCTGGAGTATTACATTCAATTCTGGTCACCCCATTAAAGGAAGGATGTGGAGGCTTTGAAGAGGGTGCAGAAGAGCTTTATCAGGATGCTGCCTGGATTAGAGGGCATGTGCTATGAGGAGAGGTTAGACAAACTTGGGCTGTTTTCTCTGGAGAGGCGGAGGCTGAGGGGAGACCTAGTAGAAGTTTATAAGATTATGAGGAGGCATAGATAGAGTAGACAGCCGGTATTTTTTCCCCAGGATCAAAACATCTAATACTAGAGCATATGCATTTAAAGTGAGAGGAGGCAAGTTTAAAGGAAATGCGTGGGGCAAGTTTTTAATTTTAAACACAGAGAGTGGCGGGTACCTGGAATGTGCTGCCGGGGTGATAGTGGAGGGAAATATGATGGAGGCATTTAAGAGACTCTTAGATAGGCACATGAACATGCAGAGAATGGATGGATATGGACATTGTGTAGGCAGAAGGGATTAGATTAGTTAGGCATTTAATTAACAGTTTAATTAGTTTGGCACAACATCGTGGGCCAAACAACCTGCTCCTGTGCTGTACAGTTCTATATTCTATGAGTGCAAGAATGTCTGAAGCCACCAGGCATACCTTGTTGAAACTAGTGGATTGATGCCCACATTCTGGGCACTTGATATCTTTGAACTCCTTTCTAAGTACTTAGAGTGGAATAGAAAGTTAAGTAGGTGAAAACTTTAGAAATGAATAAATAAATAGCAAAATACTTTCTTTTACTACTTGAACAAGAACATACCAAAAGAAAACATTAGCCCAGATTTTGCAGTGAAGCAATGGCATTTGCATTGACCTTGAAACTTGAACAGAAAAATTAAGGAGATGCTGAAAAATTATAAAGATAACATTTAAAAATTAATAATAGAAATTCTTTAAAATCTATTGAATTTTGAAATATTTATCCAAGGGAATGACAATCCACACATATAAAATTACATTTTCAGAGTCAGATAAATAACTAAGCAGTAACTATGGCTTAGCTGACTATTAAAAGTTGATTTACACTTCATAAAATAAAACTTAATATTATCAAAGACTCCTCCTGCACTGAGAATAGTTAATTAATAACTTAACAGTCCTTGACAGATCACTGATTTCAGTAATCTTAACTGGAGAAAATTGGGTCCCAAACAACAATTTCTGGACTGCAATGTTTAAATGCAAAGGCCTCCAGCAAGTTGGCATCAGTTTCATAGTGCAATACGGGCAATAGATGGCAGTTTTGCCACTGTGACTATTTCTTGTATCTGAACCACATCATTTCTATAATAACAGGAGAGTTCTCAAGGTTACAATATACAAGCTGAAATATGATTAACATGGCTAATGGAGGATAACAAATCCCCACATTTGCAAAATGGCTAAATTTATTACTTTTTCTTCATTTATTTAAAAATGAAAAGAAAAAAAGAAAAAAAAAATGTACACCACAGAAAAAGAAGCTCCCTGATATACTGTGGCAGTATTTCACAGATATTAAAATCCTCTTTGTTTCCCACATATTGAACTTCAGAATGAATTACTTAATGAAGTTTAAGCTCCAGCTTAATTATATTTATTCACAGACTTTGGGGAAACAAATTTTAGTAATAATTAATGAATGTCTGTAGAACAACAAACGATATAAACTGCATAATTCAATTTTCAAAGCCAACATATTTTTAGTAAGTGGCCTCAATACAATAGAAAGAAACATCCAGAAATTCCTTTACACTTTGCAACGTTGAAAGTGCCAGTTTCTGACCATAAAATATCTTTTAACTTATTTATCCTAACTTTCTTTTCTAATCTTTTCCCTTCCCTCCACTAAGGCAGATTTTGATTTCCACACTGGTGCCAGTTGCCTAATCCAAATGGCATTATTTGAAAAGCGTTATCCAAATAATGAGGATGTAAATAGTATCCTCGAATGGCAACTATCCAGGTACTAGGTAAAGCTGTGTTAGGATCAGGAATGAAAATGTTAGTCACGTTGCCATCCTTAACCCAGAGTTGCTGTGGTCCAAGTGAGATCATCTAAGGCAAAAAAAATTTGGGAAATGAGCAGGAAGGGCTAAAGGATTATTTAAAACAACACTCTAATGCTGAGCTGTCAAGAAAGCCCAATAGTCCACAAAATATATTATGTTTATATTCTATATAAAAACTGATTTCAAGTAATCATGAACATCTGCAGTAATATGTTAGCATCACGGATAAATTCAAACCATCCAAATTATGAAGATATATTCACACCTTCTCAAAATTCTTTATAGTACATAATACCTCCACCTCTACAGTCGATTGGCTGTTTATATCCAGTATTTCTCTTCCAATAATTCTGCTTATTGCAGCTGGCTTTGCAAAGCTGGCAAAATAATTTGCCTGTTAAAAAAAAATACAACTTTACCTTTCTAGAAATAAC
Source organism: Pristis pectinata (assembly GCF_009764475.1). Taxonomy (NCBI): domain Eukaryota; kingdom Metazoa; phylum Chordata; class Chondrichthyes; order Rhinopristiformes; family Pristidae; genus Pristis; species Pristis pectinata. Next base: position 13,840,951 of record NC_067416.1, read on the forward strand.
ATTACAAAATAAAACAAAACCTTTGTTGATCTCAAAGACATGATGAAAATTCAATACACATATTATCTCTGCATTAACCAAAGATCAGTTTGTATCTTATAAATATTAACTATTTCAACTGTAAAAATTGTTATATTTTTGTGAGAGTGAACCATAGTTCAATATCATAAATTATGGAACAAATGATACAGACTTTTGCTCTTGGTTTGATAGATCCCCAACATTTGAAGAGGTTTGTACTGACAAATTGAAATAGCTAGTTGATATCAGTACAGGTGACCACTGCATTATTGGGGTGGTGGTGGGGGGGGGGGGGGGGGGGGGGGGGGGGTGGGGTTGTGGATTGAGATCTTAGTAAACGGGCTGCATCACTATTTTCTGTAACATGAAGCTGTGTCATCTGCGTATGTGTCAAGAAACACAAGTTGAAAAAATAATTGTATTTATTTAGCTTTTTTGCACATATATTCCACAAGAGCAAATTTCATTCCGGATCTCAAATTTCTGGGTACTGATTGGTGAATTCTGTAAGGGCGAATTTCTGTAAACCTAATGGCTGTAATGTGAGGGTCGCCTGTAATACACGTTTGGAGCACTAAACTGAAATGTCTTGCAGTATAGCACGAGCCAATTGTTTTTAAATAAATTACTAGAATAAATTATACAAACATTTGTTATTGGTCTTCTTCCAATTGATATAACAAATAGAAGGCAATGAACACACTTTTTTTTATGATTAAAGTATATATCACATTCTAAATTTGCGATTATTCCAAGAACAAAGTTGGGCAATGTAAGGAATCAAACCAGAATTATTTCTTCCGATAAAAGCCACCTTCAATTAAATACCAGGCAGAACAACAAATATCATAACTGATACAATTATCGTGATAGAGAAGCATGATAATGCTCCCTTCCCAAAACAATAATTCTGCTTATTTTTCCTTTTCATGCTGGGAAATATTCAACTATGAGACTGGCAACTTTCCAAGTTACCATTTATTATAACTGCAGTCAGGCTATTCAACATGAGTGGATATCACAAGCAGACAGGATTTGGTCTTCATACAATATCCACATTAGTTTATGTATATTGGGATTAAAGAATTGTGAACAGTCACGACTCTGTACCTCTTCTTTCCTCCTTTTGTTCATTTGATTCTCAGATACATATTTCAGATTCAGATCAAAGTCTTATGCTGCAACAACTGCAGTTTTTACTATCAAATCCTCCTCCCCCATCACCCACCTCCACACCTATATCACATCATTCTCTACCACTCACAGAAATTGTCTGCAATTGCTTTACTATTGTCCACACCTGTTGTAAATTATAGACAATGAATTCAGTGTCATAATTGTGATCTTCAGCAGATGTTCGAAAGCATTCTCATGTTATAGAATATTACTGTGACCTAGTAAAGATACCTGCATAAATATTTGGTAATATGCAGATTTAAGTTCTTAAAGAACTAATTAATGAAAAGAATTAGACTTTGCATTGAACTCCAAGTAACATGACATGTGGATTGTATCTAGACTGCATTTTAAGAGGCTGCTCTAGTTGGTACCAATAGTGAAGGAGTAATAATCTTGGAAAACATTTACAGTTACCACTAATACTTTTAACCCCATTTCTGAAACTCCTGAATAATATTCCATTTGAGGCATGCATTTCCTCAGGGTTGAAAACTGCAGATGTGGTCATGATTTGTTGGACGAGGAATTTCAGTGAGCATATAAACTACTGAGCAACCTCTTTGATAAGAGCAGCTTGTAAGGTAATTTTTGATAATTATATGGTATCTTGGAATACAACACAACAATCAAAAGAAGTCTGCATTTCATACATATGAGCAATTAGTTGGAATAGTGGGACTTCCTGTGAGGCACAAAATATGAACCAAGAGTTAGAAGGACGTTCTTATTTTGATTTCTAACTTGGTGTCTTATACGTTAAGGAAGTGGAAGCTATGCATGGCAAAATTCTGGAATACACAACACACTAACAGGCTTAGACGAAAAAAAAGTTACTGATTTTATGGAGGTGTGGGGCTATGGTTGTTTGTCATTGCCATTCCTGTGCAATGTCTGAGTTCGCTGTGTAGCATTTACCATCAGATGAGATGGCCTTCCATTGTCCTTCCTGAAAATGTGACAGTATTCCTTTTCACAGATAATGGAGTTCCTAATAGCATCATCTGGGAATCTAATAGAACATAGAACAGTACAGCACAGTATGGGCCCTTCGGCCCACGATGTTATGCCAACCTGTATAAACCTACTCTATGATCAATCTAACCCTTCCCTCCTATACAGCCCATAACCCTCCATTTTTCTTATATCCATGTGCCTATCCAAGAGTATTTTAAATGTCCCTATTGTATGTCTCTACCACCACCCTGGCAGTGCATTCCAGGTACCCACCACTCTCTGTGTAAAAAACCTGCCTCTGACATCTCCCCTGAACTTTCCTCTTCTGGTGTTAAACTGATGTCCCCTGGTTTTGGCCATTGCCGCTGTGGGGAAAAGTTGCTGGCTGTCCTTATGCCCCTCATAATCTTATACACCTCTATCAAGTCGCCTCTCATCCTGCGTTGCTCCAAAGAGAAAAGTCCTAGCTTGCTCAACCTTTCCTCATATATTTCCTAATGTATGCTACACACCACTGTCAAGGTTCGGTGACCAAATGGGAAATGATGATGTGCACTCCAAGTATCATGTTATGGCATGGCATAAACTAAGGGAGAGCTTGAGGAAATGAACTAGAAGATACAGGGGTAACTCTGTCATTTATTTATATATATATCAATGTGACTTCCAACTTCAATTGGATGAAATACTCTCAAGACAGGTAAAAGTGCACAGCTGACTTTCTGGTTTTTATTAAACAGCAGCAAGTTCAATTTAATTTAAATCTGCAGCATATAATAGATGCAAAGGCAGTCTTGTTATACTTCCGAACCCTTGATTATTCATTTGAAAGGGCTCCCTCCTGCCAATGTCTAAGATTCAGTTCAAGGTACGAGGCAGATTATTACAAGGACAGGAAATGGTTGCAGGGAGGGCTCTGGCTTACAGTGACTTGCCAGTGGATAATCTTGGAATGGAATCGGCCTCATGTCACGTGAATCTGATGAATAACTACACCATAGCTGAACTAAACATGTGTAAGCTTGTCCCATAGTTTGGAACTTCCACATCCAAAACTTTAAGATGGTGGACATATTGCAGTCTTTCCTATGTGTTATTAGGAGTATACTTATAAACAGTTGATATGTTAAATAGTTGATAGTGAAAATCAAAGATTTATTAATGTCAACTGCTGGAAGATGAAACCTTAAGGAAATGTATGAAGATATAGATTATAAAATGTCTACTGAACAGCAAAAGTCCAAGTCAGTATGTCTAAGTCAGAATTGAATTCAATGTCAACTCACTTACAGAACACCAAATGAAGAGAGGGAAAGTCATTCGCCTAACATGTTAACCATGTTTCTTTCTCCACAGATGTTACTTGACCTTCTGAGTAGTTGTAGCATTTTACACTATATTTCAGACTTAAGCATCTGCTTTTTTTTGAGGGAGAGGGTAATTAGAATATAGCAATAAACAGAAAAAAAATCTCCAAAAACAAAAGCTAAAGGAATCTAACATTATATTTGGTAAAGTTAATTTTATGTGCCTGTCGAGATTTGTGCCAGCAATTAAGAATGGACACACTATCAGAAGAATGGGCAAGTGCCTATATTCAGTAAAAAGTTTGTATCTATATCTGAAGGTCAGGAACTTCTGGCAGTTCAATACTTTAAATAGAGAGCCAGATGGTGGAATGCCACTCAAAAGAGTGAAGCACCTCAGACAGCAACTTTAGGATGTTGGTGATTGACTTGTATGTGCAATCGCCAGATGCTGTAATCTGATGTGCACACAAGTCATAATGGGTGCTATTGGCATTTTTTTTCAGGAAAAAAAAATCAAGTTTACAGTGTACTACAACAATGCAGAATCTCCACTGTGTGGAGAATGTAGGCGAAAAATCAACCAGCTGTTTTATCTAAAACATGACCTAAAAATTTGGCTTATAGGTTGGATTTCAAGCGGTGATTGAAATGAATGCTGGTAAACTATGTTCCCATATTTAAAGTTTTTCAGTGCTACTCTAATATTGTATGGTCAATTGTACATTATATCCCAACCTATTTTGACAAACATTTCCCTGCTTTCACATTCCTGATATCATGAATAGAAACCGCTTTGGATACTGTTGGGGGGGGGGGGGTGTCAACCTACAAAGGGAAAACTGCAGTGACTACGTCTCTGGCACTGAGCCTGGTTGTGTGGTGCAGAAAGGAAGGGGGGAGAAGAGGAGAGCGGTAGTGATAGGGGATTCCATAGTAAGGGGGGCAGACAGGAGATTCTGTGGACGTGAAGGAGACTCCCAAATGGTATGTTGCCTCCCCAGTGCCAGGGTCAGGGATATCTCGGATAGGATCCACAGCGTTCTGAAGGGGGAGGGTGAACAGCCAGAGGTCGTAGTACATATTGGTACCAATGATATAGGTAGAAAAAGAGATGAGGCCCTGAAGAGGGAATATAGGGAGCTAGGCAGGAAGCTGAAAAGCAGGACCTCAAGGATAGTAATCTCTGGATTGCTGCCTGTGCCATGTGCCAGTGTGGGTAAGAATAGGATGATTTGGCAGATGAATGCGTGGCTGAGAAATTGGTGCAGGGGGCAGGGTTTCAGATTTGTTGATCATTGGGATCTCTTCTGGGGAAGGTACGACCTGCACAAAAGGGACGGGTTACAACTGAACTGGAGGGGGACCAATATTCTTGTGGGCAGGTTTGCTAGAACTATTGGGGAGGACTTAAACTAGTTTGGCAGGGGGATGGGAACCAGAGTGATTGGTCAGAGCTTGGTTCATTTACTGTACAAGTAGATGCAGAGTGTAGAAAGACTGTGAGGAAGGATAGGCAGTTGAAAGGGTGAAAGTGCAATCAGTTGGATAGGCTGAAGTGTGTTTACTTTAATGCTAGAAGTATCAGGAACAAGGCTGATGAACTTAGAGCGTGAGTAAGTACGTGGAACTATGATGTGGTGGCCATTACAGAGACCTGGCTGTCGCAAGGGCAGGAATGGCTGCTGGATATTCCTGGGTTTAGATGTTTCAAAAGGGACAGGGACGGAGGTAAAAGAGGTGGGGGAGTGGCTTTGCTGATCAGGGACAGTGTCACAGCTGTAGAAAGGGAGGATGTCCTGGAGGAATCGTCCACTGAGCCAGTGTGGGTGGAAGGCAGAAACAGGAAGGGAGCGGTCACCCTGTTGGGAGTATTCTACAGACCCCCCCCCCCCCCCCCCCCCCGATAGCAGCAGAGACGCTGAGGAGCAGATCGGGAGGCAGATTTTGGAGAGGTGCAAAAATATCAGGGTTATTGTCATGGGTGATTTCAACTTCCCTAATATTGATAGGCACCTCCTTAGTGTAAAGGGGATAGACGGGACATTGTTCAGTGTGTACAGAAAGGATTCCTCACACAGCATGTGGACAGGCCAACTAGAGGAGAGGCCATACTGGATCTGGTACTAGGCAATGAGCCTGATCAGGTTTCTGATCTCTCGGTGGGAGAGCATTTTGGAGACAGTGACCGTAACTCCTTGACCTTTACCATAGCCCTGGAGAGGGATAGGAGCAGACGAGATGGGAAAGTATTTAACTGGGGGAGGGGGAATTATGTTGCTATTAGGCAGGAACTTGGTAACGTAAATTGGGAACAGATGTTCTTGGGAAGTGCACAGTGGAAATGTGGAGGTTATTTAAGGAAGACTTGCATGGGGCTCTGGCTAGGTTTGGCCCATTGAGGCAGGGTAAGGATGGTTGAGCGAAGGAACCGTGATTGACATGAGATGTAGAATATTTTGTCAAGAGGAAGAAAGAAGCTTACCTGAAGTTTAGAAAGCATGGATCAGACAGGGCTCTGGAGAGTTACAAGGTAGCCAGAAGGGAGCTTAAGAATGGACTTAGGAGAGCTATAAGGGGGCATGAGAGGTCCTTGGTGAGTAGGAGCAAAGAAAACCCCAAGGTGTTCTACACGTATGTGAAGAATAAGAGGATGACTAGAGTGAGGGTAGGACCGATCAGGGATAAAAGAGGAAACATGTACCTAGAGTCGGAAGAGGTAGGTGAGATCCTTAATGAATACTTTGCTTCAGTATTCACCAGAAAGAGAGACCTTGACATTTGTGAGGATGGTGTACGGCAGACTGATATGCTAGGGCACGTCGACGTGAGCAAAGAGGATGTGCTGGAACTATTGAAAAACATTAGGATAGATGAGTCGCCAGGGCTGGATGGGATATATCCAAGGTTATTACGGCAAGCTAGGGAAGAGATTGCTGCACCTTTGGCGTCAATCTTTGCATCCTCACTGGCCACAGGAGTGGTGCCAGATGATTGGAGGGTGGCAAATGTTGTTCCTTTGTTTAAGAAAGGGAGTAGGGATAACCCTGGAAATTACAGACTAGTGAGTCTTACTTCAGTGCTGCGCAAATTACTGGAGAAGATTCTTAAAGACAGGATTTATGGGCATTTAGAGAAACATAGGCTGATTAGGGACAGTCAGCATGGCTTTGTGAGGGGCAGGCCGTGTCTCACAAGCCTGAATGAATTCTTTGAGGATGTGACAAAGCACATTGATGAAGGTAGAGCAGTGGATGTGGTGTACACGGATTTTATTAAGGCGTTTGATAAGGTTCCTCATGGAAGGCTTATTCAGAAAGTCAGGAGGCATGGGATCCAGGGAAACTTGACTCTGTGGATTCAGAATTGGCTCGCCCATAGAAAACAGAGGGTGGTGGTAGATGATGCGTATTCTGACTGGAGGTCAGAGACTAGTGGTGTTCTGCAGGGATCTGTTCTGGGACCCCTGCTCTTTGTGATTTTTATAAATGACTTGGATGAGGATGTGGAAGGGTGGGTTAGTAAGTTTGCTGATGATACAAAGGTTAGTGGTGTTGTGGATAGTGTAGAAGGTTACTGTAGATTACAACAGGATATTGATAGAATGCAGAGCTGGGCTGAGAAGTGGCAGATGGAGTTCAACCCAGATAATTGTGAAGTGATACACTTCGGGAGATCAAATTTGAAGGCAGAATACAAAGTTAGTGGCAGGACTCTTAGCAGTGTGGAGGAACAGAGGATCATGGGGTCCACATCCATAGATCCCTCAAGGTTTCCACGCAGGTCGTTAGGGTTGTTAAGAAGGCATATGGAGTGTTGGCCTTCATTAGTCAGGGTACTGAGTTCAAGAGCCATGAGGTGATGTTGCAGCTCTATAGAACTCTGGTCAGGCTACACTTGGAGTATTGTGTTCAGTTCTGGCTGCCTCATTATAGGAAGGATGTGGAAGCTTTGGAGAGGTTGCAGAGGAGATTTACCAGGATGTTGCCTGCATTGGAGAGCATGTCTTATGAGGATAGGTTGAGCGAGCTAGGGCTTTTCTCTTTGGAGAGAAGGAGGATGAGAGGTGACTTGATAGAGGTCTACAAGATGATAAGACGCATAGATTGAATGAACAGTCAAAGACTTTTTTCTCAGTGCAACAATGGCTAACATGAGGGGACATAATTTTAAGATGATTGGAGGAAGGTATAAGGGGGATGTCGGGGTAAGTTTTTTTTACACAGAGAGTGGTGGGTGCGTGGAACGCACTGCCTGCAGAGGTTGTGGGGCCAGATACATTAGGGACATTTAAGAGACTCTTAGATAGACACATGAATGATAGAAAAATAGGGGGCTACGTGGGAGGATGGGAGGGGTTAGATAGATCTTAGAGCAGGATAAAGTGTCAACACAGCATTGTGGGCCGAAGGGCCTGTACTGTGCTGTAATGCTCTATGTTCTATTAACCAATCACACATACTGTATATTCACTTTTTTCTGGTTTAAAAAGCCATTAACTGCTACATGTTCAAAAACAGTCAAGATTTCATTTTTTTTAAAGTAATTGCCATTCTTTATACTTGGAAAGAAGAATCAATAGGTTGTACCCCAAGAATGTGTACATTGAGAGTGTATCTTTGGAAGAAGTACTCATTACATAAATAGCTGCTGAAGCAGGAGGGCATATTTGATAACCATCATTTACCAAAGGGATCTGGAAGGAGAGATCCATCTCCCTGTGAGACTTATTTGGGACATAGATTTCTTACTGTATTAAATCCCAATATATCAGTAAACAGAGGGATCCTGATTTAACAAATAGCAGGAATCTTACCTACATACTGCACACTTTCAACCAGATGAACACTGCATGTTAACACACACAAAAAGTGCCAAAGGAACTCAGCAGGTCAGGCAACATCATGCCTCCAGCACTTGTAGTGTAGTGGTTAGTGTAAAGCTTTACAGCGCCAGCGACCTGGGTTCAATTCCGGCCACTGTCTGTAAGGAGTTTGTACGTTCTCCCCGTGCCTGCGTGAGTTTCCTCTGGGTGCTCCAGTTTCCTCCCACATTCCAAAAGACATACAGGTTAGGAAGTTGTGGGCATGCTATGTTAGCGCCAGAAGCGTGGCGACACTTGCGGGCTGCCCCCAGAACACTCTACGCAAAAGACGCATTTCACTGTGTGTTTCGATGTACACGTGATAATAAAGATATCTTATCTTGTGTTGCTCCAGATTCCACCACCTGCAGAATCTCCTGTGTCTCCGAGCACTACATGTAGCCCTACACAGAGAGGTGGGGGGGTGCATCAAACCTGACCTTTGCCAACCTGTGTCCAGACTTTTAGGATTTTGCCACTACCAAGCAGGGCCAAAACTGCACCTGAAGCCTTAACTCAGTTTCTCCCCCCATGGAGACAGCCTGGCCTGCTGAGCATTCCCGGGTTCATTTTTGCATTGGTGGCAACAGGCAGGTTTTAGAAAACTATGTTATCAGTGCTGGGAAATATTGCACCCTCCACCGCCCCCCCCCCCCCCCGCAAAAACAACCTACCAGGTGACCGTAAACATCGTCGGGTTTCTCATAGAACATGGTGTTGAGCACCTGCTGCATTCTCTGCGGCACCGCGTTGCTCCGGTAATACTCGGCCGCACGCTGCTTGAGCTGGTGGAACTCCCGAGCCTCCCTGGAGCTGCGGTCGTTGACGACCGGGACTCCGACCACTGACATCCCGCACCCCGAATCGAAGGGCACCCCCTTTGACCGCCCTTTGAAAATAACCGCCAACTTCTGCCCTCTTCGCACAACTTGCTGCCCCGAAGGCCGCCCGCAGAGTCCGGCTCGGCGTCGCCCGCCCGTTCGCTTGCCTCCGGTTGCCGGGCGACCAACGGTCGCGAACCCGAGCGGGGCGACATGGCGGCAAAGGCCGCAGGCGCGGAGGCCCAGGTTTTGCGCTGCATGGCGCGGTGGAGGAAGCGGCAGCGGCAGAGAGAACGGAGCGAGCACCCAGGTCAGCTGCTGGCATAGGCTATCATGTCAAATGTTGCTGACAGCAGGGAAGGCCCAAACTCGAGCCTAAGCCCAGTAAGTGGATTGGCTCTGCATTGTAGGATTGACAGGGTGCCAACTTGCCAGAGGTGCTGTCATTTGGATGAGAGATTACAGCAAGAAACCCTCTATCTTATTGGATGGTTGTAAGAGATTCTATGGACTATTGCAATAACAGTACTGGAGCTCTCCCTGTGTTCAGGATAACATTTTCCTGAGATCAACATGACCATACATTAGAAACAACAAAAAAAATGCTGGAAGCACTCAGCAAGCATGCCGTGGGGATATTTTATGTTTTGGGTCAAAGAATTTTCATCAGAAGTGGGAAAGTGAGAAAATAATTGTCCTTAAGTTGCAGGGAGGAGGAGAGGTAGAAAAAAACAGAGGAAATGTCAGTGGCAGGGTAATTATTACAGAGGCATAGCCTCATCTGTGAAAAGACGGGAAAACAGGTCTTGAATTGAGTTGTTAAATATTGAGTTCTAAGGGCTGCAACATGCTTAGATGGAAGAAGAGGTACTGTTCCCCAATAATGCATTTGGCCTCCTATATTTCTCCAATGATGCCCCAAAACAGAAAGATCAGAGTAGGAGTGAATAGAATGAGGGTATTGATCAAAAATATATATTTTACAACTGTAGATTGTATTTATGTTTGTTGTTCCTAAGACTACTGTTTCAGTAATTTGTGTGAATCTTGCGAATTTATTTTTGTAAGTCTTTGCTGAAGAAATTAATTTAGTGTATTTTGGTGTGCCATTTACATTGAGAACTTCGGCAACACAATTCCTATGATGTTAGACTTATAGCAAACAAGAGTAATTTGGATACTCTCAGAGTTCTGTCACATAAAAGCACCCATGCAAAGAGTCGTAATTAATATGTTAGAGCTCATTTTATTGAGTGAAAGAGAACAGAACCCCATATTAGTTATTAAAAACTACTTAAGAAAAATTATGTCATGCCTGAGCATTTCAGCTAAAAGGTGTGGGGGTGGAAGAAATTTGTGTTCGTGAATAAACAGGCGATTTGCTATTTAATTAATATTTGCAGGCACTAAAGAAATGGCTGGGCATTGTTTATGAATGTATCCAAATTCTCATCTTAAGCTTTTGAGCTTTATTCAATGAACTGTCTCTATCCAGAGAACTTTTTTCCATTTTCCACGTCCTATTATCCATGAATTTTTCAATCTAAATAATTTTGCCATGACTTTGACCTTTTTTTTTAAATTACCAAATGTGAAAGTTAATCAGAATGTTTTCTGAAAAGCTCTGTAAATTATGTTTACCTCAATTACAGAGGGGAGTGAAGGGGTTAATCTGGAGGTCATATTTAAGAATTCTGAAATAGCAGATTGCTATGAGGTTGCTAGATCATAACCAGAAAATATCCCCTTCCACACAAATATTTTTTGCTGAATGGAGAGCAATGGCAAATATGCTGTATGATCTATCTGTCCGTATAATTACTGAGCAAATGAATTTGATTTGCTGCAACATTTAAGGTCAGTTCTTAAATTTTTGATGTTACATGTTAATAATTTATACACTAATATTCTGTATCATAATATCTATTTTCTAATTAGTATGTTTTTGTGCATTTTCCTTTATTTAAATTTGTGTTAATTTCTAGCCAATATTGCTGAACAAATAAAAATTACAAATTATAGACATTGGACAAATACATATATATTTTGATATTATGTTATTCAGACTTATTTCTTTGTAATTCCTGTTAAAGACTGTCAGGAATCAATCAATTAAGAACAGGGTATAGCTATTTTTCCCAGTAACATTGCTATAACTGATTGGACAGTAATTTGCTCTTGAGCCCAATTACTTAAATGTAATAGCAGGGCTTATTAAAGATTATTTGCTTTCTTTACTTACAACAATTATAAATAATGATAACAGTAGTTTCCAACAGCTTTAGAGGCTTAGTCATTGAATATACTCAAGGTTGAAATTGTTTTTTATACTAAAGGGAAATAAAGGGTTATGGGATCAGGCAAGAAGAGTTGAGGTCAATACCAGATTTTATTGAATGGCAGACCAGGCTTGCAGGATCCAATGGCCTACATCTGCTTTTGTTTCTTATGTTCTTATGTAAACATTTAATTAATTTCCAGAGTTTAATTGCCTGTAAGGAGAAGTTAGGGAATCAGGAATTCTTCTTCATTCTAGGAACGTACGCTTTGCTGACAGTACATATTGCTCTCTGCCTTGAAAATGTGATGTATTGCTGACTTCTTGATTCAATCCTGCATACAATAATGTTATAGGCTGCTTCCAACCTTGTTGGTGTGGAACTGAAGTGACAGGTGGGCCAGACAGAATAAGGACAACACTTAAGGCAATTGAAACTTTTATCAGCACTTATGATACAGTTGGAAGAAAGAATGCTTATTCTTGACTCCACCTTTGACAGGCAGTTCAGCAACTTGCAGATTGTGGGGATGAATGAAGTGACAAAAAAGAAGAACTGGCTACAATTAGATTGCATACAAACGTTTTCCAATGTATGTAAATTATGTCACAAAGCAAAAGAATGTAAATGAAAAAGAGTAAAGTTATGGATAGTTCCTTAGTGATTCCATAGGGATCTGGGTAGAGGTAGAACTCATGTAATGAGATGTGCTAGCTGTTTTTGGACAGGTGAACGTGGAAGCATGTTGTGGCTATTGTAAATGGGCTAAACTTTTTATTGGGTGGATTTATGAGTGAGTTCCAGGTTAAGCTCTTTAGGTTTTTTAAAAACACGTGGTGAGCAGTTCCCATCAGATAGTTGGGATTAAAGTTAAGATCTTTGAAAGTATGTCATTTCTATCCCTCAGTCTTGACAGATGCATTCTTGTCTTACATCTCTTGTCCACCTTCCACTAATTTATATTTCAATGATTATCATAGCATCATTACTTTTGCAAACACCTTATACCTGTAAATCTAATACTTCATTGTTAAATATATTAAGTTTTACTGTTTACTTTAGGCTAGAATAAATAAATATAGCAGGGAATTGAGAAGACTTGAGAAGATAGTTGCAGAATTTTGATGGTAATCTGGTGGATATTGTTGCTTTCCATTTCCAATATTTAAATAATTAAAACTATCAAATCCGGAATGCATTTAACGAATGAGTAACTTTCTCAGTCAGTTTGTCAGATGCTTATTATCATTAATTATATGTACTAGTCTACCATTCTTATGAAATTATGTATGCAGATGATAAAGCATGAAAAATTTTACTGTTAGTGAAATATAGATATAAGTATAAAACACAGAATTTGCTCATATATCCAGAAGAAAATATGCTTCATATGTTTTGGCTCTGAATCCACATTGGGCCAAAAGACAAGAGTTTCTTTAAATTACTCTTTCTCTGTACAGTTGGCTTTTAAACAATGTGTTATAAAGCGACATCAAATGTTCGCCTTTCTTGCAAAAAAGCTTTTCACACCTTACGAGCAAAGCACTGACGAGCATGAAATGTTTTTCTAATTGGTTTTCACCCTAACCTATTGGTTGCTTCCAGTACAAGAAAAAAGTAATTTGCAGACGTATGTCAAAAATGCCACTGAAGAAATTGAAAAGTATCTGACTATTATGTTACAATTAAATTAGCAAATCCTATATTGCAACATTTCCATTTTGGTAGAGCAGATGGCAAAGTTTTTGAACAACCGCCCTGCAATCTACATTTCTGAATTTTCTGATAATGAGAATTATTTTACAGATTCCTTGTCAGCACTCAAACCAACTTTTAAGGGTCCCTCAACCAGTAAAGGAACCATTTATGCCAACTGTTTTTTCTTAACTTCCAAAATGTGTCTGGTGCTATTTCTGACATGGAACAAAATGGTCTCTGCAAAAGACAGCAAACAAGATAAACTGGTCATTTTAGGGACAAGGGGGACCCCTCATTAACAAACCATCTAATTCCATTGGAGGCATTGGCAGGAAAGGATTGTAAAAGTTAGAATCAGGATCAGGTTTATTATCACTGACATATGTCGTGAAATTTGTTGTTTTGTGGCAGGAGTACAGTGCAAGGCATAAAGACATAAAAATTACTATGTGTTACAAAAATAAATAAATAGTGCAAAAGAGGAATAACGAGGTAGTGTTCATGGACTGTTCAGAAATCTGACAGTGGATGTGAAGAAGCTGTTCCTGAAACATTGAGTGTGGGTCTTCAGGCTCCTGTACCTGTAGCATCAGTTTGGAAATTGCACCAGGTAACAAAGATGATGGTTTCAGTCTTTCCAATCTTTAACTGGAGACCAGGTGCCTCCTTTGTACTTTTATGGAAATAAAGAATTCTTAGGAGAAAGAATGCAATGTTCTGTTATATTGTTGTCATACTGTATTAGTACATTTCCTCTTTTAGTAACATTGTATGCGTTACTTCTAAGACTCTGTACTGCATATTCTGAGTATGCCCAGTGTCCCAGGTGTGAAAAAAAGAAAGTAGCCTTCATTTTACACCATGCTCAGCAGTTTAATTCACAGAAAGAAAGGCTAAAATGTTAAAGTTTACAAAGAACGTTAAAATGGGATATAAAATACACTTCCTATATGATATGCAACAATATGCCTCTGGACAGTGAATAAAATTAGATACAATAAAGTTCTCACAAGTGGTGAAATGATAGGAATAAAATGTACTTGTTCACAAGTGCAGCATGATAATCAGTAAAGTTTAAAAACTGTAAGGTAGTTTGGGGTGCATTAGAATCTCAAAACTTCCATTACCATCCTTTTTTTATTTTCAGTAAAGAGCCTTATTTGACAATTGATTGATGGAATTAATATTTCACTAGCATTTTCTAATGTAACCTCCATCTGAGAGACATAGAACACTCACAGCAGGAATCACTTTCAAACAGGTATCTATAGTATAATAATGCTGTGAAATCACATATTACTCTCAGTCACCTGTACATCACTGTCTCATTAAGGATGTCCTCTTCAGACTATTGACAGATTATTTTCAGATGATTGGACACTTAGGCACTTTAGATAGGAGGTAAGTTTATGCAATTGTGTCCAACCATCAGCACTGAAAAGTCTGATATACATTCACTGACATAGTTAAATTAAGACAGTCAATCATATATTACTTTAAGTTATGCAAATGTATCACTTCGGTTAACCATTGTGTAAAAGGTAGAAAGTATGGAGGAAAGCAAAAGTTTTTTTTTCTGGAACTCAATGATACTTGTATATTGTATCAAAGTCATTAAGTAAAAAGTTGCTTTATTTGACTCAAAAGCAAATATACCCACCATGAAAATACTTAATAAATCTCTGATCATGATTCAAATTGAACAGTTTCAAAAATTTAGCACAACGTTCTGGATTGCTGTATTTATATCAGTATAGCTAAGGGGAATTCAAATGAAAAAACAGCAATCATTGGAATTTAAAAGGGAATAAAGTATTTGGTTGACTATAGAAAGCAATTGGTAAGCATTCCAATCTACTTTCAACTGAAAGGTGGAAACTCTTCAAGTTCTGAACAGTCTGGTAAATGTATTTTTTTATTACCTCCAACAGTTTATGGATTTTTCTTGTTGTGGCTTTAATGCCTGTTGTAATTTTTTATGTTATGGTTTTCATTTTTGAAACAGTGATTTCTTAAAGGATGTGGAAAAGGTTTTTTTTAATATGTTGTACCCAGAGAAATGAAGTTATTCCTCCCATCAATACTACTCATTGATTCCACATACTTTGCTACATAATGCAAACATAAAAGAATTGATCTGCAGATCATTGCACAGTGAAAGAATGCTTGATCACGTGACCAGAAAATAAACTTCCAAAGGAGCTCAATAAACACTGAGGGAATTGGAGAAAAATGGGAATCTATATCCAAAATTTCATGATTTGGTAAGCAGCAACTTAAAGAATTTTTTTTTGAATTGCTCAGGATAGGAAAAGATACTTGGGCTTAAAATTACCATACAAATGATTCCAGTTTCCCATTGTAAAATTGATGGGAAATCCCAAAAGAATAAGAACATATAGATTAAAGTTAATCTGGTTTGTCAAGCTTATTTTTTTCCATGTGTCACGAACCAGCAACAAAAGAAACACACTGAGCATGATTCAGTGTTAAAAACTATTTTATTAATCACTACTTATGATAATACGTAAAATAAAAGTAAAAATGTTAGTATGTTAGAATTCAAAAATGTTAAACCTCGAACGTTAACCCCAAAGCTAAACTCGTCGTGTGTGTGTATGACAAAGTCCCAAACTCCAAGTTCCGGAATGGTTCTTAAAGTTCAGTTCCGCAAGCCATAAGGTGAAACATGAGCAAGGGCTTCTTCAACAACCACCGTTGTCAGAAGATAAGACGTAGGTGTAGAGAACATAGGGAGAGTAAATACGAAATCCAAATGTTCCACGATGGAACCCCAATGACACTTCAGCGTTTACTCGGTAGTGACTTCCTCACCCCGAAAAGCATCCGAATCGTGGTCGCCCACACACAAATACCTGTTTCCTTCTACAGGTCAGCAACAAAGTGAACTCCACTGGATTACTTCCAACTTCCATACATGGATTTCTGTGGCAAACACAGTTATTGTTTCTCATCCATCGATAGAGAAAACAAGCAGGCTGGTGTCTCTCTCCTCTCTCTCTCTCTCTCTCTCTCTCTCTCTCTCTCTCTCTCCTAACTTCTTCAACAACGTCATTACGTCCTTTATCTTCTATTGACGTAAGCACGCCCCACACACACATACACACACACTCTCTATCTTAAAGGGACTTTCACTGAGTCCGTAACACCTCCCACCTAAAAAAAATTTCCCAAGAAAATTTTAACCGCGCATACAGTTAGTAATGTTAATAATTATCATGCTACACAACTACAGACTATCAGATTAGTACAGATACATGTTTCCCATTTAACATCGGGAAAGACAATCAGCAATCACATTATCTTTGCCTTTAATGTGAGTTATCATGAGATCAAACTCTTGCAAAATTAAACTCCAGTTTAACAGCCTTCTGTTCTTGTTTTTGACTCGGCTCAGAAACACCAATGGGTTATGATCTGTATATAGAGTCAATGGTTTCTGAGAGGTGCAAACATATACACTGAAATGTTGCAAGGCTAAAACAAGCGACAGTAATTCTTTCTCTATGGTGGAATAATTCTTTTGATGCTCATTAAATTTCTTTGAAAAGTAAGCTACAGGATGGTCAATATCATCAAGGTCACCCTTCTGCTACAACACAGCTCCTGCAGCTTCATCACTGGCATCTACTGCTAATGAAAATGGCTTTTCAAAGTCAGGTGTTTTGAGCACAGGATGGTAGCATAAAATGGCTTTCAGCTTCTCAAATGCTTCTTGACAAGAATCTGTCCAAACAAACTTTACTCCCTTCTTCAGAAGATTAGTTAGGGGAAGAGCAATATCAGCAAAATTTTTACAAAATTTTCGATAATATCCAACCATTCCCAAAAATCTTCTAACAGTCCTCGTACCTGTGGGAATAGGGAACTCAGATATTGCTTGAACTTTTGCCTGAACAGGAGCTTGCTTGCCCTGACCTACAACATAACCAAGATACGTCACAGTGGCATGGCCAAATTCACTTTTAGCCAAGTTAACTATAAGGTTAGCCTTGGAAAGTCTTTCAAACAACCTTTCTAACGCAGAGATGTGATCTTCCCAAGTATCATTCCCAGTCACTAAGTCGTCAATGTAGGCATCTGTATGTTTTAACCCATGAATCACTGAATTAATCATTCTTTGAAATGTTGCTGGAACATTTTTCATTCCAAATGGCAAAACATTGTATTCATACAATCCAGAAGGGGTTACAAAGGCTGAAATCTTCCTTCCTCTATCTGTTAATGGAACACACCAGTAGCCTTTTAATAGGTCAATCTTTGTAAGAAATTTTGCCTTTCCCACTCTATCTATGCAATCATCCACCCTAGGAATAGGGTAAGCATCTGACTTTGTTACAGCATTCACTTTCCTGTAATCTGTGCAAAATCTAACAGTTCCATCAGGTTTAGGTACAATAACACAGGGCGAACTCCAATTTGAAGTAGAATGTCTAATAATATCATTTTCCAACATGTGTTTTATTTCCTGATCAACAAGTTTACTTTTTTCCACATTCATTCGATATGGGTGTTGTTTGATTGGTTTTGCATCCCCAACATCAACATCATGGGTAATTATCGATGTTCTGTTTGGAACATCTGGGAACAAATTTTAAATTTTGAAATTAATTCTCTCATCTGTTGTTTTTGTGAAACTTGTAAATGGTCCAACTTCGTTTCAAGGTTCTCCATGATATTTTGGTTTTTTAGTTTTGATGGAACAATATTTGGTCTAAATTGGCCTTCCTCAACATCAACATCAGGCATTCTAGAAACAACCTTTACATCATCCACCAAGGCCACAACTGAATCCCTCTCATAATAAGGTTTTAGCATGTTTACATGACAGAGTTTTGTTTTCTTGCGTCTATCTGGTGTTTTGATTATATATGTTAAATCAGTCACTCGAGATTCAATAACATATGGTCCAGAAAAACGAGATTGCAAGGGATTATTTTGGCTAGGGAAAAATACCAACACCTTTTGCCCCACTGCAAATGTCCTAGGCCAAGCACATCTATCAAAATATGTCTTCATTCTTATCTGGCTGGTTTTCAAATTCTCTCTCGCTAGCTGGCAGACTCTCTCCAACCGAGTTTTAAATTTTTGGACATAGTCCAACAGACTCAAGTGCACTTCTTCATTAACCCATTGCTCTCTCAACAACTCCAAAGGTCCTCTCACCCTATGTCCAAATACAAGCTCAAACGGACTAAATCCTATTGACTCCTGGATTGATTCTCTAACGGCAAACAAAAGTAAAGGAATACCTTCGTCCCAATCCTTTGTGTTTTCAAAGCAATACGTCTTCAGCATATTTTTGAGAGTAGAATGAAATCTCTCCAGAGCTCCTTGAGATTCTGGGTGATATACAGATGATACAATCTGCTTTGGTCCCAGCTCATAGACTATTTGTTGAAAAATTTTTGACTTAAAATTACTACCTTGATCAGATTGGATTTCTTTTGGCAAACCAAACAAGGTAAAAAATTTTAAAAGAGCCTTTGACACCGTCTTGGCCTTAATATTTCTAAGGGGTATTGCCTCTGGAAATCTAGAAGTGGCACACATGATGGTTAACAAATACTGATTTCCAGTCTTAGACTTTGGTAATGGGCCAACACAGTCCACAATCACCTTCGAAAAGGGTTCACCAAAAGCAGGAATTGGTTTCAAAGGAGCCACAGGGGGTTTTTGATTTGGTTTACCTACCATCTGACATGTGTGGCAGGTTCGACAAAACATCACCACATCTTTTCTCAAACCAGGCCAATAGAATTGTTTCAAGATCTTCCCTACAGTTTTATTCACCCCAAAATGACCACCCAAAGGCATACTATGGGCCAGGTTTAAAATTTCATCCCTATAAACTTTTGGAACAACAACCTGATGAATAACTTCCCATTCCTCATTAACAGGAACATGAGGAGGTCTCCATTTCCTCATTAACACTCCATTTTTGACATAATATTCCATTGGCACTTTTTCAATCTCCTCACATGAGAGTGCTTTTTCTTTCAATTCTGTCAACTCAGGGCCCTTTGTCTGTTCCACCATAAAATCCTTCCTCGACAAAGACAAATCTTTAAATTCAGGCTCACTATAAGGATGTTGATCCTCCAGTGAAGACAGAAAAGTCTCAGATAAAGCATCATAATTTTCTTCCTGTTTAGGACTGACACAAGGAACCACATCAGACTGCACCGTACTGTCTGTCTTGGCTAATTCTTTAGCTCTAGCTCGAGTCACTGCACATGATGGGTAAACATCTGGATCATTCTCAGACTCATCAATCCTTGGTTTGGTCGTTAACCGTACCACAGGAACAATTTCTCCATCTGCAAGGTCATTTCCCAATAACAAAGAAACTCCTTCCA
Organism: Pristis pectinata; assembly: GCF_009764475.1. Lineage (NCBI taxonomy): Eukaryota > Metazoa > Chordata > Chondrichthyes > Rhinopristiformes > Pristidae > Pristis > Pristis pectinata. Next base: position 13,860,454 of record NC_067416.1, read on the forward strand.
CTGGCAACCTAGGTCTTATCCCTATCTCGACTGGTCCTTCTATGAACTTTGACTTTAAAATCACCCTGTGTAAAGGGACAGACATGGTGTCATCTGTAGCGCCTCATACTAGATTTACTTCACCAGTGTCTCTGTCTTCACCAAAATTTAAAACACTGTCCAGCAAGAGAGATTGACTAGCCCCAGTATCTCTAAGAATTTTCACTGGCACCTGGGGTGACTCATCATTCAGTGAAACAAAACCCTCTGATACATAAGAACAGAATTCCTTTCTCACCTCCTCCAACTTTTCCGCTGTTACCTCTTGCAAGGACTGATCTTTAACAGCATCTCCTAAACCTTTTTGATTTTTAATTGCCTGAAAGCAAACATTGGGCACAGCTTCCTTCCTTTTCTTCAAAAGGGCACAATTAGATATCACATGGCCAGGTTTCCTACAGTAATAACAAGTACGCTCAACAGGTTTCTCCAGCTCTGGCTTCTTTTCATCCTTCCCTTTTTGATTACTTCCCAATTTAATCTCCGGTTTACCTGGATTGTCCTTGTAACTCTTTTGAAAGGTTTTAGGTTGTCCCCATTTGGATTTATGGGTTAAAGCATAATCATCTGCCAACCTAGCAGTTTCTTGTAAAGTTTCCACTCCCTTTTCATTTAAATATATTGTTAATTCAGCTGGAACACATCTTTTAAAGTCTTCCACTAGTATCAATTCTTTCAATTTATCAAAATCCCCATCTACATTTTTAGCCATGTACCATCGTTCAAAACATATTCTCTTTCCATTGGCAAATTCCATATAAGTCTGATCTGCAGATTTCCTCAAGTCTCTAAATTTTTGTCTATAAGCTTCAGGTACCAATTCATAGGCCTTCAATATAGCTTGTTTTACCTTGGTATAATCAGCTGCATCCTCAGCAGACAAAGCAGAATAAGCTTTTTGAGCTTTACCTTTAATCACACTCTGTACCATAAGAGCCCATCCTTTCCTTGGCCAGTTTGAACTCACAGCAACCTTTTCAAAATGTTGGAAATACTGATCAACCTGATCTTCCTCAAAAGGAGGGACTAATCGAACCTCCCTGCTGGCTGAAAAACCATCATCAGAATCAGATTCCGAACTCCTACGCTTCATTTGTAACTCATGCTGCCTCTGTTTTTCCTTCTCCTCTGCCTCAAACTTTAACCGAATTAGTTCCCATTCCCGTTCAGCCTCTAACTTCATTTGAGTTATCTTTTGTTCGGCCTCTAATTTATCTCGTTCGGCCTCTATCTTTAACTGGGTTTGTTCTTGTTCAGCCTCTAATCTCTTTTGCTCTCGTTCAGCCTCTATCTTTGCCAGCTGCACCTGTGCCTCAGAAAGTGCTATTTCACTGCCAGGAAACTGTTTTAACACTTCCTTCTCAAACACCTTCTTTTCCACATAATGGCCAGCTATCAGTCTCTGGATATCTGCCTTTCTCATAGACTGCTTTACTTCTGTAAGGTTTAACCTTGTAGCAATCTTTATCAGATCATCCTTTTTCGCCACCTCCAATCCCTTTTGGGTTGGTGACTCCAAAAATGCCTTAATATCCATTGCTGCTGGTTTCCACACACACAAGCCAATTAAAAAGAATTTATCAGACCTCCCTCAAAAATCCTTGGATTGAATCCCAAACAAATCTCGTCAATCTGGGGAACGATCCCAGACGACACTCGTTAATCTTTGGATTGGATCCCGGACGAATCTCGTTAACCTTGGGAACTATCCCGGACGAGCCCCCAATTTTGTCACGAACCAGCAACAAAAGAAACACACTGAGCATGATTCAGTGTTAAAAACTATTTTATTAATCACTACTTATGATAATACGTAAAATAAAAGTAAAAATGTTAGTATGTTAGAATTCAAAAATGTTAAACCTCGAACGTTAACCCCAAAACTAAACTCGTCGTGTGTGTGTGTGACAAAGTCCCAAACTCCAAGTTCCGGAATGGTTCTTAAAGTTCAGTTCCGCAAACCATGAGGTGAAACATGAGCAAGGGCTTCTTCAACAACCACCGTTGTCAGAAGATAAGACGTAGGTGTAGAGAACATAGGGAGAGTAAATACGAAATCCAAATGTTCCACGATGGAACCCCAATGACACTTCAGCGTTTACTCGGTAGTGACTTCCTCACCCCGAAAAGCATCTGAATCGTGGTCGTCCACACACAAATACCTGTTTCCTTCTACAGGTCAGCAACAAAGTGAATTCCACTGGATTACTTCCAACTTCCATACATGGATTTCAGTGGCAAACACAGTTATTGTTTCTCATCCATCGATAGAGAAAACAAGCAGGCTGGTGTCTCTCTCCCTTCTCTCTCTCTCTCCTTCTCCTTCTGACTTCTTCAACAACGTCATTACGTCCTTTATCTTCTATTGACGTAAGCACACCCCACACACACATACACACACACTCTCTATCTTAAAGGGACTTTCACTGAGTCCGTAACACATGAAAAAATGTTTCTACCATTTAATTTTGCATAATTTTAATTCAATAAATAGAATTAAATTCCAGATGAAAAATAAGGGTTTCTTGCATTACTTCCTAAATTCCTAAGAAATTCTAACAAATCTCTCCAGTATGTTGCTAATTCTAAAGCCTACATTATCAACCATGAATATATAATTGCAAATATATATTTGCATTCTTTGACAGGAGAAAATCTATCCAGCTTATTTGAACATTGGACTATCGTTTTGTAATATATCATGTTTGTAGTAAAAGTTTGGTCTAATTAATGCATTAATGGTCTAGACTAAATGTAGGGTATAGGGTAGGGTTTTCAGATGATACAAAAATGATTTATTTGGTTGTCAGTGAGGAGGCAAGCTTTGAACTGCAAGGAAATATAGATGGTTGGGCAAAGAAGTGGCAAGTGGAACTTAATCCATAAAATTATGAAGTAATAGATTTGGGGAGGTGCATCAAGGCAAGGAAAGATACAATAAATAGGAGGATATCAAATGGTGCAGAGGACAAAGGGACCTGAGAATTTGTGTCCACAGATCCATAAAGGTAACATTCATCGATAAAATAGCTTTAAAAGGCATTCAAAATGTTTTCCTTTATTAGCTGAGGTATAGAATAGAAGTACTTGGAGGTCATGCTAGTACCTAGTTAGACCATTTCTGATCAGTATTACAAGGAAGATGAAATTGAAAAGGGGGCGGAAGAAATTTCGGAATGTTGTCAGTGCTGGAATGTTTTAGCTATGAAGAAAGATTGAACAGCAGGGTTTCTTTGGAGCAGTGGAGACTGAGAGAAGACTTAATTGAGGTATGCAGGTCCCAGATATAGTAAACAGGAGGACCTATTTCACTTAGTAGAGGTGTCAAAAACCAGGAGTATTTGAAAACCAGGAGCATGGCTGGAAAATAATTGGTAGACTTAGAAGATGAGGAAAATAATTTTCATCCAGAGGGCAGATGGGTTCCGGAGTTCACTGTCTGAAGGGGACAGAAACTTTCAGCATATTTCAAATGTACATGGATGTACTTAAAGAGCCATGACCTGCGTGGCTACAGACTTATGCTGGAAGTTGGGAATAGGCTGGATAGCTCTTTTTCAACTGGCACATACACATTGGGCCAAATGCGTTGTAACTTTTCTATCAAAAATTCTATCATTTTTGTTTATCCTCAAAAACTTCTTTCTTGTCTTTGATCAGATTTTATTCCAAATCTGTTAATTGTGCATTAATTGTGTTGCTGGCTGATCCCGTAATTATTTTTTGAGAAAAAAATACTCTTAAGTTTAATTGAAGACTAGTCATGTTCTGTAATTAATTAGGTGTTTATTGTCAAAGACAAATGATGATTTTGTAACTAATTTTTCTATCTGTCTCATCATTTTGAAGCCTTCCCTACAATGTGTGTCCCTATATTTTTTTTTCAGTCAAGACTTCACATAAACCAAAACTTGCAATTCCAGAATAATTATTGTTGTTTTCTCTATTTCCGTCACCTTTTGAAGGTAGACTGCCCAATATGCTTGCAATATCCAGTACTTGGTTGATCCTTTGGATGTATTGGAATAGCTTTAAGGAAGTATGATTATAATTTCAGGTTATTTTGCTCTTACTATCTGGCCAATAATTGTAGCTAAATTATTTTTCTGTTCTTGTACGTGCTTCATCAGTCAGTGATTATTGGCATTAAGGATCCATCCATCATTCTCCCCCATACAGGGTGATTTTTTTTAAAAATTCTTTATCTTGAAATAGTCCTACTGAGGAGTGGAATTGAGCCACCTTTGTGGTGTTCTGAAGCAAATTTGTAATGTCAACCTGCAGGAAAGGATCCGAGAGAAACCAAAACCCATTTTTGTTTTGCTGATTCTTCGAGTCTTTACAATACCCATAATTGTTGATTCTGAGTAATCAGAAAGGAATAAGCTAGATGTTAGTTTTGCCATAAACATGAAAGGCAAGTTAATTTTTTTTTATATACGAGATTGTGGAATTTGCCAGAACTTCGCAGAAACCTTTTTCGTTCTGGCACTTTTGAACAAGGCATTTTAAGTTGTAGTGTTTCATTCCATCATATTAAACATAATTATCTGTTGTATAGGCGATAAGAAATTTCGCGGAACCCGTTTTTCACGGTAATTAACGATACTTCTATGCCAATTGTAATTGCCTTGTGGAGAGTCATGTAATGAAACACTCCATCATATGCTGAACGGATGTCAAACAGCTGTGGTGTGTATCATGCTTTGGCAGTGAAACTACTGTTACGGACTCAGTGAAAGTCCCTTTAAGATAGAGAGTGTGTGTGTATGTGTGTGTGGGGTGTGCTTACGTCAATAGAAGATAAAGGACGTAATGACATTGTTGAAGAAGTAAGAAGAAGAAGGAGAGAGAGAGAGAAGGGAGAGAGACACCAGCCTGCTTGTTTTCTCTATCGATGGATGAGAAAGAATAACTGTGTTTGCCACAGAAATCCATGTATGGAAGTTGGAAGTAATCCAGTGGAGTTCACTTTATTGCTGACCTGTAGAAGGAAACAGGTATTTGTGTGTGCACAACCACGATTCGGATGTTTTTCGGGGTGAGGAAGTCACTACCGAGTAAACACTGAAGTGTCGTTTGGGTTCCATCGTGGAACATTTGGATTTCGTATTTACTCTCTCTATGTTTCTCTACGTCTACGTCTTATCTTCAGACAACGGTGGTTGTTGAAGAAGCCCTTGCTCATGTTTCACCTTATGGCTGGCGGAACTGAACTTTAAGAACCATTCCTGAACTTGGAGTTTGGGACTTTGCCACACACACACACACACACACACACACACACACACACACACACACACACACACACACACACACACGAAGAGTTTAGTTTTGGGGTTAACGTTCAAGGTTTAACATTTCTGAATTCTAACATACTAACATTTTTACTTTTATTTTACGTATTATCATAAGTAGTGATTAATAAAATAGTTTTTAACACTGAATCATGCTCAGTGTGTTTCTTTTGTTGCTGGTTCGTGACACTACATTCAGTAATGTATTCTGAGTTTCGTAGTACTGTTGCTGTGAGAAAATCTTGGTACTTGGTGTTCATTTAACGAGAGGTTAAAGCCAGTTGTGAGTTATCTTATGGGTTGGTAGAAAGCTGCTAATAGAGATATAAGAGACTGCAGATGCTGGGCTCTGGAAAATAAACCGCTAGAAGAACTCAGGTAAAGCAGCATCTGCGGAGGCAAAGGGATGGTGGACGTTTTGGGCCTGTGGAGGCAAAGGGATGATAGACGTTTCGAATCGAGCTCCGGAAGAGTCGACAGCGCCTCTTTGCCTCCACAGATGTTGCGTGACGCGCTGAGTTCTTCCAGCAATTTATATTTTTGTTGCTGTTAGAAGATTGGATTAATCCAATGTGGCAGGCTTGTCGCCCAATTTCGATATGTGATAAATCAGTAATAGAACCTGTGAAGGTAGATCCACGATTGCAGGCTGTAATTCTTTTAATCCAACACCGGCTATTCTACACCGAACGATCTACATGTAGGATGGGCCACATGTTGATCACAAATTGGAAATTTTCCAAAGTTCCCATCTAGAAATCTGCATAGGTGTGATTGGCTTTGTTCAACAATAGAGCGTCCGCATAGAACTTCAAAGTGGATCTTGTCAATCTGCATCCCAAACTCTTGATTTAAATAGGTGGAATGTGATCTCGTGGAGAGAGATTAGGATCTCTGTATCAGATACAAGTTACATTTTGTTTTGATTTCTTAAACATATTGATAATTTCCATACTCAACAGAAAAATATGTAATGCCTGGACCTGAGTGTTATATAATGTTATATTTTGTTTACCTAGCAGCCCAGTTTGACTGCATCATCAAACCCCCGATATTACTGAAATATTTTTGTTCTGCAGCAGTAAACCCAGAAGAGATCATCCGTGAAATGACCGTTACAGACGCTGCCCAAAGCCCCATTTGGAATCTTCTGTTTGCTGTTTGAGGCTGTGGGCTCACTGTTAATATAGTACCGCTTCTTTTTTATTAATCCTCTAAGGAACTTCATTCGAAATCCTCAGGTGAGGAACTCTTTTTCCAACGTCCTTCGTAAATCCGGGTAAACTGAAGAGTCATTGACCTTCATAAGCATATGAAACCTTTGTTTCGTCCAGCGTCCTAGTGGAAAATATCACTGCAGTTTCGGGCCGAAATTGGTCTCATTCCACATGGCTATTAATGCGACTGTGGGCATGCTTTTGCCAACAGAAAGCATGGTCCTTGGACTTAAGCTCTCTGTTAATATTCATTTACAGTTGGTTTTCACTCCAACTATCCCCTTTATTTGTAAAGTGGAATTAGTTTTTGACAAAAGCAATAGGCGAGAAAGGGGGCATTTGTCTGAGACTCTTTGGTACGAAAGAAGAGCATGTAAGCAATGAATCCCAGTGATTAAATAGCGTTAAATGGTACTGTTTCTACTCTGAACACGTTTACAGTAAATTCTAAGACAAAAAAATCTCCATTACATTCGTTTACCTAATTGACTTACTTTTTTTGTTCTACAAAGAGTGGCAACAGACATTCTACCGCCCACAATACTTCGGGGCCGTTGTATTTTGTGAGATAAAAGGTGCCTCTTGTGATATTCCATTTATAGGTGAGCGGTATCCAGAGACGTATTCCGTTATGAGTCGGAAGACGTGGATAGCGGTTTTAAATCAATCTAAGAAACATGCGGCTTTCTTTCAGGGTTATTCTCAACGTAATATTTCAAAGTGGTGTTATCAAGTAATCTGAATTGGCGATGATCGGTACATTTTTAGAACGACAAAAGCGTTTTTGTTTAGCATTATCGCTAGCTCCGCTTAACATTTAGAATTGTGCATAGTATCTATCTTCTCTACGGCGTTTTATAATTAAAACAGCCGCCTGTAGATCCCTGTTCTTGATACAAGAAAAAATCAAACACAAAGGGTTATAAATTTGTAATAGTTGAATCTAAGAATATCATATTATAATCGACCGAGCAGTAGTATTCAGCGTTAAAACTACATCGATGTAAGCATTTGAAACAATAAAGGCATTCACTCATGCCTTGCTGCATTTCTTCCGCAGTGTAATCCAAAGTTTATGACCCTGATCACATGGGACGTGCCTTGAACTTTTAACCCCTTATTCTGGGCCATGTTTGCGGCTAATGGAATGCATTCCTTATCTCAAAGCAAGACACCATCCTCGTATCACTGTCACGAACACTGTTGCGCCATCTGCGGAGAAGCAAGCTTGTCATTTTGAGACTTTTTTTTAGCAAATTCCAAGATCCGACGACAGTTGTCTCGATTACATTTATTCCCTTTGATTTGCGGGGGAGGGCGAACGGGTTGTTGGTGGGGAAGTGTCTGCAGACATTTTTCCTAAAATTGCTTCACGCTTGTGGCATTTCGTGGATCTCCCCACAGCCTGTGGCTGTAGGTTAAATTCGCATTTAATATTGATGTTAAGCAATGTTCAAATGTGATTGATATGATTGTAATTTCATAAAAGATAAACCCTAGCAGTAATGGAGAATTAAACAATCGCTTCAAAGAGTGTAAAAAGACTATAGGTTAATAGTGCCACCACGCCGGTTATTGTTGCTTTCTTTCCATGTTGACTGAATTTTACCTTGTATGTCTAGCCGTGCTTATTAATCATATTTAGGATTGCATTCTGCCTTAATTGCCAACAGATACTTGGTAGGAACGACGGGGAACATTAGTTTATGTTAAGTGATTTAAAGACCTCTAGTTGGGCAGCATTGCTGTCAAAATGTGAACATCGATTTGGCCTTCTATTAATAACACAGCATTAGTTTATCTGGATTTATTTGTCGGATGCCACGCTACTTTATCGACAGATAAGTGAAAATGAATACTGTGAAAGATGGCTGAAATTCCGCCAACCTCACCTCGTAAAGTCTGAGGTCTCAGCTCCAGTACCACTTCCCACCTTCATTTTCCAGCCCTTAACCTCCCATTATAGTTCTCCAGATTGTGCATTGGGCACGCCTAAACCTATCTCTGAAACCTCACATATCGGTGACGTCATTAACCAGATCATAGGGCAAAATACAATACACGAGTAACAAAATTTGGCAAGTTTGATTGATCGAAAACAATTTGCATGGTCTATTCCTGGTCACTCTATTACAGTAGAAATTATTGCAAGATGACACTGTAACTCCTTTCTTATTCCCATTTAATTAACTATTATTAAGGTGGATTGTAATAATCCTAAATTCTTCCTATTTCGTAACGCGATTTTTAAAAAAATTCAACTGTGTTTATTTATTTTCAGTTTTATGTATTAATAGTATTGTCCGTATGAAGTAACAATGCCACCTGGGGTGCACTAAACTGTAATAAGTTGGTCCTTGTACATGCTATAATTTGAAGGAGATAAAATCATTTATCTTAAACTTATTTGCTGAAGATTTCTTTAAAATGTTGATGGTGCTACTAAAACCGATAATGTGATGAATGCTGCAAAGGAAGGAGCGCAGCAGAAATAGGACAATATATTTCAGTACCAAAATATTATATAACGTTGACTTCATCATATGCAGGAGCGATTGAACAACTGGAGTAGCAAGTTTTAGTCGAAGGCGTAAGCACCGCGAACTGTCTCCTTTATCTGGTGTGGACAGAAGTCAGGCAAAGGCAGGAAGAGGTAGGTTATCTGTCCTGTTTGAAACAAAGTAAAAACATAAAAGTTTACTCCATGCAAAGTTGTGGAAAGAAAACAATTGTGTTTTCAATACAAGTCAGGGATGTTTGTAACTTGTGCGTGAAGGTGATCACGTTTGAATTGCAATTAAGGTTTTGGGCAGGTTTTTTTTGTGTGTCTCCTACGTATTTGCAACATTGTGCTTATGTATACAGTTGTTCCTGTACTCTGCTTTCTTTTGTTTGGAGACTGTTCATTCGAAGCAGCTGGTCTAACCTGTTTGTGCCTCAATGGTCCTGCAGGGGTCGATTATTAAGAAAGGGCAATGTGATAAACAATAGGGAAAAAATCTTCTTAAAACGATGACATGAAAACGATGAAGTTATTCCACTACAATATAAATGGTGTTTGACTTCCACTTTCTATCTTGTGTTTTATCTGCCTGAGTTACCCTATTATAACGCTTATATTCTTGTTTTGACTATTCATTTGTTTGATGTTTCTTTTAACAAATCGAATTTACTTTCTCTATTGTCTGTGTTTTATACCCATTTTAATGATATATATTTGACAGTTCTGTCTATAAATTACAATAGCCTTTGGGGTCTGCGTTATGCGAAAAGTCACCTTAAACAAGAATGCACATTTCTTATACAGTTTCAATGGTGATTGTGCAGTGCAATATTATTTGATGGGCAATTCATGTCATTCTTAGAATCCGACGTGGCCAAGGCTGTGTATCGATCCATATTGTTTCTGATTTAACTGCAATTTGTCATAGCCCATAAGCTGGAAGCACTGTAATCAAGGTGATACATTTCTGATGTTATCAATGGCGGGTTACTTGAAAGCAACTGAGAGCGCGAGGGAATAAATAACATTGTAAAACTACGACAATTCCTTAACACTAGCAAAGAGAATTTGTACTTCTCAAATTTAAAATTAAATCTTATTAGTATTTATGTATCAATTATTTGGCTACCTATTTGCTGTTAAATTGCCTCCCACGTCACTTTATTTTAAATGGCAACTGAGTTCGGTGGCTTGCCTTGAGTTGGAATAGGATTCTAAGGCTAAAAATATTTGGCTGTGTTGATTCTTGTGTTTGCAGTCCATTGTACTATTTTTTCGGAGCATTTATGTATAAATATGACGAGGCATGGGTTTAATTATCCAGAACCAGTCTCCGTTCACTTTATCAATCCCTATGCCCATTGAATAACCAACTTTATTGAACACGTTATGGCAATATTTATAGAATCAGTTTCCTATTATTCTATAGATTTAACACAAGCATTGTTTGTGTTAAACTAACGGGAATAATATTACTGCGATAGAAGTTGTAATAGTTATATCGTTCAAGAAATAAATGGACAGGAAACTAAATTCATCGAAACCGTCTAAAATTCACTTTACCTACGCGCTCCTTATTTGCAAAGTAGAAGGCACTAGTCGTAGTTTAATTTGTTCCAGCTGTTTTAAAACAGTTCTTGACTATGTTTAATTCATTTCGATTTTCCACCGAAAATGCTTCTGAAATAGGCGGAATAGAGACAAAGTAGTTTAAAGAAGCAATACTTCTCCGATGTAGCTTTTTATGTAAACACATAATTGATTTCAGTGCTTTCCCCTTGTCATCTGTATCTGGGATATATAGGCCTGTATTTCATCTGTGACCTATGTTTTACCAAATTTCAAACGTCTTTAAAACACAGAGAAATTCTTTCCACTCACGTGTTTCTGAATTTTCCATAGCACCTTGGTATTTACGAAGGATTCGACCCAAATATATTAAGGCGATGACACCATATGCAACATCAGAAACAATGAAAACTCTTAGATCATGCGAACAAGTGGACTTCTCCCAGTATGGAGTTTGTTCGTGGGATCCAAAGTATTTATTTATGTCGCAACTAAATATTGCAGTTTTGCGCTGGCTTCACACATGTGTATATATGAGTCGAATTGATATTTCTCCTTACAAATTTCTCCGTAGGGATATTAGGACAGGTAGCTTCATGGCATTTCCAAAACTTCAAAAACGTTTGCTTATTAAAAATTAACCATTTAAAGTGAGGGAACCGGTGCAAATAATATCAAAGTAAGATTGTTGAGCTCCTGGGGGTGGGGGTGGGGGGGGGGGATATTTTAACCTGTCTACATGTAAACTTTGACAAGATAATACGATTTCCGTAAAATAAAAACAATCTAAGTACGGACGCCACATGAGTAAGTGCAGACAGTTAAAATGTTTTGCAGTATAACGGAGAACTTCGACAGGTTTCATTTCCAATTATTAAGTTAGGGTATAATTCGCTTTTACACTTTGAACCTGTGAATGATTGAAATACTTTAACGATAGTTATTAATGAAAACCTTTGACCTATATTAATTGCTCAGTACCATAGCCAAGCGCTTTACTGATTTACAATGACTAAAAATATCAGTACGGTGCACAAGAATTTTACAGGTTCTTCTGGAAATTTCATTGGGAGATTGCTGTTCACTGAAGGTTTATGATGACTGAATGTCAAATTCTGTCTTTCGTACTTGGAATTACCGGACTTTTTCACAGTAGTGATTATCCTTTAATTTCCCCGAGCAATCCTCAGTGACGTTGAAATGAAGTTACATTAACTTTATTATTTTATTTTTAAATATTTTCCAAAAATATCCTCAATGTGGACACGATAAGGCCCATTCCTCTCGAATTATTGTTGTAGTCACGTCAAATATTTCATGCTACTTCGTATGCAGTGGTATTCACCACGTGGTCATAGCTAAGACCCCAATTCCAGGTGGGAAGCAGATTTATGTTTACAGTCACGCCCAAATAGTTGACTGACAGTACCAAAGGTAAATAAACAGCACACTATATCTCCTCAATGTAAGTGAAATGATGGTCGATTGTTTCAGGTTATGGCTATTATGGGGATTACGCTAGAGGCACGCAAATAAACTGATTGGTTTCTATACATTTACAAAATGTTTTGTTAAGCAGATGAAAACCAAATTTCCGTAGATTAATGACAAAATTAGTGAAGACCATAATTGTACAACTATACACGTTATTACGAACAAATTTGCCCTCAAAACATGTTTAAAATTACGGAACATTTATTGTCTTTTTTCCGGAAAATCAAACGCAAAATTAAATTTAAAAATCTCAAATATAGATTTGCCTGTTTTAATCCTCCAACGGCGAGATTTTAATCAATAATTAGCACGAGAAACGCAAAGCTCTGTGGATAATTTGACGTGAAAAATTTGAGTACATGGCGTTGAAACGAGTGTACTCCGAATAATTTGAGGTCATACTTTGTGCTAAAGGTTAAATTACTCAATAATATGGATTCAGCGATCTAAATAGCAGAAGAGCGGATATTCATAAAATATCTGGAATTAAGCAACTTTTGATTAAAAAAAACAAACCAAACTTACGATGCTATATGAATGAATCCGATTGACCGTCCTTTTCAACACTTTAATACACCGTAAGTTCTTCACTGATTGCAAAACTCTTTAGGGGTGCGAGCGATTGTAAAGGAGTTGTAAGTTTTTTTCTCTCTTTTGACTAACATTAATTATTTTGAAACCAAGTAAAATACTAAGTTGAACCTGAATGCGGTTTATTTTACATTTTATGTTAATTCAAACCATCAATTTTCATATCCTTATGCAGCCACGAATTCTTCCATGCATGTGATTTCTAACCATGTGTAATCTTTTCTAACCTTAGTAGAAATAAAGACATGACCTTGTAGTGTACAAATCAATGCAGATAAATTGAATTTGGCCATTTATGAACGTTGATGTAACACAGTTATACTGCCATCCCATGGTTTATATTAGTACTGTATTTACTTCCATTGTTTGGAAGTCGCATAAATCAGTCAGGGAAGTAAATACCAAAATTGTGACATACGTGATATCATTGCGCATGCTTTATTGTCATAAGGCGGTTTTGTTAGTTCCTGTACTTCATTAAGAGCAATCAGTTTTTAATAAGATGTCAGGTACAATTTTCCTGGAGCAACATATAGACCTATAGAGATGGTTCGAATAATGAATAAGCGGCCCGAATTCAATCCTGTTATCCTCTCCCGCTCCGCAAAGTCGTTTTGTAAACTTATACAAGTGCATGTGTTCCAGTTCTGTATGAGAACGGCCGTAACTTCTAAAGGGAACTTCAGACCTGTGCCGAAATGAAAGATGTGCACTTAGGTGGGAGTCGCTCGAAGCTTCTTCCTTAAATTCTGACTAAGTGCTTTTGAATTACTGTGACATTTTCAGTCGTGGAATAGTTATTGGATGAAGGATTTGCAGGCAATTATTATCTGATCTTTCGAGCAATCACACGTAACCAAAGCGATCAACTTAAATCTCTGGAAGAAAGACTTCATCTCATTAAGGGAATATAGGGGCTGCAGTGAGCAGCTCCAAACAATGATGCAAGGACTTTAAGGCTGCGCTGGTGTCTGCCCCTAGCAGTTAATAGGCCTAAATCTCCCTCATTGTCATTGTGGCCACAGTGGGGGCACCAGCAGAAAATGTGCCAAGACACTGCGGGAAGCAACAGCTTTTCAATACTTAACGCAGCTGGAAAGATTCTAGGCAATACCACACAACTATACTTGGGAAAGACATGTGATTGGAAGAGGTCAAGACGGCCACCTCCCATCAAGGTTCAAGCCGATGTGTGTTTCAATTTCGGTTCAATTTCTGACAACTTGCAGCTAGTTCCCTTTCCTCTCTCCCCCACCCCCCAACCCCCCCCCCCCCCCCCCCCCCCCCCCCTCCTCCGCCAGTCATGGGCTAATCCTAGCCTAAAAGCTTTGGTTGCAGCTGTTGGTGTCTCACACTGTTGTAGTGATGAGGTTGGGGTAAGGGGGATGGGAAGGGGTGCGCCGGGGCAACTCGACATCATCGGCAAAATACAAATGCCATTCAAGTAAAAGAACTGGCATTTTTAGGCTGCAATACCGTCCACTTTAATTCTATGAGCTGAGGCCAGACGGAATAAAGAGAGGAGCCGGGCCTCGGCAGTACTGAGCTCCGCCACAAGAGCGGACTGAACACAACCTGAGATCAGATGTGTTAGCTCTATGAGAAAGCTGACGCTCTGACTCATTTCAGCGGCACCTCTCCAACGAGGAGTGAAAGTGAGTTTGCAAAGTTCGCGAGAGGCCGGGTCGCCTCCTCAGCGCTTGCAAAGAGCGGCTTGCAAGTAGACTAGACTTCACTCGCACGCTGATTATAGAGGGGGTGGGGGGAGGTGTTGCTATGTACATGAAGCAACCTCAGTACGGATTGCACTGACAGGCAGAAAGTCCGGCAATTTGGGTTGGTGGGTGGGCGAGAGTTGAAGGGGCAGTGGAGAGGAAAGGTTGCGGGGGTTGAGCGAGAGAGGCTGTACTGTCACTAAACTATTGCCACCGTGTAAAGCAGGTTGGGTACAAGGCTCAAAGTGGAATCCACAGTTCTCATCGTACACTTGGCATAAACAGGATACCTTTAACAGAGACAGAAAGTGGAATCGTGGCATGACATCGCCGTGGAACTCTTAGGCACAATGTACAATGTAATACATCCAATCTCAAAGGAAATGTTCCGAGAGATCAGGGGTCTCTCTCTACCATTCCACCGCCTTCCAAACACACAAGCAAACAATTAATAAACGTGGTATTTTTCAACAGCGAGCTGTGCCCACCATGGCACACATATCCTTCGAGGCACACAACTCTCTCCGAGACCAGTACAACACGTCCAATCACGCAGAAGTCACACGTACAAAGTAAAAACCGAAAATGCTGGAAATACTCAATAGGTCAGGCAGTGTCTGTGGGGAGAGATACCGGCCACCCGCTGAATAATTCTAGGTCTTTCTGGTTTTTTATGTCAGATTTTCAGCATCTGCAATATTTTGCATTTAATAGCCAAATTTATAGTTGGCTGGAACCTGAGCCGGGTCCATTGATGGCAGAGCCACGCGTGCAGTGTAAATCCACAGCTAATACATCGCTGGCAAACTAATTTACGTCACGAAGTTTGCACAATCTTATTTTACAAAGTTTGCTGCATTTTAGCAATATGCCAGAAAATGACAATTTTTCGAGGTGACAATGTCACAAGGACATGGTGAGCGGATTTGGAAGAAGTGATTTGCAGTCCAAATTACCTCTTCAACCCAGAAATTGGGACAGAATTGCACATGAGAGAGAATAAATTGCAGAATTACAGGGATACAAGAGGGAGCATGGGATTGTTCTGCTGGGAGGAGGCCTGGGTGAGATGGGTCGAATGGCCTCCTATATCGTCATAAATGAATAAATTCAGGAACGGTTCGCGAGCGGTCTACTATTTGGAATATAAATGTGCCTTTGCATCTTTCGCTGTATTCTTACACAGGTGCACCCCTGAAGTCACGTTTTTACCAAAGGCGCTGTCTATGTGAAGTGATTTCAGCGTTTTACAGAAACTGGACTTTCTGCAGTTAAGAGTCCGAGCTTTTCTGGAACACAGCGAGACTCCCAGGCAGGGAAAAAAACCTACATCTTGTTTTTATCCCAATTTTTTAATATTCACATATTTAATATTTGGAAGGGAGCTTTGTTTTGGCACATTCAAAACACTCTTCTAAACAACGCACTTAAAATTTGTATTTGGTAGAACTTCGGCATATAACATCAACAGATCTAAGCTTGGTATCTTCAACAAACACGCACCCTAGAAATGGCGGGTAATTAAACGAGTGTAGTGAACTTATCAGCTATCCATTTTGATTAACTGGGTTCATTTTCTGTAGCCAATAACATAACCGCCACTTATAATGTGTGTGTGTGTGTGTGTGTGTGTGTGTGTGTGTGTGTGTGTGTGTGTGTGTGTGTGTGTGTGTGTGTGTGTGTGTGTGTGTGTGTGTTAAAGATACTGATCTGAGATCTGTTGATATTGTATGTTTGATGCTAAGTCCCAACTTGAACTGGCCAGTTTGGAAGAAAACTTTGAACATGCATTCCTCCAAATGTTATGTACTTCGTGCAAAAGTAGTTATAGTAATTTGCAAATGTGAAGGATTCGAATGTAAACCGGAACTTCACACAATGCCCAACTTGTGAAAAGCGGGAGGTAAATATCGGAAACTTTCTTATTGTTTCCGTATTTAAAAATATAAACATATAATAGTTAGCCAACAGATAACAGATGCAGTATTATGCAGATAAGAGTTACTGGCAAGCCTCTTCCAGACATGCTGCTCGGTCATCTATATACACGTACATTTTAATTATTTAACTAATGATCTTAAATGCTCTTGGAAAGGTCGTGATGGGTCACGGGCACAAGGAACGACAAGTACCATTTCTACCTAATTACTGCTCCTCTCACACTCAATTGGCCTCCAGATGATGTTAGTGATGAGCTGAGAATTGACAGACTCAATTGGCCACAATGGAAAGGTTGTCTCGGTCATGTTTTCAAACTCACAGCCAGGTGTTTTCTGAAAAGCGTATTGCGAGCTTGTAGTTCTTGGGGTTCATTCCTTTTAACACCATTTCAAGTCCTTTCATTGTTATTTCCACTAATGTCAAGGTCAATAATTACAGTGCAAAATCTTGTTTGTTATCTCTTCCAGTTATCCACGTTAACCCTTTAAGAATTAAAATTTAACACATCGTTTTAAGGTTGCAATAGCATTTCATGATTGTTTATAAACACTTATGTATACTTTCAAGTGATTACTTAAACGAAATAATTTGACGCAATTTAGCACAATCAAATAATTTGAGTTATTTAAACTACACTGCAGTGGTTTTGCTTCTGGAAAGAATGCTTATAGAGTTTACCATTTTTGGATCAACGGTTTTAATAATTTGAGTCTATATAGACAAATAGAGATGTACGCTTCTATTTAAATTGTAAGCTTACGAGTACGACACGATTCACTTTTGCAACTGTACAAATGCTTCTTCAGCCTATTTCCTGCTTATTTCGTTTCTGGTAAGTTAATTTAAATTGTTCTTTCTGTGGATCTTCATGTTCAGTAATCTTCTAAAGTTCACTTTTTGCAGTACTTGAAGTGAATTACCCAAGAGTACGTCGCAACTGGTCAATTCTATGTGCTATCCTTCTTCAGCCAGGGGAGTAGGTTTTAAAATGTTAGGACCATTTGGGTAACAACGTCGATAAAATGCACTAACATTATAAATTAGCTACAGGTGGCTAAAAGTTGCTGTCACCGGGACCTTACCCATACTTCATACACCAGTTTTACACATTGGAGTTAAATTCACGTGGTATCAAATAGAAGCGACGTGAGAATAATCTCTTCCGGCGATCTCGCACTGATTCCCTTAGGAGCGAAGCCAGACCCTATCCCCGTTTGGTAACTGCTAAAGCTTCCTTGCAAACGTATTGAAAATCATCATCTATTCATAGTTTTGTAGCTTTTAATTTGGAAATATCATTCAAGAATTATGAATTGTAATAAAATATGCTACATTTCTGCGGGTATGTATACAACAGTCACTTTAATCTTCAGGATTTGAAAGATGCCAGGAAATATTTACATCTTTTCTCACGACCTTCATAGGATTGCTAATCAAAGCTAGCGGTGATTGGAGGATAATTGTCTGCCATTCGCAGGATATTTATGATACAGTATTAATACTCTTAGATATTTTGTACTTAGACCTTCTAACCTTTAATGATGTAGTAGTATAATCACAGAATCGCAGAATGGTAACCGCACAGAAAAAGGCCATGCGGCCCGTCAATTCTGTACCGGTGCTATGAAAGATTTTTTTTCTATTTCCATTGCTCTGTTCTCTCCAAACAGCACTGCATTTTTTTCCTTTCTCATTTTTTTTCCTGCTTGCGTTTGAAAACTACAATTGGATCTCCTCCACTATTACTCCGGTGATGCATTCCATGTTCTGACCAATGGCTTTTGGTTCTTTTACCAATGGTCTTCATCTTATGTCCCGGTTCTGCACCCCCTACTCCAATCAGAAACTTCCTCTGCATCGACTCTAACTATACCCTTCATGATTTTAAATACCGCCATCAGTTCTCCTCACAACCTCCTCCTTTGGCAAAGGGAACAAGTTCAGTTTCTCCATCCTATACATACAAGTAAAGTCCATCACCCCCCAGGATAATTTCGGTCTCTATGGATAGCATGCAAAACAAAAGTTTTCACTGTATCTCGGCAAATAAACCAATTACCAATAAATTTCTAATACACTCTTTTCAAAGCCTCCACAACCTTTCTAAGAACGGTACCCAGACTGGACGCAATGCTCCGGTTGTGGCTGAACCATTAAAAAAAATATACAGGTTCATCAAGACGTCTTGTTCTTGTACGTTATGCATCTGTTTAAAGCGCAGGTTCTCATTTGCCTTTTAACCACATTATTAACTGTCCCTGCCATTTTCATTGAACCATGAACATATATCCCAGATCTCTTTGTTCTTGTATCTCTTTTTTTTTAACCAAAGTGTATTTCTCTACAATTCTCAACATCAAATCTGTCAACTATCCAACTATTCCATCAGTTTGCCCATATTTCCTTGAAATCTATTATCATCTACCTCATGCTTCATTATGCATCCACGTTCTGTGTCATCTGCAAACCTAGAAATTGTACCCTGTGCAAAGTCTAAATCATTTCCTACGCGGAGAAAAGCAGTCGCCTCAGTACTGAAATCTAGTGATCTCCTCCATACATTTCCCTCCAATAAAAAGTCTTTCATTTCTATTCCTTGCTTCCTGTTATTTGGTCAAATTTCTGTCCATACTGCCACAGCCCCTTTTTTCTTCCACGGTTTTCAATCCTGATGACAAACCTATCACGTGGTACCCTATCAAATGTCTTTGAACCATATCATATATATCACATTTCCCACATTAGCTGTCTCTGTTACTTCAGCAAAAAACTCTATCAAGTTAGTTGGACATGATTTGTCTTTGACAGATCCATGCCGGTTTTCTCCAGTCACGTGGTTTCTAGTTATGTCCATGATTACAGTTTGTAGAACTTTCCCTACGATTGAGTCTATTAACTGCGTTCATGCCTACAGCCTTTTTTTTGAATAAGGGTGTAACATTTGCAAATTTCAAATTCTTAGGCCATTATCCCGTATGATAAGAATGTCACATTTGCAAACTAAATTATAATACATAAGTGTGTTTATATTCCAATCCACTGGTACTTTGAAAGTCATTAGTCCATTTTTAATAACATTAAAATGCGCTATACAGAGACACTAATTGTGTTAAATGTTGATCCATAAATATGACCAGATGACAATTTCCAGCTGGGGATGGTTAAATTTTCTTGACAGTATAAAAAAGTGTTTAAATGTGTAGGTTCCAAAAATGCATTTACAGACATATCCTATTACCTTGATTATCAATTCAATGTAGCTGGATGGTATTTTCTTAATAATGTAAACTGCTTATTTTAAATTTCCATCTTAAATAATCAATGTTTTCTAACAATTGGTGATAGTAAAAAAATCTTACTGTAATTTTGGATGTAGAGGAAGGTTGGATTCTTTGAACATTACCATTACTTTTTTGACTATGCCTTTCAAGTATAACATTCTTACGTCCTGGTTAAACATTTTCCTTACAAATTGCGGAATTAACAATCCCTGTGCCCGATTTTCACAAGGCGATCAAAAAGATTCAACTGACTTAATTTAAACACATTAGTTAAAATAAACTGAGTAGCAAATGAAAATCTCACTTTTTGTTTTGTCATATTTTCCAGATTCTTAATTAACTCCCGTCGATCTGGAAAAAAACGTACTATTAACCTAATTGTTATATCTTCTCGTAAACTGTAGGTGATACAGACATTTTATTTATATTGCGTGATAATTTATTTCCACATTGCAATGGTCTGGCTGTTTGTATTTCATTCAGGTCGGTCGAATGTTAAAACACATATTCTGATTCGTAGGTGAGATGAGCTCAAATATATTAACTAAAAGGACAAATATTCCTATATCCTTTACCTTTCTGACACTATGTATAGTGGCATTGCTAATGTGAGGTCAAATCTGTGGATGAATTCCAATGATCTTTTAAAGCTTGAAAGGTTACTCGATTCTATTTGTCAATTAATGGAGATATAAATTTCAGGGAGAAAAACAACAGATTAGCAGACCACAAACCTTCACGCTATTGATGTAAAAAAGATGTAACAAAAAACACACATTGAACACCATAAATAAACTCGAGAATGCCGTTCTGTACCATGCCCAAACTTTCTATATACCAGGAATATAGTGCTAATTGCGGCACTTCGTTTAAATATGCATATCTTACTGACAATAGGTTTAATCACTGCGCTCCCTAATTAATACGTTTAAGCGAGGCGTGTATCATAAATATGCAGGGATGCCCCTACATGTATAAATGAAGTATACGCTATCCGCAACAAAACAGCTAGTTAGACGGAATAAGAAAAAAAATGGTATTTCAATTCTGATGAAGGCAATTACCAATAAAACATTTCAAGGCCTCTTGCCCCCATCCTAATTTTGTAATAATATTGTCTGATGTTTCTTCAAAATCAAATCTTTATTAAAGTGGGAGGTCGTCGTCAGAACATCATATACTGTCAACACGCTCCGTTAGCGACGGACATTCAGAACTTTTTGGTTCAGTCAAACGGTTCAATTTACTTTTCAGTACCATATTATTTTATTAAACAATTTGAAATTCTGACTCTGTAATAGACGGCGGGAATGACACCGGAAAGTTTAATAGAACACCACCAAACAGGTACCAATGTAGGGAATAAATCTTCGGAGTAAAATGGAAGAAGATGGGAACTCACATTCATTGCCAGCAATATGATTTTATCCAAACGTGCAGTTATTTCTGGATTAAGAAATGTCACTGAAAATAACACGAATGGATGAAGTCACTGATTTTCTGCAAGGATCCGTAAAACAAATCGCTGTTGGGAAAGTGCCCTGCCTTTTTTGGAAACGAGTTAACATGCTGTGTTGCATTGGAAGTGGTAAAGCCGTGGGTATTATTTTCAAAATACAGTGCATACTTTTGTAATTATATATGGCTAGAGTTCACAAGGAGTCTGTTACCTGTTCACTAGAGTACTTTTAACAAAAATAAATTATATTTTGGTCTCCTCGTATCGCATGTTTCATAAAAATTGTAGTCTCTCGTTTATTAATTCATAAATATAATTAAAGAAATCAACACAATATACTCAACGCATTATTAATATATTAGTCTTGCATAACACAAGGATGTCGTAGAATGTATAGTTACACGATCAAGAATAAACCAAAAGTTTAAAAATGCTTTCCAGTGGAATCGGGCCAAGTGTCTCAAACTTTACATCCGATCACATCATACTTCTGTTTATGTTTACATTTGTAAAATGATCCATTTTTATTCATTGATCAATATCTGGGTAAACAACTGTCACCTTTCAGTTAATGTTTAGAAAAGGTGAATGAGTTATCGATTCAATTAAGTTCTGTAAAATCACGCAAACTTTTCCCTTCCTTTACGCCAAACATGATCTCCAGCAATCAAAGGAACTCCCTTGTTTGCTAATAGAAGGACAGATAATAGCAGATTATAATCTATTTTCTCTTCATTTCTGCAACGTTGACGCAAAATGACCCCAAAATAATTCAATGCTCTCTATTTTTTGTATCTAGATGTTTATTACTCAATGTCAGGGTAACATTTCAAGTCTCACTTGGTCCGCGGTAATTTGTAAAATATATCTGCAATCAAATTTTCACTTTTTTATTAGTATATTTTTGAAGGAAGCATTTGCATCATAAATCAATGGGGAAATTATAAGGATTAAATAAATCTATTTACTTACTTAGCAGTAGACGCCTGCTCTTAATGACTGCTTTAAGGCAATTGACTCAATTGTGAAAAAGACGAATCTTACTCCAAATATGGCGAAGATTATTAAGTAAATATATTTTGCTTGTACACATATCCATATATTTCAATGTTTGAGTGCGTGGAATGATCAACTGAGAAATAAATGCTTGTGACAAAATTTCCTCCGCATTCTAGCTACAATTATCCTTTATGGATTGCGTAAAAAATTAAAACCATGCTGGATCTATTCCAAAGATGTGTCAGAAATATTTCAATGAAATTTATGCAATGTTCAATAAATTAAAACCTTTTCGGTGTGTTAAGATAACGTCCCCGGCCAGAAAGCAGAGTGTCGGTAAACGACTGAACACAATGCAGCACGGAAGAAGAGCCAACAGGTTAGCTGTAGGTAAACCCGCTGGGATTTCTGCAAATGATTAATGCGACGTCTCTGCATTTCGCTTTTGATAAATCGAGTTCCATATTTTGAACAGATTAATGGCCAACTTTCTCCATATGAGTAGTTACACAATGCCTACGTTGTATTTATTGATAGGGAGGAATCTGCGGTCCGATAAAATCTTTGAATAAAGTGAACATTCTTGACCGAAATTCCTGAATGTGTTCTTTCAAATAGATCTTGGAGAGGATGCCTTTGCTCTCTTCTCGCCTCACCACGTTACAGTTAATTCTATAAGAACCTGGCGTCAATCGTTCTCAGTCTTTTATCCAGTAAATATTTTCGTTAAGTAGCAGTAAAATACACCAGAACTGGATCAAGAAATGCTTCTTTGCATTATGGTCATAAGTCAAAGGACGGTACTGTAACTAGGACGGATGAAAATGTCCATCTGTTTTTGTGATCGTAGCTTAACAGTTGTATTTATCCCAGTGTTGGTAAATTAACATATTCGAAATAAACCCGAAGCTCGCACAAAACAGTGAAGTTATTATTGATCGATGTTTTCTTTTCCTGCCCGTGATACCCCGCTATGAAGACTCCGAGTCGCAATCGATTCTATTTTTTATATTGTGCTTGGCTAGGCACACGTTTTCACATCCGTTTATGGTTTCACCTAGTAAGTTAATTTAAAACACAGTAACACGTTTCTAATGACCCATCTCGCCAAACCATGTTAGATTATATATCCAAATTAATTGGGAATAATCTCAAAAATGTTTCAAAAACTAAAGGATTTGGCATTATTTTTGGAGGTTAGTTCTTTGTATAATTAAATATGCCCGGCGTTTACCACTGCTTGGTGTAATATATGAAAATGTTTACATTGATGTATTCTATAATTTATGCAAACAACGATGTGAAGTCAATGGTCGGCTGAAAATGCTGGAAAAATTCATTAATTTTTGTAGGACTGAATTCAAGAAAATGCTCCCTTTGCAAGTACGGATAACAAACATGCTATAGAAGCTTAAGTAACCAATATTTGTAATTATTTACAAAATGTAGCTGCTGCAGATTCAGATCGGTGTCACGGGGAACAACTATCTTGCACTAAGTGTTATATTTTGGTGAACATTAATCTTTAATGTAAATGCAAAAGAATAATGCTGATTCATACTGAAATATTAGGACATATACACACATCCTATAATGTCCTTGCATGGTGCCTCTCTTATGAAGCACCGATTGTAAGACCCATTCTAGATCAGCACAGATTGACACCACCTGGTTCAACTGACGGGCTGGTGAAGACGGAACTCTAAGTATAATTAAATGCACACATTCATACTTAAACAGATTTATTTTTAAATAGACACACAGAGCAACAATGTATTTATGCTAGAATACAAGTACATTGTGTTATATGCCTAGAAACAAGTATCTGGTTTTCTGAATAATAGTAAGAATAAAAAGAAAGCTTTTTGTTTAACTTTTTTTTAAAAGGGCCGCTTTCTCTGGTTACCGTTGTGCTGCAGCCAGATTGGAGCACATGGATGTGATTATCTCATGGAGGTATTCTCACATCTCTTGCCAAATTCAAATTGCTCTCAATTATCATCAAATACCCACTACATAAGAAAAAAATATTGGGGCAGACAACCTTACCATGTGTCATGAAAAATATGCAACTCATTGATCACCATAGTTTCTTCCCATTAGATCACCCATAAAATGTGAAGGAGTAAATCAGAGTTTACAGTACAGAAAAAAGGCCTTTGAACTCAATAAATCTAGGCCAGAGGTGTAGCCACATGAGCCATCTTGTCTGATTCATCTCATATATTTATAATTTTTAATATAAAAATGTTTTAAAGAAATTATAACCTATGCATAAGGAATAACTTATGGGTGTATTTTACATTGTAACATTCTTCTGATTCTTTAACAGTTGCTCTTTGGTCCCTGAAATTTCCAATCTTTTGGTTACAGTGACCAGTAGAAATAAACAGCCCTATTTACGTTATAATCTTGAAGATCTCCCAGAAATTGTCCCAGCTTTAGTTAAAAAATACTTCCTGACTTCTAAAGGCTTCTTTTATTATGTAGATCTCTTATCCCTGGTAACATTGTGGAGAAGCAATGCAGCACTTTTATTATTGTTTTTAAATCAACTCAATAATGTAGGTTGCCAAAAACTGTACACAATAGTCCAATTGTGGCTAACTAGGCTCTTGTGCAAGGTCAACATAACTCCTTGGATTTGTATTCTTTGCTTATATGTGCAAAACCAAAGATTTCCTTTGACTTTTATGGGCCACAAAGCATTTTACCAACTGCAATGAATTGTAACTTCCTCTGCTACTCAATTCCACTTAAAATATCATTTCAGACATTAAGTTCCTCACTCTTACTTTTAAACTATATGACTTCACATGGGTTTACAGTGAATTGCATCTGCCATTTCATTATCTTACCTGTGACCTCGTGCTGTTTTGTCACAGTTTGGGTAAATGTATCACTGCATGTTCTACTATGACACAAAAATCAGGAGGTACCTCATCTGTCAGAAAAAGCAACATACTGATGCTGGAAATCTGAACCAAAATCAGTGAAATGCAGTTAAGTCTTAATGGGTCAGGCAGCATCCATGGAGAAAGAAAGAAATGTTATTGTTTCAGATCAATGACCTGTCTTTCATCATAGGAGAAAAAAAAGGATACCAATGTTTAAGATGAGAGAATAAAGGAAGGAGGGGAGAAAAAAGAAAAAAAAAGCTCTGTGTAAAAAGGCGCAGAAGAAGAGAGATTACAATGCAAAAAAAGGACAGTACAAGGCAAAACGTTAAGCATTATAAGGGTGTAAATCCAAATCTCGCTCCCTTCTAGTGCTATAATTCTATATTTCCTCCATTTCACACACACACACACACACACACACACACACACACACACACACACACACACACACACACACACACACACACACACATATATATATTTTAAAAAACATTTATTTATTTATAACCTTGATCCTGGCTCAGGTCTCCATAAGATGAGAAAAGGTGTGTGTGTGTGTGTGTGTGTGTGTGTGTGTGTGTGTGTGTGTGTGTGTGAGAGAGAGAGAGAGAGAGAGATCAAGAACAATAGAGTTTGTGTGTGCAAGAGAGAGGGAGAAATAGAGAAAGTGAGTAAAAATATAATAAAGAAGAACATCGGACCTTACAATGGGAGGAAGCTGTCGAAATTATATTGGTATGATGGGAAACTAGGGAAAAGATGCAATATTAAGCAAAGCAACATCCTCACAAAGTTACAGAGAGGGAATGTTTAAAGAGAACAAGACAGAATGAAAGACAGAAAAATTAAAGAAGTAAAGAAATGGAATGAGGATGTCAAGCAGTGAGACAGTTATGGGAAGAGCATCTATGAACAATGGAAAAAGAGATCAACCAGAGATAAAACACTTCTCAATGCTTTATTTCAAATTTCTACTCATTGGAATTACACAGCTCTAGATATACCTTATTTTGGTTGCATTTAGACAATATTTTGATTTTTTTTTTACAGAAAAAGTATGATTTTACTACATTAAACAAGATAACAGAATTTTATCTTTAGTA
The DNA here is from genome assembly GCF_009764475.1 of Pristis pectinata. Classification (NCBI taxonomy): domain Eukaryota; kingdom Metazoa; phylum Chordata; class Chondrichthyes; order Rhinopristiformes; family Pristidae; genus Pristis; species Pristis pectinata. The sequence continues at coordinate 13,886,562 of NC_067416.1, forward strand.
TCCACAGTAATCCATCAGTGCCAGTAATAAAAATGAGATAAATCACAGTCAACTTGCTAAGAAAAGGCTTCCAATATTTGTAAGAATTTAACTATTGTATTGAGTTTTGTTTTAGCTTTGAAGTGAAACTATGGTGATGCTTCTGATCTTTTACTCTGAAACAATCTGGACCAGGAAAAAATATTGTTCATTGATCCCAGTTAATTTACTGAAATTGCAAGAGGGCCAGCAATATCCCTCAGAATTAAGGGCACTAACTGCGCCAGGTGCGGCTCAATTGACAGAAGATTGTGGTTTCAAATGACACACTGGTACCTTGAGTACAAAAGGCATAAATGAAAAGCAGAAACTGGGCATGTTACATGAGGATCAGCTGTCAGTAGCAAGATACTGCCAACTGTATTAGAAGGTCTGGCTTTCAGTCCCACTTCAAAGATTTGCAATCATAACCCTAGGCTGATGCTGCAGTGCAGTTCTGTAGAAGTGCTGTCCTGTTGGAGGTGCTGTTAGATGAGATGTTAAACAGACCCTGCTTGTTTTCACAAGTGGTGTCCTAGACAATATCTATCCCTCACTCACCACCAGACATCACTTTGCTGTGTGTGTGTGAGCTGTCTGCATGCAAAATGGCTGTTGCATTGTCTACATTACAACAGTGGCTTTACTTCAAAAATACTTCTTGCATGTAAGTGTGCTGAAGCAATCAGAAAGTGATTGAAAGATTATATAAATGTATGCTGTTCAACTTGTGATTAACTGGGAGATGGGGGGGGCAATGAGTTAAAAGGAGAAAAAAAAGTCAAACAGCATCTTACACAAATATATCTACCAATGAGCATAAATTATTTCAATCAGCATTCAATAATAAAATGTCAGCTAATTTAATGTATTAAAATTGGGGAAATGATAATAATGACATATATGCTGCTCTTGGGAAATACAGAGCTATTCAAGGAGTTAATTTGCTGCAGCTTTATTGAAGAAGCCAAGGACATTCATTGATGGCAAATCAAGTAATAGAAAATGAGGTCAAATCAAGAATAAAGATTATTTTTATGCAATTCCATTGAAGTAACATGAGTATTTATTGCGGAATTCATTAAAATCATTTGGAGACATTACTATTTAATACGTTTTATATTAATAATCTGCAATGAATGACATAGAAAACCAGGTACAGTACATAAAAATCTTATTTTTTCATTGCAATTTAGATTAGTTATTCAACATGCTACTTCAGTTGCCTTTGTACATGAAGTAACATATGTAAGATATTCAAACACAAATGACCATGCAGAAAATGAGTCAGAGAGATGTACAGCAAAGAAAGAGGCCCATTGGCCACTTCACACATGCTGGACTTGTTGCCCATCTACACTAATAGTACTAATCCCAATTGCCTGACCTAGATCTATATCCTTCCTTGTCTTGTCTATTTAAGGACCTGTCTACATGTCTCTCAAACATAGTGATTGTATCTGACTCTGCCACCTCCTCTGGCAGCGATCTCTAGATATCAACCACTCTGTGTAAAAAAAAAATCCCCTCAAATCCCCCTTAAAACTCTCACCTCTCACCTTAAATTTAGCCTCTCTTGTTTTTGATACTCCTATCATGGGGAAAATATTCTGACTATCTACCCTATCTATGCCTTTTATAATTTTATGTAGCTCTCTCAGGTCACCCCTCAGCCTCCTTCACTCTAAGGAAAACAAACCCAGCCTATCCAATCTCTCCCCAGAACTAAAGTCCTCCAGTCCAGGCAACATCCTGGTGAATCTCCTCTGCACCTTCTCCTGTATAACCACATCTGTCCTACAGTGCAGCAACCAGAAATGCACCCAATACCCCAAGTGCAGTCTAACCAGTGTTTTCTAAAGTTGCAACTTAATATCCTGACTTTCACAATACCTGTTGTTTCTTATGTCAATACAATGAAATCCAGGTTTAGGTATTATAAAGCACTTTCTAGTGGGGCTATATAAAAATGCAACACTACAATTTAAACATCAGTGAATTGTCTCCAGAAAATGCATTTTTAAATTCATTTGAATGTTTTTAATATGAAGTGAACATTTTAAAGGAATAAAATATAAAGTAAAATTTGTATGATTTCAATATATCACTTAAAATTATATAACTCTTGCTCCAGGGATAGTGTTCAGTTTGGTGAAGGTTTGTTGTTTTAAACTTTCTGGATCTCAGTGTGGCTTTTTTAAATGTATGCTTCAGAAAGGGGTGTAGTGAGTGCCTGTTCACCATTAAAGGACTCAGTGAGAGAAAGAAAGATAGAGGTTAGGAGAATGGGAGATTGAGGAAGGGAAGGAGGTGGTCAGGAGCAAAGGAAGAAAGGGCTGAGGAAGTGAGTGTAGGCTGGAGCATGTGTGTGTTTTCACATAGATGTGTATACATCCATGTAGCAGAGCAATCTCCAGTAATCTTGCACCTCAATGTCATTGGACCTGTACCTTGCTTTATGTACTATAAGTTCAAGTCTCAGTCCAAGGACTTCAGCACAGAAATCCGGGATGACATTTCACCAAGGAAGTTTTCCTCCTTCTTCTTCTTAAGTAGTCCTTGTGGGTTCAATGGTGGCTGATGAGACCACTGTAGCCCTGCAAACTTCACTTCAGGTGAGGCGGAGGTATTTAACAGGGGAGGAAAGTGGGTAGTTTTGGAGGTGGTGCACTCCTTTCTCCACCTATATTGGGCTTCTGTGTGCTCCTGATGAATGGACTCAAGGTTCTCAATGCTATGCTGAATACTCTTCCTCTGTGTTGAGCAGTCATGGGCCAGGGGTTCTTTTGAGTTAGTGGGAACATAGCACTATTTCAGAGGCTACGAGAACATCCTTGAGTTGTTTCCTCTGCCTGCCAGATAATCTCTTGCTGTGACAGCTTGGAGCAGTGTCTGTTTTGGAAGTCTGGTACTGGGCATGTGAACAAAGTGATCTTGCTATCAGAGTTAACTGAGTGCTATAGGGCTTCACTGCTGAGAATGCTTTCCCATGCATTCTCTCCCAAGCTTCATTGCCTGGGAGAGGATACTTATGTTGGTTTGCTTATCCTGCCAGTGGATTTGGAGGATTTTGCAGAGACAATGTCAGTGGTACCACTTGAGTGCTTTGACAATGCAGGTGAGTTGGTAGTTTGTGAGGTAGTGTGCTCCTTCTGCTGCTTATGCAGGACTTCTGTGTGGTCATGATGCATACCCTCGAGGCTCTCAACACCATCCCAAATGTTCCTTCTCAACTTTGAGCAGTCACAGGTGAGAAGTACCCAGGAGTCAATGGGATTGTTGGACTTTTACAAGAAAGCTTTGAGCATATCCTTGAATGTCCAAGGGCAAGATCCTTTACCAACCTACTCCTGCTGTAAGACACTGCCATGCAACAATGAAATCCTAGAAAGTGAGGACTACTACCCATATCTCGAGAGCCAACTCTTGTCAAAGACAAACATCAGTGATGAAATTCACCACTGAATTCCAAGTGCCAGCTTGACTTTTGGTCAATTTAGGAAAAGGATATTTGCAGATCAAGACCTCAGACCTGGCACAATACTCCTAGTCTACCAGGCAGCAGTGATCCCGGCTCTTTTATATGCTTCTGAGACCGGGACTACTTACAGCAGATATTTCAGGGCACCAGAAAAATATCTGCAATGCAGTCTATACAAAATCTGTTAAATTCACTGGAAGGAGTGAGGGAATGTTGTTCCATTAGATGGTGTTTTCTTTTGGATGAGGCATTATCTTGAAGCCCATGTTGATGGAAAAGATCCTAAGGCACAGGTTTAAATGGAGCAGAGCAATTATCCATAGGATCCTGCCCAGCACTAAATTATCTGGCCATCATCATATTGCTGTTTGTGTTTCCTTGCTGTGAGCAAATTGATTGCTGTGTTACCATAGTAAGTGCACCTTAAAAGCACTGTTATCTGTGAAGTGCTTTGTAACATATGATCTTGCAAATTCACTATAGAAAAGCAAATCCTTTTTTACTAGCTATTCAGCAGATAAACTTCCAAAATGGAGAACTCATCTCAAATACTGCAGAGCACATTTTAATGGAAGCTGTTTTGTAGAGCTTGTGAGTTCTTGCATACTTTTGGAGATTAAAGTTAGATCAATAGAGCTTAAAAATAAGATGATACCTTTTCTTCTACAAAAAATATGGTCAGATTAGAAATCAAAACCTGGGGACAGTTATAATGGTTTTTAATGAATTAGTGCTGACACTGAGACTCTGGTTCAGAAAGTAGAATGTAAGAAGAAAATAATCAATAAATGTTGCAAAGATGGTGAAGATTTTGCTAAAACTTTGCTTTGAAAATAAAGCTGCACACTTGTAATGCAAGTGGTTAAGGAGGTTTCAATAAAAGCACATTTTGAACAGATTGGCAAATAAAAGGCTTGATGATACTAAAAAAGGACTTCCATAATTAAATATTGACCATGTAAATATTAAGCCTCAAAGGACAGTGGTAAATGAGAGAGGACAATTTGGAGGGCCATAAGGAAATGAGTAAAGGGGGGAATGGAGGTGATGACATTTGCTCTATTTGGACTGGCGTGGGAACAGTGGTCTGAATGGAATACTTCTATGTTGTAATAAGTAGGTAAAATATTAAAATTATGCATTTTACTGGAATAAAAGTAGCTGGGATGTGCAAACAGTAATGAGAAACTAAACACATTTTTGTGAAGTCCATTGTATGAAGCAAGACAATGGCTCTTTGACCAGTAGCTAGTATTTCTACAGAGCATTCAAATACCAGCTGACGTATTAAAATTAGCAGATTAAAATAGTGGCTTCTGAGCAGAATGGAACAAACAAAAATCAAGAGGATTAAGGGAGACTCAAGGAATTTGTCAAGGGGTAGGTAAGAGAAAGATGGCAAGAGAAGAAACTTGGACATAGAGCTTCAAAGGACGGGACAAGGGTCATTGATATCATTGACCCAGGATTGTGGGTGAACAGCATCACAAAAGCAAAACTTGCATCAATAGTGCATGTTTAATGTGATGAAATCCAGGTTAATTCACATGGGAGGGAAATTAACCTCGACATATATTTTAGAATTGATCTAAATTAATGTTAATAAAGTAGAATTTGAGAAAATTTTAATGACAGGAAGTAGATTCGTTGTGGAGTTTAGGGGCAGTTCCACAGGGTGGAGCCCAAGTAACTAAAAGTTTGATGCTTAACTGATGAATGCTGGGAGCTCCAAGTCAGAGGATTGTAGGGTTGTGCAGATTGGATGCAAAAAGGTGAAAAATAGTAAGGAGCTCATGATACAGTGAGTCCACATCTAAGAGGGTGAGAGCTTCCTAACCTCACCTATGATTCATTATACTAGAAATTAATTCTCCTTTGCAGTGTGGTAACCATGGTCTGTTGCAAACAGGTGAAATAAAAGCAGGAAATATTGCAATGATTGGATAGCATTTAACAGAGAAAGTTTCAGAAGGAAGCCCTATTACCAGAACCATTCATTTCTATCTTTATAGCTGTTGTCTGAACTGCTAAATGTTTCCAAGGTTTTGTGTTTTTACTTCAGATTCTGTGGAATACAACCTGTATGCTGTGTGGTTCAGTCCTTCTAGGATTTTCAAGGTCAACATTATTCTATTCTGCACTTGGCATCGTAACTTTGCACTAACCATAAATTATATCATAGGAAAATATTTGAAGGAAATGCAACTCTCAGTCAAGTTTTTTATCATTGAAAATTTAGCATCAAAGAGGTAGGGAACACAAGGGAAAGGGAGTCAGTGCAGCAGTTCCATGCAAATGAACAGTCAGAAAAATGTACTGATGAAAGAAGAGAACTAGAAACAAATTGCACCAAGTATATTTTAAACAGGGACCTTAATACTGCAACAGAATGAAGTATTGTGATGTACCTACACACATTTATACAATTGTATTTTGAAAGTTTTATCAGTGGAGGCCTTTAACTTTGAGGGAAACCTGATCCTTTTATTCTTGTAGATTACTGGATTTATTAAATATGCATGGGAATTTCTGAATTTAGCTACCCGATTTTTTAAAATTACTCCAATATTAAGTATCATTTTCCTTGTTTAACAAGATATTTGAACAAAGTTGTCTGCATAACACAGGTGTGTGAGGTGGAAGGTAACTACATCTACATTAGCTACTTCTCAAAGTCCAAGTGTTGCTGCAGTCCTAGTTCTGTTTGTGTTGTTAGTTGTGTTGTTTATCTTGCAGCTAGTAAGAAATGCTGTTGTAGTTTCACAAGATACAGTCAATTTTATATTTCTTTACTTAGAAAAATATTCTTTTGCTGCCAGCATTTCTGTGTGGAATTACTAAATTAATTTTGTTAACCTCCCATAATAATGGCAAATGACCAGACCCAATAATTGTAGTCAATAGAACCAATTTTGCACATACAACACAATACTGTATGTTTGATGCACATGACTAAGGATTAATTTCTACTCCTTAGTATCTCACTGTTCTGCAAGACAGAATTAATCATTGATTCTTTAACCAGCTCATTCACTTTTTCAGCTCCTATCACTGATGAGAAAGAAATATCTCGGGGCTTTTGATGATTTATGTTCAATCATAATGGCATATTTTCTGAAAAAATCCAAGCTGTCAGAAATCAATCACACTTGTGCAAAATCTTGACTTCTTTTGTCATTAGTGCAGGGGAATTGATGCTCTGTATGGTTGTGAAACTATCCAAAGATGTTGTTTTTCTGAGCTTTTTAAAGGGTTTGGGCATCTTTTGCTATAGATATTGCAGATTTTATGAATCTACAGAAAAAAATCTTTAAAAGCTGGGATTATTTTCTGCAGAATGTCCTATTTTTGCTTTAAGAAAGTGTTGCTTTGCAGAATGAAGAGAAAGAATAAATTTAGACAGTAAATAAAACTGTGTTTAGATAATAGCATGTTATCTTCATTTTCTGCAGCTGTAGATCATTTGCTTTCTCCCCTGATGCTGTATATGATCTGAGAGCTGGCAGCTGAGCAAAGCCCCTATCATTCCCTTCTCAAGTGTTGTTTTCTGAATTTTCTGTTACCACCTTGGCAGAATTCATGAAACTCTTTTACTGGGCCAACTTTAAGCTTTTTGCAAAGTAGTTATAAATGATGAATCATAATATAACTATATTTATAGACAGGGTTATCCTGTGAGGAGAGAGTAAGAACAGATTGCACAGGAGTTGTGATGGGGGTTGGGGGGGTGGAATGGATGGTGAAAACCTGCTTCCTCAGGCTGGAGAGTGTAGGACTGAGGGCAGAGTCTCAGGATAAGGTGTAAGGCTAAAACAAGAAGGAATTTCTTTACTCAGAGGACGAACTTGTAAATCTTTGAAACTTCCTACTCCAAGAGCAGTGGATGCTCAGTTGTTGATTATAGAGATCAATAGATATTTGAACAGTAAGGGGATCAGGAAATTTGAGCATTGGACGAGAAAGTGGATATGCATAGAGTATCAGCCGAGATCTTATTGAATGGTGGAACAGGCTCAAGGGTCAATGACCAATAACTTCTGCTTCTGTTCTACTCACTTAAGACGTCCACCTCACTTTAGGGACTTAGCATTCTCCTCACATGTCACTTCTCCAATTAAACGTATCAAAAACAAATTTAGGTACATTCTATCCTTTCATCCAAGTGATTAATACACATTATGCTCAGTACTGAGTTTTCTGTTGTTCCACTAGCTACTGGCTCTCCTTCGTTATTTGTATTTCTTTTTCTCTCTAACTTGAATTTTTGTCTTTCTCCTTCCCATCTGTCTCTGTGTCCATCTCTTCCATTTCTTTTCTCCTCCTTCCTTCCCAGTTTGTGTTTCTCTCTCCTCCCAGATTATGTTTTACTTTCCCTCCCTTGTTACTATCTCCAGGTTGCTGGAGCTTCCAGGTCAATCCTGTTGCTATCAATACCACAAAGCAGTAAGGAAAGAGCAGTTTCAAACTACAGGACCTAGCTAACTTGCCATGTTTGTAAAACACAATGGCCAGGGTACTATGTGTGGTCAAATCATCCATTCAAGTACTATTCCAAATACCAAAGTAAGAATCATGCATGTTTTTGTCAAAGTTTGAATATGTAAATATTTCATTATTTTACTCAGAAGCCCCCATTAAAATACAACATCTTGAGGCTGTATTGAAGGCAAATCTATCAGCATCTGTTATCTTTATAGTATGAAAATGGCAGCAACTTTGAGATTTCCGCATAGGGTCATAGAGCACGGACACAGGGCCTTCAGCCCAACTAGTCCATGCTGACCAAGATGCCCCTCTAAGCTAGTTCCATTTGCCCACATGTAAACGGCTTAACATGGAAATCCTGAAGTTATTGTCAGTGATTCAGCTCTGCTTCACAGGCTGTGAGGTTTTGGAAATGTCTGCACCCAGAATCAAGCAAAAACAGATTGATTGATGAAAACTAGTCATTGTAAGTACCCATGGTGGAATGTGAACTTGAAGTTCACCAGCATTTCCACTAAACAGCAAATCCATTTATTTCAATGAAGGGGAATGGCTTTGAGGAACAAATATTAGGCAATGTATAGTTTTTGAATTTATTGAGTTAGGTAACTGTTTTAATGTATTTTTGTCTTTTAAGTGTTCCAATTTGAGACATTACAGAGTAATTTTTAGTTTTTATTACAGTTTTTTAATTGTTTTTGTATGTTTCTGAATGTTAGGGATATTTAAAAGCATTCAAAGTTCTTGATAGGTTTGATGGCCAACTGGGAAGTAGCTTAGCTGGCTGCCAGGGTTAACAATTTGTTTCATGGGTAGGACTTCTTATCTCCCACCCACACAATGCCATCAAATTTCACAATTACCATTATAGATCAAGTCAACAGAAGCAGATCTGGAAAAGATTAATACATAAAAGACACAAATCACCTGAGTTCTAGCCTAATATGTGGCAGTAAATTATCAGCTGAACTTAGAACTCTTGTTTCTTTCTCAATAGATCCCAGCTAACCTGCTAAAGTTCACAACATTTTCTGTTCTAGCATTTGCAGTTCTTGCTTTTGTAGTAAGGAATGCTGGTTATGCCATTAAGTTAGAGCTTACCTCTTTATGTTGGTATGCCAACCTGGGTGTAGAAATTTCAGTGGTGAATGGTCATGATGACTGTAACTGAGAAAACATTCTTCATTAAATGAAGTGGACATGTTGAACCAGAAAGAAACAATGAGCCACCGACAATGCTCATATCAATTTGGAACCAATGCAAAAGCTGAAGCATAAGCTATGGAGCCAAAACTTTTATTAGTAGATAGAATTCTGTAAATGAAAAGACCTTAAATGATAAATGTCAGCAGTTATTATTAGGTTTTCAGGTTCAAGCTGAATGTGGTCATTATATTTACAAATTGTATTCATGTACTGTGAATGTAGTCACCATAATCTGATACTTCTTTTCATCTCATATTTTTAACTCACAACATCTTTTTCAAACATCATAACACTGAATATGCAAACAAGAAGTGAAAATTGATTTACATCATAACACTGAATATGCAAACAAGAAGTGAAAATTGAAATAAGAAAACTATTTGCATGACCGATTGAGGAAATAGGTTAGATTGTCTTGCTCTTAGGATGAAGGTTAAATCCATCAAAATCAAACTTTGCTTAACACCCATCACATAACCTCCCAAACACTTTGTAAATTTTTGGAATCACATATTTATTGAAACTTGGAAGAATGCTATTCAGCACATTAAGTACTTACTAGGTTGATATGACAGTAGTCCTGCTAATCCCAGGCTCCTGCCCTCTCTCGATGGGCCTGCAGATTCTTTCAGATACTTATCCAGCTCCTTTTTGGACAAAAATTGAACCTGCTTCCAGTATTACCCCTGGCCGTGCATTCCAGATTCTAACTACTCACGTAAGAATTGTTTCCTCATGTCACTTTTAGTTCTTTTGCTAATCATCTGTTTTCTATGTCCCTTTGTTCTTAACTCCTCCACCAATGGGAGCATTTTCTCTCCATCTACTCTGTCCACATCCTTCATGGTTTTAAATACTTCTATTAGATCTCCTTTGTTCCCACAATCCCTCATCTCTGGAAATATTTTGATAAAACTCTTCTGTATTCTCTCCAAAGGCTTCACTTCATTCCATGAATCTGGCATGCAGGACGGAACACAACACTCCATTTGTGTCCAAATCAGTGTTTTATAAAGATTTATCGTGACTTTGTTGCTCTTGTATTCTACGTCTATATTCATAAAGTGCAGGTTCCCATATTAAAGCATTTAACCCCCACCGCCATCTTTGTTGATAGTAAGTAGTTAAATTACTCATTCACAATGGCCATTTAGAAGACTAATAGTCTTTAGAATGAGGCCTCAGTAAAAATTATTATTGCTAATCATTGTTTCAGAAATTGAATTCAATGCATTTGCAAGTCAAAATATTGCGTAGAACTATTGGTTTTGAATTACGAGAGCTAGTTATTTAGAAAGAAACTATTTAATTTTTAGTTGTGTAATGGATTCCAGGAATTTTTACTGCGCAGCTTTTGATTACAAGTAGGAATGTTCCATCAGTGCAGCTGTGAAAGTACGCTCACTTTATTTCATCAGTAGTCACTGATCCATTATCAAATAGGATTAACTGAAGTCAGAATTTATTAGCTTTCACCCCTATTGATACTTATTGTACCACAATTAAATGACCCACAGCAGAATAGTTTGGGAGTGTGAGACGCTGCTATCTGAAAGTTGTGCTGAGTGTTGACCAAATGAAGGGTATAGGACAAAGAAATCGCATCTCAAACCCTTTGGACATTGTTAGAATCCTCTTAGTGATAAGCAGAATAACTGCAATGATTAAAGCTAGGGAGGAGACTGGCCACCCTCTTTCTTGAATGCAGATTTGTCTGATGTGTGGAAAGATCTATCCTGATTTTCTCCCAGTCCAGTCTCTGCAAAAAACAAAGTGTGCACAGTGTAAAACAATGACATGTCTCTTCAGATTACACAAAATAACTATTCAAATATATTTCAGAGAATTGCAACTTTTAACAGAACCAAGAAACCGTGTCTTGAAATCATCTAGAGGTGATAGGCAATTCAATTCAATCCATTCTCAACATTACAAAGAGCTTTGAAATAGTTACAGATTATTTAATAATTTTATAGATGATCTTGACAATGCAGAAGAATTTGCACATCATCTGTTCTTTAGGTCATTCGTTCTGTTGGACCTCAGCCTTCTAGTGCCCATTGTGCACTTTCTTTTCCCTTGAGGTATGATGAAATATCAATCCAAGGATGCCTTCTGTTTGCAATTAATTATCTCCTGGATCTCAGACTAGTAGTGGTGTTTTCCAATAGAATAGCAGAGAGCTTCTTCACAAGTTCTGATTATGGTGAATATCAGGGCAGTCAGGAGGCATTCTGCAGCTCCCATTGTCAGGGGTCAACAAGATCTGTGTGAGACACTGTTTGAGAAGTGCTGGCAGGGTCCTTGAGTTAGCTTTCCTATGTTTTCCTTGTCAATCATCTCTTGCCATAGGGTTGTATCTTTTCCAAGTCTAGCATTGAAGTCAGCCTGGAGAGTCACTTTTTCTCTCTCCAGGATATGGGCCAGAACTTTTTCAAGATCAGATTTGAGGTCTTTCTTGGTAGCTTCCAGTGCTGGGGCATATGGGCTGATGAGTGTAGTGCGCTGGTTCCATGTTAGAGTGAACCAGACGATAATGAGACATTGCCTTATCCCAGAAGGGGAGCTGCTAAGATGTCATTGACTGGAAAGCTGACCCTTTGAACAAAGAAGAAAGAACAAAAGAAAACCTATCCATTATAGTATGAATCTAAACTTTCAAACCATATCTGCACTATTGGAGACAGCATTTGATAAATTTCTTACAAGCTTTGGATAGTTCTGCCTAAGTTTTTATGTTAAATTATTTTTAATGATTTACTTTTCAAAGGTTTAACATTTTCCATTCGTGAAGTTGCATTGAGCATTCATCCTTCAAAAAGTAAAGGACTAGTTACATTCTGCTGCATTGTACAGATTTCTGCCCCGCCCCCTCCCACCACCAACAATGTAACTTGATAACTTCACCACACTTAGTGACTGCATTTAAGGAAGTTCAGTAGTTGTAAAGAAAGGGAATTTCGACTCGTATGTAACCAATGTTAAAAATAAATTCACAACTCCATCTCCAGGGTTCTCTGCAAAAATATGATCAATGTAAATTTCATTTTTCTCAGAATTTTATAGTTTTGATTTTTCTTTTTTAAATGAAGATGTATTGAGCTAAATAAACTTCTCTTGCTCACACAGTTTGGGAAGAATGACCTCAGTGAGTCTACTGGCATTTGCCTTCATCTTGCATTCCAAGCAAGTTATAGAATTATCTTACCTGAAACATTAAATAGTGTAGCTAGGTATAGTGCAACCACTATAGTATAAAGAAAGCATCACTGAGAATACTTAATATACATTTTTCATGCAGCAAAGAATATAGCATGGTAAGTTAGTTATATCTTGTTATTCATTGGCATTTATTTACTAGCTTCAATTCTGATCAAAAGTTTTGTTTACTTTTAACTCAATTTCCAGTTAACTTGCATAATTTCTGCAACCATAACTTCCTGAGTTTTAATCTTATTTAAGTCTTAGTTCCAGGTGCCTTTATCAGTCTAACTGTAAAGAACAATAAGTTGTACCATTATTTAATAAAAAGTACTCTTAGATATATTCCAGGGGTAAGTCAGGGGTAAGTTTTTTTACACAGTGGTGGGTGCACTGCCTGCAGAGATTGTGGGGGCAGATACATTAGGGATATTTAAGAGACTCTTAGATAGACACATGAATGATAGAAAAATAGGAGGCTATGTGGGAGGGAAAGGTTAGATAGATCTTAGAGCAGGATAAAATGTCTGCACAATGTTGTGGGCCGAAGGGCCTGTACTGTGCTGTAGTATTCTATGTTCTTATTCTAAGATATTTTGTACCTCAAATTCGGTAATAAAAACGTCTCCAAATGAAAATTTATCTTAATTGTTCTCTTACAATTGTGACAGCTTTGCCTTTTCTGTTTCTGCTACGAGATCTTGAGCATTCAGGGTTCCCTTTGTATCTGTGAAAAAACTTTGGTCATATATTTTCTCCCTGCCTATGAATCCCTGCACTGTGCAGAGTCATTCAATGCAGAAACCGTCCATTTGGCTCACCAACTCTGTGTTGATCATCAAACATCCACTTACAGTAACACAAAAAATTCTGCAGATGCTGGAATCTGGAGCAATACACAAAAAGTGCTGGAGGAACTCAGCAGGTCAGGCAGCATCCATGGAGGGAAATAAACAGTCGATGTTTTGTGCTGAAACCTTCATCAGGACTGGAAAGGAAGAGGGCAGAAGCCAGAATAAGAAAGTGGGGGGAGGGGAAGGAACACACGCAGACAGGGCATAGGTGAGTCCAGGTGAGAGGGAGAAGGTAGTGGGTGGGGTAGTGGGAGAAGATGTAATAAGCTGAGAACTGATAGGTAGACGGGCTGAAGAAGAAGGAATCGAGTAGGAGAGGGCAGTGGACTATGGAATAAAGGATGGAGGAGGGGAGGGGAGGAGATGAGCAAGTCATCATGACGGGGGAAGAGAGCCACAGGAATAAGGGAAGTCAAAGGAGTGGGGGGGGGGTGGTGGAAGAAAAAGAAGGGGTGGGGTTACCAGAAGTTAGAGAAATCGACATTGAGGCCATCAGGTTGGAGACTCCCAAGGCAAAATATGTGTTGTTCTTCCAACCACATCTAGTAATCCCATTTTATCGTTCTCATTTCTCCATCAAAAATTTCCAGATTGAACTACTCACACCAAGGACAATTTACAGTGGGCAATTAGCCTACCAACCCACGTGTCTTTGGGAAGTGGGAGGAAATCAGAGCACCTGGAGGAAGCTTGGCAGTCACAGGGAGAATGTATAAACTCTACATAGACAGCACAAGAGGTCAAGATTGAACCCAGTTCACTGTGGGGCAGCAGCCCAAGTACTGTGCAACCCCAACTACATTTTTTCCCTCCAATACCACCTGCAAAGGGATAACACTGTGTCTCCGAAATATGGCGGTTGTTTTACATTCAAATCAAGGTGTTAAACTGATGGAATCTTGTCTTTTGAGCTCAGTCAAGAAGGAATGGGCAGCATGGGATGTCTTGACCACCAATAACAGAAACTTCCAACAATAGAATACTTAATTAAACAAAATGTCTCGAGGCACTTATCAAATCATAAATTGATGTTGTGTCATATCAGAAGAAGTTGGAGCAGATGAGTAACGGCTTTGTCAATGAGGCAGATTTTAAGCAGAGTGTTAAAGGCAGAGAAGGAGGGAGAGAGGTGAAGAGATTTTCTGAGGGTATTCCAAAACTTAGAACATTACTGGGACAGCCATCAATAGTGAAACAACTAATAATGGTGAAATAACTATTAATGGTCATAATTAGAAGTGTGTGGATATTTCTGAATGTTATAAACATGGAGATTATGGAGGTAATAAGTCTATGCCATTTGAACTTAAAACACTGCAGTTCTGAATTACCAGGATATGGAGTAAATGGCATAGTTTCAAATGGTGTGTAGGATCAGTGGGATCTGGATGTACATGTATGTAAAGCTTGAAAGTGGCAATGTTTGTTGAGTGAGTGATTAGTAAAGCAGCTGGGATCCTGAGATTCAGGAAGGATTTGGATAGACACTCGAGGGAAAATAAGTTAGAGGACTACGGAAAAGAGCAGGGGAATGAGACAAATGGGAGCTGTACTGGGAGCTGGCATAGACTTAATGGGGTGAATATCCTCTTGTGTCATGACAATTTTATTGTTTTATGATTCCTTTATCTAAATGTAAGTGACTACATACAAGGAGAAATACTGTTCCAGCCTTCTTAAGTATTTTGCTGGGTTGAAAAAAGGTAGGTAATGATAAAACAAATATGTTGGTGGACTATTGAATATATGTACCATATACCTTATTTAATGGATGGAAAAATAGAGGTTCTGCTGCATTTCATAGAACTGAGTATAGTTCTCCTGTTTAGCACTTTAAGGCCAGTCACTTTCTGACAGCAAACAATTTCTCTGGACTGCATGGTGACACAGAAAGGTACCCCTTTTTGAAATCGAAAATGAACAAAAAAACAGAAATGGGATAATTTTTACACGACTTGTAGGACCTACAAATGGATCCAGAAGGTGGGGTGCCATCAAGTTAGGACTATTCAATTGTATCATGTATTCAATAGATTGGCTAATCAATATAGTGCAATCTATTGTCCAAGATCCTACTCCACATTCACTGCCAGCTCATTGCCAGGTAACAGTGGTACGTGCTCCTACAATTCCATAACCATGTTTTTGCTTTCTTCCAGTGGCCTTAGAACATTACCCTGTTGTAGTGTCATGATCTTTCTGTTATAGATTTATACCCAGGTGGGTATATGGAGAAATATATTTGCTCTTTCATTGCCTCTCTCTTACTAAAATCACACAACTGGAATCCTATTTTACTTCTCTGTAACTTTGTAAGAAATTAGCAAAAAATGCATTTATAGTAACAGTTTTATCTTTCCCTTTTTATTCGACATTGCATTTCAATCTATATATAATGTTTTAAATGGGGAAATATTTCAGCAGGGTATGCAGATTTTGCATTATGATTAGTAAATTTTACATCTATATTACACACCATGCATTCAACTACATACAAGTACTTTTCTGACAAAGATGAAAAAGCATCAATTAAATTAACTTATAGGGAAAAAATTATATAAATCCACCATAACTCAATATTTTTGTGCATGTAGGTATTTAAAACTACATGAAGCAAGATAGAAGTATCACATCAGATATAGAGAAAACATTATTCTTTAAAATATTGATGTGGACACAAGGAATCAATGTACACAATAGGGTTTTTTTTACACCCAGCCCCCAACCTCTGGTCCACCCACACCATACGTACCTTATTGGAATGCGAAGACATATCTCAATGGATCTCGACAACTCAGATTCCAGCAGTGTGTTTTGGACAGCAATAGGGTCTCCCGTGGCTCTGCCCCTGATAGTCAGGTTTTGCCAGGTGTAAAAACTAAGTGATTTGTAATTTTTTTAATGTCTGCAACCTTTAGAGAAATTCAAAAACTATTATGATTTTAGTAAATCATTAAACAAAATATAAAATGATGCAAAATACAAAAAATATATAAAAATAAAGGTAATTCTAAACACCCAAAGCACATAAATAAGTGAAAAGATTAAAGTGAAATAATTTGAAGTAATACACCTTTTCTTTTAATACAAACAGAAAATGCTGGAAACTCTCTGGCACTATCTGTGCAGGGAGAAACAGAAGTCGCCTTTCAGTTTGAAGACCCTCTCATTTGATCTGAAACCTTAAATCAGCTTCTCTTTTTACAGATGCTGCCTGATCTGCTGAGCATTTCCAACATTTTTTTTTTGTTTTTATTTCAGTTTTCCAGCAATTGCAGTTATTTCGTTTTCACTTTCTCCTTCACCTCCTAATATTTTACCTCGATCTCCATTGATGTCAATGGGTTCTCAGGTCATGAGAGGAATTCCCAAGCATCAGCAAAGCCAGGCTCAACCTTCTTAAAATATATATTGTAAGTTGTAGATTTATATATCACACTGTATAGTTAATACATTTGAAGTCAGAATCATTCTGGATAACTAAGAGGATAACTAGGGAGAGGGTAGGACAGCTCAGGGATAAAGGACAGAACATATGCTTAGAGGCAGAGGATGTGGACGAGATCCTAAGTGACTACTTTGCTTTGGTATTTACTGAGGAGAAGGATATAGAGGATAGGGAGATCAGAGTGGAGCATGGTAAGATGCTAGGGCATTTTGAGATTAGGAAAGAAGTAATGTTACGTCTCTTGAAAAACATTGTGGATAAGTCCCCAGGGCCTGATGGGATATACCCCAGGTTGTTGAGAGAGACAAGAGATGAGTTTACTGGGGACTTGACCAAGATCTTTGTATCTTTGCTAGCCACAGGTGTGGTGTCGGAGGACTGGGAGGTAACTAATGTTGTTCCTTTGTCATATATATAAGTGATTTGGATGAAAATGTGGTAGGGTGGGTGTGTAAGTTTGCAGACGACACAAAGATTGGTGGTGTTGTGGATTTCATAGAATATTGCCAAGGGATACTGCAAGATATAGATCAGTTGCAGATATGGGCAGAGAAGTGGCAGATGGAGTTTAATCTGTGCAAATGTGAGGTGCTGCACTTTGGGAGATCCAACATAAACAGAGAGTGCACAGTTAATGGCAGGGTCCTTAACCATGGATGAACAGAAAGATCTTGGGGTCCAGTTTCATGGCTCCATAAAAATGGCTGCAAGGTTGATAGAGTGGTAAGGAAGGTATATGGCATGCTTTCCTTCATTAATCGAGGCACTGAGTTCAAGAACCAGGAAGTTATGCTACAGCCTTATAAAGCTCTGGTTAGGCCACATTTAGAGTATTGCATTCAATTCTGGTCACCCTATTATAGGAAGGATCTGGAGGCTTTGGAGAGGGTGCAGAGGAGGTTTACCAGGATGCTGCTTGGCTTTGAGGACATGTGCTATGAGGAGAGGTTTGACAAGCTGTGGCTGTTTTCTCTAGAGTGGCAGAGGCTGAGGGGAGATTGAAAGAAGTTTATAAAATTATGTGAGGCATAGATTGAGTAGACAGCCAGTATCTTTCTCCCAGGATTGAGATGTTCAGTACTAGAGGGCATGTATTTAAGGTGAGAGGGGGAAAGTACAAAGTAGCTGTGCGAGGCAAGTTTTTTTACACAGAGAGTGGTGGGGGTCTGGAATGCACTTTCGGGGGTCGTGGTAGAGGCAGATAGCATAGGAGCATTTAAGAGACTCTTAGATTGACACCTGAATATACAGAGAGGGGAGGGATATGGTCAATATGCAGGGAAGAGGGATTAGATTAATTAGGAGTCATTGGTTTAATTAGTTTGACACAAAATCATGGGCTGAAGGGCCTATCCTATGCTGTACTGTTCTATGTTCTATTCCTGGATGAGGTGTGATTCAAATACCTTTGGGAAACTAATGTAGAAATATGGTCTGATTGAGTATTGAAAGAAAACAAGTGCAAATGTACACTCAAAATAAGTCAGTGCCTTAAGAAAGGAGAGAAGCTAGGGGACCAGAGATAGTTGAGGGAAGGAAAAAAAACTAAGAAATATCAAGCCTTTGATGTGTATCAGAGCTTAGTTCGGTTTTAATAAAACTATACAAAGGCCACTGTTTTCAGATACATATGCTAAATGTTTATTCCAATGTGAAGAGCATTCAGATGAACCAAAGATGTCCTCCTTAGAGTCATCTTCAGGATGTGTGATGCATTAGCCAGATTGTCACCATAGATGGAAACAGTTTTACCGCAATGAAGATGAATGGATTCTGGAGAGTGGGAGACCAGAAAGTACAGCCTTTGACTAAAGAATTTTCTATTGCAATCAAAATGTGAGGAAATAAGTCGGGTTCAGTCTACTGAATACGAAAAAGCATGCAGATCAAAAGCAATTAACAGCTTCTTTAGTGGGTCTTTGATGTCTTGCATTAATACTTATCTGTTTAAATTGGACCTTTTTTTATTTTCAGTCAAATACTGCTCAAAATAGTCTACAGTAGATGCATTTTCAACAAGTCTGCAGTCAGTGACTTAACCATAAATATAATGGAACACCTTACAAAGAAACCTGACTTTCAATCTGGTCAAATAATGTGATGCACCTCATTCAGAAATGTTTTAAAACTCGTCTTTCATTGTAACCGTGTCACCCACATCTTCACCCCTACCCCCACCACATCCTCCTGAGCTGTTCCCTCTCCTGAGAGCAAGTATGGTTTCTGTTGTGGACTTATGTACAGGCCAACAATGCAATTCAACAAAGTAATTGTAGGTTGCCTGGTCCACTTGTTCTAATGATCCCTTTCCTGTGATTTAGGAGGGTGTGCTGGTGAATCCAAAGTGCTATTATGCCTTCCTAACAGGTTAGGTATGTGGAAATTCTAGTCTATTTCCAAATAATATCTATGATTACCACATGGACTCCTTTTTCTTCTCCTCTTTACCTTCTGAATCATCAAGATGCCAAATTGCTAAAGTGACGTCAGAGCATACATTTCAAAAGTTTTGATGGTGTTTTCTTTAACTTTTACTTTCCTGGGGTCAGGAGGTTCTTTATTACTGTCTTCTCAACTTTTGTCCACATTCAAATATAAATTTGCATTCTCTACTAGCATTGCAAATAATTAGTTTCAGGTGTGCACTCTCCATAAATATCCTCATTCATTGCTGGACAGCTACACAATGATACACTCTGTTAATACTTTGTCGACAGTGTACAAGGAGGATGATGCATGGTCTCCCTTATATATTACATTTACAATAACATCATTTGGCATGTATTTCATCCTCTCCAGAAGGTCTGGGACCTGTGTGTGCAGGGCATATGACTGTGTACAGGCAACCCCCACATTATTGGAAGGTTGTGCTCCGTAACGTGAAGCTGCTTCATCTGCATGTGCATCAAGAAACATGAGTTGAAAAAAATAAATTTTGTATTTATTTACTTTTATTCCCCGTAAATTCTGGAAGACCGAATTTTCTTCCATGTCTCAAATTTTTCAGTAGTCATTTGTGAATTTTGTAAGGGTGAATTTTCGTTACATGAACAGCCGTAACAGGGGGGTTGCCTGTATCTCCATAATCAATCAGATGGATGAATTATTGATGCATAGTGTAGAATTTGGACCAGGAAGTGTCAGGGCGAATAATGACTTCAATCTCAGATCAGGAACAGAAAGTGAATGAGGTAAGAGGGAAAAAAAGGAAAAGGAAAATAAAGCAAAATTAATTTAGTAAAAAATTTAAATCTCCAACTACAATTAAAAACTGGAGGAATAAGATCAGGCACTTGTAAAAACTATTTTTCAGTGGAAGGGATAATGCCTGACAGTAATCAGTTACCAAACAGGGTAACTAAGCTGAAGTGGATGAAGTCTTAACTCTTTAAGTGCAGAAACTTCATTGAATCCATTTGCATGGGCACTCAGATGGCATAAAAAAATAGACTCCTTCTAACCTGTTCCTTTCAGCTAAAGTGCTTCCCGTCGAGAAGGCTAGAGTATAAACTGCAACCAAAGCAAGGGATTGGATTTTGACTTGTTTACTGAGAATTAGCACAAAACTAAAGTTACTGTACTGCCCAAGAACTGCTGCAGTGAGCATTACAGAATTAAAAACAGATGCATTTGACACTTGAGGGCAACATTCAACAGACCACTGAATTTCTAATGGGCACAGGTAAGGAAGGCAAACATATGAAGTAGAACTGAGATTCTAAACTACAGCATCAACTCAGGTATTTATATCAGCAACATTATGGCACTGCTGCAAATTATATTAACGTAGACTAGCTGAAGATATGATGGAAATTCACGCATTTGCTTCATTGCATATCTGTGCAGCAGCTTGCACTGATGTTCTTTTTGTGCATCAATCAAATTAAAATGATGTAAATTCACTGCAAGCTATGGTTGGATGCCCAAATGTGTTGTGACAATCTGACGGGATCACAGAATATGCAAACTGAAAGAAGTAAGGCTTTCTCCTTTCATCTTAATTGGGTCTGTGAACTGGTCTAGTCACTGGGATTTGTTAAAACTCGTGTCTGCTATAGTTTCATCCAAAATCCCCTGGTCACCTTATGTTAATGGGCTACAGATAGGAAAGCATCTGTGCTACCTGAGAGCAATTAATTTCCCAACGATAGACAATATATGTTATTCATAAAGTCTTTAAAGAAGATTACTAACCCAAACAACCTGCTGAATGACCTAAATATATAATTTGTGTCTTTTATTGGCTTTCATCCCAATCTGGAAATATAGTTACCTTCCTCACTGATGATCTCTCCAATGGTGAATATGTTGACTGAGCTATGGTTCTGCAGGCAGCAATCACTCACCCATTCCTTGACCAAGCATTTACTCAAGGTTTATATTGGGTAACCAAACTAATATAACTCTACCATGGTATTTTTTGTACAACACTAAATATTCTTCTTTCGTGACTGGCAATTGCCTAGCTATGATTATAAGTGAATTAAGCAGGGTCTTGACAAAACCCCAGTACTATAAGAATTGTTAGTGTTTATATCATAGAGAAGAAATCTAAGCTCCCATTGAAAGGGAGGAAGAGTAGACAGAAGTTAATGGTGACATTGTAAAAGCAGTTCTAGATAAATCCCTTAGGAATACTTAAAAAGAGGAAAGAATAAACTAATGAGTGAGTTCCAGTGGGCAGAGACATGGTGGCTGAAAGGATGGTCATTACTGGTGGAGGTTCCAATTCATCGATCTACAATGGGACAGGTGGATGGCCATTTTAAATCCTGGGAACTGAATACATGTACTCTTTGCTACATAAGGTACCTGGCTTAGAGAAAAATAAAGGGAAGATATAGAGGATAATAAAGTTCCAGAAGTAATTTAAATGAGCTCTTATGTACTCTGGGAAGTACTATTTCAAATCATTTAGGATCTTACTGCAAAGATCCCACAGGACAGGATTTCCATTATGTTTCCAGTTCTGGAGGACAGACTGCTGTTTCAAGCATTAACATCAAGGTTAAAGAATGTGCTGCAGAAGCTGAAAATCTGAAACAAAATGAGAAAAAGCTGGAAGCGCTCAGCAAGCCTGGCAGCAAGTTCATGACATTACCAAATAGCTTCCATTTTGGTTGAAAGATTTGAGTGATTAGCTTTTATCTTTCTTTACAAATTCTGCCTGTCTGGCTAAATGTTGCCATGTCATATTCTGGTTCTGTTATTCACGCTGGTGTGTAAAACTGGAACGACTAAATACCATAAATTAAACCTGGACTTCTCTCTAATCTTGTATATCCTTGGTCATATTTTCTGTTATCCAAGTACTCTTCCCTATTATTTCATAAATTATGACATTTGAAGCTATAAATGAAGGTTATTGCAGATAAATATAGTTACAGACTCAAGCTGCTTTTAGACTGGAAATTGATGGTTGCCATGGACATGGTGGGCTGCACGACCTGCTTCTGTCCTGTATGACTCCATGACTCAAATTCAAACCCAAATTCAAGATCCACCAGGATAGAGATAATTAGCAAGAGGAACCGATGCTTCAGATGCTCTTGTTAAAATTAGTTCATTGACATTATATTTGATCATTGTTCATTCACATATGTGGAAATAATAAGCGTGATAAACATCATACATCTCAGTCAATACTTAATACTACATTTTAGACCAAGAATATTTTGCTTTTATGGTCTAAAACACAAAATATTGTTAAAAAAATCCCTTCCACTTAGTTAGAAGTCAAGCAATTGAAGATGGTCTTTGGTCAGCAATTATACCAAATACATTTAGCGTCAGTAATGTACATTGCACTACAGTTTTGGATTATCTTATTTCTGTATTATATAAAAGAACCAACAGAGTGCACTGTTTCCCAATCACTGATCCTCTCTTCATGTGAAGTTAAAGGCCAGTTACTGTCTTTGCATTAATTTCTCTTGAAATTACAACTGTTAAGTAAATTGTTTGCATTTAATTCCCAGATGAAGTGGAAGATGACTTGGGTGACTCCTGCAGTGCAGGCCCGAGGAATAGATTCTATTTGTGCCAAATATAGCAATGCCAAGGGCACTTCACACCTGGTTTCATTCTGCTTTGTGGACTGAATTAGCCACTGCATTGACTTACTTCTCTGCATGAGAATTTATATCTTATATCTTTTCAGATTTCATTAGTTAGAAGATCATTTAGTAGGCATCTGATAATTGAATAATTAACTTAGATTTACTGCTAAAAGTTCAGCTGAGTGGGGAATGTTTTTAATTGTGCATGACTTCTACTTGTTTGCCAGCTGTTGGATCATTTTCATGCCAGAAGTAATTTCTCCAGCCTCTTTTGAGGAAGTTTGCCAGACTGGGTGGAGGCAAACACTAAGAGGCCTCTCGGGTTTAGCACAGTCTGAGAACTAGGGCAATTGGCTTACGCTTGAACTGAATGGACTTTTTCTGCTGCTTTTACTTGTGCTATGTCTTGTGCATAGCTGTTCTCAGAATGTATCCACAGGGGTCCCTTCATGAACATTGGTATACATAGGTTTTTGCCAGTGGTAGAAAGCTTTGCATCTTAATTTATTCTTCTACACATAATAATTATTATCAATGAAAATTCATGTCAAATATATATGTTGCAATCAAGAATTTCAAGAAGGGCACTCATTTAAAATAGCTAGAAAAAAATGCCATGAATAAATTGGTAAATTTATCTGTAAATTGGTTTGTTATTGTCACATGTACTGAGGTACAGTGAAAAACATTGTTTTGCATGCTATCCATACAGATCATTTCATCACATCTGTATATTGAGGTAGTACCTGGGAAAAGCAATAACAGAATGCAAAATATAGTGTTATAGTTACAGAGAAAGTGCAGTACGGGCAGACAATGAGGTGCAAGGCCACGATGAGGTAGATTGTGAGGTCAAGAGTCCATCTTAACATATGAGAGGTCCGTTCAATAATCTTACAGCAGCAGGATAGAAGCTGCCCTCGAACCTGGTGGTACATGCACTTTCAGGCTTTTGTATCTTCTGCCTAATGGGAGTGGGGAGAAGAGAGAATGTCTGGGGTGGGAGACGTCTTTGATTATGCCGGCTGCTTTACTGAGGCAGTGAGAAGTGTAGACAGAGTCCAAGATGGATGGTTTATCCAAAAGCTTCTATATCTTACATTTTAGGATGTAACATTTCAGTTGGTAAAGATAATATGTCACTGTTAAGCCATTTACTTTAGTTCAAAGTTCAAATGTCAGCATAAAAATAGTGCCTACTGGAATATAGTACAAGTGTATTAAATGTTTTGATGTGAATCTCGCAATTAGAATTTCTATGACTCACATAATTAATAGCAATCATAATTGGTTTTGTAATACTTCGTAGTCAGTTTATCATGCTAGAAGATTTTAATCAGGTATCAACGAAAATATGTCAATTCAGGAGATTTCATGTAACAGAGACAATTATACCTCAAGAGAGCTAAAAGCTGCAGAATGCCAGCAAAATAAAACTGATAATGCAGGAGAGCTCATTATGCAGGACTATTACAAGCTTTTGCATTTCATGTTACATTTGTTTAAGTTTAGATTTGTTTGAGAAATTGTCAGGCCAAATCCCCTTGGATATTTTCTGCAATATAATGGGAGTTACATGCAGTGGATCATAGACTTATTTGGGAACCTAATTGGCCTTGTAAGGGAGGGAGACCTATGCCTTTCTTTTTACAGAAGCCAGTCACATCAGAATGCCAGGTACAGGGAATCTCTGGTGATGGGATTTTGTGTTTTTCCTGTGTGTATGGACTAGATAAGATAGGAAGTTTGCTCAGAGAATATCGAGGAGGTCATAGTGGAAGAGGCTTTGGACTCCATGGATAAGGAATAAGCCTGGAATCTTGCAGATGGAGATTATTTTTCTCCTCCAGAGTTTTTTTGTTTCAACAGCCACTGGACTATTTGCATGTTGGAAGTCATCTCTCCAGCCCCTTTTGAGGAACTTCACCAGACTGTGAGTGTAGATGAAGAATAAGAGGCCTCTCAGGTCTACCGCAGTCTGACAACCAGGGCAGTTGGCTCATGCTTGAACAGAAAGTTTTTTTCCCACTGACTTTTACTTGTGCTGGCACCAAAGGCCAAGAGAACAAACATAGGGTGTCTTGATAGGTCTGTGAACTTTTCTCCCAGACAATGTCTTGGCACTGATGTCTCCAAACGTAGAAGGTGAGGAGAGCACCTATAATGTGCTTGCAGTGCCTGATCCACAGGTCAGACTTGTAATTTCCCCTCCTAAACTCCAGGAAGTCAGCACTGGAGGGCACCAGTGCATCTTAGGATCACAACCATGCATTTTCAGTGGATTAGCTGTGCTTGTAAGTTTACAGAGTAGGAGTTTGAACTGACGAATTACAAACCTGTGGCATAGTCTGTGTGTAGTTAAAAATTCACATTATCTCTTGTTGGAGACTGATGTGTGATAGATCTTTATTTTAAGCAATTTTTTAAAATCTTTAATCTAAGCATATAAATTACAATATTAAAACTGTGTATGAAAGCCAAAACGTGGCTAACCATTGATTTTCATAAAATGCTTCAATAAAGATAATTTCAGTAGCTAAAGCTTTAGTAGAGAATTGATCATTATTTTATTCCAAGTCTGACAGCACTTTTTTTGCAATGTACAGAATGCAAAATGATAGAAATTCTATCACACAGTGCAAGGTTTTATGCACTCCGTGATTAAAATTTATTGGAAACCCAAGTACTAAATGTGCAACTGTGCAGAGTGCAAATTGTAATGTG
This sequence comes from Pristis pectinata, assembly GCF_009764475.1. NCBI lineage: Eukaryota > Metazoa > Chordata > Chondrichthyes > Rhinopristiformes > Pristidae > Pristis > Pristis pectinata. The sequence goes on from NC_067416.1 coordinate 13,912,038, forward strand.
AGATTCTGGGTGAATGATGCCCATACATAGTAAATCAGCAGCTATGTCATCTGGTGTACTAACCAAGACTGACATCATCTATCTGACATTTTTACCATGCAGATATATTATTTATAAATAGCAAGGGCCTTGACTATTGAGGCAGGTTTACACCAAAAGACAAAATCCTGCTCCTCTGTCACCTACCTGGGCTGATTCAGGGAAATTGAATGGCTAAAATCCTTGTAAGATGGGTTGTTCTTTTTAACTTACTGTTTTGTAGAATAGAAGGTATGCACATAGAAAACGCTATTTTTTCCATCAAACTCAGTTCCACACACCAGATACAATTAATGTTATCATTGTCTCTCCTGCCACATGCACTCTGAACCAGCTTTCCAAAGAAAGGAACCTTTATAATTCTGAAATGTAATCAAGAGAAGCTTTGAAATGTTTACCTATCCCACTACCAATCATTTGGAGCATGTGTTTTAAGATTAAAATATCAGAGATGAATTTCAGAAGTGGTTATCCTGATTTTCTGTCATAACTTAAGCAGAAAGACTTTTAAATTCCAGTACTCTTTGAATTCTAAAACTTACAATTATGTAGGTACACCCATTAAATTTTTGGAAATCACAGGAAACTATTCATGAAGAACCAATTACAACTACCAGTAAGCATCACTGGGTATATCTTTAGTTCACTATTTACATTTTGGATGTATCAAAAACTGAATGTTTGCATAAAAAATACTCTTTTGTAATATTTGTTATAGAATCATATAGAGCCATATAGTCATACAACACAGAAACAGGCCCTTTGACCCATTGGATCCATGCTAAACATCAAGCAAATCGTTAATATATTGTGACAGACACTTTTAAGAAATTAATATTGGAACGTTTATGTAGTTCAAAACCCATCATGAAGAAATTTTGTTCTTAGTTTCATCATAATTTGTAGATTCCTATTTACAACTCGTGTTTCGTACCCATGCACATCCGAGGAAAGTTTGCTCCATGAATAAAAAGTCAACAGGGAGCTATATTGGATACTCACAAGAATATCCATGGGGCCAAGGTGGATGGTCACAGTCTTTTTCCCGGGGTAGAGGAGTCTAAAACTGGATGGCATAGGATTAAGGGGAGAGGGGAAAGATAGAAGGGAACCTGCAGGGCAAGTTTTTCACACAGAGGGTGGTTGGTATATAGAATAAGCTGCCAGAGGAAGTGGTAGAGGCGGGTACAATTACAACATTTGAAAGACGCTTGGATAGATTCGTGGATAGGAAAGGTTTAGAGGGATATGGGCCAAATGGAGGTAAATGGGACTAACTCAGGAAAGCACCTTGGTTGGCATGGACTTTGGACTGAAGGGCCTGTTTCCATGCTGTATAGCTCTATGAGTTTGTGACCTAAAGATTGATTTGAATTGATAGAATCCAATTCAATATTTCTGAAGGATAAAATAGCTAAGAAATTCTGATTCACGTATGTTGTTTTTTTTTAATTTTCCCACTCACCAAAGAACGTAACTACTGCCAACAAATCCCATTTGGTTGTGTCGAGAATATTCTACCATTATCAATGAATGTATGGGAATCTGCCTATCTCTAATTTGGAAGAGACTTTAAAAAATAATGAGGAACAATATGATTTCAGAATGCTCCAAAATGGGGGTACTTCTAAGATAGTCTCATTGTTGTAATGTGAATTAATAAATAATATGCCAGACATCTGCCTCACAAGAACATAAGAAAATAGGAGCAGGAGTAGGTCACTCAGCTGCTCAAACCCGCCCCAGCATTCAATATGATCATGGTTGATCTGCCCCAGGCTTCAACTCCTCTTCTGTGCCTGATCCCCACAGCTGTCAATTACCTGATCTTTCAAAAAATTATTTGCTTCCTCTTTAAGTAACCCCAATGATTAAGTCTTCACAATCCCCCAGAGTAGAGAATTCCAGAGAATTGTCTTGCAGAAGGTGAAGACAAAGTTCCTATGCACCTCAGTTTTTAATGAATGCTGTCTGACCTTGCAATTATGTTCCTTCATTCAAGACTCTCCCACTAGTGAAAACATCTGAACATCTACCAGCCATGCCCCCTTAAGATCACCCCACATTCTTCTAAACTTCGAAGAATATAATTATCTAATTACTTCAGCTGCTCATGATGGGACAACCCTCTCATTAACCCAGTGAATCTCTGTTGGACTACCTCCAACACTAGTACATCCTTTCTTAAATAAGAGGACCAAAACTGTACTCAGTAGTCCAGGTGTGGGCTCAACAGTACCCGGCACAATTGTAACAGTACTTCCCTATTTCTAAATTCCAACCCACTCAGGAAGGCCAGCATGTCATTTACCTTCCTAACCATTCGCTGCATCTGAACGGTAACTTTTTGTAATTTGTACACAAGAACTCTGACCTTTGCTCATCTGCAGTCTTTCACCATTTATTTAATCGTCAGCCTTTAGATTCCTTTTACAGAAGCGTTTGACCTCACATTTTCCCATATTAAACTCCGTTTGCCAAGTTTTCGGCTACTCACTCAACCTAATTATAACCTATTGTGGAATTCAAAAATCGTCATTGCAACATACCTCCCACCTATTTTCTCGAAATTGGCAAACTTGGATACCTTACACTCTTCCCTCTCTTGCAGGTCATTAATAGAAATCACAAGTAGTTGAAGCCAAGAAATGGTCCTTTGGGTACTCCACTTGTTCCATCCTTCCAACCTGAAAAAGACCCTTTATTTTAACTCTGTCTTCTATGCAATAGGCGATCTCCAATCCATGCTAACACACTTCCCCTAATATCATGTGGCACCTTGTCAAATGTCTTCAAAAAATCCAAATATACTGCCTCTACAGGTTCCCCTCTATTGACTCTGCTTGTTACATCCTCAAAGGATTCCATCAAATTTGTCAGACATGATATACTACCTTGACATAGTTTGATTGCATTAAGCTTCTCTGAATGACTAGCAATTTCTTCATTTAGATAGACTTCAGCATATTGACAATAGATGTGAAGCGAACAGACTTATAGTCACCCTAATTTTGTCTTTATGTTGATATAACTCATCTGCCCTTTCCTTATTTCCCATTATTAACTGCCAAGCCTTGCTCTCTAAGGGACCCACGCTTACCCTTCTATCCTTTTCCTCTTTATATATCCCTATACACTTTCACTGTTTGTTTTGATATTATCTGCCACTTTTTCTTTCATGATCAATTTTTTCCCTCCTTGTTAATCTTTCAGTCTCTCACTCTGGTTCCTGTAAAATTCCCAGTCCTCTGGTCCACCACTAGTCCTTGCCTCTTGCCATTTTGTATGCTATATGTGGCTAGCACCATCCCCAGCACAATCATGGCTGCTCATCACCCGTCATCTATTCATCACTGATGTACTATGCTGTAAGTCATCCGCCAATCATTGTCTAATTGTCACAAAATACTTGACCTGCCCTAATACAAATAAATGTAGGCAATGATGATAACGCATGTCACAGTAGCACAGTCATTAGTGCTGTTGCCTAACAGCTCCAGTGACCTGGGTTCGATCCTGACTTCAGATGCTGTCTGTGCAGAGTTTGCACATCCTTCAATTGACCACATATGCTTCCTCCAGGTTCTCCAGTTTCTTTCCACATCCTAAGGACATGTTAGTAGATTATTTGGCTGCTATTTAATACCTCTTAATGTAGGTTGATGGCAAAAAAGATTAAAAGGGAAATTGATGGGCATTGTGAAAGAGAAGGTACAGGGAAATAAAGAGAAGGGAAATTGGGGGGGGCGGGTGGAATTAATGTAATTGCTCCTCTGGGAGCTGGCATGGACCTGATGGGCTGTATGGCCTCCTGTGTCATTAAAAGACATTCATACTGTGCTGGCTTGTTTCACAAAGCAAACAATTGCAACCTGATGTGTATTTATTATCCAAATAGCTGCACATAGTCATTAGATTGCATCTATTATTGCATTTCTAATGTATAATTTGATTTTATAAGATTGTATATTAGGTTATTATTAGATTGCATACTCATGTACAATCATTGCGTAATTGGTACTGATGTAATATGTTAAAAACTCACAAAATAAATGCACTATGGATATATCTGAACACTACACCAACCTTTTCAAGTTCAATACCTTGAAAGCTCTGTCAAAATTAATCATCTATTTTATATTTTGTCCAAGGTTTCTGCTGACATTGTTTACCTCCTAATGTTTTGGTTATGAGATTTATCACTGAACATAAGAGCTGTGTGGATTGAATCAAAATACTCTAGTACGGAAAGTCCCTCTTTCTGCACCTTCTGTGCAATCATAAACCACATAAAGTAATTTCTATTTTCCCCTGTAACGTATTCTTTGTTTCATCATATTAACAGTTCTGTATTTGAGTGCACCAGTTTTGCTTGCCATTTTAACAGCAATTTCTCAGTATTGTGTTTCTGCTTTTGTTGGTTATTTAATTGGTGGGGACAATGACATGAATTATTTTAATTGCATTCAAATAACACGTACATTAGTCAGAAAAGTACTCATTATTGTTATTAGCAATAGACAAAAGTCCTTCAATACAAATTGCATACCATCAAGATTGAGCAGGGTTATTAGGGAGGTCACCCACCTCAACTAATCTTATCATGGTTGGTAATACATATTCAATAGAGAATGTGTTTGTAAATTTATTGCACCCAGTTTGCAATCTTAGTGTCTCAGAAATATTGATAATGTACTGTGCTGCTACTGCAAAAAGCTAATTTTCATGGCATCTATACCCTGGGTATATACAGTGGCATGCAGAAGTTTGGGCACCCCGGTCTAAATTTCTGTTACTGTGAATAGCTTAGCGAGTAAAAGATGACCTGATTTCCAAAAGGCATAAAGTTAAAGATGACACATTTCTTTAATATTTTAAGCAAGATTACTTTTTTATTTCCATCTTTTACAGTTTCAAACTAATAAAAAAGGAAAAGGGCCCGAAGCAAAAGTTTGGGCACCCTGCCTGGTCAGTACTTAGTAACACCCCCTTTGGCAAGTACCACAGCTTGTAAACGCTTTCTGCAGCCAGCTAAGAGTCTTTCAATTCTTGTTTGGGGGATTTTTGCCCATTCTTCCCTGCAAAAGGCTTCTAGTTCTGTGAGATTCTTGGGCCGTCTTGCATGCACTGCTCTCTTTAGGTCTCAACCACAGATTTTCGTTGTTGTTTAGGTCAGGGGACTGTAAGGGCCATGGCAAAACCTTCAGCTTGTGCCTCTTGAGGTAGTCCATTTTGGATTTTGAGGTGTGTTTAGGATTGTTATCCTGTTGTAGAAGCCATCCTCTTTTCATCTTCAGCTTTTTTTACAGACAGTGTGATGTTTGTTTCCAGAATTTGCTGGTTTTTAATTGAATTCATTCTTCCCTCTACCAGTGAAATGTTCCCCATACCACTGGCTGCAACACAAGCCCAAAGCATGATCGATCCACCCCTGTGCTTAACAGTTGGAGAGGCGTTCTTTTCATGAAATTCTGCACCCTTTTTTCTCCAAACTTTCCTGCGTCCTCACCACAAAATTCAGCATCAGAAGTTTGCAAAGGAACATCTAAACAAGCCTGATGTATTTTGGAAACAAGTCCTGTGGACAGATGAAGTTAAAATAGAACTTTTTGGCTGCAATGAGCAAAGGTATGTCTGTAAAAAAGCTGAAGATGAAAAGAGGATGGCTTCTACAACAGGATAACGATCCTAAACACACCTCAAAATCCACAATGGACTACCTCAAGAGGCACAAGCTGAAGGTTTTGCCATGGCCCTCACAGTCCCCTGACCTAAATATCATTGAAAATCTGTGGATAGACCTCAAAAGAGCAGTGCATGCTAGACGGCCCAAGAATCTCACAGAACTAGAAGCATTTTGCAAGGAAGAATGGGTGAAAATCCCCCAAACAAGACTTGACTCTTAGCTGGCTGCAGAAAGCATTTACAAGCCAAAGGGGGTGTTACTAAGTACTGACCATGCAGGGAGCCCAAACTTTTGCTTCGGGCCCTTTTCCTTTTTTGTTATTTTGAAACTGTAAGAGATGGAAATAAAAAAGTAATCTTGCTTAAAATATTAAAGAAATGTGTCATCTTTAACTTTATGCCTTTTGGAAATCAGGTCATCTTTTACTCGCTTAGCTATTCACAGTAACAGAAATTTTGACCAGGAGTGCCCAAACTTTTGCATGCCACTGTATGCCCATACCAATAAACTTGAACTTGAAAATGGTTACATGCCTTCTCAATATCTATCCTTCATTTTAAAATCAGTAGAATCTTCACCAAATAAGATGAACTGAATTGTTTAAACTATGGATAAGACATTTGCTCTTTGGCAGGGTAACATAAGTTACCATAATTTGGAGACACAAGAGACTGCAGATGGTGGAATCATGCTGGACTGCAAATGTTTTTTGCTCTATACTGGAATTAATTTTCTTTATACAATCTGTCGTTTATTTCTTGTTATAACATAATTAGGTCACTAACACAAGAAAAGCCAAGCAGCTAAGCTTCACCATACCTTGCACCATGTAGAACTAGACAACCCTAGAGAGTTGGCATGATGGGTCAGTTGTATGCTTATCAATCCTCACAGCACCTTTTTGTAGAATGCCTTGAGGACATTATCTCATAATAAGTAAAGGAAAACCAAAAGGGTGGTCAACCTGGATGCTCTATGTGTCTAATATTGATCAAACATAGAGACTTCATGGGCTTCTCAGAGGTAAAGGTTTGTGGTAAATGAAAAATGAGAGAGAAAAAGCAAACTGAAATATTGATCTTTTCTTAATAATTCAGGGATATTTACCCAAACAATCCATTGTGTGAATTTAGAACTGGAAGTATAATATAATTTCTTGAAAGTCTAGAGATATACATAATGACTGTATGTACATAAATCTCCTCTTATAACCATGAGGTGGGAAAAGTGTTTTTTCTACTTTCTGTAGGTTTTCAGGTTTTCCATCAATCCTGGTCTGTAACTAGAAGATAAATAGAGTCAGTCTCCAGTCTCCCCACCAGTACAAGTGACTCCTGGTTATGACAGCATTTCTGAAAATGGGAACTCATGATCATCAGGAAGTGGCACAGCAAACCGGATTGCTATCCTCAACAAAGAATATCTTTAATTGATTAAACAATGATAGGTACAACAAGCAACTCCAGTCACACATCAATACAAGGAGATTTTGGTTTTCTATACTGAACATTTTAATGGACCCACGACTAATCCTGTCCATTTTAATATTTGATAGTTCACCATAAATGGAATAGTAATTATATATATTCAGAAACTGCTTTTAAAACAAAGATTTAAGACTTTATTTCCTTCAACTTCAATATTAATATGCCAGGCTGCAATACTTAGGCAAGAGTTGGGGCTGCTGTTTCTACACTGATGCCCTATATTCACTATTAATGCCAAAATATAACTGCTGATCCAATGACTTACATCTTCTCCCACTTTCAAGGACATGCTGCTCCTGAGAAGCCAAGAAATATCTGGGTTTCACAACCTAGTCCTGATGCAGGGTCTTGACCAGAAATGTCGACCATCCCTTTGCCACCACAGATGCTGCTTAACCCGCTGAGTTCTTCCAGCAGTTTACTTTTTGTTCCAGATGCCAGCATCTGCAGTCTTGTATCTCCTTTGTTACTCTTCTTCTTAGGAAGTTCCTTGGAAATCAAAGATGACATGGTTCCTCTCCAGTTCTGAGATAACTGATGAAACTACCTGGTAATCTCCTGCAAAGACAGAGTTTGGAATAGTGTGCCTTTTTGGGATTCTGGTGTTGGGCATGCAAACAATGTGGCCAGCCCAATGGAACTGGGTGTATATTACTGAGGGTCTGAAATATTGGGAGAGAACACTGACATTGGCTTGCTTGCCCTGCCAGTGCATTTGGACCAGTTTGTAGAGAGAGCATAGGTGGTATTTCTCCAGTTCTTTGAGGTGCCTGATGTAAAGGCATTGAGTATAGGAGTAGGGACATTATGTTGCATTTGTATCAATCGCTGGTGAGCCCGCACTGTGTACAGTTTTATAGGGCATCAGTGCAGAAACAGCAGCCCCATCTCTTGCCTAAAAATTGCAGCCTGTACCGTGTACAGTTTTGGTCACCCTGTTATAGGAAAGGCGTGCTTATACTGGAAAGGGTGCAGAAAAGATTTACGAGGATGTTACCAGAACTAGAGGGCCTGAGTTATAGAGTTATAGGGAGAGGTTGACCAGGCTAGGTCTTTATTCATTGGAATGTAAGAGAATGAGAGGCGACCGTATAGAAATGTTTAAGATTATGAGAGGCGTAGATAAAGTGGATGGTAACAGTCTTTTCCCCAGGGTAGGGGAGTCCAAAGCTAGGGGGCATAGATTTAGGGTGAGAGGGGAAAGATTTAAAAGGGATCTGAGGTGCAACTTTTTTACACAGAGGTAGTGAGTAGATGGAACGAGCTGCCAGAGGAAGTAGTTGAGGCTGGTACAATAGTATCATTTAAGAAGCATTTGGATAGGTACATGGAGGGGTGGTGCTTATAGGGAAATGGGCCGAACACAGGAAATTGGGACTAACTGGGTGCACGCTGTGGTCAGCATGGACTTGTTGGGCCGAAGGGCCTGTGTCTGTGCTATATTGCTCTATAACTTTATGACTAAGTAGTCCGAGTCTGAGTAACATGCAGGGGAGTAGGGATCACTATCGCCTGTTAGACCATGAGCTTTGGAAAGCTTGAGACCTTGAATTTCAAACACTCTTTTCCTCAGATGTCCAAAGATTATGCTGGTGCACTAAAGGCAATGGTGACGTCCATCATTGATGTATACTTTCACTCAAAGGTAGCTCCTGAGCAATGGAAAGTGGTCCATTGTTTCCAGTCTCTCAATATGGACCTTTATTGACAGAGGGTAGTGTTATATGGAGGGGTAGGTTGGTAGAGGACTTAGTTTTGTGAATGTTAAGTTCAAAGCCCATCATCTCAGATGCCTTAGTGAAGAACTTGATGATGACTTGGAGTTTAGCATCTTAAAGGGTTATCTATGTACTGTGTTCACTTATTGAGATTGGATTGACTTTGGTTCTGGAATAAAGGTCTTGCATGTTGAACAGTTTCCCATTCACCCTGTAGAATAGCTTCACTCTGGTGGGAAGCTAGTTGCAGTGAGAACAATTGAAAAAATTACTGGGGCAACTGTTGACACAAGTCAGCACTGAGATTGGATCTACTGTGGATCCTTTGGTTTGGATCATGGCTTGCATGCCACAATGAAGCAAATATAAGATGGAGGTGAATTTCATTGAGGAGGATTCTAGAGTCAGAATCAGATTTATTATCACTGACGTATGTCATGAAATTTTTTGTTTTGCAGCAACAGTGCAGTACAAGACATAAAAATTACTGTCAGTTACAGAAATAAATAAATAATGCAAAAGAGGAATAATGAGGTAAAGTTCATGGGTTTATGGACCGTTCAGAAATCTGATAGCAGAGGGGGAGAAACTGTTCCTGAAATGTTGAGTCTGGGTCTTCAGGCCCCTGTACCTCCTCCCTGATGGTAATAATGTGAAGAGGGCATGTTCCGGGTGGTGAGGGTCCTTAATGATGGATGCAGCCTTCTTGAGTTGCCACCTCTTGAAGATATCCTTGATGGCAGGAGAGTTGTGCCTGTGATGGAGCTGGCTGAGTCTATAACCCTCTGCAACCTCTTTCAATCCCATGCATTGGAGCTTCCATACTAGGCGGTGATGCAACCAGTTAGGATGCTCTCCACTGTACATCTGTAGCAATTTCCAAGAGTCTTTGGCGACATACCAAATCTCCTCAAGCTCCTAATGAAGAGGAGCAGCTGGCATGCGTTCTTCATGATTGCATCAATGTGTTGGGCCCAAGATAGATCCTCTGAGATGTTGATGCCCAGGAATTTGAAGCTGCTCATCCTTTCCACTGTTGACCCCTCAATGAGGACTGGTGTGTGTTCTCTCGACCTCCCTTTCTACAGATGCCTTCTTGATTAGTGGAGTCAACTAGCTTAGTGAGATCACAGAAGGTCATATTTAGAGGTTGGTTCTTTTCCCTGCATTTGTCTTGAAGTTGTCATGCAGTGGAGATCATGTCCATTGTAGCTCTAGGTGGAAGGAATCTACACTGAGATTCAGGGAGCAGCTCTTCCACTGCTGGGAGGCGATGGTTAAGGAGGACCATAGTGATAACTTTCTCTATGGTAGACATTGCCTCAGTATTTTTTCAACTGTTCTCACTGCAACCAGCTTCCTATTGGAGTGAAGCTATTTGAAAGGGTGAATGTGAAACTGTTCAACCTACAAGACCTCTGTTCCAGAACGAAGGTCATAAAAACCCTGCTGAAATTATAGCAAGCGCATCTGTAGCCTTTCTTGAAGATGATCATTTTTACAGCTAGATAGAGAAGCCAAGCGTCCTCCTTATCCCACAGGGGGAGTCACTGAAACACCAGGCCAGATCATTGTCTTCACAATCATATATGCCTGTCACATTCCTCTCACTGAAGTTGGCTGAGGATTCAAAGACATTTTAATTAGGTTGTTTCTGAGTTATTTCTACTGAATGGAGTTACAGGCGCAGAAGTCAAAATGATGGAAGAGAAAGCAGTTTTGGTTTATTGTGGTTTGTGGTTATGTATTATGGCTTTAATTGGAATAAATTCTTGATCGGAGGTGGGTGCAAGGAGTGTGGTGCACTTGGCTTTACCTCAATGTTCGAATGTTATGAAAACAGCCAAGGGTCAGTAGGCATCTTTCAGTTTTTTTGGTTCCTCCAGTTCTCCTCTGGTTCCTCACCCAATTAAAGTTAAGAGATTAAAGAGATCATAAATTTTAGGAATGCACCACTGTTTAAACAACATCAATGGAATCTGTATGCTCTTGCTAACTGCATATCACTATGGCCATTTACAATTGTGATTGCTCTCTGAAATTTCTATCATGTTTTACACAGACCGCATCTGACAATAAGGCTGGCAAAACTGATATATTGAATTACAGCAACTGTGTGTGCTGGCCTTTAAGTGTGAACATTAATACTCATTCAACAAAGCCTAGTCTCCTGTTACCTTGGTCCCCATTGACACTGGGTCAAGACTTTACTATCTGACAATAAAAGAAACCATGCACAGACAACTTCAACTCTACAATATGAAGTTTGAGACCTGAATGTCAGGACCCTTATGGACAACCCCAACAATGACAGACCAGAAAGCCACTCCATTATCACTGCTCAGGAGCTTAAGCTCTTTGACATTGACATTGATGCATCTCACTCAGTGCTACAAACACAGACACAAGGTCACTGTTGAAGTCTAAAGGACCCCTTAAAGACAGATTTTCTCAGATAACACCTCACAGACAACCTGTCAACTCCCAGCCCACAAAAGCCACAAAACGACCACAGCTTATATGCTGCCCTGAAGTTCACTATAATTGGCACCTATGAAGAGACCCTTGGCTTCTCTATCCAGATGAACAAGGATTGATTCAATGAAAGTGACAATGAGACCAAGGAGCTAATCAACTGCAGTCATAAGGAGTTCCTGGATTGGAAGCTCAATCTTCATTCAAAGGAACATCCCTGCAGGTACCCAAAGAAAGAAGTCCAGCAGAAAAAAAAGTGATCTAAAGAACATTTGGTGGATCTAGAGAGCATAGAAGGGTAGCACTAGCTGATAGCCATGACGTGCATAGGCTCTTCTGTACTATAAATGTAATCTGCAGTGCAAGCACTCAGGGGTCCACCCCTCTGAGAGCCCAGAAGTATGGGTAAACACATAAGTGAGAGAACATCAGTCTATGCCCACTGGAAGCAACACTTCAAAGACCTCCCCAGCCACGACACTGTCCTTGTCATGAGTGCCTTTGACTCCATCCCACAGCAACCCACTCAAGTCAGTCTTGCTGCCTCACTTGACCGACAAAAAGTCAAGAAGGCCAAACCGAAATCTAAAAATAACAAGCTGTGAGGAGCAGATGGTCTTCCTGCTGAAATCCCAGCATTGAAGAGCCTCAGTCATAAATTCACAATCTCATCATCCTCATCTGGGAAGGGAAGGATATTCCAGGGAACCTCAGAGAAGCAGTAATCATGACCATCTTCAAGAGAAGACTCAAGTCCAATTGTTGTAACTACAGAGAGCTGTCCCTGTTTTCAGTCACAGAGGCAGCAGCAGGAGCCTCCCCAATCATTTCCTCCCAATGACCAAATTGCTGCTCCCTAAATTTCAGTGTGGATTCTATCCATCTCGAGGCAAGGTGGCCATGGTCTTCACTGTACAAAAGCTCCAAGAAAATTTCAGGGAGCAACACCAGGCATTCTTCAACCTCACCAAAGCCTTTGACTCCATCTATCAAGAGGAACTGTGGATCATCCTCCTCAAATTCAGTTACACACAGAAATACATCTCCATCTTACACTTGCTCCATGATAAGATAAGATATCTTTATTAGCCACATGTACATCAAAACACACAGTGAAATGCATCTTTCGTGTAGAGTGTTCTGGGAGCAGCCTGCAAGTGTTGCCACACTTCTGGTGCCAACATAGCATGCCCACAACTTCCTAACCTGTGTGTTTTTTGAATGTGGGAGGAAACTGGAGCACCCGGAGGAAACCCACGCAGACATGGGGAGAACGTACAAACTCCTTACAGTGGCCGGAATTGAACCCGGGTCGCTGGCGCTGAAAAGCGTTATGCTTCAACCTGTGGGTCTACAGCAGAACCTTTCTCTGTGAAGACCAGTGTCAAGCATGACTGCATCAATGTCAAAACACCTTTCTCAATCTTTCTTGCTGCAATATTAAACCTAATATGTGTCAAACTGTCCGCAAAAATGAACATAATCTTCAGACCCAATGGAAAACTGTTCAACCTATAGTGTCTACACTCCAGAGCCAAGGTCACCTCAACTTCATCCCACATCAACCTGGGCTGTAACATGCAGATGATGCTTGCATTTGAACACACTTGTTAACTTGTTTACCATACCATTCAAGAGGATAGGCCTTACACTCAAAATCTACAAGACCAATGTCTTCCACCAGCATCTCTTGCTGCACCACACTGCCCCCTTTCAATACAGGCTCTCGATGAGATGTTGGAAAACATAAATCACCTTGCATATTTCAGGAACCACCTCTCAGTGAAATTCAATCATGGCTTCCGATGTGATTGAGGAAAAGGGTATTTGAAGATCAAGATCTCAGGCCTGGCACAAAACTCATGATCTTCTGCGCAACAGTCATCACTTCTATACACTTCTGAGACCTGGACTACTTACAGCAGGCATCTCAAGGAAAAATATTGTCAAAGCTGTCTCTGCAAAATCTTCTGATTCACTGGAAGGACAAGCAAACTAATGTGAGTGTCCTCTCCCAGCCAATACACCAGCACTGAAGTCCTAATTACACTTAGTTGTCTCCATTGCACAGACCATGTTGTTCACATTCCTTACACCAGACTTCTGGAACAGACACTCCATTCTGATCTCTGTCAGGGGAGGAGATAACCAGGAGGGCAGAGAGTAAGATTCAAGGATGTGCTCAAAGCTTCCTTGAAGAAATGCAGCATTCCCACAGGCTACTGGGAATCTCAGGCCCATGACTCCTCAAACTGGAGAAGTAGGATTTAGGATGGTATTGAGAACCACAAGTACATGGACCTGGAGCACGCAGAAGCCCTGTGAAAGTGGCAGAAGGAGCGCACTACTTCACAAACTATCCACTCACCTGCCCCATCAGGCACTCCCTTCCCCATCTGTGGAAGAGCGTGTTGCTCTACCTTAGCCTCATCAGCCATTTCAGAACCCACAAACCTGGAGTGGAGATAAGTTATCCCCAATCCCAAGAGACTGCATAAGAAGGAGAAGAAGAAATTGAATTACATAGAATATAAAGCTCATAGCCAGTCATTCAGCATAGCTCGTCTATGTGGATATAAGTCCAAAGATGGGTCATGACACATCACAACATATAAACTGTAGAAATTTCCCTATTTTTACTTGTAATTGCCATGGTCTGCAATGTTTTTTAGGCTTTTTATGTAATTTACACTTCAGCATCTAATGCCTCTCCTGTAGGGAGTAGGGAGATAGTGCTTCCATTATAAGAAACTTACTAACACTGCTAGATTGCGAAAGCTGGTATAAATTCAGTAAGGAGCTTTTGGTTGATTTAGTTCTTTTTATACCTCAAGGTCACAGGATTTCTTCAATTTCTTATACAATTTCTTCTATACCAGCACATTGTACCTTCCAGCTCAGATAGCTTTCAAGGGGATATCGGTTTCTACCAATGTGGAATAACAGTAGAAGTATATTTTATATAACCCAAGGAACATTTATCAGTTCATTTAAATGAGTTTTGAGAATCTATGGCTCTGCTCTGGTCAGCAGAATGAATCTTTAATAAGCATGAAGTACAGCCTCTCAATTGGTATGCTACTAAATGTTGTCTGGCTTCTGCTGCTAAAGTCGTTTGCTCTAATTTTGCTGCAGTGTCCATAAATAATTCATTTCTCTTGCTATGGATCAAGCATACACATGGTTTCTTAGCATGTCCCAGTTATCTTGTTCCAATGAAGTTCACTAGCTTAAAGAGAATATCTAATTTTCTAACCTTAACATTAATCAGCTATCAGACAACTCAATATATTTTCCTCTATGTTGAGGTGCAAGATTCAAGAGGAAATCCTTATGCATGTGCATTTTGCTTACCTCGTTGAAGACTGTACAATTGTGAGCTAGCCCTTCTGGTTACATAAACTATTCCAGATATTAGTCCTGTAAACCTTCTCTGAACTGCATCCAACACATTAACATCCTTCCTTAAATAAAGAGACCAATACTCCATATGTGTTATCACCAATGCCCAATATAATTGAAGCATTATCTCCCTACTTTTGTGTTCAATTCTCCTATCAATAAGCACCTTAGGATGTGTTTTGCTATATCAAAAATGCTATATACTTTCAAGTTGGTGTTATTCATTGCAAGGTAGCTGGAGTGTAAAGCCTTGCCTAAGCTATATAGTGCTTTAGTGGGATCACATCTGATGTATTGTCTGCAGTTTTGTACTCTATCCAATAAATGGATTTTATTTGCCTTGAATGTGATGTAGAGTAAATTTCCTAAATGTATTCTTCGGATGAGGGACATATCCATTGAGGAGGGATTGAGTAAGATTGGTCTTCGTTCACTGGAGTTGAGAAGAATGATACAGGATCTCATTGAAACATCAGAGGATATTAGATGGATTAATCAGGTAGATCCTGAGAGATAATTACCTCGGACTGAAGTTTCTTGAACTGGGAGAGTAGAGCCTCAAATGTCTGCTGGACCATTTAGGACTGAGATGAGGCAAGATTCTTTGTATAGAAGTTTGTGTATGTTTGGAATTTTAAATCCCAAAGAGCTGGGCATGGTCAATCATTGTCTGCAGTCAAAGCTGAGATGGATATTTAGCATATCAAGAGATAAGGAGATCAGGTGCAAAAGTGACCATGGAATAAGAATAAATAATTACTTAACTGAATGGTGAAGCAGGCTTAAGGAGCTCTGTGTTCTTATGATATCGTAGGTCTCTCTCAATTTTCCACTATTGAGCATCACAATGCATTTCAGGTGCAGTGATAAAACAGGCTGTTAAGTATTAGAGACTTCAGTGGTGCTCAAGCCCTCATTACCCAACATTCCCTTACATTTATTTTTATTGTGTGTAATTAGGTATCAATCAACTGAGAGACTAATGGGTGATTTCTTATGCCATTGTCTGGTCCACTGATGCTCTTTTTAATGTCAGCTAAGTCTACGCAGGGCATGAATCGAACCCAGGACACTTCTGATTTACATTCATATGGTTGTACCTGTAACAAGGTAAAGCATCTCAGCTGTGTTAACAAATTTCACACTGGCCTACATAAGGAAGTATTAGGATGTAGAATTTAGGAAGTGTCTTAATGGAGGTCTAACCAACAAAGAGGCACAGAGCTTTGGAAAAGAATTCCAGAGCCTGTGGCCTAATTAGCTAACAGTTTGGTACAAATGGTGAACTGGTGGATCTGAACACATCGACAGTTCCATAGCACAGAAACATATATTTGCTTTTCAGTCTGTAAGTCAGGAATGTGCTACAGATCAGATGCATGAGTATCTGACCTCTTGCTCAATCCTTGGAATCCAATGGCATTCCCTGAGTTGAAGGGTTGAGTGCAATTTATATACGATCTCAACTCTACACCAGCTATAGTTGGTGCATCTAGTGTAGCTCTTCATTTGAATGAGTTGTTGAACTTTATTTAAAGGGCAGGACTAGCTAAGCTTCTTGTTGGTTTTCCTTTATTTCAATGTATAGTTGTGTCAATGCCAGCAGTGCTTAACAACAGTGTGACTGCAAAATTTAATGTGGGCCTGGATTAGCATCATATGGCCTGGTGAAAGTCATGGGTGCTTAAGTGGTCAGAACTGGAAGAGCACAGAGATTTCAGAGGGGCTGGAGGTAGTTACTGATGTGAGGAAGGAATGAGGCCAGGACGTGACTAGAACACAAAGATGAGAATTCCCAAAACCAGGCATTGCTGTGCATTAGGTTGGAGCCACGTTGAGCTGTGGATCTGCTAATGGAATCCTGAACTATTGAAATTATGATGAAATTATACTTTAAAATATTGAGTCTGTTCTTGATGTTCCCGATCAATGTTTGAGTTCCAGTGCACAATCTGATTTATAACAGATGCACCCTGAAGAGAATAGAAAATGTTTCATCATTTTCGTAAGCTTTGGGGAACAATTTGGAAAGGAACCCCAATGAAAAATGAAATGAATATTAACTGCATTATACTGGGCATGAAGGGGTGGGAACATTGAAGCATAGGGAAAAGGGACATAGTGCAGCTGTGTATACAACACTGTTATTTTACCCAGTCCCAGATTTAGAACAGTTTCCTGCAGGGAACTTAATATCAGCAACAATTGTTCCTGCATAGTGTACAGCTCTCACTATTCTGGATTGAAAACATGATTATCAAGGTCAATAAGTGTCTTCCTGCAGCATGACTGTTTGTGTTTCAAAGGCAAACTGAATTAAAATTGACAAATATAACATTAGGTAATGAAACCCAGAAGATTTAAAAATAATCAGATCAGGCCCGTGAAGTTACGTGGAGATTTTAATTGTTTTTCATGCCGTGGTCCATCTTGGCAGATTGTTCCTGCTGCTCAGTCATTTACCGCAGGATGGGAAGCCCTTCCCTTCTAGTGCTGACACTGAGTATGATCACATTAGAGAGGCGGAGCTCTGCAGAAACATGAGGCACAAGAGTGCAAGCAGCTCATTTCTTCCCTTATGTTTGGGCTAATTTCAACAGGAAGGCCTTTTTAGTGTAGGGGGGAGGGTCAAGGACTGAGGCTCTACTGAACTGAAGGACTTCTGGTCAAAGAGGGAGACGTAAAAGAAAAGATTAGGGATAAACTGCAGCTTGACTGCAAATTTTCAATGGCAGAGAGTGCACAGTGAGCTAGAGCTTCTGCCAGTCTAATGGTTAAAAGGTTTTAAGCACTGCAGAATTTTGTCTGGATTCACTACAATGTCTGAGAAGGAGTCTGTGACTGAAGGCCAGACTGCAGGTAAGAGAGATTTTACTGTTGTCAGTGTACACCATGCTGCAGTGGTCTGAAATTACTATCAGGAACATAACAGTACTTGCTGTCTTTTTCATTCACTGCTAGTTTTTTATATATATTTTGCTGTAGGATCCTGACTGCCTGTAATATCCTGTTAAGTCTCTCTGGCTTCACTGCAGAGCCCGGCCATTGTAATAGTCACATGGACGTGGACTTGTGGGATTCAATGCCGCATAAGATTACAATAACTGATTTGTTCCAGGTGAAGAAACCCTGTGGCATAATCTATTCATCTGGCCTTTTGTTTTTCGGTTACCTACTGTGGGCCTTTCGTTTTAAGGGCCAATGTGAGGGCAATCCATTTTTGACACAATATATACTATAATCTCAAATGTTACATTTTCTAATGAAAATCGTTTATTTACATTTTTTCAGTAAAATATAATGGTTAAAATTGCAGCATTGCTAATCTGCCTATTGTTTATGGGAGTGCTAGATTTTAAATAAACCGAATTAGTTAAAGTGAATTTAAAAAAAACTAATGAAAATTTATGACATTGACTGTGATAAGATGGTTTCAGTCTTTTTTGATAGGACATGCTTTTAACTCTTCTTAAGTAATGTTGATCACTAGAATAAGCTGAATGTCAAAAGGACATTTATCAATAATCTCTCAAAAATATGTTCAGAAACTCCTAAGTGTGATCATTTTAACTTTTACAATTACTCCATTAATCACCTTTACATTTGTGATATTATTAGATTGTACCAACTAGGAAGGCTTTCTGTAAGATGTTTAGTCTCCAGAGATACATAGAGCTGTTTTACATCATTGTCTAGACGCCATGACTTCTACTCAAGACCTGAAAGAATGATAATTGTGCTCAGGAAGATATAGTTCCTGAGACTTGATGGGTTTCTTTGTACCCTAGAGATCACAGAAATGCCTCACATTGACAGTTGATACAGAAAGATCAAAACCATAGTGAATATTCAGAGAGAAGAATAATTAAAAAAGATTAAAAAGAAAGAGGAAATACCTTCATACACTTTATTTTTCTTTAATACTTCAAAGTTGTGAAAAGGAAGAGAAATATAATTATAGTCCAGTGGTGACTAGAAAGAAATAATATGTTTTAATAGATTTTGCAATTTATTTTGTACTATTAAAAAGATCAAGTGTGTGCCCCTTCTGAATTACATAATGCTTTACTGTTATATGACTACCTTTATTGATTTGCATTTTGATAATCAATGGACATAATGATTCCAGTAATACTGGTGCAGTGGTTATCTTACACTCACTTGCTGCAACACAGCATCACTGAAAAGTAGGAGGGTATATAATCCCATTGAAATGCATGCCAAATTCCAAAGACTGCTAGGTGTGGCTTTCACTCATTCTTCAGATGCATGTGCACTCATACGTTTGTACAGCAGAAAGTGTTCTTCTCTTCAGGTAGTTCTCAGGATGAATTGATCCCACTCTGGGTTTGTGGGTTCTGAGGTGGCTGATGAAGAGAGTATGGGAACCATACTCTTTCCACAAATGGGGCAGGAGGTACCTGATGGGGTGGGAAGGTGGGTAGTTTGTGAGGTGGTGCTCTTCCCCTGCCAGTTACGCAGGGCCTCAGTGTGCTCCCGATGCATGGACTCAAGATTCTCCATACCATCCTAATGTTCCTCTCCACTTTTAGTGTCGTGGGCTAGTTGGTGGTATAATATATTTTTAAGGAGGCTTTGAGCATACCCTTGAATCTTTCCATCAGATAATGCCCATTAGGTAAGTACAGAATTGAGCTCTGATGTGATTCACTCAGAGCTAAGTTGCACCCAAGGAGTAAAGGAACTGACCATGCAAAGGTCATTGTATGTTGGGAATTAGTTTATTATTGTCATATGTACCGAGATAAAGCGAAAAGCTTATACTTACATGCCATTCAGACAGATCATTCCATGCATTAGTATATCAAGGTAGTAAGAAGGAAAACAAAATGCAGAATATAGTGTTACAGTTACAGAGAAAGTGCAGTGCAGGTAGACAAATAAAGTGTAAGGGCTACGACGAGGTAGGTTGTGGAATCAAGAGTCCATCTTTCAGTGTATGAGAGTTCCGCTCAAGAGTCTGATAAGTGGGTTAGTGTCCTAACCAAAGTCGAATTTTTTCCCTCTGTCCAAAATGGCACATGAAGAGTAAGGTACCAAGAGGGACCTAGTAGCCCTGAGACTACATGCTGACAGGGAGGTGGGGGTTAGCAGGTAAGACCTCGTTGTCATAAGCCAGTGTTTCACAATAAGTCCTGAAATCACTGAACAACAGATGGCAACATATGTCCATAGGCTCCATCACTGGACGCCATGTGGCGCCCAGTGGTGGAACTTCAGCCTGCTGAGATTCCAACGTGTCATGCTGGGGAACTGCCTCAGATCCTGCATCTGATCCAGGAACTGAGACCCAAATGATTTCAGAGTGGATTGCAGGGCTGTGGGTATACAGCACAGCAGAAAGTAAGTTACTTTTTAAAGTTTCAGTTCAATTTATTCTTTTTAATTATTCATTTACTTGAAATAATTTTATTAAATCTTTTCATTATGTAATGCATCACTCATAGTTGTGTCTCAGAATATCAGAGGTATTTACAAACTATAAGAGTCCCTCACAGGTTTGATGGCTGGTGTTTTCTGCCTGTCAAAATTTTCAGGGCAGTTACAGGGTGGGGCTTACTCAGGTTTCGCAGCTTGGGCCACATTGCTAGGGTCCCGGACATTTTGGTCCAGTGGGGTTGGTCCTCTGAATCCAGACCAGGTGAGTCTGCAGGGGAATCTCATGAGTGGACCTGAGGCAGCGGCATTTGCCTCATTTACTCCAGGAAATAAGGGGAGAGAAGTACTTGTTGAGTGTTCCAGCTAAACACAATGCAGATTTTACATTATTTTAATTTGGTAATATATCATTGATAGGTTCATACCTTCAGTTGTGCAAAGATAGTGCCAAGTTCCCTTTCAATGACCACTACACACAGATGGATGATTATAGTGTTGTTTTTGTGATTGGAATCATGTGACCAGAGGTAAATCAGAGGGAACGATGCTGGGATCCTTACTGTTTGTTATGTACATTAATGATATGGATGTGAATATAGGAGGTATAATTAGTAAATTTGCAAAGAACATGAAAATTGATGGGGCTGTGGATAGCAAGCTGGGTTTTCTTAGGTGACAGATTGATATTGGTGAGTTGGGAAGATTGGTAGGGCTGTGGTAGAAGGAATTTAATCCTGATCGGTGTGAGGTTGTGCATTTTTTAAGATAAGATAAGATATCCTTATTAGTCACGTATATCAAAGCACACAGTGAAATGCAAATTTTTGCATAGTGTTCTGGGGGCAGCCCACAAGTGTCGCCATGCTTCCAGCACCAACATATTACGCCCACAACTTCCTAACCCGTACGTCTTTGGAATGAGGGAGGAAACCGGAGCACCCGGAGGAAACCCACGCAGACACGGGGAGAATGTACAAAATCCTTACAGACAATGGCCGGAATTGAACCAGGGTCGCTGGCACTGTAATAGCGTTATGCTAACCACTGCCAGGTAACCAGGATGAACACCATGAAAGGTAGGTCTCCCAAGGGAGTATTCAGGAACTTTGGCATCTTGGTATTCAATTCCAAGTTCCCTGATGTTGACAACACAATTAGATAATTACCCCTTGTGCATAGGTGAGTGATAAAATCTGGGGGTAGTTAATGGTAATGTGGGGAGAATAAAATGGGATTACTGTAGAATTAGTATAAATGGGTGGTTGATGATCAGTATGGACTCAGAAGCCCATGCTGTATGACTCTGACTCTAAGGTAGTGAGAAACGCATGTGGCCTACTGCCCTCCAATAGCTGGGGAATAGAATATAGGAACAAGCAGGTTATGATACAACTTTATAAAATATTGGTCTACTGTGTGTAGTGATGGTTGCTACACCATAGGAAATACATGATTGCACTGGAGAGGTTTGAGAGGAGATTTACTAGGAGGTTTCCTGGGATGGAGCTCTATCATTACAAAGAGAGATTGGGTTTGTCTTCTTGTGAATAGAAAAGGCTGAAGGAGGGCCATATTGATACGTACACAATTATGAGGAGCATAGATGGGTGGATGGTAGAAAATTTTCCTCCTTAGCAGAGGTGTATGAAACCAGAGGGTAGTGTGGAGTAAGAGGTAGGAGCTTTAGATGGGATCTGAAGAACTTATTTTCACCCAGTGCCTGGCTCCAACCACCCTTGCCTGAAAGGGTGGTGGAGACAGGTACCCTCACATTTAAGAAGTATCTGAATGAGCTTGAATAACTAAAGCATAGAAGGCTGGAAAATGGGAAAAGTATAGCTTGATATTGATGATCAGCATGGAAGTAGAGGGCCACAGGCCTTGCTTTTGTGCTGTTTGACTCACTGACTCTTAACTTAACATCTTTGGGATGTGGGGAAAAAACTAAAGTATCCAGGGGAGACCCACAAGTTTACAGGGAGAACATGTAAACCACACACAGACAGCACCAGATGTCGGGATCAAACCTGGGTCACTGGAGGTGTGAGACAGCTGCACTACCCGCAGCACTACTGTGACACCAATATGCCACCATTACACTGAAATTCCTTCAAAAATACATTGGCACAGATCAGAACATAAGAACAGGTGTAAAACAAGTGGGAATAATAAGGCCCTAAAACTAGAATATGCTGATTATGATCTTCTTGCTGTCAGTGTAATGAAAATTAAAGCCAGGAGTCATTAAATTATCACAGACACATAAAGCACAGCATGTTTAAGAAAATACAATTTTGGAAGCTTTTCTCTTTTCAATGTAACACATTCTGATGCAATAAAAATAACTTGGAGAAGTAGAGAATACAGTACAGATTTCAATATGGATACATTTTTAAAAATACTCTTTGATAGTTCATTAAAACAAACTAGAAGAAGTAATTTAAGGTCCTAATTCACTTAAAATTTTGTTTATAAGTTTACAGCCTTTTAGACAAGGACAGCTGCAGGAAGCTTGTGTCCTCTGGTCTTTACATTAGGGTGGAGCCCCATTATAGGTGGGGTCTTGGCAACTGTAACTTGGAAGTCAGGCAAATTATTTTGGACTGTTATGTGTGTTTTATTCCCTTAAGATTGGCTTAAGTCACTGACACAAATTTTCTCACAAAAACACAGAACTAACTTTCCTCTCAGGCCAGAGCATTCCAAGAGATTCTAATCTAATTTATAGCAATCACAGTCTAGTCCATGGCAGGTGATCTTGGATGGAAGCAATTTTAAATTATTGCTCATTTCAGCAGAGAATGGTTTAGATCATCCATTGGCTGATGCAGTTGATGGAGAAGGGTTGTTTAAAGTTGCTAATTATCTATTCTATCTATGCTCCTCATAATTTTATAAATCTCTAAATTATGAGGGGCACAGATAGGATAGATAGTTAGAATCTTTATCCCAGGGCAGTGGAGTCTAGATGTAGAAATCTAGATCCAGTCCTGATGCAGAAATGTCAACAAAGTTCCTTTCCCCTCACAGATGCTACTCGACCCACTGAGCTCCACTAGCAGATTAGTTATTGCTCTAGATCTAGAGGGCACAGGTTTTAGGTGAGAGGGGAGAAATTTAAAGAAGATCTGAGAAGTAAGCTTTTCACGCAGAGCATGGTGAATATCTGGAATGAACCGCCAATATCTGGGATGAGTCGTAGTGGAGGCAGATATTACTACAACGTTTAAAAGTTGTACAGACAGGTACTTGGATAGGAGAGACATAAAGGGATATAGGCTTAGTTTAGACAAATGGGATGAACGTGGATAGGCATCATGGTCAGCATGGACAAGGTGGGTCAAAAGGATTCTTTTCTGTGCTGTACGTTCCTATGATTCTATGAAATTCACCTCCTCTACTGTGAAGGTCACTTTCTGCTGGTGGTTAATAAGGGTCATCAGTCTTGAACGTCACCATTGTAAGTTCATTGTATTCCCCTGACACAGCTGATTCAGCAAACTCAGCACCACCTCAGAGTACTTGCATCGAACGTGCTGAGAATGGAAATATTACCTACTGCAGATCGAGTCCAGAAAGAATTCTATTCTCCATTGCTTTCAACATCAGGAAACTATGAAAATAATCAAAATTTGATCCTTTGCAGTTGACCAATGCACATTTGTTTTATTTTAAATAAATTTGTTATTTGTCTGCAAAATGTTGATCAAATAATTTATTCTTTTTAACAAGTGTAAGTCTTTGATGGGAAGGAATAATGAGTAAATTCAGTAACAATAAAAACCCAAAAGCAAATCTGAAGGGCTTTCGGGTGGGGAGGGAGCTAAGTTACTCAATTAGTAAGGGTCTTGGAACTTGGAAACCAGGCAAATAATGTAGGATTGCATTGATGTATGGCTGACTTTAAGTCACTTCTCCAGGAAATCAGTGCTCAGAAATGTTCAAAATATTAAAGGAATAGGGCTGAGCTTTCTAAGTTTTTGGAGAGAAAATACGGAGTTTAAAGGAGTGGAGTTATTGATCTAGCTGATGGGAATTTAAGATTTCAGTGAAATCCATACCATGGTAGAACATGTGCATTATATTAGTGATTCCATCAATTGGTGCTGCTCGTGTGGAAACCTGGCTGCCAGCAAGAAAATCAGAAATTCAAGCATTTACTGTCCTTGATTGATGACCTTTAACAGATGGGCAGCAGGGCCCCAAATTATGGGGTGCATGTGATGGTGTGAGTGGTGGTGTGGAATAATACAATTGCACCTTAAATACGGCCACAATTTACCATTACTGATAATATTGTATGAACACTTAACACACTTGTCCCTCTCTGCTACTTTCACAGAACTGTTAGCTCATTCTTTATATCATAATATGATATTGTTGAAAGTCATTTGCAAGAGATTACACTTCCTTTATATAAAAAAAAGAATGGTGATGGAAGCATCACGTGGCTCTAATGACATGGACTGACATCTCATTCTAACACAAGATGAAGCCGAGACCTTAACTTCCACTGAGCGTAATGGCCTTTAGTTGGTGGGTTAGCCAGTCATTGAACTGGTTTGCAGGTGTAGCCCAGGGAAGGTAAGTGCGAGCAGCTGCAAAGAAGTCAATATTCTTCAGCTCCACTCTTTTTACTGAAGGAGAAAACTATCAAAAAAAATAGCAAATTCTACTGCAAAAGCAATAGAGATAGTGACAAATTATACTTTGCTGCACATATCTCCCAGACTTTTTGAACAATCAAATTTATCCCAGAGACATTATGATCCCTTCTCCAATAGTTACAAAATCAATGCCAATCCATTTAATCCAAGTGTTCAATTAGAAGAATGTGACAGGTGCTGGCAGCAACCCAAGTGATGCAACATTGCACTATAATATATGCTGCTCACAACTGCGACATGAATTTGCTAAAAGCACTTATCCATTACGAAAAATCAATGACACTTGGCATGTACGGCTGAAATCAGATGCACTTGTGAGTTTCATTTTGAAGATATATTGGAGATTAGTAAGTGCTTGGGCTGGAATATATTAGGGAACTGCTTCGTTGCTTGGTATTTCAGCCATTGAAAGAGGATTTTAAAAGTGAGAGGTTGTCTTCTAACAGGTGTTTGGTGATAGGGGTTGCAGAAGGATCGTGCATCTTTTTAGAGCTATTTAATGAAGCTTCAGCTACATTGATGCATGGAAGTATGGCTGTTTATAAATGAAAAAACAAAGGAAGTTACAACATGGAAATAAGTGTTTCAGCCTAACTAATCCATATTGGTAATTGCCTAAAATTTATTCCCTCTTTCCTTCTTTCCACTTTCTAATAACATCTGGAAGTGAATTCCACAGCCTCACAGACCCTTGGGTGAGACTCATTGTGTTTTCTGGTCTAGATCTCCTACATTTAATTTTGTATCTATGGCCCTCATTCCAGACACCTCAACCAATGGAAATGAATGTTTCCATCTACCCTGAACTTGCCTTATCCTTTCATAATTGTAATTCGTTCTATCACTCAAATCAGTGTTGTCTAATGTAAAAATCAATAATTAATATTGGGGAGAAAAGGGAAAATATTTTTCAAACATTTTTTAAAGATATGAACAAATAAACCTGAAGGAATGAGGCTCCCCATCTGTAACAATAATTGGCAATAATTAACAAAAGTCAAGTTGTTAAGAATATCTGCACTTGAAATGATTTGAAGTAATGTTTTTGGAGAGTTTCATTTGTTTTTTGAACAGTGATACAGAAATTTCCTAACACAAGACCTTTACTGATGAAGTTTCTCTGTAGCTGTGACACTTTACTCTGTACTGTTATTGTTTTTACCTGTACTACATCAATGCACTCTGTACTAACTCAGTGTAACTGCACTATGTAATGAATTGACCTGTACGATCGGTTTGTAAGACAAGCTTTTCACTGTACCTCGGTACAAGTGACAATAATAAACCAATACCAATACCAAAGTATTCAGCTGGTTTAACAGAAGGCATATTCTTCCTTGTATGGGTCTTTTTTTTTCAAAGGGAAAATGTAAACTACACAGTGGCATGTTGGATGATTGGTGTTAAATGAGACCTGTGTGGCATTGATTTCTGAATTACAAATGGTAGCAGTATTCGGCACACCAGTCATTTATTACATTGTCCATTCCCTCCAAGATACGCAGCATCACAATGAATTGAGTGTGGTAAAAGTGTAATTAAATTAATGACACAGAACAATGCCATATTGCTCTTGGGTGCATTGCTATCTATGGGCCAAGAGACTTTATTTTTCCTAAATTTTGGTCCAAATTTTATTGTAAAATTATCGACAAGATTAGTGCCACAGTGTAGGGACAAATGCTACAACAACTTAAAGGTGAGGGGCTGGTAAGTCATTTCACATGGACA
Organism: Pristis pectinata; assembly: GCF_009764475.1. Taxonomy (NCBI): domain Eukaryota; kingdom Metazoa; phylum Chordata; class Chondrichthyes; order Rhinopristiformes; family Pristidae; genus Pristis; species Pristis pectinata. Next base: position 13,938,643 of record NC_067416.1, read on the forward strand.
TCAAAATGCTGCCATTAGCTCTGGGGAAACGGTCTTACAGTGTTGGTGTGCAGGTATGATGGAAATTGGCTTTAAATTCAAATCCGGTTGCCAGTTTTGGCAAACAATGTTGGTAGATTAATTTTTAGTTTTTCAGCAGGAGTCATGCTATAGAATCATAGAAATCTACCCCACATGACAAAGAAATCCGGCCAAAATGATGCTATCCAGTGGTGCCTTTCCAGCTATTGCTTCATGACCTTAGCGGTTATGGTATGTCAAGTATTGAATAAATGTGTTGAAGATCTCTGGCCATATTTTACGTAGTGGAATCTCACGTGGGTAATTGCAAGCAAATAACTAGGATTTCTTCACATTAGTCCTGAACTTCATGGTCAAGTGTCATTAGTGATTTCCCAACTGCTCTCTGCCAATGGAGTCAGCAAGGTCAGCCAAAGGGTTCAGGACCTGGTAAGTTCAGAGTTCTGGGGAATGTAACATTGAATGCTGGTAGTGGACTCCACCAGCAAAATCTCAGGACATTCATCTATATCCTCAAAAGGGATAAAACCAGTCACCTTCCTTCACCACTGTGGCTGAACATGTCCTTACATTGAACAACTTCATCACTGATTCTACTCACATCTTCCAAAAATGAATCCATGTGGGTCCCAGCCATGCTGGCCTTATCATGGCAGTGGTAAGTGGGGGACACCTAAATAGGATTGAAACATAGATCAACACACAAAGGAGCTGGGGGAACTCAGTGGGTTAGGTAGCATCTATGGGGGGAAATGGACAGTCAACGTTTTAGGTTGAGACCCTTCATCAGGACTGGAAAGAAAGAGGGGAGATGGCCAGTATAAAAAGGTGGGGGGAAGGGGTAGAGCAAGAGCTGGCGGGTGATTGGTGGATCCAGGTGAGGGGGATGATAGGCAGATGAGGGAGGGGGAAGAGTGGGAATGATATAAGAAGCTTCTGGTGTAGCCCGAGAGAGGCAGAATAGCAGCTCCCTCAGACCTTCCCTTTCCATCACATGAATTGGCATTCCACTCACAACTTTCCTTTGGTCATCCACTAAAGTCAATGACACTCCATTGGGAAGAGTGGGAAACCAGGTGGTTTCCCTAGATCTACCTCTTCCACCTCCTCCTCCTCCTCCTCCTCCTCAGTTTTGAGGAGAGACAAAAGGCAGGGGACCCATCTGTTGCAGGTGAAATCTAATTATTGATGGAATCACCAGTATTTGAAGGAGCTTGCTTCCTCATTTGCCGACTGTATCCCAGCTATTCTGATGGAAAGCAGACAGCATAAAAGAGGTAAATCCAGTGTTGTAGTAAACAGAGCTTGAAGTACACAGGGGATGGGTCATGTATCTCAAATGCTTAATTGTACCAAGGTCTCTTCTGTTTTATAACTTACTGGAAAATTAAAATAAAATATTTCTAAAATGGTGCCTTTAAACCACAGTGGCATTTTTACAATTGAATCCTTTCAAAAGATTTCATGCACTGAATGCCTGCTTTCATATCCTTTGCATTTTTCACCTAACAGGATGGATTTTCAAAAATGAATTGTTAAGAAATGGCATCAAGGAAGCATACTAAATCACAGTCGGGTTCTCCAAACAGAATATACTGTGCAGAAATAAAGCAAAAATATTTATGTTGTATTGTTTAATTTTGCTTTTCAAAATTTTCCATAATCCTTCAATATTAAGGATAAGATTGGAGGGTTATTCTATTTTATATATTCCATGAGTGATTATGTTTCATCAAATCTCTCATCCATTAAGGTTGAAAATCAATGTATTTTATGGCCCAGTGGTAAATTAGCAGGATGAGATCAGATCTTTTTGACAATTTTTCTCTTGGGATCATCAAAATTATTCTTTAATAAAATGACTGGATAACTCATTTTGTCATTCTGTAGTTATTGTTAGCTCATTACCTTGTTGAGAAATCACTCATTACTGCAGTATGCTGCCTGTCCCTGCTTATTCACTCCTGAAAGAAAGAAATATCCCCTATCCTGCAATTTTAATGTCTATTAGCGTAATAGATGCTGTCCTGTATAAACAATGGCTGTTGTTATGCAAAGACTGCAATGGACAATCTGAGCAGTTCTGGGTGTGGCAAGTTGACTGCATTGTTGTCAAATCATAACACTCCTCTCTTAAAACCTTTGTGTGCAAAGCTGTTAACATCTTCACTTTTATCTTCATTTTACCCTCTTTCTTACCCTCATTGCACTGCTCTTGAATGCAGTGCCTTCAGCTGCCTTGGGCCTAAGCACTGGGATGCCCCACTCCCTCCACTTCCCTACCTCTCTCTGTTAACATGGCTCTTAAAAGCCTATTTTAATATCTCCTCATTGGTCAAACGTTAATGCTTCTTTCTAGTCAGGTTCTCAGGATTTGAGGATGAATTGCTTCCACTCTGATTTTGTAGGTTTTGAAGTGACAGATGAGGCCAATGTGTGATTCGCAACCTCTCCCACCGATGGGCAGGAGGTGCCTGATAAGGTGGGTGGGTGGATAGTTTGTGAGTTGGTCCATTCCTTCCACCATTTAGGCTGAGCTTGTGCGTGCTCCTGATGCAAGGGCTTGTGGTTCTCAATATCATCCCAAATGCTCCATTTCTGTTTTGGGCAGTCATGGTTCAGGGATTCCCAAGAGTCAATGGGGATGTAACATGTCTCCATGGGGAGCTCTTAGCACATCCCTGAATCTTTTCCACTGTCCATCTGGTAATCTCTTTCTGTGATAGAGTTCAGAATAGAGTGTCAATTTTGGGAGCCTGGTCTTGGGCATGCCAGCCCAACAGAGTCAACTGGATGTAATTAGAGCCTCTTTAGTGAGGAGGTTGACCTGGGGGGAGGGGCAGGGGTCACTGACATTAGTTTACGTATCTTTTCTTTCTGTCCAGTGCCTTGAGGTCTCTGCTGCAGGTAATCAAGGTCTCAGAAGCATAAGGGAAGGCAGAGATCACTTGACGATAGGTTTTGTGCCAGGTCTGAGATCTGATCTTCAAATACTCTTTATATCAATCAACTGAAGGTTATGTTGGCGCATTGAAGGCAGTGGAGGCTTCAATTGTGGATGCCTACCTTTGCTGAGGGGAGACTCCTAAGATATGGGAAGCGTTTCACACTTCCCAGGGTCTCACTGTGAACCCTCTTGTTGGAGGACAATGTTGTATCCAGCAGGGCCAATTGAAATGGGAAACCTTTGTCTTGAGGATGAGCCTTTTATCTACTCGAACTTCTATGAAACACCTTGGGACTATTTTACGGGTACAATATGAATGTCAGTGATCATTTGAGAAGTACTCAGGGTTCAGTTTGGGTTGTTAAAAGAGTTACAGATTGATATCAGTAATTGTGACTATGAAACTACCAGATCATCATTAAAAACTCAACTGGTTCACATGTGCTTTGGGAAAGGAAATTTGGTATCTATCTGCTTGCCAATATGTGACCCTAGATCCACCAATGTAGATCAGTTCACAGGCATTTTTAACTTGTTCATTCACGAAGTGGTTGTAATATATTCATTCATGGGATGTAAATATCACCAGAGCCTTCTGGTGATGTCTGCATCCCATGAAAGAATAATTTAAGAACACTTCTATTCTACCATGACTGGGGCTGCCATTGAACTCTGGCTATAGCTTTTACAGATTCAACTTGTGTTTGTAAATTACAGGGACCAAAAGCAAAATGATTAGCTGAATCTCAGAACATTGCCTGCTGACTTTGTTTTCATATTTGCTTTTTTTTTGAACTGAAGGGAGTCAAGATTATGTTATTCAATAGCTGCTTCATTTAACAGATTAAGAACATAAGAAATAGGAGCAGGAGTAGGCCATCTGGCCCGTTGAGCCTGCTCCACCATTCAATAAGATCTTGGCTGATATGGCTGTGGACTCAGATCCACCTACCTGCCTTTTCTCCATAACTCTTAATTCCCCCACTATGCAAAAATCTAACTGTGTCTTAAGTATATTTAACGAGGTAGCCTCCACTGCTTCTCTGGGCAGAGAATTCCACAGATTCACTACTCTCCGGGAAAAGCAGTTTTCCCTCATCTCCATCCTAAATCTATTCTCCCGAATCTTGAGGCTATGTCCCCTAGTTCTAGTCAGATTAAGCCGCAGACTTGGTCCACAATTGAGAAGTGACATGACACGATGAGTCGAATGTCGCAATCAGTCCCACAATAACTTACTTTTTCTGGGAAATTGATGGAATCTTGAAAAGTGTTTCTAAAATAGCTACAAAACTCCCAGTAACTCACAAAGTGCCATAAAATAAAACCAGAATCTGACTTGTAAGAAATTCATATTACTGGTTCATGGAATGGGGCTGAATGTGGAGTCCTGTGTAGAGTGATGGGAAGAAAGGGTCATTAATGTGGGGGATGGATCAGGAGCTTGAGGGTGAAGTTGAGTCATTGTGTATTAGCAGTCGGCAAAGGTAGGGCTAATGAGTGGTTTGGGGGCCAGGTATCTGAAGCAGCCAAGCTCTGCGGTCACCTGATTTTAGGTACCTCATTGACCTGAAGGGAATCTGGGAATGTGCTTTTCCCAATGTTCATATGGAGCAGCAATCTGCTGGAGGAAGTCAGCAGGTCAAGCATCACGTGTAGGAGGAAAGGATCTCGTGGAACTTGGGAAAATTAACCCCGCCTCCCCCCTTCCTATTAATCAAGTACAATCTCTAACGCTGCATTCTTTATTTTTGACATAGCTCTTTCTTGGATGAAAAATGATCTGAAAGCACAATAGTTTGGAATTTCTGCAAAGGTTCTTCTTGTTAAACTTTAATTGAACCTCTGAAGAAATTGTGTAAGTGTCCAGAAATGCCTGTTAATTCCCCTTCTTTTGATTATCTGGCAAAATAATGGGAAAACTGCTGCAAAAATTCTTAGTGTTTCAAGAATATGTGGACTAACCTCCATTCCAAGTTGTTAGTAGAATTGTCCGTTCTAGAAACTTGGGATTCCTAATTATATTTAAACCTGGAGTTAACACCAGCATTCATTTTTTGAATTCTGTAAAATTATACTCGCTGGAATTAAGGAACCATGCAATTTTTATGTATATGTCTGTGCAAATTCTTCTTTTGTCACTTTCTGCCATGATAAATTCCAGAGTGCATTTAGTATGCAACTGCCAATGTGGATCTCTGATATGGTGAATGCACTGTCCTGTAAGTATTTTCACTGTAAACTAAAACAAAAATAGAAAATACTGGAAATACTCAGCAGGGTCAGGCCACATCTGTGGGAAGAGACACAGAGTTAACCTTTCAGGTCAGAGAATCTTTGGCAGAATTGAAAAGGAAATTTCAGGATTCTCTTAGTTTGCGATACAGTGGAGCAAAGTCGATGGTCTGTCTTTTTATCCCTCTTCCTTTAAAAGTCTCCTTAAATTCTAGCTCTATGACAATGTAAATGTTCTATCTCCTTGATTGACAATATGCCAGTGAAGTAGCACAGGCTCTTCTTTTTAAACATTAAGGGCAAAATGTAAATGCAAACTTGTTGTTAGCAAGTGCTCATTGCCAAAAAAAGCGGGTGAATGCTTTTGAGGTCTGACTGGAACCAGTAAGTGCACTTCTGCTCCTTTTGGTTCACACAGAATGCTCAGAATAGTTAAAACAAGAGACATATCATATAGCTGGCTGCTGATTGGTCTGCCTAAGAGGTATGGCTCCTAGGCTAGTTGAGCATAGCTGGGTCACAATGTTTAGAGGTGAGGTAAGACTGCAAGTGTAAGAAATGTAGTGTCATCTAATGCTGTTTTACAGTCATAAGAGATATGTAAACATCAAGCATTTTAAGGTTAGTGTGCAAGATGTGCAGGCAAGATGGAGGAAGACCAGGATATAGATCAGATAGAAAGTTGGGTGGAGTGTTGGCAGATGGAACTTAATCCCAACAAGTGTAAGGTGATGCATTTTGGGAAGTCAAATAGGGATAGGACATATATGTAAATGGTAGGATGCTAAGGAATGTTGAGGAACAGAGGGATCATGGGGTTCAAGTTAACAGTTCCCTGAAAGTTGCAACCCAGGTAGACAGGATGGTAAAGAAGGCATGTGGCATGCTTGCCTTCATAGTCAGAGCATTGAATATAAAGTCATAAGAGACTGCAGATGCTGGAATCTGGAGCAACAATCTTCTGGAGAAACTCAGCAGATCGAGCAGCACCGGTGGGGGGAAAGGAATTGTTGACATTTCGGGTTGAAACCCTACGTCTGGTTCTGAAACTGTGTTGAAATTTTATGCAGACAAAACAGCAGTTTTATGTTAAGTAGGTTTAAATGGTCAGAAATGTAAAAAAAATATTTGGGTTTATTTCCAGGTAAGATGTAATAGATGTGTCAAGATGGTGTCTGACCACATTTCAGTCTTGTAACTGCCTGAAAGACACCTTGTAGCATGACTCATGGAGAATCCACAGAATGTGACAAGGACTATTCTATAAAAGGAAAAACAAATGACAATAAACACAATAACAGGGTTGAGAATATTCCAATAAGAGCATCTCTATGGCAGATTGTTAGGAATAAGTGTATTCACACAGCACTATCCTAAGGGTTAGTTTTACAGTATCTTGTAACCTAATACAAATATGTGGTCATGACTTATTAGTGTTATACAACAGCTTAATTACTACTTAATTAATGTGGGCTGACTCCATCATCATTGTAACTGGTTCTTTGTGTTCTTCGGCAATCAAACATCTTGTAATGAGGTTTGAACATTTCATACAATGGTGTAAATGTAACAAATATTCAGGAGCTGTGAATCTATAATAATGTAGTAATTATATTAGCATCATGAAGCAACTTGCATTGAGTATTTCCAATAGAGGTTAGCGATTAGATGAAAACATATTGTTGGATTCTCCTCTCCGCTTATTGTCACTTGATTCCTACATGTTTTACATCATCTTCATCTAATTTTGTGTGTTTTATGTTTGTGATTGACCTTCTTCATATTCATTGTAAAAACAAAATGAGCTGCCTTGAAGATGATCTGAAAATGATTTAATTTTAAAAATAACATTAATAGGAAATTACTTCCTAACTGATGATATTTTTTTGGAGGTTGCTGAAACAGTGGAATTGTTTGTCTTTCTGGTTCCTTTAACAGACTATTGACAGACAACGAGATTAGCAAGTCAATGGGAACAAATTAAATTGAATTCTGATGTCTGCCTTATTCTCAGGAGAGAGCTACAATGAATAATGGCAAAGGGTGTTAAAGGCTATCTGAAACTGTGACACTGCGGAATCTAAAAGATCTGAGGTCAGCTTTAACTGGCAGTGGACTGCCGCCTATCAGGACAGTGGCCAAATGTGTGAACATTGTGTTACCATGGAAAAGAGGCCAGTCCTATAGATCTCAAACTTCCCATGTAATCCGCAGCAAAATTAGTAGTTTTTGCATGCACATTATATATGGGCCCAAGCCAGTTAACTATTTAGTCTTCTGTAGCACAAGTAACTATAGGCAACAAATGTGCCCTTCGAAGTTGAAGCAACAGCTTTAAGTACATCTTCACCCAATACTTGTACTTCACCAACTATTATTGCCAACAACCTCCACTAACATTCTTATTAAGTTGGTTATTAGCTCTTTGCTGATGAGAGTTTGTGTATTTTTTTGTTTGTGCCTTCAGTAATCTTCAAAAAGGAATTAAGCTCCAATCAGTGCAGCCTAATGCGTAATTTGCCCTGAAACCTTGTGGTGTGCCTTGAGAGTTGGCCATCTCATTTACTTCAGTTAGTAAATAGTCTTACACTGCTTGAATCTTGCATTAAATGTATTTAAATGAAGTTCTAATGTTGGCCATCAGATTATCTGGGAACTTTGAACATTTTTTAAAAATCTTTTTAATGTTAAGCTTCACTTCAAAATTACATCACACAGCTGGAACCACTTTGCATCAAAGAAAGCTGTAATGCATCTAGCCTCTTAAAACAGAGATTCACGGTCCTGGAATGGGTACAGTGTAGCTTCTACTGAGTAAATGGGTGGATGCCGTTTGTGAAGTATTTTGGTCTGTGTGGTGACTGAATATTTTTGCCAAATTACTTATATAACTGGGCAACATGAACCTCAGCACTTCCAGCAACATTCCACATAAAGGAAGCCCATGAAATACAAACGGAAAATAGTAAGAAATAAAATTAGAACAGAGATAAAAAGAACAATCTTGTTGGTCAGACTGCTAAATGTTCTGAATAACATTCCAGTCACCAACATAATTTGATAACTACCGATTATATTTCACACAGATTGTGTCCGAATTACAATAGGAATTTATCAAATTCCAAGATTTATTCCTCATTTTTCTACAAAAGTGTAGCCTTAAATGTTTTTCTGAAGCAGTTTTCACTGTAACGACTCAAATACAAATGCAACCTAGATGAATTATAACTAATATTATTGTTCAAGTTGGTTTATTGTCATAGGCAATACATACACAGGGCATAAATGACATGAAAATAAGCTTTTTGCAGCAACAGCACAGTACGTTACCAACATGACAAACATAAGGTAACATAAACTTAAATTAACATAAATTATACATTACTTGCCAACAAAATAAATGACACCAGTGCAAGTTGAGAGAGAGAAATATAGCCCAAGGTAGTGTTAGGATTTTTCAGGTCAGTTCAAGAACCTGATGGCAATGGGGAAGAAGCTGTTGTTGAGAAGATGTGGCGTCATCAGGCTCCTGTACCTCCTGTCTGATGGCAGCATTGAGAAGAGGGCCTGGTCTGGATGGTGGTGGTCCCTGATGATATGTGACACCTTCCTGAGACATTGCCTCTTGTAGATGTCCTTAATGGTAGAGAGTGCTGTACCCATGATGGGACTGGTGGAGTCCACCACTCTCTGCAGTCTCTTCCGTTCCTGTGCGTTGGAGTTTCCATAGCTATCTCCAGAGACTTCCAAGTTCTAACTTCCACCTGCCCCTTCATATTGCTACATATGAGCCTTCGGCATCATCGTCCAACAGCTTGACTTCAGACTCCACTTGAACGTTGATGACACCCAGCTCTAACTCATTACCCTCTGTCTTGCCCTCTCCACTTTGTTTGTCAGGTTACTCATCTGACGTCTGTTCCTACATGTGCTGAAATTTTCTCCATTTAAAATTTGGGAAGCCATTATGTTTGATTCCCATTACAAATTTTGTTCCCTTGCACCTAATTCCACTGCCTTGCCTGCCTTTTGTGTCAAGCTGAACCTGAGTTCAGTTTCTAAACCAATGTCCTCTGATAATTTCACCTTTGCACATTTTCCCCCAAATTCATTCATTCAACTCTTCCAGAACTCTCCTGTTGAGCTCCCATTTTCCAAATACATGCAAACTTTCATCAAGTCCTATTCAACCCATTATTAATAAGCATACAAAACTACAATCTAATGAAGCCAACGGAAACAAAAATCTGGAGAGTTTGGGAATGGGCTGCCAATTTGCTGTTGGTCTTTTTACACTGACTCATAAACATTGATCTACCTCTTGTTCACCAACTGTTATGTGAGCAGGAAGACTGAAATTGATAGGTACAAAATAAAGACAAAAGGTTCAGAGCCAAGGAGATCTGCCCTGGTTGTTGGACAAAATATAGGAGGGGATTTCTGTTTTTGTTCAGGAAGGCAGCCCAAAGAGTTGAGGGATGAACATAATATTACACAGAGCTAAGTTGTGTTGATTGAAATAAGAAACTGATCAAACAGAGGAGGAAAGTGTACATCAAAGCCAGATGTCAAATTGCAATAATAAAAGGGAGATTAGCGGGTCAAAAGTACCTGTTTGCTCCTCCTCTGGTTGCTTTTCTCAGGTTGCCTGACAGCATTTCACTTACAAAGGAAGATTATATTGTGTTTGCACCGCAGGGCAAGTGGCTTTATAGCTATTTACTTACGTTGTTTGATTTTTGGATATTTGAGTCAGGATAACCTTGCCCTGGTTAATTTGATGTGACAGTTCTTGTTTCCAGGTTGGTCAAAGTGATACCGTATGCAGCACCCACTTTGTAACAACAAGGTACGTGACCAAATAAGTCGATTTTGATAACATTGGTTCAGATAGAAAGAGTTCCCAAGCCTGGACAGCTCCACGTTGTAAAGATTTGGCATGTAGAATACCCTCAGTGCTGTTGTAACAACTGATGCATCCATTTGTCTATCATCCGATTGGATTCCTTTCCACCCAGTAGGCCTCCTCTGTAGCTCTGGTAGGGCTCAGCATCCCAGTGTTATCTCCTGGCTCTGCCTTCAATAGCTGGACCCTAATATTGGCTTTCAGGAAGCAGTGCACCTGGTCTCCTGAATGACAAAAGGTATGCATGTGCCTTCTGGACATTAGCCCACGTTGTCCTGGGCTCAGACCCAGGCTTACTTCCTGTGTCCCCAGGTCATGTCTAAGATAAGTCTTAAGTATCCTATAATTGGTTACAAGACTGGGGATTACCTGTGTCACGGTCAGTCAGTGACCGCCTAGGAGCATGAAGGGGCTGTGGCTACAGGTGCACAATTCCGGTAGTTTTGAGGGTTAACATTTCCTAACAAACCTATTATTTGTCTGGTGTAAATCCTTTTTCTTATTGCTCATCTTTTTCTACAGTAGGGACTTTGATGGACAGTTGTCAATTTGCCCTGTTTTTTAATCCATGATTGTATTACATCAAGAAACAAACAGGACAGTTGTAGACTGAGGTGTAATGATTGTAATTGATGTGGGGATTAGTTAGTCAGTCACTTATAGGAAGGAGAAGTTTGAAGCTTCCTTTCTCACTAATAGCCAGTGAGTCTGGGAGCCCACTATCAGACCATTCAGGGCCAGAGCTGACCACGAGTAGTTGGAAGAACCCTGAGCTTCACAGGGTTTTGTTGATCGCTGTGAGTCCTCCACCTCTCAGGAGCCTACAGCCAGGAGCATGCTGGAAGAAACAGCATAGTCCCATTGCCGTGCAACTGGCACACTGAATGGCAGCTCACTGGTCATCGCTGAATGCAGCCAGACATGCCAGTCTGGTTAGAAGTTGTAATTGTGGACTCTGCAGTTAAGTCACAAGATTTGGGAACCTTTAGCAAATTCACCCCTTTGGATCAAACTGCAGAACTTATCATCTGCATGGTTTCAGATCAAAGCATGCTGGTTTTCTCATTATGCTATCAGGAGAGATGTGCTTGTTTAAACAATAGACAGATTCTTGCATTGTCAGTAAAAAGACTTTTTGTCAAATATACAAGCTGTCAGCAATTTTTAGCAGTGAAACAGCAGCAACTAAGACTAATTAAGTTTAGTTGACCCTCTACATTGGCTTTAAAGGGACAGATTGAGCGAATAATCAACATTAAAAGGAAAACAGCTGCAGTTCAATGGCTGGTAAAACATTTCTGGCAGTTTTGAGCTGTAGTTAGGTGTTTGGAATCTCAGCAATGTCCGTGCATCAGAAACAGCGCATATTTTTTTTACTTGGAAAACAAAATGAAATAGATTAATCTTCCCTCAGTCAGGATTGTAGGGAATGCAAAACAATGAAAAAATATCAGATACCAAGGTTCTGCCAGACATCTTTTTGAAGAGTTTAACCATTTGTGTTGCAAATGAAAATGTGGGAGGGGGTGGTTGGAAATTGAGAGACCGGTACAAGTATTTGGATGGTAGGCTGGGAAAATTGGGACATAGACATTAATACCAGGGAAGTGGAGTCAGGACACCGACCCTAATGCTTGGATGATTGGATTGCAGGATTGTGATCCTAGAACTTATGAGTTGGGTAGATCAGAATCCTGGTACTGACATTTGGTTAGTGGGGTTAGGGGACTGGGATACTAGCACTGATTTTTGGATGGATAGATTGGGGGATCAGATATTTGGATGGTGGTGAGGGGATCAGGATACCAGCACTGAGATGTGTATAGTGGTGAGAGGTGGTCGGAATATTGGCACTGGGACTCGAATGGTGGAGGATGCAGGGGTTCTTCTGGATGCACTGAAATGTGGACAGTGATGGATGGTCATTGGGTTATCAGTACAGTTATTCGAATGGTGTTGGAGCTTGGGGCTGAGAGGACTGGGACACCAGGACTGATATTTAGATGATGGTGGAAAGGCCAGGCTATCCCAGCGATGCCCTGCAATGATTGTTTCCAGAACAAGGTGGCCCAGGTTCCCTGTTGCAGATGATGTTACCCTGACATGGGAAATAAATGATTGCAGCTTAATTTCTAGGGAGTTCTGGTTTGAAACACGTATTTTACCACAAAGCATGTGTTCTTTTACATCTGCATTTTGGATTTGTTGACTCTCAGTTACTCAGGTGTTTAGTATTTGTGGAAAAAGTACAGGAGGACACTACTTGACCTGATGGTAGCTTCTGCCTGCACAATGTTTTGGTACGGTATATGCCACCTTTGATCTCCGGGACCAAAATTGGTAGATGGTGTGCAAATTGAATAATAGAACTATGCTATGATAAAATTATCTGAAAAATCCAATTACAAACTGATCTCTGCTAACATACTTTGTCCAAAATGAAACACATGTAATTCTTTGATTGACTGATTGGCAGGGTAACTAGGAAGGAAATCAACCTGGTTGAACGAGAGCCATGGAATATCCATCCATGAATTTCACCGTTGATTGCTCTGATTTTCAATGCTGCAAGGCTGTCTGATGCTGGGGCCAAGAGCATTGTGTTGAACATGGACCTTAACTCATTCAAGCTCTGACTAAAGAACAGAACAACACTCATTGATAATGACAATTAGTCCAAATACAACTTCAACCATCAAGAAGGCTTAAAGAACTGGAGAGAGATTACTATTTCAGTCCTGCCACTGTTTAATTGTCTGGGAAAATTACAAGTAGAGACACTTTCAAAAAAGGAACATTTGACACCTTTATTGTGTGTCTTGTATTAAATGAATGTAGCTCGTAAGATGTTCTATCACAGCTTCTGAAAGCAACCCTTACTGAGTCGATGTGCATGCACAAGATGTACTACAGCAGCTTACCAAGGCTTCTTAAATAGCACCTCCCAAAATCGCTAGCATGTAAGGTCAAAGATAACAGATATCTGGCGACTCTACAGCCTGCAAATTTATTTCACCATTCTGAATTATGATTCAAAGGTAGTGGGAAAAACTGGCAGGAGAGGTCAAAGCTATGTATGTAGTTGCTCTGAGATGAGTTGTCAAGGTGAGTGCAGTCTTCAGTGATATATCCTACCAACTACATCACTAGCTTCACCTACTGTTTAATTCACTACACTTCCGTCGTTCACCTACCAACAATTTCCATCAATCAGTACTCACCCTTCCAGGTCATCTGTCTTAACTCACCTTCATACACTTAGCATAGTGGCAAGCCTTGATTCAAAACTTGCAAACACTGGCACAATTTGAGTATGCAGCCACATCAACTAATCATGTTGTAGGACACCCACTGAAACCTTTTCTTGCAAGAGGAGGTGATTCAGAACTGGATGTAACAGAAAGAATTGGTGGAAAACAAATAGGACCACTTGCATTAACCCTGTGGTAGAACTGCTCATCAATAGAAGTGTTATTGCTGTGGCCTAGCTCAATGGCATTGCAGGTTTGATGAGGAGGGTATCTGCACCCCCAATCTTCCCAGACTTCTGTTATTCTACAATCTCCTCTGACTCACAAGCTACAGATGGTGAAAGCAAACACTTGGCACTTTCACTTCTCTCCTCACTAACTCTTGTCCTTTTTATTTTAGACATCCAAAGACTTTCCAGACAGAGGAGCACAGGAAAGAAAACTGTGAAGAGGAAAATATATTGTTGCCTGGTTTTACATTCGTAGTTACCAATGCAGGCAGTCAGACAGACAGACAAAGTACAGATGTCAGGCAGGGCTGAAGGGACAGTGCATGTACTATTTTGCTGGCTGGGGTGGTTGTAAGTTTGTTCTGCTGTAGAAGATTCAGATAAGGACTGATAGCCTAAAGCCACAGAAACCCATGGGTGAATATAACTAAATGCTTTTGCACTTGAATGCTGCCCAAAAATCCTGTGCACAATGTTAAGAGAAATTAGTGTAGTAGAGCTTCAAACCCATCCTTTCCAAAATGGAATAAATAATTTCTTCCATTAGCAGATCTATGAAACCTCGATTTCTGTCACACAGATCTGCCAATATCCCAGCTTACATTATAGCTTACATTGCAATATAGGTCTCTTCCATCAAAGGTCAGTGTGGAAAGGTCAAGCTGGTAACTTGCAGGCCAGTATCAATATGGTTCTGTTACAGCTTTGTTCGAAGGCATTTTCTGGACATCACTGCTGTCCATCAGTTTGTTCTCTAACAAGCTACGAGAATCACCGATGGAACCTGCAGTCTTGTAGATGACTGTGTCCCTGGTACCACCCCTGACACCCTACTAGTGTCCTTGGCCAACTCTGACTGCTGGAGCCCAGGCTGAGCCAGGTCCTGGAGTGAGAACACCCTTACAAGGCCAACTTCAGTCTCATCAAATAAAGGCCATCTTGTGCAAACGTAACAATTAAAAGCCAGAGTCACCTTCCCACAAGTAACATTGGCCTTATCTGGCATCTTGTGGTTTTAAATTATGAACCTCATCTGAGAATGCATTTCCTGCATTTGTCTTCACTGAAGATGAGATTTAAAAAGTTCAGAAGATTGTTTATCTCCCTCCACATCTCCCAGCTCCACGTGGTCCCTCTTCATTCTCCCAGTAATGGTCAGTTCCCAGATGGGGACCCATCAGGCCACCAATGTCCAGGTGCAGATTAATTCAGCAAAGATAACTTACATACGTTTTCACCTTCAGCCCCACCACTCAATGCATTGTGCTCAAACTTTAGCCAGGTCTAGGAGGCATTCAAAGGTGTAGACAATAGACGTGGGGAACAAAAACTGACCGGTCCTTCATGGTCTCTAAAAATAGCAAAGATAAGTGCAGTCATGTGGAATGGGTGAGGAGCTGATTGTGGCTCTGCATTACATGTAATGTCTTGGACAACTTTAGTGAGATTAGCGGGAATGCACAGTTGGAAAATGATGGCAGTGGCAAGATTCAAGACTGGATTTGAACATTGACCCATGCCATCCTCTCAGGCAATCCTCAGGATTTTGTGCACTTCGTATCAGATGCTTGAATCTTCGATAGTCTTTTTGACTTTCACTTGACTTCATAGCAGCTTTGAGTAGAGTGTTATATTGCCTACCCTTTGCCATTATATTGAAAGACATTATTCCTCATCACATAATTCAAAGACTTATGCATCTGAATAAAAATTATTTATGCATCTGTCAACCCAAACTAAATTTATACAATTATAAAAAAGAATTTAGCAACAAGTAATCAAGGATAGACAAAGATAAGGATTTAAAAACTTTAACAAGCAAACACATTGGGTTAGATTTCAAATTTTTGCTAAGGTGCAAAGCTTGGACCCTACATCCATTCTGATGACTGCCTGACTTTCTTTACTTTTGATTTAAAGAAAATAGATATCGGGCAACTTCTAAAACAAATGGTAGATCCACAAAATGTACCCATCACTCTTCCTGTTAGCTTTTGACAGTAGGTCAAGAACAGACTCAAAGAATTTCAGTGCATTTTTCAAATAAAGATGAGAATTTTCTATGAGCTTTTTAAATAAAGTTGGGCTGTAATTCTAATGGCCCAGATTAATTGGTAGAATGGACCCTACCAGCTTAGGATGTTGCCCTAAATTACACTGCATGTGCAAGTGTATATTGGCAGTATTACCAAGACAGAACATGGCTTGGAAAGTGCCCAACAGAAATGGAACTACATATTTCATTGGCATTAAAGAAGCCGTGAGCTTACTTCAGGATCAGTTACACTTTTACTGGAAATGCTTATCACCTTAGGAAGAACCATAATAGAGTGACTTGCCTGCTCCCATCAGGATGTGGGTTCAATTGAGCCTGAGCGGTGGCATACTGAGTAGAATTGCTTGGGGATCGCTCAGTAAGTCTCACAATGCAGAGGGACAGACAGGTGGAAGATTTGATTTTCCTCCTAACACATGGATTTCCATCTGTGTTTCACATTCCTTTTCTGAATCAGTAGCACTGAATAGTAGTAGTGGAATTTTGGGCCCCATATATTCATCCCCAGTTACAATTCATCTGTGGTATTGGTGTGCACAGTGGTGTAGCGGTTAGCATGAGTTGTGGCATGCTATGTTGGTGCCGGAAGAGTGGCGACACTTGCAGGCTGCCCCCAGCACATTCTCAGTAACGCAAAAAGACGTATTTCACTGTGTGTTTCTGTGTACATGTGACTAATAAATAAACATCTTATCTTAAGAGATTTACACTTCATACTGTAGCTGGAGCAATGTAGTGGCAACTGAGTGTGAAGACCCAAATACACTCAGAGCCACAGCTGAAGGAGTCTCCTGCCTCAAGAGACTCAGTCTGCCGGACCCTGGTATCAGCCTGGGTCTTACTCTTTCAAGCCGCCTTTGCACTTTAACTGGCAGAATAACTGGGATGTGATTACATCCGTGTAGAAAAGTAAACCACTCCCAGTTCAGAGATCTGCTGAATAAAAACTGTCAAATCTCATTAGATGTAGAGCCAAGGTAAATTGATAAAATCAGCTTTCCTACCACAATAAAATGAGTGGATGGAAAAGCAACAGAAATAAATCCAAAAATAATGTATCTGCTCGTCATCAACACATTTATATTATTGAACCTTTTGTTAAGGATATTGGCCATTTATCTTCCTTCCTGAATCTGAGTCAAAGTTTTACAGAAATGAGACTGTGGGGAATGAGAAAGCCCCAGCATACCAAGTTGATGACTTGAATACATAAAATTACACCAGCTGAAAGTATAACACTGTCTTAGCACCAGTAAGACACAAAGAATGAAAGGAAACAAAGGTGGACTTTGAAGAATTACTTTGGCAATATTTACAAGAATGTACCAGTAGATTTTTACATGTAATGAGTCTGGGATATTCTAGTCTGTATCTGTAGATATGCATAGTCAAATACTTGTGATTTTCTAAATTTGATTGAGGTTGTGAATGAACATTTGACATTGCAGTTTTCTGAAGGGAGTCAGTGTGTGAATACTGAAAGCTGGACTATTTTACTTATGGTCATAATAGTTCTTGAGTCAGACAATGGTCTACAAAGATGCCACCAAAAATAACAACATATTAATATAGCACTTCTAACATTGCAAAACCATTCCAAGAGGCCTCACAAGAGTGTTGGCAAAAAAAAACACACAATTGATATTATCTTTATCCATTATCGCCCATTACATTTCTTCCCCTATGCTTTTAGAACAAACTACTGCAAGAATTCAGCCGCAATGTTGGGTGCCAGTTATAATCAGATACTTCTGTTTTTATTTAATGTAATCAGCAGAATATGGCTGTTCTGGCACTGTTTAGATCCCCCTTATTGTCCCACAGATTAGCACTGTTAAGCTGCTTCATGTTGGAATTTAAACTTTCAGCTGTGTCAAATAATTTTCCCTTTCATTAAAGCTAAAAAGAAACACATTTAATATAACCCCTTTCATATCCCTCATTTCACAACCTAGTAGTTAATTGGATATTTGTAAGTTTCAATAATTACAGCAGATGGCACCGCCTGAAAAATAAAAATGTTCCATCAAATCATCCTAGAAATGTTCTGTTGCAGTAACTTTGTTAGAAGTGTGACAGGAATCCCACTTAAACATTTAAATGTGTGGTAAGAAGAAAAGTAGGGCTGATCAGAGACCTAAAAGGAAATCTACTCAGGGAAGCAGACACATGGCTGAGATAGTAGATGAGTACTTGCCAGTAAGTTTTACCAAGAGGAAGATGTTGTTGGACTTTAAGGAAAGGAAGATTCTGGGTGTGTTAAAAGTTGGCGAAGAGGAGATCCTGAAAGGGCTAACTGCACTTAAGGTGGATAAATCACCTGGTTGCTGAGGGAAGGGAGGAATTGAAGAGACCCTGGCCAGAAACTTCCAAACTTCTGTAGGTTCACGGCTGGTGCCCGAGAAATGTAAACTTAACACAAATTATAGCCGTGTTCAAAGAAGGATAAACACAGTAACTACAGCAGATTAATTTTAGTGGTTGGGAAACTTCTAAGAATGATATTCAGGGATAGAATTAGAAGTCACTTGGACAAATGTAGATATAAAGACCATCTGTATGTGTGCACATGTACGCATGTGTGCATGTATACATGCATACAATTGTGTGTTACATTGTGTGTAGCATGTGTACTTGTGTGCAGTTGTGTGTTGTGTGCATGTGAGTGCACTTGTATGCCTGTGTGTGTTTGTGCATGTGTGCATGCATGTGTATATGTAAGTATGTGGACTTGTGTGTGTGTCTGTATTTGTGTTTTCGTGTGAGTGTGCGAACACATGCACATACACTAGTAGATCATAAGAGAATGCATCTGTGCCCCCTTCAAAATCTGTAATTCCTTATTTGTGATTTTTGTAAAATACATTTTCCCTGGATAAATTTCTGACTTCTGGGTGTCTCAGCTGTGACAGTAAAATTTGAAAGTATTTGTTTTCTGTGACTATTATATGAGCTAGTTCTGGAGTCTGAAAGAGTTCTTTAATCAAATTAATAACAATTTCACAGTATTTTGTTTAGTTAATTAAAAATACACCCAATGAATAGCAAGTAATTTCATGGCTTGCTCCATCCACTAAAAGGCAATCTCTATTGATTGCATTGAATGAAAATAATTGCTATTTGTGATCAAAAGGATAATGTTTAAATAGGTATTTGTTTTGGCCAATTAGTTAACATTCTTTTGAGAAACAAAAAGTACTAACTGACTGCTTGTACTGCAAGTAATTAGTTTTTCATTTGCTATTCATGAGTGACAATCAAAACGTGATAATCATAAAAATGCAACTAGAATCTGAGTAAAATTATTTAACGAAACACCTTTTGGGAAAAATAGCTGAAACCATATGGAATTGTGGAACTATCAGGAAAGATAAAACACATGTTTTAGAAAGACTAAGCCTTCTATACACCATTCTACTCTTTTGTGAGTTTTGTTTTATGTGGTTAATTGGAATCGCTTAAAAAAATGACAGTCTTAATTCAGTTAATCAGCTTTTAGTTAGAGAATTCTGATCTTGGGAGGCGTTAAATGTCAATGCCACTATATCCCAGAACCTGAATGTTAAGCAGAATAGCTATCCCCCATAAGGGCCTGGAGCCTAAGTTTGTAACTACTTTATATTTTATTGTCATTTTTTGATGATCCTTGTGACAAGCTTCTAGCAAGTTCTGTAATTCAAAAAAACAGCACATGGGTGAAGCTGCACACAAGTGCAGCTGTAGGGCAACAGGGAGTGGTGGTGAGGTACAAATTCCATGTTGGAACAGGAATACAGTGGGTGCAGACTTCTGTTATCTAGAAACTTAGCACAGCAAGACTTGGATCTTAAAGAGGCCAAAAGCAAACATACGGCTGTGGGTGATAGCACAGACATTTCTTGGATCTTGCCTCTGATAACTCGAGAATTTCCTCCTGATCCTGGGTCAAACTCCAGATACTGCAGGATTTCCTGAGACTGACTCCAATTGCACAGATGCTCCTGGGACAGCGGCCAATAGCAGAGATGTTCTCGGGATAGATTCTAATAACAAAGGTGCTCCAAGAGCAGACAGTAGTGGAACAAGTGCTGGTGGGACAAATTCTGATATCAAAGTTATTCCTGTAGCAGAGACTGATAGTGTAGGTGAACCTGGGACAGATGCTGGTTCCCCAGGTGTTCCTATGGTTAGTACTGGGGCTTGGGTTTACGATGGAGAGTCTAATGGTGAAACTTTTTCCTGTGCAGCGGTCAATGGGGTGAATGTATCCCCAGCGAGCTGTCAGGTAGCAAGTTGCAAGATTGAAGCATAGCGACAATGAAAGATTGACAGTGGTATCTAAGCCTTGGCAACTTGCAGAGGGACATCCTTTAGACAGGACTCCACCATCCACAGTACACTGCTGGTGGAAGGGGTGAAACTGGGTGCCGATCAGCCAAGTTACTTTGTGTGGCATGTTACTGAGCTTTCTGTTTATCATTGGAGTTGCTCCTGTTCAGCTAAGTGGAAATAATTCCATTGCGCGTGTGCGCGTGCGCGCTTGCGTGTGTGCGTGCGTGTGTGTATATCTATATATAAACTGCCACTTACTAGCCTAAGGGAGCTGAGTGGCTCTGGGGAAACACACTCCTGCCAGTGGTGGGATGATATCAATAATACGGCAACCTATATTTACATCTGCCTAGAATTCAATCCCCAAACTGTTTGTTCAGTGTTTGTAATGCAAATTCAAGATTTCTTTCTGAGGTGAAACCCAATAACGATCATATCCTGATTGCTTTACATCACTCTGAAGCTTTAATTTTGTAGTTCCTGGTGAGTCATCCTTGCAAACGTGCAACCCAGATATAAATTCTGCATCGGGGTACCTGCAATGACATCTCTCTCCATGCATTACTCCTTTTGGAGAAGTGCAGGGGACAGTGGACCACCTTACCTTGGGGCCATGTGCAGTTCGGCACTCCTAGGATGGTGTGGTCTTCCTAACACGGTGCTGGTCTGGGATGCCAGCTGGGAAGTAAAGTACGTACATTTGTCCTTGCAGTCCCTGTTGGCTCCCTCATAAAGCAGACCCCCCCCCCAACAAGCTCTGCTCTGACCACCCTCCCCACCCCCATTCCCCCAGCCACCAGCCTGTCCATCAACACCCACTCCCCACCCCACTACCCCACTACAAAATGGCTTTTTAGAGCAACCTGTGGTCGAGCCCACCAGGGAACAGGCAATACTGGATTTAGTATTGTGCAATGAACCGGATTTGATTAGGGAGCTTAAGGCAAAGGAACCCTTAGGAGGCAGTGATCATAATATGATAGAATTCACCCTGCAGTTTCAGAGGGAGAAGCTAAAATCGGATGTATTGGTATTAAAGTTGAGTAAAGGTAACTACAGAGGCATGAGAGAGGAGCTGGCCAAACTTGACTGGAAGGGGCCCCTAGCAGGGACGACGGTAGAGCAGCAATGGCAGGAGTTTCTGGGATTCATTCGGAAGATGCAGGATCAGTTCATCCCAAAGAAGAAGAAGCATTCTAAAGGGAGGATGAGGCAACCATGGCTGACAAGGGAAGTCAAAGACAGCATAAAAGCAAATGAGAGGGTATACAATATTGCAAAAATTAGTGGGAAGCTAGAGGATTGGGAAGCTTTTAAAAACCAACAGAAGGCAACTAAAAAAGCAATAAGGGGAGAAAAGATGAAACATGAAAGTAAGCTAGCTAATAATATGAAAGAGGATACCAAAGGTTTTCTCATATATAAAAAGTAAAAGAGAGGCAAGAGTGGACATTAGACCACTGGAAAATGATGCTGGAGAGGTAGTAATGGGGAACAAAGAAATGGTGGACGAACTGAATAAATATTTTGTGTCAGTCTTCACTGTGGAAGACATCAGCAACATGCCAGGAATTCGAGAGAGTCAGGGTGCAGGTGTGAGTGTAGTCACTATTATTAAGGAGAAGGTGCTTGGGAAGCTGAAAGGTCTGAAGGTAGATAAGTCACCTAGATCAGATGGACTACACCCTATGGTTCTGAAAGAGGTAGCTGAAGGGAGGTAAAGGTGTAGAATATTTTCTAAATGGAGAGCAAATTTAGAAATCAGAGGTGCAAAGGGACTTGGATGTCCGCGTGCAGGATTCTCTAAAGGTTAACTTGCAGGTTGAGTTGGTAGTCAGGAAGACAAATGCAATGTTCGTATTCATTTCAAGAGATCTAGAATATAAAAGCAAGGATGTAATGCTGAGGCTTTATAAGGTGATGGTCAGACCACATTTGGAGTATTGTGAGCTGTTTTGGGCCCCATACCTAAGGAAGGATGTGCTGGCATTGGAAAGGGTCCAGAGGAGGTTTACAAGAATAATCCTGGGACAGGAAGGGTTAATGCATGTGGAGCACTTGATGGTTCTGGGCCTGTACTCGCTGGAGTTTAGAAGGATGAGGGGGGAATCTCATTGAAACCAACGTAACACTGAAAGGCCTGGATAGCGTGGGCGAGGAGAGGATGTTTCCAGTAATGGAAGAGTCTAGGACCAGAGGGCACAGCCTCAGAATAGAGGGATGTCCCTTTAGAACAGAGATGAGGAAGAATTTCTTTCACCAGAAGGCGGGGAATCTGTGGAATTAATTGCCACAGATGGCTGTGGAGGCCAAGTCATTGGATATATTTAAAGCAGAGGTTGATAGGTTCTTGATTAGTAAGGGTGTCAAAGGTTACAGGGAGAAGGCAGGAGAATGGGGTTGAGAGGGAATAATAAATCATCCATGATCAGATGGCGGAGCAGACTCGATGGGCTGAATGGCTTAATTATGTCTTATAGTCACTTGTGATATCCCTCCTATTGAAAGTGCTGGGTCCAGTTTTCCCTCACTTCTGTCCAAACTCCACTAATGTGCAGTTGGTGCTGATTCCAAATCCAACATCCTTCCCCACAACACCTAGTGCTGGACTTCTCCTGATCCTCCCAGCATCACTTTCCATTCTCCCTATGCTCCCACCCACTCCAATCCCTGTCTCCTGCTCCCAGTTTTCTGCATCTCCCTCTCCCCAGCCAACAAACATTAAGTGCTAGTCTTTTCCCCAACTTTATACAAAACCTCAAATGCTGGTCTCCTGCTCCTGATTCCCTCTATCACACCAAATGACAGGCTTCATTACCCCTCTGCACCTTGGCTCCAGCACAGACCTAACCAGCCCTTCACAGCCTGGCCTCAGGAAAGAAAGAAGCCTGGCCTCAGGCAACACTTCTAGCGAAGAACACAGCTCAAAATGGCCATCCAGTGCAATCTTCAGGAGAACATTATCAAACACTGTTCCATGTAAGGGGATGTTATGAAGAGTGCAAGTATGGGCAAAGGGATAGATTTTAGGGTTCAGTTTAAGCAAAGAAAGAGTTAGAGAGACAGAGAGCTTTAGGGATGGAATTCCTGAGTTTGGGCTATTGACAAATGACTGCACTGCTATATGGTGGAATAGTTAAAGTTGACAATTGAAATCCTCCATTTTATAATGATTCTCACTGTTCATTAACAATTAATCTATTGGTGCATTTAATTATGCTTTGAACTCAAAGCTATAAAGTAGACATTCCTCACATTTGGATATGATTTGTAAAATAGTCTTTGGTTGCAACACATTGACAGCAATTATAGCCATACTGCACAATATATGGAATATAGAACTAATTCCAGGCTGGTCGTCCAAATAATACTTAGTGAAAGTATTCTAATTTATGCTAATAATAATGCACCATTGGCACTACACAGCCAGTTCTGCATTGGCAAGCAGTCTTTATATCTCTTTGAATAATTGAGACCAGGGAGCTTCTGATTTTTCTTAAAAGGATTTTGTTTTATCTCCGATTTTCTCTCATCCTTTAACCCTCCAGAGGGCACTGGCTCCTTGCTTTGGTACAGTTCCACAAAGCCTCCATTACCTTCAGCAGTGCCACTGACAACAGACTATTTGGTTTGGAATAGCTTCGCAGCTGAGGACATGCCCAACTTAAACAGATGCACTTTGCAGATACATCATTAGGTTGCAATCATTCTGCTTGTTTTGTATACTTAGCTTTTGCAATCTAATTCTCCACTTTTAATAGCTTTTGAACCAATTTTGTAATTAAATTAAACTAAACTGGCAAACTTAGGGGATACATTCTGGGTGTGAATCAGTCTATACTGTGTATAGACTGATTCCTTTGTTACAAATAGAAAAATCGGATTTCTTTAGATGGATGAAATTTATTTAAGCTGAATGATGCATCTTGAAATGTTCAAAAAGCCCTTCAGAAAAAAAATCATTACTATTCATTCTGAACACTGTACTTGTGAAGTCCTCCCTAAAGAGAAAGATGACAGGAAGCACACTATTATATTTCTATAGCTTCAAAGACATCAATATGAAACTGAGATCCACACTCAGGAAGCATTTGCTCCTGTTAATCCATTAGTCACAGTTTGCAGCACTGAAGCCTTTTACTGAGTTAACAACTCCAGTGAGATTAAAGAATAGATTGTTGGTTACTTTTAGCATTTTACTTTCCTACTTGCTAAATTCGCACTCTAGAAGACAAAGGTATTTTCCCTTCTGCAATTTGTTGACAGAAATATCTTTACTGTGGTCTGCCAATGTCGTCAACAGATGTCAATGGAAAGGATGCAAACCCCTTGACCCCGAAAAATGACCTGAATCTAAATGTTCATGATTTGCAGCTGCCGGCAGAACAAATAATAGGCCTCCATTTTTATAGAGCTTCTGATTAGACCATGACTAGTAAAGTAGAACCCAATAAGGAAAAGATCAGGAGAGAGGATTTTGTGACTATCTGCTAGACCAGTGATTTACTGTGTAATAAAAGCAACACAAGATGCCATGAAGGTTCATTCCATTAAAAAATCAGTGAGCCTGTGCTCGTTGATGCCTTGTTATTTGTATTTGTGAGTCAGATTTTCTTTGTGAATAATTATGGCAGTAATTTTGACTTTTATTATGGTGTAAGTAGTTAATTCGATCTAGCCACATAGTACACATTTCTCCTGATTTGTGTTCAATTAACCTGGTTGAGCTACTTTGTCTTGGGATAATTCTTGTAGCGATCTCATTTGTTAAAAGATGGTACTGTGATGTGACTATGACATTATGTAAGCATTGGTTGCCAGAGCAATTGTTCCCTACATTGATAAAAAAATCTGAGTTCAATTTCAGATTCAGAATTTGAGTAATTCATATAAGAACCAAATCTAAAATACATCTCAAAATTATATGCAACTGAAATAGAAAAATAATGTGATGGAAGAACACAGCAGATATATCAGTATCTAAAAAGAGAGATTATAGTGATGCTTCGTTTTTTTTTTACTGTCATATTAACTCATACATCTAATAAAAGCAATTATTTCTCAGAAGTTTGTAAGTAAATCAGAATAAATTGTTTTTTGTTGTATATGAATAAATTATTATGTTTTCTAATACTCTCTTCAATAATTTTAATGCTTACCTTCTTGACAGAAAATGTCTATTCATCACCTGCTAAAAGCGTGGGAGACCCTGGTATCACTCCACTTAGCCCTTCAATGTCTCCGGTAAGATTATATTTTCTTTCTCTACAAATTTCTTGCATTTCTTTTCGTATATTATTATTTGAGGTATCTGTTGGAGCATAATTAATAGTCACCAGTAATACTGTAAGCAATGATGCCAATGACATCAGAGGATTTCCTTCATGATATCTTGTCTGGATGTAATGATTTAGGTTTGTTCCAAGTTTGCATTTGGGTGTAATCTTTTATTTAATTTTTATTCTCAAACTTAATCATTCTATTGCCTCCCATGACTTCAGCGGCCAAGACAAGAAATTCCTACCTATACCTTTGTGGCTCAATCTCTCCTACTTGAAGACCTGCATTAAAATTTTCTTTTTTTGATCATTTTGTCTGATAAAGGCCCTGTTGAATGCCTTGAGAGGTTTTGGCAATGTTGAAGGTCCTTTGTAAATTGAAACTGTAATTTTAAATGTCCTTGACAGGTTTTGTTCAATATTTAGTCTTTATATTCCTATAATAGTGATGCCCACCAATGTACAACTTGACAAAACCAAGCATGTGGCACGCCGAGTCCTAGAAAGTAAGAAAGGGTCTGAATTAGAATGCTTTAGAGCTGAGAATCGATATTACTTAAATGGAAACCAGATAGCTTGGTTGACATTGTGACTTTTGAAAAATGAACTCTTCCTACCCTTCACCTTGGATACATTCCAATAAAACAGGAACAAAGAAAAGAAAAACCTGCACCTTTCTCAAGACTGTGCAGCCAAAGATACACCTTTGAGGTGTAGTCACTGTTGTAACTTGGGGATAAAAAGCAAGTGATGCACAGAAAGATTTGATAATTTGGTTTAGCTTTGGTTAAGGGATATATGTTGGTCAAGACATTGGGAGGACTTCCTTTTTCTTCTTTGAGTAGTGGTCTGAAATTGTTTAGATTTTCACATGGCAGCACCTACAAGCTAATTCAATGCCAACAACGAGCACTGCCTATGTCACAGTGATGGCAAACTTCTATTCAGTGGACTTCTAACCACCACAGGAAAACGGTGACAAAAATTATTGAAACTTTCTAAGGCTGTGTTTAGTATTGGCAGCTTCAGTTCCATTGAGGTTAAAAAAACATTTTTGTCTGCCTCCATCTATCACCCACCTGCCTCTGTCTCCCACCTCTGGACCTCCCTCTCTCTTGTCTGGTTCATTCTGCTCATCATCCTTCACCCCTCCTTGGTCCAACAATAACCCACTGGCCCCTATCTCATCATTCCCCCGCTCCTCTTTACACCGGCTATCTTCTCTCTTCTCTCTTAGTCCTGATTCAGGGCTTCAAACGAAAACGCCAACAATTCTTTATCCCCCACAGATGCAGCTTAACCCTCTGAGCTCCTCCAACAGATTGTTTGTTGCTCCAGATTCCAGCATCTGCAGTCTCTTGTGTCTCAATGTTAAAAATCAAGTGCATTCACAGAAATCATAATCCATCTTAACATGATACAATGCTTTAGTTAGTTCCACACTTTGGGTTATAAACTCTTTTCTCATTTATCTCTTCCATAATCTCCCCCCAATCACAAACCTTCCCTTATTATTCTCTCTTCCTTTGCCCCATTTCCTGCACCTTAAAACTTGCTCAACTTTCCCTAGTTTTGATGCAAGGTTATGCATCAATCTGAAGCATTGGTGCTGATTCTCCTTCCACAAATAGCATCAGACCTGCTGAGTATTTCCAGCATTATCTGGTTTTACTTCAGATTTCCAACAATCACTGTATCTTGTCTTTAACACAATTAGTCTGCTTCAATCATAGAAAATTAACAGCACAGAAAGAGGCCACTCACTCCATCTTGTCCATGGCAGTTGAAATGGAACCTCCCAACCTAATCCCACATTCTAACACCAGGTTCATAACCCTGCAGGTTATGCTCTTCAAGCAGACATGCCAATACATTTTAAATGTGGTGAGGTGATGGGTTCTACCTCTACTACCCCTACAGGCAGTGAGTTCTAGACCTTGACTGAAAATAAAATGTTCCTCATCTCCTCTAAAATCATTTTACCAATTATGATTTATCTACCTCCCCTAGTTTTTAACCTTTCAGCTAAGAGAAAATAGAACCTTCCTGTTTATCTATCTTGGTCTCTTATTATTTTATGCACTCCAATTAAATCTTCTCTCAGTCCCCTCTATTCCAAAGAAAATAACCCCACCCTCTCAATCTTTCTTCAGAGCTAAAGTTTTATGATCCTCCAATTTGTCTGATGGCGAAGTTCTCAGTGAATAGTTAAACCATTTATTTTATGCGCAGAGTCCTAGTGAAGTATGTGATTGCCAGGTTATTTTTAACTTAATGATTTATAATTGCACAATTTATCACTTTTTAAAATATTGACTGATCAGCATAGTAGAAATTGTTACATGTTAGAACATAGAACAGTACAGCACAGGAACTGACCCTTCAGCCCATTACGTCTGTTCTGACCACGATTGCTATGTCCATGACTTTGATATAAATCCAGTTTAGAAGTGTGACACTTTCCATCCAATCTGCACAACTGGTCTTCTGTCTGTTAGATTTGGGGGCCCTTGTCTGAGTCATCTTGGAGACACTTGGGGTAATGAGGGGAATAATGTCAACTGAAAGAAAGAAAGGAATAAACCAAGTAAAATGACTGCATTTCCATGAAGTAAACTGCCCGAGATGGTAAATAGTGCCAAGTGAATTTCTTTCTTTTCACAATCTCGACATATCAATATGTTTTACTTCACAGAAGTGCAGTTACTTACTTACTTACTTTCTTCATTCTTTAATTTCTTTTACTTTTTTTCTTTCCTTCCTTTTATGCTGTTAACTAAATCTTACCTGCTTTCCGAAGACAAAGGGTTTCATGTGACCGCTCTTGAATAGTGGTGGTTGAAATAAGGTCCTGTATTAATCCATGTCATTTTACACATTTGGCTAATTATCTACTCAAGTGGAAATGTTCTTTGAGTCAAAAGGAGATCAGGTTTGTCTATGACATGGGGACTGGGATGTAGAACCACAAAAATCTCATTAAAACAAACCAAATACATTTTAAAAACATAATATAGTATAGGAATCAGTCTGCAATTAATTCCTGAATAAGGGAGCAAATGGAGATCATGTTGAGTGGGGATATACCTTTACCAGTGCTCCATTGGAAAGAAAACACTTGATGAAGAAGGCGTTGATCCTTGCTTTCTGGTAGGTAGCCCAACACAAGTGGCATTTATCGACAGGAAGGGTAGCCCTTTATTTTTGCTTGGATGTTGGACCCAGACATTGAAATTTGATCTTGCATATTCAGTGTTTGCTGTGATGCTTTCATTATGACAAAATCCGGTTAGTCCTATATGACAGTTCTGAAAAACACCCACTCTGAAAATCTAGGAAGCTAGGAATACTCTTTGAAGCTATGGCTAATAATCTCAATTAGGAGCTACCACATCGCAGCAGAGGTCAGATGCCATCAATGATCTTCTGTAGAACCTGCCATGAGAATACAGAATCAGAAGCCACAGTTTTAAGTCAGGATGGGAATTGGAAACTACAAGTTTTCCCTCTCCTCCATCACCACAACCTCAACCTCCATCCTCTGTTAAAAATTGGGTAATCAACTCATCCTGCTTTTTTTTTTACCAAAATTTCACATGTTGCAGGCCACAATACCATTCCCAGTTGTTGTTTAGCTTTACGTTTAATGCCAAGATTCAGCCCTCTGGTGTGCTTATCTCCTTGAGGACTTGCAGCACGTTTGCAAGCATTGTGTGCTCCTTGTTCCATCCAGCTGGCCAGCGCTCACTGCTATGATGTAGATCCTAATGTGTTATGGACCAAGTGGAAGGAGCATGGTGCTGTCTCTGCCCTCTGCCGTGCCTAGCTTAGACAATTTGATGTCACAAATTTTAAACAAATCTTGCCTTTAAAGGGAGCCCTCAGCTACCATTACCATTTTAAGGTGAGAGAGGAAAGATTTTAAGGTGAGAGTGGAAAGGTTTAAAAGGGACCCCCAAGGCGGCAACTTCACGCGGAGGCCGGTGCGTATATAGAACGAGCTGCCAGCAAAAGTGGTTGAGGCAGATACAATAACAACATTGAAAAAAATTGTGGACATTTTCATGGATAAGAAAGGTTTAGAGGGATATGGGCCTCTAAATTGGCACTAGCTTAGATGGGCATCATGGTTGGCATAGATGAGTTGGGCTGAAGGGCCTGCTTCCATGCTGTATGACTCTATAACTGGCATTTGGAGGTTGCTACACATGAAAGTAAGGGTGTATGCAGAAACTTTATTGGCACAAGCTTACCAGTAATGAAGAGACAATGTATCCCCTGGTGCTGTCTGTAGATTTCAGACCCTGGAATACTAGCACTCCTTACACACTGGCTGTCTCACAAAGTGGAATACATCAAAGCATCACTGTAATAAAATTGTGACTTAGTTTCATACATCTAACACACAAAGATTGTGAAGCATTTTGATAATCTTATAGTGTATCAAACTAGTTCAGGGAAACTGGTCACAAATCTCATTGAATAATTGCAGAAGACATATTATTACTTGCCCTCAAAAATGCCCTTGTTCCATTGCTTTACAAACATTTTAATCAGTCGTTAAGACTAGCTTGTGCCATTAATAAATCAAAGAAAGATAGCTGGTTAATACCAGAATGAGTTTCATAATCCATAAAATGAATCAAAATGTTACCATTTTGACAGTAATTACAATGAAGCAAAGCATTTTTATTAAAGTTCAATCAGCAAGCAACAATAACAAAGATAAACAATTGCCTGGGTTAAAAAATGATCATCTCACAAAGATATTTCTTCTTACAGAAAGACTCAGAACAAGCTGTGTCCTTGCACCAGTCATTTGTTGTGGTGGTAGCTATTGATTTTGGCACAACTTCCAGTGGATATGCTTACAGCTTCGCTAGGGACCCCGGGTGCATTCACATAATGAGGTAAGAGCTGCAATGCAGAGGCACTGCTGATTTTCAGCCTGCTTCTTCCATGATAGCTGTTAAAAGTCCAAGACAGGGGAGAATGGCAGATAATGGAAACCTTCCAGGCTTACCAGGTTATCCACTTATTTAAACATTTAATGGGACCTGGTGTGGAACGGTGTTTTTATTTTCTTGTTGCAAACAGAAACACTTAAAATGCAGATGGGTGTCTGCACATACCAGACTCTGTTCGACCACAGGAAAAGAAAATAATTTTTAAAGCCATATGCCATTCTCTTTTGTTTTCTTACACTTAATAAAAACTAGAAAATTAAAACCACTGAGTGCAGATAATATTTTACACTGAAATTCTGGAATGCGGTGTGTGGGAGTGGATGAAAGAATAATCTGAGAAATGAGCAAGGAAAAGCCCAGTGTAATGGCTGTGGACATAGGCAATTTTTCCCTTCATCTTTCTGAGAATTATTGCCATGTCATAAGCTGGATGAATTTCTCCACGTAACTCGAAACCAGTAGCTGTGGTGCTTGCTCTCCCCCTTTTGTTTTTGCAAATGCTTTCCTTGCAGTCTGCAGCCTCTGACACTAAATAGGTGTGAACGAGAGAACTGTAGAAAAAGGACCGTGATGAGGTGCACTGTTGAAGTGTCTGAAGTGAGCGTGATGGCATTTCAGCATAGCACTTGGTACTTGTTTCAGCTAATAGACAATCATACTCAGCCCTGTTTCCCCCTGCACTGGACAAGGTTGGTAGATCAGTAAAGCTTTCCTAACCAGAGAATTTCATTAAATATGATGGGTGGAACAGTGGTACAGTAGTTCATGCTGCTGCTACACAGCTCCAGTGACCCAGCTTCAAACCTGACAGTGTGGAGTTTGCATGTTGTCCTATGACTGTGTGGGTTTTACCCAGGTGCTCCGGTTTCCTCACACATCTCAAAGACATGCAGGAGGGTTAATTGGATGCTGTAAATTGCCCATAGTGTAGGACTGAGAGGAGAATGAGGGGTAGTTGATAGGCATGTGGGAGAAAGTAGGTTACAGAGTAAGGTGGGGAGGGGACTTAGTGCATGGGGCTGGGGAGGAAATCAAATTTGGGGGCTGATAGGAGAGCAAAGTGGGCTGGGGTGGAGCCCGGTGGTTGGACAAATGTTGAGACCAGAGAGAGGGGCTAATGTCTGGGTGGAGACCAGGATTGGGGCTGGTGGAATGAACCGGGTGGCAGGGGAGGAAACTGGGGAAAAGGACTGCAAGGTGAGTGGAATGGGATGGGGAGGAGATTGTGGACAGGACTGGTAAGTGGTTGGAATGTGCTGGAGAGGGGATTGGCGAGGTTGGAGATGACTGAGAGCAGAGAGGAGAATAGAGAGGGGCTGGTGGCAAGATGTTTGGGGAGGGGAAGGAGGAAGAGTCCTGGGAGTCAGTAGGTGTCCAGGGGATACTGTGGAATGATCCATGGGTGTCAGTGTGAGAGATGATCGATGAAGTGGACAAAGTAGACAATTGATGGGGAAACAATCCAAGGAACCCTGCATGATATCTGAAGAGAGTGAAGAGCACTAGGGGAGAGGGAATGGGTGGGTGGGAAGGGTTGTTGAGAATGTCGAAAAAAAATCAGGAATGTGCCTTAAAGAAGAAAGGCCATTCCTGGAAGAGCCTTCCCTGCCCGACTCCAGGTAACGGCCCAGGCTGGGATGGGTCCTTCAACAGCTCAGGAACTGGACCACCAGTTGAGACCAGCTGAAGTCTGCACTGTTTGTAAATCTTGTGGATGTGGTTAAAAAAAAAATCCGCTGCATGCTTAGCACGCACTTCAACTCAAAACAAGAATACAGTTTTGTCGTACATTAAACTGGACCACCCTGAAAACTCATAGCTGTCAAGGTGTATCCATGGAAAGGGAAACCGAGTTTCAAGTTGATGGCTTATCATCAGAACCCTCCTGAGTGCTTCAGCATCTTCACCCACACACTGCCTAGGCTATATTGGAGAGGCTATAGTAACAGGAGAACAAGTTGTTGAAAAGTGACCCTTTCAATCTTGCGATTAGACTGATTGTGGTAAATGACTGTTGGACTTATACCAGCAACAAGATAAGTCTGACCTTCGGTTGTGTGCTCAGAGCCTTCATGCCCTATTGCACTCTCATGTTCACTAATGCCTATAAGTACTTGGTGTACTTGTTCAGAATTCAGGAAAGAATTGGACTGTAACAGGAAGTGTTTCAAAGGTACTTGCTGGAGATTATTTTTGTCCTTGTTCCACTGCAGTTGTTGTGACCATTTGAGAGGCTGATCTGCAATTTTCATGGAAAAACTAAACCAATTACTGAATGTTCTCCCCAAAAACACTTGTAAAGCTTCTGGCCAATTCCCAGAATCCCACATAGTGGGAACAGAACTGTTCCTTCTATCATCCTGAATACAAATAGATGAAACTTCCCAAAACACAGGTTAAAAAAGCCCAGAATCCAATGTAATAAAACTAAATAAGATTTTTTTTCATTCACCATAAACAGCCTGTCATAACTAACTTTATTTTCATTAAAAATTTTCCAACCTTCATTCATAACATAAAAGATACTTGACTGCAATAATGGCCCCCAAGAGCAGTAGATTTTATGTAGCTAATGCAATCAGTTCCTCCATGCACTCCTAAATGATAACAAGTGCTAAATAATGCCTTGCTAATATGACAAGCCAGTTGACAAGACTAGTTTTGTCATCCAACTTTAGGCCTAAATGTTAATTTGCCTGTAGGTGCTAACTCAGACACCTGTTGTTCAAGCATTAGCAAACTCTAATTAAACACGATTTCAGTGCAACCCTATATGTGGGCTCCTTGCAAATAACTGGACTGAAGATGTGCAGGCTGACATTCAGCAGCAGGTTTCAAGAAGTCTTGGTGACCAAGTGGGAGGATTAATTGTTTCTTGTCTATTGTTCTGGAGATCCTGGTGGTGGAAGCCCACAGGAGGAGAGGTGAACTGTCTTCTCACCACCCCCCCCCAACATCTCTCTCCAGTGGTAGCTGGTACTACTCTATACTGTTCTCCTTCCATTTCTCCTGCAGACCAAAGAGTGCACTCAGTAGCAAGCAAATACTCCCTTTCCCAAGCAAAAAAACAAACTGCTGGAGGAACTCAGTAGGTCAGGCAGCATCCATAGAGGGAAATGGAGAGTCGACGTTTTGGGTCAAGACCCTTCATCTGGACTGCTACTCCCTTTCTCCTTTTCTCCTGGTGACTCAGATTAGTGTCTAGTCATGTTACTGTTTCAGATGAATTGTGATGAAAAATTCTAAAGTAGGTATTGATGGAGTGTTGGTAACATCTTTGTGACAAGGTGCCTCAGATCATCTCCTGATCGGTTTCAAAAGTCTCTTTAAGTTTCCAACAGGAAATTAATAGTAACAGTAAAAATACCTGTAGAGGTACTCAAAATCCTTTGAATTGACTGGTTTGCCTCCATTATGTGGCTGTTATTAGGAGAGGATTCTGGCTTAACCGAAATGGCCACCAAAATGCAATGGAGGCTCTTTAGTCAGGGCTGGCTGCCAATTTATGTGGAAATTAGCTGCTTAACAATTCATTGGGCAGACACTCTTAATGCCAACTTTAGTCCCTTTGCTAAGATAGAGTCTGGTGCTACGCACACGATAAACTGGTGGTGCATCCAGCCTGATTGGTGTTTCCCTCTGGCCTGCTAGTGAGCAGTGAGCTGCTTGCACGTACCTTTCACCTACTCCAGCTTATCTGGAGTAAGCTACCGATGCTAACTCCCTGACTGGTATTGGCAAAGCCCTCCCTGGAAATGCATTGGGAGCGAGTAAGTGCATGTCCAAGATTCCTGGCCTTTAAACCAGCTGATGAAACAACTGACAAACAATTGGAATATTTGTGGATATCTCTAGTATTCACCAACACTGAAAAGTGTCCAAAAACTTCTTTAAAAAATTGCCCTACTAAAAGATTTCAACTTATTAAAGATATTACAAAGATTAAAGAAACACTAGAAAACAAATAAAATTATTAAATACATTTAAGTCAACAATTAATTTGTCAGTTGGATGGCACAGTGGCATAGTTGATGGAGCAGCTGCTTCACAGTGCCAGACACCTGAGTTCAATCCTGACCTTGGGTGCTATCTGTGTGGAGTTTGCATGCTCTCCCTGTGACATGTGGGTTTCCTCTGGGTGCTCTGATTTGCTCCCACATCCCAAAAACATGAGATTAATTGGACACTGTAAATTGTCCCTAGTGTGTGGATGAGTGTGTTCTCTGGTTAAGTGGTAAAATCTGGGGGTAGTTGATGAGAATGTGGGATTAGTGTAAATGGCTGGTTGGTGGTCAGGAGGACTTGGTGGGCTGAAGGGTCTGTTTTCATACTGTATCTCTCTATGACTGTATGAAATGACCTGAAAATGACTCGTATCACTTACCTTGGAACTAAATGGTCTTGTTGGTCATGCAGTAGTTCTAACCTTGCATGCATTTAATGCCCAGATTTCCTAATGTAACTGCTGGGAAGCTACAAAACATTGCTGTTGTGCTAGGGGGAGTCCAGTGTTGGAGCACAGTAGGAAGGACTGTGACGTGGACCCTGCACCAAACTCAGAACCTCCAGGTTTGGTTGAGAGGCCCTCTGCAGTGATTTGGATTGATAGTCTGGCCTTATCATAACAAATGCAAATAAAATACTACAGATGCCAGAACTCTGAAATAAAAACAGGAAATACTTGGAATACTGAGCAAGTCAGGCAGCATCTGTGAAGTGAGTTAGTGTGTCGGATTGGTGACCTTACATCAGGCAAGTTGTGCACCACAGCTATGCCAATATCTCAGCTCCAAGACCCTGTTTGAAAGCTCTTCAACAGCCACTCTATCTGGAGGAAACTGCCCGATTGGCTGCATTTTTTCATGATTAATTCTGTCAGAATGCAGAAAGGCAATAAGATTTTTTTGGCTAGAGATTCCCCACATTCTTCTTTTTAAATTTTGCATCCTTCTGATTTCAGTATGCAGCCAACAATGAAGAAAACCTCTAGCTTCACATGCATCTCTGTGTTTAATTGTCCTCTGGGCTTTTGGGCACTCTACATTGTGGAATGCCTTTCCTGAACCTATCTATTTTCTCTTCTTTTAAAGCAATCCTTGAAATCCACCTCTTGCGCCAAGCTTTGCTTTTCTACTTGTGTAACTGTGTTTCAAACTTTGATTTTATCTTCCAGTGAAGTGCTTGGAGATATTTTACTATGTCAAGCATTCTTTGTAAATGTAAGTACTGATAGTGGTTGTTGTGGCCCAACCCAAGTCAAGTGTCTCTGGACACCTATTCAACCTGTGTGGCTTGCTGGCTTCCTTTAGATGATGCCAGGCTGTTAAAGGATACCTAGTGTCCATGACCCCAAGTTAACATTTACCCTTAGCTTTAAGGTGATGAATCCACCAGTGTATCTTCCATCCCTGTGGGATAAGAGTTAATATTTGCATAAAGTGATCTAAGTGTTTGAACTCACGGACATGCAACTTTGCATATTAACTATATGTTAGTTATATTTGCGCAATCAAATTATGAAAACATGATATTCCTAAAAATGCTCTTATGTAAATATTCATGGATGTTTAGATGTAAGGATCCTCAGTGTTAACATTATTTACAAAGGCATATGGTTGTTTAAATAAATTGGCCAAGGATTGAGTTCTTTTATAAACTGTGCTTAATTGTACTCTGTAAATAATACAGACCAATACAGCTAATCCAAATCTTCTGGACCCAAATAAGTGAGTAATGCATTTCCTTGGTTGCAGGAGTGAAGGGTTGAAAGATGGTCTAATTCATTGATATGGTTCACCAATGTGAATCATCAACAATGAATCGTGTGACAAAGGTGGATCATGTTGTTATCTGTGTTTATTTCTTGCAGAGAAAAAGGTCAATGAAGAAAATGGTGCATACAATAAATCTGGAGCATGTTGACCTGCAGTTTCTAAGGGAACCACTGCCTATCAGCCAATCAAGGCTCAGCATGTATTGGACTGGCACATTTGGGCAGTGAGAGAGTTGTGAATCTCTGGAACTCTCTACCTCAGAGAGTTGTGGAAGCTAGATCATTAGAAATATTTAAAGTGGAGGTAGATAAATTTGTGAATGATCGGGGGATTAAAGGCTGTAGCATACTGACACAAAGGAAGGATTAAGACCTGGCTAGGTCAGCCTTGATCATATTGAATGTCAGTGCAGGCTTGAGGGGCCAGTTTGCCTACTCTTGCTTCTATATTCTTGTGTTCTCGCGATGAGCTGGAGGTCAGGTGCCAGTGTACCTGACTGCTCGCTCTATCGCTGGACTCACCATTCAAATGTGGTCATCAGCGTTGTGGACAAAGGTGAGTGCTTGAATTACTTTACTGTCACCTATATTAAATATTTGTAATATTTTTAATTAGTTCATATCCTTATATTTTTAATTTATTTGTTTCAATTAATTAAATCTATTAGAATAGTTTTTAAATGTCTATTGGCTATTGGAGACAATTAAGAACAATTCAAAAGCCTTTGATTGCAGCAAACCATCAAAGACCGTCAGGGCGTTCTGGGGGGTGTGGCCTTGGGTTGGGCTGCAGGGGCCTCCATACACTTGACGTTCACTCCACTTCAATGATACCACTTGAACCTTCAGGACCAGCTCCCACAGCCCTCCACATCCCTGAGTAGTAAGTGCAGGTTGCAGCAAGTCTGATCTGAATCTGTGGGTGCAGTCTGGTTATACTGCAGCTGATCTGCTGTTCCTGTAGCCTGTGGGGCTTGAAAATATGTCACTGATTTATCAGAAGTTAGCTGAAAGATGAGAACTTAATTTCATCTTGAACTAACAGGTGAGTAACCGTAAGGACTATGACAACAAGAAAGAGAAAAAAAATACAGCAACAAGTCATTGAGAGTCCAAGAGGAAAGGGTGGGAATGAATCCCAGGGAAAATGAGCCACAACTAGAAACCTTCATTCATTTTCTCTTACTTTAAAAAATGCCATATGGTTGCTGCATGTTTGTACTGCAGCTGGTATTTGAAGAACTCTGATTTAAAGAGTTCATCCTGAAAATCCGTCAGTGCTGGAAAATGCATGTTAGGTCAACAGTTTCTGCTGGGCCAACAAATGTTTTCTTGAGAGTCTGTTGCTTCTAAATTCGATAGAACGCAAGGCTTAAGATGCTGTATGCTGCAGAATCTGCCTAACACGCTTAATAAACAGAAAACAACAAACAATCTGCTGGAGGAACTCAGCGGGTCGAGCAGCATCTGTGGGTTTCTCCAGCAGATTGTTTGTTACTCCAGATTCCAGCATCTGCAGTCTCTTATGTTTCCTAATAAACAGATCGCCCTTCCCTTCATGTGGGGGTGGAGGGGATTTCACAGGGGAGAGAGGCTCGGTGCAGGGGCAGAGCCAAGGTGGGTCAGGGTGATGGAATCAAGACTTGAAGAATTAATTGAGGGCATTGGAAGAGGTTTGAGATTGGCTGATGGCCAGTTGGGAGGGGGAAAGGGAAGGTTGTTGGGAATCCTATCAATTTGAGGTTGAAGATCAAGGCTAGGAGGGACTTGAGAGAGCCAGCACTGGGGATAATTTTTAACTTGAAGTGGAACAACTGCATTGGTCCACTTTAAGTCAAAACCTAATCTCGTGCATACCCTTTAACACTTAAGGGTTATATATTACCTTCTCTAAAGGATGGGAGTTTTCTTGTACACTAGAACTTGATTTTAAATACATTTGGTGTTCAAGTGGGATTAGAATTCAGGCCTCCAGATCAGTTATCAAGGCTTTTAGCCCTAATCCACTGATTTACCTTTTGTCCTATCATTCCCCAAACAGGGCTTGTCAACGCCAGCGCCAGCGACCCAGGTTCAATTCCTGCTGCTGTCTGCAAGGAATTTGTATGTTCTCCGTGTGTGCCTGCATGGGTTTCGTCCGGGTGCTCCGGTTTCCTCCCACATTCCAAAGACATACAGGATAGGAAGTTGTGGGCATGCTATGTTGGCACAGGAAGTGTGGCGACACTTGTGGGCTGTCCCCAGAACACTTTACACCACAGATGCATTTCACTGTGTGTTTCGATGTACATGTAACTATTAAAGAAATCTTATCTTATCTTGTCACAGAGAGAGCAGCTACAACCTCACTGAATTGTTTTCTTATTAGGCGCTGGGAAGGTGGTGACCCTGGTGTATCCAATCAGAAGACTCCTACTACTATCCTCATGACACCTGATGGAAAGTACCACAGTTTTGGTTATGCAGCCAGAGACTTTTACCATGATCTGGATCCAAATGATTCAAAACAATGGCTCTACTTTGAGAAGTTCAAAATGAAGCTCCATACAACAAGTGTAAGTTCATTAATTACACTTTAATCCATTTGAGTCAAGTCAAGTTTATTGTCATATACACTAGGAAAGTGAGGTTCAGGTGCAGTGAAACATTTTTCTGCAGCAGTGTTACAGGCACATAGGTGCAAGCAACACACAAAACATAAATTATGCATAAATTATACAAGACAGCGAAGAGAAAAAAAGACTTTGCAAAACAAGACATTAGTGCAAAAAAAACCCCATAAGTTCGTGGGAGTGCAAGAGGTGGTCTGTAATGTTCCATTACTGAGGTAGGGTTAGGGTTGTACTTAAGGTAACAATTTGCACTATAGTGTCAGTTTAAAAAAAAATTCACATGTAGAATTTTATCCTGAGGTCAAGTACTTTACATTGTAGTGTCAAAGAGTGGTAGGGACTGAAGGATTTACAGAGGTAGGTAGGATCACAGGGGATGTGTAGGTACCATTATCATGAGACACATTAAGGATGGTACCATGAGAATGGTACCCACACAGCCCCTGAATAACACGTCTGTTTAGAGTGCCCCCCCACAAGCAGTGAAATTTAAATTCCTATTCATGCCCTTAAAAGAGTCGAACCATGGAGATGATATGAAAACAAGTGTGAAATTTCAAATGAGAGGTGTTGTA
Organism: Pristis pectinata; assembly: GCF_009764475.1. Classification (NCBI taxonomy): domain Eukaryota; kingdom Metazoa; phylum Chordata; class Chondrichthyes; order Rhinopristiformes; family Pristidae; genus Pristis; species Pristis pectinata. The sequence continues at coordinate 13,977,806 of NC_067416.1, forward strand.
GGTCAGCAGGTATAGAGTTAGGATACAGGCAGGAGAGGTTTGTATGACTTCAATTTTACAGAGAGTGGAAGCCAAGAACCCAGCCATGAATGTGATGGAGTAGTTGAGCAGAGTTAAGAAAGGTGTGGATGAGTCATCCATAATCCACCCCAAGTGAGGAAGGTCTACGTAGAATGTCAGATGTGGTAACATTGTTAGGCTTAGCCTTTAGTATTGAAGCATGGCCCTTTGAAAACTGAATTATTATCTTTGAGACTTTCTGTTGGTTGGACGGAAATGCAGATCACTGCTGAAAGCTGGAGGTGGTCTCCTTCCATACTAAGGCAGGGGGGTTCCTAGTGTCTCGTGTGCCATGGTTCCACAAGTGCAGGTATCGCTCCATTAAGTTCAGTACAGTTAGTATCAGCAAGATGGTCAATTTGACTAGTATGCTTCCACGTGGTATTGAGGGATATGGAAATAAAGGAGGTAACTGGAGTCAAGTCTCATTAGTAATGATCTTACTGAATGCTGGAATAGGCTCAAGATGTTGGATGGGCCACTCTTGTCCCACATTTCTCTGTACAAGATAACAAGCTGTTTTTTTAACTGAACATCCATGTAAAAGTAAGAAAATTGGTCAAAAACTCACCTTCAAGTCTACTCAATCCCACAAATGTTTGAGAATTGCTCTGATGCTGTGGAATGAGCTGAAATCTAAGTCTAGACTCCAACAACAGGAGACAATATGTTATTCTCAGCCTATTGGCCAGAGCTTAGTTTGGTCCCTGCCCCTCAATTAAAGATAAAAATTACCAATCCAAATACATTAGCTTCTTGTCTCCATGCAGGTTGGTAATGTAGCGGTTGGCACAACGCTATTACAGCGCCAGTGACCCGGGTTCAATTCCAGCTGCTGTCTGTAAGGAACTTGTACGTTCTCCCTGTGTCAGTGTGGGTTTCCTCCGGGTGCTCCAGTTTGTTCCCACATTCCAAAGACGTACATGTTAGGAAGTTGTGGGCATGCTATGTTGGCACTGGAAGTGTGGTGACACTTGTGGGCTGCCTCCAGAACACTCTATGCAAAAGATGCATTTCACTATGTGTTTTGATGTACATGTGACTACTAAAGATATCTTCTTTTAAAAAAAGAGACCCCTAAATTTAAACCAAATTCTGCCATTTGTGTTGTGATATTTTACACATACTGTCTGTAATATGGCATGGACCATACAAATCTATATATAGTCTTACATTTAAACCAAAACAACTTTAAGTTAAAAGGCAATGTGAATGTTTTGATGTTGATTAATTGGCATCTTTACTTGAGCCTTATTTCTGGGCAAACTAGACTCAAAGAAAATCCGAATCCTTGACTGACTTAAAAATAACCTATTTACCAAACTAGTAAGCCGCCCAGTTCTGTGCTGAAGACTAATATAATGGTAGACGACCTCTCATCTTTTCCATGGTTGTAATTAGGGAGGAGATGACCTTTCAGATCAAAGATAGTTCCCCAGTGGTTTGGTTGATCCAGCTTATTTTCCAAATTGCTGCAAACTGAAATTAGCCCCTTTGAACGATTTCTATTCAAGTATTAGGAGTTTACATTTTGTTTTGCATTTTAATGGTGCAGGCCACATTAAACCTCTGGAATAACTTTTTGCCACAGATCAGTGCAAAAGATGTTACGTTCTCTACTATAATTTTTAAGTGCTTGCTTAAATCACATATACATTAAACACAATGAAGTCCTGATGTGGATGAGAGTGATGGATGAGTGGGAGGAGAAGGTGGGGTGGTGGTAGGTGCTGAATACATCTTCCATTCAGATAAATGCCACACCACCTAGGTAACAAAGAATCATTTTATCTGAAGTTGATCAGGAATTTTCAGGAGAAGGTTTTATAGTTTCGCTTAGTTCATTGTGGAACCCAGAAGCCATAGCAACTGTGCACTCATTGTGGATTTCTTTGAGATAACCTCTCCACATCCTACCTCATTTACGGAGAATCATGACAATTTTCAGTTTGTTGCCATCTTTGAACAGGAAGGGAGAGAAGTGACTCATGAGATGAGCAGCTGGACTTGGGCATCAATTTCCAATGAAATTCTGGACCAAAGACAAGATGGGTTTATGGCCAGGGAGTGGGGCACAAAGCTGTCCAGCATTGGAACTCTGTGCAATTGCTGCTGGTAGCTCCTTACCATGCCTCTGGCAGGTAGTCAGTGTTTCTCCCACTAATGTACTGTTCTACGTTCTATAGGTAGGAGGGATTAGCTATATCGGCACAACATTGTGGGCTGAAGGGCCTGTTCTGTGTTGTACTCTTCTATGTTCTAATCATGGGCTCTGTCCATGGTTAGGTATGTGTTTGGGGTTGATCAGTGTCGTGGAATCAGAGTCAGATTTATTATCACTGACATATGGCGTGAAATTTGTTGTTTTACAGCAGCAGTACAGTGCAAAGACGTACAAATGTATAAATTACAAAAATAAATAAATAGTGCAATAAAAAAGAAATAATGGGGAAGTGTTCATGGGTCATTCAGAAATCTGATGGCAGAGGGGCAGAAGCTGTTCCTGAATCATTGAGTTTGGGTCTTCAGGTTCCTGTTCCTCCTCCCTGATGGTAGTAACATTTATATTCATTGAAATGTTATACTCTTTGTATCTATGTGCAGACATACTGTGATCCTATTGGACAGTCATGTGGTGGGCCTTCTTTGTATGGGGAACTTGGCATGTATAACCTCAGCTCAAGCCTCAACATTGAATGTAAATCAAAAAGTTCTGTGGATGTTGAAGGAGAAGGTGACATTGTGAGAAGGCAAAATGATAAGATATGTGAAAAAGCAATACTCTTAATGGAGATTGGACAAGAAGCTTACAAACTGACAAATCTTGTAGCACTCAAGACACATGATGCCATGTTTAAAAATGTACAGAAACTGGGATATCACTTTAATGTAGCCATTAGAAATAGCTGAAACTATAAGTTTGGGACAAAGAGCCAGAAGCAGAGTGATTCAAATAATGAGTGTATTGATTCATTAAGGGACCTTTTTCATTGGATCCTACTACACGATCCTATCCTTTATTATCAGGGCTATCGTTCCTCCTTTTCCACTTTGCTTATCTCTTCTGAAATATTTAATTCCCAACCTTGGTCACTTCGTGGTCTTATCTCTGTCGGCCATACTCATTAATTTCCATTCGTTCCATTAGCTCATCTATCTTCTCCTCCTCTTCATTTCAAGTACAAAAAACATGGGTATCCGGCTGCCATTTCAGGAAGAGGATGGGAGCTGTCATGTAGTTCTGAGCCTAGCAAGCACCAGCTTGAAAACTGGGACCAATCTGGGATTTAGACTGGAGCCAGGAATCTTTGTCTGGTGAATTCCCCTGTGATTACAAGTCACCATAGGGCTTTCAATCAATTAAGTTTGCAGTCTGATTCAAAGCCTGTAGTGGGTGAAACTGACAAAATATGCTATTAATAAGCTGAAAAAAATGCAGCATCTTCTAAACAGGTGGAAATTTATGGAGTTAATTTCTGCTAATATAACAACTTTGAAGCTGCACAGTGATTCAATGTGTCAACCAAAATATCTCCAGTGTGATTCTCACATGGTAACAGGTAAAGGATGAAAGCAGATTAAAAAGAAACTGTTTTATTACCTTGTTGACAATAAATCATTCACATTAGGAATGTCCAGACTTTAATCATCCTTCCACAAGGCAAGCACAATTTTTAGGCAACAGAATAGAGGTAGTACTATATCCCAGTAATCATTCCTCATTTAGTCATGCCAGCCACAATCCCTGCACCTGCCCTCCCATCGGGTACCTCCTGACCCATCAGTGCAAGAGTCTGTGGCTCCACATTGGCCTCATCAGTCACCTCAGAACCTGCAAAACCAGAGTGAAGAAAATCACCCTCAATGGCAAAGTTCTGCCGAAGATGGAGAGTGCTTAAAAAAAAAGGAGAAAATTTAAGCTCCTAATGGACCTGTAAAGTAGATAAATTCAATTCCAAAAACTTACCCACTCTTACCCATCACTATATGAATTGAATCCTTTTTATAAGCAGCCGAGGCACTCACCTGGCTCAATTGGGAGCTTATTAACAGATGCAAATCTTCTCCTATGGTATCATTAATGACAGGATGGCATTTGACTGTTGGCTGAGCATGTTAACCCAGCTCATGTCATGGAAGATGCAATGGGAGAATTCTGAGCACATGCCTGAAGGCAGACCTCTTTTTTTACCCCACAAAGAAAGTTTAGATCTCCATTGTCTCATGCCCCACCATGTCATCAGAGTTCCCATTCCTTGCCTTATTTTTAGTGAACATTTTAAGGACAAATGGAATGGAATTTAAAATGGGGCAGGATCCATTATATACATGCAATGTATTCTGTCAGATCCCTCTCCATCTGTTGAGGATAGAAAATTGCCCTTGAATCTTTTTGAATAGTTTGTACAGGGTTAGCATTGAGTGTAACCCTTTGTAGACATGTTGATACATTTTATGTAAGGTCATAGAAATGTAATTCTCCTCAAGAGCTGTACTAAAATGTTGTATAGTAAAAGTAGCGCTCAAAAAGATTTCAGTATAGCAATTTGATCATAGGGGCAGTAAATTACTTTTAAGAAGAATTGCTTTTAAGTGGTCTGCTTTTAAATGGAGTATCCTATGTGTGACCAGATAGAGTGAAAGCTCTGTGAAAGCTTGGACAATTGTTACTGTATGGAACTATCACTGAGTGATGCATTTATTTCTTTTTCTGCCATCTAGGATCTCACAATTGAAACGGAACTGGAAGCCGCCAATGGGAAAAAGGTCAAAGCTATCGAAATTTTTGCTTGTGCACTAATGTTCTTTAAAGACCATGCCTTACAGGTGTGTTAAAAGCAACAAAAACTTGTATATAAAGTGGTTTAATTTTTAAATGTGACACTCATGAGACTGTTTGAATGGAAGGTTGCTCATCACGTATATTTTAACGTTTATGCTGTTCAGTACTGAACTGGAGGATAGTGGAAGACCATTGTGCATTGCAATAGATCACAACAGTTTTAAAGCTTGATGCATCAGACAAAAAGATTTAGTAGTTCTTAAGACTTCTCAGCATGTCTAAGAAATCTGATACCTCCTGTGAAAAAGTGCTTTCTTTCAAACTTTTGCAGTGTTTCTCAATCCTGAAAAGATCCTGGTAATGTAACTCTTGTTAGTAAAGCTTTGGTTCAAATTTCATCGTTTCAGTAGACTCACTGACCCTCACAAATAACTATTTCTTCTATTTCTTCACGCTTTCAACTTCATAATTCTATATCCCAATAATCATCCCCCACATAGTCACTTACCAAAGGAAATGGATTCAAAACCAGACAGCAAAATCTATGTTCCAATTTCTGAGGCTGCTCATATGTTAAAACAGATACATCCAGTAAAAGATGATTGCAAACTAATTAGTAAAAGTAATGACATTCTACACCACTCTGTATATGTGAGATTAAACTTGTCATGTAAAAATTCTAAACATGCTTTACATCTGGTAAGACTTAAAACAGATAACTGTGCAATTTCAAGTAAATAAAAAACAGGAAAGTTGTAACTGAAATCATTCTGTTTTTAGGAGCTGAGTGACCAGGCTGGTTCACAATTTGGGAACTCGGAGGTCAGATGGGTCATTACAGTGCCAGCTATATGGAAGCAACCTGCAAAACAATTCATGAGGCATGCAGCCTACAAAGTAAGTTATAAGCACTGTAAGCCTCAAGGCATAACATCACAAATAATACAATGAGACTCATAGAATTGTTAAAGCATAGATAGAATTGTTGCAGGTTTACAAAACACTGGTTAGGCTGCACTTGGCATATTGTGTGCAGTTCTGGTTGCCACGCTACAGAAGAGATGTGGTTGTGCTGGCGAGAACGCAGAGATAACTCACCATGATGTTGTCTGGATTGGAAGTCTTTAGTTATGGGGAGAGATTGGATAGGCTGAGCTTGCTTTCCTTGGAGCAAAGAAGGCTATGTGGTGACCTCATGTAAGTATATCTATGAGAGGCATAGGTATAGTAGATAGTCAACATCTTTTTCCCACAGTAGGGATATCAAAAACAAGAGGGCAGAGGTCTAAGGTGAGAGGTAGAAGTTTTAAAGGGGATCCGAGGGGTGCATTTTTTACACAGAGAGTAGTTGATATCTGGAACACGCTGCCAAAGGAGATGGTGGAATCAGATGCAATTACTCCATCTGAGAGGCATTTAGACAGACACTTAAATCAGCAATGTGTAGAAGGATACAGTCCTAATACAGGCAAATAACTTTAGTGTATGTGGGCAAAACGGCTAACATGGACATGGTGAGCAGAAGGGCCCGTTTCTGTGATGTACGATTCTATGACCCTGGAAGGAGATCCTTTGACTGATAAAACTGTGCTGACTCTACCAATCTGATCAGTCCCTTATGCGAGTTTATTCTCTGTAGTCCTATCCTACATTATTTTTCTGCAGATTAAGAGATTTTCAAGAAGACGTGATGTTCCTGTTGCTAGCTCACTTGGTTTTAACTATATTCTGCTCTGTAGATCAAGCTAAACTAGTGGATAAACTGACAAGTTTTGCTCTGCAGAACATTGGATTAAGAATGGACTGATTAGTAATTGGTAATAGGTAATTGATTTATTATTGTCAAGTACTGAGATACAGTGAAGAACTTTGCTTTTCATTGCCGTCCATACAGATAATTTCAAAACATAAGTACATTGAGGTAGTACTTAAAACATACAGTAAGTACATTGAACAAGAGCAGAATGTAGTGTTACTGTTACAGTTACAGAGAAAGTGCAGTACAGGTACACAGTAGATTGTGAGGTTGAGTTCAACTTTATCGTACAAAAGGTCTGTTCTATAATTTTAATGAAATGGTAATTGATTGGGTTAGATAACAGCTGCATAATTTGTTCTGCCAGATTAACACCCTTGTGATGACTGAAACATTTTCCCTTTAGTGAATTATGAAGGAAAGTGAAAATCTGTGAAAGAACACTGATTGAAAAAGTGACGCAGGTGTTGTTTAATATTAACAACTGGTGAGCTGGCACAGTGGATGCAAGAGTAACAGGAAAGAAAACAACCAGAACAAGAATCGTGACAGGAAATGGAACAACTGAACAGAACTACTTAGTGGCCCTAACACATCAGTCATTAAAAGTGGGCCTGCAGGTGACAAAGTGGCAAATAAGAGCTTAGCTTTAACATTGGAGAGTTGAATTTTATTTGTGAAGAACTACAGAATTAATGCACTTACAATTGGTCGAGTCTCATTTGGAATATAAGGTCCGGTTTTGGGAATGTATTTTTCACTACAGAAAATCAAGCAATGACTCACTAGAATAGTAACTGGAATGAAAGGTCTGCATTATATTGCGAAGCAGCATAATATTCCTTTTAAATTAAAACAGAAAATGCTGGACTACTCACCAGAATAGGGAGCATCCATGAGGAGAGAAACAGAGTTACCAGAAAGGTCAGCCATCTGAGTCGTTAACTCTGATTAAAAAAGAAAACAGTAATTTATGGATTAGTGTAAATACAAATAATCAAGACATCCACATGAACATTGGCACAGCTGCATATTGCTCCATCGTGGAAAGAGATGAGCATAATCGGTGTTTAGTAAGGTGAAGTTAGCCAGAAGCACTTTAAATTGTGAACAAACTCTGACAAACCCTTGTGAACATTATGACAAATGAAATGTGCAGTCTTCTATAAAGGGCAAAAGGCAAGGCTACCAATTATTATGCCAGGTAGAAGCAGGTTGAGTGAGTTAAGAATGGATTGGAAAATGTATTCAATGTGAATACAATATAATCCAATTCAGTGCTCAATTTCCATCAAATCTCCGCTGATACCATCTCACCAGTTATTAAAGAAAGACATGTCAGTGGGACAAAGACCATCAAAATAAAATGATCTGTACAAGAATAGCCTCAGCTGGTATTATTGTTGTTGGTGAATCATGACATGAACTGAGTGCTAAAACCTGCTTCCAAGTGTGGAGCTGGGATAGTGATTTATCATGACATGGAGAGTGGCCATGAGAAGAAATGCTGGTGCATAACCCACACACTGACCAACAGTGAAAGAAATTACACACATGGAGGTGGAAAGACCATTCACGTGAGTTACTGACCAAATGTCGCTGCACACTAAACATTATGAGAACATGGGGTTCAGTGCTCAAGATCATCACGGATGCAAAATCAACAATGATATTTAAGCATGGAGATAAATACTTAGAAAGGAAAAATGATTAAGAAATAAGAAGGGTAATTTATAATTCAGTGCCACCGACAGGAAGCCTCGTTGTGCACTCATTATTAACAAATTGGGATTAAAAGGGCTGAATAAAAATCGCAACACAACCATTGCTCTGAAACATTAACTTTGTTTCCCTCACTGCAGATCGGTCTGCCCTGCTGTGTATTTATAGTATTTTCTGTTTTTATTTTAGATTTCTAGCATCTGCAATATTTTTCATTTGAGCTAGAATAGGATCAAAGGGTCGAATGACCTCCTTGAGATCCTAGGTTTGTCTTGGACTGGACTAATGTTTTTCTCCTTTCTTCACTCCCGTAGGCAGGTCTGGCATCTCCTGATTGCCCAGAGCAGCTCATTATTGCACTTGAGCCTGAAGCTGCTTCCATCTACTGCCGGAAACTCCGCCTACATCAGATGATTGACCTCAGTGCCAAGGAGGCTGTCAATGGGTATAGCCCCACTGAAACACTTGCATCTGGAATAACGCATGGTATTGTTGCCTGTTTATTACTTTGAGGGATCAAATTTCAAAGCATTTCTTAATTATAATGAAGCAGTATCACTATGGATAGAATATAGCAGAAGATTCCCAACCATTGATGTCCATATTTTACTCATGTGAACACCGGGATGAGCAGGGAACCACTCCCAGGAAATGAGCTGGCATTTGATATGTGTTAATAATGCAACAATGCTCTGAATTAATCTGCCTTCCAGTGTCTGCTGCATGGAGCCATATATTCCAGGCATTGGGAAAAACAGAAGTTGTATAGTGCAGCAGTTAGTGCTGCTGCCTCACAGCTCCAGTGATCCGAGTTTGATACTGATCCCCAGTGCTCATTGTGACTGCTTGTTTTTCCCAGTTCTTCCCAGCTTCCATAAATGTGTTAACCCCAGTTTAGGTGCTTGATGGAAGGATCAGGGGATGTTAATGGGCATTTTTGAAAGATTAGGTTGCAGTGAAATTAGTGGAGGTATAAGATAAATGGGATGGCCACCGTAGACTGGATAGGCAAATGACCTCCTCTGTATCTTAAGTAAATATGATACAAATATGAGAGGAGCAGAAGTGATAGTCATTAACCAAGATCCCCTAATCAACATCACTACATGAAAAATATCAAATAATCTTATTAGTGGTTTTGGGAACTTTATGAGCAAGTTCACTGGCACGTATCATCTGTTATGGCTATATCTAAAAAAAATCACACTGGCTGGATAGTCTGTGGGTTTTCCCTGGGTGCTCCAAGTTTCCTCCTACATCCCAAAGATGGGACTATTAGCTGCTGTAGAACACCTTAGTGCAGGTGGATGGTAGGAGAATCAGAGGGGAGTTAATGGGCACATGAGAGGGAATAGGGTACAAGGAAGTAAGAAAAGATTGATCTGAGAGCTTGCATAGACTCAGTGGACTAAATGGCCATCCATGTCATATGAAGATATGAAATAAGAGATGAAGTAAATATAAAATTGAAGATAGCCTCATAGATAAGACAAATACCTTTGCTGTATTGCTCATGAGCCAGTAGTGGGGGCTCTTCCAGCAATCCTCCAAGATGCCCTACCATCAGTCCAGTCCCCATGGTCGCCCCTTGGGGTTGAACTTCTTGGAATCAGACCCCTTCCCATATCACTCCAATCAGAAACAGCACCTCGAGCTTTACAACCCCAACTCTCTCCCCCACAGTCAAGGATCAGATACTCTTTGTTCTGTGGCCTCTTCCAGAGTGCTCCCTGCCCGACAGGAAGCCAAGCCAGCCAATCAGGCTAATTTCCTGTTTACAAAATATCATTATAATTCCACAGCATGCTTAAATTTGATGACCTTTAACTACTCTCTTCACAGATGTTGACTGTTTTTCTGTTTTTATTCAGTTCTCATTGGCTCATTGATTGTGAAATTGTAGAAGTGATGAGGGCAACATTAGAAAGTGGAACTTTTTCCCTTTAACAAACAGTACAAACTTGGCATTCCTTGAAGTCACCCCAGATTAATGCAGAACACACTGTCATCCTCACCATATTGTTGGCACCTGTGCTAATCTCTCATTGGCCTCTATTCTGCTGTAGCTTCCGCCTATCCCTGATCCGAATTACGAAAGGAACATCCTGGGAACTTACATTGGATGGAAGTTCTGGAACATCAGAGGACAATTATCCTGGATATTTTGGGAGGGGAGTAGGTTTTAAGCTGTAAGGCTTTCTCGTATCTGTTCCAATAAGTAAACCATTGCTTCTGGATATCAATGGGATGTGATGGTGATCATTTTGGCAATAGTGTCAACTTCAATGCACAAAATAAAAGCAGGTCATAAGCTCCAGACTAGTTTTCTTATAATGTTATGCTTAATTCCCCAAATACCTCCTATTGCCATTTATGCTAAACTCCTTTCAAAGGTAAGTTCAGGGCATTCATTACCTTTACTGACAATATGTGAAGTGTAGGAATTGGTTAATATTTCACTAGCCCTGTTTGCTTTGTTTCAGATGACCAGCATCTAATCTATCATTGCTTCTAATTAGCAGGCCATTACTTGGTTAGACTTGTCCTTTCAGTGCTGTTTCAGTTCCCGGACTGTTTACTGCTGCTTTGTATATGGCTGCTTTGAGGGAATTGGTGCTGCCCTTCACTCACTATCTGATTCACTGTGTAGGGCTGACATCCTGAAATTTATTTCACTAACCTAAAGTAAAACAGCCTGCATACCTCCCCAATTAATAGCTCACTATTTGTGAAGGAATTACCAAATTAAGGTGTTTCTATTTTTGTTTGAATTTTCTGTGATTATCATTTCCAAATTTATTATTGAATCATTTTCAGGCAAGTTCCACTGATCCACAGCAAAAGTACAAGCATTTAATGAAATTGTGGTGCATTGGCTATGGTGGCAATTAGCCATGCAGTAAATATTGTTTGATATCTTATCTTCCTAAGTTGCAAGCTTTTTAATGTATATTTTATAGCATGTGCATGGTCAGAGTTTAACTTTAAAGGAAATGTAATCTTGTTTTAAATATGTAAATATTTTCTGCCTACAAATATAGTAATATGTCTCTTAAGGTATCTTACAAGTATTGTTTCTTTTTTAAAGCTTATAAACTCTTCTAGACATTAAAGGAACATTGTCTTCATGAAAGCGGCTTGTTATTTGAAATATCACAAAATAATGGGCTGTGATTTTCATTGGGGTGACATTTTATTCAAATGCCATGCAAGTCTTTAATGCAATTTATGCCTGTACAGTAAAACTCCGATAATCGACGAACTAATTTTTTTAGAAATCCTGATGGTTCGGCATCTGGCTCACACATGTCCAGAGTGGGAGTCAATATGCAGCTGGGGCCAGGGTCAAGACAGTGGACTGAGCGTAGGTCCAGAGTTGGACTGTATGTCGGGTACATGGCCAGGGCTGAGTTCAGGAACATGAATACGTTTATAGCCACAGCTAGGGTCTGGAGTATCTGCAAGTCCAGCCCCGCCAAAATCCAGAGGGTGCAAGATGAAAGGAGTTTTACTGTACATTCTGTTTTGAACAGCAAATGAGGAAACAGTTTTTCATAAAGATAGTGGTCCCAAAAATCTATGGCTCTTCTTGTATATTCTTCCCCTCCAACCCCCACCCCTCCAACAACCTCTTCCAGCTGGTATGGCTGAAAAATGCACAGAAGTCAGATGTGGTGGGTCTTGGCTTTTCAAAAAAGGTTTCCATGATGTTTTAAAGGATACCATACCATGCCACAAATGTAAAAGAGAAAGGGAGACATGGCTGTGGGTAGAAAGTGTTCCGGTGATTGTCAGTGGGTAACAGAAAATGGTTGGTAGAACAACATCTGGTCAGACCAGGTGTATCTCCCATCAACCAACACTTTTGGGATGACACCAGGACTCATATCAGTTTTACTGAGTTAATTCAATATGAATTTTTATTCTTCTAGTGACATGGGGGCTGTCAGTGGCAGACTACAGAGGAAACTACATCCAAATCCTAAAAGGTCCATCAAGGGAAAAAAAAGAATCCAATAATTTCTGGCATTGCTAAGTCATTGATTTTTGGATCCAGCCTTTAGAGATTTCATTTGTCTATTGTACAGTATTCACATTCAGTGAATAATTCCAAGTTATATACATGAATTCCTTGGAACAAAAGAATACTGCTCAGTTCCCAATAGCCTTGGACTAAATTAAAATGAATGTGACCCTGTTAAATTTTAATTTGGATAGACAAATGCTTCTGTTGTCCTGCATGCTTTGTTATTTGTGTTTGTCAAAGCATCCTGAAAATGTTTCATTCATTGCTTAAAACATTTATCAACAAAGCAAATTCTTGCAAATAGTCAATGTTAAAAGCCCAATAAGATAATTCTGACAAAAGCCCCAACTAATATATTTAGGATTTACACTGAAAGAATAAATCACAGATAAAATAATTCTACACGAATCAGATTAATTGAAAATTATCAAATGCAGGACCTTCTGTGTCAATAGAAGAAAAGGTTTGTAATACTTTTAATAAGTCGGATAATTCATTTGTAAAGCTATGTTATATTTTGCATGGACTTCTTTGATTTGAAGAATTAGTTTTTTGTTATAAATAACACAGTAGTCCACTGGATCTACAATGGGATTGTGCATCCACATTTTGCATGCTGGAGATTTGCCTTGTTCATGTTATTCTGAAGCAAGAGACTATGAGACTCAAAAAATGGGATTTTATTTCCAAATGTACAAGTATTGGTTGCATCTATTGCCAGCCAAAAAAACAGCACAGTAAATTATTAGTCAATGGGTTAATCCATCCCAAAGGTCCACCTTCAATTTGTTTCATTTCAATGAACAGCTATCCAGAACCATAGGGATTGAGACTGAAAGTTGCAACAAAATTTCCCGTGGAAAAATGAGGGCTATCTTAGGTCACGCATCTTCTGATTAGGAAGTGGTCCAGTAGGACACATTCTACATTTTTGACTACCCAAAGAAGATAAATAATCAACTAATCAGTTTAAAATTCTATTTATTTATATTTCTTCATGTGTCAACTAACATATTTTCTCTAAATGCTCTCTGTACAATAACATTTACAGATTATGGGTAGAAGTGGCCATCTCCCAGTGTTTCCTTGCATCATGGAATATTTTAGGATGATTGACACCTGTTTGAGTAGCACTCTCTTCAGTATTTGCATTAAATGGGGGAGCAAACCTCCGAGATGCCCAAAACCTGGTGCATCCTTGACCATTTATTAAAATCCATACTGATCATTCATTATAATTTTGAAATTAATTACAAAATCTGATGGTCTCTGCTAAACACGCCCTCAGATGGATACAGATGTTAAAATGGAGATTGCATAATTTAGCCCATGATGCTATAACTTTCCAAGGATCACTGCAGGAACAAACATGTGGTATTGCTCAATAACTGACTTGCACAGTGTACAGCAGAGAGACTCTCATGATCAAAGATCCAAATTAAAGTGAAAGGGAAACATTTTGAGGTTTAAAGAAAGAATCCCATTTTAGCTTGGTGTTAAATCTATACTTAGAAAGTAATAACGATTACTTAACGAATAAAAGAATGTATCCCTTTCAAGATTAATTCATTAGAGTAGAAGAGATTACAGGGCAATTTGATCTGTACTTAAAATGCAGTCAGATTGGACGAAGTAAACAGGACATTGCTTTCATTGGTTGAGAAATCCTGAATAGGTTATTTGTGTTCTCTTTTATCTCATGCACTAATCTTTCCCCAAACTCTTTCTTTGCTCTTCTTGCAGTATTGTCAATTTTGTTCTGTAGCTAACATTTATTATTAATCTTTACCTATCTTGTTTTAATGATTTGAAATTTGGCTGTCCTTTTGTCCTAATGAGACTATGCCGTGTTTGTATCTGAACAATCTCTTTGAAGACTGGCCTTTGTTCATTTGCAGTTTTCCTGGCCAATTTTTATTTCTATTCTATCTGTGCCAGAACCCTTTTCAAATCACTGAAATTGGCTCTCCACTTTGGGTATTTTCAGCTTGAATTTTCCTCTTTCTCTTTCTACAAAGACATTAAACCTAATTACATGATGATTGCCATCAGTCAGATATTGTCCACTTGTAACACATGTTATTCACCCTATTTCACTCACCTGAACTAGTCCCAGTACCTCTTACTTTCTTATCAAAATGTCTAGAATAGTTTAAGAGCTTTAGGACTCAGAGCAGAATATTCTTTTTTGCCATAGAGGCTGGAATGCATTACTAAGATTAATAATCAGAGCAAACATGATATCAACTTTCAAGAATAGGTTAGGTATAAGATGGAAGTGCATAGAGCAGTATAAAGGGAAATAGGAATTAAATTGACACTGTTTATGTGAGGGAATAAATGAAGGTGTACTATTTGGTCTTGATAAGCTGTTTCTCAATTGTGTTGTGATTTCTTTGCAATTGTCTGACTAAAGACAAGGCCTTTCATTCCTTGAGTTTGTCCTTGGCTGACAGGACAAAGTAAGAGAAAGAATGTGAACAAAACAGTAAACTAGCACACATTAAGTAATTTGGATGACTCTTTGAAAAACTGGAATAAGAATAAAAAAAACACTAATGCAATACTGCAATTGCTTTAAACTCAGGCCAAATTTGTCCACTCAAATTATAACCAGAGAGCAGGTTAACTTGGTCATTTACTGAAGTAATTCAGTGAAGCGTTTTCTAGTCTCAAAGTTTGATCTTTATGCAAAGCTAATATTATTCTTCCACCAAATTTATCCATGGATACAGTGCAAGGTGACATCAATAAACGAGTTATATTGCTGACTGTGGATCACTGCAGTCCATACTGAGATTAACAACAGAGGAGAAACTCTGAGGTGCACTTAATTCTGCCTTGGCATTAAAACTCTAATCCCATATTCATAAATTGTTTTCTGTGGATTTATTTTTCAATGAGGAATGAAAAGTCCTGCTTCAAAATATTTTGGGAAAGAAGAGTCCATGAACTAAAATATTCTTGGTGTTAAACATACATAATAGCATGTGAATTGTTTGCCTGAATACAAATTGTGCTAAAATTATAAGCATCACTTTATGACATCATACTCCTGAGGTTGTGGAATGGAAGCTTGACCATTATGAACACATGGTGGATATTCAGCCATGGATGCATAACATTTTTTCATGCTTAAAGGATAGAAATTTTTATATGCCAATGGCTGAATTTCCATTATGTGCCCAGTGGGTGAATCTCCTCACCAGGAGAGTATAATTAAGTAGTGATTCCTTTTTATTGGATTCCTTAAGTGCATGTGAACTTGATTTTAGCCTGTAGATTAATAATTATTTTGGTTTGCTTGTGGTGATTTGAACTTTTCATTTTAATTCAACTCATCTGACAGTAAGATCAAGCAGTTGCCAATTTTCTTCAAATTTAATGCAAAATCTCTTTCCCTTCATGTGATTTCAAGGTCCATTGAAGAGGGTGTTCATAGATTTGATCTTCAGTCTCAGGAAGAACAAAAGGGAGTAGGGAAAGTTAATTGCAGTGTAACTTGGATGGGGAAAAGAAACGACTATGACCAACTCTTGATAGTTCTTTTTTAAATTAATTCATGGCTGACACCAGCATCCAATTCCCCTGCCTAATTGCTCTTGAGCAGGTGGTGGTGAGCTGCCTTCTTGAACCACATCAGTCTATGTGGTGAAAGTACTCCCACAGGATGGTTTGGTAGGAAGTTCCAGGATTAAGACCCAGGGATAATGAGACATATTTCCAAGTCCGATTAACGTGTGAAGTTACAGGTGGTGGTGCTCCCAAATGTCTGCTGCCCTTGCCCTTCTAGGTGATGGAGATGATGAGTTTGGGAGATTCTATTGAAGAAGCCTTAGTGAGTGGCCCTTGCTCTATAAAGAGGTTGCAGATGTATGTGAACATTGAAGACAGAACCAGGTCCTTTGATGCCCCCATTCCCATTCTCAGAAAACTTACTGATTCTAACCAGACTCAGACATAAAGTTAGGGGAAGAAAAGGTTGTTCAATGCTAATGCAGGTAAGATCTTAACCCAATGTACGTTTGTATTTTCAGAGTAAAATTGGATCAAATAGAAGAACGTGATAATATAATACCTCAGTGTGCCCTCAGAATGCCCAATTGCACTAATGTCTTGAGATTTCTTGATGAGAGATAGTAGCTAAAGTAGTTAACAGCCATCATCATCATGATAACATCCATAAGAAATATTACAGATTCATTTCTTCATCATTATGTTCTGTTTTTTTTTATCTGCATGCTGCATTTTACTGTTGCTACTTCTCTATTTCTTGCAGCCAGGAAGGTTTTGTTGAATACAGTACCTGTACGTGGTTTTCACAGTAGAATTAGTCCGAACTAAATAAAATCTTTCTCTAGGCAATTCCCATAAAATTCAAAACTTGTGTAGTTCTAGTCATTCCCTTTTAGCTACAAAATTAAGCCAAGCAAAAAAGGAGAAAATAATAACCATTTATTTTATTAATTGTGCTTTGCTGAGACAAGATCATATCTCTATGTGACCCAGATTATAGAAACAAACTAAAACCAAGGCCAGGTCTTTCAGCACTTTGAATAGAAACAACACTTAAATTCTCCAGCACAATTAATGTAAATAAATTAGGCCCTTCAAAAGTAATGCAAGCCAAGCTGTTTTTCAAGGAAGCTAATTTATGTCAGTAGTGCATTAGTTTGCATATTTGCATATAAATACTTTGTGTTCTTTAATGAGGTAAATGTTAAGTCAGTTATTTTCCAATTTCACAAGATAAGTGTAACCTGACCGAGAAAATTAAACACAATTGTATGACAAACTGAATCCTTGAGGATAGTAAAGATATATTTTTGATTGAATCATTTAGAATATGGCAGAATTTCTTTCCATACTTTAAATTAGTTTAAGAAAAATAAATTTTAGGGGAGGAAATTATCTTATTGTATTATTTTTCTTAAATGTCAACCTTAAATAAACATAGAAGCTACTGCATGTATTAGGTAAAACCCATCAGATTTTATGACATTCCTTGGCCCACTATTTTTTCTAATTCACTTAAACTAAACAACTCACTCCATTAAAATAGTTGGAAAGGAATTTCATATACGTATAGCTTGTGTTTTGATATTTAGAGCCATTATTACAAACATGAAAACTCACATCCCGTGGCTTCCTTAACACCATTCAAAAGTTTACCAGCTGAAAAAAATCCATGCAATCCCAGCTTCCTTATTTCATTAAATGCCTACATTCTAATCAAACCCTTCTTACGTAACTAAATTGTTGGAGGTTGACAACAGTTCTGTTTCTTTCTGTATTACGCTCAGTTATTTTCTCTCTATTAACAACTAGCTAAAGAATACACACGCCGTAATCGACAGAGTCGCACCTTTTTGGTGGAAAATGTCATAGGAGAAATCTGGTCAGAATTGGAGCAAGGTAGTGTCTTCTTTCCTGCCATTCTTGGCTCTTGCTGATTTTCATGTTGCCGGCAATGGTGCTGTTTTTGTTTAATGCTGCATATTCTGTTTCCGTGATACATTGTGATACAAATCACAGAAGGAAGAGAGGTCAAAGATAAAGGGCTGCCATCACTTCACTGCAATGTGTAACTGGCTTCACATGGTTGTGCTGCTTTTGCACCTTGCTTCACTGCATCTCTTTCATTTATCTTTAACAATTTTAATTCCTTAAATGAAAGTTCACATTTCCACAATAACTTTTTAGAAATTAGTTTAAAATGGTTTCCACACCATATATTTTTGTCATAAAATTTAATAATTAATATGCCGTAATACTGTAATATTTTACATACCTAATATGTTTTATACAATAGCTTCCATTAAGTACATAGAGCTTCTTTAGTTAACTACAAATGTTTCTGTAAATATTTGTGTGCTGAGTTACAGCCTCTGCCAGAAGTACATACAGGAAGAAAAGGCAAAAGCACAATTTAGATAATATGGCACGCTTAAATTAATTGCCATTAATACTGTGAATAGTAATGCAAAGGGACTTGAATTTTGGCTGTGTGTGTTTTAAGTTGTGTTTACAACAGATTCCTTTCTGAGCTCTTAACAAGATTGCAATTTAAATAATGCTGGCAGGAATTTGGCAAGAAGTCACTAACCTATGTACTAAATGCAATGTGGAGGTATTTGAACCTTTATGATTCTTAAGGATCAGTGCAGAACTGGGTGACTCTTTAGTGCAAGAAAATGGCTATTTAATTTGTAATAATTTAAAATACAAAATGGCAAGCTTGTGTGGTCTTTCTGAACAATTACATTTAAAGAATTTTTGTTGAAAGGCAATGCACAGTTAAACTCTAGTTTGAAATAAGCAGATACAGAACTACAATGTGCATTTAAAAGGCCATGTGTGAACAATTTAGTAATGTTGTTACATTGCACATGCATTGACAAATTGAAATTATTGTGAAGTCTTTTATGAGTGTGTTTGTTTTGTTAGGTGATCGCTATCTTGTGGTGGATTGCGGAGGAGGTACTGTGGATCTCACTGTCCATGAGGTTAAACTACCCGAAGGACACCTGAAAGAACTCTATAAAGCTTCAGGTAAAAGCATTGCTATTTGGTGTTACATAATGTTCTGCATATGAAAGAGAAACATTGCAATTGCTCAGGTAAAGCCCAACACAGGGAAATTTTAGTCGAGCTTTTTATACCTACTCTTGATGTGTCCTGGTTATAATGAAAGCTTAGTTTGTATTTTGAAACATTTTCAGATCATGCTGATTCCCACTTGTATCCTTGGAGGTGAATTTGTTAAAGGTTCTTCCAAAACAGTGCTGTAACATTGGTGGAACATCTGCAGAAGGTTAATGTTTCTACAGGGGTTCTATGTATCCACCTGCCAAAATTAATCTCCTGGAAGCTTACTTCCACTCTGCTGAGTACTCTGACCTCAGACAAGGCGACAGTAGTAAGAGTGGTGGTTTTGGCAACCAAAACAATTTTACTAGTGACATTTCACTAAGGTATGGCTCTGCATTTGCCAACCAGTGAATCCCTACCAAACAATGCAACGTGTGAATAAAGAAAAAGAGAATGCACTGAGCTCAGTGCAGCCACTGCTGAGGCTCTGTAAGGAAGGACCACAGTATAGAGTCCTGCCTCACTGGACATTGAAGGACTGGGGCCTGAGCAACAACCTGTCAAGCGCTCCATGGATGCATTTTTTAAGGAGGAAACAAGAGTGGCATTGGCCCCTTGTAAGAGAGTGTATGGAAATGATGGTATAACTAATGTAGAGAAAGACACATCCCAACTGTATATATTATTTAATAAAATGCGCTTTTGGAAAAAAAAGATTAAATTCATCCATAAGGACCACATAAACTTCCCAAAATCTGTAAAGGCTCATGCCTGATGAGTGGCATCTTAGGTATGGCACTGGACAACTACTAACACTGGGGTCAGTCCTCCAGGAAAGGACAAGGAGATTATTTGGGGGGGAAAGGAATAGAAGGGAACCTTTTCTCATTTTTAAGGATCTAGGACACCAGTGCCTTGGAAAAATGGGATTGCTGCTCTTCGTATCCTATTCCCATGAACATTCAGATCACCACCTGGAAACAATTTTGGGATTCCTCTGGGCAACATTGGTGTGCAGTGGAACCAAGTGTAAGGTGCACTAATCTGTTGTCTTAAAAGGTGACTGCCCCAAATTTGGAAAAGGAACATTGTTATGGAACAATTTTTGTGGGGCCAGAGGAACTTCCAAAAACTGAGCAGCCTCAATTCTCCACCTTCTCATCGAGTTATTGTCTGCTATCAACACATACCCGACCACTAACCTCATCCTCCTTCCCTCCCCCACCCCCAACTGCGACTCCTCAACCCATAACATTGGGGCGTCGGCTGTCCACTTCCATCCATGGGTGCTGCCTGGCCTGCTGAGTTCCTCTAGCGCTTTGTTTGTTTGTTGCTCTCAGTTAGATCGTGGTAGCCCTACGTCTCAGCTCCATATAAAGTAAAATGGCAAATGCTAGAAATGCTCTTGGTCAACTTGCACTCTACACTTGGTTCCACTGCACACCAACGTTGCCCAGAGGAATCCCAAATTTGTTTCCAGGTGGTGATTTGAGTGTTGGTGGGAATAGGGTACGAAGAGCAGCAATCCCATTTTTCCAAGGCACTGGTGTCCTAGATCCTTACAAATGAGTAAAAATTCCTTTCCATTCCTTCCCGACCGCTCCCCCCACCCAAAATAATCTGCTGGATGAGTTGAGCTGAAGGGCCTTTTTCTGTGCTGTATTACTCTATGACTCTATGATTTGATGAGGCTGTAAAGGAGTTGCTGAACATTCTACTCTCTCTTGAGCAGTAAGCTGACTGCTAACTGTGTGTTCAGTTTCCCAATAAAGACCCAGCTGTGAAAATTAGCTCAGTGGCTTGTTACCAGTGATAGGCACATGCTGTCCACAACTGGCCTGATATGCTCCCAAACCAAATGCCATTTCCTGAACCCTTGCTCTCAGCAAGTGCCTTGACCAAATTTGAGATGAACAGAAGTCCTATTTTGATTGATGGGTTTAGCCAGAAAAATAAGTGATGAGCCATGCTATTTACTGAACAAATGGTTGTTTCTGACCCGCCTGTGTTTGGAACAAAACAACAATGGAGAAGCACCTTTGCCTGTATCAATTGGTTTACATTATGATTTGAAGGAGTAAATTGTCTAGGTTACCCATGGGATCCTTAAATCCAACAGCAGAGAGAAATGTAAGCCATTCACCATCAGGACCAGAAATGTATTCTGTAGAAAAGTATTCAAAGTGTAATTATGTTGTTTCAGAAGCCTTAAAGTGATTATTAAGAGGGCTTTTAGTAAACAGTGCTGAAGTAATAGTCATGGCTAAGAAATTCAAACCCACAGTGATGTGTTTTGCAGCACTATTTCCAGAGTGCAACAGGATTGCAATGATTTCTTTGCTAAATTGTGCCAATCCAGAAATTTAACTGGGCACTTCCAGACATGAATCTGGCTTGTGCCAGAGATGTGATTTCCACAGATATACATGGATTTAGGTAATTCTTCATCCTCCCTTAGTGTTGTGTCTGGGAAATTAGGACACATTGTTCTGAGGTGACCTGTGAATGGCCATTCTTGTGACCCCCATGTTTTAATTGTGTTGCTTCCTGAACAGGTCCCAACCCATTGGCTGTAAACCCCACACAGGCAGCTTCCCTTACTTCCCTGCTCTTATTTGGGCCCCTCACTATAACAGGACCAACAATCACCCACTAATCTCACTCTCCAATTTACCCCCTCACTTGACTTTGGTCCTGACTCCTCAATCACATGCTGACTCTGACTTCCAACTCCTTGCATCCTCTGAGCTCTGCTCCCACTATTTCCCGTTCACCCCTGACTTTAAACTCAACATCAAAATCGCCCTCCAAAACCCCTAATTGCCCTTGACTGGTCATGACCACTCCTACTGCAACCCCTCTCAAGCTCCTGATCACTGCTAAGCTCTGGGCTCCATCTTTCTGATCACCAACCAAGGTCCTAACTCGACTTCCGTCCCTCTGACTCCACCTCTGACTGAAGGCCTAAACCAACCCTCTTCTCGACCAAAACTCCTGAAGACCAAATGAAGCCCTGACATAATCCTCACACCCAACTGTAGCCGTCTCTTCCCTCTTACGGCAGACCCAGCCCCAGTTCTGGATGTGCCTGAGACTTTCCCTTTGTGTGCTCCACAATGGTGAGGGAATGTGTACAGAGGCATGTCAATAGTGCCTGACACCTTGGGCCTCGAGTGCTGCTGAATTTTACTGCAGTGTCCCACTGACTGCAATCGTCATTGCAACGTTGCACACGGATCGTCCATCCTGCTTCACTCAGCACCAATGCATTTCTGGGCCCATTAAATCAGAGCAAATATTTGTATCATAGCATTGATCTATTTCCAAGACACAATTAGGATTTTAATCCTGTCCACTTCATTGTGTTGTTATAAGCTTCTCTTCCTTCTTGACCTGTCAACAACTTTTGACAAGGATGGCCTCCCCATTCTCCTCCACTAGATGACTTCTAGCCTTTGCCTGGTCCCATTCTTATCCCATTATGCTTAGACAACTGCTTGCAATGGTTTTGCTTTTGTGCATCTGGAATTGCCCCAAAGATTTTTCTTCACACCATCCTGTTTCTCCT
This sequence comes from Pristis pectinata, assembly GCF_009764475.1. NCBI lineage: Eukaryota > Metazoa > Chordata > Chondrichthyes > Rhinopristiformes > Pristidae > Pristis > Pristis pectinata. The sequence continues at coordinate 14,000,313 of NC_067416.1, forward strand.
TCACAAACTGTCCCTTGGTATTCTCACTTAAAAACATGTTGAATTTTATATGAATGATGATGACATCCAGCACTAACTTACCACCACCTGCTTAGACCACTCTGACCACCAATTTATCATAACGTGTCCGACATCCAGAACAGAGTCAGAAGATATTTCATCTAACCAAATATTGGAAAGAATGAATCCATTGTCTTTGTACCCACCATAACCCCTAAATCCAGACCATCAACTCCATCCCTTTGTCCAGCCATTCACAGTCATGCCCTCTTTGACCATGATCACATCTCCTGTTCCAATTGCACTTCTGCACCATTGCACATCTTTGACACAGCCTCAACTCATTTTCTGCTGATACCCTCGTCCATGATTTTTCGACTTGACCATTTCAATGCATTCCTGACCAACCTGTCCATTTCCCACTCTCCATAAACTTGAGCTCAACCTGCAGTCTGCAGTGCAGTGTTTACATCACAACTCACACAGTTCATCCATTGGTCCCTGAAGTTACTGGGCTACATTGGTTCCTGATCTAACAATGTGTCAATTTTGCTATTCTCATCTTTGTTTTCAAAACTTGCCATGGCTTTGCCCCACCTTACCCTTAACCCTATGACCTTCTGAGATTTCTGCATGCCTACGTCTGATTTCTCATGCTTTCCTTCTATAGTTGCTCTGCCATTGGCAGCCTGCCTTCAATTGATACACCCGTCGTCGTATCTCCTTAAGTGACTTTGTATAAAAACTCTGATAGTCTGCTGTCCCATTGTTCAGAAATCCTGGTGGTTTGGCAACGGGTTCACCGAGATCTGTCTCCTGGGCTCCTTTGAAAGACACCAGGGCCCTGTTTCCCTTACTGCCTTTAAACTCACTGGGAGACTATTCCCCACACTCGCTTTAAAGGCACTCTGCTCTCTGAACTCCTATTTAACACACAGGGGCCTCATTTCCCATGCTCCCTTCAAACTCACTCAGTTGTGTTTCCCACGCTCCCTTTATACTCACCAGATTCACTTGAAACCTTTTTGTACTGCTGTCTTTAAAAAAACAAAGTGAATTACAAGTATGTTGGGGCATTAATCAGAGTAATATCCAATAGTTCGGAAAATCTGCCAACGTTGCATCACTAAAGTTCCCAAGATGCCAGATTATTGAAGTTTTACTATTGATGCAAGTTGTTGATCTTGTTGTTGACCCACTGTTTTCAATTCCAGGTGGTCCTTATGGTTCCATAGGAGTGGACTTTGAATTTGAAAAGCTTCTCTGTAAAATTTTTGGGGAGGATTTTATCGAACAATTTAAAATTAAACGCCCAGCAGCCTGGGTGGATTTGATGATAGCATTCGAGTCACGCAAAAGAGCTGCTGCTCCAGGAAGAACTAATCCACTAAACATCAACTTGCCTTTCTCATTTATCGATTACTATAAGAAGTTCCGAGGTCACAGTGTGGAACATGCCCTTAGAAAAAGCAGGTGAGAATTGACAGAAGTATTTAATACTTAAATTTGTATAGAGTTGGTTTGTTTTGTAAGTACCTCAGCATCCATCAGTTTTCCCCTTCAGGTCTTCTTAGGCAGTCTGTTGGTACTGAGGATAATTTACTTCCATTCTCATTTAGTGGGCTCTGAGGATGACGAGGCAAATGCAGGATTTGCAATCTATTCTGGTGATAACCAGCAGGGTGGATGGGTGAGTAGTTTCTGTGATTGGTCCATTCCTTCTGCCACTAACTCAGGAGCTCTGTAAGCTTCTGATGGATGGCTTCAAGGTTCTCATTGTGATCCTGCATGATCCTTCTCCATTTGGAACAGTCATGGGTCAGAGATTCCCAGGAATCAGTGGGGAGTTTCATTTCATCAAGGAGGCTTTGAGTACATACTTGAAACTTTTCCTCTGCAATCTCTTCCCATGGTAGAGCTTGAAGGAGAATGTCTGTTTCAGTGATGCAAAGTAGTATGTGTAAGTTAGATGATGCATGGCTATATTCACGAATCAGCAATCTAACTAGTGATGTGATAAATCCCAATCTCTAACACCAATTTAATTGTTATTTGCACTTTTATTTATAGTATTATTCAGACTGTCTGTATGAATTTCTGTTTTTTTTTAAATTCTCTTTTATTAGTTTTCACTTTCTATGTCTTTAATGAAGCCCCAAGCTAATTGGGACTGAAATTCCATGAGTTTCTTTAAGTAAGAAGACCCAAGTTAATCCCACTAAATTCTGTGACATAGTGAGGAATTTGGATGGGAGGGTCATTGGATCCTTCATATAGCAGGAGGAAGCAGTGGAAATTTCTTCTTTTAAGAGAAAATTGAATAAATCTTTAAAATGGAGAAAGGCTGAAGTCTACAAGAGCAATGGGGCAATGGGATTATCTTTGGATTGCTCGAACAATGAAATTGCAAGGACATAATGGATTGAATGATCTCTTTCTGCTTTCTATGGTTAGATCTCATTAATAACCACTTCTATAACGCCCTTAAATGCTATATGCCACTTACTGAAAATAAAATTTATTGGGATTACCTCTTCCTCCTACAACTGAATGGCACATTGCTTTGTTACAATCTTTGGAAGCTATTGTCAGCAATCATAACTCTTGATGCCGTGTACTAACATTCTAACTGATGAAGAACAAGACTAACCCCAGTCTGCTTCAATATATTTAGCCTCATGCCTCCCAAGATTGTTATCTTAAAAGATGAGAAGTCCATGTCCAGGCCAAGCAAACACCTGTGGTTTGCGAAATTTATGATTCACCCTCTGCTTTGACTAAGAACACTGGAGTACAGGAGCAGAGGCTAGAGAGAGTCTTTTGCTCGGACTGTTTAGCACATTAGTGCGTATTACTCCCAATCCAATAAGATAGCAACAGGCGAGATGGCCCTTCTTACCTTCCCGTAATCTTTTTTGCTGTCAAAGTTCTCTTCTAGTTCACAAAGAATTGGAACATAGCAACTGGGGAATGGGTTAAGATGCTTTCATCCTCATACTGCTCACTCTCTCAATGGCTATTCTAATTACTCCGACAGTGTGAATTTTGTAAAGTGGTCATCCCAAGGGATGCTAAGGATGAACCCAGATGCAATGAACGCTTTGTTTAAGCCCACAGTTGATCATATTGTCCAACATCTACGTAAGTACAATGTTATTTTTGGGCTAAAAGTTATTAGATGTGATTAAATTTTGATTAAGTTAGTTAACAGAGCAATTTATGCATGCAAATACGTGAGAGCAAGTGTTGGCTTTTTAACCTCTTAAACCTGTTCTGCCGGTCAATGAGCATGTGACATAACCTCATATACCCACCTTTTCCCCATATCCCTCGATATCATTAGTGAATAATAATCTTTCAATCACATATTAGATTTAAACTTAACAATTGACCGATCATTGATTGTCATTTGGGGAAGAATTGCAAAATTTCACTATCCTCAGTGCGTAGATGCGTTTCCCAAAAAGTCGAACTATAGTTCTTCAATCATGCTTCTTTGGCTTCCCAACTAAGGAAGTTTTTTTCTCTCCATTTAATCTATCAGTTGCCCTTAATATCATGAAGTTCAATCAAGTTGCCCTCTAACCTTCTAACTTCAATGTTTTCTTATTTGGGCATCACTGACAAAGCCAGCATTTTTTACCTGTTACCAATTGCCCATGAGGTGTTGAACTACCTTCGTGAACTGTGGCAGTCCTTCCGCTGAAGGTACTCCCACAGTGCAGTTGGGTAAGGAGTTCCAAGATTAAGACTCAATTGCTATGAAGGATCAGTGATATACTCCAAGTCAAGGTGGTGTGCAACTTGGACTGACCTCTAGAATTCAACTCTTTGATCCTTTATTGGATCAAAACTGTGATGAGCCGAGTGGTCTTGGCAAATCATGCATCAGTGTTCATCAATGTTATTGATGAGCATGTTTGACAACAGCTTCTAATATTTTGCTGATGATTGAGAGTTAACTAATTGGGCAGTAATTAGCTGGATTGGATCTCTCCCAATTTTTGTGAAAGGAACATGCCTAGGCAATTTTCCACATCGTTGGGCAGATGCCAATGTTGTAACTGGACTGAAACATCTTAGCTAGTTCTGGTCTTCGGTACTGCAACTGGGATGTTGTCTAATCCCATAGCCTTTGCTGTATTCAGTTCTCTCAGCGGCTTCAGCTGATATCCTTGCTCCAGAGATCATTTTCCAAGCCCAATATTTCATGCCCAGAGCTTTAGCTATGATCCAGCCAGGACTTTGTAAAGGTGGAATATAAATTTTATCCCAGTAACCTTACTTAGCCAGCATTCCAGGGCAGGCATGGTAGTGTAGTGGTTAGCATAACGCTTTTACAGTGCCAGCAACTCGGGTTCAATTCTGGCCACTGTCTATAAGGAGTTTGTAAGTTCTCCCCATGTCTGCATGGGTTTCCTCCAGGTGCTCCCGTTTCTTCCCACATTCCAAAGACGTACGGGTTAGAAAGTTGTGGGCATGCTATGTTGGCGCCAGAAGTGCAGCGACACTTGCGGGCTGCCCCAGAACATTCTACGCAAAAGATGCATTTCACTGTGTGTTTCGATGTACATGTGACTAATAAAGATATCTTATCTTATCTTATCCATTAGCCATTTTGATTATCTTCTGTACCTGTTTTGGACATTTTAATGATCAATGTGCATGGTCACACAAATGCATATAGCTTATGAACTAACTAACACAGACAAAGTCCTTTTATCTAATTGGTAAAGGTTTAGAGACATGAAAATGCATCACCATTATCATTTAAATATCAGTCGCACAGTGGTATCCAATTTTGATATCACTGAATGGAAATCATATCATCCATGTACGGCTTGTCATCATGAAGTTCTCTGGATAAGGGAGCAATAATGTGCAAAGCATGATACATGGTAGATTTCATCTGTCAGCAGAGACAGTACGGGCAGTGACCGATGGAGACATGTCTCTGCCCTGCCTGGTTTTTCTCTCCACATTGATCCCCTACCACCCATTTTCCAATTGGTGATGAAAATTTTAAATTTACCTCTAAGTCCCTAAAATGTAAACATTGTAGGCTATTATAGAAACTGTATAGCTGTGTTACAGCCTACATGTTTCTAATATTCACAAGAATTTGAAGAAATTCCAGTCTCTCCCCCTTCCAAAATGATTTTTCTCATTAGTCATTTTCAATGCCCTTGAGAAAGACACAAATGGTCTTAAATCTCCAGTCAGTGTTCATATTACATTACAGGCTTGCCAAGAAGGTTCAACTCTAATACAATGCGTGCATATTTGTGTTATCTATCAAAATAATAACCAGTATTTAATCTAATACACTTTGCAACTAGAGATACATGTTCAACGTATGGATATAGGTTCAACAGACTTCTGCAGGGAAAGAAAGATGTGAGAGACCCACTATAAATACTCAACCCTGACCTTTGTCTTACAAATGATTACTGACCTTTGTGTGCATGTTACAGCATTTCCTGTTTATATGCGGGAATAACAGAGCAGCTTCATTCCAGTGGGACATTCCAAAACAGGATGATGTATAGTAAAATACATTTAAAGTTTTATCCAGAAATGTAAGAAATTCATTTTAACTCATTATTATGTTTTGAGATTTATCCTAAAACATTTGATGTATTCACAACAAAAAATGTTTTCATAAGCAGACCAACACTGCACTCACAACTTGCTTTTTCTGAGATAGCTTCATGAAACATGTCATACATGTCACAACTAAATGTAAGGTCATTCATATCAAACAATGTCTTGTATTTTAGAGGTGATAATATTGAAATATTAAATTTTCCCTTCAAAGATTCCCTTCAATCAATGAGGGGTAATTAGTTTGTCTATTCCACTGGTTCTGTAGCTTCACATGCATTAATATTTCATAGGGTGAATTTCTTTCTCACTGAGTAATCTTTGACCTAATTAATCTCCAGGCAATGGAACCAACAAAGACCAGGCAAATCCTCAGTGAATGAATGAATAAATCTAATCAATTATATGTATTATCTTCAGATCCATTACAGAGACAAAGGCATTCCTTTACAAATCCATTTGGCCAAAACCAATTTATTAATCATGTTTGCCTTTCTTATCTAAGGTCAAATGAAAATGTAATGCAGAAATCTGAATACAGAAGCTCAACTGTATTTAATGAGGAAGTATTTCTGATGCATCACTTTTTTTCTCCAGTTAATCTCTTCCAGAAGCCTGAGGTTTCAGGTTTAAAGTTCCTGTTCTTGGTGGGTGGATTCGCTGAGTCTCCTTTACTTCAGCAGGCCATTCAGTCCAACCTTGCCGACAAGTGCCGTGTCATAATTCCTCATGATGTGGGACTCACTATTCTAAAAGGCGCAGTGCTTTTTGGGTTGGACCCCACTATCATTAAAGTGCGGCGTTCACCACTGACCTATGGAGTTGGGGTATTAAATCGATTCGTGGAAGGCAAGCACCCCACTGAGAAGTTGCTGGTTAAAGATGGCACTCGCTGGTGTACTGACGTGTTTGACAAGTTCATCACAGCTGACCAGTCTGTGGCCCTTGGCGAGACTGTCAAACGCAGTTATACCCCAGCAAAGCCATCCCAAATGATTATAGTGATCAATATTTACTGTTCAGAAAATGATAATGTTAACTTCATCACTGATGCCAGTGTGAAGAAATGTGGCACTCTTCGGCTTGACCTGACAGGAACTGATTGTCCATCACTGCCAACACGAAGAGAGATTCAAACTTTAATGCAATTTGGAGATACTGAGATAAAAGCAATGGCTGTTGACATTACCACTTCCAAATGTGTCAAAGCTGGCATTGATTTCCTCAATTACTAAAATGTCACAGTCACCCAAAAGCTCTTGTGCCCTAATTCAGAATTATTGATTATGTCTAAAACTGGAAATCATCATTATAGCTCAGATTGGGAGTTCACTGTAAACAAAGTCTAACAATGCCAATCATTTCACCATGCCACTGGAATGCCAAGAAATCTTACCCTAAATGCCACATGTATGCAGAAAGGTGATCAAGTATATCTATACTTACTCAATGTAAATTAAGTTTGCTCTGATTTTAAAGAATAAAAAGGAGAAATGGCATAAAGTTGCCTGGAGAATGCTACTATATATCACAGCCTGCTTGATAGTACTTACTTCCTTATTATATACTGTGCTGAAATGAAGCACAGATATGGCCATGCAGTAACTTAATACATATTGCACTTATTCTGTTGTCAATTTAGATGGACAAAAACTAGAATGTTCAGGATTTTTTCCCAAATAACCAAACCAATGTTTATTTTTATTTTTTGTATATACAGTACAATATTTAAAGCATTGTACATACTTTTATTTCAAGTATTAAAAGTATAAATGTAAAATATTTGATTTTGTTACATTTATTGTCACAACACTGAGTTGCAAAGAAAGAAAATGGTGGATGTCTGATTTGTAATTGCAGCTTTATGCTTCATGTATAATCACATGTATCCTTCAACTTTTGAACCGAAGATGTTAATCTCTCCTTAATATTCTTCCTTACATTGGCTTGATTTGATAAATGCATCATTTTTTCAACTGTGGACAAAATTATCAATTAATATTAGTACAAAATGCTGAATTCCATAAACACTACCAAATGTAATGCACCAGTGATTGCCTTGTCCCTTGGCACTTCCTGATGTAAACACAATTAAAGTAACACATTCCTGACACCGATTGTTGACTTTATTGAATAATATTTACTCTTTTGGGCAGTAATTGTTTTCTAGGGTACCTCAACTAAATGGCTCTTCATCTGTGATCCAAGAAATTGGGATGGTTTTTATTGGTTGACATTGGGATTGACAGGATGGCAACAGTTCTCCTTAATTATTGATAGTGATCCCTGTTCAGGTGATGCTGTGTCATTGTGCTTACTATTTTGAAATTGTCTGAGAAAGTCAATCTTACAGTTCTTCTCTGAAGTTCAACAGCACCATCATCTGGAAGGTTAGGTACTCAACAGCTGAACTTCCTGGAAAATAGAAAACATATATAATAGTAATAATCAATCTTCCCATCAATATCTTTATTTCAAATTTATATTTACTATGGTTGTTCCGCATATAGTGAGTTTGATCTGGCCATTATCAAAAGTCAGCCATTAATACTTTTTCAAAGGCGCTAAAGTACTTCATATTGAATGAGTATGAAGAGAAAGAAGATTGACACACATTTTTTCCTAAATAATAAATTCCAAAAATGTTTCAAGATTTGATTTTAATCTCTCTTACTACCTCTTTCTACTTGTTTTAATGATTCCTTTGTACAAGCTTCAGGTGCAGTAATATTATTTGTTAGTCCCTGTTATATAGACAAAAGCTCTTAATTTTTATACAGCAAGCTTACTACAAGAAGTCACTAACATTCCTGGCCATAAATTAATTCAATATCAATGCCAATAACAATTTTCTAAGCCATTTCAAAAGCATAGTCAGATTAAGTTGATATTCTAGCAAAGTATGGGCTTTGGACCAAGAGCTTCTAAAGGAGGCATTAATAAGGCATGAGATTGTGATGATATGGTTAGAAAGGGAATTCCCGAGTCTAGCAACTAGTGTCCCAAAGGTAGGACCAACAACAGTTCAAAGAAGGGAATGGTAAGTGCATTGGGGTACAGAGTTGGAGATAAAAACCTAGGCTGACATAACGATACGGTACTGAGGGATAGCTGCAATCAAGGATGCTGTCTCTCCGATACATCACTAAACTGAATTCTGTATGTCTTCTCAGGTAGATGAGGGAGACACATGGTATCAGACAAAGGCACAAGGGATCTGAGGCATGTTGGTGACCTGGATCTCAAATCGGCTGGGTGATAGGATACTGGTAGATGGATGTTTTTCTGACTGGAAATCTGTAATGTGGTGTGCTGTAGGGATCAGTGCTGGGACCTTTGTTGCTTGTAATTTATATAAGTGACTTGGATGAGATTGGAGAGGGTATGATTAGTAAGTCTGCAGATGACACAAATTGGTGGAGTCGTAGATAATGAAGAAGGTTGTTTACAGATAGAGTGGGACATAGATCAGCCAGAAAGTTGCACTGGGATAGGAAAACAGAAGAAGGATTTGGGCCTAATGCAGGCAAATAGGATTAGCGAAGAAGGGCATCATGGTCGGCATGGATGAGGTGGGCCTTAAGGGCCTGTTTCTGTGCTGTACGTTTCTATGATTCTATGAAGAGATAAAAACTATCCCTCCCATCTAAGTTCATACTTATCTCTCAATAAACAATAATTACTTGATCAATATCTCACCGCAGATTTTGAGAGAGCTTGCTATGCACGTTGTTATTGTGTTTCCTATCTTACAGAGTGACTTATGTCAAAAATTCTTCATTGCTTGTAAAAATTCTTAAGACACCCTGAGGTCATAAAAAGCACACTATCCATATCTACAAATCTTTCTTTCATCAAAGAGATATTGCAAGAATGCAGGGGGTTAAATTTATTTATTTATTTTTTTAACAGCGTGGTAACAGGTCCTTCCGGCCCAACCAGTCTGCGCCGCCCATTTTAAACCCAAATTAACCTACCCGTACGTCTGCAATGTGGGAGGAAACCGGAGCACCCGGAGGAAACCCACGCAGACACAGGAGAACGTACAAACTCCTTACAGACAGCGACGGGAATCAAACCCCAATCGCTGGCGCTGTAATACCGTCGCACTAGCCGATACGATGGGAGATGCAGTGGATTTGAATACAAGTGTCAGACATTTAACTCTGAGACGTCGTGGATCAGTGAGCACAGAGCATCATGTTATTGGGACTTGGTGTGGCTTACAATAGAGGCAAGAAAGTTTTGGATGAACTCAAGTTTGAGGAGAATGGAAGGTACACAAGAGTTGGGGTAATTGAATCTGGAGATAATAAAAGCATTGTTGAGGTCTTCAGCAAAGAGCCTGAAGCAAAGGTGAAAGTGGGCATCTGTGTTGAAGAAGATGTCTATACAATTGAGCTTCACAATTTATAACCTCTACCATGTACAGAGAAGAGAACATGCACTTGAGGTTTTTATTGTGTTGAAAGGTTTCCTTAGATTTAAGGCAGTATTGAATAGGCTCATGTCAAATTGAACCTTAAAGTTTCTTTTGAACACTTTTTTGACAAAATGCATCATGAAGTTCAGCCCATATGTTATGCCAAACATTATGTCTAGAAATTAGAGTTTATCCATCTTTTTGTACACCCACTCCACATTCCTGAAAATATTCGCAAAACTGGGCAAAAGCACATCAAACCTGTACTGTGGCATTTTGCACAATTCACATGCTCAGACCAGACCACAGAGTTCCTTTTGGGATCCCCATCCTTACAGCTGCCACACCATTGCTATGTTGATCACTGGAAGTGAGTCAGCACTTAAAGAACTCTCCCCAAGGCGACCGTAGAATGGCAGCAGAAAGGGTAAATGTAGAGTCATAGGGTAATACAGCAGGGAAACAGGCCCTTCAGCCCAGCTTGTCCATGCTGACCAAGATGCACATCTAGGCTATTCCCATTTGCCCGTATTTGGCCTATACCCCTCTAAACCTTTCCTATCCATGTACCTGTTCAAATTTCTTTTCAATGTTGTTCCCCAGTGTTTCTGGGACCTGACACCCTCCTTGCATTACAATGAACTGACCCAATTTACTCCCGTGATCTGGATGGATCCAAGGGCATGCAGCTCTCTGTACCTTTCTTTTAAAAAGGCTGTGATCAATTAAGGAAACTCCAATGATTTACCTGACATTATATCGGTCATTGAAAAGTAAGACTGAGAGATGCTGTGTGAAGGACATCAATGTGATGGTATAGACTCTTTAATTGTCATCTGCAATGTGCAATATGCTCCTAGTATTTTTGGAGACACATTCTCCAGATGCTCCAGTTTCTGCCATCGGCAGAAGAAACACGCACCACACAATCTATGACATCATTAGCTGCACGACTGGTGTCAGTAAACACTAGCCACACACTGTGGTGAAACAAATACAAATTCTCCAAGGAGTGTAACTTCATCCAGAAATGACTGCTGGTGTGACTTAACGTGCACAAAACAGCCTTTATGTTCTACTTGCAGATAAAGAGTATTCTCAAATTGATCAAATTCCTAGACACAGGTTCCACATTCAGAAGCTTGTTACCCCTGGAGGCCACCGTGATGATGTTGTCTGACTTCTGCATTATTAAGGTAGTGTAATCTATCCAGTTAGTTGCTCAGAGACCAGGGATATTGCTTGTATCCAGGTTTTATACCTCACTTCAGGTCAGCTGCAAACAGGTACAACATAGATTTTGGAATTACATACAGATAGCTGGCACTCTGAAGATCCCAATAATCATGAGAACACTTTGCAGCACATCGCTACAAGGGCAAGAATAGTGGTAGAGGCTTGTTTCAAGCAGCACTTTTTATGATAGGGAAGACTTTAGTCCTTCTACATGCATTCGAGGGCAACTGTTGCAGGCTTCACACCTGTGGAACATGAGGTCATTGGTTATAAGGGAGAAAGTGCCCTCTGCTGGCAGTGAGAGAAATGGGGCATCAGATGTTTTTAGTGATCCTATTTGCTTTTAGACAGTCTTCTGGACAAACATCCTATTGCTGATACCCAACCGGTGAGTCAAAATAAACTCCTATGGTGAAGATTATTCCAAACTGATTCATGGAGTTAAGTGATTTGGTAAGTTCAGTGTAAAAATGCACAATCATACCAATATGCTAAAAACAAATCAGATCACCAAATTATTTTTTTAACATAGTCTCAAGTGAGAACCAAACAACATAGCCTCAGGAGTTTTAACAGTATTAACAGGAGTTTATTTCTATTAACAAGTGTTTGCTGGGACTTGTGTGCCAGAATATTCAAGGACATGGATAGCGCCCCTCTTAGTTATGTCTGAAATCCTCGATGGACTTTTAGGAGTAGGCAAGTTATCGCTGTGGCAATTTACTTACACCTGGATCCCTCTTGCATTGGCAAAGGTGCTCTCTTCCCAGTAGGTAGTTTCCTCACCTGAAGACATCAGAAAATGTCACTAGACCAAAGTGCCAGTTAAAGGTACCAATGCTGATTCCTTACCTTCTACATCCAAGTGCTACAGTTCACCAGAGTACTGCCATCATTTGTATTCTATCTTAGCATTCCTCGTGAAAGGTTGCATCTTGATCAATGCTTGGTACTTAAGGTGGAGGTAAGTGTGGCTCTGGATGCTGTTAAAAATTCACCTTTTAATTCTTCAAGAAAATCAGGGTCATTGACTTTTGGTAACCAGAAATATTTCTGTTGACCTCCAAATTTTGTCTGGTCTTTCAGCAACTTCAGACTACCTAATATTCAAAAAAAAACTGCAGTAATATCTCCTTTCTGATTGCCTTAAATATGGATTTTTGAAAGACCTCAGTTATAATTTCCTGGGATATTTAATTGCTGGTTCCACGTTAGTATAGGGGTTAGTATCCCCACCTGTCACGCAGGACACAGGTGTTCATTTCCCTGATGGTAGCATTTCCCACGATAGCATAGTGATTAGCGTGGCGCTATTACAGTGCCAGCAATCGGGGTTCAATTCCCACCGCTGACTGTAAGGAGTTTGTACGTTCTCCCTGTGTCTGCGTGGGTTTCCTCTGGGTGCTCCGGTTTCCTCCCACATTCCAAAGACGTACGGGTAGATTAACATGGGTTTAAATGGGTGGTGCGGACTTGTTGGGCCAGAAGCACCTGTTACCATGCTGTATAAATAAAGTTTAAAGTTCTTTAAGAGAAGAGAGAAATTGGAGAAGTCAATAAGGGAATCTGTAGAAAACTCAGAAGATTTCTAATGTTAAGGGTTGCAAAGTTTCTAAATCCAAATAATCCAAATCTCAAATTATTCTGAGTGTTTATCCTTGCCACTCTTCTAAGTATAAATCTGGCCAGGAAACTGTGGGCATTTTGTGAGATTAATACGGTATTATTTTTCTCACATTTACTTACCACACACATAATAAATTGTCGAATTAATAGGGACAAATTAACTGCAACAGAAGTTACCATAGTCAATGCAATCACCACCATAAAGGGAATACTTTTCAATAGATTCAACAACATAAAGGCTGAAATTCTTTGGACATTCTGTCGCTGCATCAGTGTAATATTGTTGCTGTTTCTGCTCACGTTCATTGAAGTCCCTGATCAATTCAGGGCCATTGCTTTTTATAGGTTGGTACAGTTCTATACTCTGCTTTCAAAAACCCTTCGAAAGTAAGTCTGTTTTTGTTTTTGTCCTGGCATGCTTCAAGGTCAATGTATAATGGTTGCAAAAGAAATAAAACTTCACTGAAAGGAATCAGCCATTTGATTTATAAGGGGTAATGTTCAACTTAGACATTATTTTGCCATGTAAATCCAAATAATCCATATTTCCCATGACATGGACAATTTTACATAGATTTCATAGCTTTTACATTAAATGCATTCATCTTTATATATTACCTTAAAGTGATCCCAGATCTCAAATGTGCATTTGATTTCTGAAGAACAGAGCATAGGAGAGACTAATCCGTCTAAAAGTCAGGGACCTGCCAGCTGACAAGGCCATTCAGGGGCTGGGCTGAACACTTAGAAACATAGAAAGCAGCAGCTGGTGGAGATCATTTGGACAATTGAACCTGCTCCACCATGTAACACGATCATGGCTGATCATCCACCTCAATACCATATTCCTGCACCAAGCTCATACCCTACCTTTTGCATCTAGAAATCCATCTGCTTAAAATATATTCAGTGACTTGACCTTTACAACCCTCCCAGTTCCACAGGTTCACTACCCTCAGAGTAAAGACATTTCTCCTCATCTCAGTCCTAAATCCTTGCCCTATGTCCCTTTCTTCAGGATCCCCCAACCAAGGGAAGACGTCCTTCCCACATCCAGTATCTCTGGCCCTGTTCCTTTCAATTAGATCCTTCTTCATTCTTCTCAGCTTTAGCAAACACAAAACTAGTCGACCTAATTTCCTCTCATATGGCAGTCCCATCGTTCCAGGAATCAGTCTGGTGAACCTTTGTTCCATTCCCTGGCAAGGAGACCAAAACTGCACGCAACAGTCCAGGTGCAATCTCAACATATCCCTGCATAATTTCAGCAGGACATCCGTGCTCCTGTACTGAGAACCTCTTACTGTGAAGGCCAACTTACCATTTGCCTTCTCAATTGCTTGCTGCAGCTGCATGTTTGCTTTCAGTGGCTGGTGTTCAAGGACATCCCAGGATATAACTGAGAGAATAGCTAAGGGGAAAGCAGAAATGTGACGCACTTGGATTTTCAGACTTTATTTTTTAGATAAATAAAATCTCACGCCTTTGTGTGTAACACAGTAATGGCATGGATTGAAAATTGGCTGGCGGACAGGAAACTGTGCTGACATGAGGCATGGTAGGAAAGACCAGAAGGCAGGAAATTGGGTGGGGGTGGGAGGAGGGAAATCCTGTGAGCAGGCTATTGCAGATCAGGAGGGGGTGGAGACCTCCTGGATATTGGTGGTGTTGTTGAGGTACATTTATGGGGTGGTTGGGATTCAGACAACTAACTCACTTGGTTTATCCGCCTATATACAGCTCTTTACCTTGATGTTTCATCTCAGTGAATTCCAAGCCCAACATGACATTGAGTTTTCTTCCCCCCTTCCACCTCTTTGCCCGTTCCTTTGGGCAGGTACCATCATCCCAGACTTTTCCCACCTCCAGCATTCCCAATACACCCAGATTCCTCCTTCTGGCTTCCTACCTTATTCATGACAACACTGATGCAACGCTGACTGTCTCAGTTTACACTCCCCTTACTCATTCCAATCCTCCCCCTTCTGAACTTGCAGCATCTGCTCACAAAGGGATGTCCCCAACATTGTCATCCAACCTGTCAAGGATGGTGGTGATGTTGAGGTTTGGCAAAATGACATTCCCTTCACCCAGATTCTACCATTTACTTTCACACTGGGGCAATTTACAGTGAACAATCAACTTACCAACTCGCACGTCTTTGGGACGTGGTGGAAACTGAAGTACCTGGAGGAAACTCATGTGGTCACTGGAAGAACATGCGAACTCCACACAGACAGTCAGAACTGAATCCACTTTCAATGGATTATTGTTCGCAATTCCTACCACCTTCAATGAGACTTCATCATCCGACATATCTTCCCCTCCCCTTTCACCGTTTCGAAGGAACCATTCCTTTCGTGGTCTGCTCTTCCATTTCTATCAAAGACTTCCTTCTCCATGACATCTTCCCATGCAATACCTGCGCTTTCACCTCATCCCTTCCCACCATCCAGGCACCAGTTCTTCCAGGTGCAGCAGCAATTCACTTGCAATGATGCCTACTGAGCCACCCCCTCCCACCCTCACTTCAGTAAGTCAGACCACCAGGCTGTGGTTCTTCTCCCTGCATACAGCTAAAAGGAGAGGATCCTGTACAGAAAGTTGTACAGTGCTAGTCTGAGAAAATAGACGAGCTTCTATATGACTGCTTTGAGTCAGTAGATTGGTCCACATTTAAGGACTCAGCTGCCAGCCTAGATGAGTATGTCACCATCGTCATGGACTTTATCAGCAAGTGTGTAGAGGACTGTGTACCAAAGAGGACAACCTGGGTGTTACCAAACTGGAAACCATGGATAAGCTGGGAGATCCAATCCCTACTGAAGTCTAGTACTGCAGCATTCAAATCAGGTGACCCTGACCTTTACAACAAATCAAGATACGACCTCCATAAAGCTACAAGTGATGCCAAGACAAAACATAAGTCCAAAATTAAGTCCCAGACCAGCCGTCAGTTGTGGCAGGACTTACATGCTATAACGGGCTACAAAACAAACTTGGGCAGCATTGCCGACAACAGCACATCCCTTCCCGATGAGGTTAACGCATTCTATGCACATTTTGAACATAAGGGGATTGGTATGTCACCACTGACCCTGACAGCCTTCACTACACCTGAACCCATGGTCATCGTTGAGGACGTAATATCAGTCTTCCAGAGAGTGAACCCGCGGAAAGCATTAGTTCCAGATGGTGTCTCAGGCCATGTCCTCAGATCCTGTGCAGATCAGCTGACAGGGGCATTTGCAGACATTTTTAACCTCTCCCTGCTTCAATCTGAGGTTCCCCCCTGCTTTAAGAAGACTGTAATCATCTAGGTACTGAAGAAAAACAAGGTAACATGCCTTAATGACTCCCAACCAGTGGCTCTGACATCCACCATCATGAAGTACTTCGAGAGGCTGGTCATGGCACACATTAATTCCAGCCTCCTAGACAACCTCGACCCACTACAATTTGCATACCGCCAAAACAGGTCTACAGTGGATGCCATCTCCCTGGCCCAACACTCAGCTCTGGAGCATCTGGACAGTAAAGACACCTACATTAAATTATTGTTTATTGACTACAGCTCTGCCTTCAATATTATAATTCCAAGCAAACTTGTCACCAAACTCTGAGACCTGGGACTCAACACCTCCCTCTGTAACTGGATCCTTGACTTCCTGACCAACAGACCACAATCATTAAGGATAGGCTGCAACACTTCTGCCACGATTATCCTCAACACTGAATAACACTGCCCCACAAGGCTGTGTCCTCAGCCCTCTACTCTACTCCCGATACACTCATGATTGAGTGGCCAGATTCTGCTCTAACTCCATCGACAAGTTTGCAAATGATACCACTGTAGTGGGCTGTATCTCAAATAATAATGAGTCGGAGTACAGGAAGGAGATAGAGAGCTTAGTGACACGGTGTCATGACAACAACCTTTCCCTCAATGTCAGCAAAACAAAAGAGCTGTCATTCACTTCAAGAACGGGGGCGGTGCGCATGCTCCTGTCTATATCAATGGTGCTGAGGTCAAGAGGATTGAGAACTTCAAGTTCTGAGGAGTGAACTTCATCAATAGCCTGTCCTGGTCCAACCACATGGATGCCACGGCCAAGAAAGCTGACCAGTGCCTCTACTTCCTCAGGAGGCTGAAGAAATTTGACATGTCCCTTTGACATTCATCAACTTTTGTCAATGCACCATAGAAAGCATCCTATCTGGATGCATCACAGCTTGATATGACAACTGCTCTGCCTGGGACTACAAGAAACTGCAAAGAATTATGGACACATCCCAGCACATCACAGAAACCAGCCTCCCCTCCACATACTCTGTCTACTTCTTGCTGCCTTGATAAAGCAGCCGGCATAATCAAAGACCACACCCACCCCAGACATTCTCTCTTGTCTCCTCTCCCATTGGGCAGAAGGTACAAAAGCCTGAAAGCACGTACCACCAGTCTCATGGACAGCTTCTCTCCCGCCGTTGTAAGACTTTTGAATGGTTCCCTAGTATGATTAGATGGACGCTTAACTTCACAATATTCCACATTATGACCTTTCACCTTATTGTCTACCTGCACTGCACTTTCTCTGTAGCTGTGACACTTTACTCTGCATTCTGTACTGTTTTACCTTGTACTACCTCAAAGCACTGTGTATTGAATTGATCTGTATGAATGTTTTTCATAAGTCAAGACAAGTTTTTCACTGTACCTCGGTACAAGTGACAATAATAAATCAATTCCAATTCCAATTCCACTTCTTTTCCCATATTGTGTACTGCATTCCATGCTCATGGAAGAAACCAAATACAAATTGGGTGGCCGCTTTTTGGAGGACCTGTATTTAGTCCACAGAGCTGATGCTCAGCTTTCAGTTGCTTGTCACTTTAGTTCTCCATTTTCCTTCCATACTGACCCATCTGTCTGCAATCTCCAGCACTCTTCCAATGGGGGAACAATGTAAGCTCGAGCATCAGCACCTCATTTTCTGTCTAGGAACTTTGTAGCTTTAGGAGTTCAATAGTGAACTCAACAAGTTCAGTTAATTCAATTTTTTTTGCTTATATCAGAATTGTTCAGTTATAGCACAAAGTTATCTATTGGTAATAAACTTCAGTTTCAAAGTGTTATGTACCAGCAACAAAAGAAACACAAGTCAGGTATAAGTGTTAGATACTATTTTATTAATAACTACTTATGATAATAAGAAAAATAAAAATAAAAATGTTAGAATGTTAGAAGTGAAAATGTTAGAACTTAAACATTAACCCCAAAACTAAACCCAAAGTATGTGTGTGGCAAATTCCCAAACTCCAAGTCCAGGAATAGTTCTCAAAGTTCAGTTCAGCAAGCCATAAGGTGAAACGTGAGCAAAGGCTTCTGCAAAACCACCGTTGACTGAAGAGAAAATGTAGAGAGAAAATAGAGAGAAGTTACGAAATTCCAAATGTTCCACCAATGGAACCCATACGGCACCTCAGTCTCCGAAGGTCTCCATTGCTTTGTTCCAAAGTATCTGCCACCCTGAAAGGCATTCGAATCGTGGCCGTCCACAGAAATACCTGTTTCCTTCTACAGGTTAATGACAAAGTGGACTCCACTGGATTATTCCAAAAATCCATACGTGGATTGTAGTGACAGACACAGTTATTGTTTTTCATCCGTCGATACAGGCACCAGCAGGCAGGGTGTCCCTCTCCCTCTCTCTTCTCTGACTGTTTGCTCCAAAACGTCAGCACATCCTTATCTCCTGTTGTTGTCATAATCACGCCACACACACACACACACACACACACACACACAACACACACACACACACACCCACACACACACACACCAACACACACACACACCCACACACACCCACACAAAACTGTGTTATGTCTTAAAGGGGCATTCACCAAATAGTAACCTAATCCGTAACAAAAGTCAAAATCAAAGTCAAAGTTGAGTCAGGTTTATTGTCATAAGCACATGTACATGCATGCACAGATGCAATGAAAAACATTACCACAGGCACATAGCATTAGAGTCACAACATTCACCAGAAAAACATAAAGTAAACATAAATTATACAAAATTATAAATGAAAGAACACAATTAGAACAAAAAACAAAGTCCATTGTAATACTAAGTGGTCAAAGTGGCCACAGTCACAAGAGATTCTGCAGATGCTGCAATCTGGAGTAACACACACAAAATGCTGGAGGAACTCAGCAGGTCAGGTAGCACCTTTGGAAGAAAATAAACAGTTGACATTTCAGGTCAAGACCCTTCAACAGGTCTAGAAAGGAAGAGGGCAGAAGCCAGAATAAACAGGTAGGAGGAGGGGGAGGAGCACAAGCTGCCCAGTGATAGGTGAGTCCAGGTGAGAGGGGGAAGGCAGGTTGGTAGGCGAGGGGGGATGAAAGGGAGTGATGTCAGAAGTGGAGAGGTGATAGGTAGAAGAGGCAAAGGGCTGAAGGAGGAGGAATCCAGGAGAGGACAGTAGACCAAGGAATAAAGAGAAGGAGATGGGGAATAGATGGACAGGTCATGAGGGCATGAGAGGGGAAGGGGAAGGGGTGAGGGGGCCACAGGAATGAGGGAAAACAAAGGGGGCAAGGGGAAAAAGTGGGGATAAAGAGGGGAGGGGTTATCGGAAGTTAGAGAAATTGATGTTGAGGTCATCAGGTTGAAAACTGCCAAGTCAGAATATGAGGTGTTGCTCCTCCAACCTGCGTCTGGCCTCAACATAGCAGTAGAGGAGGCGACGGATAGACATGTCAGTATGGGAGTGGGAAGTGGAATTGCGGTGGTTGGCCACCAGGAGATCCTGGCTGTTGCGGCAGACAGAGCGAAGGTGCTTGACGAAGGGGGTCGCTCAATCTGTGTCGAGTCTCACCAATGTAGTGGAGGCTGCCACTGGGAGCACCGGATGCAATAAATGATACCATTGAGTGTTTCCAGTATTTTGTGTTTTTATTTTAGATTTCCAGCATCTGCAGTTTTGTGTTTTATTTTCAGGTGTCTCGGTTACCTGCAATCTCCCCCCTCCTGAGCCACCGGGGTCCGAGTTCCCTGGCAATATTCCACAAGGAATGCTGGATATGGAAATGGAACTGGAAGCACAACAGCGACTCACTACAGGCAGAACCTGGACAAACTTTCCAGGTAATATAAACTGACCCAGAAAAAACTGTGAAAGAAAAATGTAATTGAAATTCTGGGCATTTAGTGTGCATTCTCTCTGGAATGGTTCCATTTCAAATTCACAATGCTTTAGACCAATTCAAAAATAATTTGAGCAGATAAAATGCAGCAATATCTTAAGATAAGCTACAAGATTACATTTTGTGTCAATCACTATCCCATTATTTCATGAATTTCTAAACATCTCTCACAGTATAACATTTTTGCTTCACATTTTCTCACTTGCTGAGTTTTAGAATATTGTATAATAATTATACGTCAGCCAACAAAGAAGGCTCTATCAGAATAATATTCTATTTTGATTCAAATAATCAGTTTCAAATATAAGTCTTTGTGGGTGAGGATAGATTGCATCATTCTCCTACAAGAAGAATTACATTCATAATCTTTTGTTTTCCATTACTTGAAGGCAGCCATTTAGTATTAAATTATCAAAATGACACAACATGACATTCGCTGATGAGCAGCAGTACAGCTAAAGCAAGCAATTTTCATCTGGAATAGGACTTTGGTTACAACCTCCAATGATGATCTTCAAAGACACAAATCTATAGGCAGCATAATACGTAACCTTTACAAAATAGCAAATTTGCATTAAACATGGTAATATCAGCTGTCACACACAGAGCAACTTAAGTTATATTGCTGGGATAATAAAACACAGCATAACATCTTTAATGACCATTTGGAAGATTTTGATGATAGGTTGTGAATGTGAATAAAATGCAGCAAAACAATACACCATAATTATTTCAACCATTATGCATCTAACATCTCGGAAATAATAATAAAAAAGTGCTGAATACAAATCTATTACCTGAGGATTGAATAGCGTGTTGGGTTGAATCCAGCTGTTACCCATATATCTAGGAAATTAAATAATGTCCTTCAGTGTAAACATTCAAATGTGAAATACAACAGTGGAAATGCATCATGAAAACCAAAACCAGTGGGTTGAGAGAAAAAACAGCCTGATTGTGGTACTGAAATGAGGAGGAATATCCTTCTCTTACAACAGAGTGCAAATGCAAGTATATCCACTAACCAATTAACTTTCCTGGTTAAGAACCAGAATACCTAGTATTAACTGTTAGAACATAGAACAATTACAGCACAATTCAGGCCCTTCGGCCCACAAAGCTGTGCCAAACATGTCCCTACCCTAGAAATTACTAGGCTTACCCATAGCCCTCTATTTTACTCAGCTCCATATACCTATATAACAGTCTCTTGAAAGACCCTATCATATCAGCCTCTATCATATCAGCATTGTCAATAACTCACATCAGTCTGGCACTTTTTTTTAATATTGATCATTATCATACTGTTTGGAGGCAGTGAAGGATCACATTCCACTGAATGGTGTGAGGGCATTAAAAGTTTATGGTCTTTCTGACGGTTGTTTCAGGGCTGACATAATTTTATTAGTCTTCGTTTGTCGTGACATCATTCACACAGCAAGTGATTAGGAAACACAACATTTTAGGAAGCGAATAAATTATTCAGAGGGGTTTCGACTAACCCTGAAGTTAAATTTGTAATGTGATATCTTACGTAGAAGTACCATCCATTCTGGCTCCCTCTCCACTCACTGCTCCAGAAAGGTGAAAGAAAGGAAATGATTATGAAATACAGTCATTCTTAACAGTCCAAGCTTTACAAGAAAGACATTTTAATGCAGATGACTCCTAATTCCTCTTCAGCCAGTGGTTCCCAATAGACCTGCAACCACTGCCAAGTTTAAAGTTTTAAATTAACAGCTTAAGGTATGACCATATCCTACATCATATGGTACAAAGAGTTCTAGACATACATCATGCAAACAAACCTTTGGTCCAAATGGTCCATGCTAACCAAGATTCCCATTAAAGCTAGTCCCACTTGTTTGTGTTTGGCACATATCCCTCTAAACCTTTCCTATCCAAGTATCCAAGTGCCTTTTAAGTTCAGTCCAAGTTTGTACATTACAAAAGAGACAAGGTTCATCAAATTAATAAAGGCTTTCTTTCTATTTATACATATGATCCAATGCCTTGAATTTTATTAAACTCACATGTAGATATGAGTGAATATTTTGCCTTTCTGTTCTTTAAATGTTTAGTGACGGAGAGTGGCAGTCGATGTGTACATGACCACATATTAAATTGTAACACACTGTTGTGTGTGTGCTTAGATTCACTGCATCTAAACTCTTGTGTTGAAGAAACGTGCCAAGGTCACAACAGGACATGCTAGTTAATGGACTGTCACAAGTAACTTACAATGATGCAATTTAAAATATAACTATGTTTATATATTTTGGGGTGATTTTGCATTGCAATCACACAGATGGTTCTTTATATTTTTTTTGCTAGATTCCCAATAGTGGGTAAAGCTTCACACATATCATCAAACTGAACACCTGGGGAGCTTCAGGTGTTATAGTTGGAGATAACTACAGTTTGTTCCATGTATTAGTTGGCTTGTTTATTTTCAGTGCTCTGCTTTTGTTACTTTTGGCTGCTTCTCTTCCCGACATTGTGAGGTGTGATTGGTAAATATTGATCAGGTGGGATAGGATGGGTATTGAATGTCTTATATAACTGAGATCTCCTCTTCTTCTCCTTCTCCTCAGGCAGTCCCTTGGGATCCAGGATGACTTACTTCCACTCTAGTGTTGTGGGTTCTGAGGTGACAAATGAGGCCAGCCTGAACACCACAGTCCGTAACAGGCCAAACGGTCCAGGTACAAAACACTTGTTTTATCAGTCAGACACAGGGACTTGTGTTATGTAAACCCTTATACTTAGAGACACAAGAGACACCTGCCTTCTCTTTATTTCATAGCAAAATTATTTCATTTACTAACAAACAACTCTGGAATGATGATTTTCATGGTATGTTCATTGTAACTTACTTTTCTCTGTTCACTTACCAGATCAGAGGAGGGATCTGAAATGTGATCTACTGATGCTTTCAACCAGGATTTCCTTCTTAAATTATCTTAATGCTCATTTTTAAAGCCAAATATTACTCTTAATTTTCATGATTCAGCGGCAGTTTTTTTCTACAAATGAGCATGTAGCATCAAAAGGTAAGAAGAAGTGCTGCTCTTCTCTAAGTGTTTCTGTTTATTTTCCCTGTAGCTCCTTAAAGCCTCCTCAATAATCCAAAGGATGAATTGAGTAAGCATGTGAGAGTATCCAAGATTGCTGGTAATTTAACGAGTTACTGAGTGGAAAACATATTCGGGATAATAAATTTCACTGTGGATTTCAGTCTAGAATTGAGATGCTTCATCATAAGCTGGCCTCCATAAGATCTGATTCCAAGTGCAGAAACTCAAGAGTTTAGTCTAATGACCTGACCTAAGGCCAATGGAACCCGACCATCTATTTCACATGGTCAGGCTCAAGTTAGTTTGAATCAGCTGTGGTTGTATGGGGTTTTAATTTTAATAACCAAGTGGACTTCTGTTCTGGCTAAACAAAACTTTGGGCATTGAAGCAAGGAGACAGGTAAGGCCATGTTGCCTGGACGAGGTTGTCCTTATTTAAAACTATTTTATGACAGACTTTCTAATAGCATTTTAAGTCTCAGCTGCAAAGAGCAGGGTAAATTATACAATAGTTTCTGGACTATGAATCCAAAAGCAATACATCAATCTCCTAATAAATTTTGGCAGTTAATTTGATAGAATACCATGATACTGATTTCAATACTTTCCAATTCTGACACATGGGAATATGCTCCCACACATGTCCTTCCCAATCTATGTAATGGCAATATCCATAATTTAAATAAAGTCTGAGATACATCTCATAACTAGGTATGCATATCAAGGATGGAACAGATTGGAGCTACTCAGGAGATATGCCCTAGAAAATGATGCCACATGAAAATGAGGGCTGGAATTACAATGCACAAGGAACCTGCGCCAAATCGACCTGTGAACCTAAAATTCTTGTGTGCATCTCATTAACAAGATCACAATGCTTAGCCAGTACTAATTATGCTCTTTAGTGTACTATCAGGGAGTGGAATTCTGTGGGACCTTGGCAGCAGTGGAACCCAGCTGTTGCTGATTGAAATCACACCTGGACTTCTTAAAGGGAAGTGTTTTTTGGAAAGCCCAACTCAAAGTATGGTAGATCATGTGCAGGAGCAAGGGGGCTCAGTAATAACAGATGACTTAGATATCGATGGAGATGATCAAACACCCTTTGCTAATCCTCCTCACATCCCACTTTCCCATCATTACACAATCCCTGCTGGTTTACAAACACACACACTGTGAAACAGATAGTAAATTGCTTTATTCTGCTTGATCCATTGATATTAAAGGCTACTTGAAGGAGATTCTGATATCTTGGGCAACTTTCTTCTGTCAGCCACTAAGGCCAAACATCTCCATGAATAGTCATTTATTTCATTACAGTTTAAGGTGCTTGAAATGGTTGCCACATTTGCACACATAGTAAATACATGTAGGGGAAGATTTGTTTTTGGTGTCAGCACTAAGTGCCTGTTGGTTAGCTCCATGGTCTTTTAAGTACAACCAGCAGTCGATGCTCATGTATGGATTTAGGTCTGGCAACCAAAGTGAAGTTCTCCTCCAAAGTGTTTTGAGAAATTTCTCAATGATAGGAAATGTCCTGATATAAATGTACCAATGCCTAATCTGGTGCACTATTTGTGCTCACTCATTTATACAACCGTTGTACCATTCTGATATGACACATCAACCAGGCCTGAGGCAGAAGATCCTGATGTTCACGGGCATTTAATTACAGTTCAAATGATGCTTAAAAATTAATGAAAATAAAACTTGAAATAAGATTTACCTAATTACATTGCAAGTACCAGAAATTGCACTCAATATTTGGATTCAGTAAAACTCAAAGGAAAACACATATTTGTGCTTACCTTTTCAGTCAAGGTTAGTGACCACCATCAAAGGCCCAGTGGCAGACTGAGGAGTGCATCCAGCTGCTCAGCTCAGCACATGTGTGCTCCATCCCCGGGCTCAGTGCTGAGTCCAGCAGCACTGCAGGAGGCCACATGCACTGGATCCAACCTCCAGTTCATTCCTGACTTCCACATTCCAATGTGCAGGCATTGAGATTGACAACATTCAACTATTGGTATTGGTTTATTATTGTCACTTGTACTGAGGTACAGTGAAAAACTTGTCTTGCATACTGATCATACAGATCAATTCATTACACAGTGCAGATACATTGAGTTAGTACAGAGTGCATTGAGTAGTACAGGTAAAAAAAATAACAGAGGACAGAGTAAAGTGTCACCACTACAGGGAGTGCATTGAAGGTAGACAATAAGGTGCAAGGTCAAACAATGTAGACTGTGAGGTCCATCTCATCTTATAAGGTTCAATGGTCTTATCACAGGGGGGATAGATGCTGTCCTTGAGCCTGGTGGTATGTACCCTCAGTCTCCTGTATCTTCTGCCTGATGGGAGAGGAGAGAAGAGAAGACAGAATGACCCAGGTGGGTGGGGTCTTTGATTATGCCGGCTGCTTCACCAAGGCAGCGAGAGCTATAGCCACATTTCTCTACAAAACTTCTGGCTGAAGAGCAGGATGATCTTGATACTGTGCTTTTAAGTTGAGAGATATACAGCATTTAGATAACTTCTGAACCAGTTTGGATTCATAATGAACTGGTAGGTCCATGCTGGTTCCCAGGGAAACAATCACAATAGTCCTGCTCCCCCCTTCTTATTTCCCAAAACTCCTGAAATCTTACTTTCTCTCACAGATGCCCCTCAATTCACCTTTGATTTTGTTTTTCTTAAGCATTAACTTACACCACTGTTAGTCAAGTAACCAACCAGCACATCCTTTGGGCTGTGGGAGGAAACCAGAGTACTCAGGGGATGGTCACAGGGAGAACGTGCAGACTCCACTAGACAGCGCCGGAGATCAGGATCAGACCGGGGCTGCTGGAGCTGTGAAGCAGCAGCACTAACTGCTGCATCACCGTGCTTCCCTTTGTCCTATTCATCTGCCACCCCCATCCTCTCTGCAAGCTCTGCACTTCTCTATTTGTTTCCATTCTCTGAAGCAGGACTTCCAAGTGTGATTATGGGAAAGAGTGATAGCTTGCCCTCTGGTGGGGAAGTACAGTAATGAAAAAAAAAGGCATTTAAATTTGTTTCACATCCCACATACAATCCAGAAACAGGCCCTTCGGCCCACCATGTCTGTGGTGAATATGATGCCAAATTAAACTATTTGCCTTTTACCTGTACATGACCTATATATCTCCATTCCTTGCATGTTCATGTGTCTATGCCTTAAACACCACCATTGTATCTACCTCCACCACTACCCCTGGCAGCACATTCCAGGCACCTACCACTTTCTGTGTAAAAAATATGCCCCGCACATCTCCTTTAAACTTCCCCTCCTCACCTTAAAGCTATGCCCTCGAGTATTTGACATTTCTACCCTGGAAACATATTCTGACTCTTATAATTTTATAAACCTCTATCAGGTCTCCTCTCAGTCTCCAACCCTCCAGAGAAAACAACCCAAGTTTGTGCAACATCTCCTTATAACTCATACCCTCTAATCCAGGCAGCATCCTGGTGAACCTCTTCTGCACCCTCTCCAAAGCCTCCCTGTAACGAGGTGACCAGAACTCCACACAATACTCTAAGCAGCCTAACCATAGTTGTACATATAACAGGCAAAGATGCATGATTTGACTTGTTATGTTTGTTCTTCATCAAGAGACAAACTTGGCGTGAGTTTAACATCTGAACATTTTTTATTAACCAACAACAGGCGGCTTGCTTTCCCTCTCTTTTTACAGCCATTTCCTGTTCCCCCATGTGACCCCTTGCATTGCCTGCTGGGAACTGTAGTTCTTTATTATAACTAGATAAGAACACATGACTCATTTTGATAATCTTTTTATCGATGCTGCATTGGATTAGTACTGATGCAGTTATTACTGGTTTTGTTTTACACAGTATGTGCAGGAGTATTAGTAAACAGAGTGAGCCTGTTTTGTGTTTTGTAATTGTGTTTCTGGACATTTCATGGCACATTCACTGCTTTAGGATCTCTGTGGCCTTTTGTGGAGAGTGAAGGTGGCTGAGTGTGTATCTGCAGGGATTATCAAAACACGTTGGTGTTTTGACCTTCTAGAGATTTGGTAAATCATGAGGGGCATGGACAAAGTGAACAGCCACAGTCTCTTCTCCAGAGTAGGGGAGTCCAAAACTAAAGGGCGTAAGTTTAACGTGAGAGGGGAAAGAATTAAAAGAGACCTGAGGGGCAAGTTTTTCACGCAGAGGGCGGTAAATGTATCAGTCTGCCAGAGAAAGTGGCAGAGGTGGGTACAATTATGACATTTAAAATGCATTTGGACAGGTACGTGGCTAGGAGAAGTTGAGAGGGATGTGGGCTAAACGCAGACAAATGGGGCTAGCTCGGGTAGGCAACTTGATCTGCACGAGCAAGTTGGGCTGAAGGGCCTGTTTCCGTGCTGTATAGCTCTACGATTCTATGGTGGTACTGCTAGGCTGGCATATCATTTGTGTAAAAAAAATCAAAGCTTCAGTCTTATATCTGTCTCTTTCTGTCTGTCTCTCTCATTGCACTCTGGTGAATTGCCAAGTTCCCTTCAAGAAAGAGGTCCAGCTCACTTATGGCTCTCCTGCTCTTAAGCAAAGCTAAAGTCAATTACTTTGATTGACATGTGATCTGCAAGTGTCTGGTCCTCTCCTTTGTACTGGGTGTTGGGGTTTCATCAGGGCCAGGGTGCACCAATGGCAGGCTGAGGTAGGTTACATCATCGGGCAGATGGTCAAACATGAAAAACTGGCCAACAGCTTCCAAAATTCAAATGCACCCTGAATATAGGCTTATGTCAAGCACCCACACTAAGAGTGGTGAAGAAAGCTTTTGGGATGATGGCCTTCATCAGTCAGGGCATTGAGTTTAGGATGTCATGGTGTGGTGGTACAAGACGCTGGTGAGGCCACACTTGGAGTATTATGTTCAGTTTTGGTCACCCTGTGATAGGAAAAATGGTATTAGACTATAAAGAGTGCAGAAAAGATTTACAAGGATGTTGCTAGGACTTGAGGGACTGAGTAAGAGGGAAAGTTTGGAAGGTCTAGGACTTTTTTCCTTGGAGCGTAGATGAGAGGTGATCTTATGGAGGTGTATAAAATAATGAGGGGCATGGAGAGAGTGAATGCATTTTCTTTCTCCCAGGGTTGGGGAATCAAGAACTATAGAGCATAGGTTTAAGGTGTGAGGGGAGAGATTTAATAAGAACTTGAAGGATGACTTTTTTACACAGAGAGTGGTATGTATGTGGAATGAGCTGCCAGAAGAAGTGGTTGAGGCAGGTACAACTTTTAAAAGACAGTTGGACAAATATATGGATAGGAAAGGTTTAGAAGGTCATGGGCCAAATGTTGGCAAATGGGACTAGCTTGGATGGGCATCTTGGTTGGCATGGACGAGTTGGGCTGAAGGGCCTATTCCCGCGCTGTATGACTCTATGACTCTATGAGTAGGAGTGATGAGAGAGGGAAAGTGTCAGTGTTCTGAAAAGGGAATGGGAATGGATCCTCACTGCTCCAGGCTGTATCTTCCCCTCAGTCACCATCAGAAATTGCAACATGTACTCTTCATTACTCCCTTCCTTACCTGACAGCCTGTGGGCCTTGCTCCAAAGGAGAGAAAAAGATGGGAGAAAAGATGGAGGAAGATGGAGAACAAAGCAAGAAGGAGATTTAGAGACAGAGACTGAAACAAGAGTAGAAAGCGAAACAAAGAGAGAGTCAATTGAACAATAGTAGCAACGTGTGGACATGGATCGTATTCCCCAGTGTCACATAAGCATTGCCAAGGGCGATCCGCTGGTTTATTTATAGTTCCTTCTCTCATTTAGACTGCATTCATACCATAAGTATATGTATTTACCTCAAAGGCATCAATACAATATTTCCAATCTTGTTAGCAGACTGAGAAATACATACCAACTGAATTCTCTCTCTTTTTACAGATAGATCGTTTGCATCTTTATCTCCTGTTCACCAGCTGTACAGCTACACACAGTGTTTTCAAGGCTCTCTGACAAGGTATTTATAATGGTTGGTACAATACATTGATGGAATAATGCCCAGGTTTAGAATTATAGATCCAAGAGTGGAATGCTCAGTGGAAGTACAGACTCTCACACCATTTCCCTCCGTTTAACAATATTTACAATAAACCAGACACATTTCAAAAATCCTTCAAGAGAGCTGTATCAATTGTTAAGTCATGACATGGAGATGTTCATCACATTGCCAACCTGGTACAATTCATGAAGATTTATTCTTTTCCGTTTTTGAATGGAAACACAATAGCTTGCTGCAAACTGCAAAAGGATTTATTGCAAGAAAGAGTTGGAAGGCAAATGATGAACTGACAAGTATAAAGGGTGCAGTTGCATAATTGGCACAGGCTGAGCATGAATCAGGAAAATATTCTTGCCATTTTTCATTCTATAGTTTGATGAGCTGAACAAAAGTAGATTGAGTTTATACAATTGAAAAATGCTGAGGGCAATCAGAGAGAATAGCCGAAGCCACTTTCTGTTGGCAGAATAACACAGAAGAGAAACAACTGAGGCACAGAACGTGCAATTCTGCTCAGTTAGTGCCAGCAACTGAGTGAAGGCAGCTATCTCCTCCATTAGCACAACCAGAACACCACATCCAAAATAATTTTTCGGATGCCCATTACATACAAACATGTGAGTTGGAAGCACAATATGCCCCTCAAACCTGTTGCATAATTCAATATCAGGGCTGATCCGACTGTAGCCTCAACTCCACATTCCAATCTGCCCACAGTAACCTTTCTAACCTTTGCTTATATAATATTTCCCTCGAAGTATTCAAGAGCTCTGTTTCCATAAACAGCGTCAACTGTTTATTTCCCTCCATAGATGCTGCCTGACCTGCTGAGTTCCTCCAGCATTTTGTGTGTGTTGCTCTATTTCCATTATTCCATCTACTTTAATAAGAACATGAGAAATAGAAGTTAGAGTAAGCCTTATGGTCCTTTGAGCCAACTCTGCCTTTCAATAAAGGAGACAGGTCCCACTCTGTCACCAATATCTCAGCGGTGGAACATCATTTCACAGCTTCAGTAAGTTTCAGTTATCTCTCTAAAGAAACTCATGTCCAAGGTAAGGATAATTTAAATGATGCCAGGTTTTATCAGAAGTTAATTGAGGGAATGCCTGTAAGATGAGGTGAATTTCAGGCCTCGATTTTAACTTCTGTTGCCTGGGTGGGCTCAGATCTTTGACTACAGCCGGTGTCTGATGGAGAACAAGTGGGAAAGACATTCAGGGCATTTACTCTAGGGTTGAACCTCATTTGATTGCTGGTCTACCACAGGAAGACCAGCTTGGTTGAAGTGGAGTAAAAGGAGAACTGACTGGGCATCATTCACCTCTTTGGGGCTGATTTTAACTCCTTCCTTGCCTGGTGGAGGAGGATGTCATCCTATGCCCCTGTAACACCAACAGCAGCCTTCGGTTGGAATTGAGAGCTGGTGGGGAGGGGGAGGGGAGCAATCAGAAGATGGAGGTGAGGAAGTGAGGAGGGGCAAAGCAA
Source organism: Pristis pectinata (assembly GCF_009764475.1). NCBI lineage: Eukaryota > Metazoa > Chordata > Chondrichthyes > Rhinopristiformes > Pristidae > Pristis > Pristis pectinata. The sequence continues at coordinate 14,031,033 of NC_067416.1, forward strand.
TCTAAATTGGGGTCCTAAACTTTTGGCCTTGGGAGGTCCCATTTTCCTGTCAGAGCAGAAGCCCACAGGCTGAAATTGTTCCTGGCACTTCCATCCATGTGAGTTCCAATTTCACTGAGACAGCCAGGCACACTCAGTGACAGTTGTTGCTCAACTAATCTCAGTGTCACAAAGTTATACTGTGCACATGAGGCGTGGTGCCACACTGAACCAGAGCATTGCTTTTGCATTAATTAACGGCCCCTTGCCTGGGAATCTGAGGCATCCATCTTCCTCTAGCTGGGTACCTTCTTTAACATTCCATTATTACTGATCATCCTTCCCCCTGCCCTCAGTGTCCGCCTCCACGTTCAGCTGCCTGGTCTCTCCAATAGTCCTCTCTCCAAACAGAAGTATCCCAACCGCAGCCAGTGGAGCTGACCCAAAACGTTGACTGCCTGCTTTTCTCCACGGATGCTGCCTGGCCTGCTGAGTTTCTCCGGCATCATCCTGTTTTTCACCTAGATTCCAGCATCTGCAATCCTTTGCTTCTCTACATTGTGAGAAATATTGTTATAGTAAATAAGAGTGAGTTAGTTGATTATCAATAAGATTTGCCAAGATATTATGGCCATTGTATATTCATTGTCTGTGTTGTAGCCAGTTCTCTTTGACACACTGGGTTGCAACATACATTAACTTACTTTAACTTGATAAGGAGTTGAGGATGATGCCGCCTAAAGTCTTTTGCTTAACTAAGTGCCCAAGGTCCTGAGTTGGTGCTTGGGCTGAGGCAAACCCATCTTGCCACCTGTCTTCTTACAATTAGATGGGTGCAGTGAAACTTGTGATTAATTTCCCTGCCTTGTTGCCAAGACTGAGTTGCCCCCACTGCTGGTAGCCAGCACATTCCACCTGTAATGGGTTGTGTGTCTATTTTATGCAATAGCTTTCTGATTCTTATGGTAACTGTCACCGCTCTGTGAACCAATGAACCATCCAATTCCACAGCCTTGTCGAGGTAGCTGGTATCGAAGTTGAGGAAACTTCTTACTTCCCTTTGATGTCCATTGACTTCGGTTTTACCAGGGTGCCTTTACTTAATCTGACCATGGGCCCGCAAACAGTCACTAAGCTTCTTTTTCTTCTCAGATGCAGCAACCCCAGTTCAATGCTGACCTCTGGTGCTGTTTGCACATTCTCCCTGTAAACGTGTGGGTTTCCTGCAGGTACTCTGGTTTCCTCCCACACTCCAAAGACGTAGGTTGGAAAATTAATTGGCCACTGTAAGTTGCCCCTAGTGTGTGGGTGAGTGGTAGGGTGTGGTGGTGGGGGGGGGGTGGGTGGTGGGATTGACGAGAAAGTGGGGATCACAAAAAGGGATTAGTACGAGTAGCTGTTCACTAACAATAAAGTGACATTGTCTGATACAAGACCCATATTGACATTGTTGTATTAGCCATTACTGTTAGCTGGGTGTTGCTCACCCTGAGTAAAGGATGTTTGCAGATGACAATAAAATAGATGGTGGTGTTGACAGTGAAGATGGTGATCAGGATTTACAGAGGGATCTTGATCAGCTGGGTAAGTGGGCCGAGGAATGGCAAATGGAGTTTAATTCGGATAAATGCGAGGTGTTGCATTTTGGGAAGTCAAGTGAGGGTAGGACTTGCATAGTGAATGGTAGAGCCCTGGGGAGCGTTGTAGAACAGAGGGACCTAGGAGTACATGGTTCCCTCAAAGTGGCATCACAGGTAGACAGGGAGGTGAAGAAGGCTTTTGGCACACTGGCCTTCATCATTCAGGGTACTGACTATGGAGGTTGGGATGTTACATTGCAATTGTACAAGACATTGGTGAGGCCGCATTTGGAATATTGAGTAGAAAGAGTGCAGAGGGGATTTATGAGGATGTTGCCGGGACTCGGGGGACTGAGTTATGGAAAGAGTTTGAGGAGGTTGGGACTTTTTTCACTGGAGTGTAGGAGAATGAGGGGTGATCTTATCGAGGTGTATAAAATTGAGGGGCATAGACAGGGTGAATGCGCATAGTCTTTTTCTCAGGGTTGGGGAATCAAGAACTAGAGGGCATAAGTTTAACGTGAGAGGGAAGAGATTTAATAGGAGCCTGAGAGGCAACTTTTTCCTCCAAAGGATTGTCAGGATATGGAATGAGCTGCCAGAGGAAGTAGTTGAGGCAGATACATTAACAACATTTAAAAGGTACTTGGACAGGTACATGGATAGGAAAGGATTTAGAGGGATATGGGCAAAACACAGACCAATGGGACAAGGTTAGATCAGAATTTTGGTTGGCATGGATCAGTTGGGCCAAAGGGCCTATTTCCGTGCTGTATTACTCTATAATTCTATGTTTGATTCAAAGGTGCATCTTGTTCCTGGCTTTACTAAGCAGTGCTGTAGAAGAACTTAGAGATGCCACAAGCCATGAGGAAAGATTGGTTAGACTGAGAACATTGTCTTTGGATCAGAGGAGGTTGAAGGGTGATTTATTTGAGGTGAGTACTACAATGTGATGCCTAATGACGGTAAATAGTAGGAACCTCAGTGCATGTTGATAAATTCAGGGCTCAGAGTGGTGTAGTCTAGAACTTAATTGGTGAAGGGGTGGTAAAGACAGAAACTCTCAGCACACTTAAAAGTGCCAGCATGGTCACTTGATGTGTTGTAGCTACAAAGTGCGATGAGAGAGAGAAGCAAGTTTGGTCAGAACGGTTCATTTTTGGCTGATATGGTCACAAAAGACCAAATGAATTCTTTCTGTGCCATAAATTTCTGTGATTCCATGATCTCCCTCATTTCTGTTGATTGCAATGCCACTTCTGAAAACTTCGCCAAAGCCTTCAGAAAATTTTGGTCAGCTGTTGCCCTGAACAACAATTCATCAGCATCTTAACTTTGCATTTGCTCAGACACTATTTTTTGGTCACTCTCCATCAACATAAAATCTATTAAGTATTGTCTCATTTCTTTCACCACCACTCAAAGTCAGGATGTTATCCAGTTTGTGTAGACCTTGCACTGAGCAAATTAGCAGACACATTTCCTGGATGACAACTGTAGCTACACGTCAGAAATATTCATCCCTGTGAAGCAGATTGGTTGAAAAACATTGAATGTGTAAATTCACATGTCTAGAAGCTCATTCCTAGCCATTGGCAATTAAAGCCCTTATGAGGTAGTGGCAGGACATTGTACTCTGTCTCCATAATTCACTTCAGTAGATTTCAGTGCTGCTGATTGGGGATGAACTTCCAAACTTTCTATGAGCCAATTATATTTATATAATTTCTCCACCAGGTGTCACTGCAGACCCATTTTTCATGACCATTAAGAAAAGGGAACAGGTATTAATTAAATGAATGCAGGTGTTGTCACTGCTCTGAAACAATTGGTTTGAAAATATCAGTCTGGGAAATAAAGCAAATAACTGAAGTATAAGATTGAAAACAAGTATTCAAAAGTATTAAACTTTAAGCCAGAGAAAGAATAATAAAGAAATAAAAAAACACTATCTAATAGGAAAGAATAAACTGAGAGTAGAAAATGGAATCAACACAGAAGTTTTGATTATTTGGATCAAAGGTCTTGCTGTCATTTCCAGTGGATATTGAACACATCACTGACAAATGTTCCTTCAAGAGTTATCTTGTGCCCCACAAGGCTGCGTCCTCAATCCTCTACTCCCTATATACTCGTGACTGTGTGGCCAGATTCTGCTCTAACTCCATCTACAAGTTTGCAGATGATACTACCATAGTAGGCCGTATCTCAAATAATAATGAGTCAGAGTACAGGAAGGAGATAGAGAGCTTAGCGACATGGTGCCATGACAACAACCTTCCCTCAATGTCAGCAAAACAGAAGAGCTGGTCATTGACTTCAGGAAAGGGGGCGGTGTACATGCACCTGTCTACATCAACGGTGCTGAGGTCGAGAGGGTTGAGAACTTCAGGTTCCTAAGAGTGAACATAACCAATTGCCTGTCCTGGTCCAACCACGTAGATGCCATGACCAAGAAAGCTCACCAGCACCTCTACTTCCTCAGGAGGCTGAAGAAATTTGGCATGTCCCCTTTGACACTCATTAACTTTTATAGAAAGCATCCTATCTGGATGCATCATGGCTTGGTATGGCAACTGTTCTGCCTGGGACTGCAAGAAACTACAGAGAGTTGTGGACACAGCCCAGTGCATCAGGGAAACCAGCCTCCCCTCCTTGGACTCTGTCTATACCTCTCACTGCCTTAGTGAAGCAGCCAGCATAATCAAAGACCCCACCCACCCAGGTCATTCTCTCTTCTCTCCTCTCCCAACAGGCAGAAGATACAGGAGCCTGAGGGCACATACCACTAGGCTCAAGGACAGCTTCTATCCCACTATGATAAGACTATTGAATGGTTCCCCTATACGATGAGATGGACTCTTGACCTCACAATCTAACTTGTTTGACCTTATTGTCTACCTGCAATGCACTTCCCTGTTGCTGTGACACTTTATCCTGTATTCTGTTATTGTTTTTACCCTATATTACCTCAATGCACTCTGTACTACCTCAATGCACTGTGTAATGAATTGATCCATAAGGACGGTATGCAATACATGTTTTTCACTGTACCTCGGTACAAGTGACAATAATAGACCAATACCAATACCAATACCCGTGTATGCAATCCAAACGGACTCTGATCAGTATACTTTGTTTCTTGAGATCTCAGGCAAACTGTTGACCTCTTCTCGTTTGTGCTATGAATCTGTGTAGGCAAATGGTCTACCTTAGGTAACAACTGATCAGAAAACTAACACTCAGAGAGCAAAATAATTTTCAGTGAGTTGTATTATTGTTTTCACCCCAGTTTCCAGTTTCCCCCATTTAAATATTATATGATATTTCTTGTTTATTAATAAGATGTTCATTTTTTTTACCAAGTGACAAACCAACATTGAATATCCAAGCATATTAACAGAAATGTATCTATACCATTGAGGGCAAATATATGCACTGAGTTCACAAACTGTCTTTTTATCTTAGTGGTAAATAATGGAGAATGCTAGAAATACACAGCAGGTCAGGGAGTATCTGTGGGAAGACTGAACGTTTCAGGTTGATGGCATTTCATCAGAACAATTCATTGACATGAAATGCTCCTCATTGCACAGATGTTGCCTGGCCTGCCGGTTGTTTCCAACATTCTCTGTTTTTATTTCACATTTCCAGCATTTGCAGTTTTTGGCTTTTTATCTCAGTGACTTGTTTCTAAATCCAGTCCAATTAATGGGATGAAAGTTTCTTTTCTGCAGGTTGTGAGATTCCTACATGAAGTCAGTCTCATTCTGTATTCTAGCAAGACAGGGTCCACAATGTAACTCTGTTTATAATTCAGAAAAATATGACACTGGAAACTGCTAAAGAAGAGGCTTTAATGAGGCACAGAAAATGGAACGATTCACAGAACTGTCAGTTTCCTGAGGTTGGAATTAAAATACTGAATCTATCTGGTTTAAATCTTTCCACAATATTATCCAGACGGGTTATTTTGTATAAAGTATTTTGTGTCCTAGCTGGGTTCCCATTACCCCAGTGAGATGTGAACTAGATCTTCTACCCTTTGGGCATTTGGTAAAATTAACGTAACTTGTGATCTCCTGAGCTGTTCCCACACTTAATCATGCCCGGTTTTAGGTAATTCAGTTTTACAGTCTTGCTAAACCTGACCATCTATTGCATAGATTAGCATTCTTTCATAGTCCTGGCATCATTTTATTGGGCAAAAGGATTGTGCAGCCAAATAGAATCCCATTCCTTTTCCTTGTTTTTATATATGTCTTGTATGGTTAGATAGATTGTCTGTCACTGAGAAGGCGACGAAGAATCTCCTTGAAATCTGCAGAACCCTTGAGGGATTCCAAAGCCTTATCACCTAACAACCTCAAAATAATTTAAACGCACTCTCTGTATTTTCAGAATTGCTTGTTGGACTATTTCATACTGATTTAAAAATGGAAGTAAAATGATAACTTCAATGTATGACAACACTTAAACATTATGAATTAAATGCAATTCATACACCAATGCTTTTTATTTTCCATTAGTATATAAGCTGATGCCAAAAATATCAACTCCAGGGAAACAGGATCACATGTTTTGAAGCCTTGGAGAAAGTGGCTGTAACAGAATCAGTATTCCTCCTCGTATCTGGGAATATGAGAGATAATATTCAACATAACCGTTGAACTAGTGTTCTTTTATAACCAATATATCACTCCAGAAGAGAGAGAGAGAAAGCACTAAATCATTTATTTATGTGAAATACAACAGAAGAATATGGATGCTAGGAAGTGCAGATTAGGACTTACAAAACGTCATTGCTATTTGTTGGCACGTGCTTTATGGAAGACCTTATCAGCATTGATGTAGTGATGTTTATTTATGAGAAAAGCAGACAACAGAGCACATACCAGATTCAGCAGAAGTGCCTTGTCAGCATGGAACTGCCTTCCTTGCCCAAGAGATAAAAAGACACGTTTACAGGCCCAGGAGGATACTTTGAACTATCCTGTTGCTTCTCTCTACAGCAAATTAACCTTTCATTTGTGTAATGTTCCAATAATTGCCATTTCTACTGAAGTCATTGAACCTTCTTGTAGTCTTTTGCAGTTCTTGAAATTCATAATTAATTTTTAACAGCTGATGAAACTGCCTTGATAATATGCAGGGAGGCATAAAGAATTTGTATCCTTCAGGACCGGTTTTATTGTGAAGTGTAATGACTGTTGTAATGCAGGAAATGCACAAAGCAATGTGCGCACAACAAGCTTCCATAAACAGCATTGGGATAACATCAAAAATGTCTGCCTTTGGTGATGTTGGTTGAGCAATAAAGATTGGGTAGGACACCAGAGAGATCTCCTCTGTCCTTCTTCAAAGAGTGCCAGGAATCCTTTTCAGTTAAAGCAATACCAACTGGCTGGGACTGGAACTTTAGCCCATACAATTTTCTAAGAATGGTCTTTGAGCCTTCAACCACCCAGCATATGGATCAGAAAGTAACATTCAATCACAGCTAGAGGATAAGTTGTCTGCTTTCTCAGATGCAAATGGGAGATCCTATAGCCCTATGTTGAAGAACATTGAGCTATTAACCAACACCTTGGATAATATTTGCACCTCAGTTAACATTACTAAAACAGATTGGACCAGAACTTGCTGGCAGAGGTGAGTTGGCCATGTTCACCACTGAGCCATGAGATAATTATTAAGTTCCCTTTGTTGGAACTGTCAATGTCCACTTGTTGCCTAAGGACATCCAGATCTTAAATGGTAGGAGCTTGTTCAACATAATGCCATTAAATGAGTGAGACAGAATAAGCCCTATTGATAAAATAACGAAGGGAAAGCTTTGACAGCAGTTTAATTGACATTATAAATTGCCCTAGTCTGTAGATAAGTGTTGTGCCTCAGTAAAACAAAGATAATCCACTCCCTGACTATTCAGAAAGCCACATGGTCCAGCATCTGGATCAGTAGGTGCAGATACCTGCACTTCCTTGAATGTACCAAGGGCCCTGATTCTCATGGTACCTTTAACACACCAGGGCCCCAGTTCTTGCACTCCCTTTAATACATCACTGCCCCAGTTCTCACACTTCCTTTAAGCTCACGTGAGCCTTTTCCCCATGCTCCTTGATACCCACCATAGAATCTTACTGGGACCTTGCTTCCCATGTCCCCTTTTAACTTAACGTGTTCACCAGGAAATTTATTATTCTACTGCATAACATCTAAACAAAAGTGGAGACACAAGAGACTCCAGATGTTGGAACCTGGAGCAAAATATAAACTGCTGCAGGATCTCGACCTGAAACACTGACCAGATGCTGCTCCACCCATTTCCTCCAGTAGTTTATTTTTTGAATTAAAAGTGTGTTGGAGTATTAATAAAGAATAATGTCCATTAGTCCGGAAAACCTGCTCTTCTGGCACCACCAAAGTCTCAAATGTACTGGATTAATGGAGTTTCACTGTGAGTGATGGAATCTGGGGTGAGTTGGTGGGAATATAGGAGGATAAACATGGAATGAGTGTAAATGTGTGCTCAACTTCAGGTCGGATGTTTGATCTCTGGGCTCAAGCACCTGGTTCTGTGTTCTATCACTCTGTAAAAGAAGTAAAATAAAAAAAATACGCAAGCACCTAAAGCAATTAAAAACATTTTAAAAAATTAATCTGAAAATGTAATATTTCTTCTTGTCCTTCAGAGCCTCTCCATTAAATGTATGGGCTTTGCTGTTCCTGTGCCAAGTCTAATCAGGTGTAGTTTCAGCAGGCAGAAACATTGGGGAATTGCAGCAAGTTCACGCTCCATGAGGCATCTAATGTCACAGCACTGTCAGGAAAACCCCCTGGTGAAGGGGATGGCAAGATCAGGACCCACAAATTTGCAAAAGAATCCCAAACCGTGTGAGACTTATGTGGAGGAATGGGCACTTTGCACAGAACTGTCAGCGTTCCCCAACAAGTTAAAGCTAAATGTTGTCACATTGCAGCTTGTGTGAGCCTGCTGCACGTGAAGTGACTACCAGACTTCCTGAACTACAACACTGACTACACTTCTAAAGCATTTCCACAGCCTTAAGGTGAAGGCACTAAATTCTTTTTCCACCGGTGTCTCACAAGTTTTTTTTTAAACATAGAAAGAGACACTGAACATTTTAACAAGATGATACTATTTATACCATGACCTGCTGAGGTAGACTTTCCAACCAACCCTAGGATTAGCTATTGGCTTCAGCTTCAGTTTCATTTCAGCCTTTAATACCTAATGGACACACCAAAATTCAGCAGAAGTGTGAAACAGTTGCAATTTTCAATGATGACGTAAATGTATGAATGCCCCCTGAACATCAAACCATAAACTAAATTATATATCATAAACCAGACTAACTTTTTTTCATAATATTCTTTCTCTTAATTGTTATATTAACTCAGATGACTGTTTATCTGTACATACCTATGTACAATAAAATCAGTACTCACATTATTTCAATTCCAGTATTTTGATTTTGTCTGTTTGATTTATCTTGAAGTTAAATTAATGCAGAGATAGATTTTGATTGGATCTGAATAGTTTCTGGTAAAGCCACTTCAGATTAATGTTTGATGAATCATAAGAAGGTAGAATCATAGAATTGTTACTGTGCAGAAGGAGAACATTCAGCCCATTGACCCCTTCTGCTCTCTGCAGAAGTGATTTATTTAGTCTGTGTTACCCCGCAATTTTCTGCTCCTTCAGGAATTGTAGACCAGAGGGCCTAAGTTTAAGGTGAGGGCTAAAAGATTTAAAGGGGATCTGAGGAAGAATTGTTTTTCACCCAGAGAGTGGTTGCAATCTGGAACACACTGCCTGAGCAGGAGATGGAGGCAAATGCTCTCACAGCATTTAAGAAACATCTGGAGGAACACTCGAATGGCCAAGACATAGTGGGCCACAGACCAAGTGTTGGTAAATGGGATTAGTATAGATAGATACAATAGATGGCATGGACATGGACTGCTGAAGGGTCTGTTTCAGTGCTGCATAGTTCTATGACTCTACAATTATCTATCCAGCATGCTTTTGGAAGCAACAACTGATCTGCTCCCATCATCCTCTCAGACAGTGAATTACAGGTTATAACTACTCACTGCATGCTAAAGATTTTTCTCATGTCTAAATTTTAGTTCTAACTTCTAAATCTGTGCCTTCTCATTCTTAGGAGATACAAGAGACTGCAGATGTTGGAATATGGAGAATTGTAACTCAGCGGGTCAGGGAGCATCTGTGAGGGAAATGGACAGATGGAGTTTTAGGTCAAGACCCTTCATTTATTTTTTCCCTTTAGTTCTTAATCCTTCTTCCAGAAAGAGCAGTTTCTCATTATTTACTCATCCTAAATCGTGCATGATTTAGAACACCCATCTAATCATCTCTCTCATTTGACGAGAACAATCCCAGTTTATATCCACAGATGTACAGTTTGTTCAGTCCTGGTACCATTCCATCAAATGACTTGTGCACTCTCAGCTGGGGGTTAAAATCATTCAACGTATCATTCAACATTCAACACCAGTTGTGGTCAAACCAGTGTCAACAGTACCTTCCAAAGCTTTGTATTCTACATCCAGCTGGTTGTAAAGCAGAGGATGTTCTCTTCAGAAAATATAGCAGGAACAGCAATATTCAATTAACCAGCTGGTATGACATGTGTCTTTTTTAGCAGTGTAGATTGTAACTTATGTCAAACTATTCACGCTTCAATAGCAGAGGGTGTTATGGAATGAGGCTGGAGCAGTTTTATTTTAAAATATCTTATTATCTTCCTTTCCAAATGTGCAATTGCAACCACATTTCTCTTTTTTGTTTACAGTACTTACTTGTAAAGGATGTGACATGGTTAGTTTTATAAATCTGCTCTATTGTTGAGAAAGTTTCCTTGCCACATTTTAATCAAATGGAAAATTTGCTCTCCTACCATGGAGATTTCTGTTCTCTGGAGGAATGCAAGGAAATTCTGGAGAAGTGTCATGTTCTGGGTTGAGTGGGATTTCTGGCAGGACCTATTCATGCCACATCTTGCCCTTTATTCCACCTGTCAACAAGCTTATTCCCAAATATTGCTCATCAGACATGCTTCAGGAAAAAAGGAATGCAAGACCACCATGTATATTTCTCATGGCCTGCTCTCCAAAAAGCTGTGGAGGGGTTCACTTTTTAAAGTCTGGTTTTACTTAATGCAATTGAAGGCAGAGCAATCAATGGTTAACTTGGAATTCTGTCAGCATTGAAGGAAATCAGAATCAGGTTTACCTTCACTGACATATGTCGTGAAATTTGTTGTTTTGAAGCAGCAGTACAGTGCAAGACATAAGGACATAAAAATTACTATGTTACAAAAATAAATAAGTAGTTCAAAAGAGGAATAACGAAGTAGTGTTCATGGGTTAATGAACCTTTCAGAAATCTGATGGCAGATGGGAAGAAGCTGTTCCTGAAATGTTGCGTGTGGGCCTTCAGGTTCCTGTACCTCCTCCCCTATGGTAGTAACGTGAAGAGGACATGTCCCGGGTGGTGAGGGTCCTTAATGATGGATGCCACCTTCTTGAGGCACCGCCTCTTGAAATGGAGCTGGCTGAGTCCACAACCCTCTGTAGCTTCTTTTGATCCTGTGCATCGGATCCTCCATACCAGGTGGTGATGCAGCCAGTCAGAATGCTCTCCACTGTACATCTGTAGAAATTTGCAAGAGTCTTTGGTTACATACCAAATCTCCTCAAACTCCTAATGAAGTAGAGCCGCCGTCGTAGGTGAAGCGAGCATAGAAATGGGAGTTAGTAAGTTTGCTTCCTACCAGGTGAGGTGACAACCCAATGATACCAGTGATATAAGAGTTTCTGCCTGAAATATTGAAATGTCTCTGATCAAGAGGTTGAATCAAAGCCTACAGATTGGCACTTGCCCAGGAGATGTAAGAGAATGGCAAGTTCTGTCCTTTCACCTTTCTGAGGGTCTGCTATTAAAGTTTTATTTCTTTGCATGTTGCAACTTTTGGATAAATGTGTAAATAATTGTGAAAGTTCTAGGGCTGCCCTACCTTTTGGAGAAAACACCTGTCAACCTACTTTTTTGATAGCTTCATCCATTAATCATCCACAAAACTAGTGCATCTCAACTCCAGAAATGGAAACCTTATTGTTTTATTTCCCAGGGTTTTACTGAAAAAAAAACAACTGTGTGGGGTTGTCCATCTGTTCATCTTCTACTCTGTTTCCTTCTATATAGTTCTCACCCATTAGTGCTGCCAGCTTTGCTCTTCTGTTTGCTCAGCTTTACAATTCACATCCTTGTGTTTAAATTGAAAAACACGATGATGCTGGAGGGACTCAGCAGGCCAGGTAGCATCCATGGAGAAAAGCAGGTGGTCAACGTTTCACGTCAGGACCCTTCTTCGGGACTGAAGATAGGAAAAGGGGAATAAGAGATAGTGATAGGCAGGTGCAGGGGTTTAAGTTCCTCTGTAGCCTCATGCCACACTACAGTCTTCCAATCTGTGAGAATCCAGCATTCCTCTCATTTTACACATTTCTCCAAAGCAGTCCCTCCACACCCCAACACCCATCATGGACAGCCAGGTCTTCCACCATTTAGGTCCCAATATTTGGAATTCTAACCCCAAGCCACTCTGCTTCTCCATCCCTTTCTCTCCCCTTAAGCCTCCGCTTCAAACCTACCTCTTTGACCAAGTCTTTGCCCACCTGATCTATTATCTTGTTCTATTGGTTGCGATCAACGTTTAATCTCCTATCCCTCCTTTGAAGCACACTACAAAATAGATGTAAGATGCAGGTTTTTCTAATTTCTGTACTTTTTCTCCTCACCAACTCTGTCAGCCTGTCCTATCCATCAGACCCATTCTGTTTCTGATTTCCTTCCAATCTAAAATGAAATACATCTTTGAGGGGAGCAGACAGAACTTTAAATAACTAGTTCTAGAGATCTTGCCAGTGTGCAATGGAGATCCACTGGGCTATTTTACCAAGAGCACCCATCAAACACTTAAATGAGCTGTTATGAGGTGGATATGTTTAGACTTTCCAATCTGGCAGGAGTGCCTCATAAGCAGTGTTGCTACATCATGACTATGTTAATGGCTGCTCTACCTGGTGCTTTGATGACCTTGTTTCTTTTACTTTGTTTGGTATTTTGTAAAATATGAGAAATTATAGCACTAACTTCATGAGGAAGATGAAACAAACAGTTTGATCAAGAATACAAGTGTTAGAAGCCAAATTGTCAGTTTCATAACAGGTGACAAGTAAATTTATGATCATCATTCAGTGAAACATCAAGAATAATTCAGTAGAACTGGATGTTATAGGATTACATCTGCTTGTGTGAACTAATAATTAGGTTTAGTTCAGAGATATGATCTGATATAGCCAGATGAACTGTCTATTAGTTCAGTAAGTGAGAACAGTGGAGGTAGACTCACCACCCAAGGAAGGATATGGGTGGAATGGAGTAATGACCTGACACAATTCTCCAGAGTTTAGAAGAACTTAGAAAACTTTATTCAAACATAACGATCCAAAGGGGGCTTGACAGGGTAGATGTTGAGATGTTTCCACTAATGGTAGAATCTCCAATAAGGAGACATAATTACAAGATAAGGGGACAGTTATTTAAGTCTGGGGTATGTAGAAATTTCTTCTTGCAGAGGGCAGTGGATCTCTGGAATTCTCTGCCCCAGTGGGTGGTGAAAGATGAAGCATTAGAAGCATTTAAAGTGGAGGTGGATAAATACTTCATAGATTGAGGAATAGGGGGGTATGGAAAAATGACAAAGAGAAGCTGGGGCCAGCATAGATCAGCCACAATCGTATTAAATAGCAGGGCAGGCTTGAAAGGCCTGATGGCCTACTCCTACTCCTACTCCTACTCCTACTCCTATTTTCTTGTGTTATTGTGTTCTTGAACATTTGAACAATATTGCTGAGTGATATATGAGAAATAGATGTTGGGTGGGAGGGCAAGGGAGAGGAAGGAGAAGAGAGGCCCAGACGTACTGGTGCAGGAGTGGGGAGAGAAGTGCTTGCAGGAGATTGTCTGGCTACAACTCAATAAATAAAAAGGGAAGTGGAGTGGCATTGACAGGGAATGTTAGGGTCAACTGTGTTGAAGGCTGAAGATGGGTGGAGAAGGATGGGGAAGGATGGTTTACTACAGTCAAGGCCATAAAGAAAGTCAGTCATCATGATGGCGGGAGTCACTTCAGTATGGTGGGAGGATTGGAGTGCAGGGATTCAAACATAGAACTGTAGGAAATATGCACAGTGATTTAGGAGGCAACCAAACTGTCAAAGACTTTGTATTAAAAAAAGATGAGTTGGATATGGCTTATAGCTCAGGGAGAGCAGAGACAAAGGGTGGGAATTTTTAGGAGCAGCCTGATGATGGCAGATTAGAAAGGTTGTAAGGAGAATCATGTGAGAAAGAACTATTAATGTTATTGGTATTGGTATTGGTATTGGTTTATTATTGTCACTTGTACTGAGGTACAGTGAAAAACTTGTCTTGCATACTGATCGTACAGATCAATTCATTACACAGTGCAGATACATTGAGTTAGTACGGAGTGCATTGAGGTAGTACAGGTAAAAGCAATAACAGTACAGAGTAAAGTGTCACAGCTACAGGGAAGTGCAGTGCAGGTAGACAATAAGGTGCAAGATCATAACCAGGTAGATTGTGAGGTCAAGAGTCCATCTCATCAATAGTCTTATCACCTTGGGATAGAAGCAGTCCTTGAGCCTGGTGGTATGTGCCCTCAGGCTCCTGTATCTTCTGCCTGACGGGAAAGGAGAAAAGAGAGAATGACTCGGGTGGGTGGAGGGTCTTTGATTATGTTGGCTGCTTCACCAAGGCAGCGAGAGGTATAGACAGAGTCCATGGAGGGGAGGCTGGTTTCCGTGACACACTGGGCTGTATCCACAACTCTTTGCAGTTTCTTGCGGTCCTGGGCAGAGCAGTTGCCATATCAAGCCATGGTGCATCCAGATAGGATGCTTTCTATGGTGCATCAATATAAGTTGGTGAGTGTCAAAGGGAACATGCCAAGTTTCTTTACCTGCTAACATTGGGCACGGGAAGGGAAGATGGACAGTCAACAACCCCCTCATCCCAGGGATCAATCCAGTAAACCATTGTTGTATTAGTTACTCTCTTTGGTATGGAAAACAAAACCTAAAGGCCTGCACAATTCCAGCAAAACGTCCTTCCTCTCCCTCCATACCCCTTTTAGTATTTGCCTTGCTCATTACTTGCTGTGTCCTCTTGTTAGCTTTGATTGTGTGCAAGGACAGCCAAATCCTTCTGGTCAGCAAAATGCAATAGTCTATAACACTTTAAAGTATTCCGTTTTTTTTTACTTTTCCTGTCAGAATGAATAATCTCACATTTCCCCATGTTATTCTACCCTATCTGTCATCTTCTTGCCTGTTTGTTTAATCTGTCTGTATCCTCATGCAGACTCTGGCTGTCAAGCCTGCTTAGCTTCCCTCCTAGTTCTGTCTCATCGGCAAACTTGGAAATATTACATGGTCCTCTCTCTTCAGTCATTCATAAAGATCGTCAATAACTGAAGCTGAGACAGCGATCTCTGTGGTACCACACACACTACAGTTTGACAAAGTGAATATGATCCATTTATCCTTGGTATCTGTTAGCCAACTCCTCCATCCACGCTAATATATGTCTCTCAACGCCCTATCTCACACAGTGCCCCTTCATGTGACATCTTATTAAAATATCCAAATAGCCCATTTCCATTTCTTTGCTACTGCATATAAAACCAACATCTTGTAACATGTGGAGTGCCACAAGGTTCAGTTCTCGACCCTGAATTATTTAAGTACCACCAGGCTCATACGTACCACTAGGCTCAAGGACAGCTTCTATCCTGCGGTTATAAGACTTTTGAACGGTCCCCTAGTATGACAAGATGGACCCTTGACATCACAATCTACCTCATTACGACCTTGTACAATGTCTACCTGCACTGCACTTTCTCTGTAACTGTAACACTATATTCTGCATTCTGTTATTGTTTTACCTTGGACTAACTCAATTCACCGTTATAATAAATTGATCTGTATGAACGGTATGTAAGACAAGTTTTTCACCATACCTCGGTACCTGTGACAATAATACCAATTTACCAAATTTATGATTTATATTAGTGACCTGGAGGAAGGCAAATAGTGTAAGGCATCCAAGTCTGCTGATGACGTGGTAGATTGGTAATTGGTGCAGTGAAAAGCTGTCATCTAGACAGATCATTCCATACATAACTATGTCGAGGTTGTACAAAAGAAAAAAAAATGCAGAACGTAGTGTTAAACTTACAGAGAAAGTGTGGTGCAGGTATAAATAAACTGCAAAGGCCACGGCGAGTTAGATTGAGAAATCAAGAGTTCATCTTTATCGTCTAAGAGGTCCATTCAAGAGTCTGATAATAGTGTGGTAGAAGCTGTCCTTGAGCCTGGTGGTACGTATTCTCAAACTTTTGTATCTTCTGCCCGATGGGAGGGGGTATTAGAGGGAATGACTGGGTGGGAGGGATCCTTGATTATGTTGGCTGCTTTCCCGAGGCATTGGGAAATGTAGACAAAGTCAGTGGAGGGGAGGCTGGTTTTCATGATAGACTGGACTGCGTTCACAACATGTTGCAATGAGCATATGTGGACTCTGGAATTAGATATCTTGAGTGAGTGAATGGAATCTTGGCAAATGGAGTTTAATATGGGAAATCGTGAGGCCACATACATCGGTAAGAAGAATCAGAAGGTAAAATACTTTCTAAATGGAGGAAGACTACAGATGAGAAAAGTACAGAGTGAGCAAGGTGTTCTAGTGCACGAGTTGCTGAATGCAAGTTGCAACAAGTCATTAGGAAGGCAAAGATCATATTGGCCTTTATTGCAAGAGGGTTGGATTTTAGCAATAGAAAAGCATTGTCAGAATTTTACAGGGTATGAGTGAGGCCACACGTGGAGTACTGTGTACCGTTTTGGTTCTTTTATTTAAAAAGGAATATACTAGCATTGGAGATGGTGCAAAGAGATTAATTGGGCTCATTCCTGGGATGAGTGGTTGATCCTATCAGGAGCAGCTAAAGGAATTCCACATTCTTTAGCATTTAGAAGAATGAAGGATGATGTTATTTAAACATTTAAGGTTCTAAGGGGCTGTGACAAGATGGACGTTGAGATGTTTTCACCAGAGAGAGAGTCTAGAATGAGGTAACATAGCTGCAAGACAAGGGGCCAGTTACTTAAAACTGAGATGTGTGGGAATTTCTTCTCACAGAAGGCAGTGAATCTCTGGAATTCCCTACACCTGAGGGTTGTGGAGACTAGATCACTGGAGGTACTTCAAAAAGAGGTAGATACATTTTTACAAGATTCGGGAATTGACAAAGCAGAGGAGTTGATAACATTGAATGGCGGGGGCAAGCTTGAGGGACCGAGTGGCCTACTCCTGTTCCTATCTTCCTACGTTCTTATGTCCTTATGTTGTATTCCCCCTTATCAACTTTTTCTATTTATCTGTTACCAGTGAAGACCTGTGCACATATATCCACACCTTTTAATATTTGGTTTTCACTTCCTCTTTTCATTCTTCCTTCCAAAGTGTATTGTTTCGCACAACTTGAATTATTTTTTTATCTGTGCTGTGTCTGCACATTATCCAACTCTGTCTATCTAATCCTGAAACATTTCACACTACCTATTGCATTCCTACATTAGGCGTCATCTGCTAACTTTCACACTCAAGTCATGAATGCACGTAAAAAAAAACAATGGAAGCAACATTGACACCAACCACCAACCCACCCCCACCCCACTGACCACACCACCCAACCCCTGGGGAACACCAGAGCACATTTCCCTCCAATATGAGAAACAACTGGTTGATCTACCTTCAGTTTTCTGTTGCTCAGTTTGATTCTGTGCTGCCATTGGTTCAGCAATCCCACAGACATCAATTTTGTTATTCTAATCCATTAAAATAATTATTGTTCTACTCAGTTTATATTTCTATCACTTGTAGTCTGAACCAGAATATTGATCCAATTTCAATTTACTTCCAAAACAAAAGGAAAAATAAAACACAAATAGGTGCACTTGTCAGGATTTTATGAAGCAATAAATGATTCCTGTGTTGATTAAGCACTAAAGCTGGAGGCTATACTACTTAATTGAAGTACAGAAGTCACTAACTGGTGAAGTCACTTGTGTCAAAGTGAAACGTTATTGCTGATATAACTATATATTAGAAGACTTACCAGATTTAGAGTCTGTTATGTGAAATAGTGTTCCAACCCTTTGTACTGATTTGTGGGATCCACCTAGAATGAAGCTCAAAAGAGTTGTCAGTAGAGATTTTTACACTCTTTGCAAAGTAGTGATTATTTTATATTGATATATGGCAAATATATAATTCACCTTTAATACCTGAATATTGATCAAGTGTTTTTACTAATATCACATAAACCTATATTCTTGCATAGAATTTCAGTAAGTATCCATCTAATCTGGTCATCCAGATCAAGGCAAACTGCACCCTTTGGGTATTGTGATTCCAAATACTGCAGGCAATGGGCAACTATTTCAGTGAAGCACTGGATTCACAAGTTAAAATTATGCATAGAATTGTCATAGAATAATATTCAGATTGGTATTGTAGTCCAGTACAATTAAATAGAGCCTAATCTAATGTAATTCTAAGTACAACTTTCTGATGCTGTGCAATTTCATTCATTTAAATGCAGTAAATCAGGAACCAATTTCCATTTGGAGCCAGCAGCACAATTTAGAAAACAAAATGCAAAATGTATTGCAATTGACTTTTTTTAGGTAGGATGGGAAGTGAGCTGTGGTTCAAAGGTTTGTAAAGTTCTTTTTTTATCTGTGGTTTGCAGAAAACCAACTTGAAAGTGTGACGTTTCTTGCCAAGCTACTTAGTGGCACACAGGTTAACTGTATATACAGGATATCAGATGAAAGCATTCAATTAGTCATGGTAGGTGATTTTATATGAACCTAGGATGTGTTTTACATTTAAAAAGGCCAAAGTTTGTTGAGCATCATACTCAGAATATAAATTTGACTCTAATGGCAATTTGGTTTATCAATCTGAAGATGATCCTTTTTCTTTGCCTGTTTCATTAATCATAGGTATGTAGCGGTTGCTACCGTGGAATAAAACAAGACTCTACTCGGAGGATTGCCAAACAGAACTGGTTTATTTTCCCGCCTTGCGCGGGCCCTTTAAGGGAGAATGTTCCCGCCCAAAACAACTGGCAATGACGTAAGTCCTACGTCATCAGGACTTTCCCGTGCGCTGGTTCTCCCCGTCGCTCGGAAAGACGAGGCCCGCCGCCATCTTGGGCCTCGTCGCTCCGACGCCGCACGACCCGACTGCCGAGCCGGTTCGCCCGACTAGACGGTGAGTCTCCACACAACCCCCCCCAGAACCGGTGAGACAGTCCCCAAGGTCCGTGGGCTGTGCCAGCTGCCGCTTAGGGGGGCGGCCTCTGCGTCGTGGCGTGGCAACCTCGACAGGCTGTTGCAGATCCAAATGGGCCGGTTTGAGGCGGTCCGCCGTGAAAACCTGTTCCCTGCCTCCAATGTCCAAAATAAAAGTGGATCCGTTATTCCGTATGACTCGGAACGGTCCTTCATATGGTCGTTGCAATGGCACCCGAGGTGTGCCCCTGTGAACGAAAACAAACTTACAGTCCCGTAGTTCCTTGGGCTGGCAGGATGGGGCTAGACCATGCCGTGAGGTGGGAATCGGGGCCAAGGTGCCAAGCTTCTCGCGCAGTCTTTGTAGGACTGCTGGGGGTTGTTCCCCTTGGTCCCGAAGGGCAGGTATGAAATCCCCGGGGACAACTAGTGGCGCCCCGTATACAAGCTCAGCTGACGAAGTGCGGAGGTCTTCTTCGGGGGCAGTGCGTATGCCGAGCAGGACCCAAGGCAGCTCGTCAACCCAGTTAGGACCCTTCAGGCGAGCCATCAAGGCTGATTTCAGATGGCGGTGAAAACGTTCCACCAACCCGTTTGATTGAGGATGGTAGGCCGTGGTGGTGTGCAGCTGCGTCCCGAGCAGGTTCACTAATGCAGCCCAGAGACTGGAAGTGAATTGGGTGCCTCTGTCTGAAGTGATGTGGGCCCGAACGCCAAAACGTGAGACCCAAGTTGTGAGCAGCGCCCGGGCGCAGGAATCAGTTGTGATGTCAGTCAGGGGGGTTGCCTCAGGCCACCTCGTGAACCGGTCCACGATGGTAAGGAGGTACCGGGCTCCTCTTGAAACCGGCAGAGGGCCCACGAGGTTGACGTGTATATGGTCGAACCTCCTACGGGTAGGCTCGAACTGCTGTGGTGGGACCTTGGTATGTCGCTGGATTTTTGACGTCTGGCAGTGCGGACAAGTCCTGGCCCACTCACTGACCTGTTTGCGCAGGCCATGCCAGACAAACTTGCTGGCGACCAGTCAGACAGTAGATCTGATGGACGGGTGCGCCAGCCCATGTACCGAGTCAAAAACGCGTCTCCGCCAGGCTGCAGGGACTATAGGGCGCGGCTGACCAGTCGCAACGTCGCAAAGTAGGGTCCGCTGACCTGGACCAACCAAGAAATCTCGGAGCTGCAGTCCCGAGACTGCGGTTCTGTAGCTGGGCAGTTCGTCATCGGCTTGCTGTGCGTCAGCTAGGGCCGTGTAGTCGACACCCAAGGATAGGTTGTGGATGGTTGGTCTGGAAAGTGCATCAGCAATGACATTATCCTTTCCGAAGACGTGTTGAATGTCAGTTGTGAACTCGGAAATGTAGGATAAATGTCTCTGCTGATGAGCTGACCAGGGATCGGAGACTTTGGAGAAGGCAAAGGACAGAGGCTTATGATCGGTGAAAGCGGTGAAAGGCCTGCCTTCTAGAAAGTATCGGAAATGCCGGACCGCCAGATACAGTGCTAGAAGTTCCTGATCAAAAGCGCTGTACTTCAGTTCGGGCGGTCTAAGGTGCTTGCTGAAAAATGCCAAAGGTTGCCAGCGGCCTTCGAGTAGCTGTTCCAGTACCCCACCTACCGCGGTGTTGGACGCGTCTACCGTGAGGGCAGTCGGGACGTCAGTCCTGGGGTGTACCAGCATCGTGGCATCTGCCAGGGCGTCTTTGGCCTTAACGAAAGCAGCCGCAGCCTCGTCAGTCCAGGTGATGTCCTTGCCCTTACCAGCCAGCAGCGAGAACAGAGGGCGCATGATACGGGCTGCTGCAGGGATGAAACGATGGTAAAAGTTGACCATCCCAAGGAATTCCTGTAGGCCTTTGACTGTGTCGGGGCGGGCAAAATGGCGGATAGCATCCACCTTGGCGGGTAGGGGTGTTGCCCTGTCGCTGGTGATTCTGTGGCCGAGGAAATCGATAGAGTCAAGTCCGAATTGGCACTTGGACGGGTTGATCGTGAGGCCGAAATCGCAGAGGCAGGAATACAGCTGGCGTAGGTGGGAAAGGTGTTCCTGGCGGTTACGGCTGGCGATCAGTATGTCGTCCAAGTAAATGAACACGAAGTCCAGGTCTCGGCCTACCGCGTCCATCAGCCGCTGGAAGGTCTGCGCGGCGTTCTTAAGGCCGAACGGCATCCGAAGGAATTCGAACAGGCCGAATGGGGTGATAATCGCAGTTTTGGGGACGTCATCCGGATGGACCGGGATTTGGTGGTATCCCCTAACGAGATCCACTTTGGAAAAGATGCGGGCCCCGTGTAAGTTCGCTGCGAAGTCCTGGATGTGAGGGATGGGATAGCGGTCCGGGGTGGTGGCGTCATTCAGCCTGCGGTAGTTGCCGCAGGGCCTCCACCCTCCGGTGGCTTTGGGGACCATGTGCAGGGGGGAGGCCCAGGGGCTGTCTGACCTGCGAACGATCCCCAGCTCCTCCATGTGATGGAACTCTTCCTTTGCCAGGCGGAGCTTGTCTGGAGGTAATCGTTGTGCATGGGCATGAAGGGGTGGCCCTGTGGTAATGATGTGGTGTCGTACCCCGTGTATGGGCCTAGAATTTGTAAACGAAGGTGCCAAAATCGATGGGAATTCGGCTAGGAGCTTGGCGAAATCATCGCCAGGAAGGGAAATGGAGTCCAGGCGCGGGGCTGGTGGGCTGATTTCTCCCAGGGGATAGGTCCGGAGAGTGCTAGAGTGGACTAACCGCTTCCTTCGCAGGTCGACTAACAGGTTGTGGGCCCGAAGGAAATCGGCTCCTAGGAGTGGTCGGGTGACGGTGACAAGGGTAAAGGTCCAGGTAAAACGGCTGCCGCCAAAGTGTAATTGAAGCGTACGGGTGCCGAAAGACCGTATCGTTGTACCGTTGGCGGCATTGAGTAGAGGACCTGGTGGCCTGTCACGAGTGTCACGGCCTGTCGGGGGCAAAATACTGACCTCCGCTCCAGTATCAACGAGGAAACGCCGTCCAGATTTCTTGTCCTGAACGAAGAGGAGGCTCTGTCGGCGGCCAGCCGCCGTAGCCATCAGTGGCGGCTGGCCCTGGCGTTTCCCTGAAACTTGCAGGGTGGGCGGCATCGACGGGCCTCCGCACCCCACCTCTGATGGTAGAAGCACAGCTGGTCACCCGTGTCGTCGTCTGCGTTCCTGGGGCGTGGCTGCTCGGTTGCTGGGGCCGGGCGAGGCGGGCGTTGGGCTCGCGGCCTGGTGATTTGACTGATGGACGAACCGCTCTCGCGCTTGGCCCTCCACAGGACATCTGCCCGGGTGGCCACCTCACGGGGGTTGCCGAAGTCGGCGTCAGCTAACAACAAGTGGATGTCATCGGGGAGCTGTTCGAGGAAGGCCTGTTCGAACATCAGGCATGGCTTGTGTCCCTCGGCCAATGCCAGCATCTCATTCATTAGGGCGGATGGGGATCTGTCCCTCAGGCCATCCAGATGAAGCAGGCGGGCGGCGCGCTCACGACGGGAGAGGCCGAAGGTCCGGATCAAAAGGTCTTTGAAAGCCGGGTACTTATCTTCCTCCGGAGGTGACTGGATGAAGTCTCCAACCTGGGCGGCTGTCTCCTGGTCCAGAGAGCTAACCACATGGTAGTACTTCGTGGAGTCGGAGGTGATCTGCCGAAGGTGGAATTGCGCTTCGGCCTGGTCAAACCAGACGCTGGGCCGAAGTGACCAAAAGGTGGGCAGCTTGAGGGCCACTGCGTTGGCTGCTGCGCTGTCGTCCATTTCGCGGGTCCAAAATCCGTTTGGACCGTCGGGGTCACTAATGTAGCGGTTGCTACCGCGGAATAAAACAAGACTCTACTCGGAGGATTGCCAAACAGAACTGGTTTATTTTCCCGCCTTGCGCGGGCCCTTTAAGGGAGAATGTTCCCGCCCAAAACAACCGGCAATGATGTAAGTCCTATGTCATCAGGACTTTCCCGCGCGCTGGTTCTCCCCGTCGCTCGGAAAGACGAGGCCCGCCGCCATCTTGGGCCTCGTCGCTCCGACGCCGCGCGACCCAACTGCCGAGCCGGTTCGCCCGACTAGACGGTGAGTCGCCACATGTAGAAGAAATATTCATTATTTGAGAAAATATTCAAGGAAATGACATATCTGATCCACAGCTGCTCATGTCGTGGTATCACTGAAAGTGAAAATCCATCCCAAGCAATGCATAATTTATAATTATCATAAGCATTTCTCTCAGTAAAAAGCCTTCGAGCTGAGCCTCCACTTACTGTTTATTGACACAGATTTATTTTTATTTCTCTGAAATTACAAAAATTCAGAAGCTGATCTGGTATTTGACATTGTGCATGTGTCTTTGAATTTAGTATTTGAACAATTGTTATTTTTAACTAAGTTGATAGACTAGAATGTTGAGGCAGTCAAACTTTCAATCTTGCTTCAATGGCCATTAAATTTACCACATTTTAAATAGAACTTGAAAGCAATTTGACATTTGATTGGAATTTGAGTGGGGAGTCAGAGTCCACTGGGGTGAACTGTCTGCTTGAGGGGAGGTGTGAAGATCTTCGGAACTTGAGTGTGCTACTGCCCAAATTTGAGAAGTAAGAGACAGGTTCTCACCAACTGCCACCAGTCTACTGAATGGATTGGGAAAGTGCCCGGTTTGTTCCCAACCCTAAATAAATTCAGGTGAACGCCCAATGGAACTCAGAGAGGGTTGCTTTTTACATTTTTCACAAACACCAGAAGACAAGGAACTGTACTTGGAAGGAAAGACACCTTTGTTCTACAGTCAGAGCAGTAGGGCATTGCTCCAATGACCCAGCATTTTGAGAGGACACGTGATCCCTGCAGATATGGCCATATATCCAAATTATTTCAATGGCCCAATCTCAAAAGTTAGAATGGGGTGTCAGCATCTTTTGTTAGAAGCCACTGTGAATCCCATTTAAGGAGATACTCATGATTTAAGCGTAGGTTAGCAAATGATCAGAGTGGAGTTCCAAAACTGTTGAGTTAATACGTGTCCATCTTATGTGCACAGAAGCTTTGAGGTGTACAGAAGCATTTATGCACATAGGTATGTTCTCATCAGGTGCAATTCATATATGTATGGGTTAGATTACTGCACTCCACCCTGAAAAATAATTGGTTGTGCACTGGAGTAAGTTGAAGAAAGTTCTGTGATCAACAGTAACAAAAGTTGACACATTACAAACATGAATGAACTATGAATATTGGAGTTAACAAATTGCATTAATTAATTAACATATTTTCATATCCAAGTGTACAGTTTACAAGAGTACGATTTTTAAAAAAGAAATTACAGATTTTTCGGTTATGGCAAAAGATAATCATGTGTAAAAGAGACCCTCAGGTACAGTTTGACAACTTTTATCATGATGGTCTTGTTTCACGAGTGGCACATTCATATGAACGATAATTTTAAGTCCTAAAAACAAATTTAAGTAGGTGCTTAGCTGTCATCGAAGTATTACTGAAAACCCTTTCCCATTACAGTTAGTGTTTAAGTTGTTACCATTACTCACTCTTCCTGTCTAATTGCTTTAAAAAAAACTTTTGCAAACAAGGATTCCCAATATATTTTGGGAAATATTTTGCAATTGTTTCTTTTTTTGTTCTTTGATATGGAGTGTATACTTAATATTCAAAAATGGTTTTATATTCAGCAATATTGGGAAGGGAGCCAGTATTCAGCTGTATCACGGCACACGTAGCAGAGTAAGATGGTGGCTGACGTCCTTTCAATACTGTGTTTGGACTCTGAGGAACTTCAACCCATGAGGTCACCTCCTTCAGCATCAGTGCAACACTTCCATTTCCCCATATTGTTTTCCACATGATCAGTTGAAGCAAGTTTGGTTGATTGATACCAAGTTACAGTTGATTTGTAATCCACCGGGACTGAAATGGGACTGTCAGCTTGAGGCCCTACTTGGAGGTGGACAGGAGGAGAAAGATTGTTTGCCCTCCAGGACAACACTCTACTGAGAAGATTAGAGTCCATATTTGTCTGCAGTGTTGAAATAAATTCAATAGCTTCACCACAGTTGTCCAAGTCAAAATCTTACCCCTCAGCACAGTTTCACTGTTCACAATACTTCTGTGCTATCTCCTGCAATCAATACTCCACACTTCACCACACCTTCTTTACCTATTTTCACACTCCGCATTTTCTCCTCTCACCACTGTTGCAGCCTCACCTCCCTTCAACTCATGCCTTTCCTACACCAACACATCTTATGGTATTCTGTACGATACTTTTGGATTTAGAGCTGGATTGAAACACCGTATTGTGTAATACCACCATACTTGGCAGTTAAAGGAGATTTTAATCTGATGATGTAATGTTAGGTTTAAACTGAGCTCTCAACGTGAACAGAGGTTGATTTTGTCTGTGGCATGATCCAGGTTCATCCTTACATAAAGTGATTCTTTTGTCTTTGATTTAATTGTGGTCTTTGCATGGTCCTGCTGAAAGCAGGTTGTCATAAGGCACTTGCTTGGTTGCTTAACTCCTCAGGTGCTGCTGGATGGAGTAAAGCCTCCAGCAGCTGTTAATTCCATAGCACTGACCACAACTCAGTGACTGAGAGTGGCTGTTTGATCCAGTTCTTTCAGTAACATACTCAAATCAAAGCACAACATTCCAATACTTGATCAGTTAAAAAAGATATTACCTTTGAAATTAATGTCACAATGTCAGGAATCAATTTTGTTTCATGTAGCTCCTAGAGTGAGTCAGTTGCAAGGTAAAGGAAGAATAAAGAGAAGTATTGTGTCGCAGAAACATCAAGATACAAAGAGGAGAGAAACCAGAGGAAATAGAATAAAAAAATGAAATTTTGTAGAAAGTAACAATATAGCAACTATAATAATGAGGAAATCGCAAAACTGCCAAGCACATAAGACAAGATTAAGCTAAAAGTAATGATATAAAGACAAGAAGCATTGAGATATGCGGTTTAGTCAGAACAGAGTGCAACTGAATAGGAGGAAACTCACTCAAGCTTCAAACTGGTAAATCTGGGTGGAAACAGTTCATCAGTTCACACCAGGGATACAATTAGACAACTCTCAGTTATCTGAAGGATCAGACTGACATTCAGAAACAAGTGTTTGGGGCAAACCCATGGACTTCCTGGATGTGATGGTGGAGCAAAGGGGAGAGCTGGGTGGAAATATTGCCAGGGGACCACCAGAGATGGGACGCCCTCCCACTGAACACCAAAATAGAGGAAACATTACCAAGGTTTACAAAATCAGAATTAAAAAAATAGAGATAGTTAGTACACTTTACATTGTTTCTTATCAGTTGATGGTTATCAAGGTAATATAAAAAACAAATAATAAGTATTGGCAGGAGTAGGGAGAGGAAAGTGGCAGGAAAAAGGGAAAACAAGATACAAAAAGAATCAGGAGTGGCAAGGAGCAATGGAGGACAAGATTTAGATGGAGGAAGAAATCAACGCCTCCCAGATGGGCTAGGTCAAGTTGGCTATGGCCAGCAGACCTGAAGGATACTGCCAGGGATCAGTCACTCTCAGATAAGGAAGCCCCGGATACACATGGATCTGCTCTAAGTCCAGGATGTGCTGAGTAAAAGATAAGGGCACATCTGTCACTCCGTTTTGTCACTGGACCCCTTATACTACATTGCGTGCTGAAGTTCCCACCTCTTCGGTCCTCTGCAACTCAGACCTAGTGTTGGATTGGAACCCCACTCACATGAATGCAGTATTCCACAGAGTCATAGAGTCATACAGCACAGAAGCAGGCCCTTTGGCCCAACTGGTCCATTCCAGCCTGGAGGTTAGGAGGAAGAGAAAGGTTGTTGTTTGTTTTTTACTTATTTTATGCTAATTTTTTTGCATTTCAGTATGTTTTAATTAATTTTACCATATCTCTATTTTTACTTTTACACAATTTAAATTTTTTGTGAAATACTTAATTTCATTGTAACACTTTTAAAATGCCTCCAAAATCAAAGACATTGGAAAAGTTTAGTGCTGGCTTTGACAGGGGGCAAAGCCCAAAACCCAGATTCCCTCCTGCAAAAGGCCATCTGAATGTTATAGGAGATGAAACCTCACATCAGTGACGCCTGAGGCTCACTCACCACTGAGGCCCTACCACATCTCATCAGACGCTTTCTGGCCTCTACACTTGCTCAGGTAACTCTAGTTTGATGGGGACTGCAGGTGGCAGGACTGGCTCTTGAGTCAAATCAAGCAGCTTCAGCCATTTGTGTTAACGCCTGGAGCATTACAAATGAGAAGATATCACAGGGTTTATAATTTGTTGGTTCTAACAGAGATGGGAATGGAGATTAAGAAATACTGGCTACCATGCGTTCAGGACAGATTGTTAAATTAGAGAATTTGCACTGGTATTGATCATTGATGATATCCAGTTGTATAGTAAATGATAAACTGGAGCTTTTAAAGACTTAATCTTTTTGGTCAGACATAAAGTCCTACCTAAGCATCAAGCAATTGCGGCTGAGTTGTGAACAAGATTAACAAAACTGTGGAGAATTAATGTTCATTATATTAATTGTGGGAATTTGCAAACGTTAATAGGCATATTTGCTTCTGGGGGACAATGCCTTTAAACTTTGTATACTTTTGTGAAACATTTAAATTATGCCATGATTCATGTTTGTGGAGCATTTCACCTTGTGTCCATCACTTAATGCACTGCAGTTCAATGCTCCAATCCAGGAAGGTGATTGGTTTGTAAGATCTGCTGCCGGAACAAGTGAGTCTGGGTCTGGGATTGGGTGAGTGAAAGGTAGGGCATGGCTGAGAAAGGTGCCAGAGCCTATGGGAGATCTCAGATCCTTGAAGTGTCTGTAAAGGTGGTGAGAAACTATGAGGATATTCAAGAAGGGTCCAGAGTCCTCAAGAGTAATACCAGGTCTAACAATCCAGCCCATTGTGTTATAGGCTTGATATTGCTAGATCCACAATTCCCACAATGTTGTAATTTTAGTAGATCCTAAGTTAAAAGTAAGGTACAAAAAAGGCCTGATATACTGGTGGAGAAATGAATAAAACATATGGAAATATATATTGTTAATAGTGAGGAGGATATTCTTAGGCCACAGAATGATACTGATCAGCTAGTGAATTGGGCTGGGCAATGGCAGATGGAATTTATTCCTAATGAGTGTGAGGTGATGCATTTTGAGGGTCAACTAAGGGTAGGACATATACTTAGGGCATGAGGGAATTTTGAGGAACAAAGGTACCTTGGTGTGCAAGTCCAAGGATCCAATGGCTCCACAAATATTGGGAAATTAGGGTAGATTGAGCAGAAGATTGATTAATCTTTTGTAATAAATACAGAAAATACTGGAAACACACAGCAAGTCAGGCAGCACTTGTGGAATGAGAAACAAGGTTAATGTTTCAGGTTGAAGACTCTTCATCAGAGCTGAAACTGTTTTTCTTACCACAGATACTGCCTGACCTGCTGAGTGCTTCCAGCATTTTCTGTTTTTACTTCAGATTTCCTGTTTTATTTATGTTATTAATCTTTTAACTTTTGTTTTAAATTATTTTGGCAATAAAATTATGTCCATTGAGGGAAGCCAGAATTTTCTAGATGTCTGACACCTGGTGACTGAGATTTCTAATTTAATCCTATGTAGATTACAGTAAGAATTATCTTACTTTATGAAGTGGAAGCATGTATTTAGTTACAATATATCACCATGCTAATTCTTTCTGTAGTTTTATAAATTGCATTTGGTTTCCACATTCTCATGTTCTTAAAGGTTGTGAGGGATTGTTATTGACAGTCTGATTTCTTGCACAACTGTGCATGAAGCCTAAAGATGGCTAATAGTCTGCGAATTCTATGATGTATCAGACACAAATGATACAGTATGCCGTAATTCAACCCGCAGCCCTCTCTTGCCAGCGATATGAATCCAGCTGTATCAGTCCCACAGCAGAACGCCTGTGTGTTTTCAAGTGTTTTCCTGATACTTCAGAAAGCACCAACCTTTGTGTATAGTTTCCACGCCTGACAGATCTGTAACAGTTGTATCATTTATTCATTTTCCCAGCTGAATTTATCTATAAACTGTTGTGTTTTACATGCTTTGATTTTTTTTTGCATATAAATGAATGTATGTCCCTGGCAGACTGGTACCCACTACTCCATGAAGTTACTGTGTTTTATTCGAGTCTCTGCAGCAGGTGGTGCTGTGTAGTCTTTATTGCCAGAACATTTATGCTTTAAACTGCATTTAAAGGTGCCCATAAATGAATAAAGAAATGGTATAGAAGTGAATGTTGAAAAAAAAATCAATTGCAAATTTACGATCATAAAAATTAAAATATTTAAATATGCTGTTTATTAAAATTTTTATTTGAAAATCTCAGGAAAATTCCAGTAATTAATATGTAGTTCCACAATAATTCATGTGTGGTTTAATGCAGGTCTTCATGATCGATTCAGTCCTCTTATGTACTTCTGGTTTGACCATTTCCCTGGGGAAACATTAGGGGGAACTTCTTCACTCAGAGAGCGGTGGGAGTGTGGAACGAGCTGCCATCTGACGTGGTAAATGCGGGCTCACTCTTAAGTTTTAAGAATAAATTGGATAGATACATGGATGGGAGAGGTCTGGAGGGTTATGGACTGGGTGCAGTTCAATGGGATTAGTAGAATAAAGTTTCAGCACAGGCCTGTTTTCTGTGCTGTAGTGTTCTATGGTTCTATTTCCCAATTATTCCTAGGCACCTACATACTTATCTTCTAGTTTTAGTGTTACCTTTCCAATTTCTCCCATTTCAACCAGTTAGGATGCATCACAAGTTTTGAAAGACTTCACTTTGGTAAAAGAACAGAGTTGTTATAGTCACTCTCTCCTGGGTGCAACAACAGCCTGACATACCACCATGTCAGTGGCTTTTTTTCTCTGGCTATATAACTATACCAGCTCTTTAGCTTAGAAAGGTGCATGGCTTCGCCGACATTCACAACCCAAACAATGCACGTACAGAGACACTGCTGCATAAGGCACCCTCTGAACGAAACCATCCTGCTGAGATATTAACTCAGAATATAGGGCCAGCACTTCAATCTCTACTTGCTGAGGTTATCTAGAGTACAGTTTGAATCATTCACTTTCTGACTTTGAGGCAGGAATATTACCATTAAGCTAAAGATTTACTATATCTAAGTAAATGTAAATAATGATAATCCTTTCACATACTTTGAATTCACAATCTCTTCCAAGGCATCTAGCACTGTCCATCGAGAATGATAGAAAGCTGAAATGATATAATGCTGAAGTGGATTATGGCACTTCTTAAGCGAAACAGCTAGTTAGTGCACTCAGTGCTTTATTTGCTTCTCTTTACTCTCAACCTGCAGTGTCCCCCTTGTAAGGTGTCAACATCAGCGATTGTCTGATACTTATAAATGATGGAACTCGAAGGGATCAAACTCAAAGAGGCAATGTCAAATACTAGGGGGCATAGCTTTAAAGTGAGAGGGGAAAATCAAAGGAGATTTGTAAGGCAATTTTTTTTTACACACAGGTAGATGCCTGGAACATGCTGCCAGGCAAAGTGGTGGGAGCAGATACTTATAACAATGCTTAAGAGACATTCAGACACACACACGAACAGGCAGGGAATGGAGGGAAATAGACCATGTGCAGGCAGATGTGCTGTTTAAATTGGCAACCTGGTCGGCACAGACACCATGGGCCGAAGGGCCTGTTCCTGTGATGTACAGTTCCATATTCTGTGTTCTATGGATTAAGGCTAACTGAACTAATCCCTTGATATTATTTTCACGTTCATCATTACCAATTGCATTTTGTATGATGATTGGGTCATCTCCCCAGAGCTGTGCAAATGAGAATAGTTGCTTCTTCAAATCAGATGAGATATCCAGTTGGTGTTTTGACAGGTTGAATGCCTGCATTTGGTATGATAGTTGGGCCAGAAATCAAGGCATTTACTCATTGCAATGGCAAGAGGTCCAAGAATCGAGCACATGTTTCATATAATGTAGAACCTTTCAGATTTAGAATGCCAAATCTGTCGGTCTCCCCCACTGCTGCACACCAAAACAAAGAAATTGGTGGAACACGTCTTGCTCTGGAGAAACTTAATAAGTACTTAATTTATAAATATAATCATTTATACATCTTTAGCTGTTTTTAGTAACTTACTAA
Organism: Pristis pectinata; assembly: GCF_009764475.1. Lineage (NCBI taxonomy): Eukaryota > Metazoa > Chordata > Chondrichthyes > Rhinopristiformes > Pristidae > Pristis > Pristis pectinata. Next base: position 14,062,305 of record NC_067416.1, read on the forward strand.
ATATTTTTAAACCATATCCTTCAACGTTAAAAGGTTTTAAGCGTCTCTGAAATTCAGAAACATTTAAGTCTCATAAAATAAGTTACAGGTTTCACAGCTGGCAAAGCCAGGGGCACGGCTTTGCTGCAGTCAAAACTTACAAAGTAATTTCAGATGTGGGGCCCTCTCACTCTGGTTCAGCTACCCCAGCATGGTCAGACCACAGCCATGAGGTTTGAAGCATATTGAGCCAGTGAGATGGGTCCTCTTTATTCAGAGCAGGTGAGTACAGGTATGGGGATGAGCAGGCCAACAAGAGCTGGCCCAATATACTCAGAGAAACACAAAGCAAATCACAATCCAAACTGTATGCCCACATTTATTTCCATTTGGTCACATTATAAGAACAAAAAATATGTTTTAAGAACTTTAGCAAGGCATAACAGTTTGCAGAATATCTTCATTGGCGCCTCCAGATCCACAAAATTTAAAGCTGAAAAATAAAACATTATCTTTGAATAAATAAGTGAATCTTACATACATGAAACATCTGCGTTCCTACATTTCATCAACTTCACTGAAGATGTACTATGAGATAGGATTAGTCTTCTTAGATGTATTCTTTGATATCATTCATAATAGTGACTCAAACAGTAAATAAACATGTACCTTTTTATGAGGAGTCTGAATTAATTATATTGCTCTAGTGAGAGTAAAGCAATTTATTTGGAAGCCATATACTTAGATGAATGTTGAGTTCAACAATTTTAAATTACTGAACAGAGATCATAAATGTACATAGGATCTCTTTGAGTGTTGGTAATGATTCCCTGGATGGAAAGTCTCTAAAGCACATTTGCGAAAACCCATTTATACATTTATGTACTGATCGGATTCCTTATGTAGTTTTAGGAGCTGATTTTAACCAACAGCGGGATTCAGGTGAAATGAAACAAGCAACAAAATCATCCTGAACCTGTCAGCAGAACCTTCCTGCACTTCATCTGTCTTTGCTTGCTCAACTGCCTGCCTGAAACAGTCAAGAAACAGGGGATGAAGGCAGTATTTGTGGAGGATGGGGGTTCAGCAGCCAGCATTGAAGTTCTGGTTTTATGGACAGTCTCGCTTCCAGGAAGGCACAGATTGACAGGGTAGGGGAGGCCTGGTAATGCTGAGTGGTGAAATTGGACTTATCCCTGGTGTTGATTGCATTCAAGCTTTGAAGTTATGTAAGTTCATGACAAAGGATAATACTGCACTTCTGCACGTGGAGGCTGATCACTGGCCAGTGGTATTGTGAATAATACAGAGGAAGCAAGCACTCAGGAATCACTCAAAACAATTAAGTACTCTGATGGAAAGGTTCAAAGGAGGGATGAGTTAAGTTGTCTCCTATATCTGAATGAATTACCGCTGCAATTCCATGTTCAACATTAATCCCCAATGTTTCAGCTTAAATCCGGCACTTTAAAACGTTAGTACTTTTGAACATTACTTCATTCAAGGTATTGGATTTGGCAACACAGGTTTTTAAGATCAGCTGAGTGTTCAAAAGCCTGTTACCTTCAATATATTGCAATGTTTTCAGTTTATTTTCAGGAAAAGTATAAATGGAAGTTTGTCTTACATGCCAGAAAGACTGGGCAATGTATCAAGTCTTTTACACAAGTTAATATTCAGCAATGCAGCTCACCAGCATATTTAATCATATTAGCAGAGTGCTTTGGGATTTCCATTTTCCAATATAATGATTATTCACATAATGGTGAATTGGGAAGATGTCCAAACTTACTAGCAGAGAACCTTGTTTTAACAGCATTGCTACATCCAACATACAGCATATCCACGCTGGATGTACATTGTGCACAATACATTCAAAATGTCCAAACCAATATTAATAAATCATACATATTCAATAAATTAATAAATGTTTACTTACGTTTTCTGATCATATATTCTTAATACAGTTATAGTTTCTGCTCCAACGTCTGGCCCAAACACATTTGGTACCTTATTATTCCAGAGAAATTTGACTTTCGTAATCTCCCCCACGTCCTTCTCTACATCAATGTCAGCTATGAATGTTTTTCCATTCTCCAACAGAGCTCTGCAAAGCAAAGTACATCGGTCAGTGTCAAAGTTGAACCAAATTAATGTGCACTGATACTTTTCCTATACTGCAATTCCATGGTTTCTGACAACAAACCACTAACTAAAATACTGCAGCATTCACTAAATTTACTGGAGTAGAATTGTGGCAGATTCTCTAATCTACTTGGTGCTTTGACAGTTTCTCTAGGATTTTGGCTGATCTGTTGAAGTTATGGCAGGAGATTGGAAGAGCTACAACAAAAACTCCAGTCACGTAAACTTGGTAATTCATAAAGTGGAATCAAAAAGCAAATGAAATGGAAACTGCTGGGTTGTTGTGAAAAAAACAACTAGATCACTAATGCCCTTCAGTGAAGAGAATTTCCCAATCTCCTCCTGTCTGATCCGGATATTCTACTCTTTGTGGTTGATCCTCATTGCCTCTCAAGTGCCCTGGCAAGTAACACAATTGCAAAAAACATTAACATCTAGGGATGCAAAATAAATATGCCCTTGTCAACACAGTCCACATCATAAGATTTAAATTTTAAATTTTGATGATATAAATATCAGACATTAACTCACTTTGCAATTTGATATTGTCGAGTGTTTCCATTGGGACCATATAAAGCCACATTGAAGAATCCTCTGATATTCCGTGTACAGGTAATTTTAACCGAAACTCTATATCTCCAGCCTGTGGTGCAAGATCAAATTCAGAGGTTTTACTGCAGTCATCTTCCAGTGAATAAATATATTTAAAAGCAATCTGAAAAATTTTAAGATATACATACGTGAAAAAGATGGAGCATCGCCAGTGTCCAGATAAAAATTGGGCTCTGAAGTAGCATTTCCAAGAGGAAAGGTATCAGCATAGTGACCCATTAATGGGCAGCCTTCTGGCAGGCACTTGAAGCAATTCCCCTTAGGAAAGAAAACACATCATGAAGGATTCTTCACTGGCAGCTGCCTTCCTTTATTTTACATTTATAATCAGTCCACAAAACCACAAGAGAGCTTAACCTAATATTAATAAAACAATCTAAAACAAACAATCCATTTAACCTTGATCAGTTGAGCTGATCAGAGAGCCCTGATGCATCATTCAAAGGGAAATTGGGAGCTTGAAATCTCAGGGGAGTGCAGGACACAGCAAGCCACCAAAATACTGAAATATTGCCTTCAAAGCACCAAGAAAAGGCAGCTCAGAGTGGAAAAAGCATATTCAGAGTATTAAAAACAACACAATCACATAACTGAAATGTCAAGACCAGTTCTAATATTATGACTTCATTGTCCCCACTTGCCCCGTATTGCACTAAATTGGTAGTGAAGAATTGGCAAACAATAATAGTATATGAAACAAAATTGGGCTAGAAATTTATCCTCTTTGGATGCACTAAACTCGGGGTGTAATAACATATGTGTGTTCAATATGATAATTCAAAACTATAATTCCAAGAAAACTCATCTCCAAACTCCCAGACCTCAACACCTCCTTTTGCAACTGGATCCTTGACTTCCTGGTCAACAGACCGCAATCAGTAAGAATAGGCAGCAACACCTCCGCCACGATTATCCTCAACACCAGTGCCCCACAAAGCTGCATCCTCAGCCTGCTACTCTACTCCCAATATACTCACAAGGGTGACCAGATTCTGCTTTAACTCCATCTACATGTTTGCAGATGACACCACCTTAGTGGGCTGAATCTCAAAATAACACTGAGTCAGAGTACAGGAAGGAGATAGAGAGCTTAATGACATGGTGTCATGACAAAAACCTTTCTCTCAATGTCAGCAAAACAAAAGAGCTGGTCATTGACTTCAGGAAGGGGGGCTGTGTACATGCTCCTGTCTACATCAATGGTGCTGAGGCTGAGAGGGTTGAGACCATCATGTTCCTAGGAGTGAACATCACCAATAGCCTGTCCTGGCCCGACCACATTGACGCTACGGCCAATAAAGTTCACCAGTGCCTCTATTTCCTCAGGGGGCTAAAGAAATTTGGCATATCCCCATCGACCCTTACCAAATTTTATTGATGCACCATAGAAAGCATCCTATCTGGATGCATCACAGTTTAGTATTGCAACTGCTCTGCCTGTGACTGCAAGAAACTGCAGAGAGTCTTGGACACAGCTCAGCACATCAGGGAAACCAACCTCCCCTCCATGGACTCTGTCTACACTCTTCACTGCCTCGGTAAAGCAGCCAACATAATCAAAGACCCCACCCATCCCGGACATTCTCTCTTCTCCCCCTTGCCATCGGGCAGAAGATACAAAAGCCTGAAAGCACGTACCACCAGGCTCAAGAGCAGCTTCTATCCTGTTGTTATAAAACTATTGTACTGTCCTCTAGTATGATAAGATGGACTCTTGATCTCACAATCTACCTTGTTATGACCTTGCACCTTATTGTCTGCCTGCACTGCACTTCCTCTGTAGCTGTTACACTGTATTTTGCATTCTGTTATTGTTTTCCCTTTTACTACCTTAATATGCTGTTGTAATGAAATGATCTCTATGGATAGCATGCAAAACAAAGTTTTTCACTGAACCTCAGTGCATGTGACAAAAATCAACCAATTTACCAAAAATTTACATCTGAAATTTAACACCAGTGACTTCAATGTTACATCATATTTTTGTGCATATAATTTCAACTAGTGTATTCATGTGTATTCATGTCATTTAAGAGATGGCTAGTTACTGGCATTATCATAAGCAAAATGCCATCTATTTACCTATGGAGAGAAACTCTTCATCCTTTGGAAATGATAGTTAATATAAAATCCCTGATAGAAGGCTTCTCATGGAAAAAAGAATAGCTTTTGACTTTGCATTGGAATGGTGAAATACTGTATGCTATATCTTAGCATAACTTGGTTGCTAATATTTCTTTTAAATACAGAAACTTAATATAACTGCCGTGATATTGCAGACCCAGGCTCTGAAATTCCACAGGGACAATTTACATTGATTCACGCCTCTCAAAGGGTATTGTCCAGAGTTGACGTAACCATGATTTGTGGGTTTAGAAGATTAATGTGTTGTTAGATCCTGTGCAACATAAGTTGTGAAATTAGCAGGGCAGCTTAGGAAAAGCAAAGACTGACTGAGTATGCGGCAGCCTAGATAGGCAGTAGGAAGTCATAAACCTTTTTCCTGGTTGACTTCACTTTCAGATATATGCTGTCAAAGGCTCAAAAGTGAATCTCACACAAGTGAAGGATGATGCAACCAAAAAACGGGCATGGTTTTACAAGGAAGTGTGGAGAAGAGGTCATGACTTCAAAGACTGGCCTACTAATTTAGAACTTAAGGCAGCTGAATGTAGAGAGGTCACAAAAGCCATAAAAGCCTGTTTTGGGTAGCTTGTGGAGGGATATAACAGTTGCATCAGGCTCTGCCCCTCTCATCATTAGGACTACAGGGCAGACCTCAGGCAAGATAATGACATCCAGTCTTCCATTCACTTCCAAAGACAAACAAATCTACAATTAAAGCTCATTGTATATGCTAATACACCCATTTAATATGAAAGCATGGTGTCAACCAACTTCTAAGCCAATGTCCAGGCAATGCACCTAATGACTAAACTGCCATTGAAAAATGGACCTATATTGGTATTGGTTTATTATTGTCACTTGTACCGTGGTACAGTGAAAAACTTGTCTTGCATACTGTTCATACAGATCAATTCATTACACAGTGCGTTGAGGTAATACAGGGTAAAAACAATAACACAATACAGAGTAAAGTGTCATAGCTGAAGAGGAAGTGCAGTGTAGGTAGACAAGAAGGTGAAAGGTCATAACAAGGTAGATTGTGAGGTCAAGAGTCCATCTCATTGTATAAGGGAACTGTTCAATAGTCTTATCACAGTGGGATAGAAGCTGTCCTTGAGCCTGGTGGTATGTGCCCTCAAGCTCCTGTATCTTCTGCCTGATGGGAGAGGGGAGAAGAGAGAATGGTCCGGGTGGGTGGGGTCTTTGATTATGTTGGCTGCTTCACCAAGGCAGCGAGAGTTATAGACAGAGTCCATGGAAGGGAGGATGGCTTCCGTGATGCACTGGGCTGTGTCCACAACTCTCTGCAGTTTACACACTAAAGCAAATGTAATGGTCCAGAGCCATTAAGTAACATTGCAGTGATATAAAAGAAAAGATGTTAAAATGGAAGTGCACCCAAAATTATCATTGAAAGTAGGTGGAAGTTTGATGTAAAAGCACAACCTTGTGGAAAGATGTAGACCCTCTTCCAAATCCAGTGGAAGTTCACAGTCTTCCTAGGACAAGCAGCTTGTGGATGTGTCTGCAAGGAACATCAATGCTGCCCGCTCCAGTTAAGGCCCAGAAACTTGGGGCAGCTCTCTGCCACCGCATTGGGGAAGTCAAAATCCTCATAGGAAAGGTAAGTATAAAAATTCTCTCCTCTTCACTCTCTAGCAACACTAGAGGAGGCCTTTAATGGTTCTGTTCTGGGAATAATTAGAATTTCCTGGAAGCATCTCCTGGAACCCTTTGGAAATCTGCTTCCAGTAGGTGAAGGTTCCATAGGGACTATTAGGTGACAGGAAGATCTGGGAATATCCAAAGATACTTCTCTCACTTCCTGCCTCCCACCACAATTTCCTGAACTCTCCCCCATGAAGAAACATTCTGGCAGACGATTGCTAGCATGCTTGCACCTCCCTACAGCAGCACCAACTCTCCCTCTCCGCCTCCCTTCTCATCCCAGCAGGTACATCAAACGTTTGGCAAGGCCCCAGGTATAATTACCAACTTGCTGGCTCTGGTTGCACAGCAGTCTCAAAAGGTCATAAATGAAATGTGATTCATGGGGGAGAGGAAAGGTTTCAGAAGTGGGGAAGAATTACCGTTTGCTTTGTCTGGCAAAATCATAAATACTTTCCATTCAAATGTATTTACAAGAGTGCAGCAGCTGGCTCCTTGAACAATTAATCATTTTAGAATCTAATATGGTTTCTTGACTAAAGAGAAAGCCAATACATTGAGTGTGCCAAAGATCTTAGTAGATGATACCAATTGTAGAGAGCTTTCTTAATTCAAAGTTACTTAATTCAAATTACCTATTTTCATTGCTTACATTAGTTAGTTCAAACTAATGAATAATTGAAATCAGGGTATCATTCATTTTAAAAAAAATAATAATTGTTATAAAGCTCTGTTTTATGTAACCGTCTTCAGATTTCTGCAGAAATTAAGAAATGACTGAATAGTGTTTAAAGTTTGTTAAGATTTGATTATAAAGACAAGGGGTAGAAATTTACCATTGCCACTTGTGCTGAATGAGTGCTATGGTACTAAATGTCCACTGTACTCAGACCACAGTGCTCATATGGAGTAAATCGGTCCATCTCTCCATCTATGGCAGCTCTCAGAACAATCCTATCAAGCCCATACTTCCACTTAATTTCCAGCAATCTATTCTCTCTCACATACCCAACTCTCCCCATTTCTCCTACCATCCTCCTACACTGGAGGTAATTTCAATTAACCTGCCAACAAACATGTCTGCGGGATGTGGGAGGAAACTGGAGCACCACGGACAGTTACTTCGAAAACATGCAAATTCCACACAGACAGTGCAGGTCATTGGAGCTGTGAGGTAGGAGCACCAACCGCTGTGCCATTGTAACCGCTGTGCCTTGGTGCATATGGTAATAATAAACCAATACCAATATCAATGGTATTGGTATTGGTTTATTATTGCCACATGCACCGAGATACAGTGAAAAGCTTTTGTTTGCGTGCATCCAGACAGATCATGCCACACATAATTACATCAAAGTAGTAAAAAGAAACCAGAATGCAGAATATTAAGTAGATTTAAGAGAACATTGTTAGTAATTCTTACAGTCTTAGAACTAAGATTTAAAAGAGTATTATAACGTGTAATGAATGTATCTGCTGAAGCCAGCTTGCAAAGAGTCACTATCCTCTGGCACCACCTTGGACCACTTCTACTTCAAGTCATGCAACTATAAGACTCTTTACAGATTAACACGCTTGCAGAAACAGAAATAAGTAACTTACTGCTTTAAAATCATCATAGGTGGTGCATGGAATTCCTATGAAACCATCTTTGGTTGTAATGCTCTCTGTGTAATATTTATATGACCGTAAATGGTTACACGCTGCAAAGTCACGAGTGCCTTTAAAAGAACCAGCAAACATTTGTACAATTTATTCCAAGGAAATACGTTAATAAACCAAAAGTTCTTATTAACTAAAGGGTGATTACAAATACAAGTAATAATGGTGGTCTGAAGCATGCACTGTGTAAGAAAATATTTGTACCTTCCCAAATGCCATTGATATCAATTATTGTTGAAATTATATTTTTGTCACATCCTGGCATTAATTCTCCACCATTTGGATAGAAGTCAAGATGTCCAACAGGTTCAAGCAGTCCAAAACCTATCACATTAAATCATTTGCAATTAGAAAGCACCAAATAACAGTTATAGCTTAATTACTCCATGATAGTCTGTAGAAAATCTTACCAATATAAGGAATCAGTGGAGCACCATTAGTGTGGATGACATCAACAAACAAAGCATCTGAACGATCCAGTCTAACTTCAATAGGTGTATTCTTAAAAAAGGGCTTGGCTGGATCGAGACCTATAGTAAAAAAACAAATTTGGTGAAAGCAAGTTTTTCACGGTAATTTTCTGTGGACAATCTGCTTATTTTTATGTTCAAAAATATTACATGGAGAATGCACTTGTTTTTACATTTCAAAACCAGATGTTCATTGCACACATATTCTTCTAAGGATAAGCAATTTTAAAATGGCAAGAAAAATTCCTGAGCAGAAAACATTGAGTATAGCTCAGATTGATAGGATAAACATCTCTGTCTGCTTATGGTCTCAAGCAATTCATATGTCCACAGCTCCACACTGCCCAGATTGGCTATTAGTACTGAGCATTATGCAATTAAAAACAAAATGCTGAAAATGCTCGGTAGATCACGCAACATGTTTCAGATCAGTCAACTTTCATCACAGACTCTGATTTAGATAGCAGTGCCTCGAAATTTATCCCCTCATTCTACTCTCCTCTTAAATTTATTTCCATTGGCTTCAATGGAAATAAAATTCAGCAACAGCAGAATTTTGATTCAGTCTGTGAAATGTGCATCTTTTATAAGTTTTTGCATCCAGTGTTAGTGTGTGCTTCCAACATGAGGACCATTCCCATGGCTGTTGTCATCAGAGCCTTCATCTCCTTGTCAGAATGCCAACTAGTGCCAATTTATGGATAACTTTACGAAGTGCAGACTGGAACCTAGATCAACACATTACAAATTTACTTTACACAGAATCCTTAAAATTGGCAGATGCGAAACACTTTGATTCTCATCTGGATCCAAATCAAACTCTAAAACCCACTGTAGAATGCCTCAATCCTAAACTTTGCATCATTGAATTCTCCAGGCTTTTAAAGTGTTGTTTTACATTTTTGCTATCCTTTCCACAAACTGCTTTGGCTAATTATCTGTCTGCTGTTACACATGCATCAACAGACAAAATGAGTGTGACAGCCCTCATCTACTGTTCACGAACAACAAAACACTACATTATTTTGTTTCTTCACTGTCGATGGAACTCCTTGGGGAAAACATTTCAGCTTCAGGTAAGGAAACAGGCACTTAAAATATAGAAAAAAACCCTCAGATTTCACGTTAAGTATTTTTAATAAGTAGCTATTGGCTGCTGGGGTGTTTACCTGTGATTCTTCCAATCCCCGGCAAGCGTCTCCCAGCTTCTCCAGCAACATGGCTGCCAAGACTGTGGCCAATAATGTGAGTCACGGAACGAGAGTAGTTAAAATTTTTCTATTCACACAAAAATGCAGAGATTTTAATGTGACAATTCTATCTGTTTTGGAATGAAATGTATTGTAATTCTTCAGTAAATTCAAAATTACCTCTAATACTTCAATTAGATACGCAATTTCTGCACCAACAACCCGGACGTTGTTAACAGCTTGATCGTATAAAGTTCTTGAACCACGTACCCAGTCAACACAAATGCAATTCACATCTTCCACTTCAAACATTGCCTTAGAAATAGATCAACAATAATAAATGCAACTTGACCTGAAAACACATATGAAGATAATATGACCAAGGGGGCCTTACTTCAGTTTTGTGTGGCACTCTATTGTGTACAGGGCCCTAGGCTAGACTTGAACAAGAAATGGACACCAAAGTCTCCTCTTTGATCTGCTGTAATTGTGGAAAGTGAATATCATGGAGAAAGTGAGTTGAGAAGCAGATAATGTGGAGAAAAGTAGGGTGAGGAAAGCAGTGCTGAGTGAGGCTGCAGAGGATTACCAGAGGGAAAATCGCTGGCAGGTTGCGGGATAAAGGTTCCACTGGGGAATCAGTTGGAGGGGAAGGCTTGGTCATGGAGACATTCAGAGTCTGTTGGGAGTCCTGTTGGGCAGGTGAAATTGAGGAGACAATTAGGACAAGTCTGGGGACACAATCAGGTTGGGGTGTTACAAAGCTGATCATAATGGGGGTCAGAAAAGGAATATGCCTCTCAAGGATATGATCTGGGAGATGTTCGTCAGTTGGAGGTGTTAAATGGGAGGACAATGGACAGGTGTAGTTAAGGAGATGATCATGATAGGGTGGTTGGGAAACATTTGGAAATGTCAGAGAGAGGATCAAAGGAGGTACAGAACACTGGAAGGAGAAAAGACAAAGGGAAACTGAAGTTGCTAGTGTTACAAAGCAGGGGTTGAGGAGGAAAAGATCTCAGCAAGAAACAAATGTGTGGCTTGTAGATGTAGAGAAATAAAGGACTGCAGATGCTGGAATCTAGAAGAAAAACACAATGATGCTGGAGGAACTCAGCAGGCCAGGAAGCATCCGTGGAGAAAACTCTCCACGGACTCTGCCTGGCTTGTAGATGTGATAGGTATTGAGGATTTTTAAGAAGATTGACCAAGGGCTGATGATCAGAAGAGGAGAAAATACCAGCATAGGAATAAGACCTACATTCATCACATCAAACATTCATTTTCTCCAGTCCACTGTAGTTGTAGGGTATGCCATATACAAACTGCACTGCAGTTAATTGTCCAGACTACTCCAGCCACACCTACCATGGTCCCTACCACTATGTAGAAATGAGTAGCAGGCAGGGGAACACCATCAGCTGCACGTCCCCTTCCAGTCATACACCATCCTGACTTGAAAATATATATCGTTGTTCTTTGGGTCTCAGTCATGGAACTCCCTGCCCATTGACACTGCAGAAGTACCTTCACTAAAAGGACTATAGCAGTTCAAGAAGGTGACTCACTGCAACCTTCTTGAGGGCAATTAGAGATGGGCATTAAATGCTGGTCTTGCCAGCATTGCTTGCATCCTGAAAAATAAACATATTTACTAAGAAGCTGATTATAATTCATTTTGACAATAACTGTAAAAATAATATTAACGTAAATAAATCCCGTATGTTGTATTGGTTCCATTTTGTATTTGTACCTTGCACATATCAGTCAGCCATGATTCCTCTCCCTTGTCTATATACCCATGAACCACAAAACGAGTTTTTTTGGTTAGGTCAAAGTTAGAGCTTTCGATTGTTGAAGGATCTTCTGCAGAAATTTTCTGTGGAGAAAGTAAACAATGGTGAAATTATACTTTTATATATCATTACTAAAGCAACAATGTTGTCTTTGCAGAAATTCTTATAATATAGCCCTCAAATTCTTAAATGTATGTTACAATGATGCATGGCCATACTACATGCTATCATTCACATTTTAGGTTTGTTTATGTTATTACATATTTAAAAGCTGTAAGGTAAAAATGAAATAAAACTTTCAATGAGTAGATGGAACTGCTTCATGTGAGATCAAAGTTAATTGAAATGCTAGTTGCAATGAACATTTTTTGGGGGGTAGGAGTTACATAATGGAGGTTATGTCCAACTCTTGTTGCTTGACGTTCTCTATAAAATGTCATTGCCATTTTAAATTAAAGATCAGGATTACTTGCATGAATATAAATTATTTCTGAGTGACAATTCAATTTCTTTGTCAAAGCCAGCTCGGAGTTTCTGCCCATCCAATTTAGATCCAAATGTTCCACTTGGCTGATGTCAACCTTGCTGTGAGTCAGATTTTGCATGTTTGTCCTACTTGAGGATTTAAGAAGGTGGTATAACATCAATACTTTGAAGGGTCTGCATTGTCTGAGATGCAGTTCAAGAACCAGATGGATTGGTAAGGTGGGGTTAAGGATGGAGATGTTGGAGGCTCTGTTTTAAGGTGGGGTTTTCTTCAGATCCTGCTGAATTCAACAGCAGCACTGAATAGCACTTTTGTCTCAATTAGCCAGCTGGTTTGTTGTCGGGTGGGGAGACCTTTCACAACAGGCGGCATTGGGAGGTTTGAGGGCTGGAAGATGATGAACAAGACCAGAAGGGTCAGTAATTTAGAACTCTTGGGGAGGATGAGGGGAAGGCTACAATGGACTTGAGGGGGAATTCCAAATGGTCTTTGCTGTGGGGGTGGGGGGAAGGAATCATTAGAGCCTTTTTAGGAAAATTAGAAGAAGCTCACGCTTTTCACTTCCCAGTGGGTTTCCTGAGAAAGCAGGCCAGGAAAGGTTCATTTTAAAATAGTTGTGAATGTGAAGGTTCACTGCCCATTATAATATTTAAATGAACAACCTCACCTGCCCCCTCCCCCCCCCCCCTTCTGCAATCAGATTAGATGCTCGCACCCCCAGGGATGTAAGAGGACAAGTGGGGTCAGGGTGCAGACCACCATGCACTCTCCCCCTCACCCCAGTTCACCAACCCAAACAAAGGTCTTTCAGTGAGACAGTAACCAAGGTCTTACCTGTTCCTCCAAATTGACATGAAAGATCCATTATTTTCCATTAGTTCTCCTCAAGCCCTCATACCCTGGCACAGGTTTATATTTCACCAATACCGCTCACATCTCATTATGTGGTCATTAACTTTACCACTATTTGGGCATGAACCCGTTTGCTTCTGAGTGCAAAATGGTTTTAAAACAAAACAATTCAATGACTCCGTAATGTCCTGAGCATGTAAAATGTGCTTTATAAATGTAAGCTATTTCTTATTCTTGACAAGCAATGAGGCTTTGAAGTTTGATAAAGACCCTGTGAGTGTTGGATGGAAAATACATGTCAATGTGAGGTTTGCGCATTCTCCCTGTGACAATGTGGGTTTCCTCTTAGTACTCCGGTTTCCTCCCACATCACGAAGACGTGTGGATTGTTAGGTTAATTAACCACTGTAAGTTGCCCCACTGCGTAAGTGAGTAGTAGAATCTGGGGGAAGTTGATGAGAATGTGGGGAGGGTACAATGTGATTAGTGTAAACTTTGTGTAAGTGGGTGCTTGATTGTTGGCACAGACTCAGTGGGCCCACTCAGTTTATGTGCTTTATGATTCAATGAGAAGGACCATTCAGGGTGGTATTAAGAATCTCAAGTCCATGCATCAGGAGCACACAAAGCCTGCGTAAGCAGTGGAAGGACTAAACCATCTCACAACTTCCCGCTGCCTCAGGAAAGCAAGCCAACAAAATCAAGGACCCCTCCCAGCCCGGTCATTTTCTCTTCTTCCCTCTCCTGTCGGGCAGAAGATACAAAACCTTGAAAGCACGTACCACCAGGCTCAAGGACACCTGTCCTTCTGATATCAGACTCTTGAATGGATCTCTCATACACTAAAAGCTGAACTCTTGAATCTCCCAATCTACCTCGTCATGGCCCTTGCACTTTATTTGTTTATCTGCACTGCACTCTCTCTGTAGTTGCAACACTATATTCTGCATTCTGTTTTCTTTCCCTGTGTACTTAGGTATGGTATGATCTGTTTGGAAAGCTCGCAAAAAAAAGCTTTTCACTGTATCTCGGTATATGTGACTATAATAAACCAATACCAATCTGCTCTCTCATCAGTCACCTCCTGCCCCATCTGTGAAGAGTCTGCAGTCCCCACATTGGCCACATCAGAAGCCACAAAACTGGAATGGAAACAAGTTATCCTTGAACCTGAGGGACTACAGAAGGAAAAGAATAAGCTACCACACCCAGCCAGTATATTCTTTAATTCTCTCCCCTTCCCCATTCTCTATCCTTCCTTTACATCAGCTTTCTCTTTCATTCTTTTCTACCCTAATTAAGTTCCAGTTTATCATTCAGTCTTCCAAGTCACATGGGGGGCAAAACTTCAACATTTTATAACCTTTCAGAAACTGATGCATCTGCTACGTAGTTCCTGAATTTTCTGTTTTTTTTCCTTTCAAAACGTCAAATTGCCATTTAATTCCTTTCTTTATCATGATGATACGATAACTAATTTTAAGTTGTTAAAGATAACAATAACTTTAACAGTACCTGATAAGTTTCCGTATTCCTTCTTGTCCAAAGCAAAAAACGTATATTAATATGCTCTGGAGACCAGGGTAGTCTTTTAATTGGTCTTTCCTTTGTTCCACCCCATGGAACATCATCAGTAAAGCAGCCTAAATTCCTGAAGCAGATCTCGTCAGCTGTAAAGAGGAGTTATTTTATAAGCAAATTTCACAAACTAGGATATAAAAAGGGCAACTTTTGTTCTGCGCTCATTTAGGTCAGTCAGTGTAAATTAGTTAGTAGAAAGTGAACTGAATTGATGAAGGAAATCTGTCAAAATTAAAACAAAATAAATAATGTTTTGATGATAATACACAAAAAGTGCTGGAGGAACTCAGCCGGTCAGGCAGCATCCATGGAGGGAAATAAACAGTTGATGTTTCGGGCTGAGACCCTTCATCAGGACTGGAAAGGAAGAGGGCAGAAGCCAGAATAAGAAAGTAGGGGGATGGGGAAGAGCACATGCAGGCAGGGGATAGGTGAGTCCAGGTGAGGGGGGAAGGTAGTGGGTTGGGGGGGGGGAAAGAAGATGTAATAAGCTGAGAGGTGATAGGTAGAAGAGGCCAAGGGCTGAAGAAGAAGGAATCCGATCGGAGAGGGCAGTGGACCATGGAATAAAGGATGGGGGAGAGAAGGCGAGGAGATGGGCAGGTCATCAAGGTGGGGGAAGGGAGCCATAGGAATAAGGGAAGACAAAGGAGTTGGGGGGGGGGAAGAAGAAGAAGGGGTGGGGTTACTGGAAGTTACAGAAATTGATGTTGAGGCCATCAGGTTAGAGACTCCCAAGGCGGAATATGAGGTGTTGTTCCTCCAACCTGCACCTGGCCTCAACGTGGCAGTAGAGGAGGCCATGTACGGACATGTCAGTATGGGAATGGGATGTGGAATTGAAGTGGGTGGCCATCGGGAGGTCCTGGCTGTTGCGATGGACTGAGCGAAGGTGCTCAATGAAGTACTCACCCAATCTGCATCGGGTCTCACCAATGTACAGGAGGCTGCACAGGGAGCACCAGACGCAATAAATGACACCCTCAGACTCACAGGTGAAGCTGCCTCACCTGGAAGGATTGTCTGGGACCGTGAATGGTGGTGAGGGAGGAGGTGTAGGGACAGGTGTAGCATTTGGTGTGATTGCAGGCATAATTGCCAGGGGGGTTATCGGTGGGGAGGGACGAGTGGACAAAGGACTTGTGAAGAGAGCGGTCCCTTCGGAAAGCAGAGATAGGGGGTGAGGGGAAGATGTGCCGGTGGTAGGATCCTGTTGGAGGTGGTGGAAGTTGCGGAGAATGATGTTTTGGATACGGAAGCTCATGAGGTGGTAGGTGACGACAAGAGGAACCCTGTCTCTGTTATGTCAGTGTGGGGAGGGGGTGAGGGCAGACGTGCGGGAAGTGGAGGAGATACGGGTAAGGGCAGCATTGATGGTGATGGAAGGGAAACCCCGGTTACTGAAGGAGGAGGACATCTCGGATGTCCTAGAATGGAAAGCCTCATCATGGGAACAGATGTGGTGGAGGCGGAGGAACTGGGAGAAGGGGATGGCGTCCTCATAAGTGACAGATTGGGAAGAGGTGTAGTCAAGGTAACTGTGAGAGTCAGTGGGTGTGTAGAAGTGTTTTGATGAATAGTTTTCAATTAAGTATCTTTTTTCCCTCTATTTGTCAGGTCTCAGAGATGGCACTTTTGTTTCAGTGGTAGAAAGTTATGGATTCAAAAATTTAATCACATAATGAAGATTTCAGGCTGAGACATTAAATTGTATGCCCAGCTACCTGAGCATAATAAATTTGAGGAACAGCAGTAAGGTTCTACTAGTTGGGTCTGGCTGATATTTCTCCTTCAACTTATACCAAATTTTTGACTCAGTAACTCTATGACTCAGATCATGTTACTTGGTCATTCACATCTCTACTGTTTGTGGGGCCTTTTCATGCACAGAATAAGTGTTCTTTCTGTCTAAATTGTCACAGAAACTGCATCACAACAATATTTTGAAGATAGGAATTGTGCTGTGTTAATCCAGGTTCTATTCGTTCTTGTCAGACACTGACCAACAAACTGAACTTTCAACATGTGATATTTTTATGCCATCTACTTGATCACCTGGCCTGATCCACTCTCTGACTTTCACTCCTTCCCCACATCAAAGTTAATCAACTCCTTCTAACTTTGATTAGATTAAGTTACTTGGCAGTAGGAGTGTTGTGACCTCATAAATAATCCACACAACTCCATGCCTTATGACATGAATATGACCACGCAGAAGTTTTTTTGTTGTATATTGTATCTACACAACTTCCTTGCACTTGATTACTCTGCTCATTTGCTGACTTTTGCAAAATGTGACAAATACATCAAAAGCCAATATGTAAAACTGAAATGCACAAATAAACTTGGAGGATCAAGCAGCAGAGAGAATATATGAAGAAATCACAGCAATTTTTGGAGTAGAAATGCAAGAAACAAGGTGCTGTTTTCTTGCTGTACACAAAATTGATAACAGTAAGATCAGCAACACTTCTATTGGGAACATTGTCAGCCATCTCTGTTCTGTTCTTACCTTGCACTGCATTACCCAAAGTAACTGCTACGATTATAAACCACAGCATCTGCAAGGAAATTTACAAGGAAACATTAGCAACATTATCTTGAGTGGAAGTAATATATTGAATCTTACTTCACTTACATTAGCAGATGTCTCAGTTTGACAACAGCAACCAGTTGCAGGCTCTATATAACATGCATACATATATATATACCAGGCTCTTGTTTGCTCTGTAACTATTTTTACGCATGTGAAACAGGCAGATGACAAATTAATTCTTGGAGAAACTTCAACCAATGCCAAACAGCTTTATGAGTTCAATATTTTGATGATACTGTTTCATTTCAAAATGCTTATCTGCGAAATAATAAAGTGATTTACACAGGTGCAGTCTGTCTGATATTGCTTTAACTATAATAAAAACTATCAAGCTGCAAAAATAGTAAATATGTATATCTCTAATGTGCAAGCATTATTAATTTATAATATCTGCTTCCACAAGAATTGGACTTGATGGAAAAACACCATATAAAAAGAAAAACTTCTATTTCTGTGGCACCTCACAGTTTCTTTGAAAAGATCCCAAAGTGCTTTCCAGCCAATTACACGTTTTCTTTAAACCATTGTCTCTGTTGTAATGTCAGACACATGCAGCAAATTTTCACACAGTAAGCTCCCACAAACAGGAATGACCAGTTAATCTCCCACGAATAGCAGTGACCAGATAACCTGTTTTAAAAACATTGATTGAGTCAGTGATAACTCAATGTTAGGCCTCATTAACCTATCGTTATCACATTACTTTGCTGTGTGTGAATTGTCTTCAATAGATTCTCGCATTGCAAAAAGGCAGGGGTCCGACGGGAAATCCGTGATCTGATGAACAGATGGTCGGTGGAAAGAGTGCAAGAGGTCCAGCAACTCATTGGTAATCAGTGATAACAACCTGTACTTTGTTGAAATATTGTCATGCGATCTTTGTCAACCACCTCAAACATCAGACCTTGGTTTAATAACCCATCTGAAGGACAGCATCTCAGCCAATGAAGCATTCTCTCAGTACTCACCGGAGGGTCAATTTAGATTTTTATGCTTGGATTCATCAAAGTGGGACAGCTTTCTGATCTTACCCAAACTTCAACCAATGAGCTAGAACATTTTATCTCTTCAATACTACATAGTAATAAGTTACATTAATGGAGTGCTAAAGAACTTCACAGACATTGGTGAAACAAAATGGGCACTGAGTTAGGGAAGGGAGAGACTAGGAGGACAGATTAAAGATGTGATTAATGAAACAGGTTCTGCTACCAATGGGAGATGAAGTGAAGGACAGATATACAGGAGAGTAGGGTATGATGAACTGAAAAGAATTGTGGTACATTATAGGAGAAGGGTGGGGCAAGAACATAAAAGGGTTTAAAACGAAGATGTAGGATTCAAACTTAGTATAGGAGAATGTGGAAAATTGTCAAAGTATATTCTGTTCATAAAAAATGGGAGACATGCAATTTGGCCAATTACACCTGATCAGTTTACTGTCAATCATTAGCAAGATGATGGAAGGTGTCATCAGCAGTGATATCAAGTGACATTTCGTCACTAATAACCTGCTCATCATTGTGCAGTATGGCTTTTTCTGGAACCACTCAGCTCCACAACTCAGCAAAGTCTTTGTCCAAATATGGACCAAACAGCTGAATTGCTGTGGCAGAGAGCTGGGCGATCTTTCTGTATTAACTTCAATCAGAACTTTTACCTTGAATTTTTTTTCCTTTTTAAAGATCATCATGATTATGGAGTCCCTGAGGGCTCAATGCAGGTCCTTCTCTTCCCTGATCTGTGAGATGTGAATTTGTGACTCAAATTCCTCTCCAAGTTTTAGAATTTTGGCAGCATTGCTGCCTGCTGCCAAGCTCTTGTTGTTTTTCCAGTCAGTCTTCTCAACACCATGATAGTCAGGTGTGGTGGCAAGGTTGGACCAACTAATTTGCTGTGGAACAGAGTCAAGGGCACTCACTTCAAGGACAGACAAACAGTTGAAAAGTGCTTGGAAGTGTTCCTTCCAGCAGTGACTGACTGCCTCTCTGTCCTTGATAACTTCGCTCTGTTCTTGGCTCTTAGCAGGGTGGACTCTCGGGAGCTTGGGCTATTGGCGGGCTTGATAGCACCAAACAATGGACATATGTCATGATTACCAGCGAGTAGCTGGACCTCTTGCACTCTTTCCACTGACCATCTGTTCATCAGATCACGGATTTCCCGTCGGACCCCTGCCTTTTTGTAATGTGAGAATCTCTTGAAGACAATTCACACACAGCAAAGCAATGTGATAACGATAGGTTAATGAGGCCTAACATACATAGCCAGATTTACATGATTACTGCAAGCAGTCAGTGCTAACTATGTTATTCACTGGCTTATTGCCTTAGCAGGACACCCAATTAGGTGAGCAGCAAGCAACCCCCAAGGCTGTAATTGGCATTCGTGCAAACCCAGCTTGCTGCAATTATGTCTGTGTTCAACAAGGTTCGCAGTATCATGCAGCAGTCCGGCGCTCTGTCCTCTGACTGGTTAATACGATAGACAACAGTTAAAAATGTTTCAGGTCCGAACCCTTCATCAGAACTGGAAAAGTGAGAAGACAACTGTATTTTAAATTGTAGAGAGGGAGGATGGAGGATGGGGAAAACAGAGGGAATGTGTGTGATGGGGCGGATCAGGAGTGGTCCAGGGTAATAATTATTTCTAAAAGTGGCAGTTAACAAACACAGAAACAGGCCCCCTCAGCCACATTGTTCTCCCGAACTAATTAAATTAGTAATCAAACGCCTAACTAAACTCATCCCTTCTGCCTACACAATGTCCATATCCCTCCATTTCCTGCATATTCATGTGTCTAAGAGCCTCTTGAATGCCTCTATCATATTTGCCTCCACCACCACCCCTGGCAGTGCATTCCAGGCACTCACCACTCTCTGTGTAAAAGACTTGTCCCGCACATCTCCTCTGAACTTACTCCCTCCAAGTTAAAGACAGAAAGGAAAAATAAGTCAAAGGCGTGGCTATGGGAACTCACTTGGGCTCAAGCTACACTTGCCTCTTTGGTGGATATGTGGAATAGTCAGTGTTTCAGTTCTACCCAGAGACTATCCCATGATGTTGATGTCCATAGAACAATGTGGAAAATTGCTCAGGTATGTCCTGTTCACAAAAAAGAAAAATCCAGTCCAGCTAATTACCACACACTGTCTCAGTTATCAGCACAATGATGGAAAGTGTCACTGACGTGTTAAGCAGCACTTACTCACCACTAACCAGCTCACCAATGCCCAGTTTGGGTTTCACCAGATCTGCTTGGATTTGGTCCAATCATGGACCAAAGAGCTGAATGCCACATCTGAGGTGAGAGTGATTGCCCTTGAGATAAATATAGCATTTAGCATCCAGAAGCCTTGGTGAAACTGAAATCAATGGATATTAATGGTAAGAGTCATACCTCACACAAAAAATGTTGTGGTTGTTGGTCATCTCAATCCCAGGACAATACGGCTGGCAATCCTCAGGCAATGTCTTAGGCCCAGTCATTTTTAGTTGTTTCATCAATGGCCTTCCTTCCACTGCAAGATCAGAAGTACGGATGTTCATGGACAATTGTGCAATGTTCAATCCCACTCACAACTCCTCAGCAAATGAAGCAGCCCATGCCAGCATGCAACAAGACCTGGATAGCGTTCAGGAATGGGCTGATAAATACCAAGGAGCACTCACACGACAAAAGTGGCATCTCCAATGACCACCTCCAATAAGAGAGTCTAACCACCTACTGTTGACATTCAACAGCATTACCGTCACTGAATTCTTCACCATCAATATCACGGAGACACCATTGACTAGAAATTGAACTGCACCAGCCACATAAACATCACGGCTACAAGAGCAGGTCACATCCTGTGGTGTGACATCCTGTGATGAGTGACTTTCCTCCTGCCACCAGGCCTTTCCACCATCCACAAAGCGCAAGTCAGGAACATGACGGAATACTCTCTGCTTGCCTGGGTGAGTTGCAACACCAACAATTCTCAAGAAGTTCACTACCACCCAGGCACAACAGCCCCACTTGACTGGCACCCCCATCAACAACTTTTACAATTCATTCCCATGACGACTGCTGCATAATGGCTGCATTGTGTGTGTCACCCACAAACTCGTTGCCGTTACCTACCCAGGCCACACTGAAAACATCTTCCAAATCCATGAACACTATCACCAAGAAGGACAAGGGCAGCAGGGCATGGGAACACCACCAACCTCTAAGTTACACCCTATCCTGACTTGGAAATATGTTGCCAGCCCTTTATTGTCACTGGGTCTAAATCCTGGCTCTCTCTCCCCAGCAACACCAATGGAGTACCTTCACCAGGAGTCAGTGTTAGCTTATAACCACATTCTCAAAAGATAACTAACCTAAAGAAAATTGGTCACCATATTTTTATAGATTTATAGAGGCTGTGCAGTGACGTTGCCAATGGAGCCATGGCCTCACAGCTCCAGTGATCTTGTTTCAATCCTGACCTCCAGTGGCGTCTGTGCAGAATTTGCATGTTCTTCCGGTGACCACG
Source organism: Pristis pectinata (assembly GCF_009764475.1). Lineage (NCBI taxonomy): Eukaryota > Metazoa > Chordata > Chondrichthyes > Rhinopristiformes > Pristidae > Pristis > Pristis pectinata. The sequence goes on from NC_067416.1 coordinate 14,083,993, forward strand.
TGAGTCTCCTCCAGATGTTCTGGTTTCTTACCATATCCTTAAGGTAGATGGATGGATTGGTTAATTGGCCACAGTAAATTGCCACTAGTGCGGACAGGAGTGGTAAAGCTGGGAGTGAGCTGATGGGAATGTTGGGGGGTGGGGGGATAAAATGGGATTAGTGCAGGATTAGTATAAAGAGGTGTTTATGGTCAGCATGGACTTTGTGGCCATAAGGACCTGCTTCCATGCTGCATGGCTCTATTACTCCATATTGGATCTCATATGGCTCCCAACACATCCAATTAGTAGGAGATATGAAATCAAATTTTGACATCAATCTGTTGAAGAAATGGAGATAGTATAGGAGAATTCCCCTGATATTCAATATCATGGCCTGAGGTCTTTTGCACAGGAATGAGAGAGTGGAAGGGGACATGGTTCTGTAAAAGACAGTACCTCTGGCAGTCCATCACACCCTCAGTACTGCACTGGCAGCAACAATAAAACAAGAGTTAAACAACATGCTAAACTTCTCAACCAACTGACAGCAGAAACTAGTGGTAATCAGGATAATGAAATGGTAGTTTTTTTTCAGCTTAATTTGGGTCTGAAATATGTGAACCAGTTTTGAAGTGACTATGTGCATCAGGGAACAATCAGGCAGTATGAGTGCTGTCTCTCTGTATGAATCTGTTTCTAGCCCTAAATATATTTGTGTTAAGGCCTTTTGGTTCTTGATATGACCTGCCCAAGGTAGCAGGAACAGCTCACTTAATAAGGAAAGTGGGAAGTCTGGTTTATTCTTCCATAATGGCCAGGAAATCCAGGCAGAGCAATAAAGAATGATTTACATTTATGTAGCAACACTCAAGTCCCTTTCAGGAAATCTCACAGTACTTTAGAACCAAAGTATCTTTAAAATACTGTCACTGCAGTCAATTTGAGCAAGCTTGCACAGAGAGTAACATTATAATGACTAGATCATCTACTTCAATAATGTTGATTGAGGGATTGTAATGTTGATCGATTTGCCTGGACATAATGGGGAAGGGAGGAATGAAGGACCAACTTTGAGGAAAGGCTGCAGATCTTTTTACATGGGGTCGCAAGGAGCATTTTGCTCTCTGTACCACAGAAAAGTATATTTTTTTTACTTTCAATTATGAGCAGCCATGTGGTGCTTTTAAGGGAGGTTGGTTAGGTCACTCTACTGCTAAGCACCAGCAGGAGAAACTTTTATGCCATGTGCTGTGCCATTTGGTATGTCCAACGTGTAGCAGGATCCTATTGACTTCTGATTTGCAATAGCTAATTATGCTCCTGCCTTTCTGCCAGGAACCTAAACCACCTTTTCCACAGTCCCACAGTGTTGGGAGTTCAGTCAGGTGTATAGTTGGCTGAAGGATAGAATTTCCAATGAGTCTGGAATCATTATAGCATGTTTATTTACACTGATAACTCTTTCAAAACATTATTAATGAAGGCAAAGGGCAATCTGGATAGAGCTGCTCCTTTTGAGGAAGATGCACTGGAAGTGGTTATGCAGAAAATTTAATAAGGAAGAGATGTTTAGGTTGGAAGCTCACCCACCAATGAAAGCAGAAGAGGTAGGGCAGAGAGGAAATAAAATATCAGTCCATGTGAACTACACAAAACTGATGATCCCCTTATCAACATAACCTTAAATAGGGAGCAAACTGCAACCATGTATCAATGGCAAAAAGAAACACAGACCTTTAATGGAATCCAACTACAGCAGCTAAGGAAACTAACTTACTAATGGGCCAATTTCCATTTTCACTAATATAGCCATTCCATTTTCTTGCTGCTGAGTGAGTCTCAATTTCATACCACTGTCTAATTAAGACAACTAATGATGAGCCCAAGGTAAGCAGCCAAACCTCCTTTAGTGCCACAGCCTCCAGAGAGAGATAGTAAGTGTTAAGTTGGTGCTGCAAGGAAGCTTTAATTAATCCTTTCTTTTGCCTAAACTTCTTATGTACAGGGAATAGCATGCAACTAAGGGAAACTTTAGTTCTGGATACCAGCTTTTCTTCCAAATATTAAAAATTGGCAACTTTGAGTTTTGAATTTGGCATTTTAGGAAACTGTTAGAGAACAATTGAGAAATTCTGACCAAAGAAAAGAGCAATGTTTCTGAAGATTACCTTGGTGATGAACTTATAGGAATCTGCCGTTCTCCCCATGTCTGCGTGGGTTTCCTCCGGGTGCTTCGGTTTCCTCCCACATTTCAAAGACGTACAGGCTAGGAAGTTGTGGGCATGCTATGTTGGCGCTGGAAGCGTGGTGATACTTGAGGGCTGCCCCCAGAACACTAGGCAAAAAGATATATTTCACTGTGTGTTTCGACGTACATGTGACTAAGAAAGATATCTTATCTTTTCCGGGCAGATAGTAGCAACATCTCACAACAATGTATTAACAATATCCACCACCCAATGTTGCATGAAGGAATTAACTGAGGATCTCGAAGCAAAGAAAGTAAATTTCATTTCCTTCTCGGTTGCTGGAGAGAAGCAGGCAGAGCGAGCACAGGTGCTTGTTAATTTTGCAGGGTCCCTACTATCACATGGTGTCATCGAGTAATACAGCACAGAAACAGGTCCTCTGGCCCAACTGGTCCATGCTGACTACAGCATCCTCCCTGCCACACCCAGTTGTCTGCATTCAGCCTATAACCCTCCAAGTCCCTCCCCTCCATGTACCTATCCGAATGCCTCTTAAATGTTGAAGTTGTACCCACCTCGACCACTTCCCCTGGCGGCTCTTTCCAGGTACTCACCACCTACTGTGTAAAGAAGTTACCTCTCAGGTCTCTTTTAAATCTCTCCCCTCTTCTCTTGTATCTGTGTCCTCTAGTTACGGACTCCACAACCTTGGAGAAAAGACCATCACCATCCACCTTATCCATACCCCTCAAGACTTTATAAACTTCTATGAGGTCACTCCTCATTCTCCTATGCTCCAAGGAATAAAGATTCACTGTGGCCAACCTCTCCCTATAACTCAAGCCCTAGTCCAGGTAGCATTCTTGTAAATCTCTTCTGCACCATCTCCAGCTTGACAATGTCTTTCCTATAAACAGGGTGACTAAAACTGTACACAATACTCCAAGAGTGACCTCACCAATGACTTATATAACTGCAACATAATGTCCCTGCTCCTAAACTCAATGCCCTGACTGATGAAGGCCAGCATGCTAAACGCCCTCTTCACCACCCTGTCTACTTGGGCGGCTGCTTTCAGCAAACTGTGCACTTGTTTTCCCAGGTCCCTCTGTTCCACAACACTCGTCAGTGCCCTGCCATTCACTGTACAAGTCCCACCTTGGTTTGACTGCCCAAGATACATCACCTCACACTTATCTAAGTTGGAATCCATTTGCTCTTCCTCAGCCCATCTCCCCAACTGATCAAGATCTCTTTGCAATTCATCGTAACCTGCTTCACTATCAACAAGACACCCTAATTTAGTGTCATCAGCAAACTTGCTAATCATGCCATGTACATTCATATCCAAATTATTTACATATATAATGAATATCAGAGGTCCCAACACTGACCCCTGGGGCACCCCACTGGTCACAGGCTTCCAGTTGGAGAATCGACCTTCAACCATCACCCTCTGCTTCCTCTCATTGAGCTAATTCTGAATCGACCTCGCTAGCTCCCTCAGAATCCCATGCGACCTAACCTTCCAGATCAGCCTGCCATGCGAAACCTTGTCAAAGACCTTACTAAAGTTCATATAGACAACATCCACTGCCCTCCCTTCATCTATCCCCTTAGTTACCTCTTCAAAAAACTCCAAAAGATTCGGCAGACATGACCTCCCATGCACAAGACCATGCTGACTATTCCTGATCAAGCCTTGACAATCAAGTGTTGGTAGGTCTTGTCCCTTAGAATTCCCTCCAATAACTTCCCTATAACTGGAGTCAGGGTCACTGGCCTGTAGTTCCCTGGCCTGTTCTTGCTACCCTTCTAGAACAAAGGAACAACATCAGCTACCCTCCAGTCTTCTGGAACTTCATCAGTGGCTAACGACAAAGCAAATATTTCTATAAGGGCCTCTGTGATGTCTTCCCTGGCCTCCCATAACATTAGGGGGGTGCACTCGATCAGACCCTGGGGATTTGTCCACCTTAATGCGCTTCAAGGCTGCAAATCTCTTTCCTCGTAATATGTATATGATCCAAGACCTCACTTTTTGCCCTCATTTCCCCGACGTTCTTGATGTTCTCCTTAGTAAACACCGAGGAGAAATAGACATTAAAAATCGCGGCCATCTTCTGTGGCGCCACACATAGATGGCTCTGATGGCCCTTAAGAGGACCTATTCACTCCCTAGTCATCCTTTTACTGTTAATATAACTGAAGAACCTTTTAGGATTATCTTTAACCCTGCCTGCCAAACCCATCTCATACCTTCTTTTTTCCCTCCTGAGTTCCCTCTTAAGCCTGGTCTTAAACATTTTACATTCATCGAGGGATTCATTTGTACCCAGCTGCCTAAACACAATGCATGCTTCCTTCCTTTTGCTGACTAGAGCCTCGATGTCTCTCATCAGCCAGGGTTCCCTGAACTTGGTATGTCTACCCTTCACCCTATCAGGAACATGGTGTCCCTGGACTCTTGATACGACCCTTTTAAAAGCCTTCCACTTGCCAATTGTTCCTTTGCCTTTAAATAGAGTCACGCTGTCAACCTCAGCTAAATCCTAATGCCCTCAAAGTTGGCCCTGCTTAAGTTCAGGAATTTAACCTGTGGACCTGTTCTATCTTTTTTCATAACTATTTTAAAACTAATAGAATTGGGGTCACTGGACCCAACGTGCTTCCCAACTGCCACTTCAGTTACTTTGTAAAAGGTAACTGGAAATGTAAGGGTTAATGGTGTGCAGCTATTATTTCTTCAACCATGGCGTGATATTGCTTCAACCATGGTGTGACTATAGTTATGACTGCAATATGTGCAGGTGCTGGTGAGAAACAAAGAGTGCTTAAGGCATATCTTGTTTTGCTAAAAGTTTGCTGTAAGCAACTGCCCAAGTTTGTGCAACTTCCCACGTAGGCTTCTTTAGATTAAATATAAAAGGAAGGATACTAACATGTTAATCTCTGAGTGGGGATCAGTACAGAACTCAGGTTACACTGTTTATTCTTTCTTTGCATCCCTCATTCCCGCTAGCATTAAAATAATAAAGCATTAATTGTACGCTCCTTGGTTCTGCTGTTGTCTGCTTTATTACAGCGCAGGTTGACTTTCACAACTTGGCCTGCCTCATTCCTCAAGAGGAGGTCCAGTATTGCTCCTTTCTGAGTAGGTTCCTCTATATATTACGCGAGGAAACTATCTTGGACACACCGCACAAATTCCACTCTATCCAGGCCCTTTGCACTCTGGGTGGCCCGGTTGATACCAGGTAAATTGAAATCTCTCACTAGCACTATCCCACTATTCTCACAGCTACAAGCAATTTCTTGACACATCTGCTCCTCAAGTTCCTGCTGACTATTGGGCGGAGGGGGGTCTATAATAAAGCCCTATCAAGGTGACCATCCCCTTCTTATTTCTAAGTTCTATCCAAATGGCCTCATTAGAGGATCCTTCAAGAATATCTTCTCTAAGCACTGTGGTTATGTCCTCCTTTATCGAAAAGGCAACACCCGCTCCACTCTTACTTGTTCCTCTGTCGTGCCTAAAGCATCGGTATCCCAGAATATTGGGCTGACAATCCTGCCATTCTCTCAGCCATGTTTCTGTTATGGGCACAATATCCCAGTACCTAGAGGCAATCCACATCCTCAGTTCGTCCACCTTATCTATTAAGCCAAGGGCATTGAAATAGATGCAATTTAAATCAGTGGTCCCATCTCCCATTTTACTGTAAACATGGCTATCCTTCCACTCTTTGCTTGCTGCACGTATCCCTGTCTTCTCACTGTCTTCGCTCTCCCAAGTCCCACCCCTACTAACTCCATGCTTGTATTGCATGTCAGTTCTGTAAATGGGTTTCCACTCTCTTTCTGTATGAATGGTGTATGACCACAGGGAGTAAATCATTTATTTTAATGCACAGTGTCCTGGGAGGTTTATTCTGAAGCAATTCATCGCCGAGTCTTGTTGACGGACTTTGAGGTCTCCCACACAGAATGCATTCTGTGCCCTTAATATATATGGTGCATCATCCAAGTGTTGTTCAACATTGGAGGAACACTCATTCATCAGCTGAGGGAAGACAATGCCTGATAGTCAGGAGGAAGTTTTCTTACCCATGCTTAATCATGTCATGACATGTCATGGGGTTTGGAGTCAAAGTTGAGGGCTGCCAGGGCTACCCTCTCCTGCCCGGACACTATTTTGTCATCCCTTCTGGTGAGCTTGTCCTGCCAATAGAATAGAACACGTCGAGGGTGTCATGGTGGAATCTGACACATTGTTTGCAAGGTATGATTTTGTGGGACAAGTCTCCCAATTAATACCACAGTATCAGATGTTTCTGAATAGGACTTTGTAAGATCGACAGGACTGGGATCTGAACTTGCAGTGTCTGAATTTGGTGCTTAGATCTATGCTGTTTGGTCCATCAGATGTTGTATTTTTATCCATTTCAATGTAGTGGTGATAGTACAAATAAGTGCCTTACTCGGCCAGCGGTCATTTAAGAGTCAACCACATCTTTGCAAGTCTCAAACCACACAGAAGCCAGAATGGGTAAGGATGACAACGAACCAGATGGGATGTTACAAAAAAAAGATCAGCAGTCTTTGTGGTCAATATTGCTCTTGTTTACTAATTATCATTATTAATAGCTCCTTTAGAGGCACTTTGCCACAGTCCAAATGCATTCCAGCTGTCAGTACAACCTAGAATAAACATTTGTTTACTGTATAATAAAGTAAGTTATATTATAGCAAAGCAGTCATTGTGATTTTATGGCTCTGAGCTTGTTAATATCTGGTTGGCAAGTGACGTAGAACTAATTAATAATTAAATAATGAGGAAAAAAACTGTAGGCCGATGCAAGAAGAATCAAAAGGGACTTGATGGACTTGAGAAAGAATAAATTGCAGGGATACAGGGAAATAAGGAGAATCAGAATCAGATTTATTATCTCTGATTTATATGACATGAAATTTGTTGCTTTGCAGCAGCAGTACAGTGCAAAGACAAGGATTATGATAAATTACAAAATAAATAGTGCAAAAAAAAGGAATAACAAGGTCGTGTTCATGGGTTCATGGACCATTCAGAAATCTGATGGCGGAGGGGAAGAAGCTGTTCCTAAATCATTGAGTGTGGGTCTTCAGGCTCCTGTACCTCCTTCCCGATGGTAGAAACGAGAAGAGGGCATGAATGAGATTGACAGGATTGCTCCTTCAGCAGCTGACATGGACCAGGCGAGTCAAATGCCCTCCTTCAGTGTTGTTATGTTACAGAAAGTGCAGCTCACTGAATTGAGACAGTCCAATAAATGGTCTTCCCAATGAAGCAAGTGAGGGACTGAAGTGAGGTATTCTGGCAATGAGCAGCAACAGTCCAGATTAGAGACACAAGATACTGAAGATGCTGGAACCTGGAGCAACACACAAAAATCTGGAGGAACTCAGTGGGTGAGGCAGCATCTATGGAGAAAAGTGGACAGTCGACATTTTGGATTGAGACCCTTCATCTGGACTGAAAGATAGAGGGAAGACAGCCAGTAAAAAAGGTGGAGGGAAGGGGTGGAGCCAGAGCTGGCAATCGATAGGTGGATGAGGTGGTGGGGGGAGGTGATAGGCAGATGAGGGGAGGGGGAGAGTGGGAAAAGTGTCAGAAGACGGGAGGTGGTAGGTGGATTGGTTCTGTGACCAAGCCTCTTTAACTCCATTTCTCATTAAGCCAGTGCAAGGGTGGGCACTGCATAGACTGACCAGTTCAGGCCTATAATGGAGTGTTCAGAATTTCATATTTTAAAGAACTTCTTGCTAAAACAACATCTTGTTTGACAAGCCACCTTCAATATAATATAGTCTTCTTGTCATTGTTAATGGGGTGATAATAGTACCAACCGAATTTGTTGCTGGTTTTGCCCCAGTGCCACCAGGTGATAATAAATATTGATCTGAATATGATTCCAATTGCTATATTAGTTCATTTGTGCTCTGTAGCTTGACAACCATGTTTATGGGGAGAGTAATTCAAAATAATTTCCAGCTCTCCACTGTGGTTATGGGTGTTTTAGTGACATATTACCTAGTACACTGCACAAATAACAAATCAACCACAAACTGTAAACAAGCATATCACACCATCTATCTTGGATGGTCTTAATTACTAAACACATTTATTTTTTCTTCTGATGACGTGACATTTCAACCACTACCTGGACAGAACTGGATTGGATACAAAGGTAGGTCAGAAGTAGAGCCATAGAGTTATACAGCACAGAAACAGGCCCCTTGCCCAACTCATCCATGCTGACTAAGTTGCCTACCTGAGCTAGTCCCATTTACCTGCATTTGACCCATATCCCTCTAAACTCTTCCTATCCATGTACCTGTCCAAATGCCTTTTAAACATTATAATTGTACCTGCAACTACCACTTCCTCCAGCAGCTTGTTCCATATACCCACCACCCACTGTGTGTAAAAGTTGCCCCTCAGGTACCCTTTAAATTTTTCTCCTCTCACCTTAAATCTATGCCCTCTAGTTTTAGACTCCCCTTCCCTGGGAAAAAGACTATGAATGTAAGTTGTGAAGAGGACATACAAATGCTACAAAGCGATTATAGATAAGTTAGTGAATGCGCAAAGATGAGGCAAAAGTAATATAATGTGGCAATAGAAGTAAACAAACATATCACGTAAATGATGAGAGGAATCGGATGCCCTCATGCATGATGCACAATAGGCTAGTACGCATGACTGAAAGTAATGAGGAAAGCTGACAGAATATCATCACTTACTCCCAGGGGAATTAAATATAAAAGTAAGGAGATGACTTTTCTGAGGCCACCCCTCGGGATCTGAGGGACTGAGGAGTGGACGCTGCCTATGTGTGATTTCTTTGTGGGATAGCCACTGTCCACCAGCTACTGCAAAGCCTTGGCAAACCAAGATCTTGGCCCAGTGGCAAGGAGGTTCAAGACAATTGGAGACTAGGCTCTTCTGCGTAGGCTTACACACACACACGCAAACACACACACACACACACACACACACAATCACATGCACTCTGACCATCCACTCACCATGATCATGCGCACTTAATCTTGTACACACTCTTCCTCAGCTGCATTCCACAACACCTCACCATGACCCCTTCATCACGCCCACATCCTGATGCCTTCCCGTAAACTACTCCATCAGGATCCACTGGCTCAGTCTTTCTACCTCAAAGCCCTCTTCTCCTAACTACCTGCCTCAGTCTCCCAACTCCCTTGACCCCTGTGTCTGTCAGCCCTCTCTCTCCCTTAGCTTACCTCCTTCCCAGGTTAGTCCGTTCCCTCTTTCTTCTCCTCTTGATTCCCATTCATCTACTCTGCTTTCAATGCTCTCCATCTCCCCAAAGGATGGGCAAATGCATGGCAGATGCAGTTTAACACAGAAAAATGTGAAGTCATCCACTTTGGTTCTCAACACAGAAGGACAGATTGGTGATAGATTAGGATAAAGGAAGAGGCAATAAGACCAGAAGGTTATTGAACGTCAGTAACTTAAAACAAAGGTTCAGATGAACCTAGCTGTTAGGTAAACAAATAAATTGTTGGTCTTCATTGAACACCACATGGGGAATTGGTGAGACCACATCTGGAAAATCGTATTCATTTTTTAAGGATGTTAATGCTTTGGATGTAGATCAGAGAAGATTAACGAGACTAATACCTTGAATGGGCTCTCATCAGGAGAATTTGGACAGGGTAGGGGTTTCTATCCACTGAGTGGCGGGGACTTGATTGAAATATTTAGGATTCTGAGGAGTTTTAACAGTGGGTGAGGAGAGGTTGTTTTTAAGCAAAATCTACAACCGAAGGTCACTTTTAAAAAAAAAGTGTGCCATTTAAAACAGCAACGAGGTAATGCTCTTTCTTTCAAATAATCATGACTCTTTGGAACTCTCTTCCTCAAAGTCTGGCTGAAGCTGAGTCTGTGAATAGTTTGAAGACAGAAGTAGATAGATTCTTCATAAGCAAGTGGGTGAAAGGTTACCACGGATAGTTGGGAATGCAGTACTGAGGTTCCAATTAGATCACCCATCGGAGGAGACTTGAGGGGACAAGTGGTCTAATCCTGCTCTTGATCCATACGTATGTATGTTCATATATAAGACGTATGGGCTCCTGTAATTGCATGGAAACATAGGGGCTAGAAAGGAGATATGGATGGGGTGTTATTCTATCGTTTGAAAATCCATATTTAGTGGTGGAAATATTAACTCACACTGCTCTCCTGGACTCCACAGAGATCAAAATCGGGAGATTTATAACAGGTGACGGATGGCTCCGTTCTGCAAGTAAAAACGTAAAATATTTTACTTTCATTTTTTCATACACAAAGATATTTCAATAATTGCGAGAGGAAAGCGGGGTCCCTCTTCAGTAACAGCGAAGGCCTTGGGAGAACACTTTGCCCAGAGCTCTGGCAAGGTATTCGTATACGAAACAAGAACAGAAGTGCTGGAAGAACTCAGCCAGTCAAGCAGCATCGGTGGAAGGAGAAACTGGTTAACATTTTGGGCCAGGGACCCTTCCTCGGATAGGTTCATTTTTCACAAAGTCAAAACTATCCCAACAGAAAATATAGATCGGATCCTCCACAACATCCATTCCTTACTTTCCCAAACACACATCAGGAAACAACAGAGGGATTGGCACCTAAACAGACATCAGACAATAACGGAGGGATTGGAACCTCCCCAATCGCCCCAATGCACGAACCACTGCTTTGCCTTTGTTCTGTCAACTGACGGAAACTCGCTACGGAAATGAGCATGTCCACCACAAAAACCAAACACACTTCTCTAAACGGGGCGACACACAGCCATGGAGGGCACGGTGAAGGAAGGTTTGCTTTACATGCAGCAGAATAAATTCAGGAAGGTATCTAACTTTTTACTTATCACTTATCTAGCGCTGGATGCAAGTAATGTAAATTCAGCCGGGTCTTCGACCCAGGGCTCATCCGCTGAGCTCCCGGTGACGGTGGAAGGGCTTTTCCGCAAGTGCATATTGCATTAGTTTTATGGATATTTGCATACTTTTATTTTCACTTTAAATCGTCGTTCTTACCACTGACAACAGGGGTCCGATTCATAAATATAGTCTGCAAACAGGGCAGGCCGAATTTTTTTTTAATCAAGAAAGCAAATCAAAATGTTAAAGTTGATGTGCCAATTTATAGATGTCTTCATTGTGGATGGAGATGAGTTGAGTATTTTTTGCGAGAGAACAGTGTTATATATTGCTTTGTTTAAAATGATTCAGTCAGGATTTGGCCAAACGCATTAAGCAAAAGTTTTCCAAAATCGTCCCGATCAAATTGAAGCATATAAATAGATTTTGCAAAGTGTAATTCCAAGAGTGAAGTTTAACAATTCATTAATGTATCTACCTTTTTTTGATTATCACTATTTTTCGAAATGGTTGACAGTGAGATTTGTACTTTACTGCCATAATCCATTCAAATGCACAATGCAGTTTAAATATCTATTTTGTATCCTGTCTTAAAATGTATAATGGATCTTCTCTCCCCAGAAATGGAAGAGAGTTTGGCTTTGTCTCTACTCTCAGAGCAACCAGTCTGTTGCTCGCCTTGAATACTTCGAGTTCAAAGAGGGCTCATTTTTATCTGACAAGCACAGTACAAGAAGAATGGACAGAAAGTTAATCCGAATGAGTGACTGTGTAAGAATAGTTGAGGTGGCAGAACACTCCACAAAAGATTCAAGTGCCTTTTCAGTGGAGACAACCTCAAAACTTCATACATTTCTAACTGGAAAATCAGATTGCATGGAATGGATACAGAAACTCTCAGAGATTGCATTTCAGGCAAGTATAAAAATGTAATAATTTGCATCCCCTCTGATCTTACCCTCCTGTTCTCACGGGAGGCCTTATAATTAGGTTAGGCCTCTTTGCCAGCTTTTGTTGGTAAGTTAATCAGGGCAATGAACAGGAGGGCCAAGTGAAGTTTGGCATCACCTTTGTTGTACCCACATCATATAGTGACTGTATATACAAGGTGCACAGTGGAGCTGAAAAGGAATAAAATAATTGGATTCAGACAACACCTTATCACATCATCGAAGCTCTCAGACAAGAGCACACTTTAGGACTGAAGGTGCTGAAGGAATGTCACAATGTACATCCTAAGCCACAGAGCTAATGTACAGTTAAGAAGGATTTGATTTTGGAGTATTATGTTATACAATAGGCCTTGGTTATATCACAGGCCTTGGCTATACTAGAGGCCTCCCAATAGTCAGCAGAAGCTAGAGGAACAGATATGCTGGTATATCACAGAAAAATGTTAAAACAAGAGGGTTATTGTAATAGATGATTTTAACTTCTCCAATATTGACTTGGATTCCCTTAGTGCCAGGGGCTTAGATGGTGCAGACTTTGTTAGGTGCATCCAGAAAGTTTTTTGAAACTATATGTAGATAGTCTAACTAGGGATGGGACCCATACTGGGCCTTATATTGGGGAATGAGCCTAATTGATTCAGTGGGGCAGCATTTTGGGAACAGTGACCATAATTCCATATGTTTTGTCTTAATCCATAGTTATGGATAAGGATCACCTGGACCTCAGGTGAAAGTGCTAAACTGGAGGAAGGCTAATTACAATAGCATTAGGTAGGAACTAGAGAAAGTTTGAGGGTAAATCCACATCTGACATGTGGGAGTCTTTTAAAGGCCTGCTGATTGGAGTTCAGGATCACCATGTTCCTGTGAGGCTGAAAGATAAAGATGGCAAGGTTTCAGAACCTTGGATGACAAGAGTTATTGTAAGTTTAGCCAAAAAGGAAAAGGAAGCTTATGTAAGGTTTAGGAATCTGAAATCAGACAAGGCCCTTGAGGGATATAAAATAAGCAGGAAAGAACTTAAACAAGAAAGTATGAGGACAAGAGGGGGCCATGATGAGTAGGATTAAGGAGAATCCCAAGGCATTTTACTCATGTATGGCATTTTATACATATATTAGGAGCAAGAGTGTAGCTAGGCAAAGGGATGGTCCAACCAAGGACTATACATAGAGCCAGAGGAAGCAGGTGAGATCCTTAATGAGTACTTCACATTGATATTCATCAAGGGTGGTGAGATGAGGGAAGAGTATGTTGATATTTTAGAGCTTGTCGATATTGATAAAAAAGAGGTGTTGGATGACTTGGAAAACATTAAGGTGGATAGGTCACCAGGGCCTGAAAGGATCCATCCCAGGATACTGAAGGAAACAAGGGAGCAGATTGCTTGGGTCTTGACAGAGATCTTGGCATCCTCTTTAGCCACAGGCAAAGTGCCGTGGGCTGGAGAATAGTCAATGTTGTTCCTTTGTTTAAGGAAGACAACAGGGAAAAACCAGGAAATTATCAGCCAGTGAGCCTTATATCAGTGGTAGGGAAATTATTGGAGAAGACTCTTAGGGACAGGATTTACTCACATTTGGAAAACCATGGTCTTATTAGGGATTGTCCACATGGTTTTGTGCGGGGGAAGTCCTGTCTCAGAAACTTGATTGAGTTTTTTGAGGAGGTGATAAAGTTGACTAATGAGGCTAGGGCAGTGGATGTTGCCTACATGGCATTTAGTAAAGCATTCGACAAGGTCCCTCGTGGTAGGCTGGTCCAGAAGATTAAGCCACATAGGATCCACAATGAGTTAGTTAATTAAATACAAAATTGACCTGTTCATAGAAGACAGAGGGTAGTGGTAGAGGGGTGTTTTTCTGACTGGAGGTCTGTGACCAGTGGTGTTCCACAAGGATCAGTGCTGGGACCTCTGTTGTTTGTAATGTAAATGATATGGATAAAAATGTAGATGGTCTGATCAGTAAGTTTGCAGATCACATGAAAATTGTTGGAATTATGCATAGTGAGGAAGGTTGTCAAAGAACACAGTAGGATGTAACACAGTTGAAATTTGGGCAGAGAAATGGCAGATGGAGTTTAATCCAGACCAGTGTGAGGTGTGAAGCAAGAGGAAAGTATGCAGGAAGGAGCATTGATGCACCAGGGATCTTGGGGTGCGAGTCCATAGCTCTCTGAAAGTTCAACACAAGTGAATATGGTGGTAAAGAAGGCATTTGTATGCTTGCCTTCGTCAGTTGGGGCACTTAGTATAAAGGTTGGAAAGTCATGTATAAAACTGGTTCGGCCATATTTAGAGTGTTGTGTGCAGTTCTGGTCACCAGACTAGAGGAATTATGTAGAAGCTTTGGTGAGGGTACAGAAGAACTTCACCAGGATATTTCTGGAATGGAGTGTATTAGCTACAAGGAGCGGTTGGACAAACTTGGATTGTTTTCTCTGGGGTGTTGGAGGCTGAGGGGTGACCTGATAGAAGTATATAAGAAATTCTGAGAGGCATAGATAGGGTAGATAGTCAGAGTCCTTCTTCCAAGTTGGAAATATCAACTACAAGAGGGCATTGCTTTAAGGTGAGAGGGAGAAAATTTAAAGGAGATTTGTGAGGCCAGGTTTTTACACAGAAAGTGGTAGGTGCTTGGAACTCGCTGCCAGGAGGTGATGGAAACAGATACAGTAGAAATGTTTAAGTGGCATTTAGACAGATACGTGAACATGCAGGGGATATGGACCATGTGCAGGCAGTTTAGATTGGAGGTGCAGACATGGTACACCAATGGGCCTGTTCCTGTTCTGTACTGTTCTATGTATTACAATGTCAAGTTTCAGAGCTTCACATAATCCACAAATAAAGCTCTGGCTGTCTGGAAGAAAGCCCCATGCTGTTTTGAGACTGAGACAAACTCATTAATCAGCCACCATGGAATAGAGAGAGATTTCACCCGTAAAACTTTTGGTGATTGTATGCTGTTTAATTGACCATTAAGGATTCAGTGCTTGATTTAGTTGTTCAGTAATTGCCAGTTCTGATAAAATGTTATCAACCTAAAACATTAACTCTACTTCTCTCTCCACATACATCACCGCGCCTGCTAGTTCTTTCCCGCATCTTCTGTTTTTATTTCACTCATCCATTCCTCATCTGCTGGGTAATTGAGATTTTGATTTGGATGTTATTTATGTGAGAAAAAAAACCTGTCAGATTACATCTTCTTAAACTAATTGAATTCTTAAGGATAATACAGCACAATATTTTAATTTAGCTTTGGAATTCAAGATTTCAATCCAAAAAGATGGCATGCATTGCTATCTGTGGATGTTATTAAATAATTAAGCTAGGCGGATGTCTGGTGTCTGTGGCATAGCATTTCAGCAAGGTTGAATCAGAATCAGAATCAGAATCAGGTTCATTATCACTGACATGAAATTTGTTGTTTTGCTGCAGCAGTACAGTGCAAGACATAAAAATTACTAAATAAATAGTGCAAAAGAGGAATAATGAGGTAGTGTTTATGGGTTCATGGACCATTCAGAAATCTGATGGTGGAGGGGAAGTGCTGCTCCTGAAATGTTGAGCGTGGGTCTTCAGGCTCCTGTGCCTCCTTCCTGATGGTAGTAACATGAAGAAGGCATGTCCCAGATGGTGAAGGTCCTTAATGATAGATGCCGCTTTCTTGAAGATGTCCTTGATGGCAGGGAGGGTTGTGTCCATGATGGAGCTGGCTGATTTGCTGGGATAACTAGGTACCTCAAAAATTATTGGTTGGGTGTGGTGATTTGTAAACTGCAGCCATTATCTCAGCTAACCACAAGAAGATAGCGAAATGTGTACACTATTTTTGCCGCATAAACTGTCTAGAACATGAAATGGGTTAGGGTAGGATTAGTGTGAATAGGTGGTTAATGTTTGGAGCAGACTGGATAGGCAGGAGGGCCCGTTTCTTTGCTGTATCTCTCCATGACTCTATGAAATCATCAGGCAGTCCCGAGCTAGCTACTGGTAACTTATCTACTCAGGGTTGTTTATTTAGTGCTGTGAAATGGTCACATGGGCAAAAATTCTTCTTGACAGTGCAAGAACCTTAAGTGTCTTAGAGCAGGAAAACAGGCCCTTTGGCCCAAATGGTCCATGCAGGCCAAGATGCCCATCTAAGCTAGTCCCATTTGCCCAAATTTGGCCCATATCCGTCTAAACCTTTCCAATCCTTTCCTTGGAGTGATTGGGATTTGGAGATGTGGGGGTGTCACATAACAGCGTGACACCTGGCCAGTTCTTATCTGCATTGTGCAAGTCAGCTCCCTGTAGATATTGGTGGAGAGTGGCAGCTGACTGGAGGGAAAAAAGTGGGTTAGTGGCTGGGGAAACTAAACTTTCCTTATGGAGTCTGCAGAATTACTCTTGGTCCTCTGTGCATGCGAGAAAAGTAATCCAGCTTTGTTCAATGTAAAGTAAGTGGAGCCTCTGTTCCTGCATCAAGTCCAACCCCAGCGTGAGTCACTGGGAAAAATCTGCAACTTCACACTCTATTGCTGGCCAACAAGTTTGGGAATTCCACATCCATGCACACATGAGCAGGATTCCAAGACCTGCTGGCACTTTCATGGGGAAACTCTGGCAGTTCCATGCAGAATTGCTGGGATTCCTCTGTAAAGTTCATGCCATTATGTTATCGTTTATGAAATCATAGCTCAAGGTCATTTTGAAGGTTGTATTTTGTTCAAAAATATACTTCATATGAGGTAAACCATTTTATTGGTTCACAGTTAACCCAATGAAAAACTAAATTGACCTGTAGAAAGGTTTATTGCTTTAATCCTCAGGACTTGCTGTCATTCAGCTAAATCTTGCAGCATTACGTATCTTCCTGATCATTGAGGATGCAACATTCACTTATGAGAGTAATTTGTGACTTTGAATCCCAGAGAATATAAAAACATGATTTTTATTAGCATATTGTTGAGATAAATTAAATGTTGCTTTGCCAGTTACAAGCCCTCACATGAACCACCATGAAGAACTATTTCTTTATTTACATTTATTTCAATTTTTTTCAGTTTCCTTTCTTTTATACTGAAAACATTAGAGCCATTTTACAGTTCCCACGATTTGACAGAGAGCAGGATACACGGAATATCAGTGACACACAGCCAATGACTTCCAGCATGTTCATTTTAATAATGAGTTGCTCACCTTAAATTCCCCATCATGTGCTTGTCACAGCCTTTGATCTGCACTTGGGACTAAAGAATGTAAAATCATCCCTATTAACTGATGCTTTGAAATCACTGCTCAGGATAATGGTAATAGAGGGAGACAGTATAGGAGCAATTTGTTCTGACATACCCATTTGTGTAAAGTATTTCAAAATACTTCACATTGTATTTAAAAGGTTAAGAATCTAAAAACATTGAGGCTTAAGGAGATGAAGAATCAGTTAACTTCTGTTCACTCATTTCCACGGGGAAAAAATATTTAAAATTTTTGTGTGTGGTTGAAAGAATCACACAATTTAGTATTTTAGACTGGTTGATTATAAATATATCTAAAGTCCTGTTGAATTTTTACCTATTTTTGTTTAACTTCCTGAAAGTGTAATGGCTAATTGAATAACTTTGGAAATTTGCCTTTATGCAGCCTTCTCAAGAGGATTCAAACAGTGTGGCAATGAGAATGAAAGAAAATGAACTCTACAGTTCACATGAAGGAGGTAAAACACTGTTTTATCTTTTCATAATCATAGGTTCATTTAACAATATCCATGGGCTTTGACAAGCTAAATCTCACTTGTAATCCTTGGAGGGCGTTCTGCTTCAATTAATGTGGACTGAACCTCACATTTTGTAACTGAAACAGATTGTGGCATATTATTTATTAACATTAACCTCGCATTACCCAATACGGAGCATGTTGGAAAAGATAAGTACATTCAGAGCCTCTTCAGGTGAAAGGCAGCAGCAGTAAAAAAATTCAGTCCATCATAGTGACTTATTTAAGGGCAAGGCCTAATAACAAAAAGAGTTTATAATTTCAGACTCATAAGGATGAGGAGAATATTGTTTGGTGAGAAAGCAGTTTCAGATTTAGCCAAATTCTGTAGAGGTTCACCTGCAGAAACAGGAAAATGTTGCAAATGTGGAGTCAACCGTGATGGTAATGGAGAGGTATCACACACAAAACAAGTAACACTAAATAAGTGTGTGGGGGAAGGCAAAGTCTTATCAGACATCAGTACAATGCAAAGGAAGCTCTTGCTCAAGAGTCAACAATTACCATACAAGAAAGTGGAGGTGCAGGGATGAAAGGTGCTCACTTTTGATCATTGATGATTTGCTTGGTCTTAAATTAATTGCATTGTCATCCTCCTAGCTGTGAGGTTGGGATAAGGAATGTTTTGTTCTACAAAGTTAACATTAAAAATGTGTGTAGTCATTGAGAATATGTTTTTAGCTACGTGTTTATAAATTCAGTCTTACCTTGGGAATCCTTTTTGTTAAATATACTGGCTCCATTTGCAGGGAGGTCTTGTCTTTGAAGCACCTAACATTCTGGTTTTGTGCCTGGTGGGTGAAATATAGTTGATTCAGATTCAAAAAGTACATTGCATGATGTTGTGATTATGCATTTGATATTCAAAATATTACTTTTGCTTTGTGCTTTGTACTGTGAAATAAACATGGTGTTAGCAATTAGTATAGACTTTGCTAATTTTTCTGAGTTTTGGCAAAAGAAACAATTCAATCTTTGATTATATTATGAAAAATGGGATTAAATAGGGATGAAATCACTTGAATGAGCTTCCATTTAAGTGATGGGTACAAGAAAAGAAGTACTGCAAATTATTTATGTTATTATTATTATTATCATCAATTTATTTTTTATTTAAAACAACGTATGCAGACTGCATTAAATTCACACAGTACCAGCCATTTTATAGTCATTGATGCCACATTACACATTTAAAAGCTTATCTTAGTTCTGTGCAGAATGATTTAAATCAGAATAGCCGATAAAATTATTTCCTCCTTGACAAGGAAGCTAGTTCTTTCAGAAAATCAGATATAGGTCATGTGATCTTCTAGGTGTTCAGATGATCATAGTTTGTTTCTATTTCCCATGGCAAATATTCCTGTAATGAGCTGAGTGAAGCTATCAAATGTTGAAATAATGGCTTAAACAAATGAACAGATAAGGATCATTTAATATTTTATTCAGGTGCAGTCACTTTATGCAATTAACTGACTTCCTATATTTTAATGATAGCTAATTAACATTTGCACTTATTGCTGAAGGTGGTCTTTGAGAACCATAACTAGTGGGCTTTAAGTAATTTGAAAAACAGGTTTGGGGGTGTGGGTTGTGGGAGGGTGGTTGCAACTGTGGCTGTAATGCTGACATCATCAGTACCCACGAGGGCTGGTGATGTAATCTTCCCCTCATGATGATGAACGCAGAGTGACACAGATTCTGCCATTGGGTCTGTCCTGCCAAGCTCAAATGGGAGTCTTCAGAGAATGTCAAGTGGCATACAGTGTAGTCACAACTTACCAGTAAGCAGTGAGCAGACTTCAGGTCGTAAGATCTGAATCAAGGCAGCAATCTAAAAAGAGCCAGTATTAGTTAATGTAATGCTGGCCATTGTAAAATGAGGCTGGGCGATGCGGTGTAATTGTCATCTCATTCCTGAACCCTACCCAATTTTCTCCAAGTTTTTCTGTGGATTAACAACAAAGGACATGGGACTCCTTTGGCAGTTCCAATTTCTGTGGCCAGTGGAGGAAACACATTACTTATATCAATAGCTGCACAATTAATGCTGGGCAAGCATTAGTGTGCTCAGGCAAATCACACACAGAAGTGCTTAGGCCAATTTCCCAATCCATCGGGGAAATGATCACAAACACCACCTAACATGTGGAAAACAGCTTTTATGTGTTATTTGCATATAAGGAAAGATACTCACAAGGATCCAATTTAAAGGCTGGAATATTTAACCCCCAAGGACATAATGAATGACTATCATACAAGAAAGCACAGGATTGAGTTTTCTATTAGAATACTGGCTGCAGAAGTGCTGTCCTTTCTCAGTTTGCCTACCTCCATACCTTATTTTATAGCAGGTGTGTGACAATGAGCAACCATTTAAAGGGGGGAGATGAAACAAAATGCCAGGTTCAAATTTATCCTCTCAGACTGATGAATCCATATAACTATTGCAGCAACAATATAACATTGGGTAGGGCTACATGCTTTAAAAATTATATATCTTTTAGCTGGTCTCTCCTTGCTGTACACAGACCCAGATTAATAGGCACATTTTTGTCTGGAATCCTGTAAATTCCTTGTCTTCAGTACCTGACTAATTCTCTAACAATATATTTAGAGAATTTGCTTCCAGCTTTTGTTTGATAAAGTGCTCCAGATCCTATCAATATTTTTAGTGAAAAATTCCCTTCATCTTTCCTTTAGATTTTTTGCCGGTGATTTCAAATTGTTGAGCTCTGGTTAATGACCTTCTCATGGTAGTGACATTTTTTCTTTACTCGCTTTATCAAAACCTTTGCCTTTTCCACTGCCATGGTGAGGCCAAATGCGACTAGAAGATCAGCACCTCACCTTCCACTTGGGTAGTCTGCAGCCTCCTGGTATCAACCTTGAATTTTCCAATTTCAGGTAACCCACTCTCTATATGTTCCTTTTACACTCCACCCAGGGTCCCTGTTCACCTTTTCAATCTTCCCCCCCTCCACCCCTTTGTTACATAGACTCATACCCCTCCCCCACCTGGTTTCATCTGGCCATTACTGCTCCCTTATCTGGTTTCACTTATTACCTACCAGGATCTGTCTCTACCCTCCCCCCTCCTTATCATCCATCCAGCTCCATCTGCCTAATTATTTTCCTTATGTTTTCACTTATCGCACACCAGCCTCTTGTCTCAGCACTCCCTCCTCCCCCTCACTCACCTGGCTCCATCTGCTCATTCCACCCCCCCCTCCCCCCCAACACACACACACAACTCCCCATCTGGTTCCACCTATCACTTACCAGCCTCTGTCTCACACCTCTATCTCACTTTAATACACTGGCTATTTTCATCCACACTTTCAGTTCTGATGCAGGGTCTCGACCCGAAATGTTGACCATTCCTTTGCCTCCACAGAAGCTGCTTGATGCACTGAATTCTTCCAGCAGTTTACTTTGTATCAAAATTTCTCATCATCTTAAAAATACCTATTGGTTAAAATCTCTGATATAGAGAATATAGGCTTAACTTTCCAAGTACATCCTCTGTCAGAAGTGTTTCCTTCCTGGGAACATCCTGGTAAAAATCGCTACCTTGTCAATGCCCTTTCCATTTTTTCCTGAATCATGATGCTCAGAATCGTCCAAAATATTCCAAGTGAAGCTTAATCTGGGATTTATAAACTACAAGCATAATCTATTTGATTTTAGTTTTTGTGCCTTTGTTTACAAACCTGTTGAAATGCTTACATGCCATTTTTAAGAATTTGTATCACCAAAATCTCACTGCACATTTATACATTTCAACATCATGTCACTTACAATATCCTGTCTCTCTATACCAGTCCTCCCGACGTTCATCAATTCACATTGATTTTCATTCATCTCCACCTTATAGGTTCTGTCATTTCATCACTCCGTCTATGAAGATCCCCAAAGTCTCCAACTATCTTCATTGCTATGTACTGTTTTCAAGTTTTGGGTTAGGGTTGGGGTGAGGATCATCTGCAAGCTTCATAATATTGTTCCTTAATTTTTAACTTAGGTCATTAAAAAAAATGAAAATAATAAAACCAAGATCTTGAAAATTGGTTAAGCACTACTTCAATCCAGCTCCCACAGGCTTCCAGCTTTTTAACTCACATCCTGTCTGGTACTTAGTTGAAAGGCTTCCAAAAATTAAAATTTACAACAACTGCTTTACTTCGATCAACCATCTGTTATCTCATCAAAATTCCATTAAGTTAGTCAGATATGATTTGCCTTTTGCATATCCATGCTGGCTCTCTCTGATTAACCAAAGCCTTTCCAAATGAGATTCTTTTTGTCCCTGATAATAGTTTCCAATAACTTTCCCACAATTGAAAATCAAAAACTGTACATACTGGAAATCTGAAATTAAGACAAAAAACACTGGATATGCACGGCAGGTCAGGCAGCATTGGTAGAAAGAGAAATGGCTAATATTTTGGGTTGAAGACTCTTCGCCAGATCTGATGAAAGGTCTTGGACCTGAAACGTTAACTGTTCCTCTTCTCACAGGGGCTGTCTGACCTGCTGGTGTTCCAATATTGTCTGTTTTTATTCCCTATGTCTGATATTGGCTGATTGCCATGTAATTTCTTGGTTTAGCCCTCTTTTTTTTCTTGAAACTTGGTAAACAGCCTCTACAATCAGATATATGGTCTTAAACAAATTTATCATTTGAAGAGTAAAGTTGAAAATATGTTCAGAGTAGAATTATTGGGGGTGAAAGAGGTACCTTCAACCCTTTTTGTGGTTTGTATAATCTAAGGGAAGTAAGACTGACATTTTGTTCAGTATTTTAGTTTTTAGTGCAAGCTAATATGAAAAGAAAGATAATGTTGCAACAGGCAACAAGTTGTAAGTAATATAGATTGATATATAGCAGAAGAGATCGAACTGCAGATTTTGTATGTTTACAGAAAGTAAGACTGTCTGAGGTGAACGCGTGCGGTAGATATCTTCGTCATGTATCTCTCTGGCTCAGAGTCACGGACCTGGAGTGTGAGTTGGGGACACTCAAACAGACAGGGAAGAAGAGAGATATCTGGGGTTGGCTTAACCAGTAATGTTCAGAGTAAAAGTAACTGTGTGAAATAGATGTGCAGAAGCAGATCCTATTCAATGGTTACAAAGTACTTGCAATCTGAGAGGATAAAGATGAAGTGTATCAAAAGGAAAGGTAGAAGAGTGACACTGGCACCTTAAGGCAAAAGCCTGTCCAGAAGTGGAAAGAGGAGGGAATATGATATTGGGGATGATAGTGCCTTTGTTAAGTTGACCAACATAATATGTTGCCTACCTGGTCCAAAGTGAGGGAAATCCAGAAGTCCTGAAAGGTTATTAGAGAGGGATGGTCAAGTCACAGTGGTCCATATTTGGATCAACAACACAAGTAGGAAAGACTTCTTGTTTGAAGAGTATCAGGTCCCAGGAGCTAAATTAAAGAACAGGCCCTCAATGATTATAATCTCTATAAGCAATTGCATATTAGGGAGTTGAACATGTGGCTGAAGGTCTGATGTGGAACAGAGAGATTCCATTTTACGGGACAGATTGAACTGTATCATTTGGTTATGGTCCCACATAATCAGACTTGGGCCAGGTACCTCACTGAATGAATAAATAGGGTGGTTATGGCAATTTTCAGTAGGGGCCGGATGTGATTGAAGAAGATGAGGAGCAAAGAGGCCCTGGTGGGTGTGGGGGTGGGGGGGTTAGGTGGGGGGAGAAAGATAAATTAAGTAATCGTTTTAAAACAACAAGAAGGAAGAGAGTAGACTAATAACCAGCTCTAAGCACAATGAGTAAGGAGGAAACAGAAAGATAAAGGAGAAAATTTTGATCACTAGTGCTAACAAATAAAAGTGAGAGTTCTCCTCACCAGTTGCATTCAACCTTACATGTTCGATTAAATTAACTTCAGTTACTGAAGCCAAAATAGATTCAATTCTAGCACTAACAAGTACATGCTTTCTATTTAGAATTGTAACATTAGGCTTAATCACTACTGACTTGCCCCTTTCTCTGTTTGCTTCTGTATCATTCCTGAATGCTTGGTAACTATGAATAAGAAGTACTCATTTCTGACTTTGTTGAACCAAATTTCTGATAATATAATGATAACATAATCACGTGGTACCTTGTGCCTGCATTTCATCAACTTTAAGAAGTATGCATTGGGCATTAACTTTTTGTATTTTTCCTCAATCAGGGCCCTGGAACATTTGGGATGTTTCTAATCTTACGGTTATTTAAATCTTACTGTCCTCAGATTTCCTTGCTTCGCCTTTCTACTTTTTGATTATCCACCTCCTGCCAGGTTAATTTAAACTCTCCCAACAGTACTAGTTAATTCCTGAGCAAGCATTTGGCCCCAACTCAATTCAGTTGGAACACTTCAATCTTGTACAGAAATCCCTTCCCCTCCAAAACTGGACCCAATGGCTGAAGAATCTGAAATCCTTGAATCTTCCCATCTGCACCATTTCGTCAGTCATGTACTTATCAGCATCATTTTCTACCTTCAGTATCATTAGTTCAGACTCGGAGTAATCCTGACATAACTGTCTTTGAGATCCTGTTTTATAATCTTTTTCTTAGGTCTTAAAACTTTAGAGAACTGATACCTTTCCTATGTACGTTATAGGCTTCAACACAGACTATAAATTCTAGCCGTTTCCCTTCCCCTTGCAGAATATTGTGTAAACACTTGGTTGTATCATTTATTTTGGGACGATGATGACAATTTATTCATATGTGTAGTTGCAGAAGTTTTGTCTAGAGCCTTAACTATCAAATCCCCTTTGGGTACCATATTTCTACTCTTTTTATATTTCTTGTGTGTGGTCAAACCTCTCATGGCAACAGAACTCTGATTCTTACTTAACTTACATGGAAGCGTTAAACATCTGGAGTTCGAAAATGGGAAAAGGTTAGCTAGTGTGGACTAGCTTGTGAGATTCCTGTACCATCTGTGACTTCTTCTAATCCAGTTTGGTGATCGCTCCCTCCCTCCCTTCCTCTCCTCCTGGACATTTTGTGCCAGTGAGGTGACCACTTGTTGGGGCATGCAACTGTAGATGCACTCAGCCTTCATTACTGCCAGCTGTTCCTCATGCTCCAAAACTTGAAGCCTGATCTTCTCAAGCAACAGGCATCACTACCTGTACATGTGGTTGTCTGAGACAGATGAGGTATCCTGGAGTTCCCAACCAGAATGTGTGACATGCGTATCAAGACCCCCAGTGGGCTGCCAAGAAGCTCATTTCACTGACTTCACGTGGATACTCAATCCACTGAAACATTTGACAATGAACTTTAAAAATCTGATGCACTAACATCTAAGGCACTCAGAGAGTGATCCATAGAATTTTAAGAAATTGACTTCTACAAGGTATCAAAATAGCAAAAAGCTAGAAATATTGGAATTGATATCTAACAAATGAAAATACATTAGAAACAATTTCATGAAGTGAACTACCACTTAAACCAATAATCCTATTCCTTTAAAGCAATAGGAGCAAAAATGCTAAAACATTTTATGCAGAATGTCCTAAAGTCCAAACTATGGCACAAATTCTATTTCATGAGATTTTGTTAACACCAATTAGTACAAAGAAGACAAGTCTTTGCTAACCTTTCCAGTGGGAGTAGTGAGTTTAGATTTGTTGAACATTTCACAGTTCTCCCAACTTCACTTTCTATTAACTTCAAAGCAAATCAGGGTGGGTGCAAAATGATTGTTTGATCCAGACGTAGTTGATTATTATTGGGTGGGTTAAGTTAAAATAACTATTGTGTACTTTCAAAGAGACCTCATTTATTCATACACTTGTGCTTTGAAGTAAATATTAATTTAACATCTTTAAGTGCCGTTTAGCAATAATTTGCATAATATGAGAAATTGCCTCATGAAATTTTTCATTTTGATAAAAAAGTTTTCAAGGCATGAAGCCTGACTTTAACCCATGTGGGATTCATGTGGACTAACTGTGGGGCAAAGTCAGCGCTATACCCCACCCTACAACCTTGACCTCACTGGTGGAATTTCACTCCTAGGTCTCATCTCTGTGATGTCACTAGAAATAGGCAGGATGTAGTGCTGGTCGGCAGACAGACATTTCTTTTAAATTTACTTACAGGATGTGGGTGTCATCTACAAGGTCAGCATTTACTGCCCAAATTTATACCTGAACATACAAATTTGGCGCATGAGTAGGTCACTCGAATTCTCAAGCCTACTCTTCCATTAAGTGAGATCAAGGCTGATCTGATTATAATTTCAACTCCACATTCCCACCTACACCTGGTAACCTTTCGCCCATTGCATAGTGTAAATTTATCTATCTCTGTCTTAAAAAAATTAAAATACCCTGTTCTATCTCTCTTTGAGGAAGAGAGTTCCAAAGACTCAGATTTTCAGAGAGAAAATAAATTGGCCTCACTTCCATCTTAAGTGGACAATCCCTTATTTTTAAGCAGTGACCCTCATTTGTGATTCTCTCACAAGAGGAAACATCCTCTCCACATCCACCCTGCCTTAGTTTCCCTTGAGAGGATGGTGGTGACCTGCTTTCTTGAACCACTGCAGTCCTTTCGATGAAGGTACTCTCATAATGCTACTGAATAGGTTTTAGACCTGGTGACAGTGAAGAATGGCAATAAATTTTGAATTCATAATGATGTACGACTTGGAGGCAAAATTACAGATGGTGATGCTTCCATGTTTTGCTGCCCTTGCCCTTCAGTTGATGGACTTTGCAGGTTTAGGAGTTGCTATGTGGAAAATGACCCAATGCTTTTCAATGATGTAGAGTGGACATTGAAGAGAGCTTAAGACCTTTATTGGCTTAAAATTGCAGGATGTGGTTGTGGAAGCATCATTGAGAATGAGTTTTCTTTTAATAGCCACTAACTGACATTGAAGTATAAAATATTTGAAGAATGTTGAACTTCAATGCAAATTGCAAATAGAGCAATAGCTGCAATTTTATTAAATGAGTTGGGCATATAATTACTGTATACATCATATTTTATAAAGTAATGAAACATCAGAATAGCTCCAATTGGAGGATAGGATTGTTGCTATATTACACGTTAGAATTTTTGACCAACCTTTTGTGGTAGTTATATGATCTTCACTGGAAACTGGTGTGTAGCATTATAAGTTTTGTTCACTTAATAAACATTGCTGATACAATGTTTCAAAGTTATTGTTATGGCTTTGACATTCTGTAAGTATGAAAACAGTTTAGAAAAGTTGGTTGTTGACAGTAATATCCTGACCACACGAATGGCTGTCAGAGAAAAGACAGTTTGGTTTTCATGCCTAAAAACAAATTGAAACTATTTTCCACATATAGCAGAGCCAAGGTTTTAGATTTATATTGCATGCCTTCAGTGAATGACATTTTCAGTTGTTTATCATCTCAAATGACAGGTGCAATGATATTTCCTGACAGATAACAAATTTACATGCCATAATTTCTCAGACATGAAGTATCCTCTTTTGAATTTCCTCTTTGCTTAAGGTTTTGTTTACAACAATTTCAATAGCTATTTTTCTCCAATTATTTTGTATTTTTCTGCAGCCAGAAACATTTGTGTTTATGCTGTTTGTGAATCAGCAGAGGTTGGCAGTCACATGTTTTTTTTTGTCTCTCTGCATGTGAGTTGAATACCAGTTAAAAGACCCAAATGCCTGCATCATCAAAGAAAATCATAATATTTAATTATCCCTCCATATCCACATTCAAGCATGAATTTGCATACCTGCTTTGTTGAATATTGTTTTTACTAATGTCATTGTTAAATGGTTTCCCTTATCATTCAAGAATCAATTTTGCAGTATTCCCTTTTTACATTTTATCATTTTAAGATTTGCTTTTCCTGATTTATTTTTCTTTTCTGCGAGAATGTATTTGTGACCTTTCATCCTCATTGTGATACAGAAGGTATTCAATTACATGAAATATCACCAAATACATGTAAATCAAAGGCTTATATCAGCTTTTAATTGAGGAGATGGGATTTTGTTTTATTGGTCGGGAAGTAGAAATGTACCATATCTGTTTCCAGATGTAACACTGCCAAAGCTTAAATCATTTTCTGGTGCTAAGGATTTCATTTCCACCTGACAGTGGTAGAGAGGAATCTGACTGGGAGCTCAGTTCATTGCTGGGTGCTGCTTTTGACCTAGAGAGGATGAGGCAGGGGCAGCAGTGGCTATTATGCAGGAAGGAAATCAAGATTCAGATGAAAGTTTCTAATTTCTCCCATTTTCTGTTATTTTGCGGCACATTATTGGGAAAAGATCATTTTCAGGTTTGTCTTGAATGGCACTTTTACCATGAATAAAACATGTCAACTTAGAGTCTTACAGCTGTGCAGCACAGGAACAGGTCCTTTGGCCCACTGTGTCCATGCCACCCTGTTGTACCTCTCTATAATGATCCCATTCCCTCACATTAGGTCAGTAATCTTCTACGTCTTGATGATTTAAGTATTTGTTTAGATGCTTCTTGAATATCATGAGAGTATCTGCCTTCACCACCTCTTCAGGCAGCGTCTTCCAGACTCCAACCACCCTCTGTGTGAAAATAATTCCCCCTCAGATCCCCTCTATATCTTCTACCTCTCACCTTGAACCTCTGCTCTCTTATCTTTGACACCCCATGTCATTGGAATATCCCCATATTAAATACTACTATACCAAGAAAATAATGCAGTTTTACTTTTTGACATTAACCCATCATTACATGTACTGTATTTGTTCTAATTGAACATAAATAAAACATGGTAATTTGTTCCTGGAAGGAATGAACTGCAAATACTACATGGAAAATGCTTTCTGTATGCTTATTCATTGGCAATTCTGTTCGTTGCTTGTAATGAAATACATCTATGCTTGCATTTATATAACAAATCTTCTATAAATGAACTTCTGACTTATGACACTTTGGACTACTTGTCTTCATTTTATGAAGCTATTTTTTGCTACGACAGTTAGCATGGTACTAGCCATGCATGTGACCACACTATAGCAAACTAACCATAATGCATTTCATCCAGCCTTTTTGATTTATTCACTTCCTGGTACATTGCAGTTTTGCAAATAGTGCTCTTAATGTAGAAAAGTGCTCCTGTGAAGTGTAATCAGAAATAAATCTCCAACACTAACTACTACTTGCATTTCCTACGGTTAAAATATTTGAAAGTATTTAACCATAGTGCAATAATGTTTTTAGCATTTTATACAAAATCACATTTGCCCAAATATACTCTTCCTATTGTTTCGTTCATTTTATCTAAAACAGTCCATTTTCTACCATTTCTTTTGTCAATAATTGTGTGATCTTTTGGGGTAAGAAGTACATGTGGTGTCAGATTTAAAGTGATAGTTCTCGAACAGTAAATAAACAGGTCAACAAAATGATTGAATGTTATTTCAGGAAGAAACTTTGGGTTTTCCTCACATGCCTAAACATCGTCTGATCTTTCTGTGAAGTCAGTTTTAGTGGTTGAACTCATTTAATGTGCATAGCAAGCTCCCAGTGAAATATCTACAATTGATAGAGATCTTTGCGTGGCTTGACTACGACATTCTGATGGCACAGTAGTAAGGATGTTTCTCAGCACTTATAGAGGTAAAATATTGTAAGTGAAGAATGTGATCATTTTGAAGCCAAGGACAGATTTAATTTTTTCATTGTTGGGATCTAGACATCACCAGCAAGGCCAGCGTTTATTGCCTGTACTTAATTGCCCTTGAGAAGGTGGTGGTGAGCCACATTCTTGAATCATTGCATACTGGTGAAGGTATCCCATAGTGCTGTTGAGTAATCACAATGCATTTTATATATAGTGCACACTGCAGTCACTGTGGTGTGGAAGGAACGAATGGAGTGCCAATCAAGTGGGCTTCTTGAGAGTTGTTAGCACTGCACTTATCCAGGCAAGTGCAGAGTAATCCATCACACTTGTGACTTGCATCTTACAGATGGTGGACAGGCCTTGGGGTGTCAGGACATGAAGTCACTAACAGACCCTCTTCCTCCACCATTACCTAAAGACGCAAGAGGCTGGGGTTAATGGAACCAATTGTAAGCAGAGTAGCTGCATGACATATGAGGCCCCACCTTCTAGTAGGCATTGACACCTACCAGCAGTGAAGGGGCAGTCGGTAGTTCACCCAATTATCAGAGGAAATTAAATCAGGGGAAAGGTACGATTTGCCTCATTTGCTAATGTTGAATCATTTTCTGTGTTGCATAGGCGAATATGAATATGGGGAATCCAGCCTTCACTATTCTCTCTGTTATTTTAATTTATTCTGCAGCAAACATGAGCAGAAAATTGTTCCTCTCAAACAATAATAAAAATAGAAAATGCTGGAAATACTCAGGAGTTCAGGCCTGAAACATTGTTTCTCTACCCACAGGTGCCGCTTGACCTACTGAGTGTTTCCAGCAATTTCTGTTTTTATTTTAGATTTCCTGCATCTGCAGTTATTTTTGATGTTCTTCTCAAACATAACATGTTCAAAGCAATGTAAATTCAGACACACCAGACTCACAGAGGGATTGATTCTGGATAAGGACAGCACAGTTCCTTCCCAAAGGATAAAATTGAACTAGATGTGTTTTTACAACAATCTGGTAGTTTCATTGACACCATGATTGATACTAGCCGTTTTTTCCCAACTAATTAAATAATAAGTTTAGCTCCCAGCTCCTGTGCTGTGATTTGAATTCTCATCTCAGAATCAATAAGCTAGGCCTCAGGATTGCTGGTACACACCCCCCACTGTACCCCTCCACTGCTGTATCCCACCTAAATCCAAACTAATTTAAAATCTCATGCAAAATTATGCAGTTAGTTTTTATCATTAACTGTGGGAACTGTGGCTTGGAGGTAGAATTATTTCAACTGAGTCTAAAGGATGTTTCTTCAGGTCCCGCTCCAGAGACTCGAGCAGAAAATCTAGATTGAAAGGGAGCTTTTCAGTGTTGGAGATGCTGTCTTTTGAATGAGGCATTTAATTGAGGGCCCATCTGTCCTCTCATAGTAATGAACAAAATCCCATGACATCATTTTAAATAAGTAAAGGGCCTTTATGGTGCACAAATTAGCCTTTAGCTGCCACATTTCTTACATTCCAATATTGGATCACCATCAAAACTACTTAATTGGCTATAAGGTGCTTTGGGACATCCTGAAAGGCATTATATAAATGCAAGTACTTTCTTTCCTAATTACACTTTCACATCTCTAAATGAAAATTCATTCAGTCTCATATATTTAAATAATGAAAAGTGACTGTAGTTATTATACTTCCTGCATAAAGAATTTATAAAGGCAAATCAAAAAGATTTCCCAAAATAGATAAAATACATAATTAAGATGTCCAGAAACTTTTACATTTAATGATTGCACGTAAGTGTATTGTCAATAAGAGCAACACTTTTGTACATATATCTGTCAGTGCTGAACTGACCTCAGTGGAAAGTATCACCTAGTGTCAGTACTGGGAGGAAGGAAGAGGTAATGAAAGAAATAGCTTATGTATGTAGCAATAAATGCTATTTTAAAATAGAACACAATAGTGGTAATTACTAATTTCCATCAAAGATTACAAAAATTAGACGCTTGAAACATCTTTAAATTACAACCAGAACTGGAAAGTTTTGAGTGTCTTTTTTTCCATTGCTGAATTGGACATGTGGTCGAGCTTACTATTTATAGTAGGTACAGTATACTCTACAATTGAAATACAATTACATTTCCAAATAGTGTTATAAAATGTGAAGTTAATAAAGTTGTCTATTTCTTAATTTACATATTTCCTATAATTTTCAGCAACAAATACATAATTTAGTAGTTTTGTTTAAAATTCACTACTTTTACAATATTGCAAACATTTATATCTATAAGCATAATTTAGCCAACACTGAGATAGTGAGGAGATCAGGTTAACTACCCTGGAACATACACTCTCTGTAGTTTATAAATGAAAGAAACCAGACTGTATTTAAAAGTATACTTTTGTTTTAAGCATAAACAAAGATTCATTAATTGCAAATAAGTCATTTGTAATGTTTTAATTAACTTCCTGAACCTTGTACCCAAGGAGCATCTACCTGTACCAGAAGAACAATAAAACATAAATATAGGAAGGGAATAATTACATGATGTATTAATTTCAACGATGCTACTTAAGGGATTCCTGATGTGATTCCTGAAGTTCTGCATAATGCTATACCAGAAGGAAACATTGTCATGCAAATCTGTCAGTCAGGTCATGAATCTGACATGATTATGACTTCTGACTTCATTTCCTAATCTAATGCCAGTTGTCTAGTTTTTAACTTCTTTAAAGATTTCCTTTAACATGTAGTACCAGAAGCACAATTTCTGACAAATATATACTCTTTCATTTTGCCTGTTTCAAAACAATTTCCTCCTGTCACATCTATTGTAGTTTAAAATTCTTAAGACCATCCCATTTTTCATTTCCAGTATAATTTGGGTCCCAACTCAGCTCAGGTGGAGCAGACACTAACATTTGTTCCTAACTGTCTCAGGATTTGTACCAGTGATGCAAGAAATGGAACACCTTTTGTTCTCATCTTCTTCAACCACATGCACCCCTCCCCCCACCACCACCCAAATCACTCTGCATATTGATATGCCAATTTACAAGTGGCTCTGTTAATTGTACAGTGATTACAAACTTTGAGGACCTGTTCTTTATCTTAGCTCCTGATTGCTGGTAATCTCCTACAGGCTTTTTTAACTACATTTTTCAGTTTTGTTGATCTAAACTTGAACAACAGTGAGAGCATCTTCTCCCTCCCTCTCCAATATCCTTTCCAATTTGAAATGTCCTCCACCCTGATATTATATAGGGAACATACAATGTGGGACTCTCCTTCCTGCCTTCAAAACATGCTTCCTTCACCTCTGATTATTGAATCCCTGTAATTACTAGGTGGTGATTTTCCTCTTCTCTTTGAACAGCTTGTGTTCTCAGATGCCACAGTTAGCATTCTAGCTATCCTCCTTATGACTTTTATCTATATTGTAACAGATAGCAGGAACATTGTACCTAGTGGATGAGGTAAGTTTGTGCATATCTTCATAATCTACCACATAAGTGTTTCTTTTATCCTTTTCACTATCAGTCATATAAGCCAAGTTCTGATCCTGCACCTTTCTACAAGATCCAGAGCAAACTATTCAGATATTCCTACCACTGTTATATCTGGTGGCATGTCTCGTTTCTAATTCACACTACAATTCAATTATTAGTTTTAAGGTGATTTAACTTTGTCAGATCCTACAAGTTTAGCATTAGGTCTTAACTACTATTTCCAGTTTGCTTGGAATATCTCTCTGTAAACTTTGTTTCTGCAATGACACCAGAGTCCAGAGGAAGACTCGAATCATGGTAACTTAGGAATTCATGAGAGAATCTAAGATCATCTACATGACATATGCAATGAGAAGTGGTCCAACTGATGCTAACTTCAAGGATATCTGCAAGCTTTCAGTTTCATCCATCAGCATTGTAAGCATGTGGATGTGGACTCCTCCACACTTAATGGCAGGGAGAGAAGCTGCTGGGGTATCATTGTTAAAATATTTTTCTTTGAAATGTAGCATTATGGAGATCTGGGTCCATTGTATGCACAGCTGCTTGAGAAGGCAATCTCCTTCTCTATTGATTAGAATTATTTTTCATCCTTGTCGTGTTTCTGAAAGTATCATTGCTATCAGGGTAAGAGTCAGAAAAGGCTGAACTTGTCTCTAACAATGGCTTACAATTCATATTACCTGTGAAACTCCAGATAAAATTACTGATTTTATTTTTTTTATTTTCAGTAAACGAGTATAAAGTCTCAATAAGAAGTACAGATGCTTCAGAGAGATGTGATCTCAAAGGAACGTATCTTCTCAAGGCAGACAAAGATGCACTGATTTTAAAAAGAATCAGCCCTGAGCAAGTGGTATATGAATGGCCTTACATGTATCTAAGGAGATTTGGTGGTGACAAGGTACCTTTTAATTATCTTTAAATTATAAATGCATGCTTAAATAGAATAATTAGAGTGTGTTCAGCTCATCACATTGTAATGCAAGCTGTTATCAACTTGTATGTTACTCATTCAGAATTGTTTTTTTATATAGTGCTGGCAACACTCAACAGATTGGGCAGCATTACTGACCTGAGTGTTTCCAGCATCTTCTGGTTTTGGTTCAGATTTCCTGCATCTGCAGTGTATTTGGTTTTCATTAAAAGTCTCAAATCCCATACCAAAGACAAAAATCTAGGCTGGTACTCCAGTGCAGATGCTATCTTACAGATGATGCACTAAATTGATTCTAATGGATGGGTGTAAGAGTTCTTATGGCATTTTTTCAAAGAAAATCAGGAGAGTTATCTCTGAGGCTCTGATCAATATTTATCTATCAATTAGTAGAGACATAGAGACATAGACAAATACAGCATGGAAACAGGCCCTTTGGCCCAACTCGTCCATGCTGATCAAGATGCCCATCTAAGCCAGTCTCATTTGCCTGTGTTTGGCCCATATCCCTCAAAACCTTTCCTATCCATGTACCTGTCCAAGTGCCTCCTAAATATTGTTATTGTACCTGCCTCAACCACTTCCTCCGGCAGCTCATTCCATACACCCACCACCCTCTGCTAAAGAAGTTGCCCCTCAGGTCCCTTTTAAATCTTTCCCCTCTCACCTCACACCTATGCCCTCTAGTTTTTGATTTCCTTTCCCTGGGGAAAAGACTGTGTGCATTCACCCTATCTATGGCCCTCACGATCTTCTACACCTCTGTATGGTTACCCCTCAGTTTCCTATGCTGCAAGGAATAAAGTCCAAGCGATCCAACCTCTCCAAGTAACTCAAGCCCTTGAGTCCTGGCAACATTCTTGTAAACCTAGATCCTAAGGAGTCCTGAAAGTTTTTATGTAAATGCAAGTTTTATCTATCCAATTATATATAAAAAATCAGTACAAATAGACACAGCCATAAAATGATAAATGGAATCCTTTGATTTCCCACTGAAGGCATGGAATGTAAAAATAATCCAAGCCCACGGGATTTAAATGGACAATAGCAGGAGATATAAAAGCAGTTAAGGACTGGAAGCCAGAAAATAGCGGAGAACAGTTGTATTTCACAATAAAGGTGGTGATCACTTGATCCCTGAAAATCACAGGTGGAATCATTATGCTTTTACATAGATTATTGAACTGGACTTGAGTGCACGGGGTGTTAATGAGACACATAAAATTCTTACAAGCATAGAAAAGTTAGAGGTATTATTTCCCCTAGCTAGGTGCCTCAAACTAGGAGTTACAGTCTCAAAATAAGAGGTCAGCCATCCCAATCATTGATGTAGATGAACTGCTGGGACCCCACTATTGATCCCTATGGTACCCCATCAGAGACACAGCAGGTATGATTTAATCTGAAGTGATCCATCTTCGTATGAAGAATGAGGAGAGACAAATCAACTCAAAGGCACAATTTAAAGATATGCGCAGGATGCATGAATATAAATCGTAGAAGGTGGCAGAAACCCAATTCAAAGGGGATGTTGGAATCACTGCCGGAAAAGGTGATGGAGGTGGACAGAAGATCCACACCACACTTAAGCAGATGATCCATGATCTGCAGACTGGCAGCTGGGAAGTGGAACTTAAGGAAGTGTTCATTTATAGGATATGGACATTTGCATTCAGCATTGGTCCATTGTTAGAGTCATAGAGCAACACAGCATGGACACAGGCCCCTCGGCCCAATGAGTCCATGCTGACCACGGTGCCCACCGATCCAGTCCCAACTTACTGCGTTCGGTCCACACCC
Organism: Pristis pectinata; assembly: GCF_009764475.1. Classification (NCBI taxonomy): domain Eukaryota; kingdom Metazoa; phylum Chordata; class Chondrichthyes; order Rhinopristiformes; family Pristidae; genus Pristis; species Pristis pectinata. The sequence goes on from NC_067416.1 coordinate 14,119,724, forward strand.
CTCGAAGCCCCGCCCCCACACGCACCCATCCAATTCCCTCCCAAATAACACCACTGCACCCGCCCCAACCACCTCCCCTGGCAGCTCGCTCCACACACCCACCACCCTCTGCTTGAAAAAGCCACCCCTCAGGTCCCCTCCAAATCCCTCCCTACCCACCCCAAATCCACGACCCCCAGCCCTGGACCCCTCCACCCCATACTTTAATAGATTGACTGGTCATTATATTATCTTGACAGAGCTTACTTTATGCAAATTGGCTGCCGTGATTCCTGCATCACAACAGTGACTATATTTTAAAAACAGTTGTGTGGATGGAAAGTGCACTGGGACATCTTCAACTCATCAAGTTTGTTTTATAAATGCATTTTTCTTGTTTTTAATTGGTCGGTAGTACTCATTGAATATCATGTCATTTCAACTGGTATGTCAAACTCAATTCTGAGATTATTACAAAGAATTTGGTAGATGTTCAGCTGTTTTCCACCAGTTAGAAGGTCATGAGAATAGAGAATTTGGTTGCTTTTCTAGCAATTAAAGTCCTTTGACCAAAGTCAGGGCAGATTAGTTTCTCCCGAATCATGGATTGATACATTTGTACATTATGTTTGGAAAAGATGTCCCGTTGTTAAATGGGGGCTGCTGGTGTGAGAGAGCTGAATCAGGAGGAAAATTGGCCAAGAACCAAGATGACAGACAGTAAACATTAAAAATACCAAAAGGAAGAACAAAATATTTGCATCCTTCACCCATGCTGAAAGGAAGCATCAGGTCCTGTGCACACACATACAAAAGTCATCATTCGAGGACACATCTAGCAGTAGCAGCTAGTGCCAGCACACCTATGAGAAACCAAACTTAGGAATTACCTGTTAGAGCCAATCAAACCTAGGAAATACCTGTTAGAGCCAATCAAATCTGGAAATTACCTGTTAGAGCCAATCAGATCTAGGAAGTACCTGTTAGAGCCAATCAAACCTTGGAAGTACCTGTTAAGAGCCTATCAAAAAGATAAAGTGCATACTTGAGTGTGAAGCCAGGCACAATATTGAACAAATCTGTTGTTCAATGACCAGACTTATCCCATTCCCCAACTTTGACTACCAAACTCTCAGTCCCCATTGCTCCTTCTGCTTTGACCTTTGATGCCTACCATGCATGCCACATTACAACACTTCATTCCTTTAAGCATTTTTGGACATCTTGACATTATGGAAACTTTTTTTGCTTGGAATATAGTAGTTTGAGACAGTGGCTGAGTACCAATTTCTACCGGTTGCCATTTGCTCAACCCAGATGTGTATCCGTGAACAGATCGCTTTTGCATATATAATACGGGATGTGATGCTTTCTTTCAGCATGGGTGAAGGACACAAACATTTTGTTCTTCCTTCTGATATTGTGCATGTTTCCTGCCTATCATCTTGGCTCTCAACAGACCAATTATCTTCCCAATTCAGTTGTCTTACACTGACTATCTCCAACTGACAGCAGGACTTCCTCTTGGAACCCAACGTGCAAATGTATCAATCCGTGTCTTGGGAAAAACTTTTCTCTGCCCAGTTTGACTTTGGACAGAAGAGTTTAATTGTTGAGAATTTGACCAAGTTCTCTATTCTCATGACTATCTGATTGGTGGAAAACAGCGGAACATTTACCAAATTCTTCACAATAATCTCAGAATGGAGTTTGACATACCAGCTGAAGTGACATAATATTCAATGAGTACTATCGACCAATTTAAAAAAAGTAGAAGTGCATTTACATAGTAAAGTATGTTAGTTCCACCCCTTACTATTCAGTTAGGGATGGGCAATACATGCTGTCCTTGCTACAGATGCCATATTCCATGAACAAAAAAAACGTTTATAGAGTGATTTCATGTGCAACAACATTTATATTTTTCAGAGAATGTTTTCAATTGAATCTGGAAGGAGATGCAAATCTGGTCCAGGGAAGTTTGAGTTTGACACCAACCAAGGAAAACAGATTTTTACATCTGTAAATGCTGCTGTAACGAATCAAAAGTCCAACAATGAAGAGGAACGATGCAATTCTGATCCTTTAGAAAATTACAATTTATTTGCTGTGGATTCTGCCACTCACAGGCCATATTCAGGTTGTTCACAGGAGCATGATGCTATAAATAAATCTCAACTATCCAAAAGATTATCTTTTGCAGTATCAGACGTTTCTGAAGGAATACATAATTTGCGTTGTGATGCTTCCCCAGATAATCAGACACGTAGTCCCCTAAGCAAGTCACCAGTCAGATTTCAGTACAGTTTCCCATCACCTCCTCTATTTGCGTCACATAATGAAGTAACTGCTAAGTTATCGGCAGACACACTAGAAAATAGGACTACACTATATTCAGAAGCAAATCCAAGAGGGATTCACTTGACACTTCCTTTGGAACCAGCAAGCGGTAATAAATCCATACCAAGACAAGTAGGAAGGCAGCAAAGTAGCTTTACATCTCACAGAGGGAATATCCAACTAAACCAAATCAATGGGCCTTTAGGTACGTTTCCCTGCAAAGTACATTCATCTAACAATGAGAATAATTTTGTTGAAAAGAATATTCCATCTATCATAATGACTGAGCATCCTGATTCTCTTTATGATACTGTATATAGTGGATTTAATATGTCAAATTCCAAAAATCCGCTTCACCAAAAAACATGTGAGAAGAATGAGCACGTATATGAAGTTAGTGGTGATTCTTCACTTTATGATGAAGCAAAAGAATTGAGTGAAGCTTGGAAAATACAAGGCAGATTGAATGACTTTGGTTATGAATATCCATACAATCCTTCTGCAGATGACTATGCTGTGCCAAAACAGGCAATTCAGGATGCTCCTCTCAGACCACCTAAAAATTTACTATCTTCAAAGGGAAGAGTAGAAAAAAGTGATTATGTCAACGTGGAATCAATTATCTGCAATAGGTAGATAAGCAATGACACATAATTTGTTTTGTATTGTGCCTTAATATTATTTCTATAAATACTGTATAATATCAATCTACGTCAATCATTCTGTTTTCTCTTCAAAGTTTCTAGGCCTGGATTTTACAGTTGTTATCAAGGTAAAATTGCATCACAAAACTGACAGCAACTTTGTGGTTTTTGTGTATCTGTAGTTTAAGCAGATTTAGACTCCAACAAAGATTGTGGCCTTGGCAACCATCTCCAATCAAATCAATGAAAAACAATTGAATTGATGTGAATTTAAAAACATTTCAAAATAGTCTAGTTGTATAAACCTTGAAAATTGCATATTTTGTTGCATGTGGTCAAAGTTTTTAATGGTTTGCTATGCCAGAATTTTTACATGCTATAGTCCCCAAAAGCTAATTTTAGATATGTAAATTGTAAATCTCTCAGACTGATATTTTGAAATACTTAAAATAAAATATTTAAAAAATTATGATCGTTCAACTTCTACTTTATTCATGTATGCATTCCAATATTTATTTAATATCTGATATAATATTTAGGAAGTTGATTGTAAAAATTGCTTCCTGGTTTGCTATGAATAATTTTTTAATGTAATTGGTTGCTCAGTTAGCTTTCCTGGTGGATGCCAGGGATCATCTTGAACTGATGCCTAACAGTAACTAAAGACAAGTCCATGCATGATCCTCGTAGGCAGCACTTTCTTGGGTCAACGATAAATTCCATTACCTCACGGGTGACTCCATTATTTGCATTTCACTTATGGATTTGCGTAAACCGTATGCCCCTTTCTCAATCTCTCTCATTGTGTTTCTTGTTGCTGGTTTGCATTTTGGAATATCCATTTGAAAGATTTTATGGTACCATATAATAAATGTGACTTTATATGTAAAAAAGGCATACTTTTGTACTTGCAGTGTTGAAATCACAGGAAAAATCTAGACTTCCAAAACAGTTAAACATCATATAAAATGAAAATATCTGTTTGCACTTTTAAAATGAAATCCAAAAAAACACATTTGGTTTTTTCCATTATTAATGGCATTTCTGACAATATTGGAACTAATGTCAGCAATTTTGCAACAAATGTAATCAATTAATTATGTTAAACTTGCAACTGCACATAATGCTGGGGAATCACAGCACAATCGGGCTTCCACCACTGGACTCCACAGCTACTCCACATAAGTCCAATACTTACCTGGAACCACTAGTCTCAGTCAGTACAATTCAGCCCAACACAATGAGTGAACAAACAGAAACTGAGGTAAGATTACTGCATTTTTTATGGTACAAGAACATCATCTTCTTCAAGGATCACTTACTTCTACTCTGATTCTGTGTGTTTTGAGATAGCCTTTGTGCTAACCGTGGTCTCTTCCACAGTTGGAGCAGAAGGTGGCTGACAGGGTTTTAAGTTTGCAAGAACATGGAGCAATAAACTGTTATTACAATAAGGGAGAGTGTCTATGCTGTTTACTGTAGGGTCTGTTCAGGTGTAAAATTAAAACCTGATCTGAGCTTGACATGACCTCAGCCAATCTGAATGCAACCCAAGTACTCATAAGTTTTTCCATTTCTACTTGGTCTGACCCTGAGGCATTTGCAGAATAGTGGAAAACAAAAGACTTGTTATGTTGCACACACATTGCCATTGATCATCACCAGAGGAAACGTGGTAAAGCTAAAATCTTTCTGACCTGGGTAGATTGATGAGCTGGGCCAGAATACAACAGCCTAATGCAAACTAACCTCAAAAACTTCATCAGAATGTATCACTGATCGTTCCATAATTTGATACATATTGTGGGTCCCGTCAGGCTCTGGTTGAGACCTGGCACATAATCAGGGAAAATGTTTCTCTTCTGTTTAATGTGGTGCTTTTTTCACCCCAAAATCTATTCCTCAAATTCCCTCATGCACTTTGACCTTTCCTAAATTTTGGACACTTTGCACCATGTGATATTATTTAAATAAATCATAAAGTCACTTTGAGTCCCTGATACACGAGAAATAGAAAAAAAGTAATCCTGTACAGGCCGGTACAGTGCCCCAGTAAAAAAATTTCCAACACAATCCCTACAAATGGGTTAAAGTGGTAATATTAGTAATATGATTGTAAAGGTGCAAAATATAAACTGATTTCACCTGGGTGGATGTGACCAGTTTTTAGGTCAGATGTGTGTGGAAAGTTTTGATAGCCATAGTTGTAGCTGTAAATTATAATGTTACCTTATCTGTTATTTTGCCTACACTCACCTGATTTTGCTTCTGATTTTGAAGTGTACAATTACTTGCAAGTTTTCATAATTTCCCCCAATCCATGAGGGCTTCTCATGAGCAGATACTTTATACCCCTAAGTCACAGGCTTGTCTACCATTATTATGAAGGAAGAGTGAGGCAGCAGTCACTCTATAGGAAATGAAGTTACACATCATTACAAAGATCTATTACAGAAAACAGTGTGCTTTTGGCTAAAGTCTTCTATCTAACACAGTGTACCTTTGGAATCAGAGCCTTAACTCCTCTTCCATTGCCCCCTCGCCCTTAAAAGGGCAGAGTCTATTTATAACAAAAAACTCCAATCTATTAACTGAGTAATTTAATATTCTAATATTTCACCAATCTATTATCACTATAAACAAAAGATAAAGTGAAGTTTCTGACTCTTAGCAGCTATGCATGCCTTTCTTCCACCCATTCCAGTACTTTTCCTGAGGCCAGTACCCTGAGAAGTGATAGACTGCACGATTGCTACAGAAGCTTAAATCCCTGGCAAGGATGAACTTCTGACTGCAACTCTGGACTTGTTCTTCTAAAGCCTGGTGTTGCCTCTACTACCAGTGTGGTCTGTGGAGAATGCCAGATGCTGAGTGATGGTGCAGCTATTCATTTGCTACTTGGTGCTGGAAATATTCTTTCATTCTTGTCATCTCACCTGGAAAGAGCTGGGTACATGAAGTCCATGGTCTTTGCATCAATGAGTAGGAGGTGTTTAAGACTGAGGATGGCCTCCATTGGCTTGCCTCTGAAAACCACCAATCTTCCAAGAAGATTGAGTCAAGCGTAAAGTATAATTTCACCAAGTATCCTGAAACAGTAAAAAATCCATTACCTGAACCATCTCAGTGAGCAAGGTGTATTCTAACCAGTATCAACAGTGATGTAACTCAGGCCTATATCACAGCCTGAAAAGGTTAGAACCCATGTTTACAAATAGGAGAAATGAGATAAAAATTTTGATTTCTGCTGTTTTGAACAGATTTTTAACCAAATTTTTGATCTACCCTCATTGCATGTTTAAACTTCTTAGGAGACCACTCCTGTGTATACTGTAATAGATAATAAAAAAATAAAAATCTGCCACTGCTGGAAGGAGAAAACTGATGTGTCTGATGAAAGTTTATTGACTTGAAACATTAGCTCTGCTTCACACTCTACAGACGCTGCCCACCCTGCTGAATATTTCAGCATTACTGTTTATATTTTGTGAAAGATCTCATGCACATACCTAATGAAGTCTGGTTTTTAGAATAATCATTATATATAATCCATGCATTAAAGAAAAAATCTATGATGTTTAAGGTGAAAAACCTAAAAATAGCTCAGGTCAACAATCCGAAGCCCCATGCAAAGACACTGAACCTTTATGGTGATTATTCTGTATACACCATGAAATATCCACTGAACTATATCAAAAGATTCTGTGGACTTTGAACTGCACTAACTGGACTAATGTACTAAAATCTTCCTTTTTGGGGTATAGCAAAAGGTAGACAACAGCTCAGTTGTAGAAGACCTCAGCTCCTGAACTAGTTGCAGTTCCAATTAAGTTGTACCATTATGACACTGGCAACCACCTGACAATGTGGAAAATTGCCCCAGCATACCACAACAGGATTTTCTTCGGGGCAGTGTCTAAGGCCCAGCTATTTTCAGTTGTTTCATCAATGACTTTCCATCCATCATAAGGTCAGAAATAGCTTATGCAATTTTCAACTGCATTTCCAACTCCTCGGCAAATGAAGCAGCCCATGCCTGCATACAGCAAGATCTATACAGCATTCAACAATGAACTAATACAGAAAGTGCAAGTAACATTTGCACTACTTAAGCGTCAGACAATGACTAACTACAGTAAGAGACAGTCTAATCATCTACCCTTGACATTCAATGGAATTACTATTACTAACTCCTCCACCATGAATATCTGGGGGTTGGGGGGGAGGAAAGGTTACCACTGACCAGAAAATCAACTGCACCAACCACATGAGTACTGTAGCTTCAAGAACAAGTCAGAGGCTGTGCGGCCTGTGGAGAACAGCTCACCTTGTGGCCTTTCCACCACCTACAAGGTCAGGATGGAATATTCTCCACTTGCCTGGATGAGTGCAACTCCTACAATCCTCAAGGAGCTCAACACTATTTAGGACAATGCCTCCATAAACATTCACTCTCTCCACCACTGACATGCAACATAACATCTACAAAATGCACTGTAGTTACATACCCAGTCTATTCTGACCGCAACTCTCAAACTGACAACTTCTATCACCAAGATTGGGTGCATGGGAACACCACCACCAGCATGTTCCTCTCCAAGTTGCACACCATCCTGACTTGGAAATATATTGCCAGTCCTTCATTGTTACTGGGTCTAGATCCTAGAATTCCCTACCTTACAGCACAATGGGAGTACTTTCACCAGAAGAGCTGCAGATATCAAGAAGATGACTCTCCTCCACTTCTCAAGGGCAGTTAGGGATGGTCAATAAATGCCGGTCAACCCAGAACCAAAATAAAAAAGCCTCTCATAAACGTGAATGTTTTAGATTCAAAGTTAAAAATCAAGCACTTTGTAACTTACTTAGATTATTTTATATGAAAATTAAATCACATAAAAATGTAAATGCAATGAACAAAACCAAATAAATTAAAACAAGTATATCACCAAATAATTAACTTGGTTCTTTGCAATCATTCCTCTCAATTTCACTCTGTCAGGTCTAATCAGTTGGTGGTTCAGTGAGCAGATTCTACAGCGTTAATGTCGAGAGGTCCCATAATTTTGCATTCTGCCAATAGACTCCAAGAGGAGTCCAAGATCAGAATAGAGTAAAAAAAATTGGAAAACAGCAGCTGGCAAATTTGAGGCTTTTACATTTGCTTGAAAATCTTGAGCTTGGGAACACATATTCAACTCAACACCATTAAGATTTGCTTCATTCTGTTATTTTTAATGTTATTATTCTGGAGCCACAGGATGGCACTATCATATTACATTTCTAATAACCTTCTCACCATTGCCTTCATCAAAACATTTCGGTGATATCATTTACTGCATTGGCAAAACTTGAATGAATACTTCACGTAAGGTAAGAGACAAACCATACATCATCTGTTGACTGTGATGCATAGAAATCATGCTGATCGTGTGGAGCAGTGTTTATGATAAGCTTACAAGAAAATGTATTCAATATGCAACATTAATGTATTCTCATAATGACTATCATATCATAATGACTAGGATCAGGTTTATTATCACTGACATATGTTGCGAAATTTGTTGTTTTGCAGCAGCAGAACAGTGCAAGACGTAGAACATCACAAGATCACAAGATCACAAGACAAGGGAGCAGAAGCAGGCCACTTGGCCCATCGAGTCTGCTCCAACGAAAAGGGAAAAAGAAATGGGGTGGGAAAAAAAAACTATTCTAATCCCATTTTCCAGCCTTATCCCCATATCCCTTGATACCCTGACTATTTAGATATCTGTCTATCTCCTCCTTGAACACCCCCACTGATCTGGCCTCCACTGCTGTGCGTGGCAAGGAGTTCCACAATTTCACCACCCTCTGGGTAAAGAAATTTCTCCTCATCTCTGTCTTGAAACTGTACCCTCTAATTCTAAGATTGTGCCCTCTGGTCCTGGATTCGCCCACCAAGGGAAACAGCCTAGCCACATCTACTCTATCCTTTCCTGTCAACATTTTAAATGTCGCTACGAGGTCCCCTCTCATCCTTCTGTACTCCAGTGAGTACAGTCCAAGAGCCGACAAACGCTCATCATACGTAAGCCCTTTCATTCCCGGAATCATTCTCGTAAATCTCCTCTGAACCCTCTCCAACGTCAGCACATCCTTCCTAAGATGTGGGGCCCAAAACTGCGCACAGTATTCCAAATGAGGCCTCACTAGTGCCCCGTAGAGCCTCATAAACACTTCCTTACTTTTATACACTATACTTCTCGAGATGAATGCCAACATAGCATTCGCTTTCTTAACCACCGATCCAACCTGGTGGTTAACTTTTAAGGTATCTTGTACGAGTACCCCCAAGTCCCTTTGTACTACCGTACTTTCAATCTTCTCTCCTTCTAGATAATAATCTACCCGCTTATTTCTGCTTCCAAAGTGTACAACTGCACATTTCTCAACATTGAATCTCATCTGCCATTTCCTTGCCCATTCTATTTCCTCTATGCTCCCTACTCCTCCACTTATCTTGGTGTCATCCGCAAACTTAGCCACACAACCATTTATTCCATCATCCAAATCATTGATGTACAAGGTAAAAAGGAGCGGCCCCAACACCGACCCCTGCGGCACACCACTAGTAACCGGTAACCAACCAGAACGAGATCCTTTTATTTCCACCCTTTGCTTCCTGCCAACCAGCCACTGCTCCACCCATTCTGCTATCCTACCCATAATTCCATGACCTCTCATCTTATTAATCAGTCTCTTGTGAGGCACCTTATCGAAGGCCTTTTGAAAGTCTAAATACACAACGTCTACCGCCTCTCCCTTATCCACCCTACCTGTGATTTCTTCAAAAAACTCCAATAGGTTGGTGAGACAGGACCTCCCCTTCACAAAACCATGTTGACTAGGTCCAATCTTGCCTTGCGCCTCTAGGTATTCAGTAACCTCCTCCTTGAGGATAGATTCCAATCATTTTCCCAGCACTGACGTCAGACTAATAGGTCTGTAATTTCCTTTGTGCTGCCTCCCACCTTTCTTATACAACGGAACTACATTCGCTACCCTCCAGTCCTCCAGAACCATGCCAGAATCTATCGATTCCTGGAAAATAATCGCCAATGCCTCCGCTATCTCTACAGCCACCTCCTTCAGAACCCGGGGATGCACCTCATCCGGTCCGGGAGACTTATCAGTCTTAAGCCCCTTTAGTTTTCCTAGCACCTTCTCCCTAGTAATCTCAACTGAACTCAGTTCCAATTCGTGAGACTCCTGACTAACTGGCACATTGCTTATGTCCTCCACGGTGAAGACCGATGCAAAATATTCATTCAATTCCCTTGCCATCTCACTATCGTCCATTAAAATACCTCCTGCACCGTTATCAATTGGTCCTATGTCAACCCGTGTCTCTCTTTTATTCCTTATGTATTTAAAAAAGCTCTTAGAATCCTTCCGAATGTTGTCCGCCAGCTTCCTTTCATAACTCATCTTTGCTTTCCTAATGACCTTCTTAGTTTCTCTCTGCAGATTTTTAAAAACTTTCCAATCTTCTGCTTTCCCACTAATTTTTGCTACTTTGTACGCCACCCCTTTTGCTTTTATTTTATCCTTCACCTCCCTCGTTATCCACATCTGTGCCTTTTTTCCATTCAAAACCCTCTTTTTTCTTGGAATATATCTATCCTGCATTTTCCTTATTTCCTGTAGAAATTTCTTCCATTTCTCCTCCGCCGTCCCTCCAGCTAACTTACTCCTCCAATCAATTTGGGCCAACTCTTCTCTCATACCTTTGTAATTTCCCTTATTCCACTGAAATATCAATACATCAGTTATCAGCTTCTCCTTCTCGAACTTGAAACTAAACTCAATCATATTGTGATCACTTGTTCCCAGTGGTTCCTTTACCTTTAGTTCCCTAATCACCTCGGGTTCACTACACAGCACCCAATCCAAAACAGCCGATCCCCTGGTGGGCTCCTCAATAAGTTGCTCCAGAAAAACATCCCTTAGACATTCCACAAACTCACTCTCCTGAGTTCTACCGCCATTCTGGATTTCCCAGTCCACCTTCATGTTAAAATCCCCCATAATTATCTTCACATTGTCACTCTGGCACGCTTTTTCTATCTCAATCTGCAACTTATGGTCCACTTCCTGACTGCTGTTAGGGGGCCTATATATGACTGCTACTATTGTCCTTTTACCCTTGCTATTTCTTAGCTCCACCCATAAGGATTCCACTTCCTCTGACCCAACGTCCTTCCTTTCTATTGATTTTATATCACTACTAACCATCATGGCCACACCTCCCCCTCTGCCTACCCGCCTGTCCTTCCTATACACTGTGTACCCCTTGACATTCAGTTCCCAATCACATCCATCATGAAGCCACGACTCAGTGATTGCAACGATGTCATATTTATTAACCTGTAGTTGTGCCACTAGGTCATCTACTTTATTCCTGATGCTACGTGCATTTAAATATAGTACATTTAGACTGGTATCTGCTATTGATTTTATTGTACTTCTATTGTTCAGCAGATTATCCTGACTTTCTACCTGTCCATCCTTCTTACTATCTTCGCTACCTACTATCTTAAACATGTTCCTGTAGACCTCATCCCCTATCCTAACATTCGGTATCCTAACATCCTCATCCCCGATCCTAACATTCTGTATCCTAACATCCTGATTTGTTGTACTTCTATTATTCAGTAAATTATCCTGACTTATCACCTGCCTGTCCTTCTTGCCATCCTCAATGGATTCGTTTCTATACACTTCCTCCCTTACCTTAGCATCTTGTAACCTAGCATCCTGGTTACCATCCCCCTGCCAGATCAGTTTAAACCCTCCCCTACAACTAAATTAAACATTCCCGCCAGGATATTGGACCCTTTGGAGTTTAGGTGCAACCCATCCTTAGCAAATAGGTCTTGCCTCCCCCAAAAAAGGTCCCAGGTATCCAAGAATCTGAAGCCCTGCCCCTTGCACCAGTCACTCAGCCACACATTCAACTGCCAGAGCTTTCTATTCTTCCTGTCATTGACATATGGCATGGGTAGTAGTCCTGAGATTACTACCTTTGAGGTCCTACTTCTCAACCTTCTCCCTAATGCCTTGTATTCCTCCTTCAGGACCTCTTCTCTTTTTCTACCTACATCATTGGTACCTACATGTACCAAGACTTCTGGCTGCTCACCCTCCCCTCTCAGAATATTCTCGACACGGTCCGTGATATCCCGTACCCTGGCACCAGGGAGGCAACACACCATCCGAGACTCATTGTCGGTATCGCAGAATCTGCTATCCGTACCCCTTACTATCGAATCCCCAATAACCACTGCATTTCGCTTCCTCTGCTGGACCACAGTACCAGACATGGTGCCAAGGTCCTGGCTGCTGAGGTCTTCCTCTATGAAGTCATCCTCTCCAACCGAATCTAAAATGAGATATCGGTTTTTGAGGGGGACCGCCACTGAGGTGCTGTCTACATATTCTTTATAACTCCTGTCTATCTCCTGCTCGCTCTCCCTAACCAACCGAAGGTCATTCAGCTGCTGCTCCAGACTCTCAATCCGTTCCTTGAGGAGCCGCATCTCGGTGCACTTTGCGCAGATGTAGTTATCAGGGAGTCTGGTCGTCTCCCAGGTGCCCCACATCTGACACTCCAAACACAACACTAATCCCAGATGCATACTGCTGAATATCACTGAGCTCAACAACTAAACTAAACTAATAACTTACCCCCTCTCTATAATCTCGCCTCTTTCTCGCTCTCGCCGAAGCCCGTTGAGCCAAAGCCTAACCCACTCTGCTCCCTCACACTCCGCTGCCCGCTCCGACGCTGCCCGCTGGATATGCTCGTCTGCTTTTTAAATTGCCCGCGCGCTTCCGAGTGACGTCACGCGCCTGTGCAGTCACTCGCCGCTGTCCCAAACGCTAGAAAGAGAAAAAAAAACTCGCTCGTTATTTTCCGGCACTCTCCGCTCTCTCGTCGCTGGAAAGAAAACTGAAGGCGAACCTCCGACTTTTAAATCGCCCGCGCGCTTCCGAGTGACGTCACGCGCCTGCGCAGTCACTCGCCGCTGTCCCGAACGCTAGAAAGAGAAAAAAAAACTCTATCGTTATTTTCCGGCACTCCCCGCTCTCTCATCGCATAGAACACTACAGCACAGTACAGGCTCTTTGGCCCACAATGTTGTGCTGACATTTTATCCTGCTCTAAGATCTATCTAACCCTTCCCTCCCACATAGCCCCCTATTTTTCTATCATTCATGTGTCTATCTAAGAGTCTCTTAAATGTCCCTAATGTATCTGCCCCCACAACCTCTGCTGGCAGTGTGTTCCATGCACCCACCACTCTCTGTGTAAAAAACTTACCCTTGGCATCCCCCTATACCTTCCTCCAATCACCTTAAAATTATGTCCCCTTGTGTTAGCCATTGTCGCACTGGGAAAAAGTCTCTGACTGTCCACTCGATCTATGCCGCTTATCATCTTGTACACCTCTGTTAAGTCACCTCTCATCCTCCTTCTCTCCAAAGAGAAAAGCCCTAGCTAGCTCAACCTATCCTCATAAGACATGATGTCCAATCCAGGCAACATCCTGGTAAATCTCCTCTGCACCCTCTCTAAAGCTTCCATGTTCTTTCTATAATGAGGCGACCAGAACTGAACACAATACTCCAAGTGTGGTCTGACCGGAGTTCTATTGAGCTGCAACATCACCTCATGGCTCTTGAACTCAATACCTCGACTAATGAAGGCCAACACTCCATACACCTTCTTAACAACCCTATTGACCTGCGTGACAACCTTGAGGGATCTATGGATGTGGACCCCAAGATCCCTCCACACTGCTAAGAGTCCTGCCATCAACCTTGTACTCTGCCTTCGAATTCGATCTCCTGAAGTGTATCACTTCACACTTACCTGGGTTGAACTCCATCTGCCACTTCTCAGCCCAGCTCTGCATTCTATCAATATCCTGTTGTAATCTACAGCAACATTCTACACTATCCACAACACTTCCAACCTTTGTATCATCAACAAACTTACTAACCCACCTTTCCACATCCTCATCCAAGTCATTTATAAAAATCACAAAGAGCAGGGGTCCCAGAACAGATCTCCTGTGGAACACCACTGGTCACCGACCTCCAGGCAGAATACGCTCCATCTACCACCACCCTCTGTCTTCTCTGGGCAAGCCAATTCTGAATCCACACAGCCAAGTTTCCCTGGAACCCATGCCTCCTGACTTTCTGAATAAGCCTTCCATGAGGAACCTGATCAAAAGCCTTACTAAAATCCAAGTACACCACATCCACTGCTCTACCTTCATTGATGTGCTTCATCACATCGTCAAAGAATTCAATCAGGCTCGTGAGGCATGACCTGCCCCTCACAAAGCCATGCTGACTGTCCCTAATCAGCCTATGCTTCGCTAAGTGCCCATAAATCCTGTCTCTAAGAATCTTCTCCAGTAATTTGCCCACCACTCATGTAAGACTCACTAGTCTGTAATTCCCAGGGTTATCCTTACTTCCTTTCTTAAACAAAGGAACAACATTTGCCACACTCCAATCATCTGGCACCACTCCTGTGGCCAGTGAGGACGCAAAGATCGTCACCAAAGGCGCAGCAATCTCTTCCCTCACTTCCCGTAATAACTTTGGATATATCCTGTCCAGCCCCGGTGACTTACCTATCCTAATGTTTTTCAATAGTTCCAGCACATCCTCCTTCCTTACATCAACATGCCCTAGCATCTCAGTCTGTTGTACGCCATCCTCACAAATGTCAAAGTCTCTTTCTCTGGTGAATACCAGAGCAAAGTATTCATTAAGGACTTCCCCTACCTCTTCTGACTCCAGGCACATGGTTCCTCTTTTATCCCTGATCAGTCCTACCCTCAGTCTAGTCATCCTCTTATTCTTCACATACGTGTAGAATGCCTTGGGGTTTTCCTTGCTCCTACTAGATCAAGGACTTCTCATGCCCCCTTCTAGCTCTCCTAAGTCCATTCTTAAGCTCCCTCCTGGCTACCGTGTAACTCTCCAGAGTCCTGTCTGATCCATGCTTTCTAAACCTTAGGTAAGCTTCTTTCTTCCTCTTGACAAGATATTCTACATCTCATGTCAACCACGGTTCCTTCACACTACCATCCTTACCCTGCCTCAAGGGGACTAACTTTTCCAGAGCCCCATGCAAGTATTCCTTAAACCTCCACATTTCTGCTGTGCACTTCCCCAAGAACATCTGTTCCCAATTTACGCTCCCAAGTTCCTGCCTAATAGCATCATAATTTCCCCTCCCTCAGTTAAAGACTTTCCCATATCATCTGCTCCTATCCCTCTCCAAGGCTATGGAAAAGGTCAAGGAGTTATGGTCACTATCTCCAAAATGGTCTCCCACCAAGAGATCTGAAACCTGATCAGGCTCATTGCCTAATACCAGGTCCAGTATGGCCTTTCCTCTAGTCGACCTGTCCACATACTGTGTCAGGAATCCTTCCTGTACACACCGAACAAACTCTATCCCATCTATCCCCTTTACACTAAAGGGGTGCCAATCAATATTAGGGAGGTTGAAATCACCCATGACAACAACCCCGTTATTTTTGCACCTCTCCAAAATCTGTTTCCTGATCTGCTCCTCAGCACCTCTGCTGCTATTGGGGGGGGGGGGGGGGGTCGTCGGTATAATACTCCCAATAAAGTGATCTCTCCCTTTCTGTTTCTGACTTCCACCCACACTGACTCAGTGGACGATTCCTCCAGGACATCATACCTTTCTACAGCTGTGACACTGTCCCTGGTCAGTAAAGCCACTCCCCACCTCACCTCCGTCCCTGTCCCTTTTGAAACATCTAAATCCTGGAATATCCAGCAGCCCTTGAAATAGCCAAGTCTCTGCAATGGCCACCACGTCATAGTTCCACATACTTATGCACACTCTAAGTTCATCAGCCTTGTTCCTGATACTTCTCGCATTAAAGTAGACACACTTCAGCCCATCCAACTGACTGCAATTTTGCCTTTTCAACTATGTATCCTTCCTCACATTCTTTCTACACTCTGCACCTACTTGTACAGTAAATGAACCAAGCTCTGACCTATCACTCTGGTTCCCATCCCCCTGCCAAACTAGTTTAAACCCTCCCCAACAGTTCTAGAAAACCTGCCCACAAGAATATTGGTCCCCCTCCAGTTGAGGAGTAACCCGTCCCTTTTGTACAGGTCATGCCTTCCCCAGAAGAGATCCCAATGATTAATAAATCTGAAACCCTGCCCCCTGCACCAATTTCTCAGCCACACATTCATCTGCCAAATCATCCTGTTTTTACCCTCACTGGCACATGGCACAGGCAGCAATCCAGAGATTCCTACCCTTGAGGTCCTGCTTTTCAGCTTCCTACCTAGCTCCCTATATTCCCTCTTCAGGATCTCATCTCTTTTCCTTCCTATGTCATTGGTACCAATATGTACTACGACCTCTGGCTGTTCACTCTTCCCCTTCAGAATGTTGTGGACCCGATCCGAGACGTCCCTGACACTGGCACCAGGGAGGCAACATACCATCCGGGAGTCTCCTTCATGTCCACAGAATCCCCTGTCTGCCCCCCTAACTATGGAATCCCTATCACTACCACTCTCCTTTTCTCCCCCCTTCCCTTCTGCACTACACGACATAAAGAAATAAAAATTACTATGTTACAAAAATAAATAAATAGTGCAAAAGGGGAATAATGAGGTTGTGTTCATGGGATCATGGACCATTTAGAAATCTGATGGCGGAGGGGAAGAAGCTGCCCCTGAAACAATGAGTGAGGGTCTTCAGGCTCCTGTACCTCCTCCCTGATGGAGGTAAAATGAAGAGGGCATGTCCCGGGTGGTGAGGGTCCTTAATGATGGAAACTGCCTTCTTGAAGCACCGCATCTTGAAGATGTCCTCAGTGGCAAGGAGGGCTGTGCCCGTGATGGAGCTGGCTGAGTCTACAGACCTCTGCAGCCTCTTTCAATCCTGCACATTGGAGCCACCATACCAGACAATGATGCAACTAGTCAGAATGCTCTCCACCATACATCTGTAGAATTTTGCGAGAATCTTTGGTTACATACCAAATCTCCTCAAACTCCTAATGAGGTAAAGCCACTCGTGTGCTTTTTTTCGTGATTGCATCAATATGTTTGGCCCAAAATAGATCCTCTGAGATGTTGATGCCCAGGAACTTGAAGCTGCTCACCCTCTCCACCGCTGATCCCTCAGTGAAAACTGATTCAATTATTATACCAAACACTGCACATTCGCACAAACTAGAGGAGTATAGATTCAATTTCATCTTAGTTTGTTAAACTCTCTATTTTAGTCAGGTGGTTTTTGGAAGTCTTATTTGGTGTTTTCATGTAAGGGGGCAAAAGAAGACCTTATCTTGCCACTGTCACATAACAAGGAGCAGAAGAAAGTGAAGGAGTGGGCTATTTGACTCCTCCTGCCTGTTGTACCATTTAACAAGATTGTTGCCGACCTTTTAGCTCTAAGCCACTTTCCTGGACTAACTCCATTTCCCTTGATTCCCCCAATACCACAAAATCTATTAATCTCAGTCTTGAATGTAATTAACAATTGAGCCTCCCCTTGGGTGGAGACTTCTAAAGATTCACCACATGCTAATGAAGAAATGTCTTCTTATTTCAGTCCTGAATGGCTGACCCCTTATTTTGAGACTAGACACCCTAGCCAAGGGGAATATCAGCATTGTGTCTACTCTGTCAAGCCCAGTAATGTTTCTGTCTATTTGTCAATATTACTTGCAGACATGTCAGATTAAATTATTAGGTCATCTTTGCAACACCTGGATATGTATAGCCTGGGGTGTCTAGCGAGCTAGAGAAGAAAAAATGAAGAGAAATAGAAAAAAAATTACATAAAAATTATACGGTCAAAATAACAATGACATTGCCATCTGCATACTATAAGGCATAATGGACTTTATCATATTTTTCATTTATAAATAAAACACAAAGGGAAAATTGTACTAAAGCCAAAGAACCTCAAACTTATACTAGCAGTCATTTACATTAATGAGTAGCCAAAAATTTTATTCCAATTTTGCAGCATAAAGGATAACCATATCTGCAGAATATTCTCTGAGCTTCTCCTACTCTGCAGGCATATGCCTATCAGCACAGTAGGGATCCTATTTGCCTGCAAACAAGGTAGAGCTGCTCTTCCAGAGATGTTACTTACGTACAAGGGAAAAGCGTGCTTTACAGTCAACTTCCTGTAAGCATAATGCCTATTTCACATGTACAATTTGATAATTTCAAAGGAAAATGCAGGAAGTGCCCAACTAAGGTATGTTTGATGTGATGTTTGTGGAGGGGAGCAGAGGCAAGATTACAAAAATAATCTGAGGGGAATATTGCCCCCAGATGCTACCTCAAATATCCAAACTTCTCCATTTTTTTCAATTTATTATGATTCCATTTTTAGTCATTTAGTCTTTGTGGAGTTTTCCACGATCATGAGTATCTTCTAAAAAGATGAAAAACAGCAAGGCCCCAACTGACCACACACACGTAACCAGGAGCAATGCTAGTAGCATGAGAACATACGCAATGCGGGGATATCTGCAGGATTCAAGAACCATTACAAAATAGCATACCAATTTTGATAGTCCTATATTGTTAGGCCTTCATCAACAAAATTATATCAGAATGTTAATTTAGTACATTGTACCTTACCTACCTAATAAATCCCTGCTACTTTTTGAATCATACTGTCAATCAGCAGGCATTAGTCAGTCTCCTAAACTCTAAGTAGGCATTATATTGATCTGCATCTTCTTCTTTCCCTGATTGCCTCATTTTCCTATCATACTATTGAATTAATTAACTTACATGGAACAATTTACAAATTTATTCTGATTTCTTGAAAATATTCCAGTTAGGAAACTTTTGGCATTGATGAAACTAATGTTCCATTTGGTAAAATGACAAGAGAAAAAAATTGCCTTGCCATGGATTTCAGTGAATTAGAACTATGCATTAATATCAACAAACAGATCATATTCTATCTCTTTTTTTATAGAATAGCCATAAGCTAAGAGGAAGGACTGCAGTTATTCTTGATCGTAATGATTGCAACTGCATTCAGCACTCACACTACTATTTATGCAAGGTTAAGGTAATTACCATGCTTGAGAAGACACAGTATAGTTATTGATTACAAGTGGTGAAGGTACAGGAGACTCTAGAGGGCAGAAACATACTCTCTGGGCTCCATTGTTATTGTCACCCCACAAGATCAGCTATGAAACAGACTATACTGCATAGGCAGAAACAAACAGTCAGACATGAATCAATTGCTAAATTCATCATTCACCAGTGTTGTATACATAGGTATAGGAACAAGTAAATAACTCTGAAGTTAAATGAAGTGCCTTGCAGACTTTTTTCTCTAATAATAATCAGAAAGGCCCCAAAACTTGCTGCACATATAAACAGAAGAGTGTAAGCTATTGTAAGAACCATTTCAGGTCTGTTTAAATCTCTAGCCTGCAGACAAAAAAGACCTTTCAGCAAGCATCCTTACCTATTCCTTCTGTGAACCACATCTGAGAATAATGTATGAGACAAACATCAGTATTAATGAAGCAACTGAAGAAGGTCAGGGTCAGGATTCTAACCTGAGAAATTCATGCAGCAATGCTCTGGGGCTGAGATGATTAACTGATGATTGCCAACAGTCCCACATTGGACAGGGTGCCTTTTTTTAAAAATGGAAAATATCTTACCTTCAATTATATCCGATGATCAGACTGGTTTTATTAAAAATTGATGTTCTCATTTTAATATTCGTCATTTATTGAATATTATTTATTCTCCCTCTAAGGAAATATCGGAATGTGTGATATCTTTAGATGCTGAGAAGGCCTTTGATCGGATTGAATGGAATTACTTATTTAAAACCCTAGAGAAATTTAACTTTGGGTCTGATTTTATCCAATGGATTAAATTACTTTATTTATCCCATTCTACTCGAGTTCTTACTAATTTTCAAAATTCTAAAATCTAGAGAAGATTTGCTGTTCAGTTTTTGAATCTAACTTAGACTTTCAAACCCTGTGGGGACCCTTTTTGAATTATTTTCAAATCTGTGATTTGGGGACTAAAACGCAGATATTGGCTGACACTGTTATGTTTTTTTAAGGTTTTTCCTTGCTGTTTCTTATATCTAACAGCTTTGGGTTTTGGTAGTGGGGGTAGATTTTTTTTGTAATAAAATATCTCAATTTTTTCTTCCTTTATTAATTAACTACTATATGTGATTATTGATTTAGAGTATTGTAATCCTAAGTACGATTTAACACAATGTATTCAGTAATATTTTTACTCTCTTTCTTGATGCATGTACTCTGTATTTTTTTTCATGGATTTAATAAAGATATTGTAAAAATGGAAAATCAGTGATCTTAGAAGTGATCATATGGGTATCCTATTTTACTTACGATTTTCCAAACCCAGGTACCCAATAGGCCTGGAAAGATGCAATGGTCAGGACCCTGCATTCACTGGTAAGCATTACTAACACAGTGCTTGCTGATGACATCGAATAGAAATTTAAACTTAGCTTGCCACTGATGGATTTCCAGGAACAGCTGAGAGGAGTCCTTCATGGCATGACAGAAATCATGCCCACAATTCTGACAACTAGTCAAGCTGTAACTTTGAACTAGCTAGCCGTAGAAGACTAACATTTAACACATTCTGGAGTGTTGGAGAAAGGAGGAGAAGAAGGAGCATGTAGAGAGGTAGGGAAGGGAATCAGAAGAGACAGTAGGGAAGAGAGAACAGAGTGAGAAAGAAAGGAAGGAATAATGAGTGGTAAATGAGGATGAAGGTGGCAGAGGTAGAAGTGAAGGAGATGAGGAAGATGTAGTGAGGACAGGTAGGGAGGAAAGGGAGGGAAAGTGAGAAGTGATGTTAAGGGAGCAATAAAAAGTAGGTTTATCAACAGACCCATGTTGACCAGGAAGACTTGCAGAGTACAGGAGTAACACATATTTAATAGGGATAGACTATACTGCACAAATGTCAAAAAGGCATTCCCTTCCTCTTGCCTAATTTTTCTGACCAAGATGGAGTCCCAGTACAGTCCTGAGGCAATTGATATCGTTGGCTTGCTACTGGTCTCTGAAATGAATTTAAACTTACTTTGAAGTTACCCTTCCAGTGGGAATTACTCCAGGGAAATCCTTCTCAGAAAAAGCATAATTAACCCTTCTCACAAAAAGCCAAGCTACAACTTGTATTAAGCTCCTCTATTTCTGAAATCCATGGTTACCAACCCTACCAGCTTCCTTCTGTGCCAAATATGATTCCAGCCAGAGAAGACTTTTCCCTTTGATTCATTTTGAATTTTACTCTAGAACCTTGATGCCACATTCAGTCAAATGCTAATATGATGTCAGGAGCATCCACTCTCTCCTCACCTCTGGAATTCAACTGTTTTGATCAAGTTTGAACCAAAGGTTGAGATATAGAGCTGAGTTGACCTGTTAAAATCCAAATTGAGCATCAATGAGCAGGATTATCAAGTTTGACTTGATGACACTCTCTCTTACATCTTTAATAATTTTACTAAGGATTGAGAGTAGACTGATGTTGTAATTAATCAGATTGGACTTGTGTTTTTGTGAACAGGATTTCTCTGGGCAATTTCTCACATCGTTGTCTCAGGCAAGTGTAGTGGCTGTACTAGAATATCTTGGTGAGAAGCATGATTATTTCTAGAGAGCAAATTTTCAACATTGTTACCAGGGCATTGTCAGGGTCCCTTATTTTCATTGTATTGAGGGCTCTCGTCTCATTCTTGGTATGTGGATCAAACTGAATTAAAGATTGGCTTCTGTGATGAGGTGGGGGGAGAGGGACTTTGGCAGTAACCAAGATGGATTATCCATTCAATTCATCAGACTGAAGACTATTGTGAACATGTTAACCTTTTGCAATCACAGACTGGTCTCTACCATAAGTGTGAATGATGATGTTAATTAAATAGCTATTGAGAGGAGCCTCCTCCATCCATTAGCTATTTAATTTTACATCATCATAGCAGGATTACAGAGGTTTAATCTGATTCATTGTGGAGGATCTCTTAGCTCTGTAAATTGCATGTTCCTTTCATTGTTTAGCGTGCATGTTGTCCTGTGTTGTAGCTTTACCAGGTTAGCATCTCAGTTTTTAGGTATGTCACGTGTTGCTCAGCATGCAGTTTTTGCGCTTTTTATTGAACCAGGCTTGGTCTTCTGGTTTGGTGATAACAGTAGATGGATATTCCAGGCTATGAGGTTACAGATTTTGGTGGAATACAGCTCTATAGATCTGAACAAATTGAAAATGACTTTGAAATGTGTGCACATGCAAACATTACCTGTATATAGTTCAATGTCTGAGCTGTAACCTTAGTTCTGGAATGCATGTGATATTGATTGAACAGTTCCCCATTCATCCTGTAGATTGACATAGCTCCAGATGGAGATGGCTGGAAATAGATTTCTGAAGCCAGGCAAGCTGAATGAGGATTCTCCACAGTCCCTCTTGATTGAGAGTCAAAGACATTTATAAGTTCAAAGAAGCTATCTATAGTGATTCACACTGTTCCCTGCATTTTTCTTGAGTAGTCAGAGTGAAAGTCACATAATTGTGCCTCTTGCTGTTATTTGGGACACAGCTCTTCTGAACTGCAAGAAAGACCTTTTTGATGACTTTAACTTGGCAGATAGCGGAGAGATCCCTCTGTAGTTACCGCAACGGGATTGATCTCATTCCTTGATGGTCATGATTATACATGAGTTCCTCTGGAATTTCCTCCTCTTCTCAGATGTGGGAGAGGAACCTGTGAATCGTGTCTGAAGTTCCTCTCTGGCAAGTCTTAGGACTTTGTTAGTAATAGCATCTGCTTCAGAGGCCTTGTTTTTCAGTCAACATATGGTGGAAAGAGCACAGGAGATCCAGCAAGTCATTGGCAATCACAACATGCATTGATCCATCACTGTCAAGACCATCAATGGATCAAAAATCCAAGGGTCCACTCTGCTGAAAGCCAAGAATAAATGAGAGAGCTTATCAAAAATAGAGAGGCAATCAGCACCCACCAAAACAGAAATTCAAAGAATTCTTCAATCAATCTCTATCCTTGCTGTGATTGTCCTTGACTCCATCCTATTGCACACTGTCCACTTTAGTCTCACCACCAACCCAGACATACAAGTAGTTGAAAAGAACCAGCATTACCTTCTGTAGGCATGTGTCCTTCTATACCTGAAATGTTAGAGTCATCTAAAAGGGAGACCATCAGATGGGAAATGAAGATTGCACTCATACGTAGAACATCTCATTTTCATTGCCAATATTTATCTAAAGATGTTTGCAAAATATACTGCTATGAAGTATTTCCAGTTTTTATTGGACATAACTCATTATGGTGTTTGGGGCCTAGCTGCCACATAAATTGGCAATCATGTTTTCTACAGCAGAATTTGGTTTGTCAAGTATTAGTTAATTTCAACACAAGCCAACATCAGATGAGAATGCGGCATTTTCAGATCTTAGTTGATAAATGCAGTAGCAGAAAACTGATGAGTATACCCACCAGTAATCATATGATACGTCTGAAATTATTGTGGACATCTATTGCAAGGTGATGGATCAGTCCAATAGTGAAAGCAACTTAGCCTTGAAGCCACATTACATGTTGGCTTGCAAGAGGCAATTGTGCAGCAGCCTGAATAATATTAGCATGGGTTAGCAAAGCCAGAGAAAGAGGCAACAAGATCCAACATGACAGCAGGATACAATGTCAGATAGGAAACAGTGGGTTAAAATGACTAGCCTTCAAACCATGAATTTAGCTCTTCTGTCACCGTCTGAATGTTTGGTTAGATGGAACCCCCTTAAGTATACATTTTGTGATCTGACTCACATCAAAAAGATAGCTCTTTAAGGATAAATGGAAAACCTTCATATATATGACAAATGGGAAAAGGGGGACTAAAAGAATGAATTATCCAACAGTCGAACTCTCAGAAGTGTAACACCTGCAGAGGCTAAAAATTAAAGAGCTGGAAGAACTAAGCAGGTCAAGCAGCATCTGTGGAGGTTGATGTCTCAGGATGAGTCCCTAAATCAGAATGGAAAGAGGAAACATAGCCAGAGTATAGAAGTGAGAGGAGGGGGTGAGACAGAGGCTGATGGATGATAGGTGGAAACAGATATGAAAAAAAAACAGGCAGATGGATCCAGATGGGGGATGGGAGAGCAGACGTGGGAAATGGAAGAAATACTAGTGACGTCTCCATTGACTATGACAGAGGGAAGCCACATTTCCTTAAGAAGGAAGACATTCAGCAGTCCTAGAGTGGAAAGCTTCATCTTGAGAACAGATGTGGCTGAGACGGAAAAAATGAGAGAAGGGTTTGATGTTCTTACAGGAGATAGGATGGGAGGAAGTGTAGTTGAGGAAGTTGTTGAAGTCCGTAGGTTTAAAGTAGATGTTGGTGGATAGTAGAGGCCAACCTTGACTGTCTTTGGTCTGTAAAAAACACAGTTGAATGAGTCTATTTTATAACCATAATGGTTATTATGCAAAAGCTGTCTGAGTGAAAAACTTGCTTTTAAAAAGCACATGTGAGTTGAAGCATGAGAAATTGTTAAATCTTCATTGGACTTTCGGGTATCCAGAGATGAAGATGAAGACACTTATGAAGATGCCTAATTGTTTGAGTAAGATGACTACTTGAGTGGGAGTTACATTAATGAAAACAAAAACAAATTAGCATGTTATCTAGTTGATAATGAACACCAGGTGCCTAATATGCAATATCTTAAAATTGTTTTGACATATTAGTGCGCATATTATAATGAGTTTCATTTTTAGAAACTCATTGCATAAATGTTACAAATAAATTTGCATTCGAAATCAATGGCTGTGACACTTGGGCACAAATAGAATCACACAGCATGGAACCAGGCCCTTTGGCCCAACTCAGCCATGTCGACTAAGATGTCTATCTCAGCTTGGCTCATTTGCCTGCTTTTGGCCCACATCCCTCTGCCTTTGCTATCCATGTACCTATCCAAACGTCTTTTAAACATTGTAATTGTACCCACCACTACAGCTTCCTCTGTCAGCTTGTACAATATACCAAGTGCCCTCTGTGTGAAAAAGTTGCCCCTCTGGTCCATTTAAAATTTTTCCCCTCTCACCTTAAATCTATGCCCTCTAGTTTTAGACTCCCCTGCCGAACTTGAATTTTGAGTTCCATTTTCCTTCTCTTGTCAGTTCAGTTCAAGCTACAAACTACACAGGAATGGAATAAGTGTCTAATCAAGTTGCTCCTCAGCAAAAAAAACATAAAGCTTGCTGTCCCCCTACAGAAGGCTTTCTACATTTAACTTGTCAAATGATTAAACTGTCAATTAAAATGGTAAACATTGAGTACTGCTCATATTGCCTTCAAACAATGCCATTTGACAATGGAATGTTTTTTTTGAGTTCTTTAAATGAGTAATCACAAGCCAGGATAGAGGATATTATGAATCAAGTTTAATTACATTTAATAATATGAATAGATTACAACCATAAACAGAGCCTTCTGTTAAGAGTTAACATTTGCTTGGAAGTATTCTCATCAACTAATGAACAATGATTTTTTTTAAATGAGCAATGACATTAAATTTATTAACTATCTGTAAGTATTGACTATTAGTCATTTGCCATCCTCAGCTTCATGATGTGCTGTTTTTTTTTAATCCTGTCTTCATCAAATTGTACCATTGTTTTCAGAAGGTTTAATGACAGTTAGTGAAGGAAGGTGGTGCTGCATGATAGGGAATGTGAAATTAGTTAGGGAGAAGAATAGTAAAACTGAGAGCACCAGTGCCATGCTGGTCATTCCCAATGAAAAATTTAAAGACAGTAAAGGGTAGAGGAAGGGTTTCAGAATTCTGAACTTGAAGATAAGTTCAGTTATCCTTAAGGGGAAAACACTGAGCCAAGAAATAGATGAAGCAAAAGTTATGGAACAACGCAGTTTGCTATGTGAGGAGATAAGAAAGATGTACAGCTGGACAGTTATTTTTCTAAGAAATGAGTTACATAGATTGAAGAATGATGCTTATGAATACTTCAGCAGAGAAAAAAAATTAAAACTTTCAAAGAGTAAATCTAGACACTTAGCATGAGCACAGAAATACAGTAACAGATTCAGATGGATTAATAAATAGATTAGGTGAGGTAAATAACAGCAACAACAAATTTTGCAGAGAAATATATTCACTGGAACTAATAAAGGATCATGAAAATCAAGTTGAAATGCTGTTAAGAAACGATAAGAGAGAGACAAAAATAATAAGTTGTAGAGGCAAAATATAAGTTAAAAAGTCAGTTTGATCACAGCAACAGAAATATGACAAAATAAGAGAAATATTAAAATGCGCATATATGCTTGAAATTCCTATCAAGCATGGCATAATTAATGTTGTGGATATGATTAAAACCCAAAAATACTCACAAAGGAAAAAACACATCAAGACTGCAAGACAGATGAAACAGAGGCCTTGTAAGTGCTGAAATGTGCAAAGTAGTTGCGCACCATAAGCAAAATATCCCCCAAAATATAATTCTGCAGGTACACCCCTGCTGTGGAACAGTCACAGCAAATGACTATATAGGAATAATCCTTCCTTCAATAGCAAAGCTGACATTGTCATTAAATCTACTGATAACATGGTGCAGTTTGATGAAGACAGGATTACTAAGAAGCCAACTATAATGATATTGAAAATTAAGACAATTATCAGCAAATGAATCATGCCCAGTCCCTAAACATAATTAACAAATCCAGCATCATTGTTCATTTTATCAATTTGCATTATGACTTATTAATGAAAATATAAATTATACATTAATGTTTATTTTGGCAATTATATCTTTATATTTCTTTTTCCTAGCAGAGACTTTTATCCCACTTCATACCTAACAGTAATCAGCTAGGGCAGTTGTTGTTTACCTGACAGAAGGTAACAGTATAATTTTGATACTAAAATTTGACATGTATGTACCCATGGCTGCTAATGTACATTATGTAGCTAATCTCTACAAATGTGCACATCTCCCTTATCTCTGCAGGCAATGTTTTCATCTACAGTAGCTGAAATTATCAGCACGGCCATGACCATCTCAGAAGACATGGATAAAGCAGAATTTGACAAGAGCAAATCTTCCACTACAAGGAAGTGAACACTATGTTATAAGAACTATCTCATTTCCTGTTACTTCACCTTCTATAATCTGAAGTGTTGAGTTGTATGAAATTATTAGGGCCCTAAATAGACCAAACATGAAAGATCTATTTCCCTTAGCAGAGGGACACAGATATAAAATCACTAATAGAGGAATTAGCAGATGGGGACAGAGGGCCTGTGTGGTGGTGGTAAAAGAGAAAATCATTCAGGGGATGACAGGGGTTTGAAACTCACTGCCTGAAAAGGAAATAGAAACAGAAACTTTTAAAAAAAATACTTGGATGTGTATTTGTAGAGCTGTGAACAGCAGGGCTCTGAAGCTAGAGCTGGAAGATGGGATTAGGCTGGGTAGCTTCATTTCCAGGCACAGGCTTGGAAAAGGACCTTTGTGTAACACAATTTCTCTGATTCAGTGTAGCATAGAGACTATCTCAGCACAGATAGCCTGCTTCATTCACAGAATTGTCTTGACTTTCAGTGAGGACCAGTCCCTGAAAGTCAAGACAAGTAGTCAAAGGTGCCAGCTGTACTATGTGTGAATGCCTCTGACATTCAGTTAGTAACACTCAAGACTTTAAAACATCAAAACCACTTTCACACACTAAGGATCAACTAAAAACACTGCAACTAACAAATAAAAGCCTACATGCTATACAATTTCCCACTCACTAATTTGTACCATTCATTTGAATGGGTACTGTTACACCCACGCCAGGTTTAACCTATTGCTAGGTCAGCAGGCAGGTTTCCCAATCTGAGAGCTAGGAAGCCTATGGAAGTTCATGCTGCAACACTGGATTCTACGTCGAGTAGGATTTGTCTTGACAAACAACTGGTGACACTAAACAGCATGGGGTTTTCATCAAAATGCATTGCTGAAGTGAATGGTGAACCCCTGCATATGGTATGAGGCCCCGCAAATGTAAACTCCCAAATTTTATTTGCCTGTGCTCGAACTGATTAGGTCATTGGAAATTGCATCTCCCTGTGGGCCACAATAAAAAACTGATGGTGAATTAGGATGGTGGTGGATCAAGTGACTGCTTGAAACACAAGGAACTTATCCGTGCTAAGGTAAGCATTTGGTGTGGTGGATACCTTGAGGAGACAGAGGATTTTTGCTCCTCTTACCCATAAAGAAACTTGAAAAATGTGAAAAACAATAATTTATCAGCTCCTCTGAAGGTCAGAATTCCAGCTGCTGCCAGCTATTGCTTAGTTTGGAAATTAGTCAGGCAATTGGTAGGCCCTTGGACAAAATTCCATGGAAATTCCAAGGAAAGAATATGGCTAGC
Source organism: Pristis pectinata (assembly GCF_009764475.1). Lineage (NCBI taxonomy): Eukaryota > Metazoa > Chordata > Chondrichthyes > Rhinopristiformes > Pristidae > Pristis > Pristis pectinata. The sequence goes on from NC_067416.1 coordinate 14,148,282, forward strand.
AATAAAATATATCCTCCACTGCTGCTAAGAGACTTTCCCCTGCTCAGGCACGTCAAGATAGGATGTACAAGGAACATGGCACACATGTTCCAGGATACTTTTAGCCCTTCCTTGTCCATACACCCTTCACTGGGCAAGCATAAGGAGGTTAAAATCAGCCCTACAAACCAATTTATTTCTACATTTACACTCAAAGTTTCTGCACTTAAAACGTAATATTAGTATGAATTCATCCACAAAGGGGACCAAAATTAAAATCCTGGCTTATGTCCCTCAATGCTGCTATAATGTTCTGCCTGAGAAAACTGACCAGGGTACACTTTGAGATACTTAATTTCTCATAAGAGTGTCTTTAGTAATAGGCTAGGAGGCAAGGCAAACAAATTTAACAGCATTTCTCTGACTATAAGCTAAAGTATATTTTCTGATTGGCAAAGCCCATGCTTTGAAAAATAAACAAAAGAAGTCATTTTGTCTATTTTTTAAGTCATAATCACAATGTGACTGGGGAGAAAAAAAAACAACAGCATTTTAAATTCAGTTTTGCATACAGTATTCATATTTTATGTCTCAAATTATTGGTATTGTCTTTTCCCAATGTGTTATTGCTCATTTGACAATTCAGGTTCAGATGCAAACCATTATGATATTTGAAACTTGTTATTCTGTGGATGGTTGTTGTCCTGTGATAGTTTCTGAAAATACACAATGGAACATTATGAATTTTGCTGGTTTTGTGCCTGGTTTTCTCTTGTGTCCAGCAATATTGATCATTCCCATTAGTAGACCTCACATACCAAATGATCCAGAGCAGATTACTGTCTATTATCTTATTAAATGACAACTTGATCCACGGGTCATAACAAAGAATAAATAGCCACTGAAACACTGCATGTGCCACCACTTGCCTTCTTTTATGATTACAGAAAGCAGACTGAAAAACATTTTGGTGCTTCCAGACATGACCACAAACAACAAAGGCCTTATTTTATGTAAATACATGTTGAATAATGAACTAGAATTGAAAATTTGATCAGGATATGAAGAAAATGAGATCGTTTTTTTCTTATTACCGCTGCTTTGTTTTGTATGTAATAGTACTGAATTTATTATAGCTATATGGAAGTTTAACAAATTATTCATGAAACATAAGGTGGTAGAACTTGGGCTATGGTTTGATACAAGGATACCATTGCTTCCATGTAAATGTGATGGTCATGTGTCGGGCAATTAATCATCAGGGTACAGATATGGTGTGGTGGTAGTGTTGGGTACAGTGATAGCACAGCACTGTTTCTATTCATGTGACCATAATTCTTTTAGTTTCAGGATATTATGGAACAAGATCAGATTGGTCTTTAAGTTAAAGGCCTAGATTTGAGGGGGGGGGGGGCGGCACGGGGAGACCAACTTCAATGGCTACAATACGTGCTGTAGCTGCTATATATAATGCAAAGGAATTCTTCACTTTTTAAATTGTAAAACACAAAATAATAATATAAGATTTGGTTAAAGTGGAAACAATATTTTAAAATATTTTAAAAGCACTATTTACCAATTGCAAGAACTGTATCTCTGTCCGAAGGGTCTCATAAACACTCTCCAAATCATCAACTTTGTGTAATTCCAATTCTTTCTTTAACCTGAAACAGAAATATTCTTTATACATAACACACGTCTTTCGAAAATCAAAGATTTGTGTCCAACATCTGAAGAAAACTACATGTTTGTAGCAAGGTTCCAACATTTCTCAGCATGGCCTTCATGTTATGTTGCAGTTGTACAAGACATTGGTGAGGCTGCATTTAGAATATTATGTTTAATTTTGCTCACCCTGCTATAGGAAAGATGCCATTAATCAGGGAAGAGTGCAGAGGAGATTTATAAGGATGTTGCTGGGACTTGAGGGACTGAGTTATGGAGAGAGGTTGAGCAGGTTGGGACTTTTTGCATTGGAGCATAGGAAAGTAAGAGGTGATCTTACAGAGGTGTATAAAATTATGAGGGGCATAGATAGGGTGAATGTGCACAGTCTCTTACCCAGAGTTGGGGAATCAAGAACTAGAGGGCACAGGTTTAAGGTAAGGGGAGAGATTTAATAGGAACCTGAAGGGCAACTTTTTCAACCAGAGAGTGGTCAGTATATGGAATGAGCTGCCAGAGGAAGTGGTTGAGGCAGGTACTTTAGCAACATGTAATAGGTACTTGGACAGGTACATGGATAGGAAAGGTTCAGAGGGATATGGGCCAAAAGCAGGCAAATGGGACTAGCTTAGATGGGAATCTTGGTTGGCATGGACCGGTTGGGCCAAATGGACTGTTTCTGTGCTGTATGACTCTATGAAATAACCTCATCTATGAAAACAGAGAATTTAACATTTTCTTTCATTTGGTTTTAAGAATGCCATGCATGGCTTTTAAATTGGCCATATACATAAATGACTAATCCTACTTGTTTGAAGGATGCACTGGTCAGTGGCATAATAGCGATGACTTGAAAGAGGCTCGAAGTGTAAAAGCATGGGTAGAAATGGAGCAATAAACAACAGTTGTTTGCAATTACATGAAAGAAAATGAAAACAATGTCAAAATAATTAAGGTAATGCTTTAAGGCTTCATTACTGATTTTGTTCAGTTGCATTTTATAGAGACTGAAAGGACCAGATAATTTCATTACATCACTTGGACCTCTTGTGCAAGATTAGGTTGTAAACAGTTTAGATTTATGTATATTCATGATTTCCCTCAACAGCAGTAGAGAGGATTGTGAACACTGCACCCTGCAGGAGGTGTGCTGAATCACTGAGTGATTTCTGTATTAAAGAATGTATTTACAGAATTCCCAACATTATTGACAATTTCACAAAGTAATGATGGCAAAGATTAATAGCAAAATCCAGGCCATTAAAACTTAAGGAGTAATTTTCAACTTTTCTACTCAATTTATTCCAGAGTGAACTGCCTGCTCATTGTAGAACTTATCGATTCTCATTTTATTTATCACGGGCTATTATGTAACCTGAAGAAAAAGATATGGTGGAGTCGCTCCTTCAGAATGCATTGAGTCTCATTAGAAGTTATTAAACCAAAGTTAGAGACATCAAAGTGTGAATGGCATTGAGAACTAAAGCGACAAACAACAGGGACTTCTGGCCTTTCGCAAAACAATCTTCTGTGTTTAAACTCACCAGTTGTAGGGGTAACTGTACCATGATTAACAAATATCATTCAAGTGTGATGAAAGACAACCTAAATTGCAAGATATTGGTCTTGATTTTGAAGTACAACTCTATCCCTAATGCATTAAGGTTGGGCAGGAACTTTGAAAACAAGCAGTTCGATCCCCAACCTGTCAAATTTCCAGACACACTAACATTAACAGCAACAACTATTAGACTGATGACTCCCCCATAATAAAAGTTGAGAAATAGACAAATATGAACATGTCCACCATTTAAAGGATGTTAACTCATATTATTAATCAGATCACTAACTAATATACTTTTTTTAAAAATGCTTTTCAAAATCACACATGTTAAAGGAAAAATGTGAAGTTTGTAAAAAAATAATAGCACACAATATCTTACACAAGATAAACTCACCCAAACATAGACCCTAAATTCATCCCCATGTTGGCTTGGATCTTGGACTCATTCTTACTTCTCTGACTCACCCTAAGTTGCCTCAGACCTTGGACTTGCCCTCCAATGACACCTCAGACCATGGACTCTCTCTCCAAAGATTTTTCGAATCTTGGCCTTACTCCAGCCTGAAACGGTGCCTTGGTTTCTTTCCACAAAGATTTGGACCTCAGACTCTCCCACATTGTTTCTGATCCCTCCCCCTTCCCAACCCCTCTCTCCCCCCCCACTTTTTCTTTTCTCCTTTCCCCACCAAATCCCCTTATACTTTGAATGGTGGCCTGGAGATTATGTAACTGCACTGGTAATTCAGAGACATTTTGAATTCCACCATAGCTTCTGAGAAAAAATCAGTTAATTGGGAATAAAAAGCTAACATCATTTATGGCAACCCTGCAACTACTAGATTGCTGATTTAAAAGAAAGTATAATATTCTCTCGGAAAAGAAATCTGCATTCATTAACTGGGAGACCCTGTACATGGCTCCAGACCTACAGCAATGTATTTGACTCTTCACTGCTTTCTGAAATGTCCTAATCCAGTCACCCAGTTGTATCAGTTATATCAGCAGAAGAATAAAGCCAGGTAGATCACTCAACATCCACTGTGGCACCGTGACAGAAGTATATCCAGTTTCTCAGGATATGCCAAAATTGGGACAACTGTCTCTTAACTACACATGCAAGCCAAGCTGCAGAAACAGCTTGCAACGGAGGAAAGACATCCCGCAGCCAAAACAACAGATTAAATCTTGGCAGTCTTGCCACATTCAGTTATGAATTGTATTGGAGTAGTAAAGAGTTAACAAACATTCCCTATAATGGAATAGCCCAGCACATCAGCAGCTAACAAGCCTGAACCACTTGTTGTCATCTTTTGCTAGAAGTATTGACTGCATAATCCATCTAGGTCTTTTCTTAAGGTCTCAACTTCACAGAAGCCAATTCAATTTAGTCCAAAGAATTGATGAATGCACTGGATACAAGAAAAAAATCTGAGATCCACCATCATGAAGTGCCTCGAGAGGCTGGTCATAGCAAGCATTAACACCAGCTTCCCAGACAACATCAACCGACTGCAATTCACCTACTGCCGAAATAGGTCTACGGTGGATGCCATCACCCTGGCCCTACACTCATCTCTGGAGCATCTGGACAGTAAAGACACCTATGTTAGACTATTGTTTATTGACTACAGCTCCAACTTCAATATTATAATCCCAAGCAAACTCAGCAACAAACTCCAAGACCTGGGACTCAACACCTCCCTCTGCAAATGGATCCTTGACTTCCTGACCAACAGACTGCAATCAGTAAGGATTGCCAGCAACACCTCTGCTATGAATATCCTCAATACATGCCCCACAAGACTATGTTCTCAGCCCCCTTCTCTACTCCCTATACATTCATAACTGCATGGCCAGATTCTGCTCTAACTCCATATAAAAGTTTGCAGATGACACCATCATAATGGGCCGTATCTCAAATAACAATGAGTTGGAGAACAGGTTAGAGACAGAGAACCTAGTGACCTGGTGTCATGACAACAATCTTTCCCACAGTGTCAGCAAAACAAAAGAGCTGGTCATTGACTTCAGGAAGGGGGCCATGCACGTGCTGTTGTTTACGTCGATGGTACTCAGGTCAAGAGGGTTGAGAGCTTCAAGTTCCTAGGAGTGAGCATCACAAATAGCCTGTCCTGGTTCAACCATTTTGATGCCACAACCAAGAGAGCTCACAAGCGCCTCTACTTCCTCAGGAGGCTAAAGAAATTTTTCATGTCCCCTTTGACCCTCGCCATTTTTATCAATACACCACAGAAAGCATCCTACCCAGGTGTATCACAGCTTGGTATGACAACTGCTCTGCCCATGGCTGCAAGAAACTGCAGAGAGCTGTGGACACAGCTCAGCATATCACAGAAACCAGCCTCCCCTTGCTGACTCGGTAAAGCAGCCAACATAATCAAAGACCCCAGCCATCCCAGACCCTCTCCCTTCTCTCAAGGATAGCTTCTATCCCACTGTTACAAGACTATTGAATGGTTCCCTCGTACGATAAGATAGACTCTTGACCTCACAATCTACGTTGTTATGACTTTGCACCTAATTGTCTGCCTGCACTGCACTTTCTCTGTAACTGTAACACTTTATCCTGCACTCTGTTATTGTTTTACCACCTCAATGCACTGTTGTAATGAATTGAATTGTATGAACAGTATGCAAGACAAGTTTTTCTCTGTATTTCGGTACATGTAACAATAATAAATTAATTTACCAATATTTACCAATTCACAACTGAAAAGTTTAGAACTCTGTTTTAAAACTAGCTTTGATTTCTGTCAATTTTTTCCAGTACCTGTGCAAGACTACAACAATGCATGAATGTGTAAAATTGTCCAGGTATGAACCCTTCTATAAAAATATAGGAAAAATTCTAATTTGGACAACAACTATCCATCAGTCTACCCTCCAGTCATGACTGACTATGCTATTGTGGTATTTATCAATAGCCTTATACTTATTTTGTTTCTGGATAAACTGAATCCAGATCTGACTGCAATCTTAGTTCAAACATGGACAACAGAGCTGAATTCCTAAGGTGAAGTGAAAGCCGTTGTTATCAAGGTAGCAGTTTCTATATGTGGCATGAAGAAATCACTGGTGAAACTGAAGATTCTCCATATGATTAAATTATACCTAAGAGAAGGGAGGATGCCTGTAGCTATTGGCCAATCATCTCAAATGCATGACACTGGTGTGGAGGTTTACAGGGCAATGTTCCAGACCCAACCATTTTCAGACCCAATCATTCATCATTGATCTTCCTTCCATCACAAGATCAGAAGCAGGGGTGTTAACTAATGATAGCACAGTGCCCAATTTCACAACTCTCAGATAATGAAGCAGTGAATGCCTGCCTTCATAAGTCCCGGACATCACTTAAGCACAATCTGGAAGTGGCAAGACATATTCAAGTACCAGGCAATGACGGTCTCCAAGAAGGAAATCCAACCACTGGTCTATGATATTTAATAACATTACCATCATTGAACCTCCACCATCAATACAGATGCCTTAAACTTAACTGAAAGCATTCCACAAGAATCACTAGCCAGTATCTCAAGAATTATTTTGGTAAACTCCACTTTGCAAATTGATCAGCAAGGAAGATTTAAGTTGGAGAAAGACCAGGCAATAAAGACTCTTCACCTAATGAGAAGGTCAACGATGAAGAGAAAGATGGGAAACCCAAAGGATGGCCAGAGGACTATTTTGCTTATTGTGTTTTAATCAGAATGTTCAGATGTCACATTTAATACTGCTGTATAATCTTATTCCTTCCATAAACAACACTGAAAACCTTAATCCAAGTTTTGACCATCAAGATGTATCTCTACTTTCCATGTCTATGAAATGGAGATTGTAATGTCATCATTCAGTCATGAGCACATAAGATGGTTTGCACAAAGAACATTATAATGTGCTGCATAAACAGAATCTTAAAAATAATGAAACACCCATGTGAAAACCCTCAATGATTAATCACATCTATCTTTTTAAATTGCTAACACTTTCAAGTTTGGCTACTTCACGGTAGAAAGTACTGTATTCATTTGATCAGTATTCCATTCAAAGCTTTATACAGTGCTAGGAAGTTCCAGGATTTTGCCACAGCAATGACGAATGAAATCATGATAATTTGTACCTGGGGGAGAACCACAAACAGTTCTCCTCCAGGACTAAAGATTAGTGCCCGGAGGAACACTAGTGTCCCGATAGGTCTGTTGTCCATCTCTAGATAGCAGACTTCACAGGTTTGGTAGGTACTGTTGAAAAACCTTGGCAAAATGCTACAGTAAATCTTGTAAATGATACACATCACAATCACCTTGTGCTGCTTTCTCATTGAACTTTTTCAATATGCATTCAACCAAGCTAGAGGAGACTATTCCATCAGATCCTAAGGTCATTCACTTGAAACATTAATTTTGTTTCTGTCACCTCAGATGCTGCCGACCTGCTGAGCATACATATTTTCAGTTTTTACTACTCATTTCCAGCATCCACAGTGTTTTGTTTTGGTATTTCACCACTCCCCGGATTACAGATTACAGGAAGTGAATCAGTCACATCCTCTTATATGAGCAAATTACTAAAATTTCAATTGCACAGCATCAAAATCCTTGGACACCTTACTAAAAGCATTGTGGACCCAGAAAACCTCTGAAGGATAATTAAGGCTGAGCAGCAATGGTAGCTTAAACTGTAATATATTTTTGTGGAATAGCTGCATGCCAAAAGTGAACCAAAAAAAGGAAATGTAATAATCTATCAATAGATAAAATACTGACAATCAACTCATTTCAAGATAAGGACTCTTCTATATCAGTGGGAAATTCATCATATTACAGTAATAAAATCCCCGCAAATTCAGGAAATGTAAGAAGAAAAATATATACATATACATAATTAAAACCAGGTGGGGCATACCGTAAAAACTCATCATCTGTCTGAGGTTTTTGACATACTTTTAATCTTTCTGCTTCCAAAAGCTTTGAGTTAAAAACCGCTGTCGTAACCTCATCTTCAAGACCTGAAAAATAACAAGGAGTTATTTTCACCTCCATTGACAAGCCCGTAAACGATCAGAAGATAAATACTATAGAACCCAAATGCCTCTATGTAAACCTGAAATCAGATGAGGATAAAAGAAGTTAAAGGCTGCAATGCTTTTGACTGAAAGAGACAATCCACTCAGCAGGTGAAAGTACATGCCTCAAATATAACCAATCTGTTCAATCCCTCCTGATCAGACTGGATTCTATGTCCTGGCCTTCCATAACCAAAGGTCTTTCATTAGAATATGCGAGAGATTAATCTCAATCAGCTCTGAAAACTTATGCTGACCAACTGGCCGGAGTGTTCAAGGACATCTTCAACCTCTCACTACTGCGGTTGGAAGTTCTCTTCAAAAGGGCAGCAATCATACTGATCCCCAAGAGCATGGAGAGCTGTCTCAATGAGTATCACCCGGGAGCACTCACATCTACTGTGATGGAGTGCTTTGAGAAGCTGGTAATGGCTAGAATTAACTCCTGCCTGAGCAATGACATGGACCTGCTGCAATTTGCCTACCACCACAACAGGTCAACAGTGGACGCAATCTCACCGGCTCTCCACCCTGCTTTGGAGCACCCAGACAACAGCAAAACATACATCAGGCTGCTGTTTATCTATTACAGTTCAGCATTCAACAGCATCATCCCCTTAGTATTGATCAACAAGCTTCAAAACCTAGGCCTCTGTACCTCCCTCTGCTACTGGATCCTTGACTTCCTTATCAGGAGCCCACGCTCAATGCGTATCAGTAATAACATCTCCTCCTCGCTGACATATGTCAATGATAATAAACTTGATTCTGATTCTCTATTTTATATCACACTAACTTACAGTAACTCAATTATATTGTCTTACTGAAACTAAATCCATACTCTTCTGGGCTTTTGCAATGATGACCTTCCATTATTTGAGTTTACAAAAACAATAATTTTTATAGGTAGCACCTTGAACAGATGATCCATACCAAAACCTTCAAGCACTGCAAAATGAGGTCTTACCCCAAACCATAAAACATAATGGGGAAGTTGGTCTGGAGTGCCTTAAAGGAGAAAACAGAGGCTGAGAGGTTTAGGAAAGGTTTCCAGTGCTTAAGGCACAGACACCAATGGTGAAGGTTCAAGCATCCAGAATTGGAGCAGAGCTCTCAGAGGAAGGTAGGCCTGGAGTGTATTCAAAATATGAAAACAAAGATGAGAATATTAAAACTGAGGCAGTGCTTAACTGGGAGCTATTGTGGGTAGTTAGTTCTGAGTGGATGATATTTGGTGTGAGTTAGGACACCAGCAGCAAATATTCTGGGTGACCTCATGTTTACAAAAAATGGAACAAGGGAAGTCTGTAAGGAATGCACTGGAATAGAAACATCTAAAGGGACAAAGACATAAATGAAGGTTTCAGCAGCAGATGAGCTGAGGTAGTCATAGACTCAGAGTTGTACAGCACTGAAACAACCCCTTCTGCCCACCATGTCCATGCCGACATCCATGCATCCATCTATATCTTGCCTATTTAAGTGTCCATCTAAATGTTTCTTAAATGTAGTGATTGCATTTGACTCCACCACTTCCTCTGACAGCGAGTTCCAGATATCAACCCAACTCTTTGTAAAAATATTTCCCATCAAATCCTCTTGAAAACTCCTTGCTCTCAACTATGCCCTCTTGTTTTTGATTCCTCTACAACAAAGTCAGGTGATATTATAAATGTGGAAATAAGGAGTCTTAGTAATGGTGCAGATATATGGACTCCAGTTCAACTTGGGATCACAGATGACACCAGTATGCTTCAGTTTTTGGGATACACCAGAGGCATTAGTGATGGAATGATGGCCATGCAATAGTAGAAATTTCTACTCAATCAGTACTGAGCATTGGACAAACAGTTTGGCAGTTTACAAAAAGAGCTATGGTCCAGAGAATTTTGTGTCCTGATGACCTTGCCAAGGGACAGCATGTAGGTAAGAACATAGGACAGTAAAACACAGGAACAGGCCCTACAGCCATGGTGTCTGTGCTGACCATAATGCCAATTGAAACTAATCCCATCTGTCTGCACACAGTCTCTTTCCCACCATTCCCTAGCTGTTTATATGCCTGTCTAAATGCCTCTTAAATAGTGCTATCATATCCGCTTCCACCACTTCCCCCAAGCAAAGTGTCCCAGGCAGCTACCAATCTCTGAATAAAAAACCTGCCTCGTAATTCTCCTTTAAACTTTTCCTCTCCCACCTTAAAGCTATGCCCTCTAGTAATTGACATTTCCGTGCTGGGAAAAAGACTCTATCTGCCCTATCCATACCACTCATAATTTTATATACTTCTATCAAGTAGTCACCCCTCAGCCTCTGACACTTCAGAGAAAACCATCCAAGTTTGTCCAACCTCTCATACTAATAGTCTCTAATCCAGGCAACATCCTGGTGAACCTCTTCTGCACCCTCTCTGAAGCCTCAATATCCTTCTGTAATGCAGCCACCAAAACTGGACACAACACTCCAAATGAGGCCTAACCAAAGCTTTATACAGCTGCAACATGACTTGCCAACTTTTATACTCAATGCCCCAACTGATGAAGGTAAGTATGCCACACACATTCTTTACCACTCTATCTACTTGTGTTGCCACTTTCAGGGAGCTATGAACGCACCCCAAGACCCCTCTGTACTTCAATGCTCCTAAGGGTCTTGCCATTTTCTGTCTACTTTCACCTTAAATTTGACCTCCCAAGTCCAACACCTCTGCATTAAACTTCATCTGCCATTTCTCTGCCCAGATTTCCAATTGGTCTATATCCTGCTGAATCCTTCAACAATCTTCCTCACTATCCATAACTCCACCAATTTTTGTGTCATCTGCCAACTTACAGTTAGGGAAGATAATTGGGGAGCGGGTAGGAACACTCAAGGATAAAGGAGGGAACACGTGTTTGGAGGTGGAGGATGTGGGAGGGGTCCTAAATCAGTACTTTCTGCCAGTATTTACCAGGACATGGAGGATAGGGAGATCAGTGTGGAGCATGCTAATATTCTAGGGCATTTTGAGATAAAGAAGGAGGTAATGTTGGGTCTCTTAAAGAACATTAAGGTGGATAAGTCTCCAAAGCCTGATGAGATATGCCCCAGGTATTGAGAGAGGCAAGAGATAAGATTGCTGGGGCCTTGACCGTGTCCCCTCTAGCCACAGGTGAGGTCCCAGAGGACTGGTGAGTAGCTAATGTTGTTCCATTATTCAAGGGAAGTATTCAAGGGATAATCCTGGAAACTATAGACCAGTGAGTCTCAAGTCAGTGGTAGGGAAGTTACTGGAGAGGATGCTGAGGGATAGGTTTCTGACCATTTGGAAAACCATGGCCTAATTAGGGATAGTCAGCATGGCTTTGTGCAGGGCAAGCTCTGTGTTACTAACTTGAGTTTTCTGACGTGACAAAGGCGACTTATGAAGAGAGAGCTGTGGATGTTGTCTGCATGGATTTTAGTATGGCATCTGACAAAGTCTCTCATGGGAGGCTCATCCAGAAGATTAAGATGCATGGGATCCATGGTGAATTGGCCGTTTGGATTCAGAATTGGCATGCCCATAGAAGACAGAGGGTAGTGATCAATGGGACTTATTCTGGTGGGAGGTCTGTAACTAGTAGTGTTCCTCAGGTATCCGTACTGGGACCTCTGCTGTTTATGATACATATGTGACCTGGATGAAAACATAGATGGGTAGGTAAGTAAGTTTGCAGACGAAATGAAGATTGGTGGTGTTGTGGATAGTGTGGGAGACTGCCAAAGAATACAGCGGGATATAGATCAGTTACAGATATGGGCGGAGAAATGGCAGATGGGGTTTAACCCGGCCAAATCTGAAGTGTTGCACTTTGGGAGGTCAAATGTAAAGGAACAGTACACTGTTAATAGCAAGACCCTTAACAGTATTGATGTGCAGAGGGATCTTGGGGTGGCTACACAGGTTGATAGGGTGGTAAAGAAGGTGTATGGCATGCATGCCTTTATTAGTCGTAGAATTGAGTTCAAGAGGCAGGAAGTTATGTTGCAGCTTTATAAAACTCTAGTTAGGCCACATCTGGAGTATTGCATTCAATTCCAGTCACCCCAGGTGTGGAGGCTTTGGAGAGGGTGCAGAAGAGGTTTAGCAGGATGCTGCCTGGATTAGATGGCATGTGCTATAAGAAGAGGTTAAACAAATTTGAGTTGTTTTCTCTGGAGTAGCGGAGGCTGAGAGGAGATCTGATAGAGGTTTATAAGATTATGAGAGGCATAGAGTAGGCAGCTGGTATCTTTCACCCAGGGTTGAAATATCTAACACCAGAGGGCATGCTTTTAAGGTGTGAAGGGGTAAGTTCAAAGGAGATGTGTGGGGTAAGTTTTTTTAAACAGACAGTGGTGGGTGCCTGTAATGTGCTGCCAGGTGTGGTGGTGGAAGCAAATACAATAGAAGCGTTCAAGAGGCTCTTAGATAGGCATATGAATGTGCAGGAAATGGAGACATATGGACACTGTGTGGGCAGAAGGGATTAGTTTAGTTGGGCATTTGATTACTAATTTAATTAATTCAGCACAATATTGTGGGCTGAAGGGCCTGTTCCTGTTCTATGTTCTAAGTTCTCGCTTGCTTCCTTTATATTCCTCAAAGGCCCTGTCCGAATTCAGCTTCCTAAAGCTTACATATGCTTCTTTTTGACTAAATTTGCAATATAAGAAACAGGAAGAGGCAAAGTTTAAATTTTTGGGGGACACTAAACGTAATAGTGCAGGCATGAGAAGACAAGTTATTGGAGATGGTTCTCTGAATACAACTGGATGCATAAAAATGCAACTTCACCTCTGTGCTCTGCCCTAACTTGATCATGATAGGTATTAGATGAGGGCAGTGTCATTCAACCATGTCCCAGGATATAGACACATCTAGAAAGTCAAAGAGGGATAGACAGCCCTATTCACAATTACACTGGATTTCATTAGTGAGTTTGTCAAGAGCTGCTTTGGTTATGTGGTGTGGTTGAAAATCTGATTTGAGGGATTCAAACAAGGAGTTAAAGATGAGCAAGAGTTTGGATAGTTACTATCAGTTTAAGTGACTTATTGAGAAAAGGGGACATTATAGTTTTGAAGGAAGGAACATCAAGGTTTTAGTCTATATGGAGACGGGAGCAATGGCAAACAAGATGGAGAGGGTAACAGTATTGAAGAGAACCATTAAGAATTTCAGCAACATGGGGGCTATTTGTTATGTGGAAATACAATTTGTTATGTGGGATGAGCACACAGAGGGAATAACAGGAAACAAAGAAGAAACAAGGATTTCAGGTCTAGACCTGTGGGGACTCATGATATTTGGTCAGGTTGGCCAGTCAAAAGAGCATAGGAGAGACTTGCCTATCTGGATTGTCTCAACTATAGTAAGAACAAAGCCTTGTTGTTTGAAATGAAGGTGAATAATAAAAGGAGCACTTAAGAAAATAACAATGTAGAGAAATGGAATTAGGGATTATCTCCGGATTCCTGGTTGATTATAGACTAACAAACAGTCTTGACAGATGAGGGAAGTGCACAATAGTCCTTTGTGTATCAATCAAGCCAGACTGACAGTGAATTGGTACATCAATTCACAATTCACCATCATGAAGTGCTTTGAGAGGCTGGTCATGCCACGCATTAACTCCAGCCTCTCAGACAACCTCGACACACTTCAATTCGCTTACCGCCGAAACAGGTCTACTGCAGACACCATCTCCCTGGCCCTATACTCATCTCTGGAGCATCTAGACAGTAAAGACACCTACATTAGACTATTGTTCATTGACTACAGCTCCAACTTCAATATTATAATCCCAAGCAAACTCAGCAACAAACTCCGAGACCTGGAAATCAACACCTCCCTCTGCAACTGGATCCTTGACTTCCTGACCAACAGACCGCAATCGGTAAGGATAGGCAGCAACACCTCCGGCACGATTATTCTCAATACTGGTGCTCCACAAGGCTGCATCCTCAGCCCCCTTCTCTATTCGCTATACACTCATAACTGTATGGCTAGATTCTGCTCTAATTCTATCTACAAGTCTGCAGATGATACCACCGTAGTGGGCCGTATCTCAAATAACGATGAGTCGGAGTACAAGGAGATAGAAAGCTTAGTAACATGGTGTCTTGACAACAACCTTTCCCACAATGTCAGCAAAACAAAAGAGCTGGACATTGATTCATGAAGGGAGGCAGTGCACATGCTCCTGTCTACATCAGTGGTTCTGAAGTCCGGAGGGTTGAGAGCTTCAAGTTGTGAGGAGTGAACAACACCAATAGCCTGTCCTGATCCAACCATGTTGATGCCATGGCCAAGAAAGCTCAGCAGCCACCTCTACTTCCTCAGGAGGCTAAAGAAATTTGGCACGTCCGCATCAACCCTTACCAATTATTATCGAATGCACCATAGAAAGCATCCTATCCGGATGTATCAGGACTTGCTATGGCAACTGCTCTGCCCGTGACTGCAAGAAATTGCAGAGTTGTAGACACAGCTCAGCACATCACAGAAACCCTCCCCTCCATGGACTCTGTCTATACTTCTCAATGCCTCAGTAAAGCAGCAAACTTAATCAAAGACCCCACCCACCCCAGACATTCTCTCTTCTCCCCTCTCCCATCAGGCAGAAGATACTAAAGCTCGAAAGAATGTACCACCAGGCTCAAGGGCAGCTTCTACTCCACTGTTATAAGACTTCTGAGTGGTACGCTAGTATGGTAAGATGGACTCTTGACCTCACAATCTACTTCGTTACAACCTTGCGCCTTATTGTCCACCTGCACTGCACTTTCTCTGTAGCTGTTTTACTTTATTCTGCATTCTGTTTTTTTTTTAACTTGCACTACATCAATGCACTGTGTAATGAATTGATCTGTATGAGCAGTATGCAAGACAAGATTTTCACTGTACCTCGATACATGTGACAATGACAAACCAATTCCAACTCCAATTGTCTTCCAGATCCATACATGCTAACATCCCTTGGATTTATCTGTACTTAAATCTATACTGAATAATTTATACAGCATAACCCAATAACTTTATTCATTCTGGCTGATACTAAATTTCCTCCTCTACTACCTTTCAGTCTCTTACCATCACTTACTACATCTTCTTTTGAACATATTCACACATTATTACAACTATTATTACAACCTTACTTTCTTTTACTGTAATGGGCAGCTCTTTACTTTGCTGTTAATCATCCATCCCAGTTATACATAAAAATAAAGACATAAAATGCTGGAAATACCCAGCAGGTGAGGCAGTACTTGTGGAAACAAAACAGGTTAACATTTCAGCAAGTGCTTCCCAAAGTTAAGTAGCCACAAATGCTGGATGAAGTGTTCCATGTTTATCAGATTAGAAGTGAGTAAAAACTGTAGAAAGACATCTGATTACAGATGTGGCACTCATGGCAAGGGATTACCAGGAAAAAGCAAGGGGAAGAGTGTTCTATGAATGGCAGTACTTTTGGGAGCTTTGGAATGCAGCCAGATATTCCTTCCAAGTGTGAATGCAAAAGTCATATTGATCAAAAGTGGCAAGTTCCTCATTTTGTCGATGGAGATTTTACTGACTTCTACAATGCTGCAGTGCCATAACACAAAATACAGGCCATTCTCGGGTAATGAACTGGTTCCATTTTTACAGATGTCAATTTTGTCCATAAGTCAGAACATACACAAAAATCACTTCATATGGTAGCTATACCTCCACAGATTGTAATGAATGACATCAAAAGCACATAAAACTGATAAGAAAGAACAATTACTACAAGTGGAGAGAAAGAGAGGAAACTAGTTTTATCATTGGTATGAACAAATGTATGTATGTCAGAACTTCGAATTTAATAATATTATGAGAGCTCATTTGTATGTATGGCTGTCCAAAGGTGGGGTGTTTGTAACCTGGGGACAGCCTACAGAAATATGTGTTGGCCCTAAAGCCTAACCTGCCATTCAAAATGATCACAGCTGATCTACCTGAGCCTCAATTCCACTTCGTTGACAATCTTCCTCTTTAAGTTTCTCATGTGATCTAGCCTCCAAAACCCTCTGGGGGAGGTAATTCCAGGGATTCATCACCTTGTGAGAAGAAATTCCTGTGCACCTCAGCTTTAAATGGCTGTCCCCTTATATTGTAACTATGTGTCTTTTGTCAAGAGTCTCCCTCTAATGGAAACATCTCAACATCTACCATGTCATGTCCCCTTAAGATCTTATATATTTCAATAAGATCACCCCTTATTCTTTTAAACTTCAAAGAATCTACAGATCTAACTTTTTTAGCTGTTTTTGATTGGATAATCTTTCATCCTAGGAATTAGCCTAGTGAATCTCTTTGGGATTGCCTCCAGGGTTAGTAAGGGAACCTAAACTGTACACAGTACTCCAAGTGCAGTTTCACCAACAGCTTACACAACAGCAGTAATAGTTATGTTTTTAAGCTTCAACACCACAGCAAAGGTGAATATGCCATTTACCTTTAATTACATGCTCAGCAGAATGCTGACTTTTTGTGTTCCATGCACAAATACACTCAGATCCCTCTGTACTCCACTTATTGCTATTTGTTTCCATTTAGATAATAGTTTGCCTTTTGATTCCTCTTATCAAATTGCATAACCTCACACTTTCCTATATTAACTCTACTTGCCAAATTTTTGCCCACTTACTCAACCTACCTATATCCTGTGTCAGAGTGCAAATATCTCATCAAAGCATGCCCTCCCATCTGTTTATATGTTATTAGCAAACTTGGATACCTTACATTCTGCCTGTACTCCAAGTCATTAATATAGATAGTAGATAACTGAGGGCCAAGGACTAATCCTTAGAGTACTCCACAAGTTAAAATAAAACAATTATTCTTACTCACTGTTTTCTAAATGTGATAGCCACCCTTCAATCCATCTTGACATAACTGCCCCAATAATATGAGCCTTTACCTTGTGCATTAGCCTTTTACGTTGCACCTTAATAAATGCTTTCTTGAAATACAACACACACAGTATATATATCTGCAGATCCTGTTGAATCTACTTATTATCTATTCTAGAAAATTTTTCAAACAAGATTTTCCTTTCATAAAACCATGTTTACTTAGTTTGATTGCATTAAGCTTCTCCAAATGACTAGCTACTTCCTCCTTGATTATATACCTCAGCATCTTCCCAACAACATGTTAACCTAACTGGCTTACAGTTTCCTACTTTTTGTCTCTTTTCCTTCTTGAAAAAGAGTGTCACATTCACACTTTTACAGTCTGCTGGCACCCTCATAGAACTAAGTGGGTTTTGAATCAATGGCTCTACTATCTCCGCAGCTGATTCCTTTAAAACCCTTGGATACAGGCCACTGGATCCTGGTGACTTGTCTGCCTTTAGTTTCTTTCAATATATTGTCTCTTTTTATAGGAATTATTGAAAGTTCTTCACTCCTTTTTGAAACTAGCCCATCTGTTATCTTTGAAATATTTGCAATGCTCTCCATTGCAAAAACTGATACAAAATAAATTTAGCTGGCATTTTATTGTTTTAATTCCCTACCCTCACTCTCCAGAGATCCCACTTACCCTAGCTACTTTCTTCCTCTTTTTAAATCTATTGAATCTCTTGCTGTCGGTTTTGATATTACTTTCCAATTTACTCTCATAGCCAATTTTCTCCTTCATTAGCTTTTTACTCTGCTGTTGGCAGTTCCTGAAAAATTCCCAATCCTCTGGTCTAACCCTAGCTTTTGCCACTTTATATGCTTTATTTTTTGATTTAATATTCTTTTTGACCTCCTTTGTTAACTATGGAGGTTTTTTATTATTGAGTCCCTCTTTCTGATTGGGATAAATTTCTGCTTAAAACACCTGCTGCTGTTCATCTGCCAATCTTTCATTTCGTCTCTTTCTCTAGATAACTCGTTTTTCATACCCTTGTAATTGCCTTTATTTAACTTGAAGGCATTGGTTTTGGATCCACGGTATCGCCCTCCAACTGTATCTAAAATTCTATCATGTTATTACCACTGCTACTTGGAAGATCCTTGACTGCATGATCTCTTATTAATTCTATGCAATAGCCATTTCTTGGGTAGGTTCCATAACATATTGCTCCAAGAAACAAACTCTGAGGCACTCCACAAATTCCTCTTCCGCTGTACTACTGCCTGCTTGATTAGTCCAATCAATAGGCAGATGAACATCGTCCATAATAAATGCAATTCCCTTCTGACATATCTTCAATATTTCCCCATTTATGTTTTATCCTATCATGAGGCAACACATTAATGGCCTATAGACCACTCCCACCCTATCTTCTTTACCCTGCTGTTCCTCACTTCTAACTAAATCAATTCCACATGACAATCCGCTGCACCTGTATCCCGACTCACCACTGCACTGATACCTTCCTTTATTAATGATAGCTCACCCCCTCTTCCTTTTTGCCTATTGTTTTGGAATATCAAATAACCTTAAGAGTTGAGCTGGAGACACAGAAGACTGCAGATGCTGGAATCTGGAGCAACACACAGGATGCTGGACAAACTTAGCAGGTCAGGCAGCATCTATGGAGGGAAATGGACAGTTGGCATTTCGGGTCGAGACCTTTCAACTGGACTGAAAGATGGGGGGGGGCAGCCAGTATAAAAAGGTGGAGAGAAGGGGTGGACAGGATAGGTGGATCCAGATGAGGAGGGGTGATAGGCAGATGGAGGAGGAGAGAGTGGAAATAGCACCAGAAGACAGGAGGTGATAGGTGGAAGCGTCAACGGGCTGAAATTGAAGGACTCTGGTAAGAGTGGATGGTGGAGCATGGAATCAGGAGAGGGAGGTGGGGAGGCAGATGGAAACAGTGGGAGACAATGGGAGGAATTTGTGGACGATGGATGGATGGAGTCTAGGAAGAATTGGGTAGATCAGGAGGAGAGAGAAAAGGGACAGAGGGGAAGCAGTTTACCAGAAGCTGAAGAATTCAATGTTCATGCCATCGGGTTGTAGACTACCTAGGCAGAATATGAGGTGCTGTTCCTCTAGTTTGCATTTAGCCTCAAGCTGGCAGTAGAGGAGGCCGAGGACAGACATGTCGGTGTGGGTATGGGGAGGAGAAGTAAAATGGCTAGCAACCTGGAGCTCCAGAAGGCCTTGGCAGACGGGGTGCAGGATCCTAAAATCATGTATCTGCAATAGTTATTAATTAAACTCATTTATTTCTATTGGTGACAAAGATCCGGAGGCAATGTTTCTAAGAATAAGAATACTGCAGGTACTGGTGTTTGTTTGTTTGTTTGCTATTACAGATCTGTGATAAATGGAACGTCCAGTCTTGGGTGCTTGTCCTACCAGTGTCCAACCTTGGGGTGGCATGGGTGTCCCAGCGGCACCCATGAATGTATATGAATCAGGGGCATTCTTTGGCTGGGAATACTCATCTGGGGACCGCCTCTGGAAAATCAGGGATGAATGGGCAGCCAGGTATAGCATCCAGGTCTTCAAGGTGCCCAAAAGTGGACAGCAAGAGCATATCAAAGGCTGCATACATTCCAGTGAGGGACTTAACTTCTTAATTTACAAAACTGTTCTATTTCTGCAAAGCAGAAATGAAGGTTGCAAGAGAAGTTATCTACAGTTCCAGGGATATTCAAGGATGGTCTCTACTTGCCTCAATGAATGCAATTCCAAAGAAAAATGTACTGCTACCTCCATAAACCACCCTGAACTTACACTATATCCAAACTTGAAGTGTTATCTTCCGACCCAGCCTCTTAGATTGGAAATCCTCCAACTATCACAGGGGGTTGTGCTTAGTCCTCGGGACTCACTGATGTCAGGCTTGGTCAGTCCTGCAGCTTCCCTTCCCTATTTGCAAGCCAGTCCTAAGGATCTCAAGGGCCTCCCCCATCCCCAATATATGATTCGGTCCTCTGAGCCACCCCAATGACAGGCTTCATCCTCAATCCTTCTATCACACTGCATGAATGGTGGAAGTGGTCCTCATATTCCTGGCCTGCCCTGCTGAAATTCTGGACTCTGATTCTAGCAGTTATTTGATCTGAGAAGCATCAGGGGCACCTTTAGGAGAGGTACACGCAGGCACAGACAAGGCAGAGAGGAAGTTGTGGTGGTTTTAAGGAATAGGAAGGAAGGAAAAGAGAAAGAGAGGGGGTAGAGGAAGAGAGGGATAGGGAAGAGAGACAGGAGAGGGAAGAGGCAGAGGAGGAGAAGAGAGTGAAGGGAGAAAGAAGGAGAAGAAGGAAGGTGAAAAGATCAGGGTGATATAGAGAGTGAGTTCTAGTATCTCTCTCCAACCCCCACACTCCTCTCCCAACCATCTACCTTTTCAACTTCTTTCTCATTCCATTCCCTCTCTATCCCCCACTTACAAACGTACAAATTAGGAGCAAGAGTGGGCTGCTCAGTACCACAAGCCTGTTCTGCCATTAAATAGTATCATGGTTCATCTGATTGTAGCCTCAACTCCACATTCCCATCAATCAGCAGCAAACTTTCATCACCTTGCTTATCAAGGATCTATTTACCTCTGCCTTTCACCAAGAGCTCCAAAGACTTACAATGTTCAGAGAAAAAAAAGTTGTCTCATCTCCATCTTAAATAGATGACCCCTTATTTTTAACAGTGAACTACTAGTTCTAGATTCTCCCACAACAGGAAACATCCCTGTTATGTCCACCCTGACAAGACCCCTCAGGGCCTTATGTTTCAAGGAATTCCCCACTCACTTCTCTTAACTCCAGTGGATACAAACCCACCCACATCCAACCTCTCCTCATGAGACACCCCACCCATTCCAGATATTAGTTGAGTAAACTTTACCCAAAATGCTTCCAACACATTAATGTCTTTCCTTAGATAAGGCAACCGAAACTGTACACATGGCTACAGAATTCATTATATAATTGAAGCATGACCTCCCTACTCAGTTCTCCTAGTAATAAACAATAATATTGTTGGTTTTCATGATTGTTTCTCCTGCATTCTAGCATTTTGCCAATCATACATGAGGCCATCCAGACCTCTCTGCATCTCTGAGCTGTGCAGTTTATCTTAGCTAGCATGCTTGTTTATTTATTCTTCCTTCCAAAATGGACCATGTCACACTTTCCCCTATTATACGCCATTTGCCAGATCTTTCCCCACTCACTTATATCCCCTTGCAACCTTATGTCCTTTAACTTCCAAAAGCCTGCTTACAGCACCTGTAATAACAGCTTCTAACAAATTTTCCTGTGGCAGATATTAAGCTAATGGGCCTGTAGCTTCTTGCTTTCTGTCACCCTCCCTTTTTGAATAAAGATTAATCACCTGACTTCAATTTACTGAAGTATCTGATAACTACAGGTTTCACATTACAATTATAATGGCGGGGAGGGGGGGTTTGCTCTTCTCCCACTTGTCTGTTCCATTCAGTGCTATGCAGTTGAAAAAACTGGTGTAAATGATATGTGCAACCATTTATGAGTTAACTTACACCAAGTTAGCAATGCTTGATACAGGTGCTTCTTGTCATGAGTGTGATACTGCTTTGGCTTCTGCAATAAGGACATAAGTGATGATATCATTAACTGAAATATGCTCTTTATTGAGCTCTGTGGGGGAACTTGGACCAGGTTGTTCTGGAGTGGCTATCATTTTGCCAGCTATTGTGCTAACTCCCTGATCCCAATCCTCTCATCCCAAATACAAGTCTCCTATTCACATCAACCACACACACCCCCACTGTTACGGACTAGGTTACTATTGGTGGATGTCCCTTTAAGGTAGAGCATTGGCCAGGAGAAGTAGAAACACTGCATTCAATAGGCATAGAACCTTGTAATTTGTCCTGGAGTTGCAGAAGTTCTTCTTTTAACTCATTTTTCTGTTGCTGAAGATCATTCAACTGAATGTTTTTCAGTTCAAGGTTTTTCATATCTGAAATCACACGATGCAGAAATTAAAAATAATTATTTTGTT
Organism: Pristis pectinata; assembly: GCF_009764475.1. Taxonomy (NCBI): domain Eukaryota; kingdom Metazoa; phylum Chordata; class Chondrichthyes; order Rhinopristiformes; family Pristidae; genus Pristis; species Pristis pectinata. The sequence continues at coordinate 14,170,542 of NC_067416.1, forward strand.
ATATTTACTTGAATAGTTATTTGCCATGTATTTCATTTTTAGAACTTTGGCATGATTTGACTGAGATTCCAGAAAAAACAAGATATTGAACCTACTATGAGACCTTGTTGAGAGAAAAACCGCTGGTCTCAAACTGCTGCATCATTTTCAACACAGGTGCCTATTCTAGCCAAATAATACTTACTAGCAACAAAATGAAGCAATAATATTTTGTGCCTGTTTCCTTCTGAAATATTAACCTTCATGAATTCCTTTTGTTAGCTACCAAATACAGATCCACAATCATGGTCATCTGCTTGTATTGTCTGCTTTGTAAGTAAGAAAGTGGGAAATTCAAAGTTAAAGGACAAGTCAACAGTAGAGTTGCAAAATTGTAATGGTAACAAAAATGTGGGAAGAAACAAAACGGCATCCAAGTAAGGGTCAAAGTAGGGAAAATTGGTATGGTAAAAAGAGTAAACGAAAGGCTCTAAACTTGAATGCACACAGTTTTCACAACATAGATGGTATGAATAGAAACAATGGGAAAGAGCTGCTAAGCATTATACAGACATTATGACTAAGGCTGGGCACTAAATAGTCTAAGGTACATGATGTCATGGAAGGAGAGGTAGAAAGCCTGTTGGTAAGGGATGAGATCAGTAGAATTGTGAGAAATGGTATTCACTTAAGAAGGTCAAGATGTAAAATCAGTTTGGGGAGAGGAAAAGAAACAGCAAAGGAAAGGTCACTGATAGTGAGTTGTCAATAGGCCCCCTAACAGCAATTAGACTGCAGGACAGACTATATAACAAAAAATAATGGGGGTTTCCAAGAAAGATACAGCAATAATTGTGGGTGACTTTAACTTTAAGGTAGATTGAACAAATCAAACTGGCAAAAGAAGTCTGGAGGATGAGTTGCTGGAATTTATTCAATACAGTTTCTCAGCACAATGCATTTTGGAACCAACCAGGAAAGAGGATATTTAGATCTGCTTATGGGTAATGAAGCAGAATTATTTAATGATCTTATTGTAAAGGGTTCTCTGGAAAAGGATAATCATACTTGAAAGAATTGCACATTGTTTGAGAGATAAAAACTTGTTTAGGATATTAGTTTCAGACCTAAAGAAATCAATTGCAAAAGTATAAAGGCAGAGATAGCTGAAATGGACTTGGAAAATACTTTAAAAAGGGAGTAAGTGAACAGTGACAGACACTTAAGATATTTTGTAATTCTCAACAAAATATATTCCACTGCAAAGACTCTACAGGAAGGATGATCCATCAGTGTAAAGAATACAATGTTACAAGGATTGGTATAAGCCAGAACATTGGGTGAATTTTTAGAAACCAGCAAGGATGACTGTAAATGAGAGAAAATAGATTATGACATAAACTAGCAAGAAATATAAAAATAGACAATAAGAGGTGCTGCAGTAGTTTTTAAAAAAGCAAATGTGTTGGTTGTTTAGAGGATGTGACTGGGAAATTAATGATGGGAAATAAGGAAATTGTAGAGACTGAACAAATATTTTATTATCTTTCTTCATGTATGGAGACACTAAAAGTATTCTAATAGTATTGACAAATCCAAGAGAAAAAGTTGGGAGATACTTAAAATATTCATTATCATTAGAGAAAAGCTACCGCACAAACTAGTAGGGCTAATGCTTATTAAATATCCAGGAAGTGATGGCTGCAGTCTAGAGTCTTTAACAAAGCAGCTGTAGACATAGTGGATGCATTGGTTGTGATCTTCCAAAATTTCCTTGATTCTGTAAAGGTTTGAGGAGATTGGGAAACAGCTCCTATTCACAAAGGAAGAAAACAAAGCAAGAAACTAAAGGCCACTCAGACTAACATCTGTAATAGAGAAAATGCTAGAATCCATTCTAACTAAGTAGTAGCAGGACATTCAGAACATCATAATACAGTCAAGCAGAGTTAACATGGTTTTATGAAGGGGAACTGTGTTTGACAAATTTATTGGGATTCTATGAAGATGGTATAAACAGAGTAGATAAAGGAGTACCAGTAGATTTGATGCATTTGGATTTCCAAAGGCATTTGAAAAGGTGATACAGAAAAGGTTATTGCACAAAAGCACAGAGCACTCTAGGGTCATATATTAGCACAGAGAAAGGATTGGCTAACTAACAAAACACAGAGTTGAGATAAATGGTCATTTACAAACTAGTAAGGGATAACTAGTGAGGTGCCACGGAGACTTTTGCTGGGCCTACAACTCTTTACAATCTATACTAAACTTAGATACGGACAACAAGTACATTATAATCACATTTGTGAATGATATAGAGATAAATGGGAAAGCAGGTAAGGTGGAGGGTACAAAGAGTCTGCAAAAAGATAAAAGTAGGTTGTGAGTGGGCAAAAAATTGACAGATGGAATATCATGTGAGGGAATTGTGAAATTATCTATCTTGTTGGGAAGAACAGGAAAGCAGAATACTGTTTAAGTGGAGCGGTACCACTGAATGCAACAGTACAGAGGGATATGAAATACAGCAAGTTAACAAGCAAGTAACTAGGAAGACAAAAGCAATGTTATCCTTTGTTGTAAAAGAGGATTGTTAGGGGACGAAGAGAGATGTTATGTTAATTTCTATAAATTTCAGCACATGACAGTTGCTTACTTTAGAAAGGTTTTGCACAAGGGCTACTCCAAATGATGTGAAAGAACTGACACAAGAAATGCTGTGTAAACATTTCTTCAGAATATCAACCAATGTATTTAATTTTCTATTAGAGCAAAAGTGATACAATTCATTACTTAGAATTTCCAGAGACTATTCAGTACTTGGAATTTCCACCGACTATTCCTGCATGCATTGATAAGCAATGTACCTTTCATTTCTATTTTCATTACGCAAAGTCTCAATAAACTTTCAAATGTCATGCCATAACAATTGTGTTGAGAAATTAAGATACTCTAACATATTGGTATAACAATCTGTACATCCTTATCCGCAAAGGTGGAAGGGTAGATGAATAACATACCATTTCTGCTTTATGAGAACAGTACTGAGATGCATGGTAAAAGATGTCTTGAATCGTGACTTGTGGAGAAATCTAACCACATTAGCATTTTGGTAAATTGGTTTATTATTGTCACATGTACCAAAGTACAGTGAAAAACTTTATTTTGCATGCCATCCATACAGATAATTTCATCACATCTGTGCGTTGAGGTAGTACAAGGGAAAAACAGTAACAGAATGCAGAATAAGGTGTTACAGTTACAGAGGGAAGTGCAGTGAAGGTGGCCAATAAGGTGCAAAGCCATGATGAGGTAGATTATGAGGTCAAGAGTCCATCTTATCACACAAGTGGACTTACAACAGCAGGACAGAAGCTGTCCTTTAGCCTGGTGGTACATAGTTTCAGGCTTTTGTATCTTCTGCCCGATGGGAGGGAGGAGAAGAGAGAATGTCTGGGGTGGGTGGGGTCTTTGATTATGCTGGCTGCTTCATCGAGGCAGTGAGAAGTGTAGACCAAGTCCATGGAGGGAAGGCTGGTTTCCATGATGTGCTGAGCTGTGTTCACGACCCTCTGCAGTTTCTTGCGGTCTCGGGCAGAGCAGTTGCCATACCAAGCTGAAATGCATCCAGATAGGATGCTTTCTGTGGTGCATGTATAAAAATTGGTGAGGATCAATGGGGACATGCTGAATTTCTTTAGCCTCCTGAGGAAGTAGAGGTGCTGGTGAGCTTTCTTGGCCATGGTGTCTATGTGGTTGGACCAGGACAGGCTATTGGTGATGTTCAGTCCAAGTAACTTAAAGCTCTCAACCTTCTCGACCTCAGCACTGTTGATGTAAACAGGAGCACGTGCACTGCACCCCTTCCTGAAGTCAATGATCAGCTATATCTCCTTTCTGCACTCTGACACATCATTATTTGAGATTCAACCCATTACGGTGGTGTCATCTGCAAACTGGTAGATGGAGTTAGAGCAGAATCTGGCCATGCAGTCCTGAGTGTATACAGAATAGAGTAGGGTGCTGAGGACGCAGCCTTATAGGGCACCAGTGCTGAGGATAATCGTAGCGAAGGTGTTGCTGCCTATTCTTACTGATTGCGGACTACTGGTCAGGAAGTCAAGGATCCAATTCCAAAGGGTGGTGTTAAGTCCCAGGTCTAGGAGTTTGGAGATAAGTTTTCTTGGAATTATGGTATTGAAGGTGAAGCTGCAGTCAATAAATAGTAGTCAGACGTAGGTGCCTTTACTGTCCAGATGCTCCAGAGATGAGTGCAGGGCCAGGGAGATGGCGTCCACCGTGGACCTGTTTCGGTGGTAGGCGAATTGCAGTGGGTTGAGGTTGCCTGGGAGACTGGAGTTGATGTGTGGCATGACCAGCCTCTCAAAGAACTTCATGATGGTGGATGTTAGAGCCACTGGTTGGTAGTCATTAAAGCATGGTACCTTATTTTTCTTTGGTACCAGGATGATAAAGCACGTAGGAACCTCAGATTGAATTAGGGAGAGGTTAAAAATGTCTGCAAGTACCCCTGCCAGCTGATCTGCACAGAATCTAAGGACATGGTCCAGAACTCCATCCGGGCCAGATGCTTTCTACGGGTTCATTCTCCAGAAGATTGATCTGACATCTGCAACGGTGTCTGTGGGTACAGGTGCAAAGGAGGCTGTCGAGGCAGGTGGTTACATTTCATTCCCCTTCTGTTCAAAGTGTGCATAGAATGCGTTAAGTTCATGAATTGTTAAGCTTTGTGTTTGGATATTTGGTACAGAAATTGATAGGAGTATATTTAAGAATTTCTCTAATACCAATGTGGCAAATAAAGTTACAGAGTGAAAACCTGTCCTTACCAAAATCTGATAGGCTCTTTATTTGAATAGAATCCTTTGGTTTAAAAGTCTTAAAGGATTACTACTATTTCTAAAAATGGTTTATTTGCAGATGAAAGGACAAATCATTTGGAAGCAGAATATAACATAAACAATTTGCTTTATAATGTGCTCTGATATAGTAAAAGGCACTTTATGGAAATGTTGTCAAACTAACTACTGACACCAACATACATATGCAGGTATCAAGCAGACAATCAAAAGCTTGGTCAAGGATAGGTTTTCAGTAGTTTCTTAAAAGGAACAGTAGAAAGGGAATTTCAGAGATTTGGGCCTCGGAAACTGAAGGCAAGACCACCAATGGTGGGATAAATACATTTGGGAATAATTCATGAGGGTTAGAAATTAAAAAAAATGTTCAGCTATCTCAGGGGAATTAAGTACAGAAATAAAATGGAGCAAGGTCCTGGAAATACTTAAAAACAAGGGTAGCAATAAAGATCAGCAAACATAAGATGTAATGGCTAAATCCCTTCTAGCATTCTACAGAATCTCTCTTGCACCTTCTTCAGGGCTTTGGCATCCTTTCTAAAACGTTGTGCTCATCATGAGAATAGCATTCTACTCAACTGAGACATGTATGGATGATCAAAAAGCCCTAGATACATTGAAAGCAAATTAAAACACTCAGTAATATTCACTCTCAGCATGAAGTTCACTGAGTTCTGACCTTGGTTTGATACATCACTACATAATATTCCTGTCCAATTGGTTTCACAGTAAGATAATATGACTGGAATGTCCAACTGACTGCCTAATCTAATATAGCCGAACAGCTGAGCAAAATTACCTCAGCAATGCAGTCAAGGAGATAGTGGTCTAATATTGCCATACTTCTAAAAATTGATTTTTTTCTAGAGTGGAACAAGATTACAATCATTTCCAACTTGAATTGCACCAATCCAGAAATTTATCAGGGCAATTCTAATTGCTAATCTTTTGTGAATCAAACTTGAGCACCTGCTATGATTTTTGCATCATTTGTTCTGGAGAACAAACATGATTTGAAAACACTACTCCACTCCGGCCTCACTCAGTTGTCAAATTACTTGACTCCTTTCATCTGGACAGCACCAATGGCCACTTCCTCATGGTACCAGCACTCTAACTTTCAAGTTTCACACCCGACCTCCCAGTCAACTCCCAGGTTGACCCGAGGGTTTCAATGATCAGCCATCACAATCCTCCACCTTGACAAGGATTTCATGTTACATATGGAACCTAATGCAGTTTTTAAGTATCCACACTGAGGTAGATTCCTGAGATTCCTATCTTATTTTCACTTTTTATATGCAATGCAATCAAAAGCAAAAACTTGGCTGAGTTGGTGTTGAAGGGCACCCACCTCAAAGATCACTGAAACAAGCTGCATGACAGAATTTGTTATGCAATTAAGTTTGATTTTCCAGGTCCTCCAACACAAAGCAATTGAGGTGAAAATTCAATAACCTCAGAACAACTGGCATGATAACTGCAGCCACCATACAGATATGTGTGGTCCATCCATGAGAAAACAAGAATCCCAGAATGCTATTCTATGAGATTAGCTACAAAACAAAAACAAAATGGATTCCTCTCATTCAAAAGAAACTGATGGCAGCAATACAGTCCACCTAACACTTTACACCTGCAAGCACCTGGCTAAAACAAAAACACATTGTACATTAACGTGAGAAAATTTAGCATAGTGACAACAGTTTTCAGAACAAAGTAGTGCTGCTTAGCATGCTTGGTGTTTAGGCAAAGGCTTCTCAAAAGTGTAAGGCCAGTACCAGGGCTAGCAGTGGGCAGTCTGACTTTCAGGAGATAGGTCTTGCTATCTTGACCATAAATCTGCAAAAGACATTAATCAGATTGTATCTGGAAGCATGGTACTACTAACTACTACATCTTGGGAGCCACTTCTCAGCAATGCAAACAAATATGATGAAATTTACTATTGCGTTCAAAGCTCCAGCACGGTCTTTGATTGTTGAGGAAAAAGAGTGTTTGAAGATCGAGACCTCAGACCTGACACAAATTTCAGAACCTACCAAGCAGCAGTGGTCCTGACCCTCCATATGCTTCTGAGACTACAGCAAGCACCTTGAGGCATTTGAAAATACCTCCAATATTGTCTCTGACATCAGTGTCATCTCCCAAGTCAAAATTCCCAGCACTAGAGCCCTAATTACATACAGTCAGCTTCATTGGGCAGGCAATGTCATTCGTTGCTCAAAACCAGACTCCTGAAACAAACAGTCTATTCCATACTCTGTCAGAGGACGAAATGGACAGAGTAAAAGATTCACGGATGTCCTCAAAGCCTCCTTGAAAAATGCAAGGGTGGCATAATGGCGCAATGGTAAGGTGCTCCAGGAACTCAGGATCGATCCTAATCTTGGATGCTCACCGTGTGAAGTTTTCACATTCTCCCTGTCCCCATGTGGGTTTCCTCTGGAAGATGTTTTCCTCTCAAATGCCAAAGACGTGCTGGTTGATAGGTCAATTGGTGTGCAAGTTGCCAGTGGTATACATGGGTGGTAAGAAAACTAATGTTGATAGGTTTGTTAGAAAGAATAGGTTAGAGGAAAATAAGTGGAGGAATGGGACTGGTGGGAATGCTCTGGAAGCAAAGATAGACTCAGTGGGTAGCCCCACCTGTGGAAGAGTTTGCTGTTCCCATCAATTACTTCACAACTCACAAACCAGAGAGGAAGCAAGTCATCTTCGATCCTGATGGACTGCCTTAGAAGAAGGATTTTCCATTGGTTACAGTCTTTCATAAGCTGACCACCATACTAATTCCTAATAATGGAAGCTAAATGGCTATTGTTCCTGCAACATTCCCTAAAAAGACTTGTCTTAAACAATCATTGTCTAGAGAGTCACTGTAATTTTTACTTCAGTTATCTCCTAAAATAAGTTAATTAAAAAGTGACAACTCAGCTGCATCGAGCACTTCATCTACATAAGGAGCAGTGTGTGACTCTCAAGTGGAAGACAGAGCAGGAAAATAGACAGGAAAAGTCAAATGTTTTTTAAAATGTTGTCATGGAACGACACTGGAGGGTTGCTGTTGGTCATGGTCAGTTCCAACCTGCTGTTGCTTTCCTGCCCCTCCATCTACCCACAGGACTTGGCCAGGGTCACCACGAGGCCAGCAACCTGAAATTCATTCCTGCAAAAGGACAGCTGTAGCTCTTCAACATTACATAGATATGTTCCAATACCCAGTTCTGGGTTGACCTTGAGTCTCCTAGTTCTGCAGTGCATAGGGGCTGATTCATTGCTTTTGTTTCAAATCATTATTTGGCAAATTTCTCCTCAGTACATTAATTATATTTAAATGGATTTATCATTAGCTTTTTGCTTTTATGCTTGCGTTCCTTTTTATAAAAACAAGAATTCTTGTACTCTCCCATTTTAACCATATGTGCATTTTAATCTCTGTCTGAAATCTACTTTTAAAGTTGCATTATTTTATAATGTGCTCTCCTTTTTCTTCGTTCCAAAGTGCACTGTTATATTTCTCAGGACTTACTGTCAAATAACATTTATCAGGCCAATTTATAATCTCCCTACGTCTCTCTGAAGCCTTAGTCTTCTTCACACTTAAACACACTTACTATTTTTGTTAAATATCGGTTTGATTTTAAGGCTTTACAACGAAATTCGTGTTATTTAGTTGCTCTTTTAGAATAATATTCCTAACCCTGACTCCAGGTACATCAAGGGTTTTTGAGGTACAATGCAAAAATTAGTTATCTTTAAATAACAGGGAAAGCATCACTAGTGACCAAGACTTGATAGGCTAGGAGCAAAGGGAGCTGATTCAAGATCTGATCAGCAGACAGATGAATGGTTAGCAGGGTCCTCACCTATACCTCCACCCAATGATCTCTCATTCCCCAGATGCCAATCTCGTGCTCCAGTTTCCAACTCACTAAAGTCCATCCAAGTAAGTTTCACCCTCCAAGTTAGCGACCCACTCCTGCCTGGTGATTGTAGGCCCTACCATCACTGATCACCAAAAGAGACTCTATTGATCTCTGACCTCTCTCTTAGCCCCAGGTTATTGTACCCTGCAATTCCTCCAACCTCAGCTCAGTTATACCTGTCTTCCTTTGTGCACACTGCCCTGCTCAGATTGTATGTACTTCAAGATCTTTTAAGCAGCAGACACACAAACATATCCATTGGTGTGAAAAAAAAACATAATGCTGTAAAAACTCTGCAATGCTGTAAGTCAATGTTTCAGATTGAAACCCTGTATCCAGACTAAGAGGAAAGATTGCAGGCATATGGCAACAGAAAGGAGGGGTATCACAGAGGCTGATAGGTGATGTATGGAACAAAGTGAGTGGGGATGATGGGCAGATGGAAGCAGGTGGGGGAGAGGGAAGGAGAAGGGGATGGTAAAGGTTGAACAAAGGGAGAAGAAACCTAGGTGGACTGGTGAGTGTGTATTAGAGGAGAACACCGTGGGCATGAATTATCTGAAATTGGAAAATTCAATGTGCATGCCATTGGGTTGTAGGGCACACAATGTCATAGGAACATCCCTCTGCAAGTGCCAATGAATTTCTTACCATAACGTTCTCCATATACTACAGAAAACGGTTATAGAACAAGTTGGTTTTATTAGGGCTCTGCACAGGGTTTTCATTAAATTGATTTTCTTTGTGAAGAACGTTATCTACTGTATGTTAGCAAGATTAATTCCCAGTTATTCCATACATTGAGAGTTAGGAAAAATTTGATTTCTCACACACTGAACAAGATTAATGTAATTTTCAAACAAAAGCCAAATATGGAAATCTCAGTGATCATGGAAATGTGAAACAGTAACAGAAAAAGCTGAAAAACCAACTGGCCAGGCAGCACCTATGCAGAGTGAGAGAGAGAAACACAATTAACGTTTCAGGTTGATGACTTTTCATTTGAACAGGGAAAAGTTAAAGATAAAATGTGTTTTAAAATACAGAGAAAGGGATTGGGAGAAGAGGGAATAAAAGGGGAGGTTTGTGATAGGGGGTATCAGGAGAAATTGAATGAAACAAACAGTGGTTGTATCAGCTGAGAGGGTGATAAATGTTCATGAATAACAAAAGGTATGTCTGATGGAAATGTAAATAGGATATGAATTAAATCTGAAATTACCAGAGGAAGAGAGAGGCAATAATTAATTCTAAATATGTGAGATACGACAGAATGGCTCATTGTTTAATTTCATGTCAAGAATGAAGTCTACAATGTGCCGAGATGGTAGATGAAATATGTTCCTTGAAAATCTATTGAGTGTAGGAGATCAAAGACAGCTTTCATACTAGAAGTGGGGTGAAGGATGAAAGTGACAGGCAACTGGAAATTCAGGGTCATTCTTGTGGTCTAAACGTTGCTTTGCAAGGTAGCCACTCAATCTGCATTTAATTTCTCTAGTGCCGCGGAGATGAAACCATAAGCATTATAGCTCTGAAGGGGACCATTCCCTCTGTATCATTCAGATCCATTCTTCCATCTTTACCAATACCCTTTACCCATCTCAACAGCATCTTCCCATGCAACTGCAGAAGAATTAACACCTGCTCTTTTACTTCCTCCTTTCCCACTATCTACGGCTCCAAACACACCAGGAGAACCAGCTATTTACTTGTACTTCTTCCAATATAGTAATTTCAATTCTGTGCTCATGACATGTTTGCCTCTCCACCTGGGAAACCAAATGCAGAACAGGTGACAGCTCTGCAGACTATCTCCATTCAGTTGTCAAGCGTGACCCTGAATTTCCAGCTGCCTATCACTTTCATTCACCGTTTTCAGTCTGTCTCACTTCCACTCTGACCTCAATCTTTGGCCTCCAACACTGTCTCAATGTAACTTAAGACTAGCTCAAGAAAGAGCCCTTCATTTTCTGGCTGGGCACAGTACCGTTTACAGGACTCAACACTTAATTCAACAATTTCAGATAATCAGCTATTCCTGCCTCCTATCTCATCTCCAGCATTGAAGTGTATCTTGTTCTTCTGCAGGTAATTTCATTGGTCACTCCCATTCATACCTCTCCAGTATTTTTTATTCACAAGCCTTTAGCACTGACTTTCAGACATCTTCACCACTTCAGTTATCCAATCTGTACCTTCTAAAAGATTTTCCTTTCTGTTCTCTCTGCCCTATCCCCCTTCCTCTACAACTTAAAACTTACTGTATCAAACTTTCCGGAGTTCCGAAGAAAGGTTATTGACTTGAAACATTAACTCTGTTCATTCTTCACAGATGGTCCCTGGCCTTTTAAATATTTCCAGCGTTTTTGTTTTCTATTGTTCAGTGAATGCTTTATGCAAGATTTGCTCAATGGCAGGTTAATGCAAGGGACGGCATTTCTTTATGGGATGCTGAATATTATAGTAATAATATTAACTTAGCAGTAATATCAACCAATGAAACTAAGTAGCATCAGTTTTCAAATACATTTCATATTTTGGTACTCTATGAGTGAATTGTAAATACAAAGTATTGACTTTGTATTAATTCTCTAAACCTTACCTTAAAAAATGAAGTAAAATTTGTTTTTCAAATTCGACAATAAAAACATATAGAATGGGACTAGAAAAAATCACTAACCATTCTTCAGACACTTAGCTTCTGTTTCTAAGTCAAATATTTCTGACTTTGCATTTACTTCAATTGTAATTATTCTGTTGCTCAAGAGGTCATATGTAGCATTGAATTCTGAAATTTCTCTAACAAATCTGTCCCTTTCCTCTGTATTTTTTCTTTTCTTCTCCTCCTGAAAAGGAGAAACAACATACTGCTGATACTTTTCAGATTTGTGGGATAATAATTTATCAATATTTGCAATTCCATTAACATTGCTAAAATAGAAAGAAATCATTTTTCACCATCCTGCTCTTTTATACTTGTGCTTCATGACTAATAAAACCACAGTTCAAATATCAATGAATGAACACAATATTCTGCAGTCTGTTTTCTTTTTACTACCTCATTGTAATTATGTATGGCATAACCTGCCTGGATGGAACGCAAAACAAAAGCTTTTCACTGTATCTTGGTACAATAATAAACCAATACCAAATCATGTTCTGATCATTTCAGTCTGGATTTTGGGTAAAAAAATGCTTCAAATATTGAAATTTTATTCTCTAAATTGCATGCACATATAGTAGTGTATATCATTAATCATTTCTTTTAGGAAGACAAATTTTTCCTTGCATTCAAATCCTCCAAAATATGTACTATTCCCAGGCAGACAGGACATTCGGGCTGTATCTATCAATGTTCCACTTTGTTTAAGCTTCAAAGCAAGGTGACCTGCTCTTTGTATATTCTTCCAGAGCCACATCAGAGGCCACTTGAACTCAAATAGGTGGGTATTTCTGATAACATAAAGAAGAACAGAAAATTACATATGTTACGGACTAGGTTACTATTGGTGAATGTCCCTTTAAGATAGAGCATAGTGGTGTGTGTGTGTGTGTGTGTGTGTGTTGGCATGGTTACGACAACAGAAGATAAAGGACGTAATGACGTTTTTGAAGCAGTCAGTCGGAATCAGTCGGAGAAGAGAGAGAGAGGAGAGAGAGAGACAGCAGCCTGCTAGTCTCTATCGATGGATGAAAAACAGTAACTGTGCCTGTCACTACAATCCATGTATGGATTTTTGGAGTAATCCGGTGGAGTCCAATTTGTCGTTAACCTGTAGAGGGAAACAGGTATTTGTGCGGACGGCCACATCTCGGATGCTTTATGGGGTGGCAGATACTTCGGACCAAAGCAGTGGAGTTCATTTTGTTGTTGACCTGTAGAAGGAAACAGGTATTTGTGTGGACGGCCACGATTCGAGTGCCTTTTGGGGTGAGGAAGATGCGGTGGAGTGGTCACTGCTGAGTAAACACTGAGGTGTCGTTTGGGTTCCAAACTGGAACATTTGGATTTTGTAATTACTCTCTATTTTCTCTCTACGTTTTGTCTTCAGTCAACAGTGGTTGTTGAAGAAGTCTTTGCTCACGTTTCACCTTATGGCTTGCTGAACTGAACTTTGAAAACTATTCCTGGACTTGGAGTTTGGGAGTTTGCCACACACACACACTACGAGTTTAGTTTTTGGGGTTAGTGTTTAAGATCTAACATTTTTACTTCTAACAACCTAACATTTTTACTTTTATTTTTCTTATTATCATAAGTAGTTATTAATAAAGTAGTTTTTAACAATTATACATGACTCGGTGTGTTTCTTTTGTTGCTGGTTCATAACACATAGCAGACTGCAAGGATGAATATGCATACCACATCCTTTTCACACTGGGGAATCAATTCTCTTCACCATGTTGTCAGTCCTCTCTGAGGTAATTGTTGCCAAAATACAATTCTGATTTCAGTTCTAACCCTAATCCTCCAGGTCACTTACCATCTTAACATGGAAATATATTGCTGCCCCTCATCAAAATCCTGGAATAACACTGTGGGCAAATTTACATCATATGGACTGCAGTAGTTCATGAAGATGATCACCACGCCAACTTTCACAAGGACATCTTGGCACAGAAAATCAGTGCCAGTTTTAATGGTAATGTCCACATTCCTAGAATTAACTCTAAAGCATCTTCTGAAATCAAATAAACACTAGTCTTTGTACAAAAGGACAAGACTTAATCTTGATAATTAAATGCTAACTCAAAATATCAGACAAGCACAAAAAGAAATGAACACACACGAACAGGTTTACATGTATCTGTGCAGGAAATGGGGAGGCATGTTTTGACAAAAAACCCTTCTTCAAAACTGGCAGAATTATTGCTGCAATAGAAGTAATGGAAGTACAATAGGAAGATTGAAAAGCCTATGCTCAATTCACTGACTATTCTCAATTGTGCCTCAATTGAGACAGACCTTATTGTAGTTTATCTCAACCTCCAATATTGTGCTACTCATAAAGCTAGAATACATTAAGAAGGACTAAGAAGGCTTACGAGAGCTTCTAAGTAGATATTATTTTCTTTGGCCATCTCCTCTCTTTGCTTCTTCAGACCCTCTTCCCGCTTCTTCAGCAGATCCAAATGGAAAAGTTCTTCCGAAAGATCCTTTACCTTTTTTATAAATATAATATTTAACTGGTCAGATAAAGATTGAATATCACTTGAAATTCATGGTAATTCAAGTGAAAAGTCAAATGAGGTAAGAACCTGGTTTATGTCAGCTTGCTGGGACATTAAATCATGGACACAGTATCCTAGTCAACACTATTAAAGCACTACAGGATCTTTCTGAAGCACAAATAAGACATATATTGAACTCCCAGTTAAAAACACATTGCATTAAAAGAGAATATGCACTATCATTGTGCTTTGTTTCTTATAGAGATTAGAGTCATGCAGAAATGGATGCAATGGAATTATTCATTCAGGTGATGATTACTGGCACACTAAAGTAGGAAGGGGTCTGATAAGCTATCCTGTTTTAGCTGGATAATCAATTGAGTGAGTCTTTGTCTTTGAAATTAGGGAAGTAAAGGACAGGTGGCAGTATTACAAAAGACTGTATTACACACAGGGATAATGAGTGTCCCTTGATGCCTTTTGTACTTGTGAGTTCGATTTAAGGTAAGTTATTCACCTGGCTAAAAAAAGAGTTCAGAAAGGCTTAGAATTTAGTACAACAGGATATGGTTAAGGCAAATAACATAAATCCTTCAAAAGGAAAACTAAATAAGTGTGGGAAAGAAAGCAATAAAAGCATTTGCTAATGGTGTTAGATAAAATGGTGTGGTAGGCAGCAGTCTAGTGCATAAATATCAAAAATGTTAGAATAAATAGTTTCTGTGCTGAAAAAAAACTTTGTAATTATGTTGTTGAGATAACATTTCCATTAGGAACTATCAATTGGATGTTTGAACAAATATCTGCACTTATCTGCAAAGGTTCAGTGTACCTAAATGGGAACATTTAAATTCCATGAATGCCAAAATGTTATCATGTTAAAAACGCAATCAGCAGTTAGTAATTCTTCACAGAGATTGTAAAACAAGCCAACATCAACAATGAAACTGCATTATTAATAAACAGAATTTGCCATCAGTTTTATTTTGGGGGAACATCAACAAAGACCAAGGTAAAAGGCAAGCCAAACAATATTTTGTTAAGTGATCATACTAAATTGTAACAGGCCATTTTACCATACCTGCACAAGAACTTAAAATGAAGCCATTGATCATTATGCTTCTCAGGAATACTATTGAGCACCAATGACAATTATCAACATTCAACTAAATGTGTTTTAATCTTCACTTATCTTAAATATGTCATTCATCGACCATACAGTGGATCAGAAAATTTCCAACCATCTCAGAAAATTAACTGCTTTCTCAGAACCAATGTTCAACCAGTTTCAGTTGTTATGTCATGTGGATATCGTAAGTAGATTGATGCATGAGTTTCCTGAGGCACCAGTATTTCTGTGGATAGCAGCTATTTCAACAATAGTGGTTCAAGTTAACATGGATCCAGCCATGCTGCAATATCTTCCGATTGAGATCTCAATTTCTATTGCACCACAGGCAAAAGCCATCTGAAGCATGAATTCTATGGAGAAAGTTCAGACCTCTTCAAGACACTGGACTGCAGTGTTTAAAGCCGTTATGATACTGCAGCAAATCTTCCCAGCAGCAGATGATTAAGACTACTGATTCCCATCCCTAGCTGAGCACTATGGTTCCATGGAATATCAACCTACTGCCTTCTCTCAGGATTCTCTTCATGCTCCCAGCACACCATTACAACAGGGTCCTCACTGCTGACCACTGGCAAGTTATGGTGGACATCTGGCAATTCTGGTGAAATGGAACAATCTGAAATTGGGCCAAAAATGGTAAAATCCACTTGAGGTCATCCTTCATGGCCATCTGCAGTAAACTTAACTACAAGGAAGAGATCATCCAATAGCTTAGCTGCAGCTACTGCAGGGAGTCAGAGGCTCTATTTCATTAGGAGCTTATGGAGATTTGGTATGTCACCAAGGACTCTTGCATATTTCTACAGATGTATGGTGGGGAGCATTCTGACTGGTTGCATCACTGCCTGGTATGGAGGCTCCAATGTGCAGGATTGAAAGAGGCTGCAGAGGGTTGTAGACTCAGCCAGCTCCATCATGGGCACAACTCTCCCCGCCATCGGGGACATCTTCAAGAGGCGGTGCCTCAAGAAGGCAGCATCCATCATTAAGGACCCTCACCATCTGGGACATGCCCTCTTCATGTTACTACCATCAGGGAGGAGGTACAGGAGCCTGAAGACCCATACTCAAAATTTCAGGAACAGCTTCTTCTCCTCCGCCATCAGATTTCTGAATGTTCCATGAACCCATGAACACTACCTCATTATTCCTCTCTTGCACTATTTATTTATTTTTGTAACCTATAGTAATTTTATGCCTTTATGTCTTGCACTGTTCTGCTGCCGCAAAACAACAAATTTCACGACATATGGCAGTGATAATAAACCTGATTCTGATTCCTATGTAAAATGCAGGAAATGGGTGATAAGGGAATGCATGAGGGTGAATAGTCAACTGCTGTAACTTGGTGGTTTCATTCGGACATATAGATGTGTTGGCTTGGTTGATTTCTTCTCAGAGAGGTAGTGTGATGATCAACAATAGAACAATGGCAACATTGCTGCGGTGTCACACTCTCGGGTTCGAAGTTTATTCATAAACACTCTTGGCGCTGCTGGAAATTGAGTATTTAATAATTATAATGCAGATGAAGGATGTTGGAGGAGCCGGCTTTTTAACTTGTTACTCTACTTATGGCAAATAAGCTACCAGACTGCTCTTATGTGGGCAGCTACAACATTGTAAAATGAAGAATCATGGATGAACACAACATTTTTCTAATTCAGAATGGCGTGTAACGTGGAGGCTACCTTGCAGGTAGTTCATTGTCCGTTCAGGTGATAAAAATCAATGTTTCTTGTGTGTTGTTGAGAAAATTTTCGAGTTGCTGACATCTATTTGGAAGTTAATGCACACTGCAGACAGGAAGCAGTGATGATATCTGTAGATGCTGTTAGCATTCAAGGCTGCTGCTTTGCCCTGAATGAATTCAAGCTTCTATGGCGTCACTGGAACTATATTCATAGAGCAAATAGACAGCGTTCTTCACTCTCTTTGGAGCTGCAGAAACCTGACTCAAGGCTTGTAACCAGTGGAACACCCTTGTGTAGGAAGAAGTTCCTCACTGTTCCGTCAGAAGCTTCTGATTCAGAAGCTCTTGCAACCACATGAGTTCAGATAATTTTCTGATATTGCTGTTTGGGAATGAATAATTGTAATCATATTGAATCTCAAGGAAAAATGGGGAGAATACCATTTTATGTAGCTAGCCTTTCTCAAGTACTAATATGGAGCAATGAAAACTTATGACATAACCATAGAACCATACAGCACAAAACAGGCCCTTTGGCCCACCATGACATTCCAAGTTCAAGTGGTGAGAAGATATTGGGCCTCTACTGCCTTTCTGTTTGAGCCTTGAGCTACAAGAGTAAAATCTTCAACTGAACCTCAATATTATAAAGTACATCCCTGAAGGCACATGCAGGAATCCTCTCCTTTTCATCATTTGCCATCACTGTTTTCCTTCTCTTGCTCCTGTCTGAGAAGGAATGTACTCCCATAAATGAGATATTAAGCAGCATGCAACAAGTAATAACACAAGGCACTCTTTGGCAAGTGCTGCAGTGCACTTCCCAAGTGATCCAGGCAGAGAAATCACATCCCAAGGACCCCAATCACACTTTCTACTGAGCTTCATGTGGCTGTAGTTATAACTGCAGTCTTCAGTACAACTTAGACTGGAGGAGCCAAGGATAGAAGACTTGACTTTGTCCCCAAGAGTAACCATAGTAACTGAAACATGGCAAGTACAGACCTACACCTCAGAATAATTACATCCTATAAGCTTCTATTTGTATGAACATCAATGTGCTGGGAGTGATAACCTTTCTAGCATATGGGTTCACGTTTGTACACCATGTTTATGCAGTCCTCTACTCACTAAATTTTCAGCAGTCAGCCATGTACACAGGTTGGACAGATCTATAGCCTGTAATGCCAGTGGGGTCGCTACATAACACAGCATCTGTGTTGAAGCGCATGTGACTGAAAAATGTGACATTAATAATCTGATGGCTCATGAAATGATCTGGAGGTGACTAAGTTCAGAATGACAAAGACCTCCTCCTCTGAATGCAGAGCAATCCATGGAGTGTAAGGTTGGATCTCTGACTGCAGAAAATGACAGCTTTATACCATCACTGAATTAGAAAACCTGAGCCTCTGCAGGCATTACTCCTCAAACAGAGGTAGGAACTCTCAGAAGATACTTTGAAGGGAAGGTGGGGCCTTTACTTCCTCCTTTGCCCTCTATCGTTCAAAAGGACTTTCCTTTGCCTCCTCTATTATTGCTCATAGTCACACTGGAACTTCAATGGAATCACATACAGACAACGTAATCTGTTTAATGTTCAGAACACATTTAAATTTCTGTATACCAAACTCGTGTGCTCAGCTCCCAGTAACTCCCCAATAAAACTTAAAGTAAAAGATGATCTCTCTAACAGCACAGGTGTAGAGCTTGTCACTAACATGCAGGCATGCATTCCTGTTTGTGATCTATTCTTTATGTTAATTGCATTTACTTGAATGAGTTCACAGGGATTGTTAATCAAGTATTAGCTTTGGATCGATGTCACCGCTGCATTTCTTATGCCTGCGCAAAACAGTACGATCGAAAGTTGCATAATCGACTGCACATGCTGTAAGGTTCAATTTATGTCTGGCATTCAGCTTCAAGCTAAAATTTAACTGCATTCACATCAGATATATGTTCTATATGACTGAAATCTTAGGATACTATTCTTGTGACTTGAGCTAGTTGTATCACAATATCTGCATGAAAATTAAAATTCTCTATTAATATTGCTTTATGTATGCTACCTCTTGTCTAATCTTTGTATTTAGAGATTCTACCATTGTGCTGCTGCTATATAGGAGCTTTCTGCAAAACTCCCACCATTATAAAAAGTGTCAAATTGTGAAGTACAACATAGGTCAGCCTGAAACAATCCAAAGGCTAGCATATGACATTGACTTGACATCCATAGTCAGAGCAGTGCAGACACAAGCATGATTGACTTGACATCCACAGTCAGAGCAGTGCAGACACAAGCATGATCGTTGCAAAATTGCAGATGGTTATCTTCACTAACTTAGATCACATTAGAGGCCGAATTAGGAACATGCCATCTTGTATTCTTTGGCTTGATAACTGATACAATCGACAGACATAAGCCCTCTGACACTTCTCCCATGGATTTTTCAAGCATGTCTGTTCTGCCTTCAAAACCTATCCGCCAGCTATAGTAGAATAGCCAAAGGGACCACAATGAGGAGGTTTTCACTGTAGATATAGCATTCAAAGTCAGCAAATGATTTTAGCACAGAAATACAGATGGCTTCAAACAGGCCAATGGGAATAGGATTTGAAGTCAGCAGTTAGTGCCCAGGTCCCCAAGTGCATGCAAAATGTGCGAGTGATCCTTTAGATCAGGCTGTTGCACAAATGCAGTAAATTTGCAAACAAGCTTCCACTGTGAATAACAGCTGGTCCTATTTAGGATAATGTTCCCAATTTATACCAGCTATGTTCTAAAAAGTATTTCACACATGTGCATCCTGTGGTAAACCAGTTACTTGCACAAGTGAACTTGGTGTAAAATGTGCCAATGTGTTCCATTCTGGAAACCTACAAAGGTTATGCAGAACAATTTCTTGGCAGCAAAATTACAGATAAAGATGAGGTAGCATAGTTAAGGTTAAGGCATGTGGGATCCAAGGCAAGCTAGCCATTGAGCCAGAACCTTGAAACTGCTGTTATCAACTGCATCAAACCACAGTTGCAGATTCCATATTGAGAAGTTATATTAATGTTGATGACAGAATTTTAAAGTCACATTGGACACTATGGGGGCTTTTGCTTAAAGAATCGAGACCCAAAATATGGCAAATCTCCTGCTCCACCAGGGGCGCCAACACCCTTGACCACTGCTACACAACCATCAAAGATGCCTTCCGAGCCACCCCTCGTCCTCACTTTGGGAAATCAGACCACCAGGCTGTGCTCCTCCTACCTGCATACAAACAGAAACTAAAACAGGAGGATCCAGTATGGAGAGTCGTGCATTGCTGGTCTGAGAAAACAGATGAGCTCCTATGTGACTGCTTTGAGACAGTGGACTGGTCCATGTTCAAAGACTCAGCTGCCAGCCTTGATGAGTATGCCACCACCATCACAGACTTTATCAGCAAGTGTGTGAAGGACTGTGTACCAAAGAAGACAATAGGAGTGTTCCCAAACAGGAAACTATGGATGAACCGGGAGATCTACTCCCTACTGAAGGAGAGGACTGCTGCACACAAATCTAGTGATCCTGATCTGTACATGAAATCGAGGTATGACCTTTGGAAAGCTATCAGGAATGCCAAGAGGCAATACCGACTCAAAATAGAGTCCCTGACCAACTGTCAGTTATGGCAGGGCTTACATGCCATAACAGGCTACAAGATGAAGTCAGGCTGCACAGCTAACAACAGCGCATTCCTTCCGGACAAACTTAACGCATTCTATGTGCGTTTTGAACAGAAGGGAAGTGGATTGTCACCATCCACCCTGACAGTCACCAATGCAGCTGAACCTCTGATCACAGTGGAGGACGTAAGATCAGTCTTTCGGAGAGTGAACACGGGGAAAGCACCTGGCCCAGATGGTGTCCCTAGCAGTGTGCTCAGATCTTGTGCTGATCAGCTGGAAGAAGTATTTGCGGACATATTTAACCTTTCCCTGCTTCAATCTCAGGTTCCCACCTGTTTTAAGAAAACCACTATCATCCCGGTACCGAAGAAAAGCGAGGTAACATACCTCAATGACTACCGGCCAGTGGCTCTGACATCCACCATCATGAAGTGCTTTGAGAGGCTGGTCATGGCACACATCAACTCTAGCCTACCAGACAACCTGGACCCATTGCAATTCGCCTATCGCCAAAACAGGTCTACTGCGGATGCCATCTCCCTGGCCCTACACTCAGCTCTGGAGCATCTGGACAGTAAAGACACCTACGTTAGACTATTGTTTATTGGCTACAGCTCTGCCTTCAATACAATAATCCCAAGTAAGCTTGTCACCAAACTCCGAGACCTAGGACTCAACACCTCCCTCTGTAACTGGATCTTTGACTTTCTTACAAACAGACCACAATCAGTGAGGATAGGCAGCAATACCTCCAGCACGATTATTCTCAACACTGGTGCCCCACAAGGCTGCGTCCTCAGCCCTCTACTCTACTCCCTATACACTCAGGACTGTGTGGCCAGATTCTGCTCTAACTCCATCTACAAGTTTGCAGATGATACCACCATTGTAGGCCGTACCTTAAACAGCGATGAGTCGGAGTACAGGAAGGAGATAGAGAGCTTAGTGGAATGGTGTCATGACAACAATCTTTCCCTCAACGTCAACAAAAGAGCTGGTCATTGACTTCAGGAAAGGGGGCAGTGTACATGCACCTGTCTACATCAATGGTGCTGAGGTCAAGAGGGTTGAGAGCTTCAAGTTCCTGGGAGTGAACATCACCAACAGCCTGTCCTGGTCAAATCACGTAGAAGCCATGGCCAAGAAAGCTCACCAGCGCCTCTACTTCCTCAGGAGGCTAAAGAAATTTGGTTTGTCCCCTTTGACTCTCACCAACTTTTACAGGTGCACCATAGAAAGCATCCTATCTGGATGTATCACGGCTTGGTACGGCAACTGCTCTGCCCAGGACCGCAAGAAACTGCAGAGAGTTGTGGACACAGCCCAGCGCATTATAGACACCAGCCTCCCCTCCTTGGACTCTGTCTTTACCTCTCGTTGTCTTGGTGAAGCAGTCAGCATAATCAAAGATCCCACCCACCCGGGACATTCTCTCTTCTCTCCTCTTCCATCGGTTAGAAGATACAGGAGCCTGAAGGCACGTACCACCAGACTTAAGGATAGCTTCTACCCCACTGTGATAAGACTATTGTATCCCTTATACAATGAGATGGACTATGACTTCATGACCTACCATGTTGTGACCTTGCACCTTATTGCACTGCACTTTCTCTGTAGCTGTGACACTTTACTCTGTACTGTTATTGTTTTTTACCTGTACTACATCAATGCACTCTGTACTAATTCAATGTAACTGCACTGTGTAATGAATTGACCTGTACGATCGGTTTGTAAGACAAGCTTTTCACTGTACCTTGGTACAACTGACAATAATAAACCAATGCCAATACCAATACCAAGAATCATTAAAGTAGATTTGTTTCCAATATTAACTAGTTACTTAAACATTATTTAATGGCAAATTGCTAAAATAGCATGCTCATAACTTTATAGCTTGTAGCTAGGTATTTCTCCAGATTATAATTATCTGACTTAACATTTGAAAATATGTGCACATATATTAAAACAATACTATTCAAATGAAAAATGTTCCCAACAAATGAGATCAAGTGTTAATTTGTATATTATAATACCAATGGCTTCATGAAATGTTGATGTTGCGGTCATTCTATTTGTTGACAACCACTTTGGCAACTACTGATATCCACGTGAGACAAATAACAAGTTTTACAATTAGCGTGCTGCTTTTTAAAAAGCACTTCCGAAAAATAACTTTTTAAATTACCTTTGATTCCAACATATTCTTGTTTTTATGTAAATACTCTGTGACATCCCTGAGCTTTTCATTGCATCTAATAATTTCTGATTTCACTGAAATTTAAAAAAAACACTAAATTTAAGAAATAATCTGAACAAGAAAATATTTATATCATCTGGTTTAATGCATGTCATGTAAAATTAGTAAATTAAAAAAAATACAATGGGATCAAGGAAATAGCAATTTTGCAACTTTCTACAGCTTTTATAAAATCTTTTCTCAAGCAGATTAAACTGGAACATGGAATACACAAAGTAATTCAATAGTAAGAATGTAGTAACCCATCGTAATTGATTTCTGCAGCTCAGATGATTTATGTGTATCTTCTGAACCCTGATATCTCCCTCTCTAAGGGCTGTTACAATTTATAATATATAACTACATCTCTGAATCTAGAATAAAAAATAGAATTCACACTTTTTACTGTTTAATCAGCATTTCTTACTGATATATATCACTCTGGGATCAACAACTGTGTAATTTGTGTGCTTTTTATAACTACTTTTATCTCAATATTCTTCAATCAGATAGTCAAGAATTAATATCTCATTGTTTCTGACTGGTCATTTCTCAGAACTTCATTCAAAATAATCAAATATTTACGATTTAAAACAACGATGATATCAGAGTGATGTTCAGTGTTCATTAGTATTTTCTTTATATGCATTTTTGTACAAGCAATATTAAAAAGAAAAGCTGCTTTAGTTTATTCAATTCTCATGGTTTTTATTGTTTTTAACAAATCCAGTCAAACCAAATCATTCAATCAAGAAATAAGATTGATGATTCCTTGTGCTCATCAGGGGATAAAAAAAGCCCTAGTACCAATGCGAAATGTCAAATGCAAGTTAACAATTTTATGTAGTTTTTTCCTATTATATAAAAACACACATTTAATACTTGCCTTTGAAAGAAATTTAAGTGCTTATGGTGGACAACGAATAATAAACAGTTGTATGTGAACAGAAAAGCAACTGACATAAAAACAACCACTGTAATTTTTAAATATCTAACCAAATAACTAAATATCCAATTGGCAAATGTGACATATTAACAACATAGTGTGACCATTACAACTGAGGTAACTGACAAAACATTATTGACCTGAAGCATTTTGTTTCTCTTTCTTCACAAATGCTGCCTAGCATTTCCAAAATGACCAGTTTTAAAATGTATTAAATTTTCTGTATTGAAAGAATTTGTAGATATCAAGTGTAATCAATTTAAATTTATCCATGAAAGTGCTGCAAATGTAGTACAAAAGATACAAATGAGCACAGTTTAGACATCAGAATAATAAAAATTTAAAGCATCATTAAGAAGAATTAAAGACTGAGCACCATAATTCACAATCACTCCTGCCTTCCCGACCATGGCCCCTCCACCATTGATCCCCACAGTCAGCCCATGCCCCACCTTGTCCTTTCAACCAACTCTTATCCCTAATCCCCCCACTTATCAGCCTAGTGCTGATCAACTCTTTAAACATTTAATCAACTCTTTAAACTTTCCTTAAAATGTACTTGTGGACCAACTGGTAGGATATTTAATATTGCATGGGGCCCAAGGCCTTGAATTTTAATGAACCAGCCTTCCAATACAAGACCCTCCAATACAGAGCACGCAAAGGAAATCTAATCACTCTGGGACTATGTTTGCAAAAATACAGGAAAGGGAAGATTGATGTGGGATGGTGGATGTTAGACAGGGATCAGGCACTAGGCTGGGATTGGGATTGGATTAAGAATTGGTTGAAAGGACAAGGTGGGGATGAGCTGACTGTGGGGATCAATGGTGGAGCTGGGAGTAATTTAGATGGGGTGTCATAGAAAGTGGGGTAAAGGGTAGTTAGAGGTGCAATCAGTTATTAGAGGGTGTAGCTCAGAAATCAGAGTGTGTGATCACCACTCAGGGGCTGTTGGATACTGGAAGAGGCATCAAAAAGGGTTGCAGATCATTGGTTGTTGTTGTTGATGTTGAGTGGCGGCGGAGGAGGGGGTGGGAAGTAGGGTGGCAAACCTCATGAGATTCAGGGATTTGGGATTGGGAGTTGCTATCACTTAGGGGTGGAGTGAGGAACAGGGAATAATCATTTCAATATATTAAAGTAAATTTACCTCGATTGAATTCCCAGTTCTGACCTACTCAGGGAGATCCCCTTTAATTCATAGCGATGACACACTGAGACTTCTGCATACTGCACATTTGCAATGAAAAATTACAGGTCTTTGATCAGAAGCGTTAACTCTATTTCTTACAAGATAAATACCTGACCTGTTGAGTGTTTCCCACATTTTTTGTGTCTGTGTTGAAAATTACAGAAGTAGCATGCATTAACAAATGCAGCATGTCACTGGCTCCCACTCTGCATGCCCATGGTCCTCTTGACATTTGCACGCAGACTTAAAGGACCTGCAACGAATGCTGGAAACTTTGTGATCCACGTGGCAAGTCCCCAATTTTCATTTTTCATAAAACTTGGATGCAAAATCCATACACACATGGCAACATACAATTCATTTTTGAGGTCAAGACAGTTCCACACTCAGATAGGGTTCAAACAAAATTCTAAAACTACTCTCTAAAATGCATAGCACAAAGCAATTTCAGAATTAGAGATCATAACTACAGCCTGTCACTGTTAAACCTAACAAAGAGCATAGGAGAAAGTGCAAATTTCAGTGGCTTAGATACATCATCCACAGTTGTCATTCTCCTGATCACAACTAATCTGATTGAAGAGGGCCTACCTTGCTGGCCCGAAATGTACCCAGATATGAGTGAAGAGGCACTGAGCAGTGACAGAGCCTCAAATGTTAAGTCAATATATGTCATGCTTCCAAAACTTCCCTTTACAGCCAAAGCTTTTGCCAGCTGTCAAAGTTGTCAGGATTTCCAAATGCCTCCTAATGTCATTTTTTAAAGAATTAAAAAATTATATTACTTTGTAAAAAGTAAAAATGTAAGAAAATGAAAATGTATGTTAAAGAATGATTATAAGCACATTAAACAAACCATAAAAAGGAACTTACCATCTTCTTATCTGTTCAGTAACCACACAGCTCCCACCCTGCCCAGCTCAGCACCCCCCATTGAAATCAATCTCAAGGATCCTGTACCAGATAAATGCAGGGAACTTCAGAAGGATTGAACTCTAATTTTGACCAAGTTCCATTAAGGATATACAGGAATCCTGGACATACTGACATTTCAATGGGAACAGTCAACATTTACCAATAACAACCCATCTTCTTTATAACTAGAGAGGTAAAAGCGTAGAAAACACTACCACATTGGTTAATTGAGGCAGATAGTAAAAAACTCAGGGAAAGCTGGATAATCATTTGAGGGAAACAGAAATAGAAAGCCATACTCATGAGATCAGATAAAGGGGCAAGGAGACACAAGCACATGAGTTCCAGCACTGACCAGTCCAGGCAAATGGCTTTATGTGTCCCAGACTCAAGGTAACTCAAAGAAATATTAAAGAAGGTAGATTTTAACTGAGGCTTTTTCATTTGGCTGGAGATGTGCACTAAACAGAAATAACACAAGCCCCGGTGCTGCTGGAAAGAAAGCTGTTCCATCAAAGAAGACCTAAGTGGCATATTAGTTTTTTGATTTTCTCATGACCAAAAGGAATAATACTTTCCTATTCCTGGTCTGGGTGAATGTGCTTGATTGCCAAGTTAACAGCCAGATAAAAACTTCCAAACATATAAATCCAGTTGGGATTGAATGCATGGAATTGCAAAAAATATTGCATTGACAATATTGCCACCAGGGACAAATTTAGAATAGTAGAACATTTACGTTGTAGCCCAAAAAATTCCAGGTTTTACGAGAATAGGTAGCAGTGCATGGCAGTATGTTTAATGTGCTTCTGTGTGTGCTGAGAAAAATCTAAATTATAAAAATATGGTATTATGTATTTACTATTGCTGTGTCCATATAGTTCCAGTGTGGTTCCACTGTACTACATGGACAGTAAATGTTTGTTTCCAAAAAACAAACAAGGACATTTGTTTTTTGCTTAAATAACACCACTAAGGCTACCTAGTAAACATAAGAAGTAGGGGTAGGACAGCCATTCAGTAAAACCACAGTTTACTGGTCATGGACTTAGCTTTCCTGCCTTATTACCATAACCCCGTAACCAAACATTGATGTGCTCAATGCCTTTTATGCACACTCTGAAAGGGAGAACAACACAAGACCTGTGCAAATCCCCACAGCATCTGGTGACCCTGTGATCTCTGTCTTTGAGGCTGAAGTCAGAGCATCCTTTAGGAGGGTGAACCCTTGCAAAACATCAGGCCCTGACAGTATACCTCACAGGGTACTGAAAATCTGTGCCAACCAACTGGCTGAAGTGTTCATGGACATCTTCTACCACTCACTACTACAGATGGAGTTTCCCAACTGCTTCAAAAGGGCATCAATCATACCGGTGCCCAAGAAGAGCAGGGTGAGCTGCCTTAACAACTATTGCCTGGTAGCACTCACATCGACTATGATGAAGTGCTGGTCATGGCTAGAATTAACTCCTGCCTGAGCAAGGACCTGGACCCACTGCAAGTTGCCTACCACCAAAACAGGTCTACGCAATCTCATTGGCTCTCCACTCAGCTTTGGAGCACCAAGATAACAGCAAAACATACGTCAGGCTGCCGTTTATCAATTACAGCTCGGCATTCAACATCATCATCCCCTCAGTATTAATCAATAAGCTTCAAACGTGGACCTCTGTACCTCCCTCTACAACTGGATCCTCAGCTTCCTTATCAGGGGAACACAATCAGTGCAGATTGGTAGTAACATCTCCTCCTCACTGACAGTCAACATAGGCGCACATCAAGGATGCGTGCTTAGCCCACTGCTCTACTCTCTCTACACTCATGACTGTGTGGCTAGGCACAGCTCAAATGCCATCTATAAACTCGCCGATGACAACACTGTTGTTGGCAGAATCTCAGACTGCAATGAGGAGGCATACAGGAGTGAGATAGAACGGCTCGTTGATGTCACAACAACAACCTCGCACTCAACGTCAGCAAGACCAAGGAACTAATTGTGAACTTCAGGAAGGGGAAGTCGGGAGAACATACACCAGTCTTCATTGAGGGGTTAGTGGTGGAAAGGGTGAGCAGCTTCAAGTTCCTGGGCGTCAATACCTCAGGGCCCAACACATTGATGCAATCATGAAGAAAGCATGCCAGCGGCTCTACTTCATTAGGAGTTTGAGGAGATTTGGTACGCCACCAAAGACTTTTGCAAATTTCTACAGATGTACAGTGAAGATCATTCTGATTGGTTGCATCACCACCTGATATGGAGACTCCAATGCGCAGGATCGAAAGAGGCTGCACAGGGTTGTAGACTCATCCAGCTCTATCACGGACACAACCCTCCACGTCATTGAGGACATCTTCAAGAGACGTAGCCTCAGGAAGGCGACATCCATCATTAAGGACCCTCACCACCTGGGACATGCCCTCTTCACGTTACTACCATCGGGGAATTGGTACAGGAGCCTGAAGACCCACACTCAACGTTTCAGGAACAGCTTCTTCCCCTCCGTTATGAGATTTCTGAACAGTCCATGCACCCATGAACACTACCTCTTTATTCCTCTTTTGCACTATTTATTTATTTTTGTAACTTATCGTAATTTTTGTCCTTATGTAATGCTGCCACAAACCAACAAATTTCACGATACATGTCAGTGATAACAAACCTGATTCTAATATTAGCCTAATGTAGACAAGACTTCATTTATACTGCCTTTCGGTAGCATTTTGAAGATTTGTTGAATTGCTCCCCTGGTTACAAATGATATGATTTATGGAAATTGGACTTCATGCAAGTTCTCCCTTACATTTTAAAGCATTTTTCAAGCTGGTAATAACAATAATGACTTAGCAGTGTGGAGGAACAGCAATCCCTCAAGGTTGCCACACAGGTCGATAGGGTTGTGAAGAAGGCGTATAGAGTGTTGGCCTTCATTAGTCAGGGTATTGAGTTCAAGAGCCGCGAGGTGATGTTGCAGCTCTATAGAACTCTGGTCAGACCACACTTGGAGTATTGTGTTCAGTTCTGGTCTCTTCATTATAGGAAGGATGTGGAAGCTTTAGGTAGGGCGCAGAGGAGATTTACCAGGATGCTGCCTGGATTGGAGAGCATGTCTTATGAGGATAGGTTGAGTGAGCTAGGGCTTTTCTCTTTGGGGAGAAGGAGGATGAGAAGTGACTTGATAGTGGTGTACAAGATGATAAGCGGCATAGATCGAGTGGACAGTCAGAGACTTTCTCCCAGTGCAACAATGGCTAACACGAGGCGACATAATTTTAAGGTGATTGGAGGAAGGCATAAGGGGGATGTCAGGGCTAAGTTTTTTTTACACAGAGTGGTGGGTGCATGGAATGCACTGCCTGCAGAGGTTGTGGGGGCAGATACATTAGGGACATTTAAGAGATTCTTAAATGAATGACATGAATGATAGAAAAATAAGGGGCTATGTGGGAGGGAAGGGTTAGATAGATCTTAGAGCAGGATAAAATGTCGGCACAATATTGTGGGCCGAAGGGCCTGTACTGTGCTGTAGTGTTCTATGTTCTAATAATGAGGTTTCACGGTATGCATTAATGACAGGATACAGTATATACTCCATTGGCTTAATTACAGGTAATATCAGCGTGATTATTCAATGAAATGAAAGAATTATACCAAGTGTATGTAGAACGATACCACGTGGGCAACCAGAGGTAACAGATGTTTCTGGTTTAGGAAGGAATCGGCTTACGGACAGTTCATGGGAACGGAACCCTTACGTAACCCGAGGACTGTCTGTAATCATTCTGTGTCTGATACCAAACACCGACAGGCCGCTGGGAATACAGCCCGGGGGGGCGACGGACAAGCTCAAACCGGCAGAAGAGAAAGAACTATTCGGACCTAGTGCAGCCATTCTGTGCAGAAAGTGGAGACCACACCCCATTTCCCACACCAACACTACCCCCCACCCCTGCTGTCCGTGGGACCTCGCCAGGACCACCCCCACGGCTGCAACCAGGCGACGCCGCCGCGGCCCGGGCCGGTGGGAGAGGGCCGTCCCCCGTGGGGAGTTCGGGTTCGTCAGTCGGCAAAGGTCGCGGCGGGGAGGCTTCATTTACCACTCTGGAGGAACTGTCGCTTTTCCAGAGCCTTCTGTTCGGTTACCAGGATTTCTTCGAATAAATGGTCGAAGCTCATGGCGGATGCCGGACCCGGTGGGAAGACGCGAAGCAGTTCGGCGAGGCCTGCGGCAGCGCGGGAAAAGGCGCGCGGGGCGGACAGCACGTGGCGCCGTCCTCGCGCCACGGCGGGGCGGGAAACCGACGGCCGGCAGCACCGGGTACGGCGTCGGGCGGGGGCTTCGCGCCACGGTGGGGGAAGACCAACCGCCGGCGGCACTGACTCTGCGCTGCGGCCGTCGCGCAGGGAGCGGGAAACCAACGGCCGGCAGCACCGACTCTGCGCTGCCGTCCTGTCGTGCATGTTGCTGTCCACGCCGAAGGACATCGCTGATGGTTCCCAGTGAGGGTACTAATTAATGAGTAATGGTTATTGAGATGCCCCAGTGACATCAAAACGAAATTTTCCTTTTTGTTCAGAGGTGCGCCACAGTTAGGAAACTTGCACTGTTTAAATGTGTTTCTTAATTTTTTTGCGTTTGAAGCTCGGAATTATATATAACTCCGATAATCTGCTCCACACGATTCGGAAATCTACATGGTTCGGCATCTGAATCATTCACTCCCTCCCCGCCCGCCGGGACCCGGTCCCCCGCTCCCCTCCCTCCCGCCGGTACCCGGTTCCTTCCCTTCCTTTCGCTCTGGGTCCCCCTTTCCCTTCACTGGAAAATTCATCATAATTACTGGCAGCATTTGGAAAAAAGAAAAAAAGGGGCACCAATAGCAGTAACATCTAATTGTCCAGAAAGTTTCTCAGACTGGAGCTTCCAAACTCCTGGGTGTGCCAGATTATTGAAGGGTTACAGTAATTGTCTCACATGCTATATTAGTGTTGCGCAAACCTCCACACTAGGACTTTATTGCTTGGACCATAGGAGATAGAGGGGCGACCTTATAGAAGTGTCTAAAATCATGAGGGGCTTAGCCGGGGTGAATGCACACAGTCTTTTTCCCAGGGAAAGGGAATCAAAAACTAGAGGGCATAGGCTTAAGGTGAGAGGGGAAAGATTTAAAAGGGACCTGAGGGGCAACTTCTTCACACAGAGGGTGGTGTGTATGTGGAACAAGCTGCCAGAGGAAGTGGTTGAGGCAGGTACTTTAACAATGTTTAAAAGACACTTGGACAGGTACATCGATAGGAAAGGTTTAGAGGGATATGGGCAACCAAACAAGGGCATCTTGGTCGGCATGGACCAGTTGGGTCGAAGGGCCTGTTTCTTTGCTGTATTGCTCTATGATTATCTGGCTCTAAATGCAGAATCCCCACTAACTTCTGGGAATCTTTGGCTGATGAACAGTCAAACTGGAGAAGGAGTATTCAGCATAGTCTCGAGTCCGTGCACCAGGAGTACACGGAAGTCCTGCATAAATGATGGAAGGTACACACCACCTCACAAACTGCCGACCCACACACCTGCCATGTCAAGCACTTCCCGCACCCTCTGTGGAAGAGTCTGTAGTTCCCACATTGGTCTCATTGGACATGTGAGAATCATAAAACCCAGTGGAAGCAAATTGTCCTCGATCCTGAGGCACTGCCTAGGTAGAAGGGTCAGGAGCCACACAGAGAACATGAGGGATTGCTGCGCTAAAGGAAGGTGAGGTGACATGTTAGGGAGCTGGGTAAAGAACAAATAAAAACTAATGCTGGACTCGACATCTCTTCTCTGCCAGTTCCCCATAACCCTCAATTACCCGGCCTTTCAAATACTGGACTAGAGGGCCTGAATTATAGGGAGAAGTTGGCCATTCTGGATTTTTATTCCTTGGAGCGTAGGAGAATGAGGGGTGACCTCACAGAAGTTCATAAAATCATGAGGGGTATGGATAAGGTGGGCGGTCACAGACTTTTCCCCAGGGTTGGGGAGACCATGACCGGAGGGCACAGACACAAGATAAAGATGGGAGAGAGGTAACTTCTTCACACAGGGGGTAGTGAGGACCTGGAATGAGCTGCCAGAGGAAGTAGTTGAAGTCAGTACAAATGCAACATTTAAGAGGCATTTGGATAGGTAAATGGACGGAAGGGGAGGCATTTAGATAGGGGTACATGGATGGGAGGAGTTTGGAGGTTTATGGGCTGAACGCAGGGAACTGGGACTAGCAGGGAGGATGCTGTGGTCGGCATGGACCAGTTGGGCCAAAGGGCCTGTTTCCAGGCTGTATTACTCTATGACTCTATGACCTTTTTAACTGCCTCATTAAAGTCCATGTGGACAATATCCACTGCCCTACCCTCAATCATTTTCCTCACCTCCTAATAAAACTTAATCAAATTTGGAGGGCATGACCAGCCCTGCACAAAGCCATGCTGACCATCCCTAATAAGCCCATGCTTTTCCAAACATGAGTAAATTCTGTCCCTAAGAATACTTTCCAATAACTTCCCTACCACTGATGTGAGGCTCACTGGCCTATAGTTTCCTGGATTATCCCTATTGCCCTTCTTAAACAAAGGAACAGCATTAGCTAATCTCCAATCCTCTGGGATCTCACCTGTAGCTAGACAGGATAGAAAGATATTTGTCAAGGTCCCAGCAATCTCCTTTCTTGCCTCTCTCAATAACCTATAATAGATCTAATCAGGCCCTGGTGACTTAGTCACCTTAATGTTCTTCAATAGACCCAACACCACCTCCTTCTTGATCTCAACATGCCCTAGATTATTAGTATACCCCACACTGATCTCACCGTCCTCCACTTCATAGTGAATAGTGATGTGGAGTGTTTGTTTAGTACCTCGCCCACATCCTCTAGCTCCAGGCATAAGTTGCCTCATTTATCCTTGAGTGGTTCTACTCTGTCCCTAGCTACTCTCTTGTTTTTGATGTATGTATAAAACACCTTTAGATTGTAAAAAATGTTTTACCACTGAATCAAAGAGGGAGATTTCCTTTTGGGCAACAATATTGATAGTGTGCCTGCAGCATCCACCTGAGGCCATTTTAATGTGCAACTATCTTTTAAAAGCTTGCATTGATTTGAGGGTGCCACATACAGTCTGTTTCAGTTTGCCACTTTGGTACTTCAAATAAACATCTAGCTTCTACACCACGCTGACCATCATGTAATGGAAGTAAGGAGATGAAAACAGGTGGGAATCAGCCAAAATATTTTTGTTGGACTAGTAATTTTTTGCCACCAATACCGCTCCTGTACTCACAAAAATCTTTTAGAAGAATTTAAACTTACTTTAATAGAAAAGCTTCCAGGTGTTCCTTGGAGATACCTTTGCTGCATTTTATCTCCTTAACACTTCATTCTCCTTTGCTCAGTTTTATTTCTTCTATAGCTGCTGTAGATCTTCAATTATTTTATAAGGTGAATCGTGGACTAAGATCTGGAAAATTAGAAGTTTCTTTCCATACTTTCTTCGTGACAATTTTAAATTTACAACCTATCTCCACAAGCAGAGGTAATAGACCTTTCACCTAGACACCGGCATTAATGCAGGATTTACCTGCATTTCCCACATAAATCTTAGCCTAATCTGGCACCAGAATTCTTCCCTGAAGCCTGGGATGCCAATTGCCCTTACAGTACTCCTGCAGACAGCTCATGGAATCCAGTGGGATGTCAGGAATATCTGCATGTTTTCCACAGTGCTCAGCCTATGCCTTTGTAGACAGGGTGCAAATACAGCAGCATTTCCTCAGGACCTGACTGAGTGCCACCTTCTAATTATTTTGTCTGGTAATTAGATAAGCATCAGAGATAGACCCTAATGTAACAAGAACTAAAAGTAGGCTGTCCATTTTGTTGATGTTATTCGTGCACGTGTGCAAGTTCCACATGCCAAAAACTGTGTAAGCTTTTTGCCATTATGCCCATTGGATCCCCCCTGCTATTGCTGATACTGGCAGGTACTAAATGACAGGGTTTTGTAGAGCTGGGCTTAGTGATTTCACTGAAAGCAATCCGTTTAGTCCTCCTAATTGTTAGGGGAGAGAATGGGGGACTGAGACTAACTGGGTTGCTCTTACATGAAGTTGGAGTGGACTCAACAGGATGTGACTAGCAATCAATGGAGCTCACTTTGTTTCTGACATGACTAGAGCTGATATTCAAGGTTTGAAGTGAAAAACAATGAATATATTTTGTTTACCACTTACTGGCAACAGAGCCTAAGAATCCCAGCAAGGTGAACACACACATCTATTTTATATTGTTGTTTACATTTTATTCTCAATATTTACTCTGTAAAGCTGCATATTAAATACCCAGCAAGCAAACAAAAACTTTTCACTGTATCTCGGTACATGTGACAATAATAAACCAATTACCGAATACCTATATCTTTCAAATACATTAGATATATTATAATTTCTGAGTGCATCTAGCTACACAGTCGGCTCGAGGCTTAAAGAGCAGTCAAAGCCATTTTATAAGTGCAGCGTCCAATGAGACGGCTCAATGGTGCACTTAGCCACACTGAAGTTTGCGGAGCTGAGGTCCCAGGGGAAGAATGACCTGGGTGATACTGGAACAGTGCTGTTGAGTGGAAGGCAGCCAGTGATTTTGGGAAAACGATAAATTTGGCCCTATTCACTTTCCAGTTGATGTCAATATTTGATTAAAAAAAGATAATGTTTTTCAACCTCTGAAACAACCACTTCTTGCACTCCATTCAGGGAGACTTCAAGCCTCCAATTTTATTTCTCCTCTACATCCCTGCGAGTACTGTGTTTTTACTGCTGACTTCAAGCATTTGATTTCTTTACCACAATATAGCCTATTGGGAGTGCACACATTTGGCATCTGAAGGTGCCTGAGGTACCCACCTATTTCAGGTTATAGGGCTCCCTTTATCATGGTAATTAGAACACTGTGGATGTAACTAGAATCTTGCATCATCTTATATGGGAACTGGTTGGAGCCAAATTAGTACAGACTTCACTAAATTCTGCAGGGAATGGAAAAACTCCAAATTACTTTTAATCTTCAAATTACTTTTGTGCTGCTCTGGTCCCCCCAAAAATAATTTGAATGATTGCTGCCCAGAACTCCCTCCATAACATTCCTGTTGGTAACTCCAGTTCTATTGTTAGGCTCCAAACTGGAGCTATCTCCAAATTGTCAGGACACCTGGTGCTCTGCAGTTCACCTACTAAATCTAAATGATGCCAGACCCTTGAAAGTCATGATGCATGTTTGCAACCAGCATGAATGACCAATAGACTCCACCCATCAACCACCTTTAAGTCTATCCCAGTCCCTCTGTAGAAAATCACTCTACTGGTAAAAGAAATCCACTGATCCATTCAGATGAAATTCACTGAATAATATCAAAACAAATAAAACATTCAGTTTAAAAACTGCCCAAGATTTAGAATGCAAGAAATTAAATTACAGACACATCAGTGTGCGTTCCCATAAGTCTTTACGGCATGAAGAGTTCATTTCAGCACACAATCTATATCTTTCTGTGGAAACACCTGGCATTCTATAACTCTTTACGTGGAAATTTAAAACAAAAGTTCAGCAGGCAGTGTGCCAGAAAAAAATCTCAACATCTGGCAGGCGGTGCTTTAAAGGTAAAAGTAAATTTGCCTATCATTAATAAAAATCAATGGTCAGATTTGGTTAGTCCAACCAATCTCAAACAAAAAGAGACCACACATACAATAAAACTAAGACTTTAAATAGGTTAGAAGTTAGTAACATATAGTAACAGGAGTAACAAAGACATAAGTTGATGTACATTTTCTGAGGCATGGAATAAGTCTGATAAAAATATATATGAAAGTGCTAAGGCTTGGAAATCTGATGCACAACAGCACATTTTTGAGCTAAGAGATTTAATTTTAATAGTCAATTTCATAGCAACATTGTGGACTTACCTTCAATACTGCAAAATTTGTGCTCTTCTGGATCCTCCATGCATCTGATATACTAAGAAACAGAGGAACCTGGACACATGCAGAGGTGTTCAACACCATGCCACACATAACTGAACAGCACCTCCAAAATATTGAACCAGTACACGTGCCCAGTAAATGGTATGGGCTATGCATGTAGAACCAGGGCTGTTCAATGTTAGCACTTTGCCATAAAATCTGGAACTGGGAATCACCTCTGGCAGGTTGACTGTAAGTAAATGACTTGCTCCTCATGACTAAGACTCTCCATGCTGGCCGTGAGCCTACCATCCTCTGCAGCTTATAACCCCATTTACCAAACCCCCCCCCCCCCCCAACAAATGATCTACTGCTTGATGACCCTAATTGATCTGATTTCAACAACCACTTCATCCTCACTATATTGATAACCCTCCCTGATATTCAAGGTCTCAGTCTCCTTCTCCTATCCCACTGAGAGATGACCCTACCTTTCACCCCTGAAGTGAAACACCACTGCACCCCCATCAGCAATCCTAGGCTTGAACCGAAGAATTATCTGACTTCCTCTGCAAGCTTGGTTTTAAAGGAAGGGTTTTCTGTGTGTAAGATTTTTGGAACTCATGCACTACAGAATTTGACAGCTCTAGACTCTTGAAATAAGTGTTTACCACACATCATCTCAATAACTCACTTTATAGGCACCATTCAGTTCCTAGGCCTTTAGGTTTTGGGAATGTTTATCAAAAATGATTATGAATTCATCACATAATTCCTATTCCAATAGACATCTCTTTTTTGAAGATCATTTACTTAGATGGTTTTATATGACGAGGAGGCTTACAGGAATGAGAGATCGGCTAGTTAAATGGTGTCACAACAACAACCTTGCACTCAACGTCAACAAGACCAAGGAATTGATTGTGGATTTCAGAAAGGGGATATCGGGAGAACACACACCAGTCTTCAGTGAGGGGTCAGCGGTGGAAAGGGTGAGCAGTTTCAAGTTCCTGGGTGTCAACATCTTGGAGGATCTATCCTGAACCCAACACATTGATGCGATAGTGAAGAAGGCACACCAGTGGCTCCACTTCGTTAGGAGTTTGAGGAGATTTGGTATGTCACCAAAGACTTGCAAATTTCCATAGATGTACGGTGGAGAACATTCTGACTGGCTGCATCACAGCCTGGTATGGAGGCTCCAATGCACAGATGGTTGTAGACTCAGCCAGTTTCATCACTGACACAACCCCCCCCCCCCCCCCCACCATCGAGGACATCTTCAAGAGGTGGTGCCTCAAGAAGGTGGCATCCATCACTAAGGACCTTCACCATCCAAGACATGCCCTCTTCTCGTTACTACTATTGTGAGGAGGTACAGGAGCATGAAGACCCACACTCAGTGATTTAGGAACAGCTTCTTCTCCACCATCAGATTTCTGAAAGGTCCATGAACACCACCTTGTTATTCCTTTTTTTTACACTATGTATTTATTTTGTAATTTATAGTAATTTTATGTCTTTGCACTGTACTGCTGCTGTAAACAACAACGTTCACAACATATAAGTCAGTGATAATAAACCTGATTCTGATTTATATTAACAAGAGCTGATCTATCTACATCAATGCACACAACACATAAGATCACACTTAAGATCAGCCAATTGAGTCTCATTAACAATAAACTATAAAATAGCTTAATTTGCTTATACTACAATAGTTCCTAATGTATTAGATATTAACGTTTAAAACAATAGTTCAATCATCATAGTGCTTATATCAAGCAATTTTATTCTGTAATAATAATGATTTAAATAACAAATAATGTCTAAAATTTCAACACTTTATTTCTGGTCCAGATCAATCCACAAAGTTTGCTGGCAAAGGATGAGGGGGGACCTGATAGAGGTATATAAGATGATGAGAGGCGTTGATCGGGTGGATAGTCAGAGGCTTTTCCTCAGGGCTGAAATGGTGGCCACAAGAGGACATAGGTTTAAGGTGCTGGGGAGCAGGTATAGAGGAGATGTCAGGGGTAAGTTTTTCATTCAGAGAGTGGTGAGTGCGTGGAATGGACTGCTGGCAATGGTGGTGGAGGTGGATACGGTAGGGTCTTTTAAGAGACTGTTGGATAGGTACATGGAGCTGAGAAAAATAGAGGGCTGTGGGTAAGCCTAGTAATTTCTAGGGTAGGGACATGTTCGGCACAGCTTTGTGGGCTGAAGGGCCTGAATTGTGCTGTAGGTTTTTCTATGTTTCTAAAGTTATTCCACTGAAAATTTGGTGATGAATGAGTTAAATATGTAGGAATGTTTTAAGATTCTTTTGGTTCACTAATAACTAGTATATTTTGTGTTAAAATCTAACTGTGTGCTGCATTCTTACTAGGCTGCAAGCTCATTGATGAGACATATACAGCCATCAAACATCAAGGGCCCTAATGGTAACTGCATGAACAGCACGGGTTGACTACTCCATACAGAATTTTTTATTCAATCATTGTGGAAAACCTTTTCCTTTCAAAACAGACCGAACAGCCGCTTCAAGGACGAACAGAGGAATGGGGATTGCTTATTCAGTAACTTATGCCTGCAGACCATGTAAGTAGCTTGAGCTAAAATGACTTAGCTGTAAAGCAAATAATAAAAATATGAGGCCAAGCAAACTTTTATTTGGTAGCTGTGAACCTGCACCTGTAGCTGTAATACAAGTATCAAGTGAAAGAGCCATTGATATTTCACAGTTTGCATGGCACATGGGTGATCTTTTTCCGTAGATTTAATTGTGAATTCAAAATTGGTGTTGTTCATCACACCAAAGAACAATTTTCCGCAATGGCAGAAATATTGAGTTTAACTTCTGCAACAAAAATAACAGGTACCAGATCCCCAACATAATCCACCAGCCACTCATAAAGTGATGACTACATCTAAGTCCACGAAATGGAAGCACGATATCTTAATACCCGAGATGTACTGTGAATGATTCCTTACGAAGCAGAAGTTTTAAAGTAGTTCAAACAAATTAAAAGTTTAAAGAAAACCTACATAAGATACTTTGTTTTGAAAACAAATTAATGTTATATTTTTGAAAGAATGAACATGGATTCATCTGGGTGTAGGCACAAATATACTATTTGTACTTATTAAACAGAATCACTCACACATTGTATCTCTTGGTAACGCACAGTCTGTAGTCTGAAAGGAAACACTATGTAAACCTTAAAGTGTAATTAGTAAACTACTTTGGAAACTGGTATCATGTGGTGAGTGGCCATTTTCATCTTGTCCAATATTTAGATGATGATTGGAAGCACTTAGCAGCACAAGTACACTAATCCAGATTGTTTTTAATTACATTAACAATCCAATCCAGTACCAATGCTGTAATGTCATAAGCCTTCTTTTGCTTGAGACAAAATTGTAAACCCCATCCACTTGTTCCAGTCAATCGGTAGTATATTTAGAATTCTATGGTACTATTTTTTAAAAAAAGGAAAGAAATCTCCTGATTTCCCAAACCAAATTTTTCTATTAGCCATCAGCCAAAAATAAATTATCCATCAGGCTCACTGCTGGGTATGTGGGGCATACCCAGCATGAAAAAAGAAATGGGGCATGAAAAATGGTTACCACCATATTCTTAAACAGTGGTCACAGTTTATTGAAGGATGGTTTATGGATTTGAATGATGTCTTAAAATAAGATGTAAGTATAAGAATGCTTTTCATTTTCAACAATTTCCAAGCATGATCATTTCTTGTCATAATTTGGAGTCATCTGTTGAATGATTATAGTTTCTTTTGAATTTTAAAGCAAATACTAATCTTGATTCAAGCTGCTAAGCCTCCACATGATTCAATACACATAACAATAACACCCATGTGATGCTGCTGCAAGTAAGTTTTTCATAACACCTGTGCATACATGTACTTGTGCATCTGACAATAAACTTGACTTTGACTTTGTGATGCATCATGTTACTACTAAACTAGTTACAAATATTACTGTATAATATTGTAGTAAAAGGACTTAATAAATACCGCCATTACTCCTGAAACTTGACTTTGAAATTCATGAAATAAAGGCAGTAATTAGATTGGTTAATAAAGCTGTTTTAATCTCTTATGTGTTCTTTTACTTTCTGAGTGTCCGGTTTATAGTTTCTGAGACTCAGTTGCATCATTTTCTATGTTTGGATCATGCAATATATAGTGCAGTGATCTGACATCTTAAAGGATTATTTAGAAACTACCTACAAAAAAGCATATAATAAGGTAAACATTGGGCATGGTAAACAGATAATGGGATTGATTTAAATAGATTCTTTATGTGAGTGAAAGTCTAATCATTACACCATCAAAACATCATAGAAAATGTCCATCTTCAGCTGGTTGGTTAAGTAAACTCAAATGTATTAAATTTATATAGTTCCTTTGAAGATGAAGAAAGATTACACAATGTGAGTGGTAATTAAAAGAAGGGATCCAGCTCATGAATAAATACATAAGATTTAAGAATGGGAAGTTGGATAACAATTGAGGGATAACAAGTTAGAAAGAGGGCTTCAGAGGTATACAGTGAAGATTCCACTGTTGATGGAGAACAGTAGGCAATAAACAGCACATACCAGATCTGAAAGGGCACTGAATATGTGTTGTGGGATAGAGTTCAGTAAGCCCTGAGAGGACCTGACCTGAGGTTTAGGCAGAATATGAATGGTCAGATGATGAGGTAAGTGAGATTGTGGGGGTACGCAGGAAGCTGATAGTGGTGATTTGGACAGATGATGAGGGGAAAGGGATGGGTCAGGTATTAGATCCAGGTGTCCTGTAACAAACTGAGCTGAAAGGCCACGTAAACCCAATATATGAACCCTCACCGCTACACCAATTGTAGCTGGTACATCGACCTCAGCCCAATCATTTGATTCAAATCACTGACCTTCACTAAAAAGGTAAGTAAGGTTTGAATTTCTAGTCCATTTTCTTTCTTCGTAGCATAGAGCACCTAGATATCTAAATATCCCTAATTCTATTTTAGTGTTTCTCTTGTGAACCCCAGAAGACCACAATCATGAGAGATTGTTAGCTGCTTCTATAGAACAAAAGACTACAGGAATTGATGTTGGTATAATATCATGGCAGCTGGATCCTAGGAGAGCACCCTGTTGTGGTTTCTGGTGTCAATGAATGGGCAAACAAAATGCTACTCTAGGTGGACTTCTTGCACCCACCTATGTCCAGTTCGGTAAATCTGGTGCCTGCCTCTTATTGGGGATGAGGTCAGGGTGGAAGGTGGAGGGAAAGGGGTGTGGAATATAGTGTGATAGATGTGACCAGCCCCCTTTCCTATTCCCAGCCATGTATGTGAATCAAGAAATCTTTGATAATACATATTTTGCATTTTAAGGCCTTGTTCAGTGTATTAAACGTAAGTGTTTTATGGAGTCCAAGTTTTACATAGATAAGAATTATGTGGAGGGTTAGGCCTGTCCCTTCAAACCTGCATTGCCATGCAGTGTTATGGCTGATCTAATCTTTGGCTTCAGCTCCAGCGCCTTCCCCAATCCCCATAAACCTTGATTCTCTGTACTCAAAAAGTATCTTACCCTTGAACATCCCGGTTGTTTGGGTTAGAGAATTCCAAATATTCACAATCCCTCTCAGAAAAATTCTCTTTTCTGAGATGGGGGATTCACAGACAGGACTGGTATTTATACTTAATTCCACTTGAGAAACTAGTGGTGAACCAAGGAAGGGGAAATTACATATACCTCGTAAAGGAGAGGTGGAAGCTCTTGACTTACAAGAACTACCAGGAAAAAAAGAGAAAAAACAGGGAGACCTCACAATGGGGCAGATTCCACTTTCAAATAGATTTCCCAGTCTCCTAATGAAGCTTTATTTACGTTGCTTAATATTTTAATTTCAAGTTCTAATATACTATTATAATCCCTGTCAGCATTTGGCCTTCATTACTGTATTTCAGAATTATCCTTTTGAAATTGGAAATACATCCACCCAATAAATAAGATGTAACATAATATTTAAGGTATATATGAAGAACATCACACAACCATTCTGTATGCACCAGTGAGAAAGTACAACATAGTGCTAGCCTCAGATGTTGGCCCCTTTCAATATATAAATTACTGATAATTAGCACAACACTAAGCTCTGGGAGACTGCTCCACAAATAGGGGAGATTAAGCATTAAAACATGTATAATGCTCTGAAGACAGTGAAATCAACCAATTTGGAAGTTAAAACATTCTATTCATGGTTGTTACTAATTAGAAAGTATTAAAAATGATTAAAAGACAGCAAATAAATGAAACTAAATAAAAAGAACTGACATGATGAGCAGCAAGTTAAAACAAATTTTATGCAAAGTCTTTAGGAACTCAGGATCCTGTGGTGTTTCAAAGAATTAACTTTAATAGATATTTGGTTCAAATGGAAATTAAAAAAATATAGATAAGTTTTAAATAACTGGCTTTGTGAAAAGAGACACTGTCTCAGTTATCAAAATTCATAGAAAAAAAAATATATGGATACAGACCAATGAAAATGAATTATTCTACCATATGTTGTGGAATAATATAATCCTAAAGGTGTGGACAATTGTGATATCATTAACAGCATGCAAATGCCTGAAGGTGAGTAATTACCCATCAGTGAAAAGGTTCCCTATGTGGTATTTCACTATGGATAAGTCACACCTTTTATGAATATCATCGAGCTGCCAATTGAATACCATAAATTACTTCAATGAATGGGAGACTTTTTGCTGATTGGCTATCTAACAGGATAATAGATGAAAAATCACCCAATATGTGGACAAAGTCTGTCAGCTTTTCATTGATGAATATGTAATTGTATATTCTGGCATTAAGAATGAATTTGGCAGTACAGCTTTCAAATCAAAGCCTGATCTAGAATTTCAAACTACATTACCCAAAAACACATGTAATAATAACATAATAAGGATATATGGCAGCAATACTGCTTCACATATAGGTAAAGAATTGACCAAAACACTGATCTTGTTGAACGTTATATTTGGTCTAATACCACATAACTAATAACGGAGAGAACTGATTTTGAATTAAAACCTGCAGTAGACGTAAAGGAATTTGATCAATGTAGACTTATGCTTTGGAAAATATCTGAGTTGGAAAATCCTGGACAAATTTAAAAATGGCACAACAGATGAAGAAAAGTAAGAACATGCTCTATAAATTATCATATTCAGGAATGTTTCAGACTTATACATTTTCAAATATAAAAATGAATGCACTGACGGCTTGTAAAATTATTCCAGAAAACAAAATCTAAAGACCAGAGGTAGAATTTTCACAGCGTCTGTGACACTAGCAAGGCATTCCAAACAGTGTGTGACCCAGAAGAGTTACCAATGCTGAGCCTGTGATTTTAAGGGAGAAGGTTAATTTACAGATTAACTATTCCTTACTTTAGAAATTGCTCAAGTACACTAAGAACATGAATCATTTTTCCCAGTACCAACCATTTAGCCATTTGTTGGGCTGTCCTGTAATCCCACCTTTCATTGAGAAATAACATGTTGATCCTACTGAACAAAGCATCAGAATATGTTTGTGGACAAAAAAGACTGATAATTCAGAAGACCCTGAAAGGTTCCAGAGGTACAAAAGCCATGGTCATTTACACTTTCTTGCCAGAACAGTGCCTGCAGTGCTCTTCAACTGAATGCCACACTTGCCTTCCTGTTGGATACAAGTCTGCTGAAATACCATTACTACATAGCTGTTTCTGATTCTAAGTACCATGGATGTCATATTGGTGATGCATCCATGATGTTAACTGGTACCATTAGATATCCCTAACTGGCCTTCAGCCACTGTTATGGAATGGTAAAACAAAGAGCACTGGAAGTGTCTGGAAACTAAGGGTATCAGGAACCAAAAGGAACTAAGATGGCTAGTAAGTCTTAGTCCTTGAAAATTTCAAACTTCCTGGCCTATAAACCTTAAGATTAATTCATGGCAATATACAGTGCATGCAAAAAGGAACATTTCAAATTCTATCCTTAATTATTATTCATGAACATGTTTAAATTGATAACAAAGTGAAAGTGTAATTTTTGAGAAAGTGGGGCAGCAGCATGTGGTAGCTTTTACTGTGCAAGCAGCTACGCTGTCACAAATTTACAACTTTCTATCATCAATATGAATAGTATAATCATACTGGCACAGCAGTAGTAATGAGTGTAACCCAGCTTCAGATTTATACCAGTTGCTTGTAGTATGTTGAATGATGAGTGAATGTAGAATATTTCTGCATGCTAAATCAATTTGGTTTACAATCTCTGGATGGTAGTAAAGTTTTTAGAAC
The DNA here is from genome assembly GCF_009764475.1 of Pristis pectinata. Classification (NCBI taxonomy): domain Eukaryota; kingdom Metazoa; phylum Chordata; class Chondrichthyes; order Rhinopristiformes; family Pristidae; genus Pristis; species Pristis pectinata. Next base: position 14,214,664 of record NC_067416.1, read on the forward strand.
TTTATTGAAAAAGCATATTTATTAACATAAAGATTTTATGATTAATCTAATAATAATAAAAATGAGTCAGAATATGTAGATCAGCATTTTTCAGTGGACAAATAGTCAATGGTTCTGGAGAGTTCTGGCACATCTGGACAATATCTATTAAATGTTCAAGGACTGCTTAAGAAGGCCTTTTGATGGGTTGATCAATGGACAGCACAAGGGAGCTGCAGTGGTGCTTGTATTAATATATAAATGAAAACAAAAGAATGGAGAAAGTTGTATAAAACTAGTAAATATTAAACTTTACAAAAATGAGATAAATTGAAAGAAATATCTTATTGTAAGAAGTCTCTGCAGAAACTGTAATTAAAAAAAAGATAAAACGTTAAATAAATACCATTTATCTGGATGCATCACTGCTTGGTACGGCAACTGCTCTGCCCAGGACCACAAGAAACTGCAGAGAGCTGTGGACACAGCCCAGAGCATCACCGACACTAGCCTCCCCTCATGGACTCTGTCTTTACCTCTCGCTGTCTTGGTGAAGCAGCCAGCATAATCGGAGACCCCATCAACCTGGGTCATTCTCTATTTTCTCCTCTTCCATCAGGTAGAAGATACAAGAGCCTGGGGGCACGTACCACCAGACTTAAGGACAGCTTCTACCCCACTGTGATAAGACCATTGAATGGTTCCCTTTTACGATAGGATGGACAATGACCTCACGATCTACCTTGCACCTTATTGCACTGCACTTTCTCTGTAGCTGTGACACTTTACTCTGTACTCTGTACTGTTATTGTTTTTACCTGTACTACATCAATGCACTCTGTACTAACCCAATGTAACTGCACTGTGTAATGAATTGACCTGTACGATCGGTATGCAAGACAAGTTTTTCACTGTACCTCGGTACAAGTGACAATAATAAACCAATACTAATACCAATTACCACTAAAGTTAAAAATCATATTTGGGCACTAAAGAAGCTAGAAGGCATGTAGAGTCATAGAGTAATACAGCCTGGAAACAGGCCCTTCAGCCCAGCTGGTCCATGCCGACCACAGCATCCTCCCTACTAGTCCTAGTTCCCTGCGTTCAGCCCATAACCCTCCAAGCCCCTCCCATTCATGTACCCCTATCCAAATGCCTCCCCTTCCCTCCATTTACCTATCCAAATGCCTCTTAAATCTTGCATTTGTACCCACTTCAACTACTTCCTCTGGCAGCTCATTCCAGGTCCTCACTACCCCCTGTGTGAAGAAGTTACCTCTCTCCCATCTTTATCTTGTGTCTGTGCCCTCCGGTCATGGTCTCCCCAACCCTGGGGAAAAGTCTGTGACTGCCCACCTTATCCATACCCCTCATGATTTTATAAACTTCGGTGAGGTCACCCCTCATTCTCCTACACGCCAAGGAATAAAAATCCAGAATGGCCAACCTTTCCCTATAATTCAGGCCCTCTAGTTCAGTACTTGAAAGGCCGAGGAACTGAGGGTTATGGGGAACTGGCAGAGAAGAGATGTCGAGTCCAGCATTAGTTTTTATTTGTTCTTTACCCAGCTCCCTAACATGTCACCTCACCTTCCTTTAGCACAGCAACCCCTCATTTTCTCTGCAAGCAATCCTGTGTGGCTCCTGACCCTTCTACCTAGGCAGTTCCTCAGGATCGAGGACAATTTGCTTCCACTGGGTTTTATGATTCTCACGTGTCCAATGAGACCAATGTGGGAACTACAGACTCTTCCACAGAGGGTGTGGGAAGTGCTTGACATGGCAGGTGTGTGGGTTGGCAGTTTGTGAGGTGGTGTGTACCTTCCACCATTTATGCAGGACTTCCGTGTACTCCTGGTGCACGGACTCAAGACTATCCTGAATACTCCTTCTCCAGTTTGACTGGTCATCTACTGTGCAGTTCTGGTTGCCCATTACAGGAAGGATGTGAAGGTTTTGGAGAGGATGCAAAAAGGTTCACCAGGTTGCTGCCTGGATTAGAGAGTGTAAGGAAATTTTGGACAAACTTGGATTGTTTTCTCTGGAGCATCGGAGACTGAACTCCACACAGACGGTACCTGAGATCAGGGTTGACCCCACCAACATCATGGAACTGCAGAATCAGGACCTTTTATTGGATGGCCTTTTCCATTTTTTATACATGTTATGTATGGATTAATACCTGAAGATGCATTATTACTCAATGTTAAATCTTGACAATTTTCATATATAAACTTTAACAAGAATTATCAACTGCTTTACCTTTTACAGAATGCTGTATTTTTAGTCCTTATAAATTATAAATTTCAAAAAACAGGCAGCTCCATCTGTCTGTTTTTCTAGTTGAATATGCAGGAAAAGCTTGTCCAGAGAGGTTGGCATGCAGCACATTTGGCAAGATTCACAAACTTCAATAAGAGCGCAAAGGGATGATTTCATCTCTTTCCTGCCTACTTTTAGTTTAATGAAGCAGTAGCCATGAGCCAAACAAGCTACTTCCTTTGCTCTGCAAGTGAGGTGAAAGCTATCCCAGTGGATTCACCACCACTGAGAGAAGGAGAAATTCAGTTCTGATTCAATATTTAAAAGCCTGCAACCAATTACCACTTTATGCAAATAATCTCTGAAGTAACAATGGCTTTGGGGTCTCAGCAATTGGGAGGTCTCCAGCTTCTCCAAGACATTTATGGAGTTTCTATCATCAGAAGTCAGACCCAAGAAGAAGATCATTGAGAACTTGCAACAGGAAGTCCAGTAAAAGTACATTGTATGGAAAGAAATTCAATGACTTCATAAATATAGTTCAATTAAGTCTAGACAATGCTGCCAGTGCTTGACCTCTGCCAATCTAGTACATATAGGTCAAAAGTCCAATGTAGTACTGAGGATGTGCTGCACTCTCAGAAGCTCCATTATCTTGGTGAGATGTTAGATAAATCTCATCTGCTCTGTCATGCGAATGCTTAAGATCCCATTGCTTTTGAAAGCAAATTATCTGATAATTATCACATTCATCTTTATGAGAGCTTACTCTCTGCAAATAGGCTGCCATGTTTCAAACATAATGACAATGATCACAATTCAGAAGTACTTGATTGTGAAGTGTTATGAAAGAGAAGTGAAAGGTGCTATGTAATGCGTGTCATTTTTTCTCTTTCATTAATAGGGTATCTGGAAAACTCATTAATGCAAACAGTAAACTTTGAAAACACTCAAACACCTCCTTAATCAATGATAACTCGGTTAACTCAAAAGTCCTCAACTAAATAACCTGGTGGTCTTCAAAGGAATTGAATGTAAAGGGACTTAGCATCATGTGATTTGGATGTCTTTAACATTCTCTTCTCTAAACACTTGATACAGCAGATGGGAATGCCTTGGGGGATAATTCTAAAAGACAGAAGAAGCTGGGAGATGAAAGTAAAAAAAAAACTAGATGCTAGAAATTTGAAATAACCAAATGCTGAAAGTGTTCAGCAGGTCAGACAGCATCCATGGAAAGGGAAACAGCTAATGTTTCAGGTTGAAGAGGTTTCACTGGAACTGGGAAAGAGGTTTTAAGGTGTAGGGTAGGGGGGATAGGGAGATGGATGGGACAAACAAAGAGGGTATTTAATAGGGTGAGGTCAAGGTTGTCTTGGGGATAAGCTGTGGATGAAGTTGTGCTGGGAGATTGTTCATTTGGAGGTGAGGTAATATCTGAAAACATATGAAAAGAAATTATCAGGTGTTTTCTCAGCTTCATGTGCTATCTCAAAGTATTGCAATGCCTTCCCACTCAGAAATTAAGTCATCAGGACAAATTTCATGCCACTTTTATGTTTTCAACCATTGGAGATGCCTTACAAGGAGATACTAGTCACCTAGAGAAACAGTCAGATATAACCAGACTGACAATTCTTGTCAGTTCTTTATCAATTCCAAGATGACATGAAGGAGTACAAGGGTTATTGGATTTTTTTTCATTTCCCTCACTTTTTGAAATAGTTATGCCACAAACTGCTTGAAGTAAAAATTGATATATTTAGAATTTGCAGCCTTGATGAATCATGGGGCCAGTGATCCTCAACCAATATTATTTAAGAATCAAAGGAGAAACTGAGAAGTCATGGGAAATGAAATAGGGTGAATTACTTGCAATACTTATTTCAGTTGGGTTTGGAGAGCAGTTTGCAAAACGAATTAGAGGGATTCAGTGGATTGAGCTCTCGGCTGCACTTAAAGCAGGCTGATATCTTTTGGAGAATACTTAAGGTGATATTTTTGCAGTGAAGTACCCAAAAAAATTATTTCAATTCATTTAACTTGTAAATACCATGACAAAATGACCAATAATTTAGAGTAAAAGCATAAAATGTTAAAAAGCTCAGAAAAATTAAATAAGCAGTTCCAGAATATGCTTTTGCAATTCTTTTAGATCTCTAGTCATGGTACAAATGAGAACAAATCAAATTCCATTTATTTTCTTTAAAGGTCAAACGTCAAATTCATGATATTAGTTTGATCAGAAATACATTTAACATAGGGTATTGTTACTTCCAATTAAATATATTCCAATAAAAAATTAGCTGTTCATTGCCTGAAATTTTCAGATAATAGAAAGAAATAATTTTTTAAAAATCATACACAGTTGCCACCCAAAATTCTGATCATTCAGAATAATGGTCCTGCTGTTAACCACCCCACACCATGCTGAATTGCAGGCAAATAAGGAAGTGGGGTGGCAGGGGAATAGGACTAATGAGATTACTTGCCTGGGAGACAGCATGGACCCAAAGGACCAAATGGCCTCCAGCTGAGTTGTATTAAGTATAAAATAAGAATAAGATGATGGCTTAAAACAGTTTCTCACTATTGATTGAAATTTCTAATGCCAAAAGTAAAAATCTACATTTCATAAAAACTTAATTCTAACAAGATTAAGTACATCTACAAAGTTTTAATCTTTCCTGAGCAGATTCATTAACTTTTTTGTATCAAGATTTTAATATCTCTCAAAATTCTGGGTTTGAAGTTTGCATTTTTGTCATTCTGTTGATAGCCATAGATTTGTTTGTTTCTGGAATTTCTGTTTGCTAACTCCATCAAAGATAATTGTTAAAAGCATAATTAGAAGATCAAACTTAAAAATTGTCATGTACAACCCATCCCCAAATTACGAACACTTGACTTATGGACACTCCTACATACAAACGGACTTGCATGATACTACTAAATTCAAAAGTCCATACATTTGATCCTACAAACAGTAGAACTAGATTCATCTCTCCCTCAACTCTCAGTAATTATCCTTTCTTATCAGTCATATGTGCTTTTGATGCCATTCATTGCAATACTGTGGAGGTATGGTTACTATATTGAGTGATTTTTGTGCACTTTCCAACTTATGGACAAAATTGACATGGGCATATAAAAATGGAACCTACTTGCTACCCAGGTTGTATTTAACTTTGGAATCATTTGGAAAAATAATTTCACCGAGCCTTTCATTCGCAAAGAGGAAATCCTTAGCAATAGGTTTCTGACTCTATCCCTCCTCAAACCTTAATGTCTTCACAAATGATCAGAAATGGTATTGGATACTTGCAAGGCTGAACACTTACCCAATATACATACTGAGTGTACAGAGTTCTCCTGAGTTTTGAATATTCCTGCAATATTTGCCTCCGGAGGGCAACTAATTTGACTGACCTCTTGGCTGCTCCATTTGAAGCCAAATGATGCAGAGGAACATATATACAGTGGATATGATTCCATTTCAGGAAGTTTGGGAACAGAATATTGGAAACCTGGGGACCATTGCTGGAAAAAAACACCCAGATAAGCCATTAGATGTGCATGTATTTTTTGGCTTGTCTATAGTTTATTCAGTAGTGGTATGTGAGTGCATATGTGCCATTTCAATCCACTTTGAGTGATTATTAATCAGTACCAGGAAACTGTTATTCTCTTTTCTTTAGTCTGTATGTACTCCTGAAAAGATCTGGTAGTCCATGACCATGACTGCAGAGGGATTTTTGGTGGCTTGACCATACTGCTCTGCCAAATACTACATTTGCTTACTAATGATTTGAAGTCGCTGTCCAAAAAATAAAGCTTATTACAATTGCTTTTCTACCATGTAATCAGAATAAAGTTTGGCCAAAGTAGCAGGTTTTACCACTCTTTGACCCCATTTGATTCAGCTGTGCTGATTTAACAGCACAGTGTGATGGTTATCGAATGCTGTGCTGTGCATTGGGCAGTAGTTCGCAGTGGTTCATTGGTCAATTGGTTAATAGACTCCTCTCAATAGTGAGCCTTTCTGGATCTTGTCTATGATTTCTGATGCAATTATTGTAAAGTTCTCATCAACACTATTTACCATGTGCAAACATGCGCATTCTCTTGCCTGCTGTCCATGACATAACATATGAACCTACCCCAAACTTGACTCAACACCTGCCTATTTCAGCATTGATGGCAACTTACTGAAATATTACTTGCATCTAACTTTGCCGTGGCCCTCTGACTTTGGACTGCGGTTATAACAGTTGCGATGGACAAAATATGATAGCACGTTCTTCAGCCTCCACAATATTCCTTACTTTAGAGAACATGGCTGTAAATTTGCTATTGGAGCTGAATGGTTCTTGAGCTCAGTCACACATGACAAGGGTCCTGATAGAGCCAGTTAGGGCACCCATTTCTGTTTGACATTGACATAGCTAAAGTTGGTGCATGCAGTATTTCAGTGATAAATTAAGCTTGTGTGTCTTGCCTCTTGTCTCGTGTCTCTTGCTACTGACAATCTAGGTGAGTGGTCACAGGAAGCCAGTGTGAAAAATCAACTTTGCCGCTACATTTTCATCTAAAACAAGCCCAATGAAAGTCCTTGGTGTCTTTCATCAATCTTGAAGAAAAAACATCTGGGATCCCACACCTTTGCCAATTTGTAATGTCTTCACAAATGCATTAACCCACTCCATTTCCACATCAAAAGAGGTCCTTAACCTATATACATGTTGAGTCTTAAGCTCCTTCTACTCAGTGAGCATTCAGTCAGTGTCAGTGCTAGACAGCAGGTACACCACAAAACTGCTCTGTATAATAGATCATAATACGTCCATGCATAGATTTGCAGAGTACAGTTAGCCCATGCATATTGTTATACTGCCCAGTGGATCCAAAATAAATTTGCAATCAAGTGTTTTTTCTTTGTGTACTATATGCATTATTGTCCATACTTTGTTGTCTCTAGATGAATTAAATAGATCCCTGAACCAAAGGCATTAATTAGGAAGGCGAGATTATCAAATAAATCGAGATTAAGCAGATTGGACCTCTTCTCCCTTGGATTTAGAAGAATAAGAAGTGATCTCATTGAAATGTACAGAGTTCTTAAAGGGTGTTACAATTAATGCAGGGATGATGTTTCCCCTGGCTATAATGACTAGCTGTAGGGGTCACAGTTTTGCCACAAGGGTGTTTTAGGCCAGGTAAATTGCCTAACTCTGCAGAATGGTCACATTTTAAGGAAAGTCCTGTGGCCTGAACAGGGAGATCAAAGAAAGAACTATCAAAGAACTACCATAGTAGTTAGGGAGGGCTGAATGCTCTCAACATGCACTTGGAACCTAGCATTGTATCTTAGGGTAATATCACAGAGGGTCAATGTTGAGATTAGAAATGGGAGCAAAAGGTTATTCTTTTGGGCCAACATTAATTGTGTGGAACTGGGAAAATCAAGGGCCAAAGGAAGTTGATCAGTCAGCATTTTGGTGTGGAAAGGGTCAGGTAACTAGAAGGTCGGTTTCATTGATATAATGGGTGTAGAGAGTACATATGCAGAGAAATAGAGAGAGAAAATGTAATTTCTAGGCTAATTCAAAGTGGGGTTTTGGGAAACTTGCCTTGGACATTCACAGGAAGAGGGAGAAGTGACAGAGGAAAATGGGGGTTAGCTGAGAGATATAATGGGAAGTGAGGATAAGAATGAAAGTGTTGATACATTTGTTTTGAAGAGAATTTTACTCAGCAATATACAGATAAGGATTGCCAAGGACAAAAAGTGAAGAACCCATGCCGTATTTTTGGATGAGTACAAATTATTAAGAAAAAAGGTAGAACAGAGTCAACTGGACTCTTCTAAAGAGGACTGCATCCAAGCCTCTCTACCTCTCAGGAAGGAATCAAGTGCTGGCAACATCAAACAAGAATGAGTGGGAAGATTTGGATGTGAAAAGCATCATGCTCTCCATTTAAAATCAACAATATTTAGTGCTGTGCACTATCATTTTGCTTTTATTATTAATAATCAATATTAACTTAGTGTTAACAAATAAAATTAAGCAGCTCTCATCATTACGATGACAGATTGAATAATTGGCCCTCTAGTAAAAACTTGCACAATGGTTAGTTGAGAATTTGGAAATGCCATTGCAAAATGTAAGATTATTTTCCAATGGAGAATACAGAATGCTGTATCCAGTTTTGGACCCCACATACAATAGATTCTGCAGTATATGACATAATATTCCATTCTAGTAAAACAATATTTACCACTACATACCCAAGAATAATGTCATTGAAGAGATGCCATTAATACATGTGGTACTATTTGAAGCCTTCTGCTAAGTACTAACCTGTAACTCTATCCATCCAAACATAAACATAATGGCTCCAGTTGATTCAATAACTCAACAAGTTATACCTCATTGTGAGATTACTTATCAGGCCATCCCTTCTCTGAAACATTAAACATGATTAGCCGAGGAGACCTCACATTTAAGATAATAGCTTTGACTACAGTCTGCTATGTGCAACAGAATATTATCAGAGGTATTATTCTTTGAACCAGCCCAAAGTATTAAAACATGTTGTCATACTTCTCATTCTTGGTGTTGCTACAACATTTCAGTACTGGCCTCAGGCATGGTGAATTATGTCTAGTTCAATAATATCCAAAATGAAAAATATATATGAGGTTACTTGTTGCTTTCTCTAATAATGAAAGTTTCTCTCTTCCCTTTTAATGTTGTTCATTCAGATTCAGTTTTTAAATGTAAGTTTAATTTGTTCTACAAAAATAAAAAGAACTATAATAAGTTCAATACTACTCGAAACTTGAAGCAAATTAAATAATTTAAATTGTGTATTTAAATATTTTTTCTCCTATTATATTTTTGCCTGCAGCCCAAGTTGCCTCATGGTCGAAATTGCCATTTGGTCTTAGCTAAACAGCTGTTATTACTGTATAAGCTTTGACAGATGGAAGGTGTGAAGATGCCACAATTGAGACCAATCCTTACTTCATCTGACATCCATAGATTCGTACTTTTAGTTGGTTGTGTGGGGCGTAGAAATCAGTGGTTGGAACATGACAATTTTTTTATCTTTTGCTAATCCAAGGTACAGTTCATTTGCATGAACATTGAGATGGTATTGAAAAAAACAATACAGTCTTGAATCAAATTTGTAAATTCTCTCATTAACATAGATTAGAAGCAGATATTTTGTCTTTTAAATTGTATTACACCACTGCTAACTGGACTGACTGATGTGGTATACTGGGTAAGCTTGAGGCACACTTAATAGTGGGCTTAGTGATCATTTAGCTGAGGCCAGTGAGGCATGGATGCCCATTGGCATCTCCATGTAAAGGGGCCAGTTAAGTAGATCTGGAATTTAGGCTACTAACCACTTATAATAAGTACTCCAAGTGGGATAGTGATTGGGAAGGGGCCAGAAAAGGACAGATAGTGATCACCTCCACTACCACAGAGCCGTGAAACTTCTTGCTCTACACTCAGAATCATTCTGATGCTGTTTCCCTGTTCACATGTTGCCTGATATCCAGAGTATTTCCAGCATTTTCTCTTTTATTTCAGATTTGTAGTATCTGACATTTTGCTTTTAAATTTTCCATCAAAATAGTTCACTCTTATATCCTCCCAGCCCTACTTCCCTTCAGCCAATCATCATTCTGTTATTACTTGCTTCTTCCTTACCAGCTATATACCCAGCTGCATCACAAGGCCATGTAGTTACCTGCATGCCAAGTAATCGACATTACTACCCAAATTATGATGCTTCTCCCACAGACTTTGGCAGATTTCACAGCAGAAATCCTAGGTAAGTGAAAAACAATTCTTCATTTTTGATAAGGCTCTCCCCTGTCCTCATAAATGTTGGGCTCCTAAGATCTGTGTGCCAGCAGATGGGACCAAGCATCTGCTTTGAACATTTTGCATTCATGGCAATCCCTCATGGGATATATTCGAACTTTTGCATTCCTATTGTGTTACCATGGGTTTCCACAATCTATTTTTTACACTGTTACACTCTACAGCTAAATTGGCCCCAGACAAACTGTCCTCTGGCTGCTGCTATTATAGTTTAGAGTACACTTGATACATGATGCCTTGGAGGCTTGAAACCCTACCATCCCGTGAAGAGTGGGCATGTCATGTATTTCAAAGCACTTACTTAATCTCCATGGAAAATTTGGGTGATTGCTTTAATTGTTCCATGATTTGTTTCAAGATATATGTCAGAAGTACAATTTGGTCCCTCCTTATGGAATTTAATTGAACAGAACAATGTTTAAACCATCTGTATATTACAGCCACCTCTGACCAATGGCAGACACAACCTTTATTTACTCAGAAGAAATTTTCAATTGATGCAGGACGGTCATGTCCCTGTGTATTTTTTCTTTAACACAATCCTGACTAAATATTATGCCCAAGGTTTATTTGTGCGGTCATTTTGTCAATGGTGAATTAGGGATATTAGAGTTAGCCTTTTTTTTATATAATACCATTAAACCTTTCTATGATTGTTTACCTTTTGTTATCTGTAATAAGATGCTACCGCTTGGTTGTCAATTCAGAATTGACATATTACACTGGTATAACAGTTGGTTAACAGGGAGGGGCTCCATTTTGACAGTTTGTGAAATAATTGCCTCTTTATAATGAAATAACAAAAGAGTTATAATGATGGAGAACAACAATCTGGTTTGAACATTGTGTTAGTTACTTTTAAAATCCACTTAATGTCCCATAAACATAGAAACGCTTTAAAGTTCTTCAAGTTTATTGTCTTTTAATGCTTAGTGTACATATAAAGGTATTTTTGAATGTAAGAATTAGAATAAACAATGTATACAAAGAAGCCGCAAAGTAATGTGACTGGGCAAGTAACTGGCAAATGGAGGGTAACGGACTATGTTGTTTTTTCCTCTTGGTAGGAATAGAGAAGCAGAATAAAGAAAGTTAAGACAAGTAAATATTAGTTTGCAGAGGAATTTGAGTATCCCTGTGCCTAGTCCATTGAATCTTAATATGCTAGTTGTAGCAAACAATTAAGAAGGCAATTGGGGCCATTTTTGCAAGGGAACTGGAGTATAACCATATCAATGGCTTGCTTCAATTTTGTAAGGCATATGGAGAATTGTGTTACATTTGGGAGTCCTTTTAAAAGAAAGAATGAGCAGAAAATTTCTGAAATGAGAAGGTTGTCCTATGAGGCAAGATAAAGTAAAATTAGTCTACATTTTCTTAAATAAATGAAGGCAGGTTTACTAGAAATATACATAATTTTCAGTTAGATATGATGGGTTACTTTCCTGGGCTGGATAGTCTGGAACTAGCAGTCTATTCTCAGGATAAGGAATGGCAATTGAGACCTGGCTTTGTTCAGAATCTTGATATCATAGCTGACCTTGAGCTGAACTTCAGGTCATATATCTGAACCATCATTGAGATGTCAATTTTCATTTCCAAAATAGCAGCCAACTCTGCTCCTTCCTCATTTCTAATGCTGCTGGGTTCCTTGCACATGCTTTTGTTGCTTCCAGACAATCGTTCTCTTGAATTCTTAACTAGATTCCACATTCTACCCATTTGTAAGTGAGAAGCCATCTAAAACCCTTGTACTGACCTAGAGTCATGGAGTTACACTGCGCAGAAGTGGGCCCTTTGGCCCACCACATCCATGCTGACCTATTTGCCCATCTACACCAATCCCATTTACCCACATTACTTCCGGATCCCTATGTCTTCTCTATCTAAAGCTTCTTAAAATGAGTAATTGTATCTGATTCCACCACCGCCTCTGGCAGTGCATTCCAGATATCAATCCCTCTCTGTGTAAAAACACCTACCCCTCAGAACCCCTTTAAAGCTCCTACCTCTCACGTTAAACCTATGTTTTGATATTCTCACCATAGGAAAAAGATACTGACTATTTACCCTATCTATGTCTCTCATAATCTTAGATACTTTTATCAGGTCACCCCTCAGCCTCCTTTGCTCCAGGAAAAAAAAGCCAGCCTTTCCAATCTCTCCCCATAACTAAATCCAGGCAACATTCATGTGAATCTTCCCTGCACTCTCTTCAGTGCGGTCACATCCTTCCTATAGTGTAGTGACCAGAACTGCACACGATACTCCAAGTGCAGCCTTACCAGTGTTTTGTAAAGTTGCAATATAACGTGTTAATTTTTATTTGCTCCAACCAATGGAGGCAAGCATTCCATCTGCCTCCTTCACTACTCCATCCACCTGACTAACTAATTGACTAACTATCTGGTTTATTATTGTCACATGTACTGAGATATAGTGAAAGGCTTTTGTTTGCATTCCATCCAGACAGATCATTCCATACATAAGTACATTGAGGTTGTACAAAAAGGAAAAACAAAATGCATCATATGGTGTTACAGTGACAGAGAATGTGCTGCCAATGTTGCGCACAACTGACCACCTAATCTATATCCTGCTGTAGCCTTAGACAACCTTCTTTACTATCCACAACACCACTAATTTTCATGCCATCTGCTTTTAAACTTACTAATCATTCCTACTACATTTACATGCAAGTCAATAACATATATCACAAACAGCAAAGTTCCCAGCACCAATTCCTGTGGTAGACCATTGGTCACAGAGTACCAATCAGAAAAACATCCTTCCCCATTACCCTCTACCTTCTATCATCAGGTCAATTTTGGATTCAGTTAGCCAGTTTGCCTTGGATCTCACATACCTTAACCATTTGGACCAGGCTACCATGTAGGACCTTGTCAAATGCCTTACTAAAATCCAGAGAGACAACTTCTACCACCTTGCCTTCATCAATCTTCTTAGTTACCTTCTCAGAAAACTCTATCAAATTAATGAAACAGGATTTCCCCCTCACAGAGCCATGCTGACTCTCCCTAATCAGTCCCCGTTTTTCCAAATGAACATAAATCCTGTCCCTTCAAATTTCTGGAATAATTTCCCTACCACTGGTGTAAGTTTTCTGGCTTATCCTTGGTGCCCTTCTTAAATAAAGGAACAACAATAATGCTCTTGTATTTCGCATGGCGTCTTATGCACACGTTGCCTTTCCGATTGTTGATCTACATTGGTTTTTGGTTAAGCAATACCTTGATGTCAAAATTCAGTTTTTAAAATTCTAATTCCTATTTTAAAATCCATGCATTGTCTCAGCTCTCTCTACTTGTGCAGTCACCAACTCTATGATCCTCTAAATTACCAGACCTCTCCTAATTCTGGCTTCTCCCACATCCCTGAATTTAATCACTGTGCTATTGATGGCCATGTCCACAACTGTCCTAACCCCTCCCTAAATCTCTGGCTCTTGGTCTCTCTTACTACTTTAAAATGCTACTTAAAATCTAGTATTTTGACCAAGCTGTTTGGTCATCTGTTCTAATGCCTCAGTAGTTGTGTTTGCTCACAATCCTGCCAAGCTCTGTGGGAGATTACTTGCTCCACTGAAGTTGTTGCAACAATCTGCTGGAGGAACTCCATGGGTCGAGCAGCATCTGTGGGGGGTGAGGGGGTGGTTGGGGGGTGGGGGAGAAGGAATTGTCGAATTTCGGGTCAAAACCTTGTATCAGGACTGAGGTCGGAGAGAGGAGGAAAACTTCTTCAAAGGCGGCATACCTCGAAGAGACTTCGCTGTGGAGTTGTAAAGTGGCTGCTGAGCTCCTCCAGCAGACTGTTTGTGCTCTAGATTCCAGCATCTGCAGTCCCTTGTGTCTCCATTGAAGTTGTTGTTGAGTTGAGACATTTGTTGCCTCCAAGGCTGGCTATTTCCCTGTTTATGGGTTTTTGGATCCTCAGTGGTTGAGTACGATCAAGACTGAGATCCACAGGTTTCTGAAAACTACAGGAAATAAAATATAGGGCGGGAAAGTGGATTTAAGGTGGAAGTTCAGCCGTGAACTTATTGAAGGGCAGAATCGGTTTGAGGGCCGCATGGCCTGCTCTGGTTGTAATTTCTAATGTTCTTGGATTACAGTCGGATTTGCATCATTTGTAGCATTACAGATGTTTCTATATGTCCGTTTTCAGTTTTCCCTTTAATCCAGTGTATAATTCAGGAAGCCGCAGAAATGTAGCGTGTAATGGGATTGATGGATTCTGTAGCAGATGAAAACCTCGGTTACTCCAGAATGGCAGGTGTTGATAATAACCATAGATTGATGACGTTAGAATTTCCACCAAGCTTTCAGGTACTTCTCATACGGCCCAAGCCCGTTCCCCGTCCGATTTTCCCAGATGAAGTGCAGTATAACCTAGCCTCTTGCTTCATCTACCAACAAGAGTTAAAACGCTGAGGAAATTAACTGCTGTCGAAGGGAACGCCAAATTCCTGTAGCAACGTTTGCGGCAAGGATTCTTTGATTTTAGACCAGCCTTTTTCAGGATTACCACTTCTTTTGACATTGCAATATTAGTGATTTTATTAAACAGGTTGATCGCCATTGTAAACTGGACACACAAGAAAGTGCAACAAAGCGCCCTGTAGATTTGGAGAACCGATATGGATTTCATTGCTATTTTTCAAATCAGCAAATGTGAGGGACAGAGGAGATATCACTGAGATCAGCGTTGTAATCTTTCAATTCCAGTCAGCAGGCGACGAATTGCTATTAGACTGCTTCCTGCTATAATCATTTCCGTACTTTTAATCTTTGATATCTTTCAGCAATGAGCTCAACATTAAGCAATCGATCTCTCGGTATCTATCTCAATAAGATCATGAGCTGGGCAACAGTTATGAGCCTTCACCGCAATTCCGTATCAACCCTTATGTTACAGCTTTTCGCCAAACGAAAATTAGAAACATTTGACTGCACATCATTCTGTAACTAACATGTCACGTATTCGTCCCAAAGCGAGCAAGATAAAGCGCGGGGAGGGGAGGGAGGATGGATGGGGAGGGGGGGTGGGGTGTTGTGGAAAATAAACGGTGCGTAGGAAAGTAAGTGGCTGAATGCTAGATCGGAGTTGGAGGAAGCTGCAGACGTTTGTTTTAAGGGAAACTGTTGGTGGTGTTAGCGTGCATGTGCTAGATTCATCATACACATCAAGACGAGGGTAAGCAGTGGATTGAGCAAGGTACTGAATTGATGGATTGCCTCGAATTTTGATAGCACTTTCAGGCGATCTCATCGGAGGAGCTGATATTGTAGGCGATACGGTATGTAAAAAGAAATGTTACAGATCGTGGTCGCAGATTTTTCTGCAATCGTTCAACTGCTGTGAATAAAAGCGGAAAGCCTGGCTCACTGGTTAAAGGGGCTAGTGCCCAAAACTAAATGGATCTGAACTGGAATAATTCGCATCGCTGGCTCGTTCTGAACGTTGGAGTGTCAAAGTGCTGAATCTACTTAATGAAACAAAGCTGTTCATATTTGATGTGCTAAAAGCAACTGAATCGCAATGGTTTCTACAGCCTTGTATTTTGTTCTGCCCATTATAGGTAAGATGCACAATTTTGCAAATCGTTCAGCCTATTCTTTTCTCATTGTAGTTCTGACTAAAAACTTAACAGGGAAGTATGTTTTGTCTTGAGGTTCTTTTGGTACATTAGCAGCCACTTAAAATTACCAGCCCAATAAAGGACGCCTGAGCTCCAACACTTAATTACACTATTTAATCTGGATCCACGTGAACTACACGTGCCTTATTCTATTATCTAATATCTACAAATCAGACTTCGTTTTAGGTTGGAAAAAATCAAATTTATTGTTGATATAGTGACCAGAATGTATTAAATCTTTAAGTGTAGTTTTTCTATAGTAATTTTCTGATTGTTACAGGATTTGGAATATTGTCCCAGATTGTGTATCTCGTATTAACGCTTCAATTTGGTGAATTATCTGCATTGTGCATGATTATTGATTAAGTTGTCCTTATCATCTATGGAGATCATGAAACCCTATGAAGTAATACATACGTGTTTTTGCTTTGCTTCTTTTCCCCCTCTAGACGCTGTAGTTCAGACTGCAGGTGTGAGTACTGCTATTAACCGTGTTGACTGCGTAAAGGCCAATGAACTATGTACCGGCGACCCAGCCTGCAGCAGCAAGTATCGTACCCTTAGGCAATGCCTGGCCGGCAGCGCCAGCATGGTTACCGGACCCGAAGCCAAGAATGAGTGCATTAGCGCCATGGAGGCAGTACAGCAGAGCCCACTGTATAACTGCAGGTGTAAAAGGGGCATGAAAAATGAGAAACGATGTCTTCGAATCTACTGGAGCATTCACCAAAGTTTCATGCATGGTATGGCACATGGTTTAAAAGTCCCTCACATTATTATGTTTAACAACTTTTATAAAGATTTACACGTATAATAAAACTAAGTTAACTGTGATTGTACGTCCCGACAGGGTTTACAATTACTGGTCATGATCTGGTCGGTTCTCCCTATGAGCCATTGAACAATAGACTTTCGGACATATTCAGGGCAGCATCCATCATCTCAGGTAAGTTTTAGAGTCGCATGTGACTTACATTAACTTTATATATACAGATGACTAACTCCCACATTTAAAATACATTACAGCGTATAAAGATGCACATTCCTATCTATCACACATTTATATTGCTGTCTTGTGAATTATTCACGTTGTGTGATGGATGTAGAGCCTCCACAGTATCCTTATTTCAGTGCAGAGCTTTTCACCGAACAAACGGATGCGACTTCCAGGTCAACTCTGTATTGTCGCTGCATCTGAATAACTGCGAAATCTAAAACAGTGGCCGTACATAAGGCAGGCGTGCGCTAATGCCGAGCTCTTTTCAGAAGAGATTGTCAGCGATACTTCCACTGATTTAATTGGAAGATTGTGCTATGCAATATAAACCACGTCTTCATGTTTGGGTGAAGATCGCGGACGGGTAGATCACTTCACTACATTTGACTATTGATGGTGACTTATAATTACCCCTTTCAAATTGACCTGATTATTAGCTTTGCAAGAAGAAAGTGAAACCTACATTTTTATTTCTTTGCTGTTGGAAGAATTTCATTGTAATAGCGTGAGCAGGAATGCTGTTATGAAAGGAAAATTCGGCGGGTCGTTTGCCTTTTTATTCCAATGTTTCTCATCTGTCTGTAGATGGCAGTCTCACGCCCTCTTAAAGGTTTTGTCTGTCACCGAAAATCTGATAGAGCCTTCACTATTATTTGCTAGATCCGTAACAAAGGTTTGGTGAGGGTCGTGTCAAATGTCTGGCTACCACAGGATGGATAGATCTCTATTGAGACGTAGAGTGGCTTCCTTCTTCCCTTTTACTTCTACCTACATTATTCATCGTTTTACTTTTGTGTCCGTCAATTTGTCATTTAGACTGTACTAAGCGTCCACAGAGTTTTCTAAACTAGTCACAGAGTCATAGATACACAGAAACAGGCTCTTCGGCCACTGATTTCGCGCCGACCGTCAACCACTCATTTAAACTAATTTTACGTTAATCATTTATTTTGTTCACATCAACTCCTCTCAGATTCTACAACTCACCTAGGCATTCACCTTTGTAGTGGCCAATTAACCTACCAACTCGCACATCTTTGAATGTGGGAGGAAACCAGAGTACGGAGGAAACCCACGCTGTTACAGGGAGAACAGGCAAACTCCACACGGATAGCACCCGAGGGCAGGATTGAACCCTGGTCTCTGGCGCTGTGAAGCAGCAGCTCGACTACCTGCGCCACCGTACAGTCATTTTTTAATGTTTCTAGATGCAACTGAAAACCTAGTCAAAATTAATTTTGAAGATATAGTTTACATTAGTCCAATGGCACTCATACCTTCTGTCCACAGTTTAGTGAATTTTTCATGTACTCCTAGACTTGCAAGATAATAAGATCTGGATCAGAAAAATAAAAAAAAATTGTCTCATTTGCTTGTGAGATGGGACATGAACTGAACTTCAGCAAAATTAAATAGGCATAGCACTGAGAAAAATATAAAGTTCCATGTAGCAATAAATAATTAAATTAAGGGAAAAACGATCAGCTGCTGGTGTGAAGCTGGAAATTGCAAGCACATACTGCTGAATTTAAAGAATAGGGTTTTAAATAAATTAATATTTTAAAACTCATTTGAGAATGGCAAAGATGTTGCAATAGTTCCACAGAACATTTTGTATTTTTGCCTTTAGGAAAAAGAATTATATGTGACCGATTTATTTTACATCATTTAATAAAAATGTGTCTGAAATGGGATAGGAACCTTAGGAAATGTGTAGCAACACAACATTGGACTGAGTTGAGACCAGCACCAGACATTCACATTTCAGTGACATGGAAACAAACTATTTTAATAGTTTGGGCAACTTTGTTTCATCATTCCAATTGATAAGGTGGTGACGTCACTTCAGATTTAGCATCATTAGTTGTTGTAAAGTTAGATTTGGCTAAAATTGGCAAAAGACTTGGAACTAATGTGATGGCTGTGTCTTCAAATACAACATGAAACTATCAGAACAGTATCAGTACATAAATATCTTGAGGAAGGTAATACGATATACTTAGAGCTATTAATTGTCTAAACAAGATAGTTCATGGATTTAAAAGTGAAACTTATGGAGTCATGAATCCTTTTAACTATCATCTGTACTTTATGCCTTGATTCCACTCATTATTAAATGTTGCATCACAGCATGATCATGCAATTAATTTTTGGTAACACATATATGATTTTAATAGCTTTTTAGGGAGAACTGTCGATTATACCAAAATAATATATTAATAATAATAGTAAAAAAAATAACTACAATATTGTGTAAGTTTAAACAGTTAACTTAAAGAAACAGCTATGATTACCTCTAGACTCATCCATTATCTCTAGAATGGATGAGTCTAGAGGTAATCAAAGTTGACTTCTGTCCTCTTTAAATCTGAGCTTGTCCAAAGCTTTGCTTTTTATATTGTAAGTTGCACAAAGTTTTGTTCATTTCATCATCACTGTGAATACCAATCTGCAATAGGATCTGCCTGGCAATGTTTCAAAATAAAATGCTCATTAGTCTGTTCAAATTCCTCAATAGAATTATTATCTCTACTTAAGTTAAAACAATCCAGTGTCATAGACAGCCCTCCCCCACTTTACCCCATTTTCACCCCTTGCCCTATCTTCCCATCTGGCCCCTGACTCTTCCTGTGATTTCTGTTCCCCAAAGTCTGGATTCTTTTGATTCTTCCATTTTCATTGGTTGACGTTACCATTCTGCATTTTCCTCACCAACCTTCTATTCTCCTTTCACATTGCTTCTAAAAACCTCATTCTGTGACCAACTTTTTAGTCACCTGTTCTAATATCCCTTTGAAGCTTAGTGCTAAATTTTGTCTGATAAAACTTTCATGAAGTGCCTTGAAGTTCTCACCCTGTTAAAGATGCTATTTAAATGCAAATTGTTGTTCTTAATTTGAATCCTTTCTATCGTGGGACTCAATGTCAGCATCAAATATTCCGAGGTGAGTTAAATTAGGCATATTGGAACACAAGTATACCCTCGAGGCCGTTTTGCCATTCAGTGAGACTATGACAGTTCTGTGATCTAATTCTAACTTGTAACTTTTTCTCCATATCTATTAATTTGGTTAACAGAAATCTACCAATTGTTTTAAACTTAACAATTGGGTTGAAGTAGAAGATCAGCCCAGACCTTGATGAATGGTGGAGTAGGCCCACTCATGTACCTCTTTCTTATGTACTTGATTGATTTACCATCAAATACTGCTTGTGGATGTGTTCCAAAAGAATTCCATACGTATCACCTTTTACAAGTTTTTCTAGCCACTCCTGAATGGGTTGTATCTAATTTTCAGACTCTTCACTTTGATATTAAATTTCCAGTGTATCCTTTATTAGACCTTCCTTTCTTTCTGTTTTGTCAGTTCCCCTTAATATTTTAAAACCTCAATAAATTTGCCCCTTAACTGTTCCAGAAATACAACACTAGTTTGTTCATCATAATTTAAACCATAGAGATAAAATGTCTCACAAGGGCTTTGTACAGATTAAGATTTTTTTTCTAATATTTCAGTCCTCTAGATTCATTAGACTTTTTAATCCTTTTCTCAACCAACCCATGACATTTGCTGCAAACGTAGACCACAAGTCTCTTAGGATCTTCATTGCTCCATTTTTATCATTTAAAAAGTACTCTGTTTTATCCCTTTTGACTCCCAATTTGCACAGAAGGAAACCTATTTGGCATAGATTCGCCCATGTGCTTGTTCATTTAATATCTTTGTGTTTTAATGCATTCATCTGCATTGTGTACAATACTGCTTCCCTTTGTATCATTGGCAAATTTGGTAACATCCTGTCAATTTGATTATCTCCCAATTATGCCGATGGATTTGTGATTGAATTGCTATTTAATCATCGAATCATAAAAAGCTATGGCACTGAAGGAAGCCAATTGACCCTTCAAGCCCATTGTGGCTAAAAATGGTTCTTAAGTTGATCTTACTTCCCAGTTTTTGGTCCTTTGCCTTCTAGTTATGGCTCTTCAAGTGCTCATGGAGATACCCTTTAAATGTGGTGAGTGTTTCTGTCCCCAGTACCCCATCAAGCAGCAAGTTCTAGATCCCTGCTACTCATTGAGTGAAAGTATTTTCCTCAATGTTCCTGTAATCCTTCTATCAAATACTTTATTCTTTCCGGTTATTGTCCTCTCTTCTAAGGGCTGAAGGTCATTTCTGTTGTCTGAGGAATAAATCCTATCTGTGACACCCGAAATCAGATTAAAATATTTCCATATCACCATAAATTATTTTTTGAATGCTGAGTTTCAACCCTATTCTAAACAATGTGCATCAGCTCCAAACCTCAGAAGATCACATCCAGCTCAGGGATTTTCATTATCCTCTAGCATGGCTAAACAAGGGTCTTTGGTACCAACACAAGATTGTGATTGTATCATGGATTGTGATTATGTAAGATCTACAAAGATAGTTGACCTTTGTGAATTATTTCACCTGTGCTGGATTTGGACTCAAAGGTGGATAGCCAGTGTCTAATCTTCATTTCATTTTCCTAAAGAGATGCATTTGTTTCTTTCCAATGGTAGCTGCATAAGAACTAAATATTATTTATTTTTAAAATGGGATCTTTGAATTGTTTTTCTGTAGATTTTTTCTACTTATTCATAACTTGTGGACATTGTGCATTAAATGCAACTGCCTTTCATCCAGTATAAATCTTGGAAGAGTGAATTGTGGCAGTATTGAAGATTAAAGAGGAGATTAAATGTGTACCAAGTAATGTATGTTTGGAGTAACCAAAAAGGCACAACAGTTTTATGGTGGCATTTGTAGTACTGAATAGCTACTGCAAGTGCAGAGAACTTGGTAGTAACAGATGCTATGAATTTGATCAAATTGTTGCAAAGTTTAAATCAAATTTCAAAGTCTATAAAAATATAAAGTTTAACTGGATGTTTAAAAAGTATGTTTCTTTTAAAAAAATATTTCTCACCATGGTAAGGAATATAATGCTGATGAAAGAAAATACTGCATCAGTATGACTCCCTCAGATCCTTATGCACAGTAAAGTTCACTGACTCTGATCCAATAACTACTTATGTTAAGAGTCCGTGCCCCTTGGTACCTAAATTGAGAATGTTAAACCTCATTTCACTTTGAACTTGTTCAAAAGGTATTATTTTCTTCCTTTTTTTTCCTGACTCAAGCTCAAAGCCTTATGTTTTGTTTGCTCTTTTGTCGATTATTCACTCAAAATTATTGATTCTCCATTTAGATATGGTATTAGTAATCCTGTAGCATTACACATGCTGTTCATGTGTGAGCCCTGCCTGTGCTTGTCAACAACTTATTTAATTGTGCTGGTGATCATAGGGGAGCATGCTTCTGTCTTTACTTGCTCACTTCCAGCAGGGATTGTTAGATGTACCCAGTAGTAAGCTGATATTCTTACTGAAATGATTCCTGTTTAACTCAATGGCATGATGCAAACAATAGCACTCCAAGTGATTCTGGTATCTTTTTCTGATTTTGTTTTTCTGATATGTGTGGCACTAATCTATTGTTGAGTTGAACTCACCTTAAAGACCACCTTAAAGGCAAAAGAACTATACATGAATCCATAAGTCACTCAGTCCACTCTCACACTTAATTTGAAATGTTTATGGCTACTTAATTTCATAATTACTCTCTTTTCAGTTTTGCGATATAGGTTCTCCCCAGGTTATGAACACCCAGTTTATGTACAGCCTGTACATATGGATGAGCATTTGGGAGACTGGCAGGATGGTTTTGCTGGCTGCTGCAGGGCTGCAGGCATCTTCTGCTGTGCGGGAACTCTGTTCGCAGCCGCATTTCTGACTTGTGAACTGTTCGGGTTACAAACAGTTCACAGGAACAGAACCCTGTTGTAACCTGGCGAGGACTGTGTACAGTGAATACGTCTCCTATGCCGTGCACCAGCAGTGGTTGAATGGCTGCATAATCTGCACTGAGGCTTCTGATGTTAATTTGGATCATCTCAAGAAAGCTCAATGACAGCTCTAATTTGTTCCTCCATCTCACTGGAATGCACCAGATATTTGTTCAGCGTTTCCCCCATAACATGTGTAATGTTCAGAAATTACACAATGGAATGTTACAGATGCACATTCTGTCCCATTTGTTCATTGTGCCATGCAGTAATGCTCCAAAATGTGCCACCATAATTATGATGAATATATCTGTGTCTGGTAATCTCATCATTGTCAGCAAGTACTGACTGTTTTACCTTCATCATTCATTGGTCTTATGGTGTGAATAATCTAATGTTTGAGGACAAAATAAAATGAGTTCTTGGAAAAACTATTTTGTGCTCTATTTTGTGTCATTTTGGGTACCATTGAAAGTGTAGCTAATGTTAAGATTGATACTGACCTACATCTAGACAATCACATATTGGTGGCTTTCCTTCAAAATGTGCAGTAAATTGAAAATTACCACCATTTCTTGGCTGATGTTCTGTATTTATTCAGATGTAGCTGTTCCAGATTAAAATGCACCCTCTCACCCCACTCCTGCATCTGTTCAGGTAAAAACATGTTGCTGAATAAATTAAGAGCTGCACATTGTGTTTGCAAGTGGCATGCCAATAATTACATTGGTCTGATTTATTCTTAAACAAGAACCAAAAGAAGGGATTTTAAATGATAAAAGATAACAATCTCAGTCTTTGACTTAGTTTTGAATGTTTTTCTTCCTTTATGCAATAAAATCCTGAAAATAAGTGGAATTAGCAATGTATTAACACCTTTATTCAATTCATGGCATAAACTTTTAAGTTGCTATGCTGTCATAAAAGGACTCAGGTGAACATGGCAGAGGTCAGTTTGCATACAGTTCTTCAAGCAATTCTGTGATATGATCTGTGAATAATTCAAATGCTCTTTTTCTAGCAAGTTATTTCACACCCATTAAATTGCTTCACCCTTATCCACCTAATTATGGAGGTGTTATAACCAAATGAACATTATTGCCCTGTGAGTGGTGTTAAAGATTATGGAAGTCTGAATGGTACATTAGCTTGTTTTAGTATTGGCATTTGGTTCCTAAATTTTATATTATTTTGCAAGTATAATCCCTAATTTATTTTCATTGAATTATAATTTTTGCCTCTGTATAGTCATTGGATTAGTTTCTGGTGACTGCATTTTTAAATGATATAAATTAGAGGTTTATACTACTAATTGAATTCAGGTCTCCAATCTGATGTCACTGTGTCACCAGCACTCCATTGATTGCCATTGTAAAATGTGGCAAGCGCACTGTTTGCTTCCATTTCTAATTGTAAAATCGGTGCTCAGATATGTCACTTTAAGATTAGATCATAAAATGTTATGATTCTTCAAAGATGAAAAAAAGTAAAGATTTGCTGTTATCTAAATAGAGATTTTCTGCTTTTACGTTCTCAGTACATAGTTGGAGAATGTGACACAACAGTTCACATCTCAGTCCATGATTTTCTGTCTATTAATTTTAATGAACAGAAAACTAAAGGATGGGAGTGCAGATTTTCCTGATATGCATTCCCACCATGGGTTGAGAATACAAAAGCAAAAGGTATCTCCTAATAGTACCTTTTGACTTCTTGTGAAGATATTCCAAACACTAGGCCAAATGGAGCTGTATTTAGTCCACCAGTCAGATGGTCCCTGCTCACACACATTTGCCTAGGCTGGATGCAGAAGGCTGACTGAAGAGCATGTCCCAGAATTATTGCAAGTGTACCTAATTCTGGGGGTGGCTGAGTATATTGGTTCTATTAGGAACCACTGGCCACAGCCAACTCAGTTCGCCCCATCACAATAATGATCAATTACAGAGACAAGGGAAACAGCAAGATACCACAACTAACACTAAGATGTACAATCATCATATCTAGATCTCTGGATTTTCTTTTGTTGGTGTTAAGGGAAGCATATTGGCCGGGAGTGCTCATTGACATTTAAATAGTCCCATGAGATCTTTAATAGCTCATGTAGAAGGTAGTACCTGAGGCACTGGATGACTCCCACGACACCTCAAGCCTGAATGCAGGAGGTAACCACAATCTTCTGATTCAGTAGTAAGAGCTGTCCTTGACCATTCAAGCGTTACTTAGTCAATCCTACATAAGTACCTTTTCCCATAGATTTTTATCAGTCTTAATGCATCTCCATTTTTTTAATATAACTCTTTATTTTCCTCTGCAGAGTTATAAGAGAACGCAGAGATTTCCTTCCAAAGATAAAGTATAGTCTGCAATATTCTGATGATTTGGTAATTTTGTTCATAGCATTCCTTACAAATAACAAACGTTGATTTCAAAATGTTATACAACTGTGCATCAGGCAGTTTTTAACCTTGAACAATCATCAGGCAGCTTTTCGAGCTGGGATTCCACATTTTGGCCTGAATTGTACTTAGCTTGGATGGCAGTTCAGATGAGAACACCAGCGAGGTCCTTCTCTCAGGTCAGTCATTCCTTACTTCTGTGTCTGCACATTGAAGCACGGAAATAAGGAATATTTTAAAGGTCAAAGGTCTGAGTATATCCTAAACCAAAGGATTCACCATTGAGTCCTGGGGCAGAGCCACATCATCCTGAGCCCAGCGGCTGAACTGACATCATATGATGCAACTAGCTCTGCTCCATTCTTTTAAATGGAGTTACTGACCAACTTTAAAAGGGTAAATTTAGCTAAGTTTTTTTTGTTACTTGACTTAGTATTCATGTTTTTGATTAATGAACATAAATGTGTCATTAAATAGTTTTATGGTTTTTACATTTTTAAATCATTCAAATCTATTTTAACTTTTTAGATGTCTCCGACCATGAGAAATATTGAGAAACAGTTGAAAAGGTCTTTGACAACATGAGCTGTCAAAAGGCCATAATGACATTCCAGGTTGGGACTTCAGGTTCAGCTGCCTGAGGGAGGCCTGGTCACCTTTCGCTGACTGCTCCACTTCTTAACATGGCTGCAGTAGAGATCAATGAAGCTACAAAAGATTAATGTAGCCGGGGGATGAAAGGGCATGAGGCTCGGGTGATACCTGAGGTGCAGGATGTGCTGAGCATGACTTGGGCCATTGAGTTACCAATCTTCATTTGATTGTCAGGACAAAACATTAAGCAGAAATGGAAAACTGGAGTGCAAAATAATCTGGGCACCTCATCTAAGAATTTTGAAAGGTGGCAATGTATGACACTCTCAAGACTAGAATCAATCGACAGACAGACAGACAGACAATGTTCTTTAGCAACAAACAAGGTGCTGGAGGAACTCAGTGGGTCAGGCAACATCTGTGGAGGAAAATGGACAGTCGGCATATCGGGTCCGGATAGTCCAGATGAAGGGTCTCAATGCAAAATGGCAACTGTCCATTTCCCTCCACAGACGCTGCCTGATCCACTGAGTTCCTCCAGCATCTTGTTTGTTGCTACAGATCCCAGCATCTGCAGTCTCTTGTGTCTCCAATCTGCTTTAGCAAATTATTTCTTACTTGCTGCAACACAGGAGGTGGCCTTTCAGCCCTCAGGGTCCATGCCACTCCCAGCAGAGCAATCCCATCAGTCACATTCCTATGCTTCTTATTTCCTTGTAGTCCTACAACTTACTCTTTCTTGCAAGCCTAACAGCTCCCCTTTGATTCTTTTGCCACTGATTTGACTAAGAGGTAATTTACTGTAGCCAGTTAACCAATCAGCACATCTTTGGGAGGTGGGAGGAAACCAAAAGACCTCACAGAAACAGTATCATCACAGGGAGAACATGCAAACTCCACACCCACAGCACCCAAGGTTAGGATTGAATCCAAGTCGCTGGGCCTGTGAGATAGCAGCACTAACTACTGTACAACTTTCCCACCGTTACACATTAGAATGTTGAAAATCTGAAATACTGAATTAAAGGAAAGGGAATTAGAACAAGATGGATAAGTGTGTTTTCACATAATCTGGAAAAAATTCAGTTTATCCTTGATCAGTGGCACTAAAGGTGCAATGTTGTATATTTGTATTCCACAAATTGATTCTATTAATTTTAATGGAATTGAATTTTAGAAGTAGAACATAAGAATATAAGAAAATAGGAACAGGAGTAGGCCACTCGGTCCTTCTACCCTGCCCTGCCATTCAGTATGATCGTGGCTGATCTGTCCACAGCCTCATCTCAGGAGGACAACATGCAGCTCCTATTGTTTTGTATGTTCCAACTGAGGACTAATTGCTGGGCCTTCAGAGTGTAAGTTAAAGACAATGCCCTTATATTAAGTGATCTGTATATATTAGCTAATTAAGTCAGAGTTCTTTATTTTTCTGCATTTCATTGAAATATAATTCATAGTCACCAGTAAGCCATCCAAGTTTGCTATTCTGGATAAATCTGAACAATTCAGACAATATTAGCCGCAGCAGCTCCCAGGGTTAAGCCACCTTGATCTCAAGGCCCTGCACATCAGGAAGGTCTACTGTGCTGTAATGGGATCAGGTGGAGTGCAACCAACGACAAGAGGTCAAAAACTCTGAAGCTAGCTAAGCCATGATCTCTGACCGAGCCAGAACTGTCAAAGATTGCTGTCTGGAAGTTCGTTGCTAGTCTACAGATATTAATGTGCTATATAGCAGAGACAGCATGTTCTAGTCTGCCTCAGAAATTCGGTTCCAGCGACTTCTTTATGCAACTAAATGTTGTTACTTTACTACATCTGGTTCCCCTCTACAAATCATTGCCTTCAGTTGCCCTATTTTGATTTGGATGCTGTGTACATTGCTGTACAACACATTTAATTTGTTTTTAATTGTTCATTTCCACAATTTTATTAGGCCATCTGTGTGTGTAGATATTAAATGTAATCTTTGTGTTAGTAAGTCTTTCTCCAAAATGGCATAATTAAAATAGAATTGACAGTGTTATTATAGAAATACGTATGTTAACAGACTTTGACAATAAGAGCACAATTAATCCGTGATATGCTTCAGTTGGTAATAAATGGAAAAAGGTATCAAGCATAATGTTGATACACAGTTGCAAATTCAGTTTCATAGAAATCTGAGGAGTTAATCAAATCAGCAAATAATAACTTACAAAGTATTTCCAACAATTTAAAAATATTTGTGACTTGTGTTATTCCAGTCATCTGAATGTAATTCTGACCATGTGTGACCAATTTGTTCAAAGAAGACAATTCAGACCAGAACTTCCATAATAGTAGCTTATTATAAAATTGCAAAGCTCTCATTCATTTATTGCACTAAATCAGAAACTGTTTGGTTGTAGACTCACAGGGTCATGCAGCACAGAAGCAGGCCCTTTGGCGACCATGTGCATGCCTACCATCAGGTAGCCAGGTATATTAATTCCATTTCCCAGCACTTGGCTTGTAGCCTTAGCAATTCAACTGCTTGTCTAACTACCTCTTAAATGTTGTGAGAGACTCTGCCTCCTCAACCATTTCTGGCAGTGTGTTCCAAACTCTAACCAACCTCTGGGTGCAAACATTTTTCCTTAGATCCCCTACAAACCTCTTACCCCTTATGTTAAGTCTATGCCCTCTAGCTTTAGATACCTGTGCAATGGGGAAGAGTTTCTTAATCTCTACTGCCCTCATAATTTTGCATATACCAGTCAGGTTCCCATTCAGCCTCCTCTGTTCCAAGGAAAACAAACGGCATTTATCCAGTGTCTCCTCATATCTAAAACATTGCATCCCAGGCAATATCTTGGTGAATCTCCTCTACACCCTCACCAATGCAATCAAGACCTTCCTATAGTGTTGGGACCAGAGCTGCACACAGTACTCCAGCTATAACCTAACCAATGTTTTATATGTACCTTAGCCTCCCTGTTCTTAGATTCTGTTCAGTGGGTAATGAAGGATAGTATTCCATATGCCTTCTTAACCATATTATTTACTTGTGCTGCCACTTTCCGGGATCGTTGGACTTGTACACCAAGATCTCTCTATTCCTTAATACTCCTTGGGCCCTACCATTCATTGTGTATGTTTTAGCCTTATTCGTCCTCCCAAAATGCATCACTTATTGGGATTAAATTCCATCGGTCATTTCTCTGCCCATTGTATCACTCATCAATATAGTCCCATAGCCTGAGACTGCTCTCCTCAATATCAACACCACCACCAATTTCCATGTCACTTACAAACTTGCTTTACAAATCATAACTCGTGTACCTGCATCCAAATTGTGAATCTACATAAACAATAAAGTTCCCAGTGCCAATCCCTGTGATCCACCATAGATCACAGTATTCCAATCACTAAAGCAACCTTCCACCTTTGCCCTCTGCCTCCTATCACCAAATTAATTTTGCATTCAATTTGCCTCTTGGATCCCATTGGCTCCAATACTTGTATCATCATCCTCAGTGGAACCTTCTAAAGAGCCTTACTGAAGTCCATATCTGCACTATCCTCATCTGTACACTTTGTTACCTCTTTGAAAAATTCAATCAAATTGGTCAGACACAATCTGCCCCAACAATGCCACGCTGACTATCTTTGATTAATCCCTGCCTTTCCAAGTGGAGATTAATCCTGTCCCTCAGAATTTGCACATGTCCCACCTTCTCCAGACACTGTCCAGTGATCCAGACCTCCCCCCATACCATCCCTTTAGCCACACTGATCCATTTGATTTATCCTCAAATTCCTATGCTTGCTAGCACACGGCACCAGGAGTAATCCAGAGATTACAACCTTAGAGGTCCTACTTGCTAAATTCATGTTGCAGGACCTCATCCTTCTTTTTACCAATATCGTTAGTAGTGATGTGAGCCATCACCACTGGCTGGTTACCACCCCTCCCTCTGCTCTCCCACTTTTAGAACGCCATGCAACCATTGTGTGACATTCTTGCCTCCGGAAACACACCATCCTGGATTCATGTCAATGCAGCATAAGTACCTGTCCATTCCTCTCAGTATTAATTTATAAAATCATTTAGCAAGGGGAACCAGTGCTTTCCCTGGAGATGGTGATTTGAAGCTGAAATATACTTTAATCACGGGAAGTTATTTGAATTGTGGATAGCAAAAATTAGTGAAAGTTATTTGATGGTTATGATGAAAGGCAGATAGTGTTTTCACTGATGATGGTGAGTACAATGAAATGATACTGTGTAAAAATTCTAATCCTTATGGTTAGGTGCAGCTAGGGAGAAAATATATTTTTACTGAACCCTTCCAGTGCAAATTTAGCAGTGCACAACTTGGCAATATTTTCACTGTCACGAAACTATTGCCTTCTGAAATCATATTAACAGCAGATGAAAATATGCCCAAAGCAAGAATAAATTTTGTTTAATAGTAAATGCTGCTACAATCCATTGAACAGGTACTTTCATTTATTTGATGGTGCTTCAAAAATCCTCACCCAGAATATTAGTTATTATTTTTCTCTTCATATAACAGATTATATTCGAGCACATAATGACCAGAAACAAGTAAAGGTTTGGACATGCATGTAATTTTAAATGAAATGCAGTTACCTTGCTGCATTTCTTCTGTGCAGTTTACTATTTTTGTGGTTTATCCAGTATTGTTTACTCAGTTTCTGATAGTGTTACATTTCTCTTTATGTGCTATTTTATGAGTATTATCGTGCTTTTTTTAACAAACAAAATATTTGAAGTCTGAGAAATACAGACGAAAGCTGATCAACCAACATCAAATTAAAGGTACCAACTTCAGGCTAAGTGTACAATGTAATATTGATTTTGTATCTGGTAATCCTTTCCTTGATGCCAGACACATCAGTTACATCAATGAAGGAGATGAAATAATAGACAATCCCAATGGCAATTATTTCAGTGAAGATGAGGGCCAGCTATTTTTATTTGCTCATTATCTAGCATATCTATTTATTTATTTATTAGTATGGTGTATTTGTTTTGTTCTTTTTAATGTCTTTGTGAATTTCAATGCACCTGTGTAGTAAATTAAAGGAAAATATTAAATAAATTGTAAAATATTTCCAGTTACAAGCCTAGAAATCCTTGAATCCCTGTTGAAGAACATGCAAAAGCAGGTGAGTGAGGCCTGTCAAATCACTTCTTTCCCCACCCATCATTACTTTAAAGTTGAGTTGAATACCTGCCAATAATGTGTACCATTCTAAACACAATATAATCAGGCCTTTTACATATGCTCACTGTTGAATTGGTTCATTGAGTAATATTCCAGTTTATGATTCTGAAGGTTGCAATTTTAAGCTCTATTCTATTAATTACATGAACTAAACAGACAGTTGACTGCTGGACTGACAGAGTGCTGCAATGTTTGAGTATAATTTTTTGGACAGGATGCTGAACTGTAGCTCTGTTTATAGAGTCACACAGCACAGAAACAGGCCAACACACTCCTGACGGCCATTTTGCACATCTACATGAATCCAATTTATCCCCATGAGGTCTGGATCCTTCTATGCCTGTCTAAATGCCTCTTAAATGTAATGAATGTATCTGATTCCACCACATCTTCTGCAGTGTGTGTTCCAGGTACAATATCAACTACTCCCTGTGTAAAAAAAAGTTCCCACTCAAATCCCCTTTAGAACTCCTTCCTCTCACCTTAAACCTATGCCCTCTTGTTTTTGATACCCCTTTCTTAGGAAAATGATTCTGACCATTTACCTTATCTATGCCTCTCATAATTTTACGTACCTCTGTCAGGTCAACCCTCAGCCTCCTTCACTCCAGGGAAAACAAGCCCAGGCTATCAAATCTTTCTCCATAACTAAAATTCTCCAATCCAGGCAACATCCTGGTGAATCTCCTTTGTACTCCCTTCGGCGCAATTACATCCTTCCTTCCTATAGTGTAGCAACTAGAACTCCATGCAGTACTCCAAGTACCAACATAACTCCCAATTCTTATATTCTATGTCCCCATGCCATATGCCTTCTTCACTACCACATCTACCTATGATGCCACTTTCAGGGAACTATGGACTTAAACTCCAATGTCTCTCTGTTAACCAACATTCTTTAGTGCCATACCATGTACTGTATATGTCTTATCTCTATTTGACTTCCCATCATGTAATTGTTAGGATCAAATTCCATCTGCCGGTGCTCTGCACAACTTTCCATCTGATCTATATCCAGCTGTAGCCTTGGACAACTTTCCTTACACCACAATCTGCAACATCACCAATTTTTGTGTCCCTAACAGACTTAATAGTTGTATCTCCTACATCCTTAAAAATGTGTGCAAGGAAGAGATCAGGGATGTTGAATATGAGGTGACAGCTCATAATGAACCAAGTGTTCTCCCAGTGTTTTTAAAAACATTTTTTCTCTACCATAAACAGATTATGAGACAGTGCTATTACCATAGGTGGAATGTGTCATTCCAGGTAGACATTGGATGGCAATAAGCTTATACGTGTTGAGCATAGAGTCCTAAAATGTCACTATTTATTTACTTCTTACAAGCTTTAGGAATTTTCAGAGCTTCTGTTTTGCAGGCACATTGTCCCTCTCGATCAGGTTTATTAAGGAGACAAATGTAGCCATGTTATTTACTTAAGACCTACAACCCTGATTTAGTGATAATCAGGTTGACCTGTGGTAATTTTTACACCTCCAGTTCACTCTAGCCTTGAGAGCGCTGCAGTTGTTATCCAGAGTTATCAATCAAGTAGCTCATTATGATTAACAATTTCTCCCTTCCCACTAAACAGCAAAAAAAGACCTTCCCAATTTTAGAGCAAGATCTCCTATATATAAACAGAAATAAATGGAATAATTTGGCTAATTGAGCTTCTAATCATGTAACTGGACTATCATCCTTGAATCACACCAATCAATATGCATTTCCATACATTTGCCACAATGCTTGTATTTTAAATTAATCCCCCATACTGGGTTTTCATGAAGGCAAAAACAGATTTCTTGAAGCTCAGAGCTACTTCCTTTGGATCTGGCTTATGATGCATATGCAGAATAAAGCAGACTGCAAGATCATTAAGAAGCTAAACTAAGACACTAAAACAGCATTCAATATCTTTGTATATCATTAGACAACCTAGGCATCCTTGCTGTCTGTGGTATTACACAGAACTTTGTGGTACTAAGGAAATTATTACTAAGGAACCCGAAGTCAAGGAGATCAACATAAGCATACCAATTGAGAAAATGTTGCTCTTAACACACAGGTATCCCAGGAAGCTAAATATCCTTTGCAGAATCATGTTGTCTGAGTTGATCCTCCGATAGAATATGCCACAATCATATCCAACTTAATTCTGGGTTTGTTTCTGAACAAACTCAGAATTTAGTAAACCAAAATATTGATTTATTTTATGTGCAAGAAATGCGTGTAACTATTTTTCTGGTGCTACCCACAGGATTGGTATCTTGTGCATGACTTTAGTGCTTAAGTAAATGTAGCTTTTAACTGGGACAAAGAGACTGAGAAGTTGGAGAGTAAGCATTGCATCAGTTTCTTTTTAATCTGTAATTCAGTGCTCTTCTATATTTAGTGAGCACATGTCTCTTTATTACAATTCAATTACAATGATTGGTGCCCTGAATTTTGCTTTTTTTTTCCCAACAAACAAGATGCTGGAGGAACTTCATAGGCACTGGGTACAAGGCCTCTTAAAAGACCTTCATATCCTTATAGTAAATTTGGAAGATTCAAAAATGAATATTATATGATTGAGTTGTAATAAGGCGAAGGAATACCAGAAAGACCTGCAGGCTCAAGATTATCCTGCAACCCTTGGAGAATAATTAACTTTCATTTCCTTAGATGGGCAAGGTCTCAGCACCCTGAAGGTGATAGTGAATTTCGTCATTGATGTCTCCCTTCATTGAAAGGTGGCTGTCAGGATGTGGCGTCCATATTTTCCAGGGTCTCACTGCGGGCCTTTGTTGTTGCAGTATTGCACAGCAGGGGCAGGTTGGCAGAGGACCCTTGTAGATATTACGTGAAAGGCCCATCATCTCGTAGGCTTTAAGAAAGGAGCTGATGATGACTTATAGGTCAACACCCATACACGCACATACACAAGGGGCATCTGCATACAGCTGTTCTGTTTCTGAAATGATGTTGGATCTGGAAGAGAGGTCTTGTAGGTGGAACAGTTTCCCATTAGTCCTGTAGAATGACTTCACTCCAGTCAGAAGCTTATTGGAAGTGAGTACAGCACTGCAACAAGTAAGATTGGAAGTAGTGTTAGGAAGCTGACACAGCCTTGATTGAGACTATTCTGTGCTGAGGGAGGGCGTGTGGACCTATTCATTAAGATCACAGTTTGCATGTTATCATGAAGCAAACACAAGATGGAGATAAATTGCTGTGAACAGCCAAATGCTAGAAGGGTGCTCAACAGGCCCTCTCTATTCGATGGGAATATTTATTTTTGAGCACTCTGTGTTAGTCCATTCTCTTCCTCGGCTGCATGGTTAGTGAGTCTCTGGATCCCTTAATTGATCATAATATCCTGAACAGATGACCTTAGATGACTTGCTTTCACTCTGGTTTTGTAGGTTCTGAAGGCCTAATGAGGTCAATGTAGGAACCGCAGAGTCTTCCAGAGGTGAGGCCAGAGGTGGCTGAAGGGGTGGTCAGGTGGGGAGTTTGTGAAGTACTGTCCTCTTGCAGCTGACTCATGGATTCTGTGTGCTGCCCATGTATGGGCTTGGGGCGGGGCTCCTCTACTAACCCCAATGCTCCTTCTCCATTTTGAGCTCCACTCCAGAAGTTCCCAGGAGTCAGTGGGGATGTTGCACTTCTTCAAGGAAGCTATAATAATTTTTCATATGGTGATCTCTTTTACATTGAGGAAGATCAATCATGGATTGGGTGACTGCTTTGTAGAAAACCTCCTTGTAGATTCTAACAGTCATACAGAGCTTCTGGTGACATCATTTGAATACTTCATCCCACTCTTACTCTGTCCTCTACAGTTCCAGTAAAGCTCAATATAAACTCAAAGCACATCACCTCATATTTCATTTAGGCACTTGGCAACTTTTCAGCCTCAACAATGAATTTAACAAATTCAGATTATAACCATTATCCCATCTATCTTGTACAGCAGCTGCTGGTAACAATTCTCATATACTCGTCTACTGGATTCTTGTTTTGTTTCCTTTCTTGACTCATTAACATCCCCTTTTGACTTGCACCTTAGTCTTATCGATCCCACTCTTTTCCAGATCTTTACTTTTGTTCTTTTCTCCCCTGCCATTCTTTCCCTGCCCTTCTACTTGCATAAAACCATTTACATTTCAAACCTTTTTCAGCCATGATTTAAGTTTATCAAGCTTAAATGTTAAATTTGTTTCACTGTTCCTTGACGTTGCCTGATCGGCTGTGTATTTCCAGTATTTTCCACTTTTAGTTCAAGTATCACCATTAATTTGGCTTTGTGGTTGACTGGTCATATGCACACTGTGGTTAATCTGGATATTGCCTGCCACACATGTTACACAGCTGTCCTTTGGAGATGATGCGTACAATGTCAATCAGAACACCTCCCCTTACACTTTACTCCACATTCTCAGAATGGTCATTTCACCAGTGATAAGGTGGGGACAGAAGTGTACCCCATGTTAAGCTGCTGACTCCACCTCATTTATCAGTTCTTCCCATGTGCATACTTTACAAAGTATGAAATGTGCTGCAACCATTTTTGAACCTCGGAAAAAGACAACAATGTTTATGCCTCTGAAGCCAATTACCTTTCAATAGGTCTTACCAGTCTGTGTTGAATAGCAGTCCCTTGGTATTACATGCTCTATATTGAAAAAGTATCTGTACAATCTCACTCTTCCCTGCCTCCTTCTCCACTATCATCTCACCATCTGTCTCCTCCAAATACTCACTGTACAATGTTTTAGAACACATGAAAAGCATATGATGAAAATTAGCTGACCTTACTCATGTGGTAAGTTCCCAGTTTGCTTTTGGATCAATACCTGGGTATCTTAACCAATGCCAATTAAGTGTGGCAGGAGAGAGACATAATACTATGAAGCTTGGCTGTGTTCCACAGATTTAATGCATGAAGCCCCTTTAAGTATAACAACTGATTAGCCTTGGTGATTCAGCATTCAAATAACTAGAAGATCTTATGAGTACATTAAATGGGACACCAATAAAAGAATTACATTTTTATGATACACATATTTTAAAAAATGGGATCTTAGTTCATGTATGTGACCTTTATACAAAGGACCAGATTCCCGTCATCTACCTGTGACCTGGATTTATGCCTTATTCTTATTAAAGGCATCTTCCCTACCTTTACCATATCCAGTGAGCTCCAGCACAGTAAAAATGAACCAGTCATCAAAACTGTGAGAACCTCAGGTTTATTGCAAAACAAAATTCCTCACCCCATGACACTGGCATGAATACATTTCATCTCAACATATCTTCAAACAATCCACCATGCAAATGAGAAGAGATGATATATGCAAACCTTAAATACTAGCAGTATAAGTATAGGCAGCAGAAGAAGGATGTTGTTCATCCCCTAATTTGTGCATGGTCAGATTAACCTTCATATAAGATGTTAAATTGCTTTCGTAGGTGGATGCAAAAGATACTGTGATACTTTTTCAAAGAAGATCATGGGAGTTGTCTATCCTGCGTCCTAGCCTATATTTATCCTTCAACCAATACTTCAATACAGATTACTTGGTCATTATCATGATGTTGTTTTTTTGGGAGCTTGCTCTGCAGAAATGATTGTAATGTTTTCTATATTACAGCAAGCTTACAAATTAAATGTACATCGCTGGTTGTAAAAGATATAATGTTACTCTTTCTTCAGGTTCTGCTGAGATTGTCTGAGGGACTACATAAATACAAGCCTTTCTTCTTTAAACACCAGTTGCTTAATGTACAATGAAACGATCTCTGCAACCTAATAACAGACTCACACATTTTAAGTAGCAAAAAAACAAACTGCTGGAGTATTTTAAATACTTTTTGAAGGCAGCAGTACATCAATAATTCATCTTTTTGTGTGGTTGCTAAAGTGAATATCTGAAGTTCTTTGAATGCTGCTACAGAGGATCTAGGTGATATAATGGATTTGAGCTCTGACCTTTCACCTCTTGAATGTGAATTTGAAACCTTCCCAGACAGATGTATTGACAGCCTCATTTTCCCGATGGCATTAATGGGCCCCAAGTGGAATTAGCTGGTTTTATACAGTTGCCAGCCATTCATCACCTGCACTTGAAAGAGAATGGAGGAAACGTTTGGGGAATTAGGAAAACAAATTTAGTAAAAGGGCCATATTGCATTGAGGTAGATTTAGGGTGCTTTGGGGGGGGGGGGGGGGGGGGGGAGGGGTCTAGATTTTTGCAATTATGTAACCAAGGATTATTATTGATGGTAGGTTTAGCAATTTCCATTAAGCAGGGACAGTTGTAAATTTGCCTGTGTTCTTCAATACTGCTATAAGACTGAAATGGCAGCAAGCTCTACCATTATACCTCTTGCTATTAGTAAAAGAGAGAAAAAAAATATAATTTGCAGGTTGCACTAGTCCTGCCACAGTCATCAAATTCATCACATCCTTGGGCAGAGTTAGGTTAGATGTTGGAAAATATTTCACTCTAATTCATCACCTTCAATACAAATTGCAAGAACATACAGTTTCTATAAATTCCCCGCAGTCCTTCTAAAAGACTTTGACAAATTTCAAATACTGGAGGACATTTTCATTTACAGAGGGTAAATCGTGTATTAGATAGAATTAGAAAGATTTAGAGGTTATCTTAGTCACCAGGAGTTTTGGTTAATTGCCTTTGGGAATTGAAGGGAATTTTTTTTGCCTATATTCGTTCAGTTCCTTTCTCCTAGCTTGTTGTCTCTTCCAGGCATCTTTTTGACAGGCAAGGTTGGAAGTTTGCACCTTGATGTTTTACTGGAACAAGCTTGACATATTGGATATCAGTTCTGTCTTGCTTTTCATACCGTATGCATAGCTTTGATTAATTCCCTCAAATTAAAGTGGCAGTGCAAGAAAAAGAGTATGGTGAGCTAACTACATTATCCAATGCTCACAGTTGTACTCAGTGTATGCAATGCTGCCAGTAAAACAACTTTATATTGCATGTTAACTGCAGTGATTACTATGCGTAGCCATGACTAACTGCAGTGTTCATTGACTGCATGTAATAGCAAGGGGTCCTGAATCACAGCTTGCTAAAGTTAGTTTGTATCTCTTAAAGGGGAGATGCACAGCGGCTGTGGCCATTTACAAACTAAAGCTGATAATTGTCTGAAAAGCAAAATAAGACTTGCTGGAAAAACCACCTTAACTACCCTGTCTACCTGTGACTCCACTTACAATGAACCATATACAGTACTTCTACTCCAAGGTCCCTCTGTTCTATTTCTTGCTGGAAATCTGAAATAGAACAGAAAATGCTGGAGACACTCAGCAGATCAAGCAGCCTCTGTGAAAAATGAGAGCTAACACTTCAGGTCCACACCTTTCATCAGAACTTTGTAAACTCATTTGAACATCAGTCAATGCATCCTTGAATGCCATATTCCTACCAATAGTAGCAGCAGCTGAATAAGTGGGCCGAGGAATGGCAAATGGAGTTTAATTCGGATAAGTGCAAAGTGTTGCATTTTGGACAGTCAAATCCAGGCAGGACCTACACGGTGAACGGCAGGGCCCTGGGGAGTGCTGTAGAACAGAGGGACCTTGGAGTACAAGTATATGGTTCACTGAAAGTGGAGTCACAGGTAGACAGGGTGGTGAAGCTGGTTTTTGGCACGCTGGCCTTCATAACTCGGCACTGAGTATAAAAGTTGAGAGGACATGGTGCAGTTGCACAGGATGCTGGTGAGGCTGCACTTGGTGTATTATGTTCAGTTTTGATCGTCCTTCTATAGGAAAGATTTTATTAAACTGGAAGAAGTGCAGAAAAGATTTACAAGGATATTGCCAGGACTTCAGGGACTGAGTTATAGGGAAAGGTTGGACAAGCTAGGACTTTATTCCTTAGAGCATAGGAGACTGAGAGGTGATCTTATAGAGGTGTATAAAATCATGAGGGGCATAGATAGGGTGAATACACTCAGCCTTTTTCCCAGAGTTGGGGTATCAAAAACTAGAGGGCATAGGTTTAAGGTGAGAGGGGAAAGATTTAAAAGGAACATGAGGGGCAATTTTTTTTACACAAAGGGTGGTATCCATACAGAATAAGCTGCCAGAGGAGATGGTTGAGGCAGGTACGATAAGAACTTTTAAAAGACAGTTGGACTAGTACATGGATTGGAAAGGGTTAGAAGGTTATATGCCAAATGCTGGCAAATGGGACTAGCTTGGATGGGGTATCCTCGTTGGCATGGACCAGTTGGGATGAAGTGCCTGTTTATGTGCTGTATGACTCTATGATTCTATGATCAATCTCAGTCACTGCTGAATTCGCCATCCATCCCCATCCCTCACCTCCAAAATCTCTAACAATCAAGACTCATACCTATTATTCATATCCTTCACATACAACTGCTGCAAGCCTCACACCCACATGATTAAATAGCTGGTTGGTACACACTGCCAACTATTCAGTCATCCAAACACGTTGCAGAACACTCACTGGTATTCTTCCCCTTCTTGCAAGAGAAGGTAGTACACAGTAGAAGCAACAGGAGTCATGAGACAGGCATGTCTTCTTGTCATAATCTCCATTTAGAACATGGTGCTAGCTCCTGAGTCCAAGAATAAAATCAGTGAACTTCTTTCATCCCACTGCGTCTTGTTCCATACCATCTTTTGATTTAGATGGTGCAAGTGTGCACCTCTTATCTTTCTCAACACCCACTCCATCCAGCCACCGCTACAACTTTATCATGCTATCTTTTCCTATTCAGAATCCTAAGAAATGCAACCTGAAGGAATTGATGAAGGCATATTACCATCACTTGCTGTTATCTTCACACTCTCAGTCACCAGCTCAGATACCGATAATGATACACATTTTAGAGGATAGATTAGAGCTGGAACCTGCATATGATGAAGCACTAATCACATCAAAGTCAAAGTCGAATTTATTGTCATATCAACAAGTTCATGTATGTACAGGTGCAATGAAAAACTTGCAGCAGCATTACAGGCACATAGCATCATATACACAGTATTCACAAGAAAAACATAAATTAAACAATTTTTACAAGAAAGAACACAATTAGAACAAAAAAAGTCCATTTTAGTGCAAAGTGGCCTTTTGTCAGAGAAACATATAAGGGGAGCTCAGCTATCAGCCAGGCAAGTTCACACACATGTTCTGTTACTGAAGAGGATTCACAAGAGGATTTTGATTGACCGTCCTGCAGAAGATCTGTGGGTATCGCTAAGAATATTGTTGGTGTATTGGGTAACCTGCCAGGAAGTCTGCATTCACTATCAAGGAGCAAGTTGAAGTCCGACAACCGCCTGGTACAGAGCATGGAGCATATCCTTTCCAGGGTGGAAGTTTTAGGCAATTTATTTTATGCACTTCTGAGTCCAAGCATGTTGAAGCCTCCAGTGGTTATTGACACAACAGCATTATAACAATCTGGGTGCTACAGGGGAACTGAGACTGCTTCACGACAGTCAAGTCTACTGCCATGCAAGCTGAGACTGCTGCCATCATTGTTAATGATTAGTGCCCACAGGAGCTTGCAGTATGTAAGACAAGATAAGATATCTTTATTAGTCATATGTACATTGAAACACACAGTGAAATGCATTTTTTGCGTAGAGTGTTCTGGGGGCATCCCGCAAGTGTCGCCACGCTTCTGGTGCCAACATAGCATGCCCACAACTTCCTAACCCATACGTCTTTGGAATTTGGGAGGAAACTGGAGCACCTGGAGGAAACCCACGCAGACACGGGGAGAGCGTACAAACTCCTTACAGTCAGCAGCCGGAATTGAATCTGGATCGCCGGTGCTGTAATAGCGTTACGCTAACCAGTACATTACTGTGCTGTCACACCATTCCAGCAATTTGTCCACCATTAGGTTGCTACAATTGCTGAAGCATCACCTTGTGGATTTGGGTCCACGTACACAATCCTCCTATCCTCTGCTAGCATCCTTGCTATTGCCTGATCCCCGCACAGTCCTACCCATGCTGAGATTGCACAGTCAGCAGCAAGGTCTTCAAGGCCCAGCACAGCTCCAGATCATCCTTCAGACTCCTCAAGTGAAAGTCAGTGAACTTCCATCAGCCATAATGGTGGAAAGGGTGATGGAAGCTGATTCAACAGTAATTTTCAAAGGGGAATAAATACATGAAGGAGAAACATTTGTCGATCTCTGGAGAATAAACAGGGGAGTAGGACCAATTTGAGATCTGATTGGAAAAACCAGCATACACCAGCGTAGACCCTGTGATCTTCTCTGCTGTATCACTGTATGATTTTCATCAGTACTTATAAGGTGTCAGAAACAGGGCCTGAAGAATGTAGGCAGCAGAGTAGCTCCTATGCATTTTATCCCTTCAACAAAGTGGACTTTTACCCCCAGTAAGGGAAACTAATAGTCCAGAGAATGTTGGTTCAATTTTCACTGATTTAGGAATTCAAATTAAAAAGAAAGCAATTGCAAAATTTGGAAGTAAATATTGAGCATGTGCAATTTGTGCAAATTTCTCCTTTTGCTGATACCCCGTGATCCTTATTCTTGGGGCCAGCATTGAGCAGAAGCTGAACAGGATTAGCCAAATAAATCCTATGGTTACTAAAACAGGTCAGGGCTCAGTGTGCTGTGGCATATAACTCATTTCTTAATTCCCTAAAGCTTTCTACCTAACCTCAAGCCAGGAGTGTTATGAAATGCTTTTCATTTGCCTGGATGGTGTTGCTCTGATAATACTTAATAGCCTACACATTATCCAAGACAAAGCTGCCCATTCATTGCATTAGATATTCAATGGCTTAAACATTCCTTCCCTGCAATGTCATCAATTATTGGCTTAGTAAACGCTAGCTGCTGGATGCATTACAGCAACTTACCAAATATTCTCTGGCAGTACTTCCCAAAACATGATGCCACTACTTAAAAGGGCAAGTGATACAGGTGTATGTAGTCATTCCAGGACCCCTCCAAGTGACATGTGATGCTGACTTAAAGCTGCTTTATTGCCCTTTATTCATTACTGTGTCACAGTTTTGGAAATTTCTGCTTGTTTTTGATATGAGACCATCTTCACTATATGTATTTGAAGTGGTTCCAAGAAAATACTCAGTTCCTTCTTAAAATGGGCAATTAAAGATAGGCATTAAACACAGTGTCCATATCCTGAAAATGAACACTGCTTTAACAATGTCCAGTTTTCTGAACAACACCATAAAGGATACAGTGGCCTCATGGACACGGTTGCATCTGACTAACCAGTGATCATTCTTTTATCAACTTTTCAACCAGACACGAAAGTGACTTTAATTTCTTACAGATATGGTCGTATCAGTAACATTGCTGATTCAACCCATTTGTACTGAATTATTGAACCACAGAAACAGGCCCTTTCAGCCCACCTCGTCCATGCCAACCATGATGCCTATCTATGCTAATCCCATTTGCCTGCATTAGGCTCATATTCCTCTACACCTTTCCTATCCAAGTACCTGTCCAAATGCCTTTTAAGCATTTTAATTGTATCTGCCTCCACTACCTCCTCTGACAGCTCTTTCCAGATATTCACAACTCTTTGCGCGAACAACTTACCCCTCAGATCTCCTTTAAATTTCTCCCCTCTCCCCTGGCCTAGGAGTAGACTTCCCTGCCCTGGTCACCTATACTGGTCTACTTTAACCTGTCTCCAACATGCTACAACGAGCAAACTCCTCATATCTCCCTTTTCTACAAATCATTCTAAGTGTTAACAAATTTAATAACAAGTAGTACTATATATGGATTGGTTGAACATTCAGAGATTGCAGGCCCCTTGCAGAATGATATGTGCAGAGAACTGAATCTGTCTTCTATGTCACTGCTTTGTTTCACTGGAGTCAACATCCTACTGTTTAATCAATGTCTTCCAACAGTCCCATACAGAGTATTGATTTAAGAATCTGAAGAAAGAGATTTGCTGACATCTTGAGAATATGCGTTTAACATTGTATCATTGCTACTCCTGTGGGGCTGGGTCTATGGATCCATTGAATTACTGGACAGCTGTGGAAGACAAATGAATCCTTGAATTCCTCTATCTGCTTGGCTTACTAATGTGTCCATGGTATATACCTGTCTCCAAAGTGAGACCTGCAAGAACCTACACCAAAGATTAGTGGATATGGACTAAATGTTGCGAGGACTCAGGTGTAGCATTCTTGGAGGGAACCCTCTGTCTCTTTGCTGGATTCTCCTGATCTTAATTCTACCTCTCTCGATTATTCCGTCATTGTCACTTTAGCATTTTGTTTCTGCACTACTGCAGGTTACATTGCCATCTTTGCACCATTCTGCTGTTTTGTGCTCTTTGTTGTACTTATTATTACCATGTATACTGTTTACTCCCTGAGCTTCATGCGAGCAAGATATTTCATTTCACCTGGTGTATATGGCCAATCTGAATCTGAGATGACAATAAGTGGCTATAGTCCAAATCATAAAGCTGCAACTTCCTTGAATTCCCCTCAGATGGAAAGCTTGCTTGAGAAAAATATAGAAAGACACAAAAGCTGGTTTCATGGAAAGGCCACTTAAGAACTTATCTCTATCTTCCTCAGCAGAACTACGTGAGAACTTTGCACTCCATTGAGTTGTCTCTTGGGATTACCCTGCCTCATAAACTGTCCACTTGCATTGGGTGCTTCGCCCGCAGGCAGTCCTCTCTGATTCACTATCTAACCTACACAAAGTACCAATGTCAGTGCTGGTAGCTGGGATAAATGGAGGAGCTTCTTCACAATGTCTTCTACAGAGAGTTGTTGCTACTGTAAAAGACATAAAAGAAAGAAATGGCACTGAGTGGCTAGATATTAAGAGATAATAGGCTACAAAATTGAACCTGAAAATATGAAACTTACTGAATGAGTGCTGCAATGAGCAATGTATGAACAATATCCAGATGCCTTGCTCATATAAGGCACCGGCTTGTCCATCTTATGGGTTTGCTTTGTGAATGATGTCCAGCACCTTCTGTTCCTCTGAAGGGCATAGATTA
Organism: Pristis pectinata; assembly: GCF_009764475.1. Lineage (NCBI taxonomy): Eukaryota > Metazoa > Chordata > Chondrichthyes > Rhinopristiformes > Pristidae > Pristis > Pristis pectinata. The sequence continues at coordinate 14,258,607 of NC_067416.1, forward strand.
GATAGTTCCCTGCTTCAATTGTGAATCTCTCTGGCATGATTTGATATTTTATCTTACATAAATACAGCATGAGAATTATTGATTGTGAATTCATTTGACTTTGAAGACACCTTCTTAAATTTTATCTAAAATGAAATACAATCACTTTGCTCCAGATTCCAACATCTGCAGAATTTCTTGTGCCTCTAAAATCATTTTGCAATTGACTTACAAATGTTAGCGAATTTTGTAGTATTTGAAAGATGGCATAGAGAAAACTAAAATTCTAATGATGATTAAACAAAGTCCATATTTGCTATGTGTTTGCTTCTCATTGGTTATCCATAAATATGCCCAGAATTATTTTCTTTCTAAAAGGTGTGATGTCCCAGAAAAAGGCACAATATAAAAAGCTACAAAAATGTTAAAAAAAAACAAAACATAAAGTGAAGTCTATCAAATATATGTTTTCTGTATTGCTTTCCATATGTAGAGAGCCATTGAATGACAATTGCACACCAAAATTATAACTCAGCAATTACCTTTCTGCATTTACCCTATGTTACCAACACTGAATGCTCCCTGACTTCCCATCATCTCTCTCTCTCTCAGTGAGAATGGAGCAGGTTTGGATTTCAATATAGAATAGTGTTAGAAGGCATAGCTATTAGATGCCATCTGACTTTGAAGGCACCTACTTAAATTTGATCCATGAGAAATCATTTTGCAGTTGGCTTAGAAATGTTGGGGATTTTGTAGTATATATAGTGATAAACCCTCTTTTTGGTATACTGTTAATGCATGAAGACTTTTGAACTGATCTACCTTTGAAGGTATTGGATTAGCCCTGCCAAGAAAAAATACTGATTAATTATCTGATATGTTGAATGTTCACCAATGTGAAGTAGGAACCAACAAAATATTCTACATTAAAATTTAAGTTTTGTAGCGGTTGCTACTGTGAAATAAAACAAGACGCTAGTCGAAGGATTGTCAAACAAGAACTGGTTTATTTTCCCGCCTTGCACGGGCCTTTTAAGGGAGACTGTTCCCGCCCAATGCAACCGGCAATGACGTAAGTACTACGTCATCAAGTCCTTCCCGCGCGCGGGTTCTCCCCGTCGCTGGGGAAAGACGAGGCCCGCCACCATCTTGGGCCTCGTCGCTCCGACACCACGCGACCGGACTGCCGAGCCGGTTCACCTCACCGGACGGTGAGTCGCTACACAACCCCCCCCAGAACCGGCAATACAGTCCCCAAGGTCCGCAGGCTGTGCCAGCCGTCGCTTAGGGGGTCGGCCTCTGCGTCGCGGCGTTGAAACCTCGACCGGTTGTTGCAGATCTAAATGGGCCGGTTTGAGGCGGTCCATCATGAAAACCTGTTCCCTGTGCCCAACGTCCAAAATAAAGGTGGATCCATTATTCCGGATGACTCGGAACGGTCCCTCATATGGTCGTTGCAACGGCGCCCAAGGTGTGCCCCTGTGAATGAAAACAAACTTACAGTCTCATAGTTCTTTGGGCTGGCAGGATGGGGCTTGACCGTGCCGCGAGGTGGGAATCGGGGCCAAGTTGCCGAGCTTTTCGCGCGGTCTTTGTAGGACTGCTGGGGGTTGTTCCCCTTGGTCTCGAAGGGCAGGTATGAAATCCCCGGGACAACTGGGGCGCCCCGTACACAAGCTCAGCTGACGAAGCGCGGAGGTCTTCTTCGGGGGCAATGCGTATGCCGAGCAGGACCCAAGGCAGCTCGTCAACCCAGTTAGGACCCTTCAGGCGGGCCATCAAGGCTGATTTCAGATGGCGGTAAAAACATTCCACCAACCCGTTTAATTGAGGATGGTAGGCTGTGGTGGTGTGCAGCTGCGTCCCTAGCAGGTTCGCTAATGCAGACCAGAGACTGGAAGTGAATTGGGTGCCTCTGTCTGAAGTGATGTGGGCCGGAACACCAAAACGTGAGACCCAAGTTGTGAGCAGCGCCCGGGCGCAGGAATCAGTCGTGATGTCAGTCAGGGGAGTTGCCTCTGGCCACCTCATGAACCGGTCCATGATGGTAAGGAGGTACCGGGCTCCTCTTGAAACCGGCAGAGGGCCCACGAGGTCAACGTGTATGTGGTCGAACCTCCTATGGGTAGGCTCGAACTGCTGTGGCGGGACTTTGGTGTGTCGTTGGATTTTCGATGTCTGGCAGTGCGGACAGGTCCAGGCCCACTCACTGACCTGTTTGCGCAGGCCATGCCAGACAAACTTGCTGGCGACCAGTCGGACAGTTGATGGTGTGCTAACCCATGTACCAAGCCCAAAACGCGTCTCCGCCAGACTGCAGGGAATATAGGGCGGGGCTGACCTGTCGCGATGTCGCAAAGTAGGGTCTGCTGACCTGGACCAACCAAGAAATCTTGGAGCTGCAGGCCCGAGACTGCGGTTCTGTAGCTGGGCAGCTCGTCGTCGGCTTGCTGTGCGTCAGCTAGGGCCGTGTAGTCGACACCCAAGGACAGGTTGTGGATGGTTGGTCTGGAAAGTGCATCAGCAATGACATTATCCTTTCTGGAGACATGTTGGATATCTGTTGTGAATTTGGAAATGTAGGATAAATGTCTCTGCTGACGAGCTGACCAGGGATCGGAGACTTTGGAGAAGACAAAGGACAAAGGCTTATGATCGGTGAAAGCGGTGAAAGGCCTGCCTTCTAGAAAGTACCGAAAATGCCGGACCGCCAGATACAGCGCTAGAAGTTCCCGAATCAAAAGCGCTGTATTTCAGTTCAGGTGGTCTAAGGTGCTTGCTGACAAATGCCAAGGGTTGCCAACGGCCTTCGATTAGCTGTTCCAGTACCCCACCCACTGCCTTGTTGGACACATCCACCGTGAGGGCGGTCGGGACGTCTGTCTTAGGGTGTACAAGCATCGTGGCATCTGCCAGGGCATCTTTGGCCTTAACGAAAGCAGCCGCAGCCTCGTCATTCCAGGTGATGTCCTTGCCCTTACCAGCCATCAGCAAGAACAGAGGGCGCATGATACGAGCTGCTGCAGGGATGAAGTTGACCATCCCAAGGAATTCCTGTAGGCCTTCGACTGTGTCGGGGTGGGCAAAATGGCAGATTGCGTCTACCTTGGCGGGTAGGGGTGTTGCCCCGTCACTGGTGATTTTGTGGCCGAGGAAATCAATAGAGTCAAGCCCAAATTGGCACTTGGACGGGTTGATCGTGAGGCCGAAATCACGGAGACGGGAATACAGCTGGCGGAGGTGGGAAAGGTGTTCTTGGTGGTTACGGCTGGCGATCAGTATGTCATCTAAGTAAATGAACACGAAGTCCAGGTCTCAGCCTACCGCGTCCGTCAGCTGCTGGAAGGTCTGCGCGGCGTTCTTAAGGCCGAACGGCATTCGAAGGAATTTGAACAGGCCAAATGGGGTGATAATCGCAGTTTTGGGCATGTCATCCGGATGGACCGGGATTTGGTGGTATCCCCGAACGAGGTCCACTTTGGAAAAGATGCGGGCCCCGTGTAAGTTCGCTGCGAAGTCCTGGATGTGGGGGATGGGATAGCGGTCCGGGGTGGTGGCATCATTCAGCCTGCAGTAGTCACCGCAGGGCCTCCACCCTCCGGTGGCTTTGGGGACCATGTGCAGGGGGGAAGCCCAGGGGCTGTCTGACCTGTGAACAATCCCCAGCTCCTCCATGTGACGGAACTCTTCCTTTGCCAGGCGGAGCTTGTCTGGAGGTAACCGTCGTGCTCGGGCATGAAGGGGTGGCCCTGTAGTAATGATGTGGTGTCGTACCCTGTGTTTGGGCCTGGAATTTGTAAACCGAGGTGCCAAAATCGATAGGAATTTGGCTAGGAGGTTGGTGAAATCGTCGCCAGAAAGGGAAATGGAGTCCAGGCGCGGGGCTGGTAGGCTGATTTCTCCCAGGGGATAGGTCTGGAAAGTGCTAGATTGGACTAACCGCTTCCCTTGCAGGTCAACTAACAGGTCGTGGGCCCGAAGGAAATCGACTCCTAGGAGCGGTCGGGCGACGGTGGCAAGGGTAAAGGTCCAGGTAAAACGGCTGCCACCGAATTGTAATTGAAGTGTACGGGTACCGGAAGACCGTATCGTTGTACCATTGGCGGCATTGAGTACAGGACCTGGTGGCCTGTTACGAGTGTCGCGGCCAGTCGGGGGCAAAATACTGACCTCTGCTCCAGTATCAACGAGGAAACGCCATCCAGATTTCTTGTCCTAAATGAATAGGAGGCTCTGTCGGCAGCCAGCCACCGTAGCCGTCAGCGGCGGCTGGCCCTGGCGTTTCCCTGAAACTTGCAGAGTGGGTGGCATTGACGGGCCTCCATGCCCCACCCCTGATGGTAGAAACACAGCTGGTCACCCGTGTTGTCGTCTGTGTTCCTGGGGTGTGGCTGCTCGGTTGCTGGGACTGGGCGAGGCGGGCGTTGGGCTCGCGGCCTGGTGATTTGGCCAACGGACGAACCACTCTCGCATTTGGCCTTCCACAGGACATCTGCCTGGGCGGCTACCTCACAGGGGTTGCTGAAGTCGGCATCAGCTAACAACAGGTGGATGTCATCAGGGAGCTGTTCGAGGAAGGCCTGTTCGAACATCAGGCATGGCTTGTGTCCCTTGGCCAATGCCAGCATCTCATTCATTAGGGCGGATGGGGATCTGTCCCCCAGGCCATCCAGATGAAGCAGGCGGGTGGCGCGCTCCCGACGGGAGGGGCAGAAGGTCCGAATCAAAAGGTCTTTGAAAGCCGGGTACTTATCTTCCTCCGGAGGCGACTGGATGAAGTCTCTGACCTGGGCGGCTGTCTCTTGGTCCAGAGAGCTAACCACATGGTAGTACTTTGTGGAGTCGGAGGTGATCTGCCGAAGGTGGAATTGCGCTTCGGCCTGGTCAAACCAGATGCTGGGCCGAAGTGTCCAAAAGGTGGGCAGCTTGAGGGCCACTGCGTTGACTGCTGCGTTGTCATCCATTGCACGGGTCCAAAATCCGTTTGGACCGTCGGGGTCACCAATGTAGCGGTTGCTACTGCAAAATAAAACAAGACGCTAGTCGAAGGATTGTCAAACAAGAACTGGTTTATTTTCCCGCCTTGCGCGGGCCTTTTAAGGGAGACTGTTCCTGCCCAATTTAACTGGCAATGACATAAGTACTACGTCATCAAGTCTTTCCCGCGCGCGGGTTCTCCCTGTCGCTCGGGAAAGACGAGGCCCGCCGCCATCTTGGGCCTCGTCGCTCCGACACCGCGTGACCTGACTGCCGAGCTGGTTCGCCTGACCGGACGGTGAGTCGCTACAGTTTGGCATTTACCAGCTAGTTAGACATTATCATAAGTTCAAAGGACAGAGGAAATAATTTTAAAAATGTATCCTTGGATATCTATATCCTCTGTGGATAAGCCTTGGTTTGAGCTAAGCATTTTTTATTCTAACATAACTGTATAAGGTTGTATAACTGACAAACCTTTAATTTTTTACATTGAAAAATATTGCTGTAAGATAGGTTTGTACAACAATATAACAGAGCTTTTCCAGTTTTAAAAGTTAAATTTACCAAAACTGAAGCCGATACTGATTCAGATATCAAACTGATAATACTGTGAAAAGTAAATGATTTTTAAATGAATGCATTATATTTATTCTTGTGTCACGAACCAGCAACAAAAGAAACACACTGAGCATGATTTAGTGTTAAAAACTATTTTATTAATCACTACTTATGATAATACGTAAAATAAAAGTAAAAATGTTAGTATGTTAGAATTCAAAAATGTTAAACCTTGAACGTTAACCCCAAAACTAAACTCGTCATGTGTGTGTGTGACAAAGTCCAAAACTCCCAGTTCCGGAATGGTTCTTAAAGTTCAGTTCCGCAAGCCATAAGGTGAAACATGAGCAAGGGCTTCTTCAACAACCACCGTTGTCTGAAGATAAGATGTAGATGTAGAAAAACATAGAGAGAGTACATACGAAATCCAAATGTTCCATGATGGAACCCAAATGACACTTCAGTGTTTACTCGGTAGTGACTTCCTCACCCCGAAAGCATCCGAACCGTGGTCGTCCACACACAAATACCTGTTTCCTTCTACAGGTCAGCAACAAAGTGAACTCCACCGGATTACTTCCAACTTCCATACATGGATTTCTATGGCAAACACAGTTATTGTTTCTCATCCATCGGTAGAGAAAACAAGCAGGCTGGTGTCTCTCTCCCTTCTCTCTCTCTCTCCCCTTCTTCTTCTAACTTCTTCAACAACGTCATTACGTCCTTTATCTTCTATTGACGTAAGCACGCCCCACACACACATACACACACACTCTCTATCTTAAAGGGACTTTCACTGAGTCCGTAACACCTCCCACCTAAAAAAAATTTTTCCCAAGAAAAATTTTAACCGCGCATACAGTTAGTAATGTTAATAATTATCATGCTACACAACTACAGACTATCAGATTAGTACAGATACATGTTTCCCATTTAACATCGAGAAAGACAATCAGCAATCACATTATCTTTGCCTTTAATGTGAGTTATCATGAGATCAAACTCTTGCAGAATTAAACTCCAGTTTAACAGCCTTCTGTTCTTGTTTTTGACTCGGCTCAGAAACACCAATGGGTTATGATCTGTATATACAGTCAATGGTTTCTGAGCGGTGCAAACATATACACTGAAATGTTGCAAGGCTAAAACAAGCGACAGTAATTCTTTCTCTATGGTGGAATAATTCTTTTGATGCTCATTAAATTTCTTTGAAAAGTAAGCTACAGGATGGTCAATATCATCAAGGTCACCCTTCTGCAACAACACCGCTCCTGCAGCTTCGTCACTGGCATCTACTGCTAATGAAAATGGCTTTTCAAAGTCAGGTGTTTTGAGCACAGGATGGTAGCATAAAATGGCTTTCAGCTTCTCAAATGCTTCTTGACAAGAATCTGTCCAAACAAACTTTACTCCCTTCTTCAGAAGATTAGTTAGGGGAAGAGCAATATCAGCAAAATTTTTACAAAATTTTCGATAATATCCAACCATTCCCAAAAATCTTCTAACAGTCCTCGTACCTGTGGGAATAGGGAACTCAGATATTGCTTGAACTTTTGCCTGAACAGGAGCTTGCTTGCCTTGACCTACAACATAACCAAGATATGTCACAGTGGCATGGCCAAATTCACTTTTAGCCAAGTTAACTGTAAGGTTAGCCTTGGAAAGTCTTTCAAACAACCTTTCTAACGCAGAGATGTGATCTTCCCAAGCATCATTCCCAGTCACCAAGTCGTCAATGTAGGCATCTGTATGTTTTAACCCATGAATCACTGAATTAATCATTCTTTGAAATGTTGCCAGAGCATTTTTCATTCCAAATGGCAAAACATTGTATTCATACAATCCAGAAGGGGTTACAAAGGCTGAAATCTCCCTTCCTCTATCTGTTAATGGAACACACCAGTACCCTTTTAATAGGTCAATCTTTGTAAGAAATTTTGCCTTTCCCACTCTGTCTATGCAATCATCCACCCTAGGAATAGGGTAAGCATCTGACTTTGTTACAGCATTCACTTTCCTGTAATCTGTGCAAAATCTAACAGTTCCATCAGGTTTAGGTACAATAACACAGGGCGAACTCCAAGTTGAAGTAGAATGTCTAATAATATCATTTTCCAACATGTATTTTATTTCCTGATCAACAAGTTTACTTTTTTCCACATTCATTCGATATGGGTGTTGTTTGATTGGTTTTGCATCCCCAACATCAACATCATGGGTAATTATCGATGTTCTGTTTGGAACATCTGGGAACAGATTTTTAAATTTTAAAATTAATTCTCTCATCTGTTGTTTTTGTGAAACTTGTAAATGGTCCAACTTCGTTTCAAGGTTCTCCATGATATTTTGGTTTTTTAGTTTCGATGGAACAATATTTGGTCTAAATTGGCCTTCCTCAACATCAACATCAGGCATTCTAGAAACAACCTTTACATCATCCACCAAGGCCACAACTGAATCCCTCTCATAATAAGGTTTTAGCATGTTTACATGACAGAGTTGTGTTTTCTTGCATCTATCTGGTGTTTTGATTATATATGTTAAATCAGTCACTCGAGATTCAATAACATAGGGTCCAGAAAAACGAGATTGCAAGGGATTATTTTGGCTAGGGAAAAATACCAACACCTTTTGTCCCACTGCAAATGTCCTAGGCCGAGCACGTCTATCAAAATATGTCTTCATTCTTATCTGGCTGGTTTTCAAATTCTCTCTCGCTAGCTGGCAGACTCTCTCCAACCGAGTTTTAAATTTTTGGACATAGTCCAACAGACTCAAGTGCACTTCCTCATTAACCCATTGCTCTCTCAACAACTCCAAAGGTCCTCTCACCCTATGTCCAAATACAAGCTCAAACGGACTAAATCCTATTGACTCCTGGATTGATTCTCTAACAGCAAACAAAAGTAAATGGATACCTTCGTCCCAATCCTTGGTGTTTTCAAAGCAATAAGTCTTCAGCATATTTTTGAGAGTAGAATGAAATCTCTCCAGAGCTCCTTGAGATTCTGGGTGATATGCAGATGATACAATCTGCTTTGCTCCCAGCTCATAGACTATTTGTTGAAAAATTTTTGACATAAAATTACTACCTTGATCAGATTGGATTTCTTTTGGCAAACCAAACAAGGTAAAAAATTTTACAAGAGCCTTTGACACCATCTTGGCCTTAATATTTCTAAGGGGTATTGCCTCTGGAAATCTAGAAGTGGCACACATGATGGTTAACAAATACTGATTTCCAATCTTAGACTTTGGTAATGGGCCAACACAGTCCACAATCACCTTCGAAAAGGGCTCCCCAAAAGCAGGAATTGGTTTCAATGGAGCCACAGGGGGTTTTTGATTTGGTTTACCTACCGTCTGACATGTGTGGCAGGTTCGACAAAACATCACCACATCTTTTCTCAAACCAGGCCAATAGAATTGTTTCAAGATCTTCCCTACAGTTTTATTCACACCAAAATGACCACCCAAAGGCATACTATGGGCCAGGTTTAAAATCTCATCCCTATAAACTTTTGGAACAACAACCTGATGAATACCTTCCCATTCCTCAGTAACAGGAACATGAGGAGGTCTCCATTTCCTCATTAACACTCCATTTTTGACATAATATCCCATTGGCACTTTTTCAATCTCCTCACATGAGAGTGCTTTTTCTTTCAATTCTGTCAACTCAGGGTCCTTTGTCTGTTCCTCCATAAAATCCTTCCTCGACAAAGACAAATCTTTAAATTCAGGCTCACTATAAGGATGTTGATCCTCCAGTGAAGACAGAAAAGTCTCAGATAAGGCATCATAATTTTCTTCCTGTTTAGGACTGTCACAAGGAACCACATCAGACTGCACCGTACTGTCTGTCTTGGCTAATTCTTTAGCTCTAGCTCGAGTCACTGCACATGATGGGTAAACATCTGGATCATTCTCAGACTCATCAATCCTTGATTTGGTTGTTAACCGTACCACAGGAACAATTTCTCCATCTGCAAGGTCATTTCCCAATAACAAAGAAACTCCTTCCACTGGCAAACTAGGTCTTATCCCTATCTCGACTGGTCCTTCTACGAACTTTGACTTTAAAATCACCCTGTGAAAAGGGACAGACATGGTCTCACCTGTAACGCCTCGTACTAGATTTACTTCACCAGTGTCACTTTCTTCTCCAAAATTTAAAACACTGTCCAGCAAGAGAGATTGACTAGCCCCAGTATCTCTAAGAATTTTCACTGGCACCTGGGGTGACTCATCATTCAGTGAAACAAAACCCTCTGATACATACGAACGGAATTCTTTTCTCACCTCCTCTAACTTTTCCGCTTTTCCCTCTTGCAAGGACTGATCTTTAACAGCATCTCCTAAACCTTTTTGATTTTTAATTGCCTGAAAGCAAGCATTGGGCACAGCTTCCTTCTTTTTCTTCAAAAGGGCACAATTAGATATCACATGGCCAGGTTTCCTACAGTAATAACAAGTACGCTCAACAGGTTTCTCCAGCCCTGGCTTCTTTTCATCTTTTCCTTTTTGATTACCTCCCAATTTAATCTCCGGTTTACCTGGATTGTCTTTGTAACTCTTTTGAAAGGTTTTAGGTTGTCCCCATTTGGATTTATGGGTTAAAGCATAATCATCTGCCAACCTAGCAGTTTCTTGTAAAGTTTCCACTGCCTTTTCATTTAAATATGTTGTTAATTCAGCTGGAACACATCTTTTAAAGTCTTCCACCAGTATCAATTCTTTCAATTTATCAAAATCCCCATCTACATTTTTAGCCAGGCACCATCGTTCAAAACATATTCTCTTTCCATTGGCAAATTCCATATAAGTCTGATCTGCAGATTTCCTCAAGTCTCTGAATTTTTGTCTATAAGCCTCAGGGACCAATTCATAGGCCTTCAATATAGCTTGTTTTACCTTGGTATAATCAGCTGCATCCTCAGCAGACAAAGCAGAATAAGCTTTTTGAGCTTTACCTTTAATCACACTCTGTACCATAAGAGCCCATCCTTTCCTTGGCCAGTTTGAACTCACAGCAACCTTTTCAAAATGTTGGAAATACTGATCAACCTGATCTTCTTCAAAAGGAGGGACTAATCGAACCTCCCTGCTGGCTGAAAAACCATCATCAGAATCAGATTCCGAACTCCTACGCTTCATTTGTAACTCATGCTGCCTCTGTTTCTCCTTCTCCTCACTATCCAGCTCCATCCTCTTCAATTCCATCTGCTTCATTGCTAGATCAGCCTCTATCTTCATCTGAGTTAGCTTTTGTTCGGCCTCTAATTTATTTTGTGCTCGTTCAGCCTCTATCTTTAACTGGGTTTGCTCTCGTTCAGCTTCTAATTTCCTTTGTTCTCGTTCAGCCTCTATCTTTAACTGGGTTTGTTCTCGTTCAGCCTCTATCTTTGCCAGCTGCACCTGTGCCTCAGAAATTGCTATTTCACTGCCAGGAAACTGTTTTAACACTTCCTTCTCAAACATCTTCTTTTCCACATAATGGCCAGCTATCAGTCTCTGAATATCTGCCTTTCTCATAGACTGCTTTACTTCTGTAAGATTTAACCTTTTAGCAATCTTTATCAGATCATCCTTTTTCGCCACCTCCAATCCCTTTTGGGTTGGTGACTCCAAAAATGCCTTAATATCCATTGCTGCTGGTTTCCACACACACAAGCCAATTAAAAAGAATTTATCAGACCTCCCTCAACAATCTTTGGATTGAATCCCGAACAAATCTCGTCAATCTGGGGAACAATCCCAGACGACACTCGTTAATCTTTGGATTGGATCCCGGACGAATCTCGTTAACCTTGGGAACTATCCCGGACAAGCCCCCAATTTTGTCACGAACCAGCAACAAAAGAAACACACTGAGCATGATTTAGTGTTAAAAACTATTTTATTAATCACTACTTATGATAATACGTAAAATAAAAGTAAAAATGTTAGTATGTTAGAATTCAAAAATGTTAAACCTTGAACGTTAACCCCAAAACTAAACTCGTCATGTGTGTGTGTGACAAAGTCCAAAACTCCCAGTTCCGGAATGGTTCTTAAAGTTCAGTTCCGCAAGCCATAAGGTGAAACATGAGCAAGGGCTTCTTCAACAACCACCGTTGTCTGAAGATAAGATGTAGATGTAGAAAAACATAGAGAGAGTACATACGAAATCCAAATGTTCCATGATGGAACCCAAACGACACTTCAGTGTTTACTCGGTAGTGACTTCCTCACCCCGAAAGCATCCGAACCGTGGTCGTCCACACACAAATACCTGTTTCCTTCTACAGGTCAGCAACAAAGTGAACTCCACCGGATTACTTCCAACTTCCATACATGGATTTCTATGGCAAACACAGTTATTGTTTCTCATCCATCGGTAGAGAAAACAAGCAGGCTGGTGTCTCTCTCCCTTCTCTCTCTCTCTCTCCTTCTTCTTCTAACTTCTTCAACAACGTCATTACGTCCTTTATCTTCTATTGACGTAAGCACGCCCCACACACACATACACACACACTCTCTATCTTAAAAGGACTTTCACTGAGTCCGTAACACTTGATATGTAAATTTTGTTTTTCAGATATTTTTAATCATAAGATATATTTAGAATTTAGTATTTCACACAAATGTACAATTGATTGTAAATGTATCCCATTTCTCTGTCAAAACAGAATAATTTTACTGGCAGTTGATATCAATTGTAGTCTCTTGTGTATGAAAAGTAACTGTTATATTAGCAGTGCTACTATTTCAAAACATTGCTACTTAGAAAGCTAGAATGCATAGTGATTTTACTTTTACATTGGAAAATGATGAATGATAGCAAACTGCCTTCAAATAGTTCTCAGGAAAATAGGCAAACATATTTCATATGTGTGGAGGAAACAAATATAATGAAGGAAAGCAAGTTTTATTATTCATTACACCAAATAGATCATTAAGAATGTTCATTCTATTTTGACTGAAGTGATTTGCAAAGCACTTACTGCTTTAATTTTATAGATCTCATAACCTATATAGACAGTTATATTCTCTTGCAAATAAGAATGATGAAGAATCAGAGGCAACATATAGCAACAACATTTAATTAACATATAGGGAGACATATTTAATAAGTACTGTATATTAATTTAAGTGAATATATAATAAATCATCATAATGACACTCCATTGCACAACGTAACTATAAATCATGCTACGATAGGATTATTAATGACAGTAGCAGTGTGTGAAGGATGGCCATTAGCAATCTCATACTGGGATTGGTGTTGGCGTCATTGAACCTCGATATCTTTGTTAGTGATTGGTTGAAGGCATCAGATGAACTTTGGGGTAATATAAAATTGGAGTTTGGACTTTGTGCATTGTATGCAGTTGTCCCTTAGACCTGTCCTCTGGGTTTGATCTAAAGTTGTCTGGATGGGATACAACTTGTCACAGCTTAAATAGCAGCACAACCCAGAACACCATTCCAAGTTTGTTGAGACAGGTCAAATGGCATAAGTAATATAAGTACAAGCACTTCAAATAGTATAACATGTTATATCAAACCACCAAAGATTATATGATGTAAAATGCTACAAATTATTGTGTACTGATATGTTCTCTGTACTCGGAACCTTACACAGCTTGACCCTTAACTGTAAATATGTCTTCCACTCATATCTAATTCTGACTGAATACAATTCACTACGTGATTACTCAAAGGAGTCTGTTCCCATATACATAGGTGATTGCTCCTTTCTGCAGTTTCCTTGTGAGCTACCCGTCAAATTTAATTATTACTCATGCTCTAACTTTAAATGATTCAAAACTCACTTCAGCAATCACTTGGAGGAATGTCCCTATGTGTACAATACTGTCTGTAGCTATCTGCAAGTTGCTATAATTTGTCCTGAACGTTCCTTGTTTTATAATATAAGGAAAACACAGGTGATAATTTGATTGATGTAGCCTCCTATTTGATTGTACCATCTTCATTTTGGGCAACTGCTGCAAAACCATGAACTGTTCAGTGTAATAGTGTTTGATGTTTGACTATTAGCACAACAAAAATACTTTGATGGGGAAAAGTCTAGGTTTTATCAGCATTGTAAAAAAGTTGATGAAGTGTTTAACATTAGTGACCTTTCTGATGTTTGTTGTTTTCAAAGACTTGGAGACAGAACCAACCATGTCAGTGTCACCTTCATCAGTTAGCTTTTGACTTATGAACCTTTGTTGCCAGAGGAGATTAAAGATGCCTGTTTGTATTTGTATAAACAAGTTCTTCATAATTTCCATTCACAGCTGCTTTGAAAAATTCATTGCAGAGTCCTTTGATTCCTCATGGCATGCTGACATAGAAATTTTGGTCAGATTTCAGTCCATTCTGGTTTACCTTAAGTTAATGCACACTTGCTAAAGGTTTTGACAACAGCATATTAGGCAGCTAAACTAGCATTTTATAGTCCAATTTAAGGGAACCACAACCAGTGGATCAGATCAAAGCCCTGTAGTCCTGTAACATTGAGTCATCAATGATGATGGACATTTGTATACCTAATTTGATGAGGCATCCTTGCTCAATTATGGTTGAGTCCAGGGCATGAGTGCTAAAATGTTTTGTAAGACAAGCTTTTCACTGTACCTCGGTACAAGTGACAATAATAAACCAATACCAATAATAAACCAATACCAGTAAAAACAAGGCTGCAACCACCTTCAGCTACAAATGTCAAGTAGACTCCTCATTCATCTGAAATCCTGACCATCACAGAAGCTAGTAAGCGCCCACCTTGATTCACTGTACAGGAAATAATGTAACAAATGGGAAAATTAGATGATTCAAATACTTTGGGCATTAAATAATTCTGTGTTGACGAATTACACTTCAGAACCTGCTGAACCTCCAGTCAAGCTGTTCCAGTGTAGCTGCACCACTGCCATCTGCACGTCAAGGAAGAAAATTGCCCAGGTATGTCCTGTTTACAAAAAGTCAGGGCAAATCCAATAATCGAGCTAATTACAGCATTGCCAGATTGAACACAATAATCAACCAAGTATTAGAAGGTGTTGACAACAGTGCTATTATGACACTTCCTTATCAATAACCTTCTCACTGATGATTAGTTGAGGTATGCCAGGGCCAATTGGCTCCAGATCTTATTATAACCTTCATCCAAGAACAAATACAAGTGGTGAGTTCCTGAGGTTAGCTAAGTGAGACTACCATTAACATCAAGGAAGCATCAGAATCAAGGATCCCTGGTAAAGCTGAAATCATTTGGAATCAGGAGACAACTTTCTACTGGATGGAGTCATATCTAGCACAAGAGAGAAATAAATGTTAGAGGTCAAACATCTCTCCCATGGGACATTCCTGCAAGATATCCTCAAGGCACTGGCAAAGGCCCAAACATCTTAAGTTTCTTCACCAATGAATCTCTTTTCATCATAAGGTTCGAAGTAACATGTTTCCTGAAGGTGAGTTCAACTCCATTTGCAATTCTTCGGATGACAATTTGAATAACATTCATGCACTCATGCCGTCAAGTGATAGGAAATGGTCATCTCCAACAGGAAATAATTTAACTGCCAACCTCTCCCTTTACATTCAATAGAATTAGCATCTCTGAGGACCCTATCATCAACACGAGAGATAACGTTGACCAGGAACATAACTGGTCCTGAGATTACATAACAAGTCAGAGGCTGGGGATCTCCCTGCAAATGACTCAACTCCTATTTGCTCAAAGCTTACAACTCAGATGTATATATTCTCCGTTTGGCTGGACAACTGCATTTCTATCAACATTCAAGAAACTTAACAACAGTCAGAACAAAGCAGCTGCTTCATCGGCATCCCATTCAAAAGTTAAACATTAACTCCTTCCACTCCAGGCACAGTGTGGCTGCAGTATCTACAAATTGCAGTGCAATACTTTGCCAGTGCCTCTTGGACAGTGCCTCCCAAACCGCTAACCTCTACCACTTAGTAGAACAAGCGAAGAAAGCACATGGGAACGCCAACACCTCCCAAGTCCCCTCCAAGGCACATACTATCCTGACTTTGATACATATCAATGTTCCTTCATCATTACAGAGGTAAAATCGAGTAACTCCCTATCTAATAGCATTGTAGGAGTACCTTCAACTTACAGGCTTGAGTGATTCAAGAGAATGTCTCATTACCACCACTTTTCTAAAACCAATTAGGGAAAGAAAATAATTACTTCCTCATCCTATGTGTGACATACTTTCACCTGAAAAAAATAGCTTATGGTTGAACTTAGATGCAGTGGAAAACGGGACAGGGTTTGGAAGGTATTTTTCTGTATAAACGCAGTTTGATGTATTTGGATGGGAGGGGCGAGGAGGGAACAATACTGAGTATGCTCACACTGCAGATTTGATCACTACAGGCTGCAGAGTAGGAGAAGGACAGATATTCTAGCACACAAATCATAGGAAAATGCTGACCATTGTTGTCAGGCTCTTATGAAAGTCAGCGTCATGAAAGATAGCTGCATCTTAAAACTGGTCCAAGTACACCATGTCGAATTTTGGTCCCCATACAAGATAATGGATATTAAGGCCAATCGTTTGATTCATACCTATTTTAACATCCTTTAGCTATCAAGATAGCAGTAAAGAATTAAAGAACTAAATTAAAGGCAGAAAATACTGGAACCACTCAGTAGGCCTGTGGGAAGAGAAACGGAATTAATGTTTCAGGTTGAAGACCCTTTCTCAGAACTGGTAAATAGTAGACAAATTGGTTGAAGAACTATAGTTTTGTTTTAGAGAAGCATAGACTTTGTGGGGATAAGAATGAATTTTCAAATTAAAGAACTAGATTCAAATCACATGAATAGATTGAGTAGCACATTATTTTATAAATTATGAAGGCAGAGTGTTCTTAAATATTACTAAGTATTTGTTTTCATAGGGTGACCACTTTAGAATATGTTGCCCATATCTGGTGAGCATGGGGTTCCTGCAGATATTCAGAGGAGTGCTTGTTCATTTTGGTGAAATATATAGTAGAGTCAAAATGGAAGCCTATAGTGATTGGTGTGAGGTGCTGAGCAATACTTAGTTGACTTCAAAACTTCTGGACAAGCAAGTTGCTCCCAGAGTTGGGTGCATTAATAGGCATTCCCCTCGCGATACCACATGATTGAGAGAATAAGCAATGTACATGCAGTTCTGGACAAACTGCTGGATGCGGAGGAGGAAGGAAAGGAGCAAACTTCTGGCCTGAGCCTCAGCAAAAAATAAAATGAGAGTTCTCAGTTCCATAAAGACAACCTAATTATTGCAGGAACATGCGCAATTTTGGCAACAGAATCAAGCTGAATGATAGGATACCGAAGTAAAATATGGGCACATATTCATCACTTTTGGTGCTTAAACTTGCATCACCTTTGGACACGTGCATGATTAAGTATAGCACGCTAGAACTCCTGAGCCAGCAGCACTGTAGGAATGCAGTTCCTTAAGAATCATTGTCACCCTCTCAAGGCAGTTGGGCATGGACAATAACAGCTGGACTTTCCAGTGATATCCAAATCTGTAAATGGATAATTAAAAAAAACTCTGGCATCCAATTTTTCTGATACAGCTCAGGTAAGCATGTCAGTGGGATTGTTACTGACAACCATAAACACTCACCTATTATAGCTAAGCATAAGTTATCATTTCCACAGACTACACAAAACACAGTGTAAATATATAGACAGAAAAGCCTGAAGCTAAAATTGAGTCCTGATGAAGGGTCTCGGCCCAAAACATTGACTATTTATTTCCCTCCATGGATGCTGCCTGACCTGCTGAGTTCCTTCAGCACTGTTTATGTATTGCTCCAGATTCCAGCATCTGCAGAATTTTTTGTGTCTCAAGCTAAACTTGTTCTTGTGTTTAGGTGCAATGGACGGTAGGAAGGAAGGTTTATAATGGCTTATCTTGAAGTTGGAGAGAAGATGTGATAAAAGAAATTGCCTAGGTGGATTAGAGGCTGTAAAAGAATGATGTTCTTTCACAGTTTCATCAGAATTATACTGTGATTACAACTAAATGTTTTGAATATGAAATAATAATAAACCAGTAGGTCAAATCAAACAAGACTGATAAACCAGTAGAGGTTGGATTTTTTTTGTTTAGAAATGAACAAGAACCTGCCGCTTTCTGTTGCTTTCTGACTCAGTTGGATATTAAAATTGCTGAAGTCAGCTGTATTCAGTAAGTCACAACTGAGGCACACATAATTGATTGCTAAATTCAGGATTCTGAGTTATGATGGAGGATTGGAAATAATTGGGCTCTCCAACTTTGGAAAGAAATAGTTGAAAGGGGACTTTATAAACTTGCATGCAATGGTAAATTATATTTAAAAGGCAAATATGATTTAGTACTTTGAAATAAAAAGTCACAGTAGGGGAGAGAATTTCAAGCAATCACAAGCTAATTTATCTCTGTTTATCTTCACACACAAAAATAATCAATGTGTGAAAGGAAAATCTGTGGGTCATTTTGGAAATGACAAGAATTTGTGGGGCCTTTGAGGCAAATGGCCCCAGTATTGTCCTAAGTGTATCCTTGTGCTTCATCATTATAATACAGGAGAACTGTGCATGACAGTTAGGTACCCCAATGCACTTTCCTATCAGCTAGTACTAACTGTCCCCAGGTAAGCACAGGTGAGCACAATTGGGAAGGAGACAAGGGCAGGTCTCCTTTCCCTCCATAGATGCTGCCTGACCTGCTGAGTTCCTCCACGATTTTGTGTGTTGCTCCAGATTTCCAGCATCTGCAGTCTCTCTTTTGTCTCATTTATGAACCTCTTCCTTCCAATTTCACAAAAAGGTCTTTTCTTGTGTGACTTCTACGAGTCTCTGACTTCTAGGTTTATGAGTGTTAATTAGATATATACAAGACCCTAGTGTCATTGGGTGAAGACTGCAAAGCACAAGTAATGTCTAATTTAAACTAAATTAGGCAGTTGATTTAGAAAGGCTCCTGAATTGAGGATTGCACTAGAGAAACAAAGGACAGCAGATGCTGGAATCTAGATGAAAAACACTATGATGCTGGAGGAACTCAGCAGGCCAGACCCTTCTTCAATCCTGAAGAAGGGTCCTGACCCGAAACGTTGACAGCCTGCTTTTCTCCACAGATGCTGCCTGGCCTGATGAGTTCCTCCAGCATCATAGTATTTTTCACGAGGATTGCACTGTTTTTAGGCAGTTGCTGTGGCCCATATAGAAACTCCTGACTGACTGTCCATGCAAATCTTATGCAGGGCTTTGCTAGTTTGCTTATTATTGTGGCTGATTTTTATTTGGGAAACTTTTATAACAATACTAATGAACCTCCAGAGTGTTTAACCAAACCAATCTTGAACTGCTCAGTCTGATTTTCTGATTATACTAGAATTCAATAGTTCAATGTGAAATATAATATTAAATTCTTTGGTTTCATCACTGTTCTGCAAGTGCTTGTTTTACATTTTTGAAACTGAATGACTTATTAAGAATTCTAAAATTCAAGCTGTTTGTAATCAAGTATTCTGGCCAATTTTCAAAGAAGCGGGTGAATGATACTGGAAAGTCAGTTTAATTATTAAAGAGACTATTTTAATTTCTTGTTGCTACTTGTGAGAGGAATCTTAACTCTTGAATGGGAAGCTAGACGGTCAAATGGGCAGTACTCCTGGGAATGGCAGAATGAAGCCAGGCAAGTATTAATCATCAGGGCACATTTGCATTCTGGTGGCTTACTGCCTGCTTATAATCGATTAGAAAAGGCAAGTGAATGGTGGCCTTATATCTAAGATAGGGAGCCCTGGAGGCTGCCCACCAGCACTCAGATAAATCTCAGGGGACTACTAGGTTTTGGGAGGAGTAGGATCATTGGGCCCTATATCATACTGTACACTTCTTGGACACTCTTATATTCTTGTTTAGTCTAGTCCTGTCCAAAAACTTTCTATCTCTTGTTCTGGAGCTGTTTATTTCTCCCAATCCATTTAGTGCCTTCTTTCTCCTTTTAAATGTTTCTTTCCTGAGCCTATCCCATTGACACATTAGTTGAAACCTCCCTCACACGACTACCAAGTCTTCTTGTAAGGACCTCCTTGGTTCCAGCTCTGTTGAGCTGTAATCCATCCAGCCTGTGTAGGTTCCAGAAGTATATTCTATGGGGACTATTCTACAGGTCCCAATTGCCCAGGAATCAAAAAACCTCCCTTCTGCACCGTTTCTCTCACCACGTATTTATCTATGCTATTCTCTTATTTCTATATGCACTAGCCCATGGCACAAGTAATGTGGAAGTTATTACCTTTGATATTCTGCTTCTTAATTCCTTTCCTAACTCCTTAAACATCCTCCTGCAGGGCCTCATCTCTTTTTCCACCTCTGTCATTGGCACCAATCTGGACCACAACTTTTGGTTGTTCATTGTCCCACTTTTTTACTCCCACTCAGTAACTTCCGTAACCCTGGAATCAGGGAGGCATCATACCATCCTGGAATCACTTTTACAACTACTTTTACAACATCTGCTTCTTGAGTTATAGAACTCCTATAGCTATTGCATTCTTTACCTTTCTTCTCTGTCTCTCCATGGTCTTGGCTCTGACTGTGCTCCCCATGGGAAACCACTTTTCCATAAGTACTCAAGAACTGAGTAAAGATTAAGATGCCTTCTGGGGTGTCCTGAATTGCCTGCCTGTTCTTTGTTATCTGCTTGGCAGTCACTCGTTCTCTCTCTGCCAGCATGTTCCTGAGCTGAGAGTTTCCATTTCAACCACTACTGTGTCCTATGTGTGCTGGGTGGACGAGATCTCCTGTACTTACCCAATTTTGTCAGAGGTGGTCACAATCCATCACTGTAGTATTAAAACCCCATTTTTACATCCACAATGCATACAGTGCAGTTATGGGGGACATCAGGAAGAGCTCCAATCTCTTGGAGATTGTGGTAATTTTTGGATTATACAATTTTAGGATTACCACAATTTTGGTGAGTGAAGCTACAGGGTAATTCCAGGATGATACTTTAGGTCTCATGAACCTATTCTACATCAGGTAATACATAAGCGAACCTGACGGTAAAAATAAGTAATAATACCTGATCTTTTACAATACTTATCAGCCACTGCCTCACAGCAACAGAGACCTGGATTCAATCCTGGGTGCTGTTCATGTGGAGTTTGCGTGTTTTATATGACTGCATGTGTTTCTTCAGATGCTCCAGTTTCCTCCCACCTCGTAGGCTGGTAGGTAAATTGGCCATTGTAAATGAACCCATGTGTGCAGGTGAGGGTAGAATCAAGGGGTGAGAAGTGGAGGGAATGGTGGGAATTTAGGGAGAATAAGAAGTGGGATTAATGCAAGATTAGTGTAATTGGGTGGTAGATGATCAGCACAGGTTTGGAGGGCCGAACAGTCTGTTTCTATGCAGTATCTCTCTCTGATTCTATGACTATGACTTCAAGGTAACAAGGAACTGCCCACAGTGAATTATTAAAGTGTAATGTCTATTTGAAGACAGACAATATTTCAGCCATTATACAGCAGCAAGGTCCCATAAACAACCTTGAGATGAATGATCCAGTTAATCTATAGATATTAAACATTTGGATTTGAACAATAATGATCATCTTCAAGCCTCATATGTAAACAATTTAATGCAGGTCATCTATTTTGATATATTTTTAATGTTACTAATAAGAAATGTTTCTTAAATGGAAATTAAGAAAGTAGATCCAGTTATGAATCCTGCTGTTTATAAAGTATAATAGGCTTGCCAATAATAGTAAACTTTGAAGGATAGCAAACTGGTTTAATGAATAGGAATTATGAAGCTAGATATCTCTGTGCAGTAAGGTATTGCTGTTCTTGTCAGCTACATATAATGATGAGAAGTTTTTGGAGTGCTATGCCACAATTCAGACTTCACAGCAATTTCTTCGTGCATCTGTCACATAAAATTGTAAGTTAGTTGGAGATATACTCTGGAACGATATTGGTTGTTAATCAAAGGCTGTTTGAATTTGAGATAATGCATTCCTGGCCATTAATTATCAGTTCCACAAAATGGCTAATCAGGATGAGATTATCAGTATCAGATCAATCATCCTTATTTGGCAGATGATCAACATTCACTTGCGTCATTGGAGCTGGGCACTGCAAGGGCTAAAATTTCTGAGAGGAATCTTCATGAAACAGTTGGAGCAGTTGTAATGCCAGAATCTTTTCCATGAAGTATATATTTATCCTAATGTCTAATATTATCTGTCATCAGGACTACATTGAAGGGTTAGCCTAGATCAAAAAATGTTTATTTTCAAATTTAAATAAATTACAATGGTCACATCTAACCAACACATCTGTAGCAGTTTTAGAGATACTTCAAGAATTGAATTGTAGGTTTTTATTTTAAACTCCAAACAATATGCCTTCATATAAAAATTTATCAAAGCCATCGTGCTGGCACTATGATATTATTTTGTGGTTTCATTGTAACATCTCTTATTGACTAAGTAGTTGTTTTCTCCCCTTGTTAACTTGCTTCTAAAATTCTGTGAGGATGAGGTTCTCAGCAGTAGTTGAGCTGAGGCAGTGATGGAGTTAAGTGATGTTACACTGGTGGTAACATGCACCCATACTGATGGTAAAGATATGAAGGTGGAAACTTCACAAGTCAATGTTGGCAACAAGTTTGTGAACAGTCTGGATCCGTTTCAGACAGCTTTGAGGGAGAAAGATGGAGACAGTGGCCAGGGAATGGAATTTGTTACAGATCTGAAAATATCGATATTAGTTTCCTTAATTCCTCAGGATTTTTCTGCTCATCCATTGTTGAATGCCAAACAAATAGTCTGACAGTTTAAATATGGTAGACAGGTCAAGAGAGCTGGTGGTGAGTTAAAGTTGAGTATCATTAGGTACATGCTCAAAACTGATGCCATCTTTTTAGGTGATATTGCCAAGGGACAGTTAATAAATGCAAAGTGGGACAAGGAAGAGGCTAAGGATAGATCCTTAATGGACCTCAAAATTAATGCTGTGGATACAACAAAAGAAACTGTTGCTGGTCACACAGACCATGAGAATCTAGATAACTGTGCAGTCAGGTGAATGTGGTCTTCTCAACTGAATGATGGAAAGTTATTGAAGGAGGCGGAGAAACAAAGGACTCCAGATGCTGGAATATCTCGATGATAAACACTATGATGTTGGAGGAACTCAGCAGGCCAGGTCAGTGTAACTGTACTATTAAATATGAGTGGCCTTCTCTACACTGATACTGAATAGGGACTTTTACAAGCATGGGAACTATTCTTTCAGATTGTAATTATTGTTAATTATTTTTACTTGACTTTTGTCTTTTTTTTCCCTTTTTTGATATCTCATTTGACAATGAAATCAATACTCCAACTTCCATGTCCTTGGTCAGACTGTATTACCTATTAATGGTTCTTCAGTCAGTTTGGATAAGGAGATGCAGACTGTTCGTGCAAGTCCCAGATCCTCCTGAGAGGGCACTGGCTTATTTTTGATCAAAAATAAAATTGCTGGAGGAATACAATGGGTTCAGCCTCTTTCATTATGTCACTTTAGCCTTTTTTTTGCACTACCTCAGTTTGCACTACCTTACTTTGCACCATTCTGTTGTTTTCACAATCATTGCTGTATATTTTGTTGTATTTATTATTACCATGTATACTGTTAATACTGTGAGCTTCATTGCACCCTGGTGTATATGACAATATACCATGGGGTTATAGACTACCCAGGCAGAATGTGAGGTGTTGTTCTTCAGTTCAAGATCCCAGCATCTGAAGTATCTTGTGTCTCTGGCTTGTTTTTGATAGTTGGTTGACCAGAACTATGAGTAAGAAAGGTTATGATTAAGTGGAGGTATAAGAGCAAGAGCAACTCACTTGCAGTTAATTATGTAATGCATCATTTTCTTTGATGAGCATCAAGAATTTTAAGGTTCTGTGAAACTGCTGTGGGTCTTGAGTTCTGATTTTGAAATCCTGTAAGGCATTCCTGGTGCTAAATAAGTCAATTATAGTGTACACTTTAGATTACTATGCAGAGATTTCAACATCATAGGGGGAATGAAAACTGTTTTGAAGTATCACCCTGGTGTGGCCGATGACAGTTTGGGATTTGGTGCTTACTTTTTGACCACAGCAGTAAATTCAAGTTTGAAAAAATTCCAGACAATTCTCTTGCATCCCTACATTTAGCACAGGATGTTGGAGAGAATTTTATAAGCCTATCGATCAGCAATTATGAAATGTGTGGAATTAAGTTTATCTTCATACCTTTGCCATTTCATGGATGGGTCTACAAGTCAATAGGGCAACTAATCTGTCCTAATTTATTAGCCAGTCTCTGAGAAGAGGATGGGAACAATTCTCTATCATGGTATTTCAGAAACTGCATATAAAAATGGATGGAAAATTTGAACAGAGAAGGTTTGATGCCTGCTCTGCTCATTGCTACCCTGTTTTAGGAAATGCTTTCAATGCAAGATTGGCATAAAACAGGAGCCTGGAAGAAATGCTGAGTTATTTATGAGGCCAGCCTTATTTCAGGTGTCTATTGGACACAGTTTTCTTAGTTGAATGGCATTGTTCTTTTTGCCATTTTTTCTCATCTGAGAAATGATATATTGAGGTGCACATTCTATCCCTTGTAGATCTTTGAGAACACATTGTGTGGAAAATCCTAATTTGGACAATTATTGCTTACACCCTTCTGTTAACCTAATAAAGCCAATTCTTTAAAGTAGTTACTAATATCATTAGCACCCACAATTTCAACAGCACTATATGGGAAAATGACTGGGAAGTTGCAGATGATGGAAAAACAAAGTTAAGATAAGTTATCTTTATTAGTCACTTGTACATCGAAACACACAGTGAAATGCACCTTTGCATAGTGTTCTGGGGGCAGCCCGCAACTGTCGCCGTGCTTCCGGCGCCAACATAGCATGCCCACAACTTCCTAACCTGTACTTCTTTGGAATGTGGGAGGAAACCGGAGTTTTAACTTAAATGAAGTGAGCAGACCTCTACTCAAGATCAAGTTACCTCTCACATAGCAATGTCCTGTTCTTTATGTTCACAGTTAACTACTTGAAGAAACAGTAACTTTATGCCATCCTGACAGGGCCATGTGCACTTATAATGTGAATTTAAATGCACTTTTATTTAAATGCAAGTATTTCACATTATATTTGAAGAAATATAGGTTATTCATTCATAAATTCAAGTCAGCCCTAATTTTATTTCCTTTCGTGGGCCTAGCTTGCTTTACTGGGAATTAGAAATTCAAATAAGAATCAAAACTGATTTAATTCTTTTGATATTTTTTCTAATAACATTAAAAGAACTCTCCTATGAATCATTCATTTCAATTGAAGCTAAACTCAATCTCTGATCATTTCTGCAAACCATTCCTCAAACACATAAATAAAATATGAACAAGAACAAATTGCTTTTAAGGTCCTTAGTTTATTGCCATAAAACAATAGTAAAATGAAGATGAATTAGAGTAAATATATGGTACTTAAAATCGAAGATATGGAAGCTGAGATCACTTGGATGAAGTGCCAAAGTGGAATTGGTATAGAATGCTACCTCCCACAAAGTCAGTTCAATTATCTGGCCCTCCGCCAGCCTCTTTCACTATATCTGCAGGTGCATAAAAAGGTAAAAGTGTTACAATTATCCCATTTCAAAAAAAAAGGTATTAATTTTATTAAGAGCAGCTCCTAGTTAGTTGACTGTGAAACCATGGACTGATTTGTCAATATCTCACAGCATCTAAACCAGAATAATTTCAAGGCTGAGGAACAAGGTTAGGTTGGAGAAGCCAGAGTTGTTCTTGGAGCAAAAGAGATTGAGAGGAAATTTAACAGAGGTGCACTATAAGGTTTAGATAAGGTTGAGAAAGAAAAACTGTTTCTGATTTGCCAATGGGACTAGGACTAAGGGACTTGGATTTAAGCTATGAGCATGAGATATGGGAGGGGGTTGGTTGTGGGAATATTTTATGTAATGATTGGTAATGACTTGGAACTTGCTGCCAACAGGGTTGGTAGAAGCATGGAAGATTTCAAAGAAAATTGGATGGGCACTCAAAAGAAATAAAATTGCGGTGCATTGGGGATAGAACACGGAAATGGAACCATTATGATTCTGTGACTCTTTGTGTAATTAAGTCATTATCTTTTATACCTTCTCATCTTCTCTTCTTCAATATAAATTTGTGTATATGTTTCAAGAGGGACGGGGGTACTGCCAGAATTTTGGCATGGTAGCATCAAATAGCTCTTGGAAATATTGCAATGGTACATCCCAAAGAGTGGGCTGATTGGATGCTTTAGTCCAGCCTCTTTTCAATGAGTGCTGGAAACCAGTTGCATTTTTATAGTACTGAGACTGAGTTGTAGGTGAGGTAAAGAAAATTAGTATGTTTATTGAAAAGGATACATGGAACAAGCCTTAACCTATTGCTCCCAAATGGTAGACCATTGTGCTCTTGTGTGCTCTGTCATTTGGTTGAACAGTAGGTGTAGAACCTTCATGCCTGATGATGCACATCATACTTGCTAATATACGTCAGAACATACTGTTGTGGAATTGGTGCCAAAGTGCACAGTATGGTGTAAGTTCACATTAGATAGTACCGCATGAGTGTGAAAAATTAATGAGTTGCAGTTTTGAGATTGCATTACAAAAATGGAACTGAAATGCAGGAAAGGGTATTCTCTGCACTATGTAGTCAACTTTTATGTTTTAATTTCTGTCACTGCTCTGTGATTGTGAGCAATGGCTATTATTTCCTTCAGGATTCTTTCATGTGATTAACTCCTTTGCAGGTTGCAATAACTTTCCAGAAAAGTCGAAAGAGGCGGTCTTGAATAAAGAGGATAAACCTTGTTTCGAGGTCCTCTTGTCATATATGTACTTGTCTGCACACCCTGAAAATGAGGATGGAATCATAGCCATCATAAAAGTGACAAAGTCATTCTGCACCTATGGGGCAAGTCTGGGAAACAAGTGATTTATCATGATCGAGTGAAGCAAGTCTTGGGGAGAAAAGGTAGTGCATGTAAAACTGATTGCAAGCAAAGGATCTGCTTGTAGCTGTCAAGCAATAAACAATGCAAAGTGTCAGGCATCTTCCTGACTGGGTCTTGGAGATTACAGCAAAGTGCGGGAACCCTTCACTTCATATATTGAATAACTGGAGATGCTTTTCCTGCTGAATAATACTATTGAAATCAAAGGCGAGAATGAAGGTGATCTTGTTATGAGAAATAGGGCTGGACACTTGTGAGATGCTGGCATACCTATTTATTTGAGAATTGTGCCCCATTTATTGAAGAAGCTGAGAAGTTGCAAAACCACTTTGACCCAATGCTGTCAGAAATGATGCAGAGCTATACATTTGGGACCCACAAGCAGAAGCCAGGGAAATGTATACTGACTACCTAGTTGTTCTTGTAAACCTATTGCAGCATTGTAACTTCATTACATTTTGGATTGTTCACTGGAAATTTGGTTTGTGCATGAACTTATGAATAAGATACTTCTAGTGTAGAAATTTGACAGTTGAATGAACATAGAACATAGAACACTACAGCACAGTACAGGCCCTTCAGCCCACAATGTTGTGCCAACATTTTATCCTGCTCTAAGATCTATCTAACCCTTCCCTCCCACATAGCCCCCTATTTTTCTATCATTCATGTGTCTATCTAAGAGTCTCTTAAATGTCCCTAATGTATCTGCCCCCACAACCTCTGCCGGTAGTGTGTTCCACACACCCACCACTCTCTGTGTAAAAAGCTAACCCCTGACATCTCCCTTATACCTTCCTCCAATCACCTTAAAATTATGTCCCCTTGTGTTATCCATGGGCAGGCAGGGCAGCCACATCCATGGAAATGGCCTCTAAAACTGCAGAGTAGTTTCGGTCAGTGCATATGTTACTGCAAATGCAGTATCCATCCAAAGGCAGAAAATTTGACTTGAGCTCCAACAAGAAGCTGGATCACATGAGCACAAGTTGAATAAAAAACAGGCAAGAAAGACTGCTACCATTGCCAAGGATACCACTTGACACAATTCTGTCAGCTTAGAACTGCAAACACTTTAATTGTTGCAGGCAAGGGCACATAGCCATTATATGAAAGGCTAGACTGAACACAATGTACCAGAATAGTGGTAGTTAAGCAAAGTCCCAATGGAAGGGAAAACATTAAGGTAGAAAACCACAGAAGGGAGGTTTACACATTATTGAGATAGATGAGCAATGCAAAGAACACAGTTTTAATATGGTGATTATAAATCCCCAGTGATATCAAAATTAACGATCAAAAATCAAGATGTCAATGTGAAAATTGATATAGCTGCAGCCTATCTAGTACTGTTGGTAAGAAGCAATTGGACATTTAAGTACTACTTTAGTGAGATGCTGAAAACACTCAGACAAATTGAATGGAAAGTCCATTATCATGTGCAGATGGCAAAGTTATTGATTATAGTGGTTGATTATGCTTGGAAGGCATTGGTTGAGAGAGAAGAGGACAGATTGGAAAAGTATATTCAGTGTCAAGGTTTCGCCACCAGGTTTGAGCAGGCTTCTGCAACAATTTAGGGAAATGTTTAAACATTCACTTCTTCTTCATAGGCAGTCCCTCAGTGTCGAAGGTGACCCACTCCCACTCTGTAAGCCCTGAGATGGCCACAGTGGCCTTGCACAGATTCTTCCACATGAAGGCACTAGTATAGAGGTGGACTGTTCCTTATAGAAGTCGCATGCTTCCGACAAAGAGACATAAGAATCTTGGAGCGATCCAGGCTGTCCCATCTCCTCTACCATCCTTATAGGCAGTGATCCCTATCACTCTCTGGTATTCTCTTTCTAATTTCTCTTTAAATCCTTCAACCATTCACTTGAAATCCAACCTCATGGTTTTTGACCTCCCAGCTAAGGGAAATGGGTGCTTCCTATTTACTCTGTTGAGACCCCTCTTAATATTATACATTCAGCTCAGCAAACCCCTCCCCATCAGTCTCCAGAAATGGCCCAGAGATTCCCACTTCAGTGAAATGTTACATTTTTTGCAAGGAAGATTTGAAAAACTTCTTGAGTGTTTCTTCGATCTGATCTATTGCCATGACAGAGGTCAGAGTAGAGTGGCTGTTTCAGGAATATTGTGTCAGCCATTTGGATGACGTGGTCCATCCATTGGAGCCAGCTGAGTGTTATTACAGGCTTTATGTTGAGGATTTTGGCTTGGGAAAAATCACTTCTGTTGGTTTGCTTATCCTATCAATGCATTTGGTGGGGGGGGGGGGGTGGTGTTATGACAGCACATAAGTGGTACCCTCCAGTGCTTCTATGTGCCTGCTGTTGGTAATCCATGTCTCTAAAGCATATAGGAAAGTGAGGATCATGAAGCCTGGTAAGACCATGAGCTTTGTGTTGGATTTGGAATCTTGATCCTCAACACTCTTTTCCCCAGACAGACAAATGCTGTGCAAGTACACTGGAGGCAGTGGTGAATTTCAGCATCTATGACTGCCTTTGCTGTGACATGGCTCCCAAAGTAAGCAAAGAGGTTCATTTTCTGTAGGTCAATGATTCAGACATTGGCACTGAGGAGCATGCAGGTTATATACTTATAAAACTGGATTTGTACAGATCTATTGTAGACTACAATCTATGCCAAATGTGCAGGGAGAGGAAGAGCTAAGAAACTTGAGCACCATCAGGTATTGGTGAAAATGGCATAGTGAATGGGCAATGCCTGTCATAGCAGTCTACAAGACTGAAAGAAAGGGCAGGCTGTGTGGAGATTACAAAGTGACTCTTAATACTGCAATGAATTGTGAATTAAACCTTATTCCTACTGCCAAGATTTAAATGTTGCGTTTATAGAAAAGTAGAAATGTACCACATAGAAGGAGATCTTTTGGCCATTTGTGTCCACACTGGTTATAAAACAGCTATCTAACCTTAACCTATATTTCAGCACTTCATCCATACCCCTGCTGTTGCAACCCTTCATGTAGTCTTTGCAACTTTCCAGGTTCTTTTTAAATATGGTTAGGGTTTCAGGATCTGCCATCCTTCTAGGCAGTGATCGCTAACACAATCTGGGGTAAAAAAAAATCCTAAGTTCCCTTGAAATACTTCTACCAATTACTTTAAATCCAAGCCTACTTGTTATTGACCCCTCAGCCAAAGGAAATTGGTGCTTCCTATTTACTCTAATTTTATACATCTCATTTGAATACCCACCTTGCACTGTTCCAAAGAAATTAACCCCAGACTATCCGATCTTTCCTCAGAGCTAAGTTTTTCCAGTTATGGCAGTATCCTTGTAAATTCCCTATACACTCTATGCTCTCTCCAGTGCAACCACATCTTTCCTGTGAAGTGATGACCAGATGTGTACACACACTCAAAGTGTGACCTGACCATCATTGTATACAATTTTACCTACTTACTTTTATATTCTATGCCTTGGCTAATAAAGGAAAATATTCTGCATGGCTCTTTAACCATCTTCTTTACCTGTCCTGCAACCTCTAAAGGTCCCTCTGTTACTCCGTGTTTCTCAGTTTCCTTGCATTCTGTCCAACTGGCCAGAAAAGTGGCAAATGAATTCAAAAGTTTTTCTCTCCCTTGTCAACAGTGTGTCCATTCTTTATATCATTTGCAAACTTTTTTTTCATCGTGTTCCCACCAACATTTGTCTAAATGCAAGGGCCCAAGTACTGAACCTTGTGAAATTCCACTGGTAACAACCCTGCAGTCACAAAAACACCTGTCAATAATTACCCTGCACTTCCTGCCACCCAGTCAATTTTGGATTCAATTTGCCACTGACCTTGGATGCTATGTACCTGTACTTTTTGAAGAGACTGCCTTGTCAAAAGCCTCATTGAGATTCATGCAAATTACCTCAAATTCACTCTTCTTGATACTTCTCCAAGAATTCAATTAACTTACTCAGACATGATCTTCCTTTAACAAATCCAATCTGACTATTCTTGATAAATCTGTATCTTTATAAATGAAGGTTTATATTGTTACTCAGAATTGATTTCAATAATTTGCCCAACACATCAGTTACAGTAGCTAGCCTGGTCTTATTTGCTTTATCCCTTCTTCCTTTTTTAAACCATGGTACAACATTGACAGTCCTCTGATCCGCTGGTACTACTTCTATTGTCAGGGACAATTGAGAAATGATGGTAAGATCTTCTGCAATTTCCTCACTTGACTCTTTTAGCATCCTAAAATATACTTCAACATGACTTGGTAATTAATTAGAGTCAGAGATAAAGTTGAATAACACAGATTTGGGCCCTTCTGCCCACCATGCCCACGCCAACCTTTTTGCCCATTTACATTCATACTTTTGCCCACGTTAGGATCATATTCAAAAATCCAATGTTTCAAATACTTCCTCCCTAACTACAACATTAACATCATACCCCTCTTTTGTAAAGATAGTCACAGAGTATTCAATAAGAGTCCTACCAATATCCTTTGCCTTCACACATAGTTTACCTTTCTAGGAGCCTATTAGGCTATATCTTTCTTTAGTTATCTCTTGCTCTTTATATACTGAGAAAACATCATTGGATTTTAATTTTGTGTTTACCTGCTGGCAATTTTTAATGTCCACTCTATGTTTTACTCTGCTCCCTTTTAATTTCACCAGTACTTTTTCTACATTGTTCTAGGTTTCCTGCAGTATTAGTTTTGCTGTATCTGACAGAGGTCTCCCCTTTTTGCCTCATCCTTTCTTCCATGGACCTTGTCATCTAGAGGGCTTTGTATTTGACAGTCACACTCTTATTTTATGAGGTACATGCTTATCTTGAACCTCTTGGTCTTCTTGAAGGCATCCCATTGCTCTGAGACTGATTTAACATCAAGTAGATGATTCCAATCCACTGTGAAGATCACAGCTCAACCTCATAACATTGCCCCTACTGCAAAGTAGAGCTTTTATTTGTATGTTGTTTCTGTTCTATCACTATGTTATATCTAATTGAATTAAGAAACTGGACCTCTCTCATGCCTTCTTAAAAATCGCTGCCTCCACCACCCCCTCAATGCCGGTTATAGATTCCTAAGTTGCCATAGTGGGATTTGAACTTAATGTAGATAAGGAAGGCCAGCACTTCTTGACAATCAATGCCCACAGGAAGTTGTACCCACATCCCAACAACAAAAATACTTCAAACAACTGTGGTTAAGATGCAATAGGGAATCCAGCATTGTTTATGCAATCAGGGTGATGTTCCAATTGCTACAGCCACTGAGGCAGAGGACCTTGAAATGCTCAAAGAAGACAGCATCAGCTGACAGGAAGCAAAGCCATTAGTAAAGCCAAGAAATCAGAACAGTTGTTGAGCTCAGATCCTTTCAAGGCAAGATCCAATAGTAGCCCAGATTCCTATCCAGTAAACGAAAATTAAAACAAAACTACTGATGCTGAAAAACTGAAGTAAAAACAGAAAATGCGGGAAACATTCAATGGGTCAGACTTAACATTTCCAGTTGAAGACCCTTTGTCAGAACAGTCTTCAATCCAAATGTTAACTTGGCTTCTCTTTCCACAGATGCTGCCTGACTTGCTGAATGTTTCCAGCATTTTCTGCTTTTATTTCAAATTCCTAGCCAGTTTTTCCACAATATTGATACTACTTCACCAATTGTTAAAGATAGGTTTAATCTATAACTATATTCAGAGTGACAAGATTTCATCAAGTACTGTTTACTGTAGTTACTGACTGCAAACCTCTGTTAACCATGTTAGTTTCAAATTCTGCTATGCCACAATAGCTGCATCACAAATGCTGTAATAAGCCAAGCTATTTGAGCCAGAGTATCAAAACAAAATGCGATGGAAGATTCTTTGTCTATATTCCTCTATGTTAAGGCCACAACAAAAATAAAGAATAAGAATGATGATTTCTGTCACTGCAATGGAAATAACTAGAGCTTCAGAATAATAGCCAATTTTGAAGCAGGTACCTGAGTACACATTCAGTGGATGCAGAGAATCAGACCCAGGTCTGTCTGAAGACAAGAAGCTATTTCATCTCAGACAGTATGCACTATCAACCACCCTGTTTTAAAAAAAAGTGGTCTGAAGCATTGTGATTTGGAAAGAATGGAGGAAGATTAAGTAAGAACTCCCATGCACAATTCTAGGTTACAATAGCACTGAGGCCAACAAACAAAAAACTTGCCCGTTGGACTAATTTTGACTCAGAATAGGAGGACCTAACCAGCAGATATGTTAGGATTGTCAGCTGCAATCTTCTAAAGCATCACATCTGATACAGCAGTGGCTGGGAAGACTATTGCAAAATGTACGTATCAACTGCAGTGAAAAAGAAGTGGACTATATTTTGACCCTAACCGATATCCATGAGTCCATAATCACGCTCGTCCATATGTCAAATATGTGAGCTCATGCAATACTAGAGACTGTTTGTTCGAGGAGTTAAAACCTATCTTGGCTGCATAAAGTCTGCCTGTGTCAGACAATAGTCCATGGTTCAGACCCATTCAGTTTGAACAGTTTATGAAGAATAACATAATGAAGCAGAAAGGTCTGTCTGCATGGCAAAGGAGGCATTGTAGAATATAGGTCAGAGAGGTCAATCGAACATAACCATAAAACATCAGCTTGCATTATTCGTTCTAAGCTATCAAGTCATGCCTCAATACACCACAAGGTATTCTCCTGCTGAAGTCTTAATGAATCAAAAAATCAGAACAAGATTGAGTCTCATCCATCCCAATCTGGAGGACAAAGTAGAGGAGAGAAAATGGGAACAGTGTAAGTGTATAATTCTAACTGCAGTGAAAAGAGGTTAAATCTGCATTATAGAGTTCAAGTACTGAGATGTCCCAAAAGGGCAGGAATCCATGTAGCATGCATTTCCCACATCTACTGTATAGGTTACTTGTGCACATAGACGTAGACTAGAGAAGTATATCTGCTACCAGCTGGTGTTGAGAACAGCCCTTCAAATAACTCATGGCTCAGTTCTTCTTTGCTTCTTGGCTGAATGTCAAAGCATCTGACCTACTCTATTCCGTAAAAGCTTGGGGAAATAATTGAAAAAAATTAAGGCAAATGCCACACAAAATATCTGATTTTGAAATTAATCATCCTTTCTGACCTAAGTAATAGGAATTTACAAAGGAAATCTAAAAACGTAATCAGAATTTCTGAGACTAATTCAGTAAGCTTGCCCATAGCGCATTGTTTCACTCCTGAATTCATTATCTAAATGGATGAGGAATTAGGAGCAGCACTTCTGCTATTGTCCAATCTGTACGACTTTTTTTCAGACTTCTGCTGTGGTACAGCAAATCCTCAGAAGGTGACTCTGTATGTCACAAATCCAAAATAAAAGAAAGAACTTCTGCAAATGCAGAAGCAGGTTATTAAACCTGAATAAAGAGATATCAACACAAATTTTAGTATTAACTGTATATAAGGTGGAATTTTAATCCCACTAACAAATAACAGGGAATCAGGTAACCTTACCATTTTCTTTACCACATGATCAGTGTTTTTGGTCCATGAACTCAGACAAAGTGTCACACACAGAATAACAATCTCTTCCAAATTCTGGTTTAAAATTATCATCTATTTTTATTTCAGATTTCCAACCTGCTGTTTTTCTTTCTTCTTATATATTCTGAGCCCCTTGCATTATCAGTAATTGCTTACTCAACAGGAACGTCACTATTTTCCTTGCATTGTGCATAGATTTATATCTTGGGCTTTTATTGTGTGTGTTCACCTTGTGTGGCTTGTAATCACTAACAGCAGTCACAGCACTGCTAACATACACTCGTGTGCTTCTTGCTTACAAAATAGTTGCCTGGGCCTGGCACTTCTGCTCAGCAAAGCAATTTTCAACTACTGTCTCCCAATGGACAATCACCATGGAAGGATGAAATATTACCATTTAACCTTAGTCTTGGCAGCTGCCCAAGAATCTGTCGTATAAATATTGAACTGCTTTGTATTATGCAGTTAGCCTTTTGTCAGTGAGTCCACTGTACTGTAAAATATTTTAGATGTTTGCACTTTTCCATAAACGTCATTGATTATGTGGTTTTACCTTTTGGTCAGAATTGGTGGAAAGCCTTAACAGAAAGAACATAATCTTATGTTTTTAAAAAAGGTAAATAAAATAAATTTATGTTGCTGGATAAAATTGACAAATGTTTATAAATAGGTCAAGCATTCACTCATAAGATTATTAAAGAATCCTCCAATGTCAATTTAGACTATAGTTACTTCAAACAATTCAAGCTGTTAATTGTTCTTCAGTCACCTTACTTCCAAGTAGGAAATGATGTTACAAATGACAGTTATGCATTTGGCACCCTATTTTGGTCTTGCCAGCAACACATGATGCTAAGAAGCCGTAGATTTAGAAGATAGTCAACTGGATAACACATTTTGGTTTATCATTAAACATGCACTGAGTCAGAGGAGTAAGAGGTGCTGCTCTGGCCCCACAAGCAGACCACAGTCTGTCCTGTCTCAGGTTTCCCTCTTCCAGATGAAGTCATGTCTAGTTGCCTTGATGCACTTACCTGACTGCCACAACTGTTCACGAGTGCCAAACTATACTACCCCATGTCCCCAACCTCTCCCGCCACTGAATAATCACTACTTTCATGCCACAAAGCCCACGTCAATCCAGCCACTGAAGGGAAGAGCCTCTCCTTCAGTGTAACTATAACAATAAGTGAACCTGGCCTTGCTTCGCTGGCTCTACATTCACCTCCATTATTAAAATAAATCTTTGAATCACTGGGAAGATTATCATGAAATTTGAATTCATCTTAAATTAATAGTTTAATTGTTGATAAAACAGATATTTTGGGTTTCTAAGTATGCTCTACAGATAATATTAGTGTTCAAGCATAGAGTTTTCAGCTTTTCGACTAACAACTGAGCACATTTTCAACATCGATAAAATTCGATTAAAGTTTAAGATAAAGTATAATTCTCCAACTTCATAAAAGGAAACATTCCCTTGTTTGTTGTCTCAGATTCATGGCAAAATAATTTTTTTGTAACCACTGAAGCACAGATTTGTAGATCGAGGCTAAAATTTGGCTTTTCAACCTCACTGCTTGTAAAAGGTAACCTACAGCACACTGAGCTGACTGCAACTAATTTTCAGCTCATTTGAATAGTTATTCATCACTGCTTGCTGCAGTAATCCTTTAGGAGACAAGTTTCCTCTAAGAAATATTGCGGTTGTATTGTTAACCATTTGTTCATGTGACCAAATGATGACACAAAGTGAAATGGCACATGTTAGACTGCTAATCTGTAAGTATTGCTTCTTTTTGATGCTTACTTAGAGATAATGGTGCTGTTATGATACCTGTGCTGCTTTGGCCTTGTGATTGTCTATAGGAACTTTGGACAGAATGCAGGTATACAAGTAAAAGTATGTGGGTGCATATATGACCATCAGTTCTTTCATGTTATCATAAAGTGGTGTAGCACCAAAAGAGGGCATTTGCCAGACTGAGTCTACAGCACTTCTTTCACAAGCAGCCAGTTAGAGGATGAAAATCCTGGAAGTATCATTCAGGCATGCACTGCATTTTGTTGGACAATATTATGGATAACCAGGTCTCTTTGTGCATTAGTGCATCAGACACATGGAGGGCTTGGGAGGAAAATCATGGGCCCGGAAAAACTTCCAGCAGCTCCCCAGTTTTCCTTTATTATTCATTAAAATTGAACTGCACAACACACAAATCCAATTTTTAGAGTGTATGTCTGACATGTCCAAATTAACTGATTGGATCCATGGATCCAACAGTTGTACTGATGTTCAACACTCTTTTTGGAGCATTTATGGGGAACTTACATTAAGTTGTCTGGGGCATAACAATTGCTGGTCATTCCTGGGACAAGCATGTTTCAGGAGCATAGCAATCTAAGGCAAGTCCTCTATTTAACTTTCATTCCCCTAGCCCCTTCCACACAGCTCCAACCTCTGCTTGAAGCCATTGATCTTGCTCTAAACTCCACCCTCTGATTCCCCTCCCCGTCTCATCCCGCACACACATATAGGGGGTCCCAATCAGACCAGATTCCCCTTATGAATTCTGAGGACAGACTCCATTGGTCCAGGTGATCTCTTACCCTATCACAGCCCTGCCCACCCCACCCCATACCACCATGCCAACCTTACCACAGGTCTTGGGTGCATCTGAAATTTGCATTAAGGCATTTGAATTTCTAGCTAAATGTTTCAGGACAATAATCATTCATCACAATTGGGAAAATTAGAAATGAACAAGTTTGGAATTGCAAAAAAAGTGGAAAGGTCAGGAGGGAACAAGAGAGTCAGTAACACAGGAAATTGCAGGAAGGATTAAATGTCTATAAGGTTAATAGTGCAACATGAAAGGGGATGATTTTGTTTGTTACATCTATGTGGTATTTTTTGAGTATGGCAAGCAAAAATTGGCAGGTCCTTGTAATGAAGGGAAGCAAAACCAACTGTAGCATTAAAATTGATGCCTTAGTTGAGATCAACTTACCCACTGCCAACAGGGATTAGATGCTGGGACTTTTCAATTTGTTTGGTTTAATACCATGCAAACAAAGTATTTTATAGACCTTTGGGGAGACTACAGATTATTGAAAGTTTAATCATTGCAGCAACATTATCTCCTGAGGGTTCTCCACATCTGAGTCAACACATATTTCATATTTTACCTTACATATTATGAGACTCAAAATCAGGTGATATTTCTTCAATATTGCTAATAAAATGTGCACTTTAAAATATCCCAAATGGAAATAGTTACGGAAACATTAATATTTCTCTGCTGCCAATTATTCTCAGTTATATTTTTATTCATGATTCTTTCATATTTTTCCTATTATGTATATTTTCCTTGTTACTTTAAATTTATTTCAAAAATATATTTGCTCATTTTCCACCAACCCCATATTCATAGTCAAAATACAAATACTTTAGTGAAAATCTTATTCGATGATCAATTTTTCACGCAATCATTAGATGCATTAGTAAGATTTGATTAGATGATCTCATCAGATTGACAGGTCAAACTTTTTATATGATGTTGGATGAAATCAAGAGTTTTGATTTTAATTATAGCTCAATTGGATTGGGGTGAAATAGAAATTCACCACTTCCAAATGAAATCAGTCTCGGGGTATTTGAACTCCCAGGTCTCATTAACATGTTGTTGGTTCAGTTACTCTTCCCCTCAGCCACTAGCTAAAGATTATTTTTAACACTTATTTTAAGAGAATGTCACTACTTTGCTGACAATTTAACATGGTAGGGTAACAGCTATTCTCACCCTGCTAAGTGTGGACTAAACTGCCAGAGCCCTATTAAAAAAAGGATTGTTCATTTGTATTTATTAGCGTGTCTTCCACTGAACACAAATGGGAAACTCATCCAACACCAAATCCAAAGACAATAAAATGGGTAATTACCAGGAATAGAGCAGGAAATGGAGCATATCTGGGAAAGGAGAAAGGAGGTGAACAGAGTTAAAATTCTCCTTAAGGAAGGTCAACATGTCAACAACCAGGTAGAACAAAGAGCGACAGACAAAGAACAACCAAATTTGAGTTTACAGTTCTCTTGGAAGATCAGAGTAGTTTTGTAGTTCTCATTTCTAGTTTCTAGTACATTCCACAGTGTCCTGGCCCTCCAATATAAGCTTTAAATTTCCACCTAAGTATTCTGGCACATAATCCAACCTTGTACCACTCTGTCTTCCTCATTATTTATGAAACATTTGCAGATAGTACTAATCAAAATAATGTGGGGAAATGTCATTCTCAGCATTGTATATACCTGTATTAAAATTCCATCCTCAGAATGTTACTTTGTTCAAGTCATTAATGTTGGCATGAAGCCCAGAAAAATAGTGAGCCAGTATTTTGGGGGTGAGATGAAATTTCCTCATTGCAGTTTTGGATGTTTGGAATTCTGTACCCAGAGAATTGTAAATGTTTAGTCAATGAGCGTATTAAAGAATGAGTTCAATAGATTTATAGGCACTATTGGAATCAGAGAATGTGAATGGGTTAGGAATGCAGAACTGAAATAGATCAGTATGATCTTATTAAATTGCAGAACTGGCTTGAGGGTCCACGTTTCTTCAATTCTTATAAGGGGTATTATAGCATACTAGTTGGGCTCTAGACCAAGATCTGAAGATGTGGACCATTAACCAAGAGAAATGCATTCAAGTTCTACCTGAGCACTGCTCTTGGGCAAAGGAAATCTGTCATCCTTATTTTGTCTGAAGCTGCAGAGTCAGCAATGCCATTGATTGTGCATAGTTTCAGGGGCCATTAGAGATGGACAATAAATGCCACTTTTGCCAACAACATCTAATGTTTCTTCTTGAAAAGCAAAAAAAAATACACTGCTGGAAACCAAG
The DNA here is from genome assembly GCF_009764475.1 of Pristis pectinata. Taxonomy (NCBI): domain Eukaryota; kingdom Metazoa; phylum Chordata; class Chondrichthyes; order Rhinopristiformes; family Pristidae; genus Pristis; species Pristis pectinata. The sequence continues at coordinate 14,297,665 of NC_067416.1, forward strand.
GTTAAAGCAGGTCAGGCAGCATCTGCGGTGAGAGAAATTGAGTTCAACTTTCAGGTTGATGATCCTTCATCTGGACTGAAAAAGTTCTCTGTAACTTAAAACTCAATTCATTTCTCACTTTTCTGGTTCTAATGAAAGGTCATCAACATGAAGTGTTAACTTGGTTCCTCTCCCCACAAATACTGCCTGACCTGCTGAGTATCTCCGGCATTTTCTGTTTTCCCTTATTAGCTCCCACAGTATGCAGAACATCTGTTGTTCTTTCTTATTTTAATCTTGAGATATGGCAAACAGTGAGAATGATATCAATCAACTACAACAGCACACAGGTAAACTATCAGACTGGGCAGACAGTTTGGCAGAAGGGAGAAAAAAGACAATATATATTTAATAGAGGCACAATTTAATGGCAATAGATTTAATGGCATAGTTCTGAGTAGAGGAAATCTGGAACCAAAGGGTTAATGCACATTAATCATTGAAGGTGGCAGGACATTTTAAGAAAGTAGTCAGCAAGGCATTTGAACTTCATTAATACAGATATTGAATACAAAAGCAGAGAAATCTTTCTGAAACTTTGAAGCATTGCCTCCATTCCTTGTTCTTGTACTTGAGAAGGTACAGTATGCAGAGGATGACTGATTTCTTCTGTTGAGACCGCACAGCTCCAAGGGCAGACTGTGCACAAGAAGGGAAGCAGCTAGATCATAGATCAGAATCACAGTGTCATGATCAGCTCAGTGGTGTCTCACTGTAGGAGATGTTTTGGAGGGCTCAAGGGAGATCTTCCTGATTGGCAAGTTAGAGTGGATCTACCCAACACAGGTTCCCGGTGGTGACCTCTTTGCTGTGTTGCAAGTGCCTGCTTTTTCAAGAATGACCTGCATCATTCACAGGCTCCACGAGAACGAAAACTGTTGGAATGGGACGCAGATTTTTCTTATTTCATATCTCCTCAATTCCCTCCACTATAGAAGGAGACGATCTGGCAATCACCTGAGCATTACTACAAGGTAGTGTAAGTTATCAGTCCTTAGTTGCCCTTCAGAAGATGGGACAAACTTATTTAATGAACTGTTGAAATGTATACAATAAAGATGCTCTCATAATGCTGTTAAGGAGGCATGTTTCAACTCTTTCACATCTGCCCAGTAACACCCTCCAATGGACATTGCACCTTGTGTTGGTGCAGCAGATGCACTGAGCAACCATAAAGAAAATATTGGACAATCCAAGCAACAGGTTCTAATGGAGAGTCTTCAACCTTAAACATTAAATCTGCTTCTCTTTCCACAGGTGCTGTTTGACCTGCAGTGTTTCCAGTATTTTCTGCTTTTGTTTTTATTTCAACAATTCCTCAGTTTTATATAACAGAAGTTATTTCACAGAAATTCAATTGTGTTCCACCTACCAGCAAGTTGCTCATTATTGCTGACTAGGACATTTAACAGAACAGTATTTAACTTGGAGTCTGAGACAGCTTGCCCCCAGCCTCAGATTACAAGTTAAATGTTCTTCTTTAAAGGTCCAGTGGGAAATGCAAGCCTCCTTGAAATTTACAGCTCAAAATTAGCTGCAAATCTGCTTCAAGTTCCATTCACAAACCATCTGAGAGGTGAGACATTGAAGTGTCTGGTTACCTCCTCAAAATGACAATCATTTTTGAAACATGAAGGAACAACTCACAATTCCAAAAGTAGTTTGCTTGTCTGATTCCAGATGTGCCTGGGTGACACCTAATTGGCCCAAGGGACATTTAAGGTTATTGAATGTAGGGTTCAGACATAAAATTAAATATATAAAGAATGGTGTTTTGTTTTATTCTCTTTGAAACATTATCATTTCAGCAGTTTTACAATATTATTAGCATATTTGTGTTATTTTATTGGATGCAAGTTTTATTTTTGTTTATTCATTCTTATGACCTGAATGTTACTGTCAAGGGTAATGTTCAATACCAATCCTTAGGTGCCCTTCAGAAGATGGGATGGAACGTTTAATGAACTGCTGCAATGTATACAATGAAGATGCTGTCATAATGCTGTCAAGGGTGGCGTTTCAGCTTTCTCATCCAGTGAATGGAAAGAAAGGCAATATATTTCCAAACAATGATGGGATGGGGATGTGGAGGAATCCTATAAAAGACGGTAGTCCCATGCAACAGGTGTATTTATCTTTTTGGGAGGTATAAGATGTGATTCTCAGACAGAAGTATGGATCCTTGTTAATGGATCAAGTACCGTTCAACTGAAGTGCTTTGTCTTGACTGGTGCTGATCGTATTGTTTATTGTTGCAATAGAACACAACTATTCAAGTGGAAAGTATTCAGTTACTGAATGTCCTGACTTTTGCATTGTAGCTTGAGTAAAAACTTCAGATAGTGAGAGGTGAAGCACTCAATGCAGAATACATAGCCATTGACCTGTTCTGGTAGGTACAAAGTTTATGTAATTGGTCCAGTTGAGTTTCTGATCCTTCATGACATCAGGATGTTGATTATGTAGACTCTGTGATTGTAATTGCCTTTGAAAGTCGCTGAAGGTGGCTAAGCTCTCTCTTGTTATGGATGGCTATTGCTTGGCAATTGTGTTGGGCAAATATTTTATGATATTTTGCATTTTCAGTTGTGGTTGTTGTTCATATTGTCCTGCGTGTGGCAAGCTTTGCTTGATTTTCTGATGAATTAGGAATGGAACTGAATGTTGTATAAATTTCAGCAAACATCTTTGAGGTTTAAATAATCATAAAGCAGCTTGTTCCAAAGGACTAACACATTAAACTCAGATGGCGTTAATAAACCATGCAAGCAACTCAACTGAACCCTTGATCTTGTACCATACTCCTAATTACATGCCACCCAATATATCATTTGCTTGCATGACTAAATATGGAACTGCTCTTACAGCTCTTGTTATCAGCATTACCTTTTAGATTTAACATTCAATCTGGGTAAGTGTGTTACATATATTGATACTGAGTAGTGAAAAATAGCAATTTCATATTCTGATTCATTCAAAATGGGAATAATGCAGGGATATTTAAAATTGAATTTTAAATCCAGCACTTGTTTGCAAATATATGATTTCTCCAGTTTAAAATAAAATTAGATTTAAGATAAACAATCAGTTTTATGCACACTTAAATGCTAGCTGTTGTTCTTCCTAACCATAGTATTAAAGGTCCCTCATTAATGCTTGAGATATACTTTTATTTCTGCAATTAACACGCAAGAGTAAAGACAATAACATATTTGTATTGCAAATTTAAATTGGAAATGACCAAAGGTGCATCACAGAAATAATAACAATCAAAATTTGATGTTGAATGAAAGGTAGACAGGAATGAAGGAAATCAAACTTCTGATCTAATTAGTTGGTCTTTAAGGAGCACCTTCAATGAAGAAGGCATTACAGAGAGGCAGAAATGTTTAGGGAGAGGATTAATGAGCAGAACCTTAAGAGCTGAAGGCATACCTGCCAATGGAGCAGGGTAAAGATCTTGTAGGGTTCTGAGGCAGGAAAGGTTTACAAAAAAGGGACAATTCCTTACAGAGCTTTGAAAACAAGGATGAGAATTTTAAGTTGAGGCATTGCTTAAACAAAAATCAATGTAGGTCGGCAAGCACAGAGGTAATGGGTGACATGACACAGTATGTGTTAAAACAATTGTCCAATTAAGGCAGAATGCATGGAAATGGAAGACATTCAGGCTATCTCAACATCTACAGATGTATACCTGTATGCCAAAGGCACTGCAGATATTCATCCAGGTTGCTCCAATAGCACCTCCCAAACCTGTTATCTCCACCCCCAAGAGGGATAATGGCAGCAGGTGCATAGGACACCACCACCTGCAGGTTCCCCTCCAAGTTGCGCATGATCCTGATTTGGAAATATATCACTGGTTCTTAATTGTCACTGGGTCTGGATCCAGGATTGCCCTGCCCAACAACACAGTGGCAGTACCTTCACCAGAAAGACTGCAAAGGTTCAAGAAAGGAGCTCACTCCATTCTTCTCTAATTCAATTTGGGATGGGGCTAAGTGCTGGCCCATCAATACCCAGATCATGAAGACATGTTTAAAAATCTCAGATTGTGAAATTATAAATTAGAAATGAAAATAAGGGGGAATGTATAAAGGAGATTTAGGTGGCAAGATTTTTTATAGGGAGTGATAGGTGCCTGGGAGCCTGGAATGCACTGCCAGGAGAAGTGGTGGAAGCAGATACAATAGCAGTGTTTAAGAGGCATTTAGGTAGACACATGAACAGGCAGGGAATTGAGGGATATAGTCCATGTGCAGTTTTAACTGGCATCATGGTCGGCACAGACACTGTGGGCCGAAGGGTCTGTTCATGTGTTGTACCGTTCTACGTTCTAAATACACATTAGTTATTTCTGATTTATGAAGTAGCTTCTCTTGAAGTTAACTTATATCTCACAACAGATTGATTATAAAATAGAATATGGCTTTTTTGCTGAAATTTATAACATCTTAATATGTCTAAAAAAACAGAAAGAGGAAGAGTGGGAGGATGTCAGTTTAAAAATAAATGAAACTTTAATGAAAGGAATGGATATCTATCTGATTTTGTTTCAAAAAGATTATGAGAGAAAGTGTGGAACACAGGACTAAGTTTTTCAGAAAATTAGAATTGGCATGAAGCACTAAATGACCTCCTTCTGTGCTGTAAAATTCCATATGTTCCCAAGTTACTGCTGGTGATATTAGTAGATGAATGTAGATGAAGATGAATTCTTTGTCTACTAGTTTAAGAGGCAGAAAGCCAATTGCTTGAAATTGGTTTAAAATATTAGATAGAGGATGTCAGCTCAATAGGTCCTTTTACCCAACGAATGGTAATTTATAAGCTGTTTTTTTTCCAAATAGAGTAAATGTATTATTGATTATTATAGTAGACATCATCAATAGTGGCTAGATGTTTCACTTTGAGAAACCTTGAGTAGCCTGTCTAAGACATAAAACTTGTAAAGCCTTCAATATTACTCAGAAAGAGGATATTTGCACATGCAAGGTTTTTTTTCAGAATATTGATTTTCAGTCATTATTAGTGTGCAAGGCGAATGCAATTTATTTCTGCCAGCAAAACTACATAAATTATTACTAAAATGAAAGAAAATTTGCAATTTTTGATGACAGAAAAATATCAACTTCCCTGCCTTCACAAAATCTTCACCTTTCATAATTCTTCATCAGTCTCCTGTGACACTGCAAATGGAGTCAAAACCATGTGCTCCTTTCAAATTAGGTAGAGTTATATAAATCCCTGTCAACATTGTAATTTTATTGCTTTTTTTTCCTTTGTCCCCCAGAAAGACTAGTAGTGAGGGAGAGAATGTCAGTGAAAGAGAAGTGATGTGAGAGAGAAGTAGGTAGGTTAAGGGAGATAACCAAGGCACAGGAGTGAGTGGGGATAGAGAGGAAGAGATTCAAAGATGAGCAAAGTGGATAACAGAGTTGGAGACCGAAGGTGCAAGAAATAGGGTCAAGATTGGGAGTGGTAGAAGGTGATTGTGGTGGGGAAGAGAAGGAGGAGGATTGAGATAGAGTGGCATGTGGATAAGAGTGGGAAAGATGGTGAAAAAGGAATAATAAAAGGCAGAGGAACTTAGAATGGTTGGGACCATTGATGTGAGGAAACTAACTTTCAGTCACAGTGCAAGAACAGCTATCATGCACCATGGAGTGAGTTTAGGGTATGGACAGTGGTGGGAATGGCAATTATCACTGTTCTCATTGAGAGGGAGCATATGCCAAGTCAGAATATATTCTCAGGGTGGACGTGGGTGGAAGGTGATGAGGAAGAGGAAATTCAGTTATTATACCTTCAACTGGAATTGGTTGAGTTGGCAATTTTGCACTTTTTATCTCACTTGAAATGGAGGTCAGTTAACATCCCTTCAGAAGGAATGGTGCTGGCTGAGAGTACATTGGGGAAGGTCAAAAGATAGCCTTGTAGCAGCAGAGGGGTTTCAGTGTAAAATTATTTTCTCTGTGTAAGACTGTGTAAGATAGTGGGGTGGACAAGGGAGAGACAGGTAGTTGTGGGTCATGATTGTTTTGCAGTGTAAGGCGCAGGTCACCTTTTATTCCCTTCAGGACATGAGGAGGAAGAGAGTTGTTTTCCCTGTTTGGGTTGCTGAGGGCAGTTTTATATTTTCAGTATAGAGTTTTCCCTATTTTTCAATGCGTAGGATATTTGAGGTTTTGATCCCCATTGTCACAGCAGGGTATTTCTGTATTTGTCCAACCCTGAGGTCTTTTCAGGCAGAACACCAGCAGAAACAACAGCACTCGCTGCCACCACTTCCATTTATTCAGTCCATCAAATGACTTGTGCAAATACAGAAAGTTCAATTAAATTATATGTCCACTGGAATTGATTGAGTGGGCAATGTTACAATTTTCCTCTCAGCTGCAGTGCTTTATGATCAGGACTCAATAGGGCTTGCAATCACTGAAATCACTGAATTTGTGATTTTACCTTTCTCCACAAGCATTGCCAATTTCTGCTTTCCCTTTTTAAATGGTGCTATGTACTAGTTACATCATAGAGAAGAGGTAATGAGGGAGAAATTTGGTTAAACTTGTACAAGTATATTGGCTGACAATTTTACTCACCTACATACATTAGATTCCATTTATATTTTATACATTTCAGCTTGCATTAAGCAACCATAATTATATTTAAAGTACAATGGATACATTAAATATAACTGTTTAAACCTACTTAAAGAATGTATGAATTATTAAACAAAAAAATTCATCAATATGTTTTTCGTGCTTACCAAAGGCACAGAGGCAGCCCAGGAGAGATATACTCCTCCCCCTGCACCCCAGGTTTCTTGCCTTGATACTGGTGCATTTCCTGCGGGTAACCACCCTCCCTCCCCTCGCTGCCTTGGGCTTTTCAGCCTCTGAGACAAAGGGAAGTAGGTTAGGATAACATGGCCCTTAAGCCTGATTTCACAGAATCACCCCTGGGACTTCAGTAACTGTTTGAAGACTCCAAGTCTAATCCAGAGAGTTCCCAGATATTCCCTCTGATATTCTCCCATGATTTGGTGCCATTTCGGATATTATCTGGGAAATAAAAGATTTTTCAGTTTTGTAGGAGGAATAGAAAAACAGAATGGCCTAGAAGCTGTTTGCCCCCTGCAAAGACTTAATAAAGGGGTGGAGACAGAATAGACTGCAGATGCTAGAATCTGGAGCAAAAAAATAAACTGCTGGAAGAACTCATCAGTTCAAGCAGCATTTGTGGAGACAAAGGGATGGTCGATGTCTCGGGTTGAGACCCTGCATCGGAAAAGGAGTGGGTGTGCATTGGGTTAATGACTTACCTTTAGAAGGACCTGCTCCTGCAGAATGACATTGTGCCCAAGGACAAAGCCTTTCACACCCAACATAATGAAAGTCCTTTCCTCTCCTTGCTCCAAAGTAGTTGAGCAGATGAAAGCAGAAGGGTGTCTTCAGATCCGGGTCAGGGATGTGGTGAGGAAGCAGGAGTTCTTGGACATCCATCAGAAGTGAGAGCAAATATTAGTAACTTTGGACCAAATCCAGCATTAGGAATGGGGCTGTGATCGACTTCTGAGGGAAAGGGCCAGTGGCATGATTGGATGCTGGAGGGTTGGTTGGGATAACAATCAGGTTGGAGGGGCTGGAAATTGTGATTAGGGTCCAGGTTCAGGGCTGCCTGGAGGGGTAAGTGGACCAACCTGAAGCAGTCTCATTGCCAGAATCTACAAGCTGGAATCTGATCAGGCATGTTCATTTTAACTTGCACTGAAACCAGCCACGTATATCTTTGGAAGGCCAACTTCTACATGTAACTTGCAATATCTGGCGATCAGAAATGAATCAGTGAAAATCATGGAATGGCATACAGACATGATAGTTGATGCCACTGTGTGTGTCTGGCTCTTGTTCTTTATTAATTAATCATGAAGTATTTAATGCCCATCCCAATTGGCATTGAGAAGGCGGTGATGAACCACTGTAAACCATCTGGTGAAGGTATTCCCACAGTGTGCCTCAATAGGAACATGCAAGATTTAGACCCTGTGATAATGAAGGACTGGCAATATATTTCCACATCAGTACAGCCGGTAACTTGAAGGGGAACCTGCAGGTGGTGGTGTTCCTATGCACCTGATGTCCTTGTCCTCCTTGGTGGTAGAGGTTGAAGGTTTTGGTGCTGCCCGTGTAACTTAGGCACGTGATCGCAAAGCATTTTATAGTTGGTACACACTGTGGGCACAAAGCACCTCTGAATGTTTAAGATGATGGATGGTGAACCAATCAAGCAGGTTGCCTTATCCAGGAAGATGTCCAGCTTCATGAATGTTGTTGCAATTGCATTTCATCTCAGCAAATGGAGAATATTCCATCACTTTCCTCACTTATGTCAGCACTAACTGTTGTTGGCAGAATCATGGATGGTGACAAGGAGGCATACAGGAGTGAGATAGGTCAGCTAGTTGAGTGGTGTCGTAACAGCAACCTTGCGACTAAGGAACTGATTATGGGCTTTAGGGGGGGATGTCAGGCGAATGCGCACCAGTTCTTATTGAAGGATTTGTGGTGGAAAGGGTGAGCAGCTTCAAGTTCCTGGGTGCCAACAGCTTGGAGAATCTATCCTGGGTGCAGCACATGGATGCAACTACAAAGAAGGCATGCTAGCATCTCTAGTTTCTTAGAAATTTAAGGAGATTTGGCATATCATTGAAGACTCTGACAAACTTCTACAGATGTACAGTGGAAAGCCTTCTGACTGGTTGCATCATGGCTTGGATTGGAAACTCTAATGCACAGTAATGCAAGAGGCAACAGAGAGTGGTGGACTCAGCCAGTTCCATCACAGGCACAGATCTCCCCACCATCGAGGACATCTACAAGAGACAATGTCTCAGAAAGGCAACTTCCATCATTAAGGACCTTCACCATCCAGGCCATGCCCTCTTCTTAATGTTGCCATCAGGCAGGAAGTACAGGAGCCTGAAGACTCACACTTCAAGGTTCAACAACAGCTTCCTCCCAACTGCCATCACGTTCTTGAACTGACTTGAAAAAGCCTAACACGTGTTTATTATGTCATGTATGTATAATTTAAGTTTAAGTTAACTTAAGTTTATCATGTTTGTAATATTCTGTGCTACTGCTACAAAAAGCTAATTTTCATGGCATTCATAACCTGGGTGTGTATGCCCATGACAATAAACTTGAACTTATGCCATGTAGATGGTGCAAAGACTTTGAGATGTCAGGAGGGAGTCATTCACTCCAGGATATCCAGCCTCCAAATTGCTCTCGTAGCCACCTTATTTAAGTCACTGGTCCAGGTGAGCTTCTGGTCAGTAGTAGAACAGGCAGTATGTCGTCTAGTCCCATAGCCTTTTCTATGTTGAATGTTCTCATTCATTTCTTGATGTTGCATGGAGTGAATCATACTGGCTGATCACTGGCTTTTTTTAATGGTGAGGATCTGAGAAAGACTCTGGTGGAGGTACAGCCATGAGTTAGTGCATTAGCTGTACAGAGGACCTTAAGGAAAATGAAGCATGCATTAAATCCCTTGAAGGGCTTCATGATTAGTTTTCCAAATTTTGTGCTTTATAATGGAATTATTTAAATAAGGTGAAAAAAATAAATGTTGGTTTACAGAAGAATCCAGGTTTGCTAGTTCAAGAAATGCAATAAATTAACATGTTGGTACAGCATGTAAATAGGAAGGAAAATGTAATGTGCATCTTTATTGCAAGGAGGTTGAAGTATAAGCTTGGATCCACAGCACAGGCTGAAAAGGGAAAGGAGAGAAGCATGGTTCAGGAATTGGAAGAGAAAGTGGAAGTCAGGTTGCTGGTCAGCCTGAGAACAGAGACAAGAAGATAGTAGAGACATTTTCCAATGAGTTCATGATATTTAGAAATGCACCAAATAATTATACACTTATACTTTTTGAGGCTGTTGATTAGAGTTATTAGATGTTTGTGTTATGATTTTTGTAAACTGCATACTGCAAGCAGTGTGTTCAGAATTATGGAGATAATTACATTAATTCCACAATTATAGAGATGTTAAGTATAGCTTGTCGTGAAGAGTTCTGTAGATGACTTAGAGACTGAGTATATTTCTTTGGTTATATTTATATTAAAAAATATATCCATAATATCTGAAAATAATTGGTTAATTGTATAATTTCATAAATTATACCACCAGATAGCTATTTTTGGGTATTTTCATACATAAGTAGCTATCTGATGGTATAATGTAATGTTTTAGATAATTGATGTTTTACTTAAGTTTATTATTCTTTTAAAGGGGAAGCAATATTGTATGAATGTGGGTGTATCTCTAAGAAATGAGTGTACCACTTAGTATAACCTTGATACATTTTGTACCTAACACTGCTGATTAATTTGAGAATAGTTGCCTTTGATTAAAGGATATTCTTTAGTTAATTCTGTCTAGTCTGAGTCATGCTACCTGCAGCAACACAAAACAAAACCACAGACACTATTATTCTTGGCTAAGAGGGTTGGCCTATGCAGAGCAATTGAGTAGGATGGGCCAACATTCACCAGAGTTTCAAAGAATAAAATGTAATTTCATTGAGGAATGCATGATTCTGGGAAGAGCAGATGCTGAAGATTGATTTTCTCAGCACCAGGAAGCATAATCACAGGATGGAGGATTGGCCAGTTAAGTCTGAGACGAGGAAAAGATTCCTTACCGATTCCTTACTGGGTTGTGGGTTTGGATTATCTACTCCAGAGGGTAGCACTTTGAAGGATTATAGGGGCTGAGTATATTAAGGATTGAGATCTAAAGATAATTGAACACTAAAGGAATGAAGGTAAGTGAGAATAAGGCGCAAAAATAGGCAAAGTACAGAATCAGCATGATCTTCTTGAATGACAATGCAGGCTTAAGAGGCCATGTACCTGTCTTTTGCTTCTGCTTCTAACGCGAGATCTCTTGGAACATATTTCATATTGGATGCCAAATGTGTTCCTTCACATTCTGGGCAGCATGTTAGTGAGGGTTGGTGATTTAGAGTTTCCTCGACCCCATTTACTGCAGGCTGACTGAAAAATAATTCATTAGTAAGATTCATGTTTGGAAGCTTGCTATAAATTAATTCTCATTTACAGTTCACCCACAGGTACAGTACCATACTAATCTTGACCACACATGAATCTTAATATATTGACATTGTTATCCATGAAGATCATTTATTCTTGTGAATATCTTGCACATATCTTACTCTGTCTGCAAGAGTGAATATGTATGTAAAACAGGTTTAATCTTATTAAAACATAAATAAAGTATTTACTGAATAATGCAATAACGACATCCTCATCAGATTTATCCATTTTCTGGTTTACTATTTCACTAGCAAAATATTTCTGAATAGGATCATAGATTTCTGTAGGATTTATCCAACAGAGTACAACCTTTATACTAGGCATATGAAGATAGCCGACAGTCTTGCAAAATGTATATGACCACCCAGTAATCATCAATATGAAAGACCAGAAGGCACAATTTGACAAATTGGTTGTAACACAGCTGGAAGTAAAACTTCCTGAACAATATTGCTCCAAGATAATCCATGAAGAGATAACATAAATCTTCTTGTATCACTCTGAGCCACACAGTGATCAAAGTAATTAAATCTGCTGTGATGTAGAAGGTACAGAAAATAACTACATTTAGTGTAATGATGAAGATATTTAGTTGACCCAAATTGATTGCAGCCTTGGAAAAATGCAGAGAAGGGGAAGGTGTTTTCTCTCCTGAGCTTTTCAGTCAACTAGGTAGAGTTTTAGCTGATGATAGCACTAATACCCAGCATGCCAGTGGGATGAGCTATAGCCTATCATAGCGCTGACAAGAAATGTAAAATTACTTCTAGACTGGCCAGACAAAAAAAAAGTGAGAAAAACTTATAGGTGGTGAATTCTGTTGTGGTCCTCTGAAGTATTTTGATGCCATTCTGCTGTAGAGATAAGTAAACCACAGATATATACACTATTCTCAAAATACATTATAGTATTATATCAAACCTATGACACCTAATTGACTTTTCTTGTAAAAAAGTGCTCTCAATAATTCCTCCGACTGCCTGATTCAGGCTTTCTCCTAAGTAGTATTCCACTGCTGTATCTAGTCTAAATAAGGTCTTGTGCCACACGAATACACAAATGATATTTACAGACTCTTACAAATAACAGAAGTTGTAATCCTGAATGGATCTACTTTATTTCCCTTTTTCTTCCTATGAAAGGAACAACTTTGAATTAGTAGCCTTACGTGTATATTGAGAGGTTACTTTGTTAGAAATTAATTGGCACAATTTTCTGGGTGTAAGCATTCAGTAGCAATGTTTTAAAAATCTAATCAATTTTACCATAAACCTATTACAATTACCAAAGTAGAGTTAAGGGGGATTAGCATAGAAATTGATAGCTTCTGTGTATTCAGTTATATTAGGCATGAATGACATTCTGAAATGCACAAGCCTTTTCCTCTACTCGAAGCTCCATCACAGCAAGAGATGGAGAAGGAAGGCACTAAGCATCTAAAGCATGAAGAGGCCATGCACAAATAGCAAATGAGCATAACGCATCCCAAACAACCCAACCGCCTGCCCAGTCAATTACCACTTCCTCCATCTGTGGCAGAATTTGTCCATCCTGCACGGGACTCTTCAGTTACTTCAGAACACATACAACTGGAGTGGAAGCAAGTCATCCTTGACCCTGAGGCACTGCCTGAGCAGAACATTTGCTTCTTAAATCTGTGTTTTTTCATTATTTTTCAAAGACATTTTTGTTAATCTAATAAACATTTCTAGCTTCCAATTGATGTAAGAACAAGAGGTTTTTCTGGAATATCTCAGTGACTGAACACAGTAATAAAAAAAATTTGGAGAAACATGAAAGCAAAATAATTCCAGAAATTACAGCTAAAGTGAAGGAAACATTTTATTATAGTTTTTAGAACACGACAAAGCATAGACATTCAATCTATTAGACAAATTCTTTCAAAGGACAATATATACTCAGTATTCTCTTTACTCAATTGAATAGATCTTTACAGTAGCTCTACTCCTCATTTGTGTTTGAACAAATCTCCAGATTACACATTGATCCTAATGATGAATGTAAAGCAAATTTCTAAATGTGTCTTTCAGTGGCAGCAGGTCTTTGAACTGTTTGGACTAAAGTTGGCTGCCTTGCAGCAACATTTCCCCAGTTTTTCTGGGCAACATTCAAGGCAGTAAATCAACGTGTGACTGTGCTGACATTGATATGATGCCACTTTCTTCTCACTTTAATAAGCTCACAACGATCTGATTGGGAGCTTTAACTCGCTTTTACGTACCTAGCAATTGAATAGCAAGTTGCATTGGTGAAAATCAAACAATCTAACATCTAATTTCAGGCTGTATTATGATTCGTCTGTTCTCATTTAAAATCAGCATAATAAGTTAATAGCACATAGTTATCAGGAGCATATCTAATTGTGGATATAAATTCTTAATAGTTTATGTCTGCTTATTGATTGTATTTGTAATATTCTAGATATTAATGAGACTTATTTCTCTTTTTCCATTTTCTAATTATCACACTAATTCTGTGGCATAAAAATGACCAATTATTATCAAATTATATTTCTTAATATTCTGATTCACTTACAAAGCAAATAAAAGAACAACTAAGACAACAAAGGACAGAAAAAGGCCACCTAGCCCCTCCAGTTTGCTTCTTTATTTAATGAGATTGTGGCTTGTTTTTCTGATTTGCTCTGCCAAACCTGGCATTAAATCCCGCCATAAAATTGGCCAGCAAAAATCCATTAATCTCAGTTTCACATCTATTTATTGGGAGTAACATCTATTTCTTTTTTCTGGCAGAGAGAGCCTCACACTTTACCTAATGGTTAACTTCTCTCCTTGATGGCCTGTTTAAGGCTAAATCACCTTTAACTAGACTCTCTTGCCAAGGAAAAAGTTTCTGTCTACCTCAGAGAATTTTAGATGTGAGAAACAATCTTTTCTTGGAAACAGAGAAAGCCAAGGTTACTTTTGATTGAGGTCTGTTTCTTTGTGAAAGGCCTGGATAGAGTCAATTGGGAGAATATGCTATTCTCAGCAAGTAATTAGGAAGCATGAATTTAAGGCGAATGGTGGAGAGGGGTTGAGGGGGAAAAAATCACTCACTGGAAGTATCTGTCTGAATGGATAGTGGAGGCAGAAGCACATATCACATTTGAAAGGTACCTGCATGACTACTTGATGTGCTGTAACCAAGTTTATATTCAGACCGAGGGCCAGAAAGTAAGGTCTGGCTGGATAGCTCCACTTCAGTTGGTATCTCAACAATGATCTGAATGGTTCCCTTCTATGCCATAACTTTCTATCTTTCCACAATTCCATTCACCCTATCAATTCTTGTCAAAATCCCCCAAATGTCAATCCAATCAACCTTTTAAATTTTAATTTTTTAAAATTTTTATTTACAGTGTGGTAACAGGCCCTTCCGGCCCAACGAGTCTACGCCGCCTATTTTTAAACCCAAATTAACCTACCCGTACGTCTTTGGAATGTGGGAGGAAACCGGAGCACCCGGAGGAAACCCACGCAGACACAGGAGAACGTACAAACTCCTTACAGAAAGCGACGGGAATTGAACCCCGATCGCTGGTGCTGTAATAGTGTCGCGCTAACCGCTACACTACTGTGCTGCCCCCTTCTAAATTCTAGCCTGATTTACATTATCTCTTCATAGGCAGTGTTGAGAATGACTTGCTCTGCTACAGTTCTATGGATTCTGAGACGATTAGTGAGTTTTATACAGGATCAACAGACCCTGCTATAGTGAGACAGGTCTGACAGGTGGTTGGGTGGGTTGGTTGGGTTCTTGCACAATTCCTCCACTCTTGTGCCTGGCCTCCATGTTCTCCTGATGGGGATACTCAGAGTGGTTGGAAGAGTCTTGGGCCAGGGATTTCCAGGAACAGGGAATTATTTCAAGGGAGCTTTGACAACATCCTGTAAGTGTTTTCTCTGTCCTCCTGTCAATCACTTGCTATGTTGAAGCTCAAAGTAGAGTGCTTTGTTCGGAAATCTGTTGTAAGGTACTTGGATGAATGGACCCATTCATTGAAGCCACTTGAACACGATCAGACACTTAGTGCTGGGAATGATGGCCTTGGAGAGAGCACCCATATTGGTTTGTCTTTCTTGCTAATGGATTTGAAGGATTACATAATCTACCAAAAGAACCAATCAAATTCTACAAAAAGTGATGTGGGTTATAATGACTTTTCTCTGTCCTACTCATCTCCCCCCACAATTTTCGGCTTGTGAAAGAAAATAAACCAACTTGGGAGTTGTTTCACTCCAAAAAAAGTATCAGTCTACCTGGTGTAATTTTTCATAGCTCTGGATATGAAACACCAACAGTGTGGCTGAGTGAATTCAAAATCAATATGAATCCAAAAACAATGTTGCAGAAGTCCTTAGTATTTTATAAGAAGTACAAAAACGAGGTTGTTATTAACTCACCATATTCACTATCAGCCTGTTTCCATTAAGAAACTGCACTCATTTTAAAATTCTGAGATATCAGGCAGCAGTCAAATACTCATGGTGGATATCATTAATTTTATGAATGAATTCATTCTTCTATCCACTTAGTTGTTGCAAAGAAATTTCTGATTTTCTTACAAGAGCTTTCTGTGTTCACTTATTGAAGTTCCTTTGGTCAAATTAGTGTTTTCTCATGTGGAAATGATATAATATTAGAATCAAAGTCTTATTGTTCCCGTTTCAAATGTCCTAACATGATTTATATAAAAGTCAAGCTTGAAATTTTTGTCTGAGTTTTTTTCTCAGTTATTTCCCTACAGTTGAATGCTATTCTAAGACCCTATCCTCACTGAAAACAATAATTGTATTCTGAAGCAAAATCTGGCATTTGTCAGTGGCTTTCAGAGAGAAAGCAATGTTAGGTTCCAGCTTTCACATCAGAAGGGCTATTAAATGCCATAATTCCCTTTTGTGACTAAAACAATTTGAATCTTTCAGAAAATATGGTTGTTTAACATTTGATCGAGTAGAAGTTGCAGCTTGAAATACCTTTTGATGTAAAGATGTTGAGAGAGTTCACGTTTAGCAAACTGCATGCAATATAATCAGGTGCTGGTTGTACACATCTCAGCACACATTTTCCTTGTAGCTAGTAGAATCATAATGTATGAAGCTGAGCACAACTGGTAGCCACTGGCAGGAATAGAATTTGCCAACAATTATGCTCCATTGAATAACAGGTCTAAAAGAGAAACAGCATTTATGATACCTGCAATTAATTGGCTGTACTTAAACTGCACATTAACTTGTGTTTATTTAAAGGTCTTTTTTTTATTGTATTTCTAATGCTTTAATCACACTGATATGATGTTAGTTTGTGTTGTTCTAAAATGTAGCTGCCCACATTTGACAAATCAAGTAGAAAATTCACATTGGAGTTTCAATAGCTAAGTTCGACAGTTGTACTAAAATTTCATACAGTTATCTGAGAGCTCCTTTTTCTTGACCAACCTCCTTGCATTCCAGGAGGTATACTAGAAAACCAGACTTTGTATTCTCAGGCTTTGCCATTGGCACCATTCTGAAGTGGACAATGATAGTTTGGGACAATCTTTTTCTGATTCCACTGCCTATCACTGAAGGTTCCTTGACACCTATCTGTGCCTCACAAGATTGCAAGACAGATATAGACCAAGAAGGCCATTTGTCACATTTTTGTTCATTCACCCAGAAGAAAACCTACAGTCTTAAATATGCTTTTTTCTCAGTTGTGCATCTGGTTCTTTGCCCTGCTGTCACATTCAATTTGAAATGGTATTCTGGATTTACCTTTTCAATTCAATTTACTGTATCCCTCCGGAGCCAATACTTTAAAGGCTGATAGCCTGGGTTTCTCCAGTGTTCTTTTGATAACCCTGCACATATTTCTGGTTGATTTGTCATGAAGTGGGATTTCTAGATTCATATATCTCCTGTAATAAACTCTTCTCCCAGAAAGACTTGCCTCCCCATGCATCTGTAAGGTGAATTTCTCCATGACATCCACTCTTCCCATCTTCTCCAAGAAAGAGGCTGATCCCAAGGGATCAATGTAGATTCTTACATTGTTCCTCTCCACCCCTGTTTATGTGCACTATTCCTCAGTGCTAGGGCTGACTGTGAGGTACAGGTCAATTTAAAAACATAAATCCTAATGGGAGACATGAGAAATTTCTTTTGCTGTTCAGTTTGGAGAAAGAATCAGTTTTCGTACCTGTCCATGTTATAATCTGGAAATTAATTATAAACACAAATTCTAAGTAATTCTGAACATTATTTTTACCTTGCTTTTTAATTTAAAGGGAGTATAAGAAAAATAAGTGACATTTGGAATTTGTTTATGTCCTCTGATCACCATTCTACAATTAAAAGAAGCTGTCCAGAAATTGTGTTTTTCTGCACAATGCAATATAATTTAATAAAAGATCAATCATAAAGGAAGATCAATGATTTACTATAAGTTACATGAAATTTAGTATTTTCCTCCAGCGTCCTCTGTGCCTCTGACGTGCTAATGCACTGAGCTGCCTGTACCTACACAATGGCATACAATGGCATGCAATGGCCTACAATACCACTTCCATCAATGGCCTATGGATGCTGCAGGCCACTCATGCAGAATCAGGCCCTCACTGCACCTCTCAAACCACGTGCAGCATTACTTATAGGGTTCAAACCATGAAGTCCAGCAATGGGAATACCCTCTTTAAGTAATATAAATAGCCAACTTTCCCACCATCCACCCTGGTTGCAACTTCAACTCCTCCACAATTCGCAGCCTTCACTTGTACCCCTCCACCATTATCTCCACCCGCCACAATCTGGCAACCGAATCAATCCTCACCCCATTCCTTCTTCTGACTTCCTGCATTGACATCACTTGATCCCTGGGTTCTGATATACACTTACGATCTCTTGGCCTAATACCACAAAAAACCCTGACTTTCATTTCATCCTCTTGGGCTTCTCTCCCCATGAACCTACGGTCCCCTCCCCAGTTGACTCAGATCAAGACAATGGTAAAGGAAAGGCCATTCTCTGTATCTCAGTGATGCAATATGCCTTTGATCTCATACAGTATGCTGCCAAATTTTGCAGTGGCTGGTCTTTGGATAAGACCCTCATTGGTCTGCTGCACACCAACCATTTAACTCACTTTTACCAGTGCCATTCTGTTCTAGGCCACACACTTCAGTACATGCCTTTCTTAACCATGCTGTCCATTATTTCCTTCTAGCCCCACATGGCTAAACAGTCTCTCTAACTTCTCTAACAAAGTACTTTTGTCAAAATTGAAGTACACAAATCTTTTAAGTCTCTTTGGTTGATTTGACATGTCCTTTTTGAATAGTATACATCCCATACAGTTATAGAATCATAGAGTTATATAGCATGGAAACAGCCCCTTCAGCTCAACTCGTCCATGCCAACCAAGATGTCTATCTGAGTTAGTCCCATTTGCCTGTGTTTGGCCCATGCCCCTCTAGGTCTCTTCTATTCATATACCTGTCCAAATGTCTTTTAAACGTTGTAATTGTACCTGCCTCTACAGCTTCCTCTGGCAGCTTGTTCCATATGCCAACCACCCTCCGTATGGAAAAAGTTCCTCCCCAGGTCCCTTTTAAATCTTTCCCCTCTCACCTTTCCCCTCTCACCTAATGAACAAACTGCTCGTACGATAAGATGGACTCTTGCCTCACAATCTACCTTGTCATGGCTTTGCACCTTATTGTCTGCCTGCACTGCACTTTCTCTGTAACTGTAACACTATATTCTGTATTTTGTCATTACTTTGCCCTTGAACTACCTTGATGTACCAATGTGATGAAATGACCTGTATGGACGGCATGCAAAACAAAGTTTTTCACTGTATCTTGGTACATGTGACAATAATAAACCAATTACCAATTAAACCAATGTTTATATACACCATTTTCCATAATTTTTATGAGAAAACACTTAACACAGAATGTTGCATTAAACCCAGCTAATCTGCCTGTTATTTTTAATATAAAGCCCAGAAATCTTGCAAAGTCTGTGGAGGCTTCAACTTCCTGAGAACATTTTCAAGAGGCTTTCTATAAAATGCCACAAGAAAAGATATTATATAAAGCCTATTGGGCTTTTACGAACATAAGAGCAGTGTTAGTGAATTGATTAAAGAAATGAAAACAGAGAAGCAATAAAACTGGGTCACTTTCAGGTTGGTAAGCTATAACGACTTGGGTACCACAAGGATCAGTGATGGAGTCTCAGCTATTTACAACCTATAGTATTGATTTACACGAAGGGACTGTGTAGAAGATATCCCAGTTTGCTGCTGATACAAATAATAGCAGATGGAGTATATTGTGGGGAAATGTGAAGTTACTTGGTCAGAAGAACATTTTTTTAATTGATAAAGAATTAGTGTTCAAAGAGATCTCTAGGTGTCCTTATATATGAAGCACAAAAAAACCCTGTAATTAACAAGACAGTTGTAACATTGGCCTTTATTGTAAGAAGGCTGGACCTAAGGGAAAGGAAGTCTTGTAAATGTATGGGGTCATGCTGAAGGCACTAAGTATTATGTGAAGTTTTGTTCTCTATACCCAAGGAAATGAATGTTTGGTGATGCAGTTTGGATTCACTCGACTGATACCTGTGTTAACTGGGTTGTCCAATGAGGAGTGATTGAATAAAATGAACATCTACAAACTGGAGTTCAGAAGGTTGAGAAATAATCTTATTGTCATGAGATTTCTTCTGTTGGAGAACTTAGAGATAAGTGGTAAAGGCTCATGATAAGGGGGTTAGCCTTTTAAGATTGAAGAGATTTCATTTGGAATTCTTTTAATTATGCAAACTATGGACATGGAAACTCCCTGGGTTTGGAATCACCTTGAAAGATTACCATATCACTGGGGTCTTGATCTTGAACTCTGGATCACCTGAACTCACTCTGCACATGTGTACCTGAACTAGGACCTTGGTGGCTGCCAGTTACAATTGCTGTGCACACCATGCCTACGGGGGGACTGAAACTGTGCATATCGGAGACCACAGCCTATGGCCTGAAAGCTCTCAGACTGAGCACACTTGAAAAAGTTCAAAGGAATGTCTGTGAATGCTGATGTGGTAAATGTGTTCAAGATCAAAATAAATAGATTTTTGGATTCAAAGGCAATCAAGGGAAATGGGGATTAGACAGGAAAGTGAACGGTAAGAAATCAGCCTTGATCTTATTGAATAGGAGAGCAGGCTTGAGGGACATATAGCCTGCTCTATTCCTATTTCATTTGCTTGTATGTTCTTTTCACTAAATACACCTGACTTATGTTAGAAGTGCAGTTTGTAAATTATTGAACCCACCCATTCCCTCAATGCTATTTAGCCAATAAAGATGTATGCTAGTCAGGATGGTACAAGAATCTCGGAGGAAATGGAAGTGAAATAAAATAGGTTTGTTTTTGTTGAGATAACAGCTTCAATTTTTCTCAGTCAAACTGCCCTTTAGAATTATAACTTTGAAACAAAACAACTCAGCACTCACTGACAAAACAGACTTTGAGAAGTTAACTAGATGATAATGAAGAGCCCCTGATAAAGCAGGTGTCCCTTCTGATTTATTATCAACTACGGGTGGCAATAGGGAAAATAAACTCCATTTATGCCAACCAATTTTTGAAAGTGGGAAAGCTGCACAAATGTTTTAGCTATTTGACCTTTATGGAAATATCAAATATTTTGTTCCATTTTGTGTTGGATCTTACAGTAGTAGAACTAATTGTAGGGTACTGCCAACATCTCCTTCCAGGTTGGATCCCATTTTGGTGCCAAATATCCCACTGGAAGTCCATGCTGCTTAACAAATTAACCTTGGAAAATAATTGATGACAGTGAAATTCTACCCTGGACCCTCTGGTGCAAATTGAGATAAATTCAGACTGTGCACTTTGATGTAACATCGAAATATAGAGGATTGCAAAATCGATCAATGGGCATTTGATCAATACTTTTCCAATAAATATTTGTTTTTTTCTACTCTTCTGCCAATTTTTTACTCCTACCCAGGTTTTACCTTCGATATTGCCCTTTTAGGTTTAAGTAGCAACCTATAATACAGAACTTTGCTAAGGAGATTTACCACAGTTCACTTGAAAGATCACATTTATATACAAGTCAAGGACTTGATCATGGATGGAGCAAGGGAGGGAGTGTTATTTCCAATTTAGTGGTTACTATCAAACCAGGAATTATTAACTTACATTTGATAATTATTGTTTCCTTTTTGTCAGATACTAATACAGAGAGTTGACCTGGAAACTGGATTTCACCAAATCAGGTCTCCCTCTAAAAGCATTGTGAATTTGATCAAGAAGGCATTTGAAACAGCGTCATGCTGGCTCACACCAACAGTGATGTGCCAAACTGGACCCCTTCATGGTTGCAGAGGGAGTCAGACTCAATGCAGAGTAGCTGCTGGCACTTTATTGTGCAGCAATGACACATTGGTGTTACCTCTTCAATGCACACTCCCTAGGGCAGCCAAGCAGCAACAGCACTCAGTCCTGATGCAGGGCCTCGACCTGCCTCCACAGATGCTGTCTGACGCGCTGAGTTCTTCCAGCAGTTTGTTTTTTGCTCCTGATTCCATCATCTGCAGCACATGCACACTATAGCTGCCTGGGAGGGGTGAGAGTCTGCTGGGGAGAGGGAGAGTGCTCCACATTCACCTAGGTGTCCTAGTCAACAAGATGCAAACCAGAAGAGAGATCCTATGCACCAGATCATGGAGCAAGACATTTCTTGACCTCACAAGATATGCTGCACATTAACAGTGTTGCTATTTTATGCAGACATCATAGTAATGACATACCCTTTGACTTGGTCAACAGCAGACACTCTCATACCATCTGTGCTACTGTGTGACCTTAACAGTGTTTTAAGTGGGGCTTACAGATACTAGCACCTTCTGTTTTGTCTTTGTAGGCCATCAGGAGATGCCCCATTTCCCCCTCCCAAGAACATGAGGAAAAAGGAGAGGATAAGAATGGGGATGATTTTTCTTACAATGATGATGATGACCAAAATACATCACTGCACCTCACAACGTCGCCTCAGTGTCGAGTACTGCCTGGAATGATGAGATTAGATAAGAAGGGCCTGTGGTTTAGGGAGATAGACCAGGCACCAGGGGTCAATGTGCATAGGAAATCTGATGTAAGAACTTTTTGTTAGTCATTAAGGAAATTCGCACGGACATAAAGTGAAAGGGAGCAACTGTCCCACAGCCAGGCTGAAACTACACAGGAGATACTTCTATGTTGTGCTAGGACATTAAAACGCAGCTTAAAAGTTGTCAGGTTGGAAATGCAATAGAATATGTAACTTCAAAGACAAATATCATGATTTTCTGGTGCGTATTATTTGATTTTGCTCTGTTATAAATGATTCTCAAAACACCAATACTGTTCAAATGGGTTCTCATTGAAGACACACAACACACTTTATAAATTGCTCTGGTGTAGCAGCAGCTGGCATTGACTCTGCCATGCCCCACTTAGAAAGGCTAGCAATGTTCAGCATGTCACATGACATGTTACTTAACATGGGGTGAAACTTTTGAAAATTATGGCATTACAATTATAGGGCAACGTGATTGTGAAATAATTAGACATGCCTGTCATTCTGGCAATGATTACATTTGACCTCTATTACCAAGTTAATACTATCTCATGACTCTCGTTGTGGCTAAATCTGAGGGAAGGACTCCAATGAGAATTAAAGAAATGTATGGAAGGTCTGATTGTGAGATGAAACATCTTCTCTACATTGCCCTTTCTCTTGGATCCCTCCGTTTTGTGGGAGAAAGACAGAGACAGGATTGGGTAAGAGGGTGTTTGTGAGAACTAGATGTGCAGGAAAGAATGATACCACATTAATGAGATCTATTTGTGGAGTAAAATGTGGTTAATCTACCACTGATATTTCATCAGTTTTGCCTCATTGTATACCTTGAAATAATCACTTGTTGCAAAGGCTTAAAATGAACCTTAGTTTGGTGTTACATAAAGAATATTTAATTGCTGATTGGTTTTGTACTTGTTGGCTTAAAATTTTAGCCCTACACATCTACTTATCCACTGGAATGGGAATCTGTTCAATATGTTGTTATGCACATTACTACAGCTGCTCCTGTAATGCTGACTAGCCACCACTGATGTCAAGCTGATGTCCAAAGGGTTCAAGATTTCAACTAATGTTTAGTCCTGAAGAGTGAAGCTGATTCAAGGAAAATGTATTTATGTCAGAGATCATTGTTGCTTAAGGAAGGGCCACTCATCAGCGAGGACAGAAATTTTATAGCAAGCTATTTAAGTTGTAGAATGAGAGATTTGTTATTAATTTGTTGTATTCCATGGACATGCACAATACAATCTAGGTGGATCATCATCTGGGCTCTCTGGATGGTTATTGGTATACTGTGTTGATGTTAAGGATTGTTGTGTGGAGATGGTCATTTGATTTCAATTAGAAACAATTTTTTAGACTCCTTATGGAACTTCTCTCTCTTTAATGGCATACCCTGTAGTAATGTCTGCCTACTCTGCTCATCTGGGGGTTGAGGCTGTGTATGCTGAACAGGAATATTGCCATATTCTTCTTCCTCCTCCTCTGGCTCTGAGCTTCAGGCCTCCTTGCTGGCACCTGCTTCGGTCTTCAATTGGACAGGTTGTCCAGCATTCAGGAGCCAACATGAAGCTTCCACATTTGCTTAATGTGTACTTCAAGACTACCTCTGATTAATGAAGGAAGCAATGTCTGATCTTTAGGATTTCAAAGCAGATCAATCATGATAAGAGCCATGTAATGTACAGTTCTGGTACTTCCATGGTTCTTGTTATGAATGTGCTTAGCTGCAGTTGAAGAGTACACTACTCTGGGGTGCCAGGGAGGTAGAGGGTAGCCCTTGTTCCCTGGAATCCTTTCCTCCTGGTAGCACTGGCTGCTGAGAATGTCCAGCAGTGTGGACTTCCTCAGGATGAAGTAGTCACAAGTTCTTATCAGACAAATGGCATTCACCATCATACTTACTGTCACCCACAATGCCTTGCCGTGTGAGGGAATGGGAATCTTTCCTGCTCATAAAAAAAGGTTTAGGTTTGTTAGAAGGAATCTTTACAGATAAGAATGTGGTCAATGGCTGCCTGCACTGGTGGGAAGCCTCAAATGCTGTCAAATCCCAGTTCCCAGTGCCCAAGATACCACCTGTTCTTCACTAAAAACATTGTTTCTTTGCCTGTGTGACCTCTGCAATGTAGCGATGGGCAGGTTGTTGAGATCAGCTGCAGCCACCTGGAAGGATATGTGACAAGGAAGTTCAGGGTCAACATGATTTCAAGCTGCATGGAGAAAGGTTTCCAGCCATAGCGAGTGGCTGAAGGTCTTCCTGCAAATGTTCACACATCACAGTGATGTCAGGCTTGGAAGCCCTAGCCTGGTGGATGTATTGTTCATTACAGAAATCTGGGTAGGATGTATGGTACCTCTGAAGCCTATCTACAAATAGGCATTTCCCAGATGGGCATGCCGTTATCCTTTGCTCCAAGATCACTAAAACCTTCCCGATTTGCCTGCCATTCCACGGGCTTTGCATGAATAGTGACATCATTAAGCGCACTCCTGATGCTAAAAGGGGGTCAGGCATGTTAGTAGGATTGCAAACAGATGTCCCCAGTCCAGTTTCACGATTGGTGCAATCTCACTTGGAAATGAATGCAACATATTCTGAGTGGCACTTAAAAAACAAGAGCAATACAATCCAACTTCTTGCTGTTATTACCAGCCCTCCCCTCTGCCTGCCCACCAACCCCAAGTCCAACACCCTCCTAAAACCACTTCTGTTTCCAACCTAGCAGTTGATTGACTGCCTTTTCATGACTGTCAATGTTCTCACTCTTCCTGTTGTAGAATAAACATCATTTACATTTTGAATTCTTTTAGCTGCTTCATGTACATCAAAGTGTTGATTTGAATTGGATTGATGCTAATTATAGAAAGCTTGTTTTTCTTGTCTTTCCTGTGAATACTTCAGCCTGTTCTCAGTTTGTAGCCGATTACTGTTGTTTCTGCTGTATTTTGTGCCTGAAGCTGTGTCTAATTTCATATTCTCTGTCTTTCTTTCCTCTTATCATGTCGTGTTATTGTGTACCTGAATTGATCCCAATCACTCGTCACCCTTCTTTCGGAAGAATTACTTGTTCCTTTTGCTGATTTACTTTAACCATTTAGGCTCACTCTTTTTCAGTCTCTTGTCTGCTGAGCCTTGATATACAAGACATAAAAGACAGTGTCCTTCCCAACCATATATTTCTACCTTTTCCCCTTATTTCCTTGAAGTTAAACTTTTGAGGTTATTTATCAGCTACAAGTGCTCAGAATTTCACATTCCTGGTTGATGCTTGACATATTCATTCATTGGTCATACTCATGACTCCATATCCTGAATGGTATTTGGTCCTGTTAGCATTATCAAGTCAAAATGTGAACTGCTTCCTATGGCATTCCAAATTCATTGAATTGTGTAATTACTCGTTATACCATTGGCTATACATACCTTGCAAAGAGAGGCTTAAACTATAATGGTATGCCTCATTTCCTGAGGCACTATGACTCGAATATTACAATGAACCATCATAACATCTGCATCATTCTTCTTTTCACTGATTCAATGTTTCTCAAAACATTAAAAATTCAATTAAAACATATTGCTTCCTAAATCAAATGGAATGAGCTCCCTTTGGTGTCCCATTGAGATTTTCTAGTGTGTAACTCAATCCTACAGACCAAAGAGATCACATGTTCAATTTCCAGTCTGTGCTGAGCCAGCTTTTCTCAGCCAGGGTGGTGGAAGGGGAGCAATATCTGACCTCCTGGTCTCTGAGTTAGGGAGGGAAATCTAGCCAGTGTTCCATCTCCTTTTGACATATGTTGGAAACATTCATTAATATTCGTCAGACAATAATAAGATCGGGTTCAGTCAAAATGATCCACCCCCTCCTAATCCTGAGAACGTTCATTCTGAATGCAGAACAAAATCAAAAGTTGCAACTTGGATGAGTTACAAAAAGGCCACAGAAGTCCATGAAGGTGTAGGTATAACTTATTTACCAACTATTCCCATTAAAAATGAGAGTCAAATTCCAAACAATGCACTTAGATTGGTTCCCCCACTCGGAAGCAACTTCTGGTGACATCATTTTGCTTTGGGTAGTTGAGGTGCCAGCCCAACTTAGCTGTAAGCCTCATCAACATACGGGTGTAAGCATCATATTACTTGGGTAGAATCTGAGAGCTATGTTAATTTCCTAAAATGGGAAGCCAGCACGGATGCCCAACTCATTGACACTCTGTGGATACTTGATACTGGGAGGGGGTGCATGTAAATCAAAATTAATACTATCTTTGTGAGGCCCTGGAGCAACCCACAAATGCGTCTGGAGGAACTCAGCGGGTCAGACAGTATCTACGGAGGGAAATAGACAGTCGATGTTTTGTGTCGAGACCCTTCATCTGGACTGGAAAGAAAAAGGGGAGATAGCTAGTTTAAAAAGGTGGAGGGAAGGGGTGGAGTGAGAGCTGGTACAAAAAGGTATAAGGACTGCCCAAAACATCAGCAGTCCACTTCCTTCCCTAGATGCTGCCTGACCTGCTGAGTTCCTCCAGTGCTTTTGTGTGATGCTCTAGATTTTCAGCACCTGCAGTGTCTTGTGTCTCCTTTGTGAGGCCCTGACTACCAGGAGTGTCTGCAGGCAATGGCGGCTGACATCATCTGACTCAGCACAGAGTGAGGATCTTCCCGTGATGTATGGCTCAGTTGCACACAAAATGGTGATCTATTTAACTATTGAACTAATGAGGATAGAATAAAGATGTTTAAAATGTTATGGTGTCAGATTAATAGAAAAAACAACCCTCTTCCTCATTGATTGTTTTTGTGGACAGCAGAAGTCCAAACTGGACATACCATTCAGGAATGGCTCCTGTTCATCTTGTTCCCAAGTAATCAACACTGTAGTGGTGGCTTGATTTAGTTTCCAGCTTAGCTTTCTTTTTGCAACCTCTGCTGTTCCTCTGCCATCTGATTCATGCTCCTGAACCCTTGCCATCCTTCAATCTTAAATTCCAATCACCTTTTGTCCTTTCACCATGCTGCTTAACCCTCCTACTGCTATTACAAGGATATATCATAATTTTGTCAGACAATAGAATAATTTATGTGCTTGCTATACTACGGCTCTGCTTTGAAGACGCTATACAGAAATCACTGTTATTGTGCAGTTACAACAATGCCATCTTGAGAGCTTACAAAACAGAATATATGGGATCTTAAGGTCCCCTTTTACAGAAACATGTAATGCATTCCACATCACCACAAAATAAGAAATGCAGTTCAATATAGATTTAATAACACAGTCAGTGACTCATGCAGTTGTTGATGTGAAATTGTAATCAATCTTTGACTGGAATTATCATTGTACACAATTATGGATGTTCATACCTTGAGGATCATTAGGATGATATTAACAAGGAAAGCTGTAGCAGCGATAAATCCGTGGTATGACTGCCACATGATAGCATATTGATCAGATTTCAGTCTAGATGAAGCTTCATTTAACGTCGGGCTATTAGCATGTAGCTCAGTCAAATAGCTGAGGAAAAGTTGTTTTGCAGAGGATTCAGAAAAGATCTTGTACCTCAAGTGATCACCTATAAATGTTTTATTTTTCCCCAGTGACTTTTCTTTGATTTAATTTTGGCTTTCTAAACTGTGTGCATATTACAATGGAACCTTTGTTATCCTTCTTAATGAGGACAAATCCCCAGCCAATAATGGAAATCAAAGGTTATTTCCATGTTACCTGATTTAGAAGATATGTATGAACATGTACTTAATACCTTTGTTATTTGAAGCACTGTTGATCTCTTAAGATCCCATGAGAGTCCTTGAAAAATTGTTATGAACATTTGCTCTCAGCAAAACAAACATGTACTTTTCTCTGTTCCTGAAATGTACTGACTTCCAAACATGACACACAGTTCTTAATCCAACCTAAATTCCTTGAAAAGTAATTGGGAACAGCAAAGATGGGAGAGTGTATGTTTAGATGCCATTGTAGTTTTTACATGTTAAGTTGTGCCTCCACTATTGGAACAAAACTTCATCCCTTACAGTATTAGGAACAAGACAAAAAATTCAGTCCAGGACCATGTAGATCCTTGAAAAGTTGTGCAATGAGTTTGAAGTAACATTATAAGCTTCAGTGAAGAGTGTTCTTAAGGTTTTTGATGTCCCTGAGGCACAGTTTAAGCCAACATGAAATCTGCCACCATAAATTTTGCAAGCAAACAACATGGAATTAGAAAGAGGGATTAACTATCGGCAAACAATAAAACAACTAATGTGGTAACCCAATTTAAAATCAGTATATTTTCCAACTTGACCACGACAAACTAAAGCAATCAAGGTGCAATTGTCACCATCTTGCCAAGTTGACCAATGTAGACTGTATGAAACCAAGAGGATTTTCTCACCCTGTCTTACATATGAACTAAAAGTATCCTTTTATCATGTTCCAATTGTTTTCATCAGCTGCTTTCACATTAAGAGAGCAGCAGTTTTATTGAAGTGCACCTATTAATCCCTTGATGAATTTGAGACTTCATAGTGCTTTTGTGTGGCAAGTATCTGCATGAAGAGCAAAATAGTATACAATCCTTTAGTCAGGATCACTCAACTACCCTGGAATGCATATTAGAACTGCTATCTCTCCTTCTGAGCTGTGGCAACATTACTTAATCTTCTCCAAAGTTCATTTGAAATGGTTTATATGTTGGAAAAGAAACCAACATGTCCTTATGGTGCGTAAAGGTATGACTGATTTGACAGACCATAATGTTTGTAAAATTAATTTTTTATTGCCAACACTGAGTTAACTAATGGTCTAGAGGCAAGGCAGGGTATATTTTCCACAGTGTTCAATCTATTGTACAGCAAACAATGTTAATTTACTTTGTAAGCATTCTATTTAAAGAGTAAATGAAACAAACTACTGCAACTTCTCCCAGTAGAAGCAGGGTAATTTCCCCAGAAAGATGTAATGAGTGAAGGATAGTTACATATGAATTATGTTCATAAGGTCAAGTTCAATTACTTACAACAGTTTGGTTACTAGGCTAGACTGATAGGTGAATTACTTGTCATCTGCCCTCTGGGTGACTGCAGTACTGGATAGATGATCAATTCCTAAATTATCAATTATACTTCTGGCTCTGTAAGAATGCATTCACTGAACAGACACTGAGAGAAATCGAGAGTTTGTTGGATACAGGTTTTGCACATTTTCTTGAAACACTGGTAATATTCAACATGAACACTATGAAACTTAAATATATTTATAACTTTTGTTTACCTTGATACTTACAGTGAGGAAAACCAGGAACTTGAACTAACTGATTTCCTGATTGAAAGTTTCTGCATTATTGTTTCTCAAATCATATTGCATTCTCAAAAGATATTGGAGAACTTGTCGTATATGTGGACCTATCCAATCTTGGATTCCACTTACTTTGATGCTGTTTATTCAACACTTCCATTGTGTTTCAAACAGTAGATTCAGACATGTTTTAACTTTGGATAATGTCCCACCAATGAGGATGGGCAGAAACTGAAACTATTATCAAGTTCAATCAAAGTATGACAACTTTACAATACATCAATTATCATACTCAGATGCCTTGTCAGGGGTATTTTATTTTTATTGCTGATGTTGTGTTTATCTGCAGCAATTATTAAGTGGAATAATGTTTCTATAGCTGATCCATGTGGAACTATTAAAGTACATAGCAGTAGTTTTATCAAACTTTAGCATCCCTCTCAGTTTAATTTAGATTCAGTGTTAATAATTCTGCTTAACGCTGACACTGACTGATGGCCCAATGTTATATGCTGTCAGAGTCAAAAACGGCAACCAGTGAATCAGTTCCTAATGGTCCAGGAAATTTGAATCATCTGGTCAAGCTGGTTTAATGGACACTTGGTTTCACACACTTCACTGTTCTCTTTAATAATATCTCAGGTGCACAGGTGCTGGATACCAGATGAGGAAACATTCACTCAGGTAGATAAGCTGTTCAAGGGTTAGGATTGAGAATCAAGGAATTGGTTTTAAGAAAGTCTTCAACATCCAGCAATCTCCTGTGATTGCAGACTCTTTAGGCTTCTGGCTGAAAGTTGCAATTCAGGAACTGAAGTACAACTATTTTTCTACATTGCATTTGAGCTTAGATCTTCAAGTATAAAAGGGACAGTCATTGCTCTCCTGATCTTCTCTGTCCAAGGCACCAAATATGCCACCCTGCATGGTTTTCTTGTTTTTACTACAAGATTAATGAATATCGTAACTCATAGCAACAATAAAAAAAATGCTTTGATGGTGGTCACACATCCGGCACAAAAATCCTAACCAGCAGCCCCAGCTCCTGTTCAGCTCCCTGACACACAACTTCAGCAAGGTGCATCAGGATCCTTGAAAAGGTGGTAGGACCATTATCTACAAATGTAAGGGCGATACTATCTCTTTTGATGACCACCATGAAAGATTGCATGATCCGATATCTGGTCAGGAGTTACTGAAACCTTGATGAAAATAAAATAAAACCTTCAAATGTTAGAAATTTGAAATAAAAATACACAAAAATGCTGAAAACAGCTGAGGCAGCATATTTGGTCTGACAAAGTGCTTTTGACTTGAAGTGCCAACATTATTTCTCTTTCCACAGACCTGTTGGGTTCTATCAATAAGACCTTCATGAGATTACTTCAGGGACTGACACTGGGATAGTAGTTCTTGAAGCTGTCTCATTATCATCATCTTCAAAAAGATTTCCACCTAATGGTTTTATCAGCATTCATCATCTCTTTCACTGCTGTTGGTGGATCTGCAAGAAAGAAGGGATGATTCTTTTGGGGTTAGAGCAGGGTGCAAGCTTGATCCTTTGTGAGGCTAGAGTCAGGGCATCATGGGGGCTATGTAGGTGCCACTGGAGTATTATCAGTATTGGTATTTCACACAGCAAGGGTGTCCCTTGTCCATTTTCAGTGTAGTTCCTCTTAGGAAGTGAGCTTTGATGTTGGAAATGACCCTTCAGTTACCCACACCTCACTAGGATTGTATGTAAGATTTTCATACAACAAAACCAATGGGTGTTTCTCTCCCAGTGGCAACACGCTGTTGATACACAGTGGAAGGAGGTGGGATGGGTAGCAGTTTTAAGATTGTGCATGCAAGTAAGTGCTGTCACAGGAGATGGCCACAAGTACTGCAAATTCAGTAGTTAGTCAGAGACCCATGTGAAGACTACTTGGGTAGTTCTTTATTTTAAGAAATGGAAGAGTAGACTAGTATCCAGGATACCCAGGGAAGTGAAAGAAGAAGAGACAGTATGCTATCGATTTGTTTTCTTTCAGTTCTTGCAAGTCAAGGGACTCATCACCCTGTGGCAGTGTCATATTCCTTCACTCGGCCTGAGAGAACTTTTCTTTTGAACCTTCTTCCCATACAGAAAGACCCTAGCGTTGGATGCTGATCTCATCAAAGCTGCAAGTTATTTCTCTACTCCTGCAACACCCTTGGCTCTTTTTTTGTGGCCATCCAGAGTAATTGTTTCATTTTTGCAAAGTGGGTCAAAGTGAAACATGAGAATGTTGTGTCCAATTATCCAATTGTTTGCCTGCTGCTTGTCAGCCTGATGGTGCAGTCTTCAGCAGGGTCTTGTTTTGGTATTTCTTATTTTTATTAGCATCATTATTAAAAGAATCATTTCAGGTATTAATCATTTGTAATAGGATCAGATGGCCTGCATTACACTAGTTTCTCCTTGCATGTATTAAAAAATAACTGCTTTGGTTACTTTTAAGCTGATCCTTGTAATATTTATTAATGGATTTACTTCCAGGGAGCCACCAGTCCAGTGTTTTCCACTGCATCTATGGAGCAGTTGGGATATCACTAACTGACAGCTGTACCCAGGAAGTGCTGAGGGCTTTATTAAAGAGCAATTTTGACCTCAAGATAGCTTTGCAGCTGTGCACAAAACATCTTTAATTTTCTAAGTATAAATAGCCTGCAAATAAGTACTTGATAGATAAAATGTGTTCTAATTTATACCATCTTGCTCATTGAAATATTTGTTCAATGGAGGCATTTGCTCAGTCATTGAGTCACTAGGTAGAGGTTGAAGTCAATGTATGCTGCTTTACTTGCTTGATAGGATTGAGTGGATAAAAAATAATATTTTGCTCACTGCAAGGACTTAGTTCTGAGTTGTTTCTCTATTATGATGCTTTACAAAATGAGAAGTTGACATAGTCATTTGGATAAAATCCACCAATCTATATAAAGGAATGGAAAATGCATATTTCCAATTCTTTATGCAGCAAAAGGGATTTCTTTTTCTCAGCAGATTTATGATGATTCCTGAATGCCATTGATTGAGACAATTGTCCTGCTTGTGTCCCCATGATCAAGAAACGTACACAATGAAATCTGTCTTGGATTTGTAAGAGGCACGGTAGTGTAGCGGTTAGCATAACGCTTTACAGCACCAGCGACCCAGGTTCAATTCCGGCCACTGTCTGTAAGGAGTTTGTACATTCTCCCTGTGTCTGCGTGGGTTTCCTCCCACATTCCAAAGACGTACAGGTTAGGAAGTTGTCAGCATGCTATGTTGGCACCGGAAGCGTGATGACACTTGCGGGCTGCCCCCAGAACATTCTATGCAAAAGATGCATTTCACTGTATGTTTTGATGTACATGTGACTAATAAAGATATCTTAATCTTAATGTGGCCAATTGCACATTTCTACAGTGTACAGTTACATCTCTTACAGCAAGATGTGATGAATGTAAAAGCTTGTTCTGTGGATTGCTGTATTCGAGTGCAAGCTCTATTTACAAACACTTGCACTTCGACAATGATCACAAGCTGCAGACAATGCATTATATGCAAGTTTTTTTAAATCACTTTTCATGTGTTGGAGGGCTTCTGAGAATGAAAGATTAAGTAATACGAATCATGCTACATACTTTGAGGATGGGAGAAATAGTGGTTCTCAAAATTGTTTCATCTCATCCGATTTGACAAGAAACATGAAATAATGCTCTGCACTGAGATAACTGCAGCACATCACACACCAAAATGATCCCTTCACTTTGTTGAAAACTGATAAAAGGTAATTACTGAATGGACTTAATTAACCTTTAGCACAAAACAATATATCTATAAAGAGTAAGTATTACACTGCAAAAATCTAATTTAAAGTTATTGATATTTCAATATACCTTTGTGCAAAGTGGCTTATTTTTAATAGTAAAATATTCTTAATGAATAGCTTTAATTATG
This sequence comes from Pristis pectinata, assembly GCF_009764475.1. Taxonomy (NCBI): domain Eukaryota; kingdom Metazoa; phylum Chordata; class Chondrichthyes; order Rhinopristiformes; family Pristidae; genus Pristis; species Pristis pectinata. Next base: position 14,331,274 of record NC_067416.1, read on the forward strand.
AATCTTTAAATACAATCCAATCAGAACTTCCAATTAGGTTGAATGTATGTCAAGGTGATGTTGGCATGAATTATCCCATTAAAGAATATCTAACAAAATGGTCAAATAATTCTACTAATAATTTTTCAGCTTGTCCACTGGCCAAGTAGTCATTATTGGATTTAGATAATAATATAAATGGGAATGAGTAAGGTATAGAAATTTTAATGACTTACAAGCACAACTCAACTTGAAGCTTCATTTTTAGAGAAAAACTGAAGGAAGATTAATGGGCATGTATTAAATTACATTTGTGGGTGTAGTATATGCCTTGACCCTAGAGAGTTGGCTTTAATCCTGAGACAAAACCCATTAAACTTCATTGTTAACTTTGCTTCCAGAATAGATTAAAAAGCTTAGTAAGAAATTCATCAAAAATATCTGTTTAACTATGTAGCATAGAAGTATTGCAGTAAATTTGATAACCATATAACTTTACCATTTTTTCTTGTTGCTTACATCCAAAATATTTTTTTCTTGATAGGTAATTTGCAATCTATGTGTGCAACACTAGTAGATATAATGATGCTGGGTATAACTCCCAACATAATCAATTAAGCCCAACACAACTTTCTCAGTCTAGTTGAGTAATTATTACAAATAGAGTTTGAACTTCATGTTGTAGTGAGGATTTTTATTAATAATTTTAAAGAAAGTTATTTATAGTGTCTGTTTTTGCTAAATTTTCATTCAGATATCCTTGAATTAAGAAAGGTAGTTGTTATTTGTAATATCACGTCTTTCAAATTGTATAGTTCACTGTTGAATTCTTGATGATTTAGTGGATATCATATCTACTATTCACAAACGAAACACCCACTGGAATATATCAGAGTGCATTGGGTTTCAATCATGGGTTGAATCCTTCCAGTGGCAGCACTCTTTGTTTCCTTGTCAAGGTTCAATAGCATGGCACCAGAATTCAGAGCAACACAACAATTGATCATATAGTTGTCAATATCTGGTACATCATTTGGGTTTTGATACCACTGTTTGACATGTCTAAGAAATTCAAATTGCAGACCAATTTATTTTGTTAAAAGGGAAGCTCTCATCTGGCTTGGCAAAATGCTGGATTTGCATCAAAGATAACCAACAAGACAGAATATATAAAGACATCCCATAGAGTCATACAGCACGAAAACAAGCTATACGGCTCGACTCACCCATACTGTCTGAGATGCCTATCCACGCTTGTCCCATTTTCCTGCATTTGACCCATATCCCTCTATTCCTTTCTTATCCATGTACCTGCCCAAAAGCTTTTTAAATGTTATGATTGTACCTGCCTCCACCAGGTTGTTCTTATACACACCAGTGAAAAACTTGCCCCTCAGATCTCCTTTAAATGTTTCACCTCTCACCTTAAACCTATGTCCTCTACCCTCGGAAAAAGACTGTGAACAGCTACCCCCTATCTAAGCCCCTTGTAATTTTATAAACCTCTATAAGGTCACCCCTCAGCCTCCTGTGCTCCACTGAGAAAAATCCCAGACTATCCAATCTCTCCTTGTAACTAAAGCCCTCCATTCCAGGCAACCTCCATGTTCTCAGTCTCTTAAGTCTATCTCTTGGTTATTCCGTCAATGACACTTCCTTTTTGCACTACTTCAGATCGCGCTACTTTCTTGGCACCATTCTGTTGCACTTTGCACCACTCTGCTGTTTTATGCTCATCGCTGTATTCATTGGAAACACAAGAGACTACAGATGTTGGAATCTGGAGCAACAAACAATCCGCTGGAGGAACTCAGCGGGTCGAGCAGCATCTGTGAGCAGCAGTCCTGATGCGGGGTTTGGACCCGAAATATCAACAGTTCTTTTCCTCCTATAGATGCTGCTCAACCCGCTGAGTTCTTCCAGTAGGTTGTTTGTTGCTCATTGTATTTATTGTTGTATTTACTGTCACCACGTACACTGTTTACTCTGTGAGTTTACGCAAGCAAGGAACTTCATTGCACCCTGGTGTATATGACAATAATCTGAATCTGAATCTCTTCTGCACTCTTTCTAGTGCTACCATATCCTTTTTATAGAGTGGTGACCAGAAATGCACACCACAATATTCCAAGTGTGACCTAACCAATGTCATGGACAGTTGCAACACGACATCCCAACTTAAATACTCAAGACCCCTGTCTATGAAGGCAAGCAAGCTAACCATCTTCTTCACTACCCTATCCAGCAGTGTTGCCATTTTTAGGGAGCTATGAAATTGCACTCTGTACGTCAACACTTCTAAGGTCCCTGCCATTTACTGTAAATGTCTGGCCAGTATTAGAAAACTCAAAATGCATTACCCCACACTTGTCTGGACTAAATCATAGAATCATAGAACAGTACAGCACAATACAGGCCCTTCAGCCCACAATGCTGTGCCGACCTTTAAACCTCACCCAAAACTATCCAACCCCTTCCTCCCACATATCCCTCTATTTTAAATTCCTCCATATGCATATCTAGCAATCTCTTGAATTTGACCAATGTACCTGCCACCACTACCACCCCAGGCAGCACATTCCATACCCCGACCACTCTCTAGGTAAAAAACCTTCCTCTGATATCTCCCTTGGACTTCCCACCCATTACTTTAAAGCCATGCCCTCTTGTATTGACCATTGGTGCCCTGGGAAAGAGGTTCTGGCTGTCTACTCTGTCTATTCCTCTTAATATTTTGTACACCTCTATCATGTCTCCTCTCACTCTCCTTCTCTCCAAAGAGTAAAGCCCTAGCTCCCTTAGTCTCTCCTCATAATGCATACTCTCTAAACCAGGCAGCATCCTGGTAAATCTCCTCTGCACCCTTTCCAACGCTTCCACATCCTTCCAGGATGAGGTGACCAGAACTGGACACAGTATTCTAAGCGTGGTCTAACCAGAGTTTTATAGAGCTGCATCATTACCTCGCGGCTCTTAAACTAGATCCCATGACTTACAGATGCTAACATCCCATAAGCTTTCTTAACTACCTTATCCACCTGTGAGGCAACTTTCACGGATCTGTGGATATGGACCCCCAGATCCCTCTGCTCCTCCACACTACCCATAATCCTGCCATTAACTTTGTATTCCACCTTGGAGTTCATCCTTCCAAAGTGTACCCCCACCTCAAACTTCTCCGGATTGAACGCCATCTGCCACTTCTCAGCCCAGCTCTGCATCTTATCAATGTCCCTCTGCAATGGTCGACAATCCTTCACACTATCCACAACACCACCAACCTTTGTGTCATCTGCAAACTTGCCAACCCACCTTTCTACCCCCTCATCCAAGTCATTAATAAAAATCACGAAAAGCAGAAGTCCCAGAACCAATCCTTGTGGGACACTGCTAGTCACAGCCCTCCAATCTGAATACACTCCCTCCACCACAACCCTCTGCTTTCTACAGGCAAGCCAATTCTGAATCCACACGGCCAAGCTTCCCTGGATCCCATGCCCTCTGACCTTCTGAAGAAGCCTACCATGTGGAACCTTGTCAAATGCCTTACTAAAATCCATGTAGACCACATCTACTGCACTACTCTCATCAATCTGCCTGGTCACCTCCTCAAATAACACTATCAGGCTTGTGAGACATGATCTGCCCTTCACAAATCCATGCTGGCTGTCCCTGATCAGACCATGATTCTCTAAATGCCCATAGATCCTATCTCTAGGAATCCTTTCCAACAGCTTGCACATCACAGACGTAAGGCTCACTGGTCTATAATTCCCTGGACTACCCCTACTACCTTTTTTGAATAATGGGACATTTGTCACCCTCCAATCCTCTGGTACCATTCCCATGGACAACGTGGGTAAATTCCATCTGTCATCGCTCTGCCCAACTTTCCAGCTTGTCTATGTCCCTCTACATCCTTAGGCAATCATTCTTGCTATCTACAACTCCACCAATCTTTGTACCATTAGTAAACTTACTTATCAGACCACAGGCATTCCCATCCAAGTCACAACCCTCCACCACTACCCTTTGGCTCCTACCACCCAGCCAATTTTGGATCAATTTTGCCAAAACACTTTGGATCCCATGTACTCTAATTTTCTGGATGAGCCTACCAAGTAGGACCTTGTCAAAAGCCTTGCTAAAGTCTATGTAGCCCTAAGAATTTTTTTCCACTAGTTTCCCTACTACTGACAGTAGGCTCACCAGCCTATAGTTTCCTGGCTTATCCTACTGCCCTTCTTGAATATGGGAAGAACATTAGTTATCTTCTGGTCTTCTGATCCTCATCTGTGCTAAAGATGATGCAAAAATCTCCATCAGAGCAACAATAATCTCCTCCCTATCTTCCCATAACACCCTGGGATAGATTTCATCAGGACTTGGGGATTTGTCCAGCTTAATGTTTGTCAATATCTCTAACCCTTCCACCTTTCTGATATACACATGTTCCAGATTATCAACGTATTCCTCCCCTAACTCTCCATCCTCCTCATCATTCTCCCTGGTGAATACTGACACAAAGTATTCATTCAGGACACCACACATATCCCCTGGCACTACACCAAGACTCCATGGGACCATCTCTTTCCTTAGCTACCCTCTTGCGTCCAGCATACTTACAAAAGGTTATCAGTGCTACAATTAATCAAGTCAAGAACAATTTGATTTCACTTTTGCCTTTGAATCGGAAGATTCAAACTCCACCGTGGGATTTTACATTGTGCAATATTGAGGGAGGTGTCATCTTTTGAGAGCAAAATCAAAGTTGCATCTTCTGAAAAATCCTAAAATACTGAGAAATCCTATGACAATATTTGAAAAAGAATTGGGAATTCCCCACTGCTCTGACCAACTTCCTCACTCACCTTCACCACCTCAAACAGACATCATGGTCATTTATTTATTTGTAGCTTTTGGAGTCATGTTGCTGCATTTAATAACCATGGCTGCACTGCATAAAGTAATCTGTTACTTGTGAAACATTTGGAAACATCCTCAGGACAACACATTAGTCTCTATATAAATGTGAGTGCTATTTATTTTTCAAAGCAGTTAACCACCAACAGAATGGGACCAAACCATGTGTGGGTTTGATGACAAATGATGTTAACCAATCACTTCCTTGCACAGCAGCTGAAATCACAAACAGATTGGAAGTTAAGCTTGCTAGCAGCTCATTCCCTTAAAGCAAATCCTGTTAGCCAATTGTTGGAGAAAGAAGAATTATTGGGCTTAAGCAGTGTACCTTCAGAGTTATACTTGAAGTATCTTCAGGGAAATCAAGAGCTGTTGCAAATATGGATTTTGATGCAGCATATCATGAGGCCATGAAGGTCTGTGGGGAGATAAAACAGAATACACTGTTCCCACTAGAGTGCCCAATTATATACAATTATACTAAATTGTTTGCCTGCTGGCTAAAGTCTATCATCAGTCATCATCAGAACAATTCCTTTCAGGCCAGTGACAATAAATGATACTGCTATTCAGAAAACTCATGAAGGCATCTTTAGTCCCTGGAGAGAATACAGTATACAATTGGCATCTGACCCAACAAGTCATAAATCAGAACCCATCTGCATGGTGGCTGGTAAAGTTGACTGTGCATAGGCAGGAATGAGACCTTCCTGAACCTGATTAATATGAGGCAGTGGGTTGTCAAGGTAATTGTGTACCGGATATGAACATTAGTGATGTTGAATACTTAAGTTCCACTCAGTTTTAAGGCTTGATGAATCGTGCCAAGAAGCAGACATCTTGCATTTGGCCCACCCATCCCCCTAACCTCTTCGCAACCTCAAACTAACTTGATTTCTCCCCTCTCCAGTTCTAACGAAGAGCCTTTTCCCTGAAACGTCAACTCTATTTTACCACAGATTCTGCCTGACCTGCCGAGTGTTTTCAGTGTTTTATCTTTTTTATTTCAGTTCCTTTTGTTGTGATTGACCTACCACCTTTCCCCACAACCATCACGTTGCTCACACCCTGCTACCTAGCATCCTTCCTGAGACTTACGATCCCCTTACAATCTCTCTCCTTCCTTGCTGCTGAGAGCTTCCTTTCAACAATCACTTGCGCATTCCTGCCTCAAAATCTCTGGCTATACACAAAAAACAAAAAAATGTGAATGAACATCTGTTGTTAGATTTGCCAGCTCTTCACTATTCCTTTCATTTCCAGATTTTGCACGTGCAAAGACATTCTCCACCCCCTCCACCCCATTTCCCATTAAAGTTGAGGCCTTGGTGTTTCATAGCTCAATTGTGCCACCTGTTCAAATGATAGGGTATCCTACCAAACCTGTAAACTACAAACAGCCAGAGCTGTAGTGATAGATCTCAAGGTGGCTTCTCAACTTGCCATTAGGCCAACTGAATGGGGAGGGAGGGAGGGGGGTGTGGGAGGGAGGGGGTGTGAGTGGAATGGTTGTGATTCAATAAATTCCATTTTACTCTGGTGTTGAAAGTGTGTAAAAGCTTCTTTTGAGATAGCATGGTGTTTGTAAAGCACAAAGGAGAGTTTTTTTAACCTACTTCACTATTCAACCCTTTTGAAGAACCTAGAAGCTATATGGTTTAATCTAGGATCTTATCTTGAAATTGTTACATTCATCCTATCTGACATGCTTATTAACAATGAGTTGAATAACATTGTAAATTTCACTTTCGAAGTGTGTGTCCTTGACAATTCTGAAAGTATTACAGAGCTCCTTTACAAAGCCCTTCCTGTTCAGACCTGAATTATCTATCTGCAAATAACTTCATTTGATATGTAGCTCGAGACTTACAAGACTAAAACATCAATGTGGCTAGCAATTCATGTGTTGCCTCTTTACAGATCCTTGCACCATACTGATGCATGACCTTTAATTTGGAAACTAGTGCCTTGAAATTGGATCACATAGCACCATGCATCCATTTCAATAAAAGATCTTTGTGTAGAAAAGCTGAAGACTTACTGAGAGTTTGCAATTTCTCTCCTGGGTCCTTCTGTTTACACAACGATGAGCCACTTCCATGATTTTGGTTGATTTTCATTTTGCAGCAGATGTTGTAGATGGAACAGGCCCTTCAGCCCACAATGTTGTGCCGAACTAATTAAGCTAGTAATTAAACACCTGACTAAATGAATCCCTTATGCCTACACAATGTCCATAACCCTCTGCACATTTATGTGCCTATCTAAGAGCACCTTAAACACCGCTATCATATTTGCCTCCACCACCACCCACAGCAGTGCGTTCCAGGCACCCACCGCTCTCAGTGTAAAGTGCTCAGTAGCAGCGCTCCACCTGCTCTCGTGACCTGCTTTAAGATTAAAGGAACCTGAGAAGGCCCGTTTGTGGCCCAGAGCTGGAAATACACATCAAGTATTCCCTTTTTAGGTAATATCCTCTCCCATCAGGTTAACTCTCCGTCGTACTTCTCACACTGTCCCTATTGCACCCACCCAAGCTCACATTTAGAATGTGTCTAAACCAACTTACTGCAGCATCCAGAGCTAAAAACAAAATGCTGGAGGAAGATATAAATATTAAGATATTTATTTACTAGTCACATGTCCATCATAACACACAGTGAAAATGCGTCTTTTTGCGTTACTGAGAATGTGCTGGGGCAGCCCGCAAGTGTCATCATGCTTCTGGTGCCAACATAGCATGCCCACAGCTCCTAACCTGTACGTCTTTGGAATGTGGGAGGAAACCGGAGCACCTGGAGGAAACCCACACAGACACGGGGAGAGTGTACAACCTCCTGACAGACAGCAGCGGAATTGAACCTCGGTCGCTGGCGCTGTAATAGCTTTACAATAACCACTACACTACTGTGCCACCATCCAGAACTCAGCAGGTCAGGAAGCATCTGTGGAGGGAAATGGACAGTCAACGTTTCTGATTGAGATTCTTCATCAGTCCATATGAAGGGTCTCGACACAAAACTTCCCTCCACAGATGCTGCGTGACCTGCTGAGTTCCTCCAGCATTGTTTTTTGCTCCAGAATCCAGTATCTGCACTTTGTGTCTTCAGTGCAGCATCCGCCGATCTGCTATTTTCTACTGTTGCTCCCATTTTCCACCTCTCCCCTCCAACCCCACTATGATTTATCACATTGTTCTGTATTGATATTCTCCATAGTTTTACTCTGGTACACCTCAGCCATGTTCTTGAATGCTTTTGGGCATTTCTGTGCCTTAGATAAGACATGCTAAGCTTCAGGCCATCGATAACTGGAATATATCTCCATAAAGAATAAATATGCATGCTGTATCAGCTAAAGGGATACATTACCAATGTGAATTTCTTGGTAATCTGGGAGAGAAACTCTTCAACTTGCTAATGGGTTTCTGCATCTATAAGGTGCCCAACTGAGCAGAAAAAATTGAAGCAATTAAAGGTTGCCTTGATTGGTCCAGTTTGCACCTTGTGTACTGCTAGCTGCAATGAATGATTATCTAAAAATAAATATAATTTTGTGAGGGAAATTAGCAGGAACCGTGCAGAGGGAATACTGTAGTGGGAGCACATATATATGAAACTTAGTACCAGCCGGAATAAATTGAATAATTTTAATAAGTTCCTTTATTTTTAGATTGTTGATCAGGCAGTGATAATACTTTCTCTGATGTATTCTTCACTTGCAATTACAAAATAAACTTACTTGCCAACAAGTCTGAGTGCAATGCCCTCATATTTATTAGCTTATGTTAGCACAATTTGTCCTGTTGTATTTTTTATTCAACAAAATTGTACCTTTGTAACATAAGATAAAATGCAGGCACTGTAATACAGTAGAGAATCATATGGTCCATTTAATTCTATAGTTAGCTGGTAGCAACCTTCCACTGAGACAAAAAGCTTATGATGATGTGGAGTTTATGTACTTTTATTTATAAGGGTGAACATTTCGAATGACGGGGGTGTCAAATTGATGTACTTTATTATTTGAAAGGAGGAGTATCTCCTCATATAATGACTATTATTATGGCCCAGGGCTGCTTCAGCCTATGAGAAAGCCTTGCAAATAATGTGAATCATAAATGATTTCCGTCCAATCCTACTAAAATCTTTAGGTTAACATTAGTCATTGGCAGGGAACGTTATCTTGAAATGGAAGTAATAAATTATAGATTGCAGTTTTCTAGCTATGCTATTACCAGCTTACTATTTGGTTCTTAGCAATAGCAATGTATTTGATTGATTTGTCTCAAGACAGTGAAGGATAGTCTTGCTCACTGCATGTCAAATGTATAAGACTGGCATTCTGTGAATGAACAGACATACTGAACTAGGGTGAGAACCGAGTCACCTAAGCCATGTGCTCCAGCAGGTTATCATTTCTGTTAAATATTGTATCTTTTATGCCACTTTATCAATCACTATCTCCATCTTGCCCAGATGTCTTCTTTACTACATGGAAGTATAAATTACCCTTCTCTGAACGATGGCAGGCCTATTAAAAAATTCCCTTAACACACCGATTATTCATTCAAAATAACCCATGTGTGCATTTGGACGGGACCATTCCAATTCCTCAAAATGTTATTGGGATAGGTCTTGCTGACCCTTTCTCCTCGTCTGGAATTGACAAATTGATGCCCCTGGTTCCCCTGTGCCTGTGCTTACCTATACTAGATGTGGAGAGCCATTCTCACTGGCCTGAAGCATCCCAAAGTCGAAGGGTGTGGACCCAAGCAGTGGTGGAGGAGTGAGGAGGCCCCTGCCCCGGCATTTGAGTGCTGTCACAATCCCGCTCTGTTGTCTGTAAAAAGCAATAAGTGATCTTTAGGTTTCCTCTGACAGTTGGAAAGATTTAAAAATTCCTAAAATTGAAATGAATAATTAAAAACCTTGAAAGTTATTTAAAAGAAAATAAATTGTAAACAACAAAGAGCGAAAACACTTACCTTATTAAAACATTAAATAAAAGTAAAATAATTTTTAAATATTCTTCCTCCTGGCCATCAACTCCAAAGCCTTACAATCCCTTCTATCCCGCTGTGATCAGGCTCTTGAAGGCCTCTCATACACTAAAGATGAATTCATGTTCTCCCAATCTACCTCGTTGTGGCCCTTGCATCTTACTTGTTCACCTACACTGCACTTTCTCTGTAACTACAACACTATATTCTGTCTTCTATTTTCTTTTTACCCCGTCAATGTACTTATTTCTGGCATGATCTGCCTGGATGGCACACAAACAATGTTTTTCATTATATTTTGGTATAAGTGACCTATTCCAATTCCAACTGAAATCAGTGAGGTCATGGATCCCCTACCTGCCACTGAATCAGGGAGGCCATCACCCAGCACAACCTCAGCCAGATTTGGCTCCACCACTGGGTTCCACATGGACTCTGGTGGCAGAGCAAATTGACAGATTCAGTCTTAAAAACGAGCACTTAGCTTTTATGTGTTAACCTGCAGTGGAGTCTCTTTAAGGACTGCTGGTCTGATTGCGTTACAGAGAAGGGAATACATAATCAAAGCAGACAGTCTTAAAGTTTTAATTAAGAACTTCTGGTTCTTGTCACTTATTTCAAATTAATGCAATGTTATTTTAAAGAATCATATTCCTATTTAAAAATCTGATGAGAAGGCATCAAAACATACTGCATTTTATTCTTTGTAAAACTGAATGTGTCTGTGTTTTGCCCAATTTCACTGGGTTTCAGCATCAAACCAAGTGAATAAACACAAGGATATGGTGAGAAATAATTGAAAGACTGGATAAGTGTCCATTCTGCCCTTGCATAACCCCAATCCCATCTCCCCACAAGGAACTTGAGCATAGTAGTTGCATGTTTGCAACTGTTACTGGGTTGAATCAAAAAATTCAACCAGGAACTTCCTGCTGTGGGATACACTTGAACAAGTGAAGTGATTTCTGCATTAGTTGTTCAAAGAATGATGCCATTCTCTGTACAGTCCTTCACCAGAGCATTGCCCAGAAAATTGTTTCAAGGAACACCTTTCATTGGGTATTTCTGGAACAACCATATTCTAATGGTGTCATAGAGAGATTTAGTCATAGAATCATCAAGTCATAAAAACTTACAGAAGGCGGCAATTCAGACCGTCACATCAGCACATTTCATTCAGGTACTTAAAGGGGCAATGAAAACCCAACTCAGATATAATGCTTCAATCAAATTACTTATTTGGGTTCTTCTGGTCACCTGCCACCCCAGAATTAAAATTTGAGACCTGTTCCCTCTGTATCAACTACACCTTGTCCCCGTGATCATCCTCCCTCTCTCCCATGCCCTTCCCACTGACCAGGGCCTGATCTACAGTCCCACTTGAGCCCTGTAGCTCAAGATAGAAATGCTGGGTACTAAAGAAAATTAAATTTACAAGAAAAACTGGAAATTATCTTTGGTCATATTGGGCAGTATGGTAACATTTTAGCATAACAATGTTCTATCAGCCATTTTGTTTCTTCTAAATAAGTTGGTGTCCCTTTTGAAGTCAAGAACACAGATGTCAAACCAACACGTTAAGCAGTTTCCTGGTAAAAACACTAAAATTAATTTCTTGGCTTAAATCTCTGTAATCCTGCATAATGGACTTTTGTTATGTTTTGTTACATCTTTGTATCTTGAGTTCTTGGTTATTAATAAAAAAAAGGCTGAACGTATTTTTTTTCATCTTGTAATTCAATGCCTGAGAAACCATTTATATGATCAGCCAAGAGTGTCCTCAAGAGCCTGCACACACATTGAATGTAATTTTTACCATGTCAACTGGAAGAGACAAAGACGCTTAGAGATTTAATTACAAGAGCCATGACCTTGTTTTATCTGATTTAATACAAAATTCTTGTGAGATTATTGGATTGGAACATAAATTTGAAAAATGGTAATATTAAATGGAGCTCTGAAGTGACAGTAAGATCCGTAGCATTATAGCTTTTGCTATAGCAGCAGTTTGCTGTTCGCCATTACCTGCTGGAGTACGATAGCACTGGTAAAAAGAAATGCAATTAATCTTGTATATGCACAATAAGGAAGCAGACTGCTGATTTGTTGGAATGCTGCTGAATAACAGAAACACCCAAAGGTACCAATTAAATCTACAAGTACTTGCTGTTTTCTTGAATCACTGACATGCAAGCTTAAGATCCTTTCTCCATTGTAAATGTGTGTACTAGGAAATTGAGCCCATTTACACAGTTTTTATGTGCAATTAAACACTTTTTTATTCACAGAAAAGCTAGTATGTTGGCAAAGAGACATGAATTAAAGGGTCCATATTGGGACATTATTATTTTGTCCGCAACTTCTGCCTGACTTATTTTTCCGTAACCTCAGACAACTTTCCTCACTATCCACTACACCGCCAACTTTTGTGTCATCCACAAACTTGCTAATCATACCTCCTACATTCACAGCCAAGTTGTTAATTTAGATCACAAACAACAAGGGTCCCAGTACTGATCCCTGCAGTGCATCAATGGTCACAGACTTGCAATCAGAAAGCATCCTTCCACCACCAACTCTGCCTCCTATCACTAAGCCAATTTTGGATCCAATTAGCCAGCTCATCTTGGATCTCATGTGCCTTAGTCTTCTGGGTCAGGCTACCATGCAGGACTTTGTCAAATGCCTTACTAAAGTCCAGAAAGGCAACATCCACTTCTCTGCCTTCATCAATCTTCTCAGTTAACTTCTCAAAAAACTCAATCAAATTAGTGAGCCAGGATTTCCCCCACACAAAGCCATGCTGACTGTCCCTAATCAGCCCTTGTTTTTGCAAATTACATAAGTCCTATGCCTTAGGCTTTTCTCCAATAATTTCCTTACCACTGACATAAGGGTCTCCTGGCTTATCCCTGCTACCCTTCCTCAATAAAGGAACAACATGAGCTATCCTCCAGTCTTCTGGCACCTCCCCTGTGGCTAATGAAGAATCAAAAATCTCGGTCGGGGGCCCCAGCCAGCTCCTCCCTTGCTTCCCATAGCAACCTGGGATAGATCTCATCCAGCCTAGGGGATTTAGCGACCGTTTTGTATTCCATGACATATAACACCTCCTCCTTCTTAAGACTGACCTGCAATAGATTATCCACATACCCCTCACTGAACTGATTATTTTCCATGTCCTTCTGCTCAGTGAATAGAGATGAGAAGTATTCATTTAGAACCAAAACCACATTGCCTGCCTCTACAGATACCCTTTGGTCCCTAAGGGGACCCACTCTTTCCCTGGCCACCCTCTTGCTCCTGATATACTTATAGAATGTCTTGGGATTCTGCTTAATCTTACTTCCCAAGGATATTTCATAGCCCCTTTTTGCCCTTCTAATTTCTTAAGATTGAGTACTGCTTTGTTTTTATTAATTATATATTGTCTCAAAGAACTTTCTTGGATGCATTTAACAAATTCCACCCCATCTAAGCCCCTTGCACAAAGGCAGTTCCAGTCAATATTGGGAAAGTTAAAATCCCCCACTGCTATAGCCCTGTATCTGTTCCTCTAATTCCCATTGACTACTGAGAAGCCTATGGTATCCCAGCAAAGTGATTGTTATGCTCTTATTCATAAATTCTACCCTATGGCCTCATTGAATGATCCCTCTAGGATATCCTCTCTAAGTGCTGCCATTATGTTCTCCCTAATTAGGAGTGTGACTACCCCTCCTTTTGCATTCTCCTTTGTCATGTCTGAAACTTCTGTACAGCAGAAAATTAAACTGACAGTTCTGCCCTTTCCTCAACTATGTTTCCATGATTGCAATAACATCATAATTCTAAGTGTTGATCCATGATCTAAGCTCATCTGACTTACCTGGGAGGCTCCTTGCATTACAGTAAATGCAGTTCAGCCTGCCAGCCCTCCCATGCTCCCAAATCTGCTTCTGCTTTGCCTACTGGACTTGATTTATCCTCTACACTTTCCTCCTGATCTGCTGCACTGATAATTTGCTTCCCACCCCCACTGCCAAATTAGTTTAAACCTTCCCAAGTAACGTGAGCAAACTTCTGTGCAAGGATATTGCCCCCCCCCCCCCTTCAGTTTAGGCTCAACCCATTTTGCTTGTACAGACCCTACCTGCCCCAAAGACAATCGCAGTGATCCAAGTACCTAAAGCCCTCCCTCCTGCACTAACTCTTTAGCCACATTCATTTGTCCTATCCTCCTATTTCCAACCTCACTAACATGTGGCACAGGGAGTAATCCTGAGATTATAACCCTTGAGGTCCTGCTTTTAAACCTTCTGTCTAACTCCCTAAACTCACTTTGCAGGGCCTCATCCCTATTTCTACCTCTGTCATAAGTACCAATGTGTATTATGACCTCTGGCTGTTCCCCCTCCCTCTTCAGAATATTCTGTACCTGACCTGAAACATCCCTCCCCCGACACTAGGAAGGCAACATACCATTCCAGAGTCTCACTCTCAGCCAGAGCAGTAATTGTCTGTTCCACTCACAAACAACTCTCCCACCACTACTGCTTGCCTAGGTTTTTCCCTCCCCTGCAGTGCTTCAGAACCAACCATCATGCCACAAACTTGGCTGTTGATGCTGCTTTCTTCTGAGGGGCCATCTCCCTCAACAGGATCCAAAACAGTATACCAGTTTGAGAGGGAAATGCCCACAGGAGACCCCTGCACTACCTGCCTGAACTTACTGCCCTTCCTGGTTGTCACCCATCTCCTTTCTTTCTGTATCTGCTGTGTGCCCAATTTGCTAAACATAATATCCATGACATTTCCCACATCCTGGATGCTCCACAGGGAGTCCAAACACAGCTCCAGCATATGCAGATTTTGTCACCTCAGCTTGGAGAATATTTATTCAGTTATGTCATGTTGTTAGACTCAGCGTAGTTAGACTCCTCCATGCCAGGTCACTCCATGATATTGTCAATATTCAGTAATAACACAAATGTTTCCAAATACAATAATTAAGCAAAGCAACAGAAACGTGTTAAATATTAAGTGGAGCTGTAGTAACCAGCTATCATGCTAATAGTAACAGTATGATAATAAATGCCAGGCATGTAATGTAGCAGGTACGCCAGGAAGATTGTGAGTTTAGTGTCTTTTCTTTGCTGATTTTGTCCATCTCATTCAGGGTAATTATGACTGACTTCAATACGTGTGGAGTAAGGGGAGAAAATGCTCCTTAGGCATGCAGATTGCAGAATCCCCTCGAGGAGTAAACATGTATTTTTTATTCCTGATTCTGAAAGTTTGCTGCTTTAGAGGAAAACTGAAGCCTCTATCCATCTATCAAAACCAAGTAGCAATCCCTGCTGAATTACTTAAACCTTATGGAACATTATCTGATGTTTTGATATGGGAATCAAAGAATGAAAAATCACAGTACTGGAGGAAAGAAAGACCATCAGGCGTGCTGACACATTGAAGAACTGTCCAATTGATACTATTCTCTTTTTCATACCCTTGAAAGGTTTTGCTTCCTCAAATTCTTATCCAAAAGCATTGAAGGTCATTGATGTGAAAGGTTAACTCTGTTTCTCCCTCCACAGATGCTGACTGACCCGCTGAGTATTTCCAGCATTTTCCATTTTTATTTCAAATACTTATGCCTTTCCGCTTTGAACCTGTATACTGAATCTCACTCTGCTTTTGGCCATCGTATTCTAGATAAACATAACTGCTTCCAGATCTTTAGCAACAAACAGTCTTCTGGAGTAACTCAGCAGGTCCAGCAGTATCTGTGGGGGGAGCAGAACCGTCAACATTTCAGGTTGAAACCCTGATGTCCTGAGTCCTGATACAGGGTTTCAACCCGAAACATCAACAATTCCTTTCTCTCCAAATGTGCTGCTTGACCTGCTGAGTTCCTCCAGCAGATTCCTCCAAATTCCAGCATCTGCAGTCTCTTGTGTCTCTTACTTCCAGATCTTGTGCTGATTAACCTTAAATCTACATTTGGAGCAAAAAACTGCAGATGCTGGAAATCTGGAACAAAAATAGAAAATTCTGGAAGCATTCAGCAGGTCAAGCAGCATCAGTCGGGTGAAAAACAGAGCCAACATTTGAGGTCAAGGATCCTTCATCAGCACTGGTAAAGTATGGAACAAGTAAGGTTTACCTTGTGGAGAGGAGGAGGTGTGCAGAGAACAGGGGGAATCTCTGTGAGAGGCTCCAGAGTTGTCAAAATAACAATGGTTTTGAAAACTGGCAAAGAGAAAGAAAAGAACAAATTGAAACAGAAAGATGCAGCCACATCTGTGGAGAAAGAAAGACAGTAAAAAGGGTTGGTTACCTGAAATTGTTAAACACAGTTTTCAGCCCTTATGGTTGCGCTGTGCCCAGACAGCAACAAGGTGCTGTTCCTCAAGCTTACGTCGGGCATTGTTGGGACACTGTAGGAGGCCAGAAGCAGAGAGGTTAGAGGAGAAGTGGGGCAGAGAGATAAAGTGAAGGAATGCAGTAGTTCAGAAAGGTGGGTTCACCACCAATGGCAATTACAAATGGACAATAAAAGAATATTTTTTATAATTTAAAATAAAATATCTACTGTTACAATGAAATCAAGAAGGTCAATGAGGGGTGCGGAAGAGCATAATGGGATGGGCACCTCTAAAAATGAGATGCCAATGTGGTGAAGCTTCTACACAGGAGTGCCTGCATGCCAAACAGTACAAACAGCATGCAAGAGACAGAGCAGAGGAATCTCACATTCAACAGGTTGGATCGAAGCTCTGAATGTCTTGCCATGTCTGGTTGTGAATGGTACTGCACTATTAAACAGCTAATAGGAGGAACAGGCTCCAAGGAGATCCCCATCCTCAATGACAGTGGGAGCCAGCATACTCATTACAAGGCTGAGGCATTCTCAAACATGTCCAGGCAGATGTGCCAAATGAACAATCCACCTCGACTTCCTCCTGAGATCCCCAACAACACAGAAGCCAGTCTTCAGTCAATTTGATTCACTCCTCATGATATCAAGGAACAGCTGAGAGCACTGAGAAGAGCATAAGTTGTAGGACAGGACAACATCTAAGCTGTAGAACTGAAGACCTGCTCTCCGCAATCTGTCATGCCTAGCTGTTCCAAACCAATACAGCATCTACCAGACAATGTGGGGAAATTGCCCAGATACATCCTATCCACACAAAGCAGGACAAATCCAACCTGGCAAATCATTGCCCAATCAGTCCACTCTCAATCATCAGTAAAGTGACAGAAGCTGTCAACAACAGTGGCACTTACTCACCAATAACGTGCCAGCCAATGCCCAGTTTAGGTTTTGCCAGGACCAGTTGGCTCCATATCTCATCACAGCATCAGTCTACTCTTGGACCAAGGAGCTGAACTCCGGAGGGAAGACAAAAGTGACTGCTCTTGCCATCAAGGCAGTGTTCTGTCAAACTCTGGTAAAACTGAAATCAATGGGCAACACGGGGAGAACACTGCAATGAATGGAGTCATGCCTCACAGCCCAGCTGTAACCATAGCATTCTGGACATGCCATTATACTCTCTAAGAGGAAGAGGAAGCATAATGAACTCAGAGAATCATGCCGTGCCTGCCTTTACCCAATTATTTGTAGGTAGAGACAAAGACGTGCATCCCTTGGCTTGTCAGAGATGATTAAACTAAGGAGGCTATTATTCATGAAACATTGATAGCAATACACAGTCTACAGCCAGACTTCTAGACAAGTCCCAGGTCAGCAATGACACTGTCAGTGGCTGTTGCTTTGAAGCTTTAGTGCAGTATTCCCTTCCTTCCAAACAAGAGCGGATAGTTGTCAAATCTCATGATCAGAATTTCCAAAGCTTCAAGCAGGTGAAACATTCATTGTTTGTCAGGACAAACTCCTTAATTTCCCCATGGAAACCAGCCAGCAACCATAAGACAGCCCTGCATTCTGTCTAATGTGAAGGCTTCATGGATGATCTATGATTCCCATAAAGGACCCATCTTTCAATTTCACCCTTTCACTCCATTAGTGCATAGGTGATAGTAAACATAGAAAATTTAAAACTCGTTTACAGTTAAAGAATAACCTTTAAAGTGTGCTCCATATTGATATGTAGGGAACCACAGCAGCAAATTTGTACACAGCAATATCCCACAAATAGCAGTGAGTTAATTTGCTTTGGTGATGTGCATTGAACAACTTGAAAGCTCCTGATCTTTTGAATTGAGCTGACCATGCAGGTGTAACAATTTTCAACTACTGGCTCCAGATTTTTCATCTGAGAATTGAACAACCAGTAACGAAAAATTAGAGTAAGAGTTGCGTGATGCACCTCAACCACTCTGTCAATACCCCTGGCCTAACCAATGCAAATTTCAGATGGGCCTCTGGGTGCAAAACTGTAATAGGTGACAGGCTGCCATGATATGTAAATCAGAGTCCTACAACATTTGTAGGTAGAAAACTGGAGTCCTGACCCAAAACGTTGACCGTCTGTTTTTCTCCACAGATGTTGCCTGGCCTGCTGAGTTCCTCCAGCATCTTGTTGTTTTTTTCATTTGTAGGTAGGATCAAACTTCCAATTTATTGGAGTGTGCTTTTTCAACTGATCGCATGCAGAGAGCTTCTTCTTGGGCACTTCCCCAGGATCAAAGATGACCTGCTTCCACTGTGCTTCTGTGGATTCTGAGATGATTGATGAGGCCAATGTGGGAACCACAGACTCTTCCACAGATGGGGCAGGGGCTGGCTGGCAGGTTGGTGGTTTGTTAGGTGTGCTCGGTCCAGCATTTATACAGGGCTTCTGTGTGCTCTGATGCATGTTCCTCAATATGATCATGAATGCTCCTTCTCCACTTTGCGTGGTTATAGGCCAGGCATTCCTGAGAGTCTGTGGGAATGTTGCATTTCTTCAAGGAAGCTCTGAGCACATTTCTTCTACTGTGCACCAGGTAATCACTTACTGTGACAGAGCTCAAATCAGAGTGCATGCTTCAGGACCCTTGTGTCAGATATGTCAACAATGTGGCCTTCCCAATGAACTCACTGGAATGAGGTTTTCAAGGTTGGGAATGTGGCCTGGGAGATGACACCGACGTTGGTTCACTAGTCCTTCCAGTGAATTTGGAGGATTTTGCATAGACATTGTATCTTCTGTGCGCCTTGAGGTGCCTGTTGTAGGAAGAATATCAGAGGGCAAGGATGGTCCACGGCCACTGGTAGACCATGAGTTTTATAGCAAGTCTGAGGCCTTGATCTTCAAGTACCCTTTTTCTCAATGAATGAAATGTTAGTACATTGAAGGTATATTTCATCAGCAAGGTCTGCCTTTGCCAATGGATGGTTCCGATGTGTGAGGGGTCCTATTTTCCAGGATCTTGCCATGAACCTTTATTGTGAGAGGACAATGTTGTTCAGCAGTCAGGTTAGTAGAGGACCTTTGCCCTGCGTCTGTTGTGTGTAAGGCCCAACCTTTAGTATGCTTCAGTGAATGAGTCAACAGTGGCTTGGAGCTTGTCCTCCAAGTGCATGCATGCACAAGCATCGTCAGCATACTGCAGCTCCACTACCGAGCTTCAGCTGACCTTCATTCTGCAGAGTAGTCACCAGAGGTTGAACAGCTCCCCATTAGTTTTCATTCGTTGCACTCTCACGGGGAGTCTGTTGGAAATGAGGGGCAACACTGCAGCAAGAAAGATTGAGGAAATGTCAGGGCAATGGTGCAGCCATGGTTGTCAACAGTCTTCACTGAGATTCAATCTTTTGTAGACCTGTTGGTTAGGATCAGGACACTGAATTTTCAGCTGCTCAGATAAAGTTCACACTCTTCAGATTATCAGGTTGGTAAAGGCAAAATACCACAGTGCAGGAAGTACGAAATAAATCAGTAAGTCCTGGAAATTCTTAGCAGATCAGGAAGCATCTTTGGAGTGAGAAACATATATAATGTTTAGAGTCAATGAAGTTTTGTCAGACCTTGGGAAAGTTAGAGAAAAAACAAGATTTAAGTTGTAGAGAATGGGGACGGATGGAGAGAAGGTCTGTGAAATGGTGCTGACTAGGGGAGTCTGAATGATATAAGTGGTGTTGGAGCTGGATGAATAACAAAAGCTTTATCTGGGGAGGTGCAAATTGAGAAACATCTGAAGGTACTGGAAAAGTGCTGGAAGTATTAGACACAAGACTAGAATGGTTGATTAGCTCAGATTGTTGAATTCATTGTTGAGTCCCGAAGACTGTAATTTGCCAAGTCAGAGGATGAGGGCCTGTTCCTGGAGCTCACACTGAGAATAGTCTAGGAGGCACAAGTCAGAGACATCAGAGTGGGTTGGAATGGAGAATCAAAGTGACTGGCAACTAGAAGCTTGGGGGGTGACCCTTGCAGACTGAATGAAAGCATTCTGCAAGGCAGTCCCTCCTCATCTGATGTCAGTTCCCCATCTGAAATAGGTGAAAAGCCACCTAGGTATACAAATCAGAGCCCGATGACAGTTGTAGGTAAGGCCATTACTGTAAAGGTACTAACTCTCTTCAGATCAGGGAGTAGTTGCTGTTAAGGTCTATGAAGATCTCCAGTTAATTGAGGTAGTTTGTTGTATCTTGCAGAATTTTACCATCGAAGATTATGTTGCCATTGCATATTATGTAGGCAAAATTACCTGTAGAGAATTGCACTAACCAATTCTTGATGAAATGTATGCAGAAGTATACTGATAGGCTTTTAGAGAGAGCATTCTATCCATGTTAAACAATCTGTCTCTAATTATAATGTGGAATACAATATCATCATTGTCTTCAGATTTGCCCCAGACTTCCTATCCCCAATTAAGTATTAAGACGAATAAAATCATGTTGTCATATAGCAAACAAGGAGGGTGCTCAGGCTGCCTTGCCTGTACTGGCATCCATTAGTTCTAATGAATGCAAAATCCCACAGTCCTTTAAAGTATCCCTGTCTGCTGGCCAGTGATACAATCCAGGCATAAGCATGGATTCTGTGCCAAAAGCATGGATTCACAAAATCCGTTGTAATTGTAGGAGTGCCGTGAGGCATAACTTTGCCTCATTGTTCTTGAGTAATAACATTTCAGTATCAAATGTTGAGATGAATGGAAGTCATTGGTAATCAGCTCATTGCAATGACTGTTTGAATGTAGTCTTATAATCTAAGTGCCTTGAAGGTACAGAGCAGGCCTGGTGTTGTACATGTTTCGTATTCTGCTTTATCAATGATATATCTTCTGGCACCATCATGAATTTTTCAGCACAGAATGAGCTGCTCAATTTGGCCTGCTCCTGTCTTTCCCCATATTTCCAAAAAATTTTGCTTTTTCAAAGCACGCATGAGTGGATGGATTCAATCAGGTCAGTAGCAACGACAAACGAACACTTAGGAGCAAAGAATGTTTAACACTGGATGTATTTACTGAACATATCTGCTTGTCCCAGAGCTCAGTGTTGGATAGTTGTCTATGCGTTCATCGTCCAGCTGCCAACATCACAAATTACCTGCAACAACATGAAAACCAACTTCATCGCTAGCTTTCGAAAACTGTCACGTTATGTATAATGGAATGGCCGCAACAACAGGCAACAGTGCAAAGTTTAACATAATTGTATATATGACATAATTTTTTTATTGCAATAGGTGCAGAACCAATAGGTTCGAAGGGGAACAGCTGTTTGGACGCTGCCAAAGCTTGCAACTTAAACGACAACTGCAAAAAATTCCGATCGATGTACATCTCGCCCTGCACGGCCCGTGTCTCTGCGTCAGAGATCTGCAACCGGAGGAAATGCCACAGAGCTCTCCGGCAGTTCTTCGATCGTGTCCCTGCGAAGTACACCTATGGAATGCTGTTCTGCTCCTGCCGGGACACGGCGTGCACGGAACGGAGACGGCAGACGATTGTGCCTATTTGTTCATACCAGGACAAAGAAAAGCCAAATTGCCTGTCTTTGGCTGGTATGTGCAAGACAAATTACATCTGCAGGTAAGATACCAGTTGGCAGAGGAGTGATTAATGAGAGTGCAGAAAGAACTTTATAGCTGCTGAACTTGCCAGGCTTTGGTTTCAGAATTTCCACCAGGGTATTGAGCAACTGGGGAAACCTGACAGCTGGAGCTAAATAATGGAAGCCTGTTTCTTGTTGCTGGTTCCAGTAGAATAGCTGATAACTGAAACAAATTATCTAGGGGTTTATACCAGACATAGAGGAATATGAACTGCAGTCTGTGGGAAAAGCTAAAAATTATATATATTCTACAAAGCTTGGCTTCTGTTGCATAATTTGGCTTTACTCCATGGACTTTATTATAATTCTCAGTGTCCTCAATTATATATTGCAACAACACATGTAGAATAATACTCTAGCAATTGCATTCCGTGTCCCACCAAGGAATGAAGTTATAAGCTATTTGTTGATAATTTGTTCCCGTTTGGGTTTTTAACAACATACTGAGCTTTCTCATTTAATCTTTTTTCAGTGAGGAAAGAATTGATCTGGTTACAATGTGTTAGGAGGATCATAAATATATTCTTTACGAATGCATTAACCACTACAGATTGACTGAAGCACTTATTCACCCTTAGGCTGCAGAGCAGGTAGTATTCTCTCCACCAATCCTGTCAATCATATATCTGCTAACGTTCGTCAGTTCCACAGTGCTTCTTAGCAGTCTGAGTAAGGTTAGCATGTCAGCATGCTTCTTATATGCTTCTGAGACCTGGGCTACCTGCAACAGGCATCTCAATGAAATTGAAAATATCACCAAAATTGTGATCACAAAATCCTACAAGTTCACTGGAAGTAAATGTGAATCAATGTCAGCTTCTCCTCCCAGGCCAACATCGCCAACAGCTGTGTTGGGCAGGCCTATAATTCACCTGCCTATCACCAGATTCCCAAAACAGAGGTGCTGTTTCAAGCTCGGTTATGGGAAGAGGTTATCAGGAGGAAAGAGAAAAGGATTTAAGAAAGTGTCCAAAATGTCCTTAAAGAAATGATTTCTGGGAAGTACTGACCCATGATTGCTCCACCTGGAGGAGTATTCCAGATGAGAACCCCAAGGCCATGCCTTTAAGGAGCACACTGAAGTCCAGCGTCGGTTGTGGAAGGAGCACACCACCTCACAAACTAACCATCCACCTGCCCTGTAAGCACCTCTTGCCCCATCAGCACAAGAGTCTACGTTTTGGGTAGCCATCTCCAACTCTATAAAACTGGATTGAAACAGCAAGTCATCCTGAGGGACTGCTGAAGGTGGAGACGAGCACATATGGAAATTCGATTTTACGTTTGTTGGGACAATAAACTGGCATTATGTTTGGTGTTAGCAAACATATAAAAATCGCTTTCACATGCTCCCAATTATTCTGTCTCTTACGCACACATTCTCTCTTTCTCACACACAAACACAAGTGCATATACAGTATATAGTTACTCCATCAACAACCACTATACATGGCAACCTGATCTACACCAAGACATGCTCTAAGCCCACCACTGGCATTCTGCTCCATACAGAGCCCACACAGAGGTCAAGTTTATTCCATGTCCTTCATTCAGGCTAAGATCACCAGGAAAAGGAGGAAGGCCACCCACATTGGGAGGGGTTTCTTCTCGAATTTAGCACATCACCCACGTGGAGAAGTTGATGAACAGAGGACCTATTAAGCCCCAAACCAAGCAAATGATGTCTACTGTCTGCCAGGTAAGCTTACTAAGAATGTTGCATTGCAATTGCCACACACCATTTTATTTGAACAACATGGAGCCCTCTGTGTTGCTGGGCAACATAAAGGTATTTTGGCCGCAGCTTATGAAAGCAAACATTTCTATTTTGTCTTTGCAGGATGTCAGGAGAGGCCATGCCAGATGAAGAGATTGGCATAGGGGGACACAGGTTGCAGAGAAGCATATCATGCGCCAGTGAGCTCCAGCTCAGCACCAAGTATAGGGAGTGTAGAGCAGGAGCTTGTCCAAAAATAGTCTGTCCTTTGGTCCTGCCCAAGGGGACACAGATGAGGGACCATGATCGGAAAGGTTTTGTGATGAGGCTGATGTGGATGCACACAGAGATGGTTAATGCATTCTCAGCCTGGTTGACTGAACAAAGAACATAGAACACAGAACAGTACAGGAACAGGCCCTTTGGCCCACAATGTTGTGCCAAACTAATTAAGATAATGATGCTTAATCCCTTCTGTCTGCACATGGTCCATATCCCTCCATTCTCTGAATATTCATGTGTCAATCTTGTACACCTCTATTGTATCTGCCTCCACCACCACCCTTGGCAGCGCATTCCAGGCACCCACTACTTTCTGTGTAAAAAACTTGCCCTGCGCATCTGCTTTTAACTTTCTCCCTCTCACCTTAAATGCATGGTATTAGAAAGGAAGACACAGAAGTTGGAGGAGTCATCTCCATGCTCTCACAGGAGGTTGTATGGGCCCTGGAGACTTTGACCTCCTGTAGGTGACAGCTGCTGTGCTGGCCACACAAAGTCCTTCTGCCTCCATGCAGTCTCCCCCTGATCCAGCACCATGGGCTCTTAGGCGGGGTGCTCACCTGTACTGCACAGCCAGCAATTCCAGACTGCTCCTTCAATATACCCTGGACAGCAACCTGAAGCCAGTCATTGAAGGCAAGATCTTCCAACAGCCAGGCTGCAGCCACATGGAGGAATACAGTGACATGGTCCAAGACATTTAGGCCAACAGTTGGGACTGTTAATACTCTGAATTTTGGAAGGTGTTTGAGCAGTCTGCAGTGAGTTCCAGTGCTGCACAGTCCGGTCTTCCATTATCAGAAAAGGGTCCTCTTACACAGACATAAGTGCAACAAAGTAATGCAAAGAAATGCTGGTTGTACTGTGACTGTTCAATGAAGATTGTGGGTTGCATCCAAAAGCTCCAACTTATGGTAGCAAGGAAAGAAGCATTAATTGCACGATCAGTGGTTTCACAAGCTGCATGCTTGACACCGGAAGAATGTAAAAGGTGCTAAGGTAAACCACACATGTATGTGCCTGTGCCAGTTTTTTGATGGGTGCTATTTCACTTGGAAATGATTACTAGCATGATCTAATCTACGCTAAATTGCTTTGTTGTGTGCGTTGTACATGAAAAACACTAATAGGTCCAATTTCTAGACAATAAGCGACTTTGCTTGTCAGTGGGAGAAGTTCAGACTTTGAGAGGGTCAAATTCACTTTCAATGGGGATGCAAAATGTCAACAGAAATTTGGCCTTGTGTGTCTCTATTGAATTGCTGTGGTTCATCGGAGACCAACTTCACTCTTCCTATGGAATTAATTCAATTCTGAATTTACTGTGTCCAGGGAATTGGATGTGCTGTAATTTCCCAATTATTGTTTTAAGTGAAGGTGCTAAATGGCACAGTGGTTATCCCTGCTGCCTCACAACTTCAGAGGCCTGGGTTCGACCCTGACCTTGGGTGCTGTCTGAACGCCTTCCCTGTGATTGTGTGGGTTTCTCATTTGTGTGCTCCACTTTCCTCCCACGTGCCAAAGATTTGTTGGTTGGTGTGTTAATTGGCTGCTTTAAATGGTCCCAAGAGTAGATGGCTGTTAGGAGAACTGAAGGCAGGGAGCAAAGTTGAAGAGGATTCAAGAGGTAAAATGGGAGCAGTGCAGATGGGTGCTTGACGACGGTGCATCATGGTGGGTTGCATAACCTGTTTCCATGGGGCAAGGCTCTATTAAGACTTGATAACCTGCTGACATGAGTGTTGTTCATATCTTGTGTTATTTGTGAAAGAGCATTTACATTGTGCAGAGACCGGTGTGCAATTGCCAACCTAAAATGAAGTGTTAATTTCCTCGATGTGTCGGTAATTATTTTACTGTTGAGGATCACTTTTCTGGCATTATTTCACAAGAATTTAACTGAGCCTGGTTCATCAGTACAGCTAATGAGCACAATGTACTCAATAGCATTTTTAAAAACAATGTAATGCACCCAGTATTCAGCACTAACTTGCACCCACTATGGACTTTCTGCTCACCAGATGTGACATTGATTGATTCCTAAGCAAAACCAGAACAATCGTCTTATCTACGTGTGCAGAAGACAATAAAATATAGAGTGGCCTCAAGAACTGATGATATGAGAATTGAAATCATCACAGTACAGCAACAGTTATG
This sequence comes from Pristis pectinata, assembly GCF_009764475.1. Taxonomy (NCBI): domain Eukaryota; kingdom Metazoa; phylum Chordata; class Chondrichthyes; order Rhinopristiformes; family Pristidae; genus Pristis; species Pristis pectinata. The sequence continues at coordinate 14,357,335 of NC_067416.1, forward strand.
TTCTTTGGAGATTGGAACAGTGTGGAGGCCTTGTATTTTGAATTATACAGTATTTATAAAGGTCGTGATGTGAGAGTGCTTGTTGCTGACTCTGAGTGCAGACAGAGGAAAATCTAGTACTCCCAGGTCTGCTATTCCTTTAATTGAGAACACAGAATCCAGCTTTTAATTGAAAAAGTACGTGCCCTATCAGGAGTTCAAATTTTCTGGCTTTTGGAAGGACATGCGAGTCCTTGGTGTTATGATTGAACAACCGTTCTTGTCTCCATATTCTCACTCTTATTGTGTTTATAGGGGTGGACCCATTCCCCTACTTGCACAAACCCTGCATAAAAATATAATAATTTTCATACAGCCATCGATAAAGTGCCATCAGGAGTTCCCACCTCAAGGACTCTTAACCCATCCAGAACAGCAACAGCTTTAAATGTAGCATAAATGTCCTGAAGTATTTCACGGAAGTGATACCAAAGGAAAAGTTGATGCCAAGTCACATAGGAAATACTGGGGAAGATGACCGCAAGTGTACATGCTTTGAACCACAAAGCTGGTATTTCTCCTGGCCCCTACTGCAGCACAACATTATCAGGACAGGAGTTTTACCCACTTCATGTTTGTAACTATAATTTTAGTATGACGCTCATCTATTATCCTTGGATTTCCAGAAGGCATTTGGTAAGGTGCCTCATCAAAGGCTATTGTGGAAAATGAAAGCTCATGGTGTAGGAGGTAACACAATGGAGTGGATTGAAGATTGGCTGGCTAACAGGAAACAAACAATAGGCATAAATAGGTCTTTTTCTTGTTGGTATTTGGTATTGATATTGGTTTATTATTGTCACTTGTACCGAGGTACAGTGAAAAACTTGTCTTGCATACCATTTGTACAGATCAATTCATTACACAGTGCATTGAGGTAGCACAGGATAAAAACAATAACAGGATACAGAGTAAAGTGTCACAGCTACAGAGGAAGTGCAGTGCAGGTAGACAATAAGGTGCAAGGTCATAACAAGATAGATTTTGAGGTCAAGAGTCCATCTCATCGTATAAGGGAACCATTCAATAGTCTTAAAACAATGGGATAGAAGCTGTCATTGAGCCTGGTGGTATGTGCCCTCAGGCTCCTGTATCTTCTGCCTGATGGGAGAGGGGAAAAGAGAGAAGACAGAATGACCCAGGTGGGTGGGGTCTTTGTGCTGGCTGCTTCACCAAGGCAGCGAGAGGTGTGGACGGAGTCCATGGAGGGGAGGCTGGTTTCCATGATGTGCTGAGCTGTGTCCACAACTCTCTGCAGTTTCTTGCAGTCCCGGGCAAAGCAGTTGCCATACCAAGCCATGGTGCATCCAGATAGGATCCTTTCTATGGTGCATCGATAGAAGTTGGTCAGTGTCAAAGGGGACATGCCAAATTTCTTTAGCCTCCTGAGGAAGCAGAGGCGCTGGTGAGCTTTCTTGGCCATGGTGTCTACATGGTTGGACCAGGACAGGCTATTGGTGATGTTCACTCCTAGGAACTTGAAGCTCTCAACCCTCTCGACCTGAGCACCATTGGTGCAGACAGGTGCAACATGTGTTGTCAAAAAGATCAGTGGTGGGGCCACAACGTTTTACAATTTTAACTAAATTACTTAGATAAAGACACCAAAGGTATGGTTGCTGACTTTGCCTGCGACTCAAATGTAGGTGGGAAAGTAAGTTGTGAAGAGGACATAAGGATTCTATAAAGGGATATAGATAGGTTGAGTGAGTGAGCAAAGATCTGACAACTTGAGTATCATATGGGATCATTTGAAGTTGTCCATTTTAGAAGGGCATTGAAATGAAAGATATTATCTAATTGGTAAGAGATTCTCTCAGAGATGCAGAGGGAATTGGATGTTGCAAAAGCTAATACAGTAAAACTCTGATAATCTTGCACAATTGGGACTTCGGTGGTAAGAACTCCAGATTATTGGATGTTATCTCTATTAGTACCTCAACACACTTTTAATTCTTTTTTTAGATTTTACACGGTATTATAATACATTTTACAGTGAAGCAGGTAAGTTTAAAGAAATTATGGGAACTGGGGCCCCAGTGAATTGAAAGGACCTTTCAGGAATCAGGGTCCACTGAGTGGAAAGGGAGAGCAGCAAACATCAACTAGTGAGACAGATGCCAATCGGTTGGGGTTTCTGAGTAGCTGGATTACTGATTAGAAGAGTTTTATTGAATATAGGTTCTGCAAATAATTAGGCAAGTTAGAAGAATGTCATCATTTATTGCTATGGGAATTGAATGCAGAAGTAGGGAGATTATGCTTCAGTTATATCAGGCATTAGTAAGAGCACACCTTATCAGTATTCATCTCCTTATTTAAGAAATGATGTTAATGTATTGAAAGCAGTTCAGAGAAGGTTATTTTACCTGAACAAATGGATTGTCTTGTGAGGAAAGGTTGGACAAGCTAGGCTGATTTGTTTAGGGATGATTCAAATATGTAATGTCCTGGTAGGTCTTGACAGCATAGATGCAGAGAGGATGTTCCTAAAAAAAGTGATCACTGTTTGAAAATAAAGGGTCACACATTTAATCCAGTGGGAGAAAAACCTTTGAATATATTTTTTCCAAGTAGAGGTGTATAGTAGAGCAATAGTTTAAACCATTAGTAAAGTTGAGATTGTAATTAGATCAATCATGTTTGTCTTAAATAAGAGAGCAGGTTTGAGAACTCAAGAGGCCTACACTTGCTCCTAATTCATACTTCTGGATTTAAAAGTAATTCACTGAGTACCCAGCTCTGCCTGTAACATGAAACGTGTCTGAGGAAAGTGTTAGAAGTTGCAGTTGCCAACCTCCAGAGCATTACCTGCCTCCACAATTCATCACATTTCCTTTGGAGGCATTTAAATTCTCCAGCATGTACCAAAGCACAAAGGACAGATTGCACTCCAGATTCTCTCTGGCAGTGGAGCTTCAGCAGAGCAATTCCCGATTTAGATTAGTCTTTACATCCACCCCCCCCCCCCCCCCCCGCCCTTTACCACATACTCTCCCATGATGGAGTGATGCTGGAAATTCAGTGCAACTCCAGGGAAAAGTCTATCCCTGTGCTTCTTAAATTATTAAGAAATTCCAACAGGAGGTACTGAACATTAAAATAGGCTCCTTACCAGAAAAGCTAAGGAGTAACTGATAATTGGCAACTTAAAAGTTGCAGATCTCAAAATTCAATGTTCAAAATTTTGTGCCAAGGTACCATCAAATGTTCTTTGCCATTGCTTGAGTTGAATAATGCAGAGTATTACGATGATGAGAGCCAGAGAAATTCAAGGTTTAATTCTGCTGCTATGAGAAAAAAAAACTTATCTTTTTATACTTTAAACACTATGAAGTGCAATGCCCAGAGTATAACAGGCTCAAGCTAGAGGCCAGGACCAAGAAATTATTTCATATAGATTTCTTTTGTGTGCTGTACACAAGTGGAATTTGACTTGAAAAAACGATCATGTGATCAAGTACTTACTGTACAAGTTACATAGGATGTCAAATTTGTGCTGTTCTGTCCATACGTGTAAGGCATTTATTCATGTCACTTGGGAAAGGATATCAAAAGACATGCAAAGCATGTTTCAAGATTTTTGCACAAAGTTAAGGTTAATGGCACAGGTCAAACATATAGAAGCAGGTCTTGACAAGGTGGCTGAAGCTACATTCTGCACTACTTATAGGGACTAGGCAGATTTAGTCTGTGATCGTTGAATCCAACACATGGCTCCTCCTTCAAGCAGGCTCCATTCAAGTTTTCTCTTACCCCTCAATGCCAACCCATCATCTCACAACACATCCTGCCTCTCCCCAATTATGTCCACAAATCCTCCCCACCCCAATGCTCCAACTCAACCCAAGCCTAGAAAGTACAATACACATCTTGCACCATTTCTTTCCCTCACCTAAATCCACAAAGTCTTGGAACCACCCTTAATTCAGCCCACTAACTGAAGGCTTGACCTTCCCTCCACGGCCCCCATTCTCTCTCCTACCCGCTGTCAATGGTCCAGTCCTCCAAACGTCTAAAATCCACAATCTTCCTGTTTTGCATTGTTGTTTCTGTGATGGCAGAGCTAGTGGTTAGCATGTAAGTTTAGGTCAAGTGTTTTATTTTCATAATTATTAAAGGCTTCTAACAGAGCCATTAGTTGTATCTCTTAATAAAAAAAAATTATTGGCAATAAATTACTTTCTACTATGGAGACTGGCAGATTGGTCATCAATTTTTTGGGCCTAACAGTTCCACTAGTTTATTATGGTATTTCCTTGCCTTGAGCTTCCATGTACCTCCAATTGTCTAAACACATGTCTGGGACCTTCATAACCTTTGCCTTAATGTAACTGAAGAGTGAACAGTATTCTCACTTGCAGATAGCAATTTAATTTTCAAGCAAACATGGGTTAATATCTCTGGATAGCTGTATTGTAAGATTTATATTCCTGGTGATAAATAATATATTGAGCCTCATAAATTGCGTGAAGCAAGTCTTATACATACGATAAGCATTTCTGGATTATGTCAGTTTCCATATCATGCTGACCCCAATAGGCACATAGATTAAAATTAAAATGTTAAAAAAATGCAAAAAATACATTGTACCACTCTACTGATCTCACCCTTTGTTTTTGTTATTGGTAAACCTGTCAACTAATCAGTTGTAGCTTGGGATAAGGATTAGGTTTTTTGGCCTTCCAGCCAGATTGTGGCTGTTTAGCTCCTCAGAGTCATTTATTTTCCATCTATTACGCAATCCTCAATACCTTGGCTCAATAAAGATTGCCCTGATTTTCTCAATAACTGCTTGTAATCTCACACAAACGATACATTCCTCAGGGACTACAACAATGGTGCACCAATCTCCTGCAAATCCCCAGTTTTGTTGTTGAGAAGCTTGTGTGCTGAAAATGCACTAGGTTATATCTGATAGAGGTGTAGTGTCTACATTCATCTCAATGAAGAGCTATAGCTGCAAAGGAGTGAGGCAAGATTCAGATAATTTATGAATTTTGCTTTAAATCAGTTAATATTAATGTCTTTAATTGTTTTAAGATATTTTAAGTGTTTTGAAGTATTCATTTTTAAAAACAACATTGCTGAATTGTGTGATTAGTTTAAATAGTTTTTGAATGCTTGTGATTGTCTGGAACATTCTACACAGGGCCTCACCAATCAATTTAGCACCAGTGTTTATATGGAATTGCTGCCTGCTCAAGGTAATAGTGGATCAGGGAGAGGAGCAGTGAGTAAAAAAAAATGGCTTCTGGTCCCATCAAATTCTAGGCCAATGTTTTAAACTCAGTCTTGAAAATTTCATTTGACTTAGTATGTATATCCTCTAGTGCGAGTATGTTCCATATTTCCTCTTGCTTTAGTGTGAAAAAAGTGCCTCCTATTACCATTCCTAACGCCCCTAGTTTCAATTTTCAGTTTATATCAGGTTATCCCAGTCCTGATGCAGGGTTTTGACCCGAAATGTCAACAATTCCTTCCCCTGCTCCCTCCCCCCAGACTCTGCTCAACCTGCTGAGTTCCTCAAGCAGATTGTTTGTTGCTTTAGTTTATACCTATTTATACCTGAATTCCCACATGAGATAAAATAGAATATATGTGCCCAACTTAATTCCTTAGGTTGCATAAACAATTCAGCTGTTGAGGCAAGTCAAGTGGCTGTCTTCAGAACTAAACTTTTGTACAATTTTGGTGAATCTTTGCTGTGCACCTTCTAAGGATGACATTTCTTTCCTTAGACTCAATGCCCAAAATTATCTGTTTTCCAAAAGGACCAAGATTCTGTATAATTAAACCATCACCGCCTCAAAGTTTAGCTGAAGGCCAGCATTCCCTTAGTTGTTTTGAACAGGACTGCTGTCTTTCAGTGATTTTTATGCTTGGGTGCCTAAATTTCTTCAATGCAACTATTAATATTTTGCATACTTTCCCAGATTCAAAGTGAATAACATGCTTCCCTCACACAGAATTCTATCTTCCATAGCTCTGTTGCATTTCATGTCTGCCTATGACATTTTGTGGTGGCAAGATACCCAATCAATTGGCCACCGTTATTTATTTGCATCTTAGCCAGGGCTCAGAGCAAAGAAAATGAAGGCTGGTTTCAACTTAAGTCAACTTTCTGTGTATCCCTGGGCCCTTTGAACATACAATTCAGGGCTATGTCTGAGTATGAAAAAATGGAAAGATGCCTTTTAAGTCTCTAGAAATCTCTGAGGACTTTTGAGAAAATAAATGAGGATACGGTACATAACGCTGCAGACCTATCTGCAATTGCTCGTCTGTCTTTTTGGCACATTGTTACCTCCAATGTTAAATGCTAGCAGCAAAATTGTTTTATTACTTTTAATAAAGAATCAGGCACTGCACTTGCTGCCAGCAGGACATGTAATCTGGAGAAATGAAAGAGTAAGTATTAGTTGATTCAGAAAGTCATAATTCGAATCTATAGCATTGAACCATGTCAGATGCCATCAAACCCCCAAACCAAGCACACAGACTAAAAACGAAATGCAAGTTAAAACAGAATATTTCTGAAATGTTGTTTTTGCTGGTAGATAAATATACCCGATGAGCCTCAGTGTAACATTTGTACAATCCTTGAAAATATGACATAGTATAAAATCTTCTGGGCTATGTTTTTATATAAATGCACTTCCTTAACAGGAGAAGTTTTATTCCAACATTGGTGTCAAACAAATGCTTTACATGAAGTTAAAATGTATGTAGAATTTGACATCTGTCAGTGTCTTCTTGACATGAATGCATATTTTGACATTTTTGAAGTTTCAGTCCTACCAGCTGGTTTCATTGTGACTAATAGTGTTCCCTTTAAACAAACAGAAATAGCAATGTCAAGGTTCATGTAAATTATAACAAAGCACATGTAAAAATGTTTTACTGAATGAATTAAAATTTTGGGCAACACTACAGTAAATTGCAATTATCATCATTTATCCCATCTATTTGTGGTGGCTATTTCACAATCAGTCTCCTGCTTGAAAGAATTCCTTTGTGTGTATGGGATCAAAATGGAGCAGACAGAAATAATCTGAATGCTGGTTGGTTTGAGTTCTAAGTCTAGTTGTTGATGTAAACAAACTAGTATAGTCATGTTAGTCCTTCTGATGAGTGATTGCGACACATAAGCAAAAATCTGGTCTATGTGTCATATCAAGACAACATGTTATAAGTATTGAAATACTGTATATATTACTGAGGCAGGCAGTTATAATTCTGCAAGTGCCTTTTGGTGAAATAATGTGGCTGCCTTCTGAATAGAACTAAAGGAACCATTCCAAAGGTAAATATAAAGATTTTTTTGATTCAATTAGTATGAAAGGAATTCAATGTGTGCTCAAACCAACAGCCAAAGCCAAAATCATATATCAGCTCTATTTCAGATTTTCATTAGGTAATTTACTGCATATGCTTTAATATGACACAGAGTGCTATTCCTTATTTTGAATTATACCAGATGTAAACCTAGCAATTAGAGCACTTCTTTTTGTTACATGCAACAACACATTAAATCCATTTGAGCATGCTTCCACCCAATTGGACCCATTTCTGGTGGAAGACCTGTCGATTGGAAAATTAGACTCGGGAGTTCTGAGTATTTTTTTTATTGTTGTACATCTGACATTCACGTCCATGATGCACATCTCTGACTTTCTGGAGCAACATACTTCCTTTTAATTCCCAGTAAAACAAAGTGTAAAACCTGCAGTCAGGTAGCTGGAAGACAAAGTGTGTTGACTGGACAACTACATACAAGATGTGGCTGTATGCATGTGTCTGCCTGAGTTTCCAATGTTAATTGCATCTTATGGTGCTCATTGTAGACTTTTAACATTATCCACAGCACACATCTCTGACTGACCAACAAGCTCATGTTTTACAATGAAGTTGGGCCACTCTCAGCATGGGTCTCCATCTATGAGTATGATGGCAGGGTGGGGGAGGGTGTGACCACACATACAGCAGAAAAGTGACCCCCATGTCTTCCTTCATCTTAATGACAGTACCTTCTAGAGTTACTCTGGCTATCTAAGGCTCTGACATGCTTTCAGTGGACAGAAGCAATACTAGTCCATTGGCTCTTTAGTCCTAGAGGTTTATCTGGGTCCTTGATTATCGCTCCAAGGATCCACCACTTCTAGCAGAATATCAAAGTCATCATCAATGAAACAAGGTGGCTGCTCCCAAAACTGCACTCCCATTCCACGCTCTCATGGTGCTGCAGTGGTTGGAGCTGGGTTTCCAACTCTTGGGTAAGGGCACCAAGTTTAATATATCCATGTTTGCTGGTGATACAAAGCTGGATGGCAAGTGTGAGGAGGATGCAGAGGGACCCCAGTGGAATGCAGACAGGCTCAGCGAATGGCCGAGGACGTGACAAATGGAACGCAATGTGGGAAAATGTGAATTTATCCACTTTAGATTGAAAAATAGAAAAATGGTGTATCCTTTAAATGGTAAGATTGTACAGTGGTGTTCAGAGAGACCTTGATGGACAAGCAGGTACAGCAAGCAATTAAGCAACCAAATAGTATGTTGGTCTTTATTACAAGGGGATTCAAGTGCAAGGGTAAAGATGTCTCGCTGCAATTATATAGGCCCTGATGAGACCACAGCTGAAGCAATGCACACAGGCTTGGTCTTGTTACCTAAAGAAGAACATACCAGCAGTAATGGGCATGCAATGGTCTTTCACCAAATTAATTCCTGAAATGGAAGGGTTATTCTATGAAGAAAGTTTAATAAGACTGAGCCTATCGTGTCTAGGGTTTAGAAAAATGAGATGTGACCTTTCTGAAAAAGACCAAGTTCTTATGGGGCTTGACGATTTAGATAGTTCAAAATGAGAAGAAATGTCTTCACCAGGAAGGAATCTTTGAAATTGTCTGCCCAAGAGGTCTGTGGATGCCCAGTTGTTGAGCATTAAAAAAAAGAAATTCTTAAATTTTTGGATATTAAGATAGCTAAACGATGTTGGGCTGGTGCAGAAATATGCAAAGGTAAAATATTGGCCATAATCTTATTCAATAGTAGAGTAAGTGGGAACCACTCCTGCTTCTGTTTCTTACATTCTTTGTTTCCAGATTACATACATGCACGGTTAAATGTGAAAACTCGGACATCATTAACGGTGGTTTCCCTACTCTCCCTGTTGCCTTGTCCATCGTACTCACTGTGAAGCTCAACTATTTACAAACCATACTTACCATAGCAAAACACTGAAAATGTTTATATCTTGTTGGATGAGGCTCTGCAATTTATTTTCTCACACATACCTTCCTCTTTTGATCTCTTTGCCACTTACCTACACTAGTGGCAACCCACAGTAGCCAGGTAACCGACCTGCATGCTGATGGGATTTGGGAAGAAACCAGAGCACCTGAAGGAAGCCTTCAAGGTCACAGGGAGAATGTGCAAACTCCACACAAACAGCACCTGGTAACAGGATTGAAATCAGGTCCATCACACTGTGAAGCAGCAGAGCTTCAGATTCCTTCAGATTATTATTTCAAAGTTTCATGTCTTACTCAATTATAAAACATATGTTAATTAATTTTTAAAGTTTAGAACATTTCAGCCTCTCCCTTAATCTTATATATGCCTATAAAGTTGCTGTCTGTAAGAATTCTTCAGGGTGATTCAGTGCTCGGTCAGCTTGATGGCATTACTCTTGTTAGATACCAGAGATCTATAACTAATGATAACGTCTGACATTGTGAAAGACAAAATCCACACCCAAGATCCTCAGATCATTGAGGACACTTCTTCAAATCTAGCAGGAAACAGCATTGCTTCATCGCTGAAGTAAACTCTGTCCAATGTTCTCACTAATCCCACTTGAACCTCATCTAGACTCATCCTTTGTTTCTTTACTTGTCCTTTTTGCGTTGTGCCAACATCTCCTTTAATCTCTCCTGCCCACCACCCTATGACAGAACTTTCATTTTTTTTCTTTGTCCTCCTATCCCTGCTTCTGTACTTACTTAAAATTTGTCATGTCTCCAACATCTTTGAGATCATTGAACTGGAACATTAACTCAGCTTGCTCATATGCTGCCTGTCCTGCTGAGTATATTCTGTTTCAATTTAACTTTTGACTGGCACTCAGGTGACAAATAAAAGCAAAGAAATTGCTGTGTCTGGCATTAACCTTACCACTTCTATCACATTAGTCAAGGCAAAGCATCTTTCCCTATGCTCTTGAGTCTGTTGTCATATACCATTCATGTAGAAGTTATAGGGGTGTAACAGTGATTGTTAATGAAAGATTTTTAAGCAAGTGTCAGTAAAGAAGAATGATCAGGTCACCAGAAGTGCTGCTTTATTGGTCAACCTCTTTCAACCTTATTCTTTTGCTTCCCTACATTCCACTTTCACAGCCCATCACGAATCACCATCCCAATTTACCAAAATCTTCCTCATGAAATGATGATCCTATTTTGTTGTTCTACCAATGCCAAAAGCAGTTCTTGATGAATTACAATGTAGCACAGCGTGCAGAAGCAGACTTACTCGGTCATTTGTTGCAGTTGTGGGGTAGCATGATCAATAATGTTCCTAGTTGTCCCGCAGATCTGATCATACCCAAGCTGTTCAGGCAGGGCAAGTTGCTGGAGGAATGTCATCAGTCTTTTAATGGTGTTCCAAGGCAACCATCCTATTAATTTCCTGGAATGAGTGAAGTAATGGATGACTGTTCATTGATTAAAGTTTTTAATTCTTGCCAGAGAACCAGCACAGACTTGGTGTCACAGAACGGCAATTGAGTGACGATCTTTTAAGTTGATCAAATCTCCTGGCTCAGTTTCTGGTACCATGATGGTTGCAAGAGTGCAACTCCTGATGTCTCAGATAGGAACAACATGAGCCAGTGCTGGAATTGCAAAAGTAATGTCAGAAATGGTGATGTATTGGGTTTGCAATGAGGGCATTGGTGATATAACAATGCACTGCAGATCAGAAAATGCCAAGAAAGAGGCTGAGGCAAGAAAAAACTTAAGGATGGCGATAAGTTTGACAGCCTCTGTTGAACTTTTGCCATCTGGCCCAGGAGGCAGCAGACCACGTTATGGGAGGCTGCATAAATCAATGGCAGTCTGCCTGAGAACTGCAGCTTTCTGCTGTATCCAATTGGGTGGCTCAAGCCTTGAGGCCTTGCCTAAGCTGCCCCATTCACCTCCATCTGCAATAAGCACAACCGCAGCCGATCCAGTTGTAGGTGCTGAAGCTGGTGGTCTTCTCACACCAGATGTCCCTCAACAATCTGTAAATTTGTTAAATCTTAATCAGGTGAATAAGAGAAACAAAACCACAAACCAAGCAGGCTCTAATATCTCTTGGTAATACAGTACAGCATTGATCCTAATGACTGATTTACAGTACTTGAAGCTGAGAGTCCCTTGAAAATGGTATTTCCAGTGAGTCAGGTCTCAGACTCTCTCTCACTGTCTCAGTCTCTCTCTCTCTCCACCCTCCACATTCTCCATAGACACTGCCTGACTTGCTGAGTGTCTCCAACAATTCCTGTTTTTATTTCAAACTAAATAAGTACATTATTTATAACAGCAAGCAACAAAAAAATGACAAATACATTAGGTGGTTTGTTATTTCATTAATGCACCGAGAAACCAGCCAGATCTATTTTTCTCTTTCCAAGTAGTGCATGCATTTTCAGGTTTAGAACATGATAGGTTGGTGAAATAAAACAACAAAATCAAAGTCAGCATTTATGAAGGACTTAGTGAGTAATTGTTAAATAGAATTCAGCATTAATTATGTCAAATTGATTTATTTTAATGGCCCACCAACTGAGCTGGCAATGTTGTAATTGATCCCTATGTCACTTGATAGGGGAATGGTTTAGGGAGGGAATGGGAGAAAGGCAAAGGTATAGAATTATTGGCCACATGAGCTATTACCATGCTATACTGTTCTGTGGTTATATGTGGAGTGATGGGGGAGGACTGAAAGAACAGAAGGAAAAAAACTTGAAGAAGTTAAGCCAAAGGTAGAAAGCCGTGAGAAATTACAGATAATTAATGACTATTCAATAATGACTCTGTTTCGTGAATATAGGCTTTGCTATTCTATGTTATTTCATCATATATTCATAAGTATTATCATGTACAGGGCAGGCACAGTAGTGTAGCGGTTAGCATAACACTATTAAAGCACCAGCGACCTGGGTTCAATTCCGGCCACTGTCTGGAAGGAACTTGTACGTTCTCCCTGTGTCTGTGTGGGTTTCCTCCGGGTGCTCCAGTTTCCTCCCACGTTCCAAAGACGTATGGGTTACAAAGTTGTGGGCATGCTATGTTGGTGCTGGAAGCATGGCGACACTTGCAGGCTGCCCCCAGAACACTCCATGCAAAAGATGCATTTCACTGTGTGTTTCAATGTACATGTGACTAATAAAGATATCTTATCATATGAGGAAGAAAAAATATATCCAGCCAGCTGTAATCCAATGAAATTTCATCAGTTGTCAGCTGATTTCCTAGCACATTAATGAAATAACGAACTATCCAAAGTATCCATTCCTCCTCTTGCAAGCTGATTTATGTGGAGTCAAGTGACACCCATGGGGGAAAAAACAGGAGAAAAACACATTAATTAAAAATGTAGTTCCGTGCTGTTGTTACTCTTTGTTTGTACAATAAATTCATTGACCTCTAGATATTAAACACTGTGAATGAATCGATATTTTGCTAGCAATGTAACCTTCTTTCAATTCACCCTCAATGATAAAACTTTAATTAATTTCCTGGACTGAATCGTCTTAATGACTTGCAAGTCTTTCAGATTGAAGAGACTATAATTTTAATTCTTTATACTACTGGTTAATTTAAAATCAATAATTCATTTTTATTGCTCATAGAATGATTGATTAGAGGTGGGCTATTTAGGTGTCATACAGAGCTCCAATATATTTCCGCTATCTTTGTTTTACCTAATTGGTCCTTGTAGTCCACTATGACTAATGGCCAATAGGGTAAGCAGTTTGCAATTTTTGACAAGTAATTGATGGGAAATAATATAGGCAGACTGTACCACTCAAAAATACATTGGTGGCGCAGGTTTATTATGGAACCCTCTTAAAAATTCACACCTTGATTAAAAATAATGTTTCATATGCAAGTTCCATGGTTTTAAACCTGATGAGTCACCCTTGTGAATAATTTACACAGCAATTGGTTTAATTTGTTATTTCCAGTAGAACTGATAACAAAGTCACTTTCTGACCCTATTACTGGGGATCATGTCACTGTTAACCTTTCCTAACAGACCAAACTCAGACTGCAATAAATAATGCAAGAGCTTAAAAACCATTTGGCTATTCAGTCACTTTAGAAGGATCTGGTGATGTAGATGTTAATAATGTATTAATTATAATTAAAATATGCCTTTCCCTACTTGAGTTTATACAGTGAAATGTCTCCTGGAGCCTCACATGATTCAATGTTGAGCTACAATAGGAGATATTAGACATATGATCCAAAGCTTGGTTAAAGCAAAAGATTTTATAGAGAGTCGTTAACGAAGAAATGCAGGTAGGGCACAGAAGGTTACTGACAGAATTTAACAGTTTAAATCTTCTTCAAATGAAGCATGGCTGCAAGCAATAAAGCAAATAAAATTGGGAGCGCAAGAAGCCTTATTAAAAAGCCTTGATATCTTTGAAGGTTGTTAGGTTGGAGGAGGCTATAGAGACAGAGAAAAAATATATGCAAATCAAATTGGAAATTACCACGATTGGCAAAAATTTTGTAGGAATGGTACAACATAATCTAGCTATCCTTCCAGTGTTTACAAAATAGATACTAGTCTTAAATTTGTATTGTGACACATCCATTAAATTGATACAATGTGCCCTCATCCCACCCCAAAGCTGCTGTATTGATCAAGACAAAAATATGTCTGGTTCCATATGTCTGACCACAGCAATCTACGTAACCATAATGAATTCCTCCATCCTTCTGCTTACACACCATCTCAAGGTGAATTGGATAGTTTGCAGCCTCAGTGTCCTTCATAACCCTGAACTGAGCATTTAGCCTTAAATCTTCTCTACCATCAAGGCTGCTGCCTTCCACATCTATACTATCACTCAGCTCCACCCCACCTCACCTCACCTCACCTACACATGATCCATATTTGTGTTAACCACATGGAAAATACCACTCAGATGTGCAATGGATGGCTCTCCCTTTATCCATTCCTCTGCAAGCATCCAAAACTTTAGTACCCATCATCATCCTTGTGTTTATTGACCTGTAGTCACTCTAGTTCAAAAACACTGCCATCCATTGCTTTACCTTTAACCAGTTCTTCCCCATTTTCGCTCACAACCATCTAACATTTCATCTGCCATTTCCTTTACCTTCCCATTGGTGACCATGCCTACCACATATAGGATCTGGAATTATCTCCCATATTTTCACCACTTCTCCACCTTTACTTGATTAAAGCCTTCCTTAAAATCTGCCTCCTTGACCACTCTTTTGGCCATCTGCCCCAATGCTTCTTTCTTTGGCTTGTGAGTTGTTCCAAAATTAAGTTATCATGTGAAATTATCGAGAAAATGCCAGATGAGAACAGGCAGGCTCCAGTCAAATGCATATGAAGGTCTAGGAGAAAGTTACTCACTCATTCAGTGCTCAGACATCATTTAGAAATATAATGTGCAGAAAGAAAGGCAATCCTTCATGAATGTTTGGAGTCAGGGAAGGGAGGAAATGACCACAATCCTATCAATCCAACTCAGGTCGCACTTATGCCATAGTTGATATTCTGCACAATGTGCCTTTAAGAGTTTTAAAATGCAATAAAAAATAGAATAATACATTTATGAAAAAAATGACCTTTTTCTTAATTTCAGTATTTTCCGATCTACATTATCACATCTTTGCAATTTTTACAATCATATAGATGCTACAATTCATTAGGAAATAATGCATTTGTAAAGTAAGAAGTGGTTGGTATTTAGCTATTTCACAAATTCATAAATTGGTATTTAGATTTCTACTGATTGTAGAAATAAACGGCAGTCTACATGATAGGCATACTTTTATGATATTAGTTTTGTTCTCCACTTCAATATCCAAGTTCAATATCACACACAAGATTCAGCAACCTGACATTTCAGCCAAGATTTCAAGCTTTGCATCAAGTAGGTATTCCATGGAGCATTCTCAGGAATAACAAATAATACCAGTGAAATAACCCCAGTATGAAATCTGATTGATTACGTATTACCTGCTCTCTTGTGCCATTCCTTAAGGACAGTCTCCAGCTGGGCGGACTCTTGTAAAAACAGAAAAGGCTGGAAATACTCAAAAGGTCAGGAAGTATCTTTGAAGAAGCAGAGTTAATGTAATAGTTGACTGCAATTCTTTGCTTCTTGATAACAAAAGGAATGTTGTGCTGTTTCTGCCTGAATTTTTATCTCCCAGGGCATTTACCCTTTGAAAAATTATGTTGTACAGAATAAAATCCAGCCAATTTGAACTTATCCAAGTACCAGTGATCAACTTCTCAGCTTTATCTGGCTGGAAAGAAGGGCAAAATTGAAGAGCCAGTACCAGGTCTGGCTGATCGGGGATGGAGCAAGAATGCTGTGTGGAAGCCAACAGAACTCTCCTGGTATTCCTAAACTTGCACAGGTTTTGAATAGCACATTTTATTTTGGCCTTGTTTGTTGATCAAACCTGTTTCTGGTATATTGGCCTTGCAAGAATCACATTCAGCCTGTCTGTTTAAATTGCTGATGTTAAATTGAATAAGTACAGTACTGGAGGATAGACAGACAGACAGACAGACAGACAGACAGACAGACAGACAGACAGACAGACAGACAGACAGACAGACAGACAGACAGATAGATAGATAGATAGATAGATAGATAGATAGATAGATAGAAAGATAGAAATCCCATCAGCTTCAGGTGTCTGCTCAGCTGAGTGGAATAAAATTGCAATCAGCAGCTTCAAATTGGCTGAGTGGATTGCATGATTTTAACAATCCAGGGAGGGGTAAAATCATCCTCTTTAGGTTTTATCTGTTCTGTTCCTTTAAGGGCACAGCTTGCATAATCTTAGCTACAACTAAGATAACTTGTATAGCAACTTGAATATCATATCACAAGGAGTTTCACGGAGACAATCAAACACAGTTTGACACCAAACCATCTGTTGAATTATTAGGACATATGCCCAAATGTTTGGCCAAAGAGTTGATTTCCAGGAGCATTTTAAGAAAAAAAGAGAAATCAAAACCGAGGCATAGAAATTTACCATAATTCATGTGATAAATCCAAAGAGATTGAAGGTCAACAAGAGATTAATCACGTTTTGATGAGAAGCATTTTCCGACTGCTAATACTTCAAAATTGAGCTCTACCTTTTTTTTATAAAAGGCCATATTTCTCCTCATTAATATATGTTTGCATATTAAAACATGGATTTCTGGAGTGTAATGGATATTCTGATGACCTGTATAGGGACTGCCAGTGTAAAGATATTTTTGAAAAACAGTGTAAGGAATATATTCAACCTACAATGCTGAACACTACTACAAAATACCCTTGCTGTTTTGGTGCAAATGTGATAATGTAATGTTTTGTATCTTTCTTCCTAACAGGTCAAGGCTAGCAGATTTCATCACAAACTGTCAGCCAGAATCTCGTTCCGCAAGTGGCTGCTTAAGGCAGAATTATGCAGCCTGCTTACTTGCTTATTCGGGACTCATAGGTAAGCTTTAGAATAGAGAGCATACTGCTTTGCACAGAGTGTCCCAGAGTCATTGAAGCCAAACCATGATTTAATAAAATTATGGATGATTCAGGACCCACCTCTATAGATTACCTTTGCCCAATATCACTGAAATAGTTTAGTTAACAAAAAAATCTATCAAAATCTCAGATTTAAAATCAAGAATTGAACTAGCATCAATTGTCGTCTACAGAAGAGACATAAATTTCCAGCACCATTTTGGTGTAGAAGTGTTTCCTTTCTTTATTTTTGAAAGGCTCAGTTCTAATTTTTAGATGATTGCCCCTAGTACTATCTATCGGTTCCCCTTATTTTTTGAGTAAACTTACTTCAAAACATCCTGTAACCATCAAGGTTTGTTTATTCACTCTTTGTGAATAACCATTGGAGTTTGGATATTATGTTATTAGCCTTCCTGATTGATTTTTGTATGCATCTATGATATTTCAATCAAGATGTAAGGACTCCAAGTCTCAGGGGACTGCCACTGTTTTCACTATTTAAAAGGAAAATTAATTTCCCACGTTAATATTTCCAGTGGAAGCAATGCCAATATGTCTGATAATATTTGTGAAGCAGTTGAAGCAAAAGATTTGAAGAGAAAATGGTAATAATTCTGCAGACACAAGAAATTCTGCAGATGCTGGAATCTGGAGCAATACACACAAAATGCTGGAGGAACTCAGCAGGTCAGGCAGCATCCATGGAGGGAAATAAACAGTCGACGTTTCGGGCCGAGACCCTTCATCAGGACTAGAAAGGAAGAAGGCAGAAGCCAGAATAAGAAGGTGGGGGGAGGGGAAGGAGCACAAGCAGGCAGGGGATAGGAGAGTCCAGGTGAGAGGGGGAAGGTAGGTGGGTGGGGGAGGGGGGAGATGTAAAAAGCTGAGAGGTGATATGTAGAAGAGGCAAAGGGCTGAAGGAGGAGGAATCCAGTAGGTGAGGGCAGTGGACCATAGAATAAAGAATGGGGGAGGGGAGGAGAGGAGATGGGCAGGTCATCAAGCCGGGGGAAGGGAGCTATAGGAATAAGGAAAAACAAAGGAGTGTGGGGGTGGGGGGGAAGACAAAGAAGGGGTAGGGTTACCGCAAGTTAGAGAAATCAATGTTAAGGCCATCTGGTCAGACACTCCTAAGGCGGAATATGAGGCGTTGTTCCTCCAACCTGCGCCTGGCCTCAACGTGGCAGTAGAGAAGACTGTGGATAGACATGTCCGCATGGGAATGGGAGGTCTTGACTGCTGCAGCAGACAGAGCAAAGGTGCTCGACGAATTCTGCAGCTGAGAAACAAGCTATTTGGACTGTCTGGTCTACATTAGCCTTTGTCTCTCTTGCCCTTCATCATTTAATTCTATCAGCATATCTGTTTATTGTTTTCTCCTTCACAAGCTTATCCTGGTTTCTCACAAATACATCTATGCCATTTCCTCAATTACTACCTGTGACAGAAAGTCCTACCTTCAAACTATACTTTAGATCTTCTGATTTACTGGTGACTGTTTTATATTCATGACCCCGGTTTTGCTCCATGCCACGGGCCAGAATTTCATCTTTACATTTACCACATCACATGATGGGTAGATGTGATCAGAATTTTTTGCTTGCAGGGAAAATAAGCAGTGAGACTGACTGGTTAGGCTGAATAGCTTGCCTCCGTGTTGTAATTTATAAAATCCTTGTCTATGTATAGCAGTGAGACTTTGCTTATACTTCCATCATAGAACCATTATAAAATGACAATGCTTGAGAGATAGCTTCTCCAATTTTCTATAAATTTCCATCTTAACTTGCTTGGGTCTATTGATGCTTGACTCTGAAAAGTGACAAGCAGTAATGGGTGAGCAATTTCTTGCTATTTTTGTATGTTATTGTTTCTTTTCTTATACTTCTGATGTGACAGCCAAAGTGTTTTTCTGAGAATATATAACAGTTTGTGTTCAGTTAAAAGAATGATCATTAACTGTGATCTTGGCTTCTCTTGACAGGAACTGTCATCACCCCAAACTACATTGACTCAACTGGGATCAGTGTGGCACCATGGTGCACCTGTAATGGGAGTGGGAACCAAAAGGAAGAGTGCGAAGAGTTCCAGAACTTCTTTAAAGACAACAGATGTTTCAGTAAGTTCAGCACCGTACAACACACGGAGAACATTATAGTTAGGAGTAGGACTCTGTAATACCCTCCCCTCATACCTCCTCTGCCATTCAGTAAGATACTGGCCAATCTGGTTTTGGCTTCAGCTCCACTTCCTTGCCTGATCCTTCCAATCCTCAGCTCCCCCCTTATCCAAAAATCTATTGATCCAGCCTTGAACATACCGAATGATGCAGCCTCCACAGCACTCTGGGATAAATAATTCCAAGGATTCACAATCCTCAGAGAATAAATTTTTGCTTGTCTCACTCTTAAAGTTAGCTTTGTAGATTTTGTGGGAATAATTATATTTAATTATGTGCATACTAATATGATGTGGTAGCAGATTCATTCACGTTTTTCTTTATCTTGTCCAATATATTGGAAAGTGCAGCAGCTTTTCTGTGCTATTTTATGGTAATGCTGGCGAAGGATATCCTTGAAGTGTTTGCTGCTGCAGATATATATTTTTAAATAAAAGCACTGTTCATTCAACTTATCCAATTGTACTTATTAAGCCAGGATTTGATCAGAACATAAATGTACATTTTTTTATTTATTATTTTATTTATTATATGGCTGTAAAGTATATAAATCCAACTTTCTGCATAACTCTAAATACCACTATAGTTATATGCAGTTTCATTGGTGTCTAGATTCCCTAAATGAAAGCTAAATTATAGTTTGATTTTGTACTTTTTTTTATATATACAATAAGTTTTCTTGGATCAACGGATAAATGCACTTCAATGCATTACTGAATTATTCCATTTTTATTTTAATTCAGTCACTTTTTGGGGATCGAGCCATTGCTAGAAAGGCCAGTATGTATTGCCCAAGGCGAGTTGCTTTTGAAAGGATAGTGATTAGCTGCCTTCCTGAACCACTTTAGTCCTTCTGGTGAACCCAAGGAGGAGTTTGAGGATTTAGACTCACCAATAGTGATATATTTCCAGGTCAGGATGGCGTGAGACTTGAAAGGGAACATGCAGGTAGTGGTGGTTCCATGAGCCAGAAGCTCTTTCCCTTTGTAGTAGTGGAGGTCATGAGTTTGGGAGGTAGGCAAGAACTGCAGTGCATTTTGTAGATGTCACATACTACAGGCATTATGGTAATAGAAGGAATAGATACTTCGGGTGGTGGATGGGGGACCAATCAAGCAGGCTGCTTTGCCAGGATGACGATAGAGTCATACCCGACAAAAACCGGCCCTTTGCCCACCAAGACTGCACTGACCATTAAGCACCCATCTTCATTAATCTTATCCTCACCACGTTCTCGGCTGCTCCTCCTGAATTCTACCACTCATCTACACATTTTACATTGGCCAAATAAATTACAAACCCACACATCTTTGGGATGTGCGAGGAAGCTGGAGCACCCAGGAGAAACTCACACAATTATAGGGAGAACATGCAAACTCCACACAGACAGCAGCAGAAGTCAGAATTGAACCTGAGTCACTGAAGCTGTGAGACAGCAGCTCTACATTGCATGGCCTCAACTTTCTTGAGTATTATTGGAACTGTGCTCATCCATACAAATGGAGAGTATTCCATCACACTCTTGATGTGCCTTGGAGATGATATATGAGGTGTCAGAAGGTGAGTTAATCACCAAAGCATATCCAGCCTCTGACCTGCTTTTTTAGCCATGGTATTTTTGATCCACTTGCGTTCTCGTCAGTGGTGACCGCTGGCGTATTGATGGTGGGGTCTCAGTGATGGTAACGCCATAGGATATCAAGGGTAGGTTGTTTGACACTTCCTTGTTAAATGTGGTCATTTCTTGCCAGATTTGTGGCACAGGAGTTACTTGCTATTTATAGCCTATGCCTCAAACATGTTTAGATCTTGCTGCAAGTAGGTATAGACTGCCTCATTTGCTGGAAGGTTGCAAGTGAATTGAACATTGTGCAATGATCAGTGAACATCCCTACTCTGGATGGATGGAATGAAGGTTATTGATAAAGCAGCCGAAGATGGTTGTACCAAGGACACTGCCCTGAGGAACACCTGCAATGATGCCATGCGAATTGAAGATGAAGAACACTATGATGCTGGAGGAACTCAGCAGGCCAGGGAGCTGAGTTCGTCCAGCATCATATTGTTTTTCATCTGGATTCCAGCATCTGTAGTCCTTTGTTTCCCTATGTCCGGTGAATTGGATGATTAAACTCCAACAACCACAACCGTCTTCCTTAATACGAGATATGACTCCAACCATGAGCCTTTTCCCCTTGGTGCACAATCTCTGACTGGATTGTGATGGAGGGGACTGGCAGGCATAATTCTGTGAGAACTATAGCCTGGAATAGCTCTCCCAACTTAGGCATCAGTTCCCAAATGTTAGTCAGAAGGTCTGCAAATTTCTGGGCTAGTACCTAGGTCGATGCCAAGCAGTCCATCCAGTTTTTTTTTCCCTTTCACTCTTTCACAGTAGCAGCAATAGTACAAAGGATTGGGTGTTTCAGAAGAGAGTTAAAGGTCAGCCAGCCACATCGGTGGAGCAGGAGTCAGACATAAAACATCAAATGAACCACGAGTTTTTATAATCCAGTTGTTCTGTGGTAATCCTTTCCAATGACTGTTCCACAACTGCCATAATGAGGTTTGTATTTGGATTTCTGGATTGTTATTCCAAGCCTCTGGATTACTAGTCCAGCAATTTATCCACTCCATTACCACATACCTCCATTAGAAGGTTCATAATTTTAATGCTTAATTGTGTTGATTCCATCAAGGTGATGCCGAGGTTATGAGACAGAGAAAGAATTGTCCTTTGATTTTTTTTCTGATTATTCTCCAGTGACATCTTGGAAAATGTGTTGGAAAGCATCTTGTCTGGTATCTCATCTGAAGGAGAAAATTATGTGGGAATAGGCAATGCAAGAAAATGCCAATTCTGACACTTGTTCTCATCTTTGTTTTGTCAACTAACATTAGTCACATATGATTTAGTGACACCCTTAACTGAGTAAACAGGTTTATATTCCAAACGTAATATATTCCTTACATATTTATTAGGAGTTAATTTAAGTAAATGACATTTATAGTAAAGAAATTAAAATGTGTTTCTTCTCTTCAAACTTGTGTATTTATATCATGTTTTCCCTATTCATTGTTTTATTCTACAGAAAATGCCATACTCGCATTTGGTAATGGCACTGATATGAATGTTTGGCAGTTAATACCCCCTGCGCCAACCCAAACCACAATCAAACAGAAGTATACATCACAACCTAATACTGAGTCGGTGAGCCATGCCAATGAAATCAACTCAGTCGACGACGAGAGCATTCTTCCTTTGTGTGCAAATTTACAGGTATGGGGTTACTGTTGGAAACCAATCATTATCTACATGATTATCAAGAGCAAATGTGATAAGGAAATAGAAATGTTACTTAATTAGCATGAAATAGCATCCTCACATCTACCTCTTAAAATGTTGAAGTGATAACATAAGACATTCAATAATTTCCCAACTCGTCCGATCAGATCTAATCAGCAATCACACTGGCAATGCAGACGAAACTGCTAAACTACAATAATCTGTTGCTGGCTTAGTTTTTTGCTTCTGCTCCATGTTAAGATGAGAAGCAGAAATGCTGCGTGGTTATTGTTATGACAATCTGTGCGAGGACTGATTTAATGGCAGAGACTAGCCCATTGTTCAATGTGACTCTTATTATGAGACTTAAGACCTGATTAAGTAAAAACACTCACCTTTCCATCTCCTCAAAAAAGGAATTTGAACACACCGCCTACACTCACAGTATATTCAGAAGAAAATTGCTCTTTAATGACAACATGGTTTCAGTACCACCATGTAAAAGTCAGGTTCTTGAAATGAGAAAGATTGAAAAATAACATGGCAAAATATATTATTTGTAATGCATTCAAAATGAAATATTTATATACAATGATATTCAGTTATATTTGACTTGCAGTATAAATATCAGGACCCATGTGTTTCCAAAAAATAAAAATAATAAATAATGATATAGGTATGTAATGCAATTGAAAGTGGAAGTAAAAAAAATTGTATTAAATATCCATCAAATTACACGTGCAATAGAATATACTGAAATATTGTTACAAAAAAGATAGCATTTTTCAGCGTGGTAAATTTTCAGTGGGGAGGATTTATCACTTACAGTGCACCTCATTTTTGTGAATATCAATTATTCTCAAGGTTACTCTTAGATCACTGAGCAAATTGAAGAGGGATTTGGCTACTTTTACTCTTTCAAATCAACATGTAGGTTCCAACCATGTTAATTCAATAATTTATACTGTTGTGAAGTCTCAAGCACAGCAAGACTATCCCATTAAATGGGAAGTCAGAAGCAAAGGAAAAGCCAAAGGCACAATCAATGAGAAAACAATCTCCCCTGGTCACAAGTGCCCAACATATGTACACCTCATACATACAAATGAGCATTTGGGGAGACCTGTAGGATGGATGGGATGGATTTGCCAGCTGCTGCAGGGATCTTCTGCTGGATGGCAACGGCTCATTTCTGCTTGCCTTCCCTCCCCACCAGTCAGGGGCTGGGCTGAGCCGAGCAGAGCTGGGGGCGCTAAGCAGACTCACTCGGTCACTCACTGAGTCAGTGAGGCCAGCTGGCAGCCGTTCTTCCCACACCTGCTTGCTCTCCTGCTTTCTGTGATCCTCTCCCTCCCACTGTTTTGTTCCTTTCTGACTTACAAACAATTCTCGGTAATAGAATCCTGTCATAACCTGAGGACTGCCTGCGTAGTTCTTCAGGGAAGGAAATCTGCTATCCTAGCCTAGTTTGGCCTTTATGTAATTCCAGAATCCACCCATGCAGTTAATTCTCAACTGCCTCTTCATTTCAGAGGCCATTAGAGATAGACCATTAATGTCCACAGTACCAGCAATATTCATATCGCTTGAACAAATAAATAAGGAACATAGCATTTCAGACAAAGGGTGGAATGAAATCCTGAAAGGTTTTGATGCCAATATATTGGAGATGGTGAAACAGTGGAGATTGTCAGGGGCATGAGTTATGCACTACTGAGGTTTACTGTAGCAAGGAACGCAGGCTGTAGATTCTTGATGTAAAAGAGCACTGTATGATGGAATTCGGCAGGTAAATGAGATAGGCATCAGAGAAGCTATGTCATGGGAGAACAAAGGTATTACTGAGGGATTCAGCATTGATGGACATAGAGTGGAAACTGATTTTTGTTTTTCTTTTGTTCTAAGTGCTCTGAAGGAAGCAGTACATTTCATTGATCCCTTGCTGGAACTTTGAGAGAAGCATCCAATTACTTTACTCCCCTACTCTTTCCCCATAGTCCTGTGAATGAGTTGGTCAATTCTAGAGTTGAAAGTGGGCTACACACACAAAATGCTGGAGGAACTCAGCAGGTCAGGCAGCACCTATTGAGGGAAATGAACAGTCAACATTTCGGGCTGAGACCCTTCATCAGGACTGGAAAGAAAGAAGGCAGAAGCCAGAATAAGAAGGTGGGGAGAGGGGAGAGAGGAGCATGAGCTGGTGAGTGATAGGTGAATCCAGGTGAGTGGGAAAGATAGGTGGGTGGGGAATGTTGGGAGTGGGAATGATGTGAGAACCTGGGAGGTGATAGGTGGAAGAGGCAAAGGGCTGAAAAAGATGGAATCTGATAGGAGAGGACAGTGAATCATAGAATGAAAGGAAGGAGGTGGAGAACCAGAGAGAGGAAGATGTGGGTGATGGGTAGGTCGTGAAGGCAGAGGAGTAGAAAGAGAAGGGGTAATGGGGCCTGAGGGATAAGGGAAAACAAAGGTTGGGGGACAGAGGCGAGCGGTTACCAGAAGTCAGAGAAATCAGTTGAAAGTGGACTGTTTTGTGATGGATTGTCATGAAGTTTAAAACAAAAATCAGCCTTGATAAAGATGTGAATCTCGTCTCAGCCTGATTAAATGGCCAAGAAATTGATAGGATTAATATTTGAAAAGCAACATTTTAGATGAGGTGAGTCTTGTTAAGATTGAAATGCAGAAAATTCTGTCTAATCTGCAACTTGGTATCAGTGAGTCGAGCAAATGAACAACACAGCAATAGTCGAACAATGAAGAATGCAGCTAATGAGGTAAAACTGATGTTCTCAAAGTAACAGTCATCCTTCTTGCCACCAGCACTTCAATAACTTGTTAACATGGTCAAAGCAAACATATAACAGATATTAAGATAATCTCTTACTGGTAAGTTTTAAATGACTTAAGATTTAAAGTAAATTACTGTACTCTTGTGAATTAGGTGGATCAAAATGGTTGTTGTACTTAGAGTTCCTAAGTATACATGATTAGGTTGTACCCTAAACCAAAAGCAAGAGAGATAATTTTTGCATGCCAGAACAGTAATGTTTGAATAAAAATTAATAATGTTATTGTGACATTTTAAAAACCATGTCCAGCTGACCACTGCTTTGTTCACATGGCTCAGTGTATTTTCATTGGATTCAGTAAGAATGCGAACAAAATAACATTGTCAAGTTGTCAAGATCTCTATCAGACTACACTAGGGCAACATAGCACAATACAACAGGAATCTTTAAAACCATACCAAAGCTTGATGTTAATTTTGCTATTAAAATCACCAAGTAATTTAGCTGATGGCAGGATGATAATATTAGCAGAGAACTGAAAATAAAATCAAAGGACAATTAGAGAACAAAAGATATGAGTTGTCAAATTATAAAATCCAGCCGGCTTACTTTTAAGAATAAAACAATTGAATCATTATTAAATGACTGGACTAGCACCAAAATCTTGGAGCATTGATCTAGAGGCATGTTCAAATTACACATTGGAAACAGAGGGGGATTTAAATTCATGCAATAAAAACTTGAAATATTTTTAAAAAGCTAGTAATGCTAGCCATGAAACTATTGGATTATCTTAAAAACCCATCTGATTCTCTTATGTCTTAAAGTTAAGGAACACAGACATCATTATCTAGTCCAGCCTCCATTCACCCACCAATGTGTTGACTTATAACCATCTCCCCAGTTCAGCAGCAATTAAAAGTAGACAAAAAATGGCAACATTGCCAGCAACATGCACATCTTGAGAATGATAAAATGGTTGTTTTAGTGGCTGGAGGAATATGGTGGTTATCATATGTTGGGTTGCACCTCAAGCCTGTTTAACATTAAGTGGGTTGCTCTAATGCATTGTAGTGCACAAATGAGGTTGTTTTTTTAATAATGGATAGCATTGATCGAATATGGGAACAAGAAAGTCTTCCATTCAATTAGTTCCATTAGTTCCCAACTAATTTCTATGTTTGCCTGTGGTGGGTGACAAAATTCTGTGAACTTTACTAGCTATAGTATGTATTCTGCAAAACTTGTATAACAATTTATGTTCAAGTCTGATCTTTAGAGCATTCCCAGTGTTACTGCTGCCCAGTGAGAGTGAGTGCTAGTAGGAAAGTAAATGAAAAGGGAGCTCCTTCATGAATAGATAAAGAATATTTTTTCTTGTAGCTACCAAGAGAGCAAGAATAGCAGAGAGAACTTTTTTACTGCAATGCATTTATCAAAGCATAGAGTACTTTGTCACAGAGTGGAAGAACAGGGGATATTGCAGCTTTTAAGGGAACAAAGGCAGGGAAAGATAAGATCCAATGGGAGAAAGCAGGGCAGTAAATTATCTTGTGGACAGCTCTTTGCAAAGAACAAGTAGAAACACAATAGGGCCACTTTATCTCCTGGGGTGAAGCCTATTGAATCACAGTAAGGCTCCAAAGACCAGTGGGTTTTAAGTTTCTGGTTGCAAATGGCAGTTGCCAGAAGAGGGAGGAAAGGAAAAGGGTCTGTTCATTGACATGGGCCCAGCAATAATTTCCTGCCAGGTGTGCTGAACTATTGCTTCTGACAGGATACCTTGAGAGACCATTTAGGCAACACTGCCCATTCCTCCTCGCACACCCCCAGCCCTATTTCACCGTCCTTCCAGTGGGGAGATAGGGAGGTGTGCCCATCACACAAGGCATGAATGTAGAGAGGTCTTCTGTGTTGTTACTCAAGTGAAATTGAGTGAGTGAGTTGTTGGCTTGTTCTCCGGCTCTGCCTGCTTTTACAGACCTGCAAGGACTGAACAGGAACAAGTTCCAAGTTTGCCTGCAAGACTTCCTTTTACACAGTGCTCAGATGGTAATATACCCTGTGTGAATGTTTTGTGCTTGACTACATATCCATGTGCTAGCGAGTGAATGAGTAGGAAAGAGAGCAAGAATGTAACTAGCTTCCAGCTTCAACTTCCTCCTTTCCTCTCTATGACCATTGCCAATGTAATATTACCTTATCAAAGATACTTATACGCTTGCAATTGTCAGGCTATTTGCCACATGGATTTCTTCCATGCTGAAAATTTGCAAGCAAGGAGCAGTGTTGAGGTATTGCAAATTGATGCTCTGCTTTATGGCAGGACACCAACAATCACCCGATTTGTCTGCTCCACAGACAGCAAAAACAATGGATAAAAATAACTATGTGTTCATTTCAAACAATGAGAGCTCGATTTAACATCGGTCCAACACTCCTTGTGATAACTCCTGGCGGATCTCTCCCCCACTGAAATAATTACTAAGAATACCAAATGTAATCGAATATTTGTAGCACATTACTCACCACGGAAGCATTCCCACCTACTTTTCACTAAACAGACAGATTAAAGAGTAGAGGCATAGAGGGTGTAATGTTAATACAATCAGGAAAATGATTTATAAATGTAGTGAATCTTATGATATTAATCTCAAGGTGGCAGCCTTGGGTCAATTGCAGTACTGATGTCTGAGTCAAAAGGCCTCGAGTTGTCACAAAAATTTACATTTATATAGTGCCTTTAAGACATTAAAATATTCCAAGATGCTTCACAGGAGTATTATCAGGCAAACTTCAACAATGGGGGAATTAATGGGACATTAAAGCAGATTTAAAGGAGTATCTTAAGGGAAGTAGGATAAACGAGAAGCAAAGAGAGTTCAGGAGGAAATTCGAGAGCTCAGGACAACCGAAGGTGGGATGATTTAAGTGAGGGATGTTGATGCCAGAAATGAAAATGATGGTACAAATAATTCAGTATTTTGGGGCTAAGGGAAGTTTCAGATGGGGGGGGAGGGGGGAGGGAGCGTGGTTATGAAGGGAGAAGAAAAAAATTTAAAATTGAGTTAATGATTAAAAGGTAGCCAATGTAGGTCAGTGAGCCTGTAGTGATGGGTGAACATGGCTGTGCAGGCTATGGTACAAGTTGCAGAGTTTGTGATGTTATCAAATTTATGGAGAGTAGAAAATGGAAGGACACTAAATTGAAGTATAATTTACAAAAGCTAGAAAGTTATTACAAACCTATATAAAATACTAGTTCAGTCACAGCCATCATACTGTGTCCAATTCTGTGCACCACACTTTACCAATGCGTGAAGATATTGTGAGAGCTTCAGAAGGAATTTACAAGAATGCTTCCAGAGATGAGGGATTACAGTTACATGGAGATACAGGAGAAGTTGGATTTGGAATTGGTTTATTATTGTCAATTGCACTGACGTACAGTGAAAAACCTATCTTGCATACCGTTCATACAGATCAATTTATTACATCAGCACATCGAGGTAGTACAAGGGAAAAGCAATAACAGAATGCAGAATAAAGTGTTACAGTTACAGGGGAAGTGCAGCACGGGCAGACAATAAGGTGCAAAGGCTACGACGAGGTAGATTGCGAGGTCAAGAGTCCATCTTATCATTCAAGAGGTACATTCAATAGTCTTATAACAGCGGGATAGAAGCTGTCCTTGAGGCCGGTGGTACATGCTTTCAGGCTTTTGTATCTTCTGCCTGATGGCAGAAGGGAGAAGATAGAATGTCTGGGGTGGGAGGGGTCCTTGATTGTGTCGGTTGCTTTATTGAGACAGGGAGAAGTGTTGACACAGTCCATAGAGGAGAGGCTGGTTTTCATGATGTGCTGAGCTGTGTCCACAACTCTCCGCACTTTCTTGCGGTCTTGAGCAAAGCAGTTGCCATACTGAGATGTGATGCATCCGGATAGGATGCTTTCTCTGGTGCATCTATAAAAATTGGTGAGGGTCATGCAAAATTTCTTTAATCTCCTGAGGATGTAGAGGTGCTGTATTCGGAATCCATTGTCTCATAGACTGATGGAAACAACTCAAGTGGAACCTATTAAAAGGGAACTGGAGAAATACTTGGAGAAACAATTGTAGGATGATGAGTGCGGAAGTGGGACTAACCTGGTTGTTCATTAAGGGAGCTGTTAGGGTCAGATAGCCTCTATGCTGTATTACTCCATGAGTCTATGCTAAAGTGTACTTAAAAATTTGCAATGCTGAGGTGTTGTGAGTTTAGCACATGCTCACAGATATAGAAAAAATAACTTGGTATTCTCTTAAATATCATGTGATTGAAATTAGGTCTTCGGCCTCATTTGTGAGGAACTGATGAACTGTAGACTGCATCAGTTATTCTCCTTTAGGTCACTGAGGCCTCACCCTGTTCCAACCAGGTACGACACTGAGTTGAGTGGCAGGTAGAGGCTAGTAAACTGGAGGCAGAAGTGATAGCAAATCCAGGTGCACTATGGAAGTGGTAACACAGGCTGCCAATAACTTGCAGTATTTTTGTGGACCCACTTAGAACTGCTACTCAAGTTTTACAAATGCAGGAGCAACTGATATAACATCAGTTTCTGCCAGTCCCCGATTTATATTTGAATTTAATGATGATTTTTACATTAAGAAGATTTGCACTGCTAAAAGTTGTCAGATGCCGTTTCTAGGTGGATTGCGTGTAGTAGGTTGCAATTGAAGACTTATACCCCAAACTTCAACTCAAAAAAACATTGGTTGATTTTTTTCCCCACAAAGTGTAACAAGTTGTGATGCATTTACAATGTACATAACGTACAAGGATAGATGGCACTGGCAGAAGTGTGGAGTGAGTGATCCACCTCAGCTTCCTTCTGAGTTGCCCAAGTGGATAGAAGCCAGTCTTCAGTCAATTGCATCAAGAAATAGCTAAATATACTGGATAAGGCAAAGGATATGAACCCTGACAATATGCAATAGTAGCACTGAAGACTTGTGTTCCATAACTATCTGCATCTCAACTAGATGTTCCAGCACATCCACAAACTAGCATCTGCTTGATGCAAAATTGCCCTGATATGTCCTGCCCACAAAATGCATTCTATTCAGATCAAAGTGATGGAAGGCCTCACTGACAATGTGATCCAGCCTGCCTTTTCATCAATAACCTACTGAATTTTGGTTCTACCAGGATAACTTACCCTAGAACCCATAAAAGCTTTGGCCTAAACAATAGTGAATTCAAAAGGTAGGGTGAGAATGACTGTCCTAAATACCGAGATACCATTTGACCAAGTGTGAAATCAAGAAGCCCAAATAAAAGTCAAGTCAATTCACAGTCAAAAACTCTCCGCAGGCTAGAGTTGTACCTAGTACAAAAGAAAATGGTTCTATTCATTAGATAACAACCATCTCATTCTTATTAGATCACGACAGGAGCTGCTCAGGGTAGTATCCTTGGCATGACCATTTGTAGCTGCTTTGTCAATAACCTTCCCACTATGATAGAAACCGAAGTGGGGTTGTTGGCAGATGATTGTATGGTTATCAATTCTGTTTAAAGCTCCTTAGATAATGAAGCAATCTGTGCACAAGAGACAGCAAGATCTGACAATATTCTGGTTGGTCTGATGTGAAGCATTATTGTTGCCATTTAAGAACACACCTTCATTGGACCCTGAGGGCACGTACCACCAGACTTAAGGACAGCTTCTACCCCACTGTGATAAGACTATTGAACGGTTCCCTTAAACAATGAGATGGACTATGACCTCATGATCTACCTTGTTGTGACCTCGCACCTTATTGCACTGCACTCCCTTTGTAGCTGTGAGACTTTACTCTGTACTGTAGATGTTTTGACCTGTACTATATCAATGCACTCTGTACTAACTCAATGTAACTGCACTGTGTAATGAATTAACCTGTACGATCGGTATGCAAGACAAGTTTTTCACTGTACCTCAGTACAAGTGACAATAATAAACCAATACCAATACTAATAAGAGAGAGTCTAAGTATCTCCCCTTGACAATTACATTATGATGGCCAAATTCATAACCATCAATGATCCAAGATCCACCACTGATCTGAAACTTAACTGAACCAGCCATATAAGAAAGAGCAGATCAGAAGCCAGGTGCCACGCAGCAAATGACTCTGCACCAGACACAGCAAACATTTCCCATCATCTTGGGTGAGCAGACAAGTGGAATAGGTTCTGCTTGCCTGATGAATGCAAGTCCAACACTGAAGCAGCTCAGCACATCCAGGATGAAACATACCATCTAAAACATGAAACATTTTTTCACTCTCCGTATTGCTGCTGCTGTGTTTTCTACCTATAGAATGAACTATACCAACCCTTTAACAACACTTTCCAAATTGTAAATTCCATCAACTGGAAGGTCAAGGACAACACCAAACACATAGAAAAACCAACACCTCAAACTTCCCCTTCAGCGCACATATTATCCAGACTTACACTACACTACATCACAGAGCGGGCAAATTCCTAGCCCTCTCTACCAAACAACACTCTTGTACTGTTGGGTGGATCAGTGGCAGATGTAATATAATCCAGACAAATGTGAGGTAATGCATTTTGGGTTGTCTACTACTGGCCAGACATATACGGTAAATGGCAGGAACCTTAGAAGCATTAACCTCAGGGTGCAAGTTCATAGCTCCCTGAAAATGGCGATACAAGTGGATAGGGTAGTGAAGAAGGCACTTGGCTTGCTTGTGCTCAATACTGTTGCCTATGAAGGCAAGAGCTGAGACATAATGTTGCATCTGTACAAGACATTGGACTGTGACAGATGGACTATGACCTCACAATCTACCTTGTTGTGACCTTGCACCTTATTGCACTGCACTTTCTCTGTAGCTGTGACACTTTACTCTGTACTGTTATTGTTTTTACCTGTACTACATCAATGCACTCTGTACTAACCCAATGTAACTGCACTGTGTAATGAATTGACCTGTACGATTGGTATGCAAGACAAGTTTTTCACTGTACCTCAGTACAAGTGACAATAATAAACCAATACCATTGGTTAGACCATACTTGGAATATTGTGTGCAGTCCTGATCACCACATTATTGAAAGGATGTGGTAGCACTAGAAAGAGTGCAGAAGAGATTCACCAGGATGTTGCCTGGAATAGAGGGATTTAGTTACAAGGAAAGATTAGTTACAAGCTGGGATTGTTTTCACTGGAGAGCAGGAGGCTGAGGAGGTGATCTTATAAAGGTTTATAACATTATGAGGGGCATAGGCAGGGTATATGGTCATAGACTTTTTACAAGGGAGTGTAAAACTAGATGACATAGATTTAAGGTGAGAGGGAAAATATTTAGAAGAGACCTTAGGGACAAGTTTTTCCACACAGAGGGTGGTATGTGGATCGAGCTGCTAGAGGAGTTGGCAGAGGCAGATACAATCACAGTGTTTATTAAGCACTTGGGCAGGTACATGGATAGGAAAGAAATAGAGCAATATGCCAAATGCAGGAAAATATGATTAGCATAGATAGACATCTTGGTCATCTTGTACAAGTCAGGCCAAGTGGCCTGTTTCCAGGCTGTACAACATGATTATCTTCACCATGTGGACTCCAGCAATTCACAAAGGTGACCAACCGCAACCTCATCAGGCAATTAGGGGAATAAATGCTAGGCCTTGCCGCCGATTCTCTCATAAAGAATCGTAAAGAAAAACCCAGAAGTAACAGATCCAATCTGGATTGTAGGAGAGGCCTGGTGTAGCACATGTATTCTTCCATTTACCATGCATACTTAACATTTCTTTAGTAAAGTTCCACAACCTAAATGCCACAAGACAAAAGAATAAATGGGAGAGAATTAGTTCATCAAAAAAAAGCAATTTTTGTTCATAATTTAGCATTTTAGATATGTGTGGAATATTTTAGTGAAAACTCGGTCAGAAGCAAAGCATCACAAGCAGCAATAGGCAACTAACTCAGAAGCATATCTGACCACTATTAACTTATCTATAATTGTAATGCTCTGAATGTGCGCATACCTGTCTGAAGGAGTGATAGCAGACCAATGCTAATCAGTGTTCCACAGAAGTCAATGGGAAAGGCTAGTGCAGTGTTTAATGGGCAGTTGCTCCTGACAAAGCTTTACCTTCTCCGTACAAAAGTACCTATGTTAGTCAAGGCAACACTTTCACATCAGTCTCATAAAAACCAGCTTACTTTTGCTTTTTATATCCAGCCAGCTTTCTCTCTCTTCCAAGATCTCATTAACTTCATAAAGTCCTCTAGGTGTGAAGGCAATGTCTTTGCTCTGACCTTAATTACTCTACCAGGTTCTTTCAACATTCTTCCCCAACTGCTGATGAGATCCCACCACCATCCAGCCAACACAATTTAAATTAGTCAAGCTTGACATTCCTGACAGAGTTAATTGATCATAAGTACAGCCTTGTGGAATAAGCCCTGGGATTTGCAAGCCTGAACCTTTGGTCCATCAGTGGTTCTTCTTTGCTTTGTGTGGTCTTCTTTAATCATGGATGCTAAGCCTCCCTGACATTCTTCTCTACCAATATCTTGAGCTCCCATTTGTGTTTTCATCACTGTGCTACGCTTTTGAATTTCAATGGCCTCAAGGCTCCTTTGACTTCAGTGAGTTTACCTGTCATCATCACTGAACCTCCCAATACTGTCCTCACCCAGGTTTCGGGGCTTTATACTGTTTCTTCTATTTCAGCTGTCAACGCAGTTTGTGTATTTGCCTTATGCTTTTTCTTATGTTCTTTATTCAGGCACAGAGACTACACTCCAATGTATCAGTAAGCCAGGACTTTTGTATTACAGAGGTAAGCATTTAATAATTAATTCACAATGGACTTATTTTTTTAAGCATAATAATAGTGCCTGGACTTTGAGTGAATAACTTGAATTCTTCCAAAATGCAGTGTCATGCTTGGATTTAATTAAAAAGGATTCCAACAAGGTACTATGAAACAGATTTATGTTTTCTTTGCAAACAATCTTAAGAAATTATAACATAAATTTAAGTAAAAGGAAAGATAAGTATTCACAGTAAGAATAATAATTAAAATATAAATTATTTTAATGAGCACAAGGCTTTCAAATTATAATGGATCCTAAAGAATTGGACCTGACGTAAAGGTGTTCCCTTGAATCATGTCACCTTAACTCATCCACTATATTGAATCGATAAGTGCAATGTTCAGTAAATTAGCCTGTAAATAGAACTATTTAACCAGACCAATGATATCCAGCATAGGTTTCACTGGAGATCATGGCAAGATCTAGTTAATGTTTGTAGATGTTTCCTAGCTAGCCAGCCAGATTATAACATTAGTAACTTTCAGGTAGTCAGGACTTCAGCACTAGAATACAGCCAGCAAGGAAATGTGGGGCAGGATTGATGCAATGATCTAATGGGTTTAGATACACATCAGGATTGGGAGGAATTACAGAGGTTACAAACATAGGTCTGGATTCAAAAACAGAGTTGCTGGAGAGATAGATTGAATGCTGGAAAATTTGCAAGGAGATGGGGGCGCATGTGACATGATATCAACTGGTGTGGTAGGCTCGTTCACAGGGATGCAGGAAGGTTAACAGGTTAACCAGCAGCTGTTGAGAAAGTGCTCCTGATTCCCAAGATTCCAAACAGCATTGGAATAGCCCATACCCTTTTGATCCAGGTGTTCTCAGGAAGCAAACCTGACCAGCATTATAACAGAAACATAGGTAAAACCACAGCCTCATTAATTATTTCTAGATGGGAGCAGGTTGATTGTCTCCTTTTGAACTAGTGAATTGGAGGCATGTTGGTTTCATATGTAATTTATTTTTAAACCTTGTCATCCCCAACCACTCCTCTCATTCCAATAGTGTCAGTACCGGCACCTTTCCTTTTCTTGAATTATATTAAGGATCTGGGTATGTGAGGCATAATTCTTAAGTTTGCAAATAATGATAAAGTAACATAAAACTCTGCTTCTCCCTTCACAGATGCTGCCTGACCAGTTAGGTTCTTCAGCATTTTCTGTTCCTTTCTAATACATTTAATTCATCTGTGAAAGGAGAAGCAGAGTTAACTGGTTGATGACTTTTTATCATCTGCACCAAGGTGCACTGAAAGAAGAACCATGTTCCTTTGTAGATGCACAATTTAAGCTCCAATATTCACTGTATCCAGGTAATCCGATGCACTTCTGCCGGAAGTAGGAAGTGCCCTCTTTGTGTTCAGTAATGGAACTTGCTGATGAAATTTTAATTATTTTCAGACACAGAGCTCTACTTCAAATGATAAGGAGATTTCTGCAATACAATCCAAAGAACAGACATCTCGAGGGACTTCAGCTGCTATCAGTCGAGAGGGTCACATCAGTACAGTGTTGTGGGTGATCACTATTGCACATTCAACTTTTTTTTGCTTCTACTCAACAGAAACATTGTAGTTTCATTTAAGGACCTGTACAAAATCTATTTGCTGTCCATTTTATTTTTCAAAAATGCTAGTTCTAGAGACAATATGGAGACATCCTGCTGAAGCAGATTCGTTGTAACTAGTTGGGGGAGGGAGAAAATTAGCTTCTTGTGAATTATGGGCTACTTAATGCAATCCTACATTCCAAACAAAAATCTAGTGGACATGATGGACCAGGATTTAATTACAGCTGCATTTATTTTTGACCTAGCCTTAAGCTTGGAAGCAGCTTATGTTGAATCCTGTGTGCATTGTCCATCCAACTGCTTAATTGAATCTGACAAGTTAGGTACGGCACAGCAGGGATGTCATGTAATTTCCATTGACACTGGTTTCACTCAACGAGTGTTTTCACCTGAAGAATGGGAAGATTTACTGTTTTTTTTTACTTCATTTATTAGTTGGTTTGCATCAGATATTTTAATCTTTATGAAACGTCCAAATTTCCTGTAATGTTTATGTAAATTGTCTGCAGTCAAATCTAAAAAAAACACATGACCATGTCGTAAACCTTTGTAAAAATCTGGGTTTTATTTTACCAAGAACTCAAATCTGTGATGTGCTTAAAATTCTTTAAACAGTGATATTTACAAAATTAAGGATTTATTTTAAAGCTAGCCTTAACAAATGAAAGTTTGTATTCCTTTAAGCTTATGTTAATAACTATAAGCACTTAGTGAACAACATCATCACAGATGAAGCATCCAGTAATGTAATAAAGAGTTCACTATGTTATTAGTATTCTACAGCAGTTCTGTCAGTGACCAGCAACCTTTCAGCTGGCCTGTGGTTAAACAATGACAATTTTGGCTGGAAACAGTTATAATTCAAATATCTGAATTTGATAGCTAATTGGAAGAACAGAGGAAAGTTATTTAGCTGTAACCAACAGTGACACTGAAACTAGTGGAAAATATATGTCACATTTTACAATGGAGCATTAAAACATGTTTACGCATCAAAATTATTACTTCTTGTCTGTTTACATAATTTATACAGATGGTCTTAAGAAAATGATTCTAAATTTGATTCTTTATCAGTGGACTGTTGTTTTGCACACTATATTCAGCCACTATTCAAGAGATACATATCAAATAAGGTGAAAGCACTGCTTTATGAAGGTTCTACATTGCCTTATTATAATGTACTTATAATCATTTAATTGCTTTGGATATCCATGCAGGGTGATAGGTTATATTGTTGTAAATCTAAGCATTCAATAAATTACATCATTTCATTAATTTCTTTTGGGGAAGTAACTGTATGTTGAA
Source organism: Pristis pectinata (assembly GCF_009764475.1). NCBI lineage: Eukaryota > Metazoa > Chordata > Chondrichthyes > Rhinopristiformes > Pristidae > Pristis > Pristis pectinata. Next base: position 14,394,198 of record NC_067416.1, read on the forward strand.
AATTTAATTTAAGATGAAGCATTGTGACGTGCTTGTGCAAATATTGACAAAGATAAAGCAACAGAATTTGAACTTTGCTCCTTACAATAAAATGTCGTACAGCCATTTTATTCCCAATCAAAAACAATTCTATAACTGAAATATCATGGAGTACTTAGAATATAAAAGCTGTTACAAAAGTCACATTGTAAATCAACTGACTCTCAGACAACTTCAGTGTCTCCTCAGTAATTTTTTTTTACTGTTCAAGAATAGCTATCATAAGAACCCTTAAATCAAACAGTCAAATAAGGCAGCAGTGAATGGAACGTAGAAGAACCAGGCAGAATTCTACTGACACAAACCTTCAAGTTCTCCTGGAGGAAATCAAACTAAAGAGAAACAGGGTGTTGATATCTATGCCAGCTAACCTACCAGGGATATCATGTGCTACCTGGAGTAAAGTGGAAATGCATTATGCAACTCCTTCACTTGCAGGATGCCAATTAGTGCCTTCATTTGTTCATTGGAACTTATCACTATAGGTAAAGTAACACACTAGGAACACTTGCTCAGATATGCCGGTACATCCGAAGGTTATTCTGGAATGGTATTAAAGTTGTGGAATGTCAATTGTCTGAATAGTTGTGTCCCAAGATCAAAATTCTCTTGCGGCTGAGGCCCATTCATATCTAACTAGGCATTAGCAGGCACTCGAAGTTGGCAGATTGGAAAGACAACTGAGGTAAGGGAGAGTAGGGGAAAGCTCTTCACTTGGGCAGGACAGAGGGAAACAGAGCATTTGGTGAGGGGTATCAGGAGAGCACCTGTACAGTGTGGAAGAGGAGTGACTATGGATTTGGAGGTCAGGGGGCAGAGAGTCCCAAGCACTTAGATATGTATCTTATTTACCTGAGACCTCCAAGGATTTAAGACCATGTTCCTCTGGAGCACTGTCCAAATTCACCTTCAAAAGGGAAGATGTTATCACAAGCATGCCTGATACTGAAAGCACATCAATGCTACAATGGTGAATCATGAAGCAAGTGCCAAGTTAAATTTTATAATTGGCATGATTTGATCCATTATAGGTCAAAGGAGCCATTTATTCTGGTTTAAAGTGGTTTTCAATCGTACACTGCTGAAGATTCAGCATGAGGCAATCCAAATACTAGGCAACTCTCTTCAGCCACCTTGGGGCACCAATGCATTTTTCACTTGTATGTCTAACCTTTTGATTCAGAAGTTGCTAATATTATGGCTGCCATAGTAATATTGTCCAAACTAAAACCATTTTAATGGACTGATACCTTGTGGTTTCTCACTACAGTTTTCCCACACCACTTAACACACTGTTGGCAACTTCTAGCTAGCCTTTCATTTATTCAATTGTTTGTGGGCAAAACAATGCCAATTAGAGGCAAGCCATGGAAGAGGTCTTTCTGAGGATGAAGAAATGTATTTCAAAGCTCAGCTAGGAGGCTCAAAAGGAAGCCTCGACTGAAAATACTCTGATTTATTCTAAGACACAGAATGGAATTACTGTTAAAGCTATTGAATGCATTTGATCTTTCCAACATTTGGCTTGAGGAAATTATAGTCATCCAAAACTGGAACATGGTGGCAGTGATGGAGTTGAGACAGTGAAGATGGAGTGCAATTCCCTACACATCTGTGGGAGAATTTGGGCAAGGATATATCCCAGGGAACTCCAGAAGTAGTGCAAAGGTAGAGAAAAACCCATTTCTGGATATATTCCAGCCTTAATAAAGTAAGGCAAAGGAGGCTCAACAATGATTATCCCATTAATTTGGCTGGAGAAGAAATATGACAGTTGGAGGGTTTGCTTGATTTTGTGAAAGGCTACAGAGGGATTAAAGAAAAATAAAGCAACACGTTTATAGTTAAAGAGAATGTTATGTGTGACTTTGGTAATCAATGTCAAAATGTCACATTCCCAAATCTTTAATACTTTGAGTGTCAAGGTTGGTCTTAGGTCCAGAGTTTTACTAATTTAGATTTCCTTGTACAGAGGTAGATACAATTTAAACCAGTTCACGATATTGTTAAATATTGCAATGGGGTAAAGATTAATGAGTGTTTTCCAGTTACTGACCCAATTATAGTAGAAACAATTCCTCCTTGTTTATTAAGAGTTATCACAGTTTTGAACATCTTTTAAAATTCTCCACAACTTTTTCTTCTCTAAGGACAGCACAACAACTTTCTCTTCAATCTTGAGACCGTGTCCTATTTCAATATATAATGCATTCTTATTACCAAGGATCACCTTACGTAAGGCATCAAAGAGAGGAGTTGGTGAGAGACCTGTATTGCCAATAGACAACCGAGCCACCAAGTGTGATGTGTACAACTCTACCAGGGAATCATGGATCATTCTTCCAACACACAGACGAATGAGATATATTGCACTGATGGGTCAGTCCATGATTTTAAATCTAAAAAAAAGAAAAATTGCTGAGAAAAATTTAAATCCCCTGATTTTCAAATTTATATTAATTATTAGATTTTTAAAATTAATAACCTCTGTTCTGTAAAAATATCTCTTTTCTTACAATTCAGAGTCAATGCGTTACTGTTGTGTAAACTAGAAATATGGACAAAAGAAATTCATTGCGATTACCATTTCAACTTGAAAATTTTTTTCTCAATCATTCTTATGCAAGAACATGATTTTTTTCTAGAAACTATTTCCAAAATTTTCAAATACATGCAATACAGTGCATTCAAAAATTCACTGTTTATTGTGCAACACAGATTATATTATGTACAGTAAGGATAACCCTCTGCAGTTATGTACAAGACTTGCATTTCATCAACTTTAACCATTACCTTTAGCTATATCAGTGCCCACAGGCTGAGGAGCATTTATATTGGTCCCAGCCCCTCAGGATGCAATGACATGAGGTCATTTAGATTGCAGCCTTTACTGTATAGCTTTTGTGGAAACTACAGCAATCTTCCATGTGCCCCTTACCACAAAGCCTTGGAACTTGGAAAGTCAGTCTGCTCTATTCAATTGTGAATAGCTCCTAGTAATGAATGGCCAACAAGTTTTGGGTAGACTATAGTACTATTTTCCCAAAGCAGAAGATACTTGTTTCAGTGTATGACCCAGGGATCAGGCCACACAGCATGGAGGCTGATGTTCCATCTACATTCATGATAAACCTTGACAAACACTATTGCATCACTTTCCAGACCTTCTATGCAAATACACATTCCAAGAGATGGATGACTGCTTCATCCCTACTACCAACACCTCACAGGCAGTGTGCAATGGTGCTGACATTGTTTGTGCTTAAAAGGACCTGATGGGGAAGGTCTCCTCACCGTCAGTCAAGCAGAGTCATCTATATTCTTGGTAGACTGAAAAACCAGAGCCAAAACTAATTATGTTTTCCGAAAAAGTAATTCAGAACCTTTCAAAATGACCTTAGTGTCCTTGCCTCAAAAGATCAAGTGTTAAAAGGCATGCAAATAAGGGCAATTCATGTACTTTCCCAGTGGTGATTAAATCACCCTGGGGATGTGGCCCATTTTGAGATGGAGCCTGCTTTAATCACAATTTTTAAAAACTAGTGTAAAATATCATGGAAATTCAAGTTGCGTCGTGTAAATTTCCACTTAAAATTCTGTAATCTTTCATGCCCTTGTTAGGGGAATTGTGCTTAAAAAAAAAACGATGCCATAGATCAGAAACTCTCACCATGGCATTTATAATTTGTTGCTGGTAACTTTTGCAAAGTTTCTTTTGGTGATGAAATTAAGATAAACATAACCAAATGTTGCAGCGTTATCAGTTAAGAGCAGATGGACAAATCTGCAGCATCATCAAAAACTACTTTCTGTAATTATTTATTGGTCCCAGGGCTAACAACTAAAAGCTGAAAGAGTATTAATTGTTCTCCAATAGATTTCAAAGCACCTGAAACGTTTGTAGGAATAGTCATCAATCCTCTTTTGTTGGATTATGATCAATTACAGTGTTAGCCATGAAAAGGAATCTTTTGCTGAAATGTGATATTAATTGGCACCAGTCAATATCTCAGCAGAAACACCATTGATCATGGTGGTGCTGTGATAGTACACAAAGGTAGCAGAACCTGTTTAGCGAATTACAGAGGAAGTAAATGATTTAATTGTGATGCAGCATTTATTATTTATCCAACTGCAGAAAGAGAGCTAATTGCAATAGGGTTTCTTACATTTGGCCGACTTTTACTTTTCATTTATATGCTCTCTCTAAGCAATGTCATCCAAAAACACACCATCAGCTACCTTCGTATGCTGGCAACAATAAGCTCTACCCACACAGTGCATCTCACAACTCCTTTAGCATTTCATTCATCATGCTGCTTGTCTGAAAGCCAGTCCTAGGTAGACAGAAATTTCCTACCGCAACACATGGGAAGATCAAACCCAGTTCCATTGGTTCCTGCCCCAAACACTGTTCTACAGCCACCAACTCCCACCTTTCCCCAGTCACTGTCCAAAATGGATGGAACTATGACAATAAATCCAAAGCTACACTACACAGCTTATAAGTTAGGAGAAGATATACAACCATGCACATAGCAAAATGTGTGATGCAACTGCTGTATCCACAAATATTTGTAAGTTTATTGCCTGCAGTGAAAGTGTACCATTCGAAAAAGAAAAGCTGCTGGATCCAGGTGCTCTGTTCTCCATTCAGATTTTGTTATTATCATCAACCTCACCAGACAACAGTAAAATTGAACCTGCTAACTACATCTGTCACTTTCCAGAATAATCATATGATTCAATATAGATGTAGAATTTGTTTTTTTTTTAAAAATACAGATAAATTTTTGTTGACCAGTTAAAGTCTAATTGGTCCTAAATAATATTTTCTATCATTGACTTTGGTTCATCTCCACTTAAACTCTCTAATCATTGCCCATCTTTGGTGTCAGTTGGAATTTCACCAGTAACTGCTAAATAGTTAACAAAATGATCAGAGACACCAATAATATTAGAAATAGTCAATGAGAGGACTAAAAGTGAATTATTTTACTCCTTGACAGAGTTACGGTGTTGTCAAAGTTTTGGTAAGTATGATAAAGTCTAATGTAATGTTGGTTTTCCCTCTGGATTTAAGAAAATATAAAGAAAATGGCTGATCCATTTCCATTGCAAGACAAGGCATCATTGTTTTAAGGAAGGCATATGGTTGCTTGCAGAAGGCTGGCAATATGTTTTTTTTTCCTCTTTAAGCACCCTGTGGTGATGATTACATGTGAAAACAGGAACCAACAAATGCTTAATCAACAATGCACTTATGCAATTCTTCCCTCAGTGTTCTGACTTTCTAAAGAACATCCCTCATCCTCTATATAGTCCCTGATCTATGGATATAACAGCAAATGATTTATTAACTGCAGCCTCAAGGCTATTGGACAAAGATTGCCTTCTGGCTCTATATATTCACTGTTCTGAAGACTCTGCACCCATCTCCAGCTGGCTAAGAACATTATTGATCTACTTGCAGGATTAAATTGGGGGGAGGGGGCGGGGAGAGGTGGCAGGGGGTGGTGGAGGGATGTGTTCATATGTCATATAAACTGGCTTAAAATGTAGCAGCATTAAAGATACCTCGACATCTTTTCATGATAATATTATTTAAGCTAAGCACAGAGGCCAAAAAGTTTCTGCTTTGAGCCTAATTAGGAATCTGGGTTTAAATGGCACACATAATCTGAAGTGTTATTCTTTCCAGTTTTTGCTTTAACACATTTTGTTCATCAGAAAAGTAAAAATCATCTATGAACTGGAAACCTGGGCAGGCACGGTAGTGTGAGGGCAGGCATGGTAGTTTAACAGTTAGCGTAACGCTTTACAGCGCCAGTGACCCGGGTTCAATTCCAGCTGCTGTCTGTAAGGAGTTTGTACGTTCTCCCTGTGTCTGGGTGGGTTTCCTCCGGGTGCTCCGGTTTTCTCCCACATTCCAAAGACGTACAGGTTAGGAAGTTTTGGGCATGCTCTGTTGGCGCCGGAAGCGCGGCGGCACTTGCAGGCTACCCCCAGAATACTACGCAAAAGATGCATTTCACTGTTTGTTTCAATGTACATGTGACTTATAAAGATCTTAGTAGAAGGTGATTGCTCCTTCTTTGTTTCATTTTAAACAGTTTATTAACACAGCTGAAAATGGGATTATCACAAAGAAATAGGTATTTTTCATATGACTAGTCCACTACTTGTGAGTGAACTGATCTACAAAAACTGAATAGGACTTTTAACATTTGGAAAGCCTTTAGAACTCTGCACCTAAAAGCAGCTTAATTTAAAGAGCTTCCTTGAAGGGCAGCAACTCATTTACTGGAGGTTTGCAATTATGATTTATTCAGTTAGCCTCACAATTCCAGAAATCTGGATAGAAACCTAATCTGTGGTGCTGCCTGTGTGGATTCTGCACATTTTCCCTGTGCCTGCACACAATGCTTGGTTTCCCATCACATTCCAAGGATGTGCTGGTTGGGGGTTAATTGGCTATTGCAAGTTGCCATTGATGTAGGTGGATTGCGCAAGAATTAGGAGTTGGGGGTAGGGGAGATATTGGGGATGCAAAAAGAAAAACGAGATTTATGTAGGTGGGTGCTTGGTGGTCAGCAGGGAAGGGATGGGCCAAAGAGCCTGTGTCTGTACTATATAACCCCATTTGATTGGATTTGGCGGTCTGTTTTATGAGCAGCTCTGGCTTCGAGTGCAATGTTTATTCCAATCAGCTCAAAAATTCAAGGTAACTTGATACACATCAGATGTAACATACTTGAAGTTCTTGGACCTGTTGCCCTGTTTTGGCTGATTTGGGGCAAATGCCATAAACTCCACCCTATGACATGTAAGGGTTAGATGTAAACCACAATAAATAAAATAATGCATGGTCATTTTAAGCTAAATCTCTTTGCAGGTATAAGAAGCATCAGCAAAGATTCTACCTAATACACAGTCACATGAGGGAAGTAATCAACAGAGAAAACTCCTGATCATTAGAGTAAAATTCCAAAAAAAAATTAAATAAGCTTTAATGCAGGACATTCAGCTGTTATCAGCATGAGCACATGACTCACTCGATTCCAGAATGAAAAACAATTATATGACCTAATATTCCCTGGAATACAAGTATATCATTATCCTAAATAGAGATCATTCTCTTTCTTCTTAGATGTGTTTTACCTGCAGTTCCTTTGTAAATATTTTCCACTTCCATTTTCATTGAGTGAGTTCTTGAAACAGAGAAAACAAAACTTGTGGAAAAATTGTTTTTTTCTGGGAAAATAAACAGAGGCTCAAACTCGGGAAACAGAATGGCATGGAAACAGAGGTGATGATGATAGTGACTTTTACTCAACACCTGCTAGAATCCTTGAAATATTTTGACATGCAAATCTCAACACAGAACTGAATCAATTAACCTGTCAAGACACCCTGTGTAACAAGTTTCAGAGAACATACAATCTGTGCTCAAGTAATTCCCTGATGATGTATACTTCTATGCTTAAAATTATACAACATTAAACTCATTCTCTAATGGAATGGAAAAGTTAGTTCCATTATGGCCAAAGGTTATCTTTGTGCATTAGCATTCAACATTGAGCAATGCCCTAAATGTACGTTTAATAACCAACCTTTTATATTTAATAATACCTATAAACTATCTAGTTAGCTACTATGGAATACATTTCACGAAAAGTGCATTACACACTGGTGAAAAAAGATATTGGAAAAACATATCTCAAGTCTAACTAGTAATAGTGTAGGTATCCTTGAAGGAGCCCAAGCCAGCAGCAGCACCTTCCACCCCATCATGACCTACACCGGAGGACCCTATTGAGGTAGCATGAAATTGGGCAGATTTCCCTGCTCTGAGACTGAAGTTGGTCCCCATTGAAATGAATGGGACAAATTAGCTGTCAGAAGAAAAGTAAGCAGTCGTTTTTAATTACTTATTTTAGTTGTACTTTACTCCGTGCATGTGCTTTAGTATTAAAGAAAAAAATTGAAAGGTGCCAAGTGTTATTAAATGACTCTGAACGTCAAAGACATTCACAAACGTTCACTGTCCCTAAAAATGTTGGTGAGCTTAAATGCTGGTGAACCTGGAACAGATCTTCATCAGTTGCCAGAGACATTCTATGACTGTGGCCAGCTGCCTGTCCTACATTCCACCATGAACACTTAGCTTATGATTTTGGGACAAAGGAAAATCTGGTCCAATATGTGTACAATTTTGGTTGGAAATCCTGAAAATATATATGGTGTTGAGGGGTGGCTTTGATGCTCTTGGTCCATGCCACAGGAAGACAACTATGGAATTCCATTTGTGGCTGCAAGTACAGGGCAAGGCTGTTCAGTCCAGACAGTCCATATTGTTGTTATACTTCACAGAAGTCATCCATCATCTTAATCTCATATGCCTGTCTTATTCTCATTACCCTTTTGTTCTTCCTTTCCATCAACCACAATGATGTATTTGCTTTCATTATGCTGTTAGATAGTGTGTTACCCTTTGCCTTCACACCAGCAAGCTGCAAATCCAGAAACCATACCCATTCTATTTGAATTAATTTGAATTGTAGTTTTTCCTATTGTTTATGCAAAATACAATTTAGCCTAATAACCACACGAAATGCTTCAACTGGCCTGCAAGAAAACTAGATCCTGTCTTTCAAAGATATATGCAAATTGTTTGCTTGAATCTACCCATCTGTAAATCATAGAACCATAGAACAATACAGCACGATACAGACCCTTCAGCCCTCCATGTTGTGCCGACCTTCAAACCACTCCTAAGACTATCTAACCCCTTCCTCTGACGTATCCCTCTATCTTAAATTCTTCCATATGCCTATCTAACAATCTTTTGAACTTGACCAACGTATCAGCCTCCACCACCACCCCAGGCAGTGCATTCCATGCACCAACCACTCTCTGGGTGAAAAACCTCCCTCTGATGTCTCCCTTGAAACCCATTACCTTAACGTCTTCCATTTGGCATCACCCATTACCTTAAAACTATGCCCTCTTGTATTGAGCATTGGTGCCCTGGGAAAGAGGCGCTGGCTGTCCACTCTATCTATTCCTCTTAATATTTTGTATACCTCTATCATGTCTCCCCTCATCCTCCTTCTCTCCACTGAGTAAAGCCCTAGCTCCTTTAGTCTCTCCTCATAATCCATACCCTCTAATCCAGGCAGCATCCTGGTAAATCTCCTCTGCACCCTTTCCAATGCCTCCACATCCTTCCTATAGTGAGGCGAACAGAACTGGACACTACAGCACCTCAGTAATTGCTTCAGGATTTAACTCAATGCTCTTTGGTGAAATTAGATATTGATAATCTTGCAAGGTAGGTTTAAAAGGAAAAGGAAAACAGGCACAATGATTTGCAACTTCTTCCTATTCTAATATTTTATATATGAAACTTGGCATGTCCTGATAATTAACTTTTGATGATTATTTCTTCAATGTAATTCCAACCATTATGCCACATATATTAACCTTTCATTGCAGATGTTACAATTGAAAGTGAAACATGGAAATATAGTGGCTGCTATAATCTCTGTGAAAGTTTGTAACATTAATTATAAAAATCTTAGATTATTTGTCAATAACTTTAAAGCAGCAACTTCAGTTGAATCTCTCAGTCAGTTAACGGCCCTGTGATCACAGCTGTATCTACATTAATATCCAGAGGCTAGAAAGCACACACCCATGGCATTTTGTTTTTGTTCATGAGATGTTAGCTCATTTCAAATAAACAAGTTTAACATAGCATATTGAGAAATATCATAATGCATTTCAAGGAATCAGGGAATGGTCACTTGGCCCATCAAGTCTATGCCATCTCTTGGTCAAGCAATACCATCAATCCTATTCTCCTGCCAGTTCCCCACAGCAATTCAAGTTGTTCTCTCATGTCCCTATTCAAATCTTTATTGAAGGAACTGATTGATTCTGTTGCAAAAAAACGAACTGCTGGACAAACTCAGCAAGTCAGACAGCATCCGTGGACGGAAAAGGACCGTTGATGTTTCCAGTTGAGAACTTCCATCTAGACAGAAAAAGTAGAGGGTAAATAGCCAGTATAAAGAGGTGGTGAAGGGGGAGGTGTGGCAAGAGCTGGCAACCAATGGGTGAATCCAGGTGAGGTGGTGTTGATTGGCAGATGGAGTCAGGTGGGGGAGGAAGGTTTGAGATTGATTCTGTTTGTTCCACTCTTACAGGGACTGAGTTTCAGGTTATGCATCTGGTAATATCAGCAACAGTGATTCCAGGCTTGTATTTTCTATTATTTTATCCATGCTTTTGCAAGGGGTTCTTCAGTTCTTTGCCCTAGATCTTTTTATGATTTCTACCAATGCTGCTTTGAGACTAAGTAACAGCAGAAATATTTGTAGGGGCCTGAAAATGTCAAGATTTTCCTACTCCCAAGTTACTCCATTATTGGGAAGATTTTCAGAGGACCAGTCAACAACTCATGAAAAACTATATAACTTATAATGGCACTGAATACTTTTCGACTGCCATTCTAGGATTAAATACTGAGGAAATCGATATGTTTACTATTAAACTAAATCATTCCCAGAGTTTTAGTTACTATTGGAAATGATCGCAATTTGCTCTCTGAGCATTTTTATTTTAATCAGGCATGTTTTAGTTTCATGGTTTAATTATATTTTCTACTTTAACTGTCAAATTCTAGTTTTTAAACTTAGTATCCATTAACAAAAATAAGTTAATGTTTAGTTCACTTTCTGTTATGAAGAAATTCAAACTAGAGGTGCAATAACTTGAAAACATACTGATTTAGGTTTCACTCACACAAATAGATGTTCACAGCAGCCTTATAAAATACTTCAGGACATAGTTTTTCCACTTTTATTGTTTAAGAAAACAGGTCATCTAAGGTATATTAGTTCCACAAATATTTTGCTTTCTGGACAAGTGAGGATATGTAGTGAAGACAGAACCAGGAAAGGATGACTGCAAAATTGATAAAGAGGGGAGAAAATGGAAAATGAGGCTGAAGCAGCAAGAAATTTAGCAAGTGATTGATGAATCTTCTGCAAGTATGTAAAAAGGAAGAGAGTAGCAAAATTAAATGTTGGTCTCTTGAAAACAGAGACAAAGCAATTAATAATGAGGAACAAGGAACTGGCAGAGATACAGAACAGAGATTGTGTTTCTTTTCTTCAAACAGTCAATGTTTAGAAATTCATCAGTAAACACATGGGTGCATTAGTCCATCTTCAAGTGCATCAATGACCATCTCAATTGGGGCCCTAACACCCAAGCAAGCAAGCAATGGACGCTACTTTAGATTGTATGTTGCACTTTGTAGGCTGAGTAAAATATTGGAAGGATATCTGGCTGGTGAGCTGAGTGTCAAGTCACAGACTGAGGGCTGTGGGTGTGATTGGGATCAAGAAATGGGCCGGTAGAGCAGGCCGTGAGATTTGGAGAAATCATATCAGAGGATTGGAACCAGAGAAGGAATAGAGGGGAGTGACAACATTGGAGAGTCTCAGCCTGAGAAGGTGATCCTGTGAGACGATTGTGTCGAGAAGGGTGTCCGATTGGAGAATTAGGGCGTCCGATTGGAGAATTAGGGCCTGGATATGGGGATCCTGACAAGCGATCAGGGTGTGGGAAGTGTTCCTTGCTAGACAATTAGGACTGGAGAAGGGGATCCCATCAGAAGATCAGGACCAGAACAGCATCCACAGCTCAGACCACAATTCACAACCAGAAATCCACAATTGAATTTTCAATGTCATTTGACTGAGAAATCACCATTGTTGCATTCAGGAAAAAGGGATTTGCAAATCCATAGCTCAGATACAAATAGGTTCTGGTATTTAAATTTCCAGGCCTAAAACAAAACCAGATACAGTAGGTGACCAAGGGGCAAAGGAGTGAGGAACTTTGAACTATTCATATTGCTAGCTATAAAATGCAGTTAAATTACAGGGATCAAGGACTGACAAATTTCTGGACTTGATTGCCTGGACCCGAGGGCTTATGGAGGTACATTAGTTGCAACCATTCAAAGTCCACTATTTTGGAGTCATACAGCATGGCAATAGGGCCTTTGGCCATTATGTCAACCAAGGTCCCAGTTGATTGGAAAACAGAAAACGTAATACCAGTTTTCAGATAAGGAAGGAGAATAAGAACAGAACTACAGGCCAATTAGCCTAACGTCAGTAAATAAGTGACTGCAGGAGTCCATTTTTAGGAAGTGATATCACAGCTCTTAAGAAGGCACATGATGATTCAAGTTTTATGAAATAGAAATTGTGAATACTTATTAGAGTTCAATGAGCATGTAACTGGTAGGATAGATAATTAGAATTAAGTGTATAGGGTATTTGGATTTCTAAAAGCCATTTATTGAGGTGGCACATAAAATTGTTACTGCATAGCACAAGGTCTCATGTGGTTGACGGTAATATATCAGCATGTATAGAGGATTTGCTAATAGATCAAAAACAATTAGGTTAAAGAGTCACCTTTAAGTTGGCAAGCTGTAATTACTGGGGTATCTCATCTGTCAGTGCTGAGCGGTGGAGGTGAGCTACTTACGATCTATATTAATGATTTATGTGAAGGGACTGAATATAGTGACTGTACTGTAGTGGTTAAGTTACTAGACCAGCATCAAGAGTTCTGGACCATTGATCCAGAAACAAGAGTTTGACTTCTACACTGGCAGTTGGGGAATTTAGATTTGAGTAATTAGATAAAACTGCAATTAAAAAGCTAGCCTTAGTAATGGTAACGATCAAATGATCGGAGAGTGGTAAAATCCCATTTCATTCACTAATGTTCTTCAGAGAAGGAAATCAGCCACCCTTGCTTGTTCTGCCTTCCCTGATCTCAGACCCACCAGTATAGTCGATTCGTAACTTCACCCTCACTTCAGCGCAACTAGGGATGGGCAATAAATACTAACGTGGTCAACGACAGCCACATCCTGTGAGTGTATTAAAGATTACCCAAAATATTCTGATGATACAAAGAGGACACAATGAGTCTGCAAAGGGATGTAAACAGGATAAGTAGGCAATAGAATGGCAACTGGAGTATAATATCAGGAAAAAGTGAAGTTATCCAACTGTTGAAAGAGTAGGAATAGAGAATAATATAAATAATGTGAAATGAATAAAGTGTTGGTATTCAGTGAGATCTGGGCACCCTCAAAGTTAACACAAAATCCAACATACAGATACAGCTGGCTGAATTGGTGGCAAATGGAAAGGTGACCTTTAGTGCAAGGGAAGTGGAGTGCAGGATAAGAAACTCTTGTTGCAATTGTACTGGACTTTGGCGAGACTACACCTGAACTAGGTGACCTACATTTTTGACCTCATGATTTAAGAAAGGATGTATTTGCTTGGAGGCAATACAATGAAGATGTACCAGACTGGTCCTTGAGATGAGTGGGTTGTCCTTCAAGGGAAGATCGTCCAGCCTATACATACTGGAGTTTAACAGAATGGGCAGTAGGCTGATTGAAACATTAAAGATTCTAGGTGGGTTTGACAGTGCATACAATTTGAAGACATTTCCTTCTAGTGGGTGAGTCTAGATTAAGGGAAAAAGTCTCAGGATAAATAGGGTGGCTCAGGTAAGAAGGAATCACTTCTATCAAAGGACTGTGAATCTTAGGATTTTTTTTTACTCCAGAAAGCTATCATTGCTGTCATCAAGTATGTTCAAGGCTGAGATAGAGCTTTGAATAAGGGTTATAAAGAACCAAACAAGAAAGTAAAATTGAGAGCAAATATTGTAGGTCAGAACAGGTTCAAAGGGGTGGCTGACTCCTACTCCTAAAGTTCTGAAGCACTCCCAGGTGAAAGATTAGGGTAGCTGAGTCTTTGATGTTGCGTTTTGAGCAATGTCCAGCCTTTGTATCATCATCCTCCTCCTCCTCCTCCTCCCTCCCTCTCTCTCCCGCCCCCCCCCCCCCCCCCCCAAAGGCCATGAACCTTTTTGGGTCACTTGAGGAAGCCATACGTGAGTGCACATGTAATCCATGTGTATAATTGTTATTTGTTCCTGAGGGATGGCTAAGCACATTTCATGCATTTTGGATGCAAACAGAATATGATCCAAAGTGTCACAGATACTAATGGAAACTCAAACCAATTTTGCATCCTTTGAGAAGGGTCACACATAGAAAGCACAGTTAATTCAATGGCAGTACAGCTTTTCAAAACTAATTCCACCTCATTTGCTCTTATTAAGCCTAGAAGTAACTTGATAATATCACACTACAAATATTTAATCTGATCCTTTGAGTTTTTTTGCATTTTTATTATAGTAGAGACCTCAAGTCATTCATAACAGTTAACTCTGCATTAAAAGCAGATGTAGAACGAGATGTAATTTGTTTGATAATGTTTTTAAGGAGTAGTTTCTCAGCTATTCAAGTAGTGTTTTGGCCTTTTATTCTAATAAACCCTACTGGTTTTGGTCTGTTAGCCAATCCTCTTCCGGGCTGGTATCAGCTGCAGGGAGTGAGACATTTTTTTAAAGAATGAATCTAGTCAATTCAAAAGCAGAAAAATAACAAAGTCTATGAAAATGTTGAAAAGTGCTCTGCTGATCTGTCAGCATCTAAAAAGAGAAACGATAATGAAAGCTGGATCCCTTAATGTAACTGCAGAACCTCTCTGCTGAAACTACTCAAGTACAAGGGTCAGAGTACCATGATTTCGTAGGATTATGCTTCTGTTCAGACTTTTATTTCTCACACAATTCAAATCAGTCCAGGTGCTCAGAGGGAATTTATATTCTCAATATTTGCATTTACTCAACCGATGGACACTGCCCACTTCTTCTATTCTCTTTTTTTTGTTGTCCACAACATCATTTTGCAATTTCTGCCCACAGCTGCTCTCATTTCTTCAAGCTTTATATTGTGTTTCTCTCTGAAACAAAGCCAATAAAGTTTTATGAATTAGGGTTATGGGATGAGAGGAAAATTGTGGAGAGGGGGTGGTAAGTCTTGAGTGAAGCATAAACGCTGAAGTGGACCATTTGCTCTGCTTTGACTACTGTACATTCTGTGTAATTCAGTGTAGTCATTGCCCCTTTATTTCTCATTTTCAAGTCATCTATCCTGCTCGGTCTCAAACATGCTTGATTGAGTAAGGAAAAGTCCTCATCTCTCTGTTTCCCTGTGATCCCCTCTCACATACTATGGTTCCATGAATGATAAATTAAAGGCAACAGTTTACTTTAGAAATAATATTTTTCCCCCCCAAACAGGGAAAATGAAATGTTACAAATTTGAAAAAGTAGATAATACTAAAGACATCGGCAACATTCTCAGCATCAGAAGAGAGATAACAGTTTAAATATCTTTGTCATTAGGCAAGTAACTTATTATAGGACCAAAAAAAATGCAGGGTGGAGATAGATAAAATCCAAGTATATTAAGCACTGTCACAAGATAATATTTAATGGGTATAATAGACTGTGAAAGTGTTTTTGAAAATTGGAATTGCATTTTGAAGAAAAATGACTGGAAGTATACACAGATAATCTGATTCAGGCAGACAAATAGCATTTGAAAGATAAAGGCACTTTGACCAGGTGTTTCAAGTTCATTAGACTGACAATAAGGGAGTTAGAAGGAAGGGAATAAAGCTGAAGGTTGATGAGAAAAGTGAGAAGGAAGAGTAATAAAATTACTGAAAAGCATCTCTCCCACCCCTTCCTTAAACTTGCAACTTTGACAATTCTGCAGAACAGTCCCAGCAGTCAATCCTACCTGCTTTCACAGGTGGCCTTTGGCAAACATGACTTCCCAGCACATTTTGCTGACTTCCTGACTGAAACAAGTTTAAATGAGGCCCTGAGCTTTATTTCTGAAGAAGCAGGTGCCTTTCTTACTCTCTCCCTCTCATTCAAACGGGCCCTGAAAGCCGGGTTTGTAATAATTGTGTTTGCAAATACAGCTGCATGCAAGCTTCCCTCAGCACAGTCTGTGCAAGGGTCAAGGTTTCAATTAAATAATGCAGGTCATAGTTAGAAAGAAAAAAGAATGAGCTTGCATTTATATTTCATGTCCTCAGGATGTCTCACTGACTTCCTTGCCAATTAATTACTTCTGAAGTGTAGTCACAGTTGCCGTGCAGACAAAGAGAGGAACTAATTAGTACACCATATCTCACAACAGCAACAGGATAAATGACCAGCCAATCTGCATTTAGTGATGCTGATGATACAAGAAAAATTAGCTCGAACATAGTTCCTGAAATTCTCTTATAGCTACTATGGATTTTATATGAACTCTGTTAATCTCCGCATATATAATCAAAGCCACTATTGTAGCATGGTATCTAAAGCAATGTAGCACTTCCTCAATATCATACTGAGGTTTCCACTTGTAACCTATTCTTGCACTGGGGAGGAGCTTGAACCCATAGTCTGATTCAGAAATAGGAATGCTTCCACTGAATCCGAAAGAGATATTATATAATTATACAAAGTCAAATATACCCTTTTATAATGTAGCAGTAGGTAACTCACAATCAGCAGCTATTAAATTAAGTTGAGTGGACTTGTTATGTTTCAGCTAAGGTGCACAAGCAAAATGCAGTGTGATCAAAAACTAATGGATCAGTTGATGTCATCCCAAAGTCACTGTTGTAAGATGAATTTTCTGATCAAGCTGGTCTTAGATGGCAAAATGAGTGAATCACTGAATTTCTGATGGTATATACTGTACATCACGAGCAGGGTTCCTTGACAAGAAAATCTAGCCAAAAATATACGCTGGTTTTCTCACAGCAACTTATTCAGACTGAAATCTACACATATTCAGAAGAAAAGGCTAATTTTTAAATACTTCCCTTGAATTCAGTAGAGGTACAACATATCAGTTTTTGACTTTTATTGTGGAATGTAATTTCTCCGTGTATGCCAACTAATGCTGTTTCGCCCACCCACTGTGCATTTCAAAAACAATCTGTGAAAGCTTGGCTACTTTGAATTTATGATCTGACAAGCTGAATCTATAACATCAAATTCCAATTATATTTTCCCATGCATCAAACATTACCGTGTACTACAATATAATTTGCTGCTGATATGGGTAAGTTCAATCATATGTTCTTGTTAATAGTTTCTTCTCTTTCGAAGAGATGGTCTTGCTGAACCATTGTCTTTTGAGAGCCTGGGTGGTCATTTGGCTATTGAGTGTATAAAGGGTCATGGTGGTCCAAACTTATTCTTGCTCAATTTGCTACAGTTAACACTAATAAACAAGATAATTGTTTTCTTC
Source organism: Pristis pectinata (assembly GCF_009764475.1). Lineage (NCBI taxonomy): Eukaryota > Metazoa > Chordata > Chondrichthyes > Rhinopristiformes > Pristidae > Pristis > Pristis pectinata. Next base: position 14,411,521 of record NC_067416.1, read on the forward strand.
TTTCACCAGGAGCGAGGAGGCCAGTTCTGTAGGGAATTAATACTTCCTTCTCCCGAGAGGAATGAGCACTGAAGAGAAGCATAATGTACAAGCATGCAAGAAACAGAAGTACAAATAAACCATTCAGACCCTCACATATACTCTGCCATTCAATAAGAACATGGCTGATCATTTACCACATTGTTGCATTTAACCCATCTCTCTCATAATCACCGAAGTTTCCAAAACAAAAACGATTTTGGATGTTCTCAGCAACCAAGCCTCCATATGTCCTCTTATGTAGAGAGCTCCAAAGGTTCACTATTTTCTGAATGAAGAATTTTCATCTCTTCCAGAATGGCCAAGCTTTTGGTTCCAGACAACCCAGGGCAAACATTATGCCTGCATTTACCCTGTCAAGCATTGCAAGAATGTTGCTTGTTTCAATGGATTACCTCTCATTCTTCCAAACTTGAGAGTTTAAGCAGAGCCTAATTCATCTCTCACCATTGGTTGCCTCATGCCAGGAACCAATCCAATGAAATTTCATTGCCTTCCTTCTCATGCAAGTATATCCTTCCTTAGGTCAAGAGACCAGACCTGTACACAATGTATTGTTTATTATTATTGTGACATTGTAAAATATTATTGTGACATGTCCAGAGATAGAGAAAATCTTTTGTTTGCATGCCATCCAGACAGATCACAACATGCACAAGTACATGAAATAGTAGAATGATTTTAATAAATGAAATTAGAGGATCTGCTGAAGACAGTTCGCAAAGAGCTGCCATGCACCAGCTCCATCTTGGTTTAGGAGAACCACCATCTTGGTTTAGGAGCAGTGGTAACAGCTTTCCAGTCACAATAATACATGGACACCATTACCCTCTGCTTGGTGACACCAAGCCAATTCTTGATCCAATGTGGCTCTCTCCCTTGGATCCAATGCACCTTTTTTTTTTAAACTTTGCCAATGCAAGACCTTCTCAAAAGTCTCGCTGGAATTCAGGTGGACGACATCAGACTGATTCCCTTCAACTCTCATTATCATCTCAAATATTGTCATCAAGTTAGTGAGGTATGACCTTCCTTTAACAAATCCACACCAATTGTCTTCAATTAATTATCATCTTTCTGAAGAGATATAATTATGTCAACACTGCCCTTAGACCAACTGCCCTGTTTTAGCAATACAGACATACTCTGGTTTGTAATTGTTAATGGGCCTGGTCACCTGCCCAGACACATCTTCCATGATGCCAACCGTCCCTCACCAACTGTTCCAGATGCAGAGGACTGACAGAGCTGACTCACGGTACCATAGAGACATCCTACGAGGTGGAGTAGACTCTGTACTGTCAAGTGAATCTTCCTTTAACAGCTCACCTTTAAAAGGCATAAGGAACTGTTTTTAAATGTATCCAATTTAAAATCTGTTCAAATAGACCCACATTTTAAAGAGAGCTTTCATTAAAAATGCCTGAAGAAGCTAGCACATAAAAACATTAAAGTACATATTTACCATTCTTCACAGGGTCAATGACCCGATTCATGTGCCAGCCATCTCTGGCATAAAGTTGAAAGCAGCTAACCCTTCTCCTGAGCACAGTGGTGCAATACTGCTGCACTCATTTAGTATCGGAGTGGGAGGCCTGAGCACATGCAGAGAGCTCCAAAACGTGTAGAGTAGTGATGTGCAAATATCTGGCAATGAGTTACTGTAAGTAGTACAGTGTGAAGAGGACATATGGAGGCAGCTAAGAAATATAGATAGGCTGAGTGAGTGAGCAAAGATCTAGCAAATGGAACATAATATGGGAAAAAAGTGAAATTGTCTAATTTGGCAGAAAAAAATCAAAATTGTTTTATTGGTGAAAAATTGCAGAGTTCTGAAATGCAGAGGGATCTGGCAGTCCTAGTGCAAGTTTGTAGAAGACTTGAAAGGTAGGTACAGCAAGTGATTGGGAAAGCTAACAGAATGTTATTGTTCTTTGCAAGGGGAATTCAATATGTAAGGAATTTATTATTCAGTTTATAGGGCAATTGATCTCCTCACTTAAGGAAAGATGTTAATGAGCTTGAAGAAATTCAGCACAGATTTACAGAGTCATCTTCTGAGGAAAGGGTAGACAGGCCCAATTTGAAACCATTGGAGTTAAGAATGAGATGTAACATGATTGAAAACTGCAAGATCCTGAGGGTCTTAAGGTGAAGAGGATGTTTCCTTGTGTGGGAGGTTTTAGAACAAGGGGCCCATTATGAATCACCCATTTAACTCCCTTCAATGAGCAGTCGAAGCAGAGTCTTTGAATTTTCTTAAAAGACAGAGTTAGATAGGTTTTTGATAGGTAAGTGGGGAGGGGATGCAAAAGGTTACTATGGACAGATTGCAATGTGGACTGAGGTTGCAATCAGATTGGCCATGATCTTATCAAGTGACTTATCTTAAGAGACTGTTGGATAGGTACATGGAGATGAGAAAAATAGAGGGCTATGGGTAAGCCTAGTAACTTCTAGGGTACGGATATGTTCAGCACAGCTTTGTGGGCCGAAGGGCCTGAATTGTGCTGTAGGTTTTTTCTGTTTCCAAGTGGCAGAGCAGGCTTTCAGGACCTTCTCCTGACCCTAGTTCTTATGTTTGCTCAATAATCCAGGTAGTTCAGATCACAGGTTACATTCAGGACTGGAGATTCACTGATACAATGCAAGTAACTTTGATGAATCACCTATCTGGACTTCAGTGAAGACCATTGCCCAGTTACCCTTCACCCTCTAAGGTAACACTTACCAATGCATCCATGCCCCTGTGTAAATGGTTCTGAATTCATAATTATTCTGAAATAAATAGATAATGCAGTCATTTTTTTTTAAAAAGTCACAGCACGGAGAAAGGCCCTTCGGCCCATCGTCCGCACTGACCATCAACCACCTGTTTACGTTAATCCCTCCTTTTTTTTTATAAATTCTCACCACTTTCTCATTAACTCCCCCTAGATTCTACCACTCACCTACACATTTGGGGTAATTTACAGGGCCAGTTAACCTACTGCAGTCTTTGGGTTGCCAGAGGAAACCAGAGCACACAGATGAATGTGCAAACTCCACGCAGAGAGCACCCGTGGCCAGGAATGAACCTGGGTCTCTTGGTCCTGTGAGGCCGTGACCCTATCAGCTATGCCACTGTGCAGCTGGTAGTTCAATTGTTTATTTGGTGAAATGGTGAAGATTTATGAAAATGGGGAGAACTTAAGAGGTTTTGTGGTTTATTTCCTTCTTAACAATATAATTATCAAAGATTATTACCAAGATTATAGTAATGCAAGTTCACACATTTGTCTTTGGTTCAAACAACTGCTTAACAAATTAAAGAAAAAGAAACAATGAACACTGGTGTAACCCATTAAGCTATTCTGCTCCCAATATAAATTTTGGTAGTTTGTTTTAATGTTAATATATGAAATTACTGCAACAGCAGTAAACCTGTTTCAAATACTTTACACTCCTTTATTGAAGAACACATGAAATTGTTTAAGATGAAAATCCAAATTGGATTACTTATTCTTGTCCCAACTTATACAATGTATATTTTTTAACAAATTTTCTCAATATTTTCATACCGTGCATTTAAAATTGTTTTCTTCTCCTGAGCCAGCTTAATGTAAATTTGTCGCAGTCTTTCAAGTGGAACCCAAAAATTGTTCACAGATTGTGCCATTGTAAGGCATCACACTCTTATCTAAATGTGAAAAAAAGTGGCCATGAACTAACCCCCAGCTTTGAAATATTCCTCAATTTTATTTGTTTGGTGATCTATTAAATTGCACTGCATTCTATCTTCAAAGGAATCTAGTGAATAAAAGCAGACTATCTACAGATTCTTCAAATCTTGTCAGTTTCTGAAGAGCATTCTGATAAAATGCAAGACCATTTGGTTTATTTATTTCACAAGAAACTCCCTACTTTAGGAATGTTGCTCAAGGCAATGTCCTGCTACCAAGGAACACAAGAAAGCTAAAATTGTTGACGTTCACTGCAGAGGTTTTGAGGACTTTGATTTCATTCCAAGGGTCTTTTTATTTGAAGTGACTATTCTAATTGCCTGGGAGGGTTGGTGAGCCCTCTGATAAATTTTCAGAATCTGAAAGCATTCCTGCTCTGTGTGGTAGTAGCTACCAATGCCCAAGCAGCTTCAATTAGTGAACAAAACTTATGACAGATACAAGGATCTTCTACCAATTCCAGAACATGAGAAGGCCTCCAGAATCAAAGGTTCAACCAGATTAAGTTTGGCTTTTTGTGGAGCTCTCAGTTTAGCTGTGCTCTGAATTATGGGTTGGTTTGAATAGATCTCCTAGTCTTGCCTTGCCCAAACTTTGGGATTTCTACTAATTGTCTCCACCAATTTGTGCCTCTGAGCAAGCGGAGTGCATTTAGCTTAGGAGAGTTCACCAGAACTTGGGTGCCCAGGAACTTCCCAATACTCCAAAAAGTTTGAATAATGATACTGGCTTTCTTTACCTCAAGCAGCCAATGGATCAATAAAAAAAGATTGTGGCCTGGAAATTGCTGGAGCTCACCATAAACAGAACAGAACAAAAGTCTTCTGTTGACAAGGTATTGTTTCTCTTTCCACAGATGCTGCCTAACCTGCTGAGTGTTTCCAGCATCTTCTACTTCTGTTTCAGATTTCCAGCATCTACAGTTTCTTTTTTTTATTATTATTTATTTTCAGAGCAAAAAAGCCTTATTCATCCTCACTTAAGGATTGAAACCATGTCTCAAATTCTGAAGACTATGTCACTAGCTTAGTTAACAAATCTACATTATGAAACCTCACCAACCCATCCCGTAATATCCAGAAAACTCAAATAATCTGAATAACTAATATCTTTTAATTCTTTAATTTAGAGTCCTCGTTCAATGACATCACTCCAGTAGATGGTCTCAATAGGGACTTGCCCTCTTTCCACTGATGTAAATTGCGTCAAGACCTTCCAGAGGCGCAAAAGGTAGGAATATCCCTGAGTCGTCTTCAAATTCCGCAACATGCATTCCTGACATAGGGGACTGGGGAGGAAAAATCTTCCCAAGGATCCTCTGACCAGAATTCCTGGGTTCAGTTAAAGCACAGCAAAGTCAAGAAGCAGCAGCAGCAGCAGCATCACTCTTCCATCACTCTTCCCAGTTACTTCCAAACATGGTCAATGGTTATTGAAATTTAGGCAGTACCCACACAGTTAATTGGGCTCCAGTCTGAAAGAATTTAGTTTCCAAGGGATGTGGTTCAGATTAACACCATGTCCCACAATGGCAATGCAGATAATGGAAGCAGCAAAGAGTTGTTTACAAATAAGTTTAACATTTAGATGTTGCATGACCTGCTGAATATTTCTAACATCTTTCATTCATAATTCAGATTTCCAGTATTTGCATTTTTTGGCTTTTCAGTTTAGAAAGTCATCTTTACCCATGTCCTTGGTCTGTTCTTTTTTGGGTATACCGTACATTTCCATTAAACCACCTACAAATTTAATTCTTGAAATTGAACAACTTGCTATAGTGACATATGGATCTAATCATTAATCTCAAACAGGTAACACCCCCATTTTACTGAGGCTTTGCTGATACGTCAGTGAATGTTTTAACCACATGCATAATTTTGCCTATTATGCAAATATTTGTTGTGATATTAGCCTTCTCTGATTGGAAAATCAGTTCCTTTCCCTACAAGATGGCATAATGAAATGCTACAGCTACAAGCAGATATTGTACACATACATTGAATGAATTATTGCCTAGAATACATAGTTGAAGTTAAAGTCTTTATAATTCTACAAGAACCCACAAATTCCCTTTGGAACTTCTGTATGTGATACAAGTGATATTATCTTTGGACAATTCCAGAATGGATGAAAAGCAAATAAATCAAGCAGATTGTACATGAAGGTTTCAAGTGAATTTGTTTTTGGCTTAAGTGTTAAGAAATATGATGATTCCACTCTAGTGACTTTTTTTTTAATAAGTCATACAGGCAGAAGCTGACCAACAAACTACAATCTGTACTAATCTCATTCACCAGCACTTGATCCATAGCTTTCTATGCCTTGCTGATTCAAGTGCTCATCTAGACATGTTTAAAATCTTGAGTACCTGCCTCCAGCACCTGCTGAGGTGGAGCATTCCAGATTCTAACCACCTTCTGGGTGAAAAGATTCTTCCTTGGATCCCCTGCAAACCAGTTACTCTAAGCCTGTGCTTCTGATTTTAGACCTCTCTGTAATGGGGAAAAGTTTCTTATTGTCTACCTTATCCATGTCCCTCGTAATTTTGTATGCCTTAGTCAGGTCACCCCATCAACCTCCTCTATTCAAAATAAAAACCCAGCCTATCCAGTCTCCTCTCATTATGGAAACATTCCATCCTGGGCAACATCCTGGTGAATTGCCTCTGCACCTTTTTCAGTGCATCACATCCTTCCTATAGCATGGGAGTCATCATTGCACACAATACTCCAGCTGTGGCCTTAACAATGTTTCATAAAATTATGCCATAACCTCCCTGCACTTATTTATACCTTTGCTAATGAAGGCAAGTATCCTGTTGCCTTCTTCAGGACCTGATCATCCTGTGCTGCCACTTTCTGGGATACTTGGATTTATACATGGTTGTTCATTATATACCTCCTTAACTTATTGATCCTCTCAAAATGCATTAATTCACACAAATCAGGATTAAGTACCATCTGACACATCTCTGTCCATCTTACCAATGCATCAGTATCATCCTGTATCCTTAGACTATACTCCTCAATATCAATACCATCAATGAGAGAACTTACTAATATTACCTCCTACATCACCGCCCCTCCTAATACACACACACACACACACAAATAAATTTAGGAGGGCAAGGGCCATGAAATATCACTGGTGAGCAAGATTAAGGAAAACCTGGGTCTCCAGCACTCTGAGGCATAATATATAATATTATATTATACAGGTGTGTGTATATATATTTATATAATACAAGCAGCCCTGAGCACTTTATATTTTCTTGTCAGGCCTCCCATGTTTTCTGAAGGATCCTGGGTCTGAAACATTAACTCTTTCTCTTTCTACAGATGCTGCCTGACCTGCTGAGCATTTCCGGCATTTTCTAGAGCTTCGAAGAATGGGAGGCGTGTCTGTGCATCTCTGTGTGTCCTGTCAAGCCCTGTGTGTATGCAAGGACAGTGCTTCTCCCCAGCTATACATTTATGGTCCCATCTCCTTGCCAAATTAGTTTAAACCCTCCCTATCAAACCTTCCCTCAAAGGTGTTTAACCTGTTCCAGTTCAAGTACAACACATTCAGATTCTACAGCTCCTACTTCCCCTGGCAACAGTCCCAAAGTTTCAGAAATCTAGAGCTCCATCTCCATTCCTTCAGCCACACATTCATTCAACCTATGCTACAATTTCAATACTCACCAGCACTGGAAGCAATCCAGAGATTACAGTCTGAGAGGTCCTGTTCTTTAATCTGTGACCTAGCTCCCTAACTTCACTTTGCAGGACCTCATCCTTCTTTACAGTTACATTAGTTCCCTTGTGGACCATGACCTCTGGCTGTTTATCCTCCTGCTTTGATTGCCCCAAAACCTTTCTGTGACATCCCTCATTCAGGCACCATCCTAAATGCATGCCTATGGTCACAAAAGCACCTGTCTATCAACCAGCCCCTAATAGAGTCCCCTACTACTGTTGCCTTGGATTCTTGCTCCTCTACCCCTTGTGCAGCTAAGCCACCCACATAGTGCCATGATCTTCAATCTGTCTTGACTCCCCAGAAATATTGAGTTGTACTCTTGAGTTTTTCCCTGATTAACTGCTACTCCCTACCTTGCTCTGCTTGGTGGTCACCCCTTCCTTCTCTGAATGCCTCTCATGAAGCTGCAGGATGACCAGCTCCAAGAACACGCTGCTCACATAACCCGCAGCCTTGCAGATACACCAAAGTGCAACTAGTCAGCATTCAAGCTCTGAAACCAGGCACTCAAGGTGGCCAAATCAGAGGCACCTCACACAGTTGTGATCATTTAGACAGCAACGTGTCTCAGAATTCCCACATGTTGCAAGCTGTACAAGATACAGGGTTGAGCTCCCCTGCCATACTTATAATCTGTAATGCAAACTTTCTTCCAATGCTGTATTTGAACTACAAAAGTGAAAATGCTCACCAAGTACTTCCTGAGTGGCATCAATGCATTGACAACTTGCCACAGATCACCACACCCATCCCCTTAGACCAAAGTACACATTCTGATACCACTGCACTCAGAGGACCACTATGAAAAGATCACACTGTAGTTTCTTTGCCTCCTTTATACAGCACCAGTCCAGTCAGGTGAAATTCATTGATCTCAATCAAAAAGGTTACAGTTACAATTTTCTGGTTGACTGTAATCTGGCAGGGTCACACAGGAAGGGCTTTAGAATGTAACAGATTTGTTAGGATACAGAGCAATGAAGTATTGGCCTGGCATCTTTCATAGAAAAAGATGTTACGTATCAGCAACAAAAGAAACACACCAAGTCATGTATAAGTGTTAAAAACTATTTTATTAATTACTTATAATAATAAGAAAATTAAAAGTAAAAATTAGAATGTTAGAAGTAAAGATGTTAGATCTTAAACATTAACCTCAAAAACTAAACTCGAAGCATGTGTATGGCAAATTCCCAAACTCCAAGTCCAGGAATAGTTCTCAAAGTTCAGTGCAGCAAGCCGCAAGGTGAAACGCGAGCAAAGGCTTCTTCAAAACCACCGTTGACTGAAGGCAAAACGTAGATGTAGAGAGAAAATAGAGAGTACTTAAGAAATCCAAATGTTCCACTTTGGAACTCATACGACACCTCAGTGTCTACTCAGCAGTGACCACTCCGCCACTTTGTTCCAAAGCATTTGCCACCCCAAAAGGCATTCGAATCGTGGCCATCCACACAAATACCTGTTTCCTTCTACAGGTTAACGATAAAGTGGACTCCACTGGATTGTTCCAAAAATCCATACATGGATTGTAGCAACAGGTATAGTTATCGTTTTTCATCCATCAATAGAGACTAGCAAGCTGGTCTCTCTCTCTCTCTCTCTGACTGACAACTCCAAAAACATCATTACGCCCTTATCTTCTGTTGATGTCATCACGCCACACACAACTGCTCTATCTTGAAGGGACATTCACCAATAGTAACCTAGTCCGTAACAAATACAAGAACTTGTTTTAATGGCATGATAACAGAGCACTGGGAAAATCTCTGCATGATTAAGCAGAATTAATATGGTTTTATTAAAGTTAAATTGTTTAATAAATCTAGTAAAGTTTATTGGAAGTGCAGCTATCAAGAATGTTGACTACATTCCAGCAATCCACTTGTCCGACACCCCATTCATTCCCTGCACCACTGGTGCAGCATGGCTGCAGTGTTTGTCATCTACAAAATTCATTACAGTTACTTGCCTTGGTTACTCCAACACCACTCCCCAAATCTCCACCACCAAGGAGGACAAGTTCAGTAGATCAATGGGAAACCTCAACCTGAAGGTTCCCCTCCAAGTTGCACACCAGCATTTCAAGGGAAATTAGGATGGGTAACAAATGCTGGCCTTGCTGGCAGTTGTCACATCCTGAAAAACGAGTAAATGACCAAAAAGTTGATGGATAAGAGGGGAATCAGAGTATATTAGTATTTGGATTTGACAGTATACACCAGAAGAGGTTGTTGCACAATATTATTTCTCAGGGAATTGTGTGGGATCAGAGTATTCAGTAATATATCGGTATGGGTTAAAGATTAGTTAATGGCAGAAAACTGAGAATAGAAACAAATAATTTAATTTCAGGAAGGCAAGGTGTATGAGATCCTTCCTCAAGTCTCAGCTACTTACACTTTATGTTCATGACTTAGATGAGCAGATGCAATGCATCAGGTTCAATGGCAAAGCTGAGTGGGGAGAATAATGTGTCAAGAGAACGCAAGGGGCTACAGACAGGTCAAATGATGAGAAACAAGTGGTGGTCAGATAGTGTATAATGTGGGAAGGTGGGAAATCATCCTCCTTGGTAGAAAAAAATTGGAAATGCGTATTATTTTTATTAAATCTGTCAGACAAATAAATGTTGAGATTCAAATTGATTTGAGGGAACATAGTTAACAGTCAAGTACAGCAAGCAATTAAGGCGGCAAACCTTAGCCTTTGATGCAAAGTGGCTACACTATAAATCTTGCTATAATTATATAGTGAGCTTTGGTGAGACCAGTCCCAGAGGAGTGTGTGTTGTTTCAGTCTCCCCAACCTAGAAGGATGTACTCTCCTATTAGGAGATGCTGCAAAGGTTGACCAGAACTCTGGGGTAAAATATGTGAGAATGAGTAGACCAAACCCGTATTTCTGGAGTTTCAAAGGCTGACAGGTGATTTTGTTGCAATGTTTAAAATTATTTGTATGCTTAACAGAGTAAATGATGAAAAATCTTGGCTGGACCATCCTAAACTAGGGGGTCACATTCTCAAGGAAAAGGATTTAGTGTGACGAAGGTAAATGTTTATTTATGATAACTCTCTTCTGAAATAATATTTTGGATTCTGTTCACAAGTGCCTGGTTTGGAAAATGAGAGTATATCAATTAGTGGGCAAGAAATCACTTATTGCTGGATCTGAAATCCTGGGGCAGCCTTGTTGATTACTCTTACTTGGGCCTGAGGTGAAGATTCATAATCCTTGGAATTCTTTAGTCCCAGAAAATTGTGGATACTCAGTCAATGAGTATATTAGTATTGAATTATATATAGATACTATTGGAATCAGGAGATATGAAAGAAGGTGAACCCAGGACTGGGCAGTTTAATCTCTCCTATCTTTTTCACCATTCTCCGAGATGATGTTTGATCTGTGACTTTAGTACCATATACCTTCACCTCGTGTACCTAATTTGTACCTAATTTTGGAAATAGAATGCAGCATTTGAGGACTGAACGTCATCCAGTTGCACCCTTATTTTGTTCAGTTATAGTAAATAAGAATGCATTAAGAGTCACCACTGGCAAACATTGTGTTAGGAATTTAAAAGGAGGAAAAATTTACATCCTCATGATTTAATGTTCATTGTACGAAGAATACCAGGATCACCCTGATTCAAAGTTTTTTGCAGACCAAAGTTAGAACATGATAGAAATATTCAAGAGGCATTTTGGCAGGCACATGAAAAGCTAGGGAATGGAGAGATATGGATCATGGGCAGGCAGATGTGCAGTTTAAATTGGGATCATGTTTGGCACAGACATTACAGGCCAAAGGGCCTGTTCCTGTGCTGTACTGTTCTATGTTTGGTCAGAAATGGATGTTTGCACTCAATGCTGGCAGCTATGCATTACACTCAGCCCTAAATTTTGGTTTCCCATTTTTTAATTTCAAATTGGTGTTCATTTTACAAGTACAGGAAGGCACAATGAATTGATTAACATCTATTTATTTAATGTTGAAAAGCATGTATGATTCAACTCATTGAATAAATATTTTGAACCCTAAGACTATGGATCCTAAGTAATTAAAGTAATTAAAAATTTAAGTAAATTATCACATACAAGTTATTTTGGGCAAAAGCAGAGGTGACAATTAATACTTAATCATAAATCTTTGAAACACAACTACTAAATATTTAACAAGAGCAGAAGGCTGCAACAGCTCTGTTTCAAAATGCATTTCTTCAAATTGCTTGAAAAAGTGCTGCACAAGTTCAGCCTGTGCAAGTTTAGTCTGCTCCAATTCAAGTATTTAAGTCTTAGAGAACAGATTACATTTTAGCTCCTAATCCATTGTTTTGGCTGTTGATTCCAATCAATTGACAGCATTAAATGTTGCTGTGAAAGCCAGTACGGTGAAGCAGTTTGGATGAATGGTCTATTTACTGTTTCTGTTCTATTTACTTACTTAGGTTGTTAATAGGTTACAACTGAAAAAAAGAACTGAAGGTTACAGCAACATATTTCTCACAAATTTCAGCACAACCAGGAGAAAATGTATTGTGATTACCAATGTGCATAACACATTTCACACAGCCTATAGTAATCATGGTATTGGACTTGAATTCTTGCATTTAATGACTAAAGTGTCAAATGAGAACACTTTGAAATCCAGGGTGATTGATGCTTTTCAATTGGTGGTATCTGTGCAGATTTTCCTGACACAAATTGTTGACGTGCAACTTCAATAAATTCTGCACTTTTGACATAACGATACAAGTCTAAAGATTGTACTGGTGTTTTTTCTCTCTAGCATATTGGGAATTAGTTACCAACTCAAACAAACAAGCTACTTTACTTATAAAAAAAGCTTGCTTTATCAAGAGCATTCTTCTTACTGTGGCTTCCTCCATGGAGACAGAGACAATTTAAGAAAATAAGAAATAGGAGCAGGAGTAGGCCATCTGGCCCATTGAGCCTGCTCCACCATTCAATAAGATCATGGCTGATCTGGCCATGGACTCAGATCCACCTACCTGCTTTTTCACCCATAACCTTTAATTCCCCTACTATGCAAAAATCTATCCAACTGAGTCTTAAATATATTTAATGAGGTAGCCTCTACTGCTTCCCCAGGCAGAGAATTCCACAGATTCACTACTCTCTGGGAAGTTCCATGCAAAACAACCTTGCCAGACACCATGGCAAGTTGGTTGCCATTCTTATATAAAAACAGAATATGCTGGAGATACTCAGCAGGTCAGGCAGCACCCATCTAGGGAGATAAATCACAATTTATATTTCAGGTCAATGGCCTTTCATCAGTTCCAAATTACTGTTCGATGAAGGGTCATTGAACTGAAACATGAATTCTATCTTTCTCTCTACAGATACCCAGCAGGTCAGGTAGTATCTACAGCATTTTCCTTTTTCATTTCAGATTTGCAGCAACTGCAGCATTTCACGTTTTAAATACAGTTCTTGAAGTGGCGCACACATTACAGCTAGTAATTTTTTTTTATATAAAGTATTTTACTCAGTTTTTCCAGAAAACTTGGAACTTCATCCATTCCTGACAGTGGATAATACAAGTTCCAGCATGGGGTAGGGACCTTTAGATCAAATCTGTATGATTCAGTTTGTAGAGACCAGGAACAAGAAACAAAGTTACCTGGTAAATATACTACAATGCTCAATACTGAGAGCATATAACCATCACAAAAAACTGAATTTTCATACATTAAGCAAAGTAGCTACACTATCCAGAGAAGAACAATAACAATCCCACCAACTTACTTGAGAAGGCAAAACATGAATATAGAGTCAGAGCCAGGGTTATACAGTACAGAAACAGGCCCTTCAGCCCAACTCATCCATGCCAACCAAGATGCCTGCCTAAGCTAGTCACATTTGCCTTACCCCTCTAAACCTTCCCTATCCATGTAACTGTCCAAACATTGTAATAATACTCACTCCTACCACTTCCTTTGGCAGGTTGTTTCATATACCCACCACCCTCTGTGGACAAACTTGCCCCTCAGGTCCCCTTTAAATCTTTCCCCTCTCACCTTATACCCTCTAGTTTTAAACTCCCCTACCATGGAAAAAACTGATCATCCACCTATCTGTGCTCCTCATGATTTTTGAGCCTATAAAGCCACAGCCTCCTTCACTCCAGGGAAAATATTCCTAGCATATCCAGTCCCTCCTCATGACTCAAACCCTCCAGTACTGGCAACATCCCTGTAAATCTTTACTGTGCCCTCTCTCACTTTAGCGCATCCTTCCTTTAGTTTGGCAACTGGAATGGCACACAATATTCCAGGTGTGGTCTCACCAACTTCTTATACAGCTGTAACATGACACCCCAACGCTTGTACTCAATGTCCTGTCCGATAAAGGCAATCATTCCTCCTGCCTTTTTCACCACTTTGTCTATCTGTGTCATCACTTTCAAGGATCTATGCACATGTACCCTTGGGTCTCTCTGTTCTACAACACGCCCCAGGGCCCTGTCATTTACTGTGCAAGCCCTGCCCTGGTTTAATTTCCCAAAATGCATTACTGCTACACAAAACTTTTTGTTTTGGAATACTACTATTAATATAATACAAAGTATTACAAAAATATAACACAAGATAGCAGAAGAAACTACAAAGACTTGTGACATGATAAAAGGTACATCCATGCACAGCTGCAGCTAATAATCTAACAGTTTAACTCTTTAGAGACCGTTTCTTCAGCTCCCACATAATTAGCTGCAACTTCAGTATAGGATGCACCTCACCCTGATGTTGGTCCCCATCTGTGCACGTTGAGCAGAGCTGCTCGCAGTTTCTTTTTGAACTGCCCGGGTTTGCCACAATCCTAACCTCCCCACCCCCAGCACTTTTCCAATAAAAAAAAACATTATCCATAATAATTGATTGACACGAATCCTCTCTGCCCCACCCCCCACCTTGTAATTGTCCCTTCCATGCCCTGCTTATTCTTTGCAAGGCCCTACACCCTAAACCAATTAGTTCTGTGGCATCAACTTTCACTAAAGGTTTGATGTGGAAAAGATCTGAGTTTATCGGTACCTGGAGAAGTTAATCCTGTCCTATGGACAGCACCTGGACAGTCAGACTTCAAAATCCTTGAAAAGTAAACAGATAATGTGTTCTTGGGATAATCTTGCTTGTAAAAGCAAAGGACTACTCCTTGTAGTTTTCATCAACCCACATTCTGTTTCTCCCCCCCCCCCCCCCCCAACTTTGCTCTCATTTCATACTGGATAAAATTTTAGTTAATGTTGGTTAATCAGGAGTTAAATACACATCTTCCTGAAGGTACTGCCTACAGTGGGCTTCTGACTTATTAGAAGGAGAATGCTCTCAAAATCCTGGGAAGGGAACCCCTGAAGGTTGCATGAGAAAACAATCTACAGCTTTTGCAAACAGCCGAGTCCTCATTATAAACTTCTGAAATTCTTCCTTTCCATCCTATCCTTAAATTAATTTATTGACAAATAAAGCAAATACTTAAGCCTTTTGCTATCTCATAGCTTCTACCAAAAGCTCCTTGTGATCTCTCCGGTCAACGATCACTTCACTCTTCAATTAGGCTGTGCATTTCAAGTGAAACTAATCTCAGATTCTGACACAGGATTCTTGACCTTTCAAAGATTGCAGATTAGTTTGTTATAAGAATTTTGGACAGAATCCAAACACTCTTACTTTAATCAGCACAAGGCTTCGAGAGAACCATATATTTTGCTTTAGTAGAGTGATATGAATTAGCTAAACTGCCAGCAGCTTTGACAGCAATAGAATATCCTTCAACAGAACCAATATATGAAAAGTTAAACCATAAGAAGGTGCCAATGAGAGATATCAGTTGTGGAGCCCAAGTAAGTAGCTTTGTGGGACCCTCAGTTTAAATGCATTGGTATTTTTCTTCTCCTTGCCTTCTTTCCATTCTTCCTCTTTCCTGAAAACACTGATCTCTTGCTGCCACAAAACTAAAGCTGTAATTTGTTCTCTTGTGCCTTTCAAGTTCTAAATTGTTTACAGCCCTGACAGTGAATCTTAATCAGGCGACTATTGAGTCATCCTCTCTTTAACGTGGAAGCAGTGTTGTGCCTTTAAATGTGCTAACATTGACAAAGCTGAGATCAGTGTACATAGATACCTACCCTAGTACCCCCCTGGGCTGTCTGATTTTGCAACTCATTGATCCTGCTGAACCATAAAAGGAGATTTCAATATTCTTTTGCTGGAAGACATGGCAGCCAATTTGTTGGGTTTTCTTAATCCTCCCTAGCTTTCTTTACCATCCCTTCAATTATTTCCATTTATTTCTCATTTCTGTGAGCACCAAGTGATCTGCCCTATTGAAGGTGTAGGTTGCAATATAGCACATAATCTAGTGTGACACTTAGTTCATTGCTGAGGGAGTCTGGCACTCTTGTAGATGTCATCTTTCAGATGGTATTGAACCAAGGTTCTCCTTGCCTTTGGCATTATTTAAAGGAGTGCAGAGTTCTGCTGACCTGACCAAGATTTATTCCCTGATGGTGTTGACCATCAGAAATGGATCATCTGGGCACACATCTCATTGCCAAGGGCATAACTGGCTTTTGCTGTATTGTTATATACAAGGATGGAGTTGGGTAGGGGTTTGTGGGTGCCATTGCCTACAAGCTGTGGATGCATTACCATTACCTGAGACAAAAACTTCAGGTTTTGTCATTTGTTGCTCACCCTATTCTTTCTGTTTGATCGTAACAAAAGCCACAGCGATCTCGTTATTGACATTGTAATCATTTGCTCTCCTCATTTGACTAGTAGATACATCCAAGGTGGATCTGACAACAGTGCCTGAAGTTTGCAAGGAAGCATTGAGAGGTCGGTGTACTGGCATTACAACTATGGCTGATTACATAGGCTGGGATTAGATCCATTGCTGGATACAGCAATTGACATTAGAACCATTGTTGGGCAAATAGACTGGCATGGAGTCACTGTTACATGGGAAGAATAAAAACTGCATTAGAGTCATGGCTACATACAAAAGCATTAGAATCATCTCTGGGTACATAGACTGGCATTAGAGCCACTGCTACATACATGAACTCCATTAGAGTCATGGCTACATACATAGGAATTACAGCCATTGTTTGGAACAGAGACTAGCACTGGATTCATTGCTACATATGTAGACTGGCATCAAAACTATAGTTATGTATGTCAACTGGCAGTGGAATCATTACTATGTACATAGATTGGCATCAGATCCAAAACTGGGTACATAGACTGAAATTTAAGTCATTGCTGCATACATAGATTGGTATTAGAGCCTGTGTTGGGTTGAGAGTGTGGTATTAATTCCATTGGTGGGTACATAGACTGGCATTAGATCCATTGCTATAGGGGATGTCATTGTATACATTCTTGGGGTTTCCACAGTTCTCAGGGTAAATGTAGAGTTACCAGTGCATGGACATAGGTGACAAAATCATTCATTCAGCTGTTATGTGGTAAAAAGCTGGTGGATAAGCTTGCTAATGATGCTAAGAATCATCAGTTCTGATGAAACAACCTTCTATGTTAAACAGAGATGATCAGTTGTGGAGTTGCCACCTGCGTCACATACACCCGTGCTCTTCACTTCATCACACTTTCAATCTCACTTTCTGAAATCCCTTGGCTCGATAGATCAGCGCCACTGACTGTCAAGGTGAGTTTGAATGACACAGATGTGCTTCGAGTTTATAATTGTTCCTGGTTACTGGCCCATGACTCTGCTTCCCTTGCCATACCTACAAGAAGCAGGATTCACACTGCCGGCAGAGATTTACAGTTCTTTGGTGTCAATGAACCCATAAATTAAACAGAATTGAGGCTAAAGGAAAGAGAAAGGTCATTTAAATATTGTGCTAATGCTAGTCTGTTCCCATTCTATCTTCAAAGATCAGATTGCTCCTCAAAAAGGTAAATTGCAGTTTGACATTCTGCATCCTGCTCCCACATTTTCACCCTTTTAGCCTTTTCTGTAAAGCTGGCAGCAAATATTGAATGGTTCACTATACCTAGCAGGCAGAGTGTTAAGTTAGAATCCATTGGTAATGGAGGCAAAGAAAAAACCTATCATCCTGCACTTGAAAAAACTGGTGAGGATTTATACCTGGATCCCTCTGAGTTATTAGCAACAGGAAAGAGGATGTTTAGAGAAGTAATGTGCTGTATAATAAGTGAGCAGCCATAAAGTGTTACATGAAGTGAGAATATTAGACAACAGGAAATGGGTGCAGAAGTAGGTCATATGGCCCCTCAAACCTTCTCCACCATTCAATAAGATCATAGACATGATCTTTGCCATAATGCTACCCTCTAACCTCCTCTTAGCAGCCTTGGCTCCGCCATAGTCTGAAAATCTATATCCACAACTATAACTCCACAACAATATATTCCACAACTCTTGGGTAAAGAATTTCAAAGATTCACAACTCCCAAAGAAGAAATTGATCCTCATTTCCTTCTAACTCCTTGTTCTGAAGCTATGTGCCCTAATTTTAGATTCTGCTGTGAAGGAAATTATCCTTTCTACTTTCCTCTGCCAAGCCCCCCTCACAATACATTTCAGTATCTGTCCTTACCTATCATCCTTTCAAAATCCAAGGTGTCCTACTTGCTTGATTGTTGACCACCTGTGTACTGTTTTGGTCTCCTTACCTATAAAAAGGACATATTTACTACAGAGCTAGTACAGCAAATATTCATTGGATTGGTTCCAGGATAGTGGGTTTGCAGCACAAGGTGAGATAGAGTTGACCCAACCTGTATTCTCTTGATGAAAATCAAAAAAACAAAATGCTGAAAATCTGAAATAAAAACAGAAAATGCAGGAAACACTCAGCAGGTCAGGCAGTATTCAAGTTGCTCTAAAATATTAACTTTCTCTTTCAACAGATGCTGCCTGACAATCAACCTTTCCAGCTACTTCTGAATTCTCTAGAGTTTAGAGGAATGAGAGGAGATCTCATTGAAATTTTCAAAATTCTTACAGGTTGGATGCAGGGGCAATGTTCCTCCTGGCTGAGTCTAAAAGCAAGGGGCACAGTTTGAGTGAGAGGTCAGCTCAGTTACAACTGTGAAGGGGAGAAATTTCTTCATGCAGGGGAGATCTGATAGAAGTTTATAACATTATGAGAGGCATAGATAGAGTACATAGCCAGTAGCTTTCTCGCACAGTTGAAATGTCTAATACCAGAGGCCACGCATTTAGGGTGAGAGGGGGCAAGTTCAAAGGACATGTGCGGAGCAAGTTTTTATTTAGAAACACAGAGTGGTGGGTGCCTGGAACACACTGCCAAGGGTGGTTGTGGTGGAGGCAAATCCAATATAGGAGTTCAAGAGGTTCTTAGATAGGCACATGAATGTACAGGAAATGGAGCGTTATGGACATTGTGTAGGCAGAAGGGATTAGTTTAGTTGGGCATTTGATTACTTACTTAATTAGTTTGGTGCAACATTGTGGGCTGAAGGGCCTGTTTCTATGCTGAACTGTTCGATGTTCTACATCTTTCCTTATAAAAGACCTAAATTTTATGCAGTAATTCAGTTTGTGGTCTCACTAAGGTCCATTCCCAACCAAATTCTCCACCTCTCAGAAAGTAAATGCTGTGCTCTAAGACTCAATTTATCCCCCTCCCCCAATATATAGATCTAGATATGTTTCACCTTTTTTGCACTTGAAAATACAAAGCCCCCAGATGTTGGCACCCTGGATTTGTACCACTCCAATGCAACCTAATATTGCACAAGAATCTTTAGTCAACTGTTTTACTGGAAACTCCATCTGTGAAAGATGCCAATAGTGGAAAACAGAGCCCACAAATATAGCAGTTAAGAAGCTGCTGAGCTCACAGGTGAGTTTCCACTGCATTCTGGGATTAAAAAGATACTTTTTTAAAAATTAATTACCAGTCCCCAAATTATAACTGGTCTATATCAAACATAAACCGTTGATTGGGAGTGCTACATCGTAAGCCAAGGAATACTAAGAACAAGGTTTTGAAGCTCAGCAGCTGTACTACATGATAAACAATCCCACTCAGACTTTCAGTATAATTCATTCGTACTTTCGCCATTTATTCACTCTGTCCTCTGCCCCAGTGGTGGCCTTGAGATAGTTTTCATTGTTCTCCTTTACAGTGATGTTGTTTAGTGTGCTCTTTAAAAAAGAAAGACCTTTTACTTCTGTCATAATACTTTACACTCAAATCATGCCTTGTAACCACAACACATTTGGAACCAGCAAGTTTAAATCCATCTTCCAACACAAAGTTGCTAGGAACATCAGTGCTAGGCCATTCAGACTAGCTTGTTTATTTTAGCATCCCTTTCACTCTGAAAGCATGTTGTGATGGCATAGATGTGTTATCAGCATCCATCAGTACTCTGCATTTGGTTGAACTGTGATCATCTATTTGATATCCAGCAATTCTGGGGTGTGAAGATTAGTAAATGGTGTCGCTCAAATTCATATCCCATGAGATATTATTTTATGACTGAGTCACGCCAGCCTGTTAGCTTTTTGGAAGAACTACTAAAAGAAAACTTTATAGAATGTTTGTGAATGATGAGTGTAATATATATTTACTCAAATGGACTTCCTATATAAAAAAAACTTAATTGAACACATCTGATTACAAAAGGACAAAAAAAAGAACATTCACTGAATCTTAACTTAGTATTTTACAGTCAAATGACAATACAAGTCTAATAACTCAGCCCATATTCTGGGAGAGATCAGAAATACATTTGTGGCACATATAGAGAATTTGAAACTTGGGAAATCATATTGATATTTATTAAAATAGGATTTCCAGACATCACATGCAGCAGAACTTCATCTCTACTTGGCTAATGCTTTGAATCATGTGATTCCAATCAAATGACATCTACTTTTAATTTATGTTATGTCCCTTTGGCCCTGCAGAGCACCAAGACTGAGCCTGACACTGTTGTCTTACCAGATGTTTCAGCTTCATTAGAGCAATATAGGGAGTAGAGGTCAGGGGGCGCCAGAGTGGGTGGTGACAGGGCATCACGTGGCTAGAAATTCAGATTTGTGCTTGCAGACTGAATGTTTCCTCCTCAGCTGGAGGGATTACAGTCTTCCAGACTCAAATAGGTTCAACAATTTCAGATAATCAGCACTTCCAGCATTCATGGAATCATAGAATGGTTACAACACAGGAGGCCATTCAGCCCAATGTGCCTGTACTCGCTCTCTACCAGGGGATCTCAGTATTTCCTCCCTTTACCATTTTTTTCTTCACTATATGTTTGTCCAGTTCCCTCTTGAAGGCCACAGTGGAACCTGCCTCCATCACATCTGCAGGCAGTGCATTTCAGATTCTAACCAAATGCTGCACAAGAAAGATTTTCTTTGTTATTCTTAATTCCTTTTATTTTATATTTATGACCTCTTGTTTTCAACCCCTCTACTAATGGGAACAGTCTTCCCATTTCCTGACCCTCATTTTTTCCAAATACTTCTATCAAGTCTCCCTTTGGTACTTCTCTAAAACAGTCCTGGCATCTCTAATCTTTCCTTTCCTTTTTCATTTCCAGCATCCACAGTAGTTTTATTTGGTGATTTCAGATACAAGTTCTATTTCTCCACTCCTTCCAGGCTGGGCTTATGTTTCATAAAACACCCTCTTCTACCTTGAACCATTATCCCCTTTTGTCCTTTAACCTTCCTCTTGTCTACCCCTCCCCCTCCAATTTTCACATTCACACTCCCCCCCCCCAACCAAAACTCCATTCTTTCTCAGCTTCTTAAAATCTGTTCATCTCTATTCCCAGTTCTGATGGAAATCCATCGAGCTGAAATGTTATTTCCCTCTCACACAGATGCTGCCTGACCTGCTGAGAATTTATGAAACTTGAGTGTCATTCGTGTACCCTGCAACTTTTCTTCCACAAACTGAAAGCAAAGCTGGTTAGAATGTTAGACTGTGACAAGTGCTTGGGCCTCAGTATTTACAATCCATATCAATGGTTTGGCTTAGGGCAACTAAGTATCACATTTCCAAGATGGCTAATGATACTAAACTAGGCAAGATGGAGAGTACGGAGGATGTAAACAGGCTTCAGGGACCATCTTCACCCAGTGTACCTGGAATGCACTGCCCAAGAGAATGGTTGAAGTGGTTGCTGACAGCATTTAAGTTATCTCTAGATGACCACTTGGTCATAGAAGGGAATGGGCCAAGTGCTATGAAATGGGAGTAGTACAGATAGATGCCCACTGGTCAACATGAATGTGGTGGACCAAGTGGCCTTTTATCATGCTGTACATCTTTATGACTCAGATATGAACAAGCTATGTGAGTGGGTGAGAACATGGTAGATAGCATTATGTGAAGAAGTGTGAAGTTATTTACTTTTGGTGCATAAAACAGAGCGAGTACTTTTAATTGGCAAGAGATTATATCAAAGTTCAAAGGGAACAGCATGCTTGTTTACGACACGTAGGTGCAACAAGTGATTGGAGGGGCAAATGATATGTCAGTCTTTATTATGAAGAAATGGAAATAGAGGAAGAAGATTGTCCTGTTGCAATTGTATAGGGCCTTGGTGAGACTACACCTGGTGTACTGTGTACAGTTTTGGTCCCCTTACCTACAAAAGGATACAAGAGATATCTTTATTAGTCAAGTGTACATCGAAACACAATGAAATGCATTTTTTTTGCATAGGGTGTTCTGGGGGCAGCCCACAAGTGTCACCATGCTTCCAGCACCAACATACCACATCCACAACTTCCTAACCCATGTGTCTTTGGAATGTGGGAGGAAACCGGAGCACCCAGAGGAAACCCACACAGACCCAGGGAGAACGTACAAACTCCTTACAGACAACGGCTGGAATTGAACCCGGCTTGCTGCTGCTTCACTACCATGCCTGCCCTTCTCATAAGGAAAGTACAGCAAAGATGTACTAGATTGGAATCTGAATTGAGGAGCAATTGAATGGTCTGGGACCGTACTCTCTAGAATTTAGAAAAATGAGAGGAGATGTCACTGAAACTTAAAGATTCAGACAGTGCTTGACATGATGGATGCAGGGAGGATGTTTCCTCTGGTTGAAGAGTCTAACGCCAGGTACAACAGTCTCAGTAAAAGGGGACTGAAATGAGGAGAAATTTCTTTACTCCAAGGATGGTGAATCTTTGGAATGCTCCATCCCAGGGGGCTGTAGAGGCTCAGGTGTTGAGTTCATTCAAAAATCAGAAATTTATGGATTTCTGGTGATTAAGCTGATCGAGGGATATGGGGTTAGTGCAGGAGAATGGTGTGGAGGTAAAACAATTTAGCCATGATTTTGATGAAGGGCTTAAAGGACTGGATGGCCTACTCCTGATCTTATTTCTTAAAGCCTGCTGACACCTCCAGGGAAAGCTTGATTAGCATGTTCCCTTTTTTCACCCATTTGAATCCCAGACATCCAATAATGGGTAACATTTGATGGATGAACTTGCTGATCCTGCCTTCCCAGTGTGAAGGTAGTCTTGAAGGGAGAACAAATCATAAAAATTAAGATGTAGAATTTGACCAATTATACCAGCGTTGGCCAAAAAGTACTTTCCAACCTAATGCTACTTCCCAGCTCTAGTCATCTTGTGGCTCATGCACCTTCAAATGTATATTCAGGAGATTTTATATGCAAAAATGGCTTCTGTCACAACTACCCTTTCAGGGGAAAGAGCACCATACTTGGAATAAAGGAAATCTCCTCAACTCCCCTCTACCAGTTACTTAAAATCTATGCTTACTGGTCATTGTCTTCCTTCTAACAGGAAAGAGACCTTTCCTATTTACTCTATTGAGGCATCTCATTATTTTATACACCACAACTAAATCAGCTTTCAGTCTCCTCTGTTCCATAGAAACCAATTGCAGTCTATCCAATCTTTCCAAAAAGAAAAATTTTCCTGTCCTGACGACCTCCTCTTAGACCTCCTTTATATTCTTTCGTATGCATTCAAGCCCTTCCAGTAATGTGGTGACCAGTACTGCACACAGTGCAGTAACTTACAGAAAGGCATGCCAGAGATAAATACAACACTGCTGCTTGTTTCCCCATTGGACTGTACATTTTAATTACATACATGGATTATTAGCTGTACAACAAACACATTCACTGCTTTATAATGAGTAAACTCAATAAATTAATTACATTCAGTTGGATACATAAACAGCACAAGAGGTAACTTAACACAGTTATGTAAAATTCATTATATTTGCAATGATATGATCCAAAACAAAATAAAACCGATAGTGAGCTATTTCAGAATGAGGCACAGGTTACAATCCACTGCTAAATCAAGGCTACTCTTAACCTCAATCACTTTTTTTAAAAACTCATCGAGTAATGGTACAGAATTCCCCAATTTACTTTGTATAGGCCCCGGCTTCAACTTCACTGCATGTTGGATTAATGTGCCAAATGACCCCGAGATTTTACAAAGGCTGAAGATACACCCAGAGTTCAATAAGTAATGGATGTGCATTAAAACAAATAATGAGAGAATTGCAAAAGGATTCAGCAAAGAAAGGAGAGACACCACTCACAAAAGCTCAAATAAAAGTAATTAATGAGACTCAAAGAAAAAGCTGACAACATAATATATTACTGAAATACAGAACAAGATAAGTACATACTAAATAATAGGAAGAAGTAGCCAAGGAGAGAGAGTGGGGGTGGAAGGGAAAGGGAAGAGTCAAGGAAAGAAACAAAAACATTGTAGATTAGATCCTGGTTCTAATCCTAGGTGCATTAGTACATTCAGAAGCATCAGAAACAAGAAATGAGGAGTGCAGCTGCCCAGTTCCCCATTCTGGTGTTAACAGAGGGGCAATCAAACAGGCTCCATAAACATTGGGCAGGAATGCATGTACAATGTCTGATATACCAAGGTGAAGCCAATAGCTCCAGGCTCAAGGGCAGAAAAATCTTCTTTCTTTTATGTTTTGGTGATGAACAATGTCCCAGGAAATGAATTGTTCTTACCTTAACTCTTTCTCCTTTAAGTGGGATTGTAAAATCATAGCATCCTCCAGGAGAAGAACATGAATCATCACAGGTTTGGGAGAACATTTTAAAATATTTTCAGTATCAAGCCATCAACCTGGATCATGAATAACAATTCCTTTTTGGGGAGGAACAGTGAGGTTATGGTACCAGATAAATTATTTTATAATGTTTGAAGTTCACCAATAAGCCTTTAATGTCTCTAAGCTCATTTGGAAACATTTTCATTTGTTAGCAATAAACCCTCATTTTCACCAAAGAGGCAAACCCTTATAAAAAGCATATGCACAAGTGCAGGGGCTGATTACACAATACAATCTAATCCAATCCTTTCACTAATTAGCAACTCATTATGCTGTAATTACTAATTTAGTTGTAGCTGGATTTCATAATTTCCACTGCTGATTCTGGTTGTTAACAAGCTTTGCTTTGTTTGTTAACAGCTGGATTGTTGTCTCCCTCACACCACTTACTGCTAATAATGATCTGAGTTTAAGATTGCAGCTGCAGTATTGCAGGATGTTATTGGACTGAGTTGTACAGCTGAAAAAAATAGTTTGGCTTACTAAGACTTGCTTTGTCTAATATTACTAGTTCCAGCAATTTCCTGAAATCAAATTTCTTATAAGTTATTGAATTCTAGGTTGATCAGCAATCAAGGCACTGAATGATTTATAAAGCAAAAGTAATTTTAAAATATCTAGTTATTCACGACAAGTTAATGACATAGAGAGCAGAAAGAATCTTCAAAGTATTGTCATCACACAACCTTCATAAGGTTGTCTTTGCAATTATACATTTGATAATATTTGCCCAACAGAAAAATAACTACTCATGCATGCTGTAGTTTGTGAAGTTATAAAGAATATTCTGAAACTTGGTTATTTTAATTGTTTAAAATATTTTATATTAAATACTAAAACACAAGGTTTTATAAATCTTCAACACTATATTTCATTGCTCACTAAAACAAAACAGAAGTATATTTACACATTTTCTATGTATTAATAAATGTCTAGCCTTAGGCTAGAGAGAGATATTTTCATTACAATCTGAACCATTAGGCACTATGTTGTACATGGATACTCCGTAAGAGAAGTAGAAAATCACTCAGAGCAATGTTTTCCTAGCAGTCAGGGAGGCCAACGTACTTAGGAAGAAAAAATCCATTTTATAGCACCTTATGACACCCCAGATATTTCATCAGCCATTTATTTAATTTTACACTGCAATTTTTTTTATGATGGAGAGGGAATGTCTCAACCGATTTTCAGATACCAAGGTTCCACAAACAGCAATGACATAAATGTCCTAATATTCTGTTTTATATGGTGTGAGCCAAGACAACTTTTCTGTTCTTCCTCAAATAGCACCATGGAATGTTTTTACAGTCAATTAACTGTGCAGACAGGCCCTAGATTAATGTGTCATCTGAGAAAACGCACCTCTGACAGTGAAGCACTCCCTTCATACTGCTCTGGATCATCAGTTTATATTTTGTACTGAAATCTTTTGAGCTGGAATTGAACGCATAACCTTTTGCTTCAAAGGCATGAGTGCCAGGAGCAACCAAAGCAGATACTAACTTTCACTATTGTCAAAGCATTGAAGTAACATCTTTATATTCAGGAACAGGATGAACAGAAACATATCTGTTCAAAGCAAACCCTCATTCTAAAAGGATAAACAGGAAACCAATATGGATTTGCACCCAACATCCTTTATTACTCGTCAGCCTCTAAATTCAGTGCATTCCAAAGAAATTCACTTCATGACACATTCAAGACTTTGGCATGGAAAATGTTAAGAAATTCCAAGAATTTCCTTCCTTTTGATTATTTTGTATTATACTATTTAAAGTCAAAAACTAAATTATTGCTACAACCTCTCTACACATGGAACTGCAGTAATGGGAAGCAAACTCTTGGACAGTTGGATATCAGATTTTGCCTTTACATTTTTTTGCATATTGTACCATATTCAGTCTTATATAATAGGATTAATGAATATGGCAGTGTTACTATTAAAATGCCTCCCCAAATGTGAATACGATTTCAGTTAAATTGATTAGAGTTCATGCTAAATAATTGTATTGAACCTTGTAAGACCAGACCAGGAATACTGTGTACAGACTTGGTCTCCTTATTTAAAAAACATATACATGCCATCTCCAATATTGAAGAGGTTCTGTTTTTACAAATGTCCATAAGTCGATCTTTTTCATGTCAAAAATTACATAAATTTCACTTGATTGATAAGCATACCTCTACAATATTGTAATAAATGGGATCAAAAGCACCTAAGACTGAGAAGAAAGCACAATTACTAAAAGTGGAGAGAGAGAAAGAGGAAACAAGTTTTGCCATTCGTAGGAACAAATGTGTGTAGATAAGTTAGACTTGTGAATTTATTATGGGAGCTTGTTTGTGTTCATAGACCAGGGGTAGCTGGTACTTGCTTTAGAGACATTGCAGCAAAGGTTCATCAGACTGGTTCCAGGCATATTTGGTCTATTTTATGAGGAGAGTTGAATAGGCTAACGATCAATTCTGTAGAATTTAGAAGAATAGAAGGTGGCTTCATTCAAATGTAAAAAATTCTTAGAGGGCTTAACAGAGCGGAGGCCAAAAGGATGTTTCCCTGACTAAGGAATGTAGAACTTGGGCTCAGAGTGTTATCACTAGTGAGCGGTAAGCCATTTTGAACTGAAGTGAGAAGTTTCTTCATTTAGAGGGTAATGAATCTTCAGAATTCTCTACCCCACCAATTCCAGCCGCTGTCTGTAAGGAGTTCTCCTTGTTCTCCTCGTCTCTGCATGGGCTTCCTCCGGGTGCTCTGGTTTCCTCCCACATTCCAAAGACGTACGGGTAAGGAAGTTGTGGGCATGCTATGTTGGCGCCGGAAGCATGGCGACACTTGCGGGCTGCCCCCAGAACACTCTACACAAAAGATGTATTTCACTGTGTGTTTCGACGTACATGTGACTAATAAGGATATCTTATCGTATTTTATCTTATCTCATCTAATTGAGACCAATAGATTTCTGGATGTTGGAGGAATCAAGGGATAAAGGGTTAGGAAAGGAAAATGGAGTTTGAGGTAGAAATTCAGGCAGGATCTCATTGAATAGTGAAGTTGGCTTCAGGGGGAAAGTGGTCTACTGGTGCTCCTAATTCTAATTTGGTTAGGGATGATAATTATGAATTGAGAGAAAAGCACAGGAAATTCACCATCAGAAGATGTGTCCAATTAACAATAGATCCATTGTAAGAACTTTGTCTCAAACAGAAAGATTCCTGACAAGGACAATATTTTCAAAGGAAGGAGTAAAGCTTGGAAATTAGATATAATGTGAATTCCAACTACTGATATTCCATGAATGCTTTTCTGTTGAATGAAAGTGCAACTGCATATTGAACCAACACAAGCTATTTAAAATGGCAAGGATTACAATGGGCTTCAACCTCCACTACTGCCTTCAGGAGATACCCAACTTACCCCCTTTTTATATTCTGCAATAATTGAAATCAAAAATAAGTAGCAGCTTTCTAATGGTTACCAGCTCAATCAATTAATAAAAACACACAAGCACTTTGCAAAAAAAATCTTTCCATTTGGATCAGCATTTGATAATCTTTGGACTCCAGTGCTATTAATAATTCACTTGCCAGTTCAAAGGGATTGTTGAATAAAATTTGGTACAAAACAACAGAAACAAATGAACAGACCTAATAATATTACACACAAATGCCTTGACTTCTGATGTGTGATTTCATCAAAGCAGCTCTGAGCATCAAAACTCACTAACAGGGCAACATTCCAAAGTTATTCAAAAATATTATATTTAATGTTTAAATCAGAAACTCATCAACTGGAGCAAATTGCATTTACATAGCACCATTCACATGAAGAAACCATACTTTTTTTTCAGCCATGGTGAATGTGTGTTAAGGAGAGCGACAGAAAGCATGTTAAAAAGAGGTGGACTTGGAGGGGGCTTTTGAAGAAAAAGAGAGAAAAAAGATTGCAATGCAGGAGAATTTGGGGAAGTATCTGAGAGAGAAGAGTAAGGCAGGCAAAACTTCTAACAGCAAGAAAGAGGTGTAGGTAAGCACAAGTGAGAGTGTAGAAGAGTTGAAGGTTTGGGGATACAGACTAGAATGAAGGACTGATAAAGATTGGAGTTGGCTGTAATAGACCATGGAGAATCAGATAGATGAATAGCTGATCTGATACCATCAGTCTTACACCCTCCCAAAGTGGAAAATTTCTCCTAGAGTCTGTGTATTGGACTCCTTGCAGAGTAGGAGATTATAAACACAAGTCATCAAATAATTCTAGCTTCACTGAGTACATTTGCATGGGCATTGGCATCAGACCACTCTGCCTTTTTTAAAACATGAGGGAATTTTAAACTCCAACGCTTTGGAAATCAACAGTTAAAGGCCAGCCAATATGAATACACATGACTCAGACACCAACCTACACAAAAACTGCTTTTGCAGCTTTTTAAATGGACTGAAGTTGCAGCCATGGTATTATTTTTAAAGGTTATCCAAAATATATCTTGATTGCATTAACAATTTATCTCTATTCAAGGTTACAAATAGGCAGAATTGTACAGACTATCTCCAAAGGGAACTCTTTGCACTCTCTCCCTACACCAGCTGAGTACTTCCCAGATGAATGTTGCCTGTTGTATTTCTGGGACAATGTTGAGTGACAGCTGCTGTCACTCAACTCCATCAATGGATTCCTGATCATAGGTTCGAGACTGCATTAATCTAAATGGGGATTTCCAAACTGGAAATTAGGCGGAGAATAGTTAGCTAAGTATTTACTTTGACTTACTTTCTTGTTCTTAAACAAGGCATTTTAATGTGCTTTTGATTAATATTATTTTTTTAGTTTTCCTAATTACTTACAGCAATCTTAATAATTTTTAAATGTCTCCCACTAAGGGAGATGTAAATACTGCAAAGGAACATTATCCAACTTTTATCCAACTCAGGAGCTGAGATTACTGGGGGTGGATGGAAATGGAGAGCTGAGGATATATTCAGATTAGCCATGATGTTAAAGAATGTTGAGCGACGCACACAAAATGCTAGAGGAACTCAGCAGGTCAGGCAGCATCTATGGAGGGAAATAAATGGTCGACAAATTGCTGCCTGACCTGATGAGTTCCTCCAGCTTTTTTTACAAGATAAAATATCTTTATTGGTCACATGTACATCGAAACATATAGTGAAATACATCTTTTGCGTAGTGTGTTCTTGGGGCAGCCCACAAGTGTCGCAATGCTTCTAGCGCCAACATAGCATGCCCACAAATTCCTAAACCGTACATCTTTGGAATGTGGGAGGAAACCAGAGCACCTGGAGGAAACCCATGCAGTCACGGGGAGAACGTACAAACTCCTTACAAACAGTGGCTGGAATTGAACCCAGGTCGCTGGCGCTGTAATAGCGTTACATTACCCGCTACACTACTATGCCTGCCCAAATTCCTGGCATCTGCAGAATCTCTTGTGTCTCCGTTATAGAACATTGAAGCAGGTTTGAGGGGCCTAGTTCTGCTCCCAATTAGTATGTGCACATGCTTCATCCTCCAGCCTTGTTTCCAGTCGCAGGCTGTCAAGGCATTCTAAGAGCAGGGCCTCAGCAATAGTGCTGTCTAAGGCCAACTCACCACCTGAAGGCTGGGGTGGAGGATAAATGTGGGCAGGGTCTGGGTTTGACCTTAAACTCACCGGCTAGCTTCTACATTTTCAATCCACTTACTCAATTCCCATTAGTAAATATTCTGTCAACATTACCAGGGTCCGACTGAGCTGTTACACTCCAGTGTGCTTTGCGAGTGTATTATCTTAATCCCTTGCTCAATTCAACAACAGCTCATACTATTTACTAGTCAAGATAGTCTTGGACTTGAATTTTGTGACTCTTTTTGACCAGCCAGTTGGACATGATCATCAAAATCAAAGTCGAGTTTATTGTCAATTGCACAAGTCCATGTGTGCACAGGTGCAATGGAAGACTTACTTGCAGCAGCATCACAGGCACATAGCATCAGATACACAACATTTACAAGAAAAACATAAATTAAACATAAATTACACAATCTTTACAAGACAGAACATAAATCGAAGAAAGAAAAATGAAGTCCATTGTATTGCAAACTGGTCATAGTGTTGATATACTGAGGTAGTGGTTAGGGTTGTGCAGGTTGGTTCAAGACTGAATGGTTGAAGGGAAGTAGCTGTTCTTGAACCTGCTGGTGTGGGACTTCAGGCTTCTGTACCTCCTGCCCGATGGTAGCTGCGAGAAGATGACATGGCGATATGTTCCCTTTTTGTTTGGTGCCCCTTCTGAAACAATCAGCTGATATATAGAACCCAGCAGGAAAGAGAATGAAACCATATTGGCTGGACTGTACATTGGCATTTTGGTGCCATTGGTATCATGCACTCTCTAATTTGCTTTTTTTTTAACTAGAAAAAAAGGATTCTAAACTCTGGCACTTTGGAAATCAACAATTAAAGGCCAGCCAATCTGAATTTTTATGCAGGCATGTCAGAAAACAGTCAAACAGCTTATAAGGCTAAAAATAAAAGTGCTGACCTAATCACTGATGGATTTCATTAGAAATCATAGAACAATACAGCACAATACAGGCCCTTCAGCCCACCATGTTGTGCTGACCTTCAAACCACTCCTAAGACTATCTAACCCCTTCCTCCCACATATCCCTCTATCTTAAAATCCTCCATATGCTTATCTAACAATCTCTTGAACTTGCCCAATGTATCAGCCTCCACCACCACCCCAGGCAGCACATTCCATGCACCAACCACTCTCTGGGTGAAAAACCTCCCTCTGACATCACCCTTGAACTTCCCACCCATTACCTTAAAGCCATGCCCTTTTGTATTGAGCATTGGTGCCCTGGAAAAGAGGAGTTGGCTGTCCACTCTATCTATTCCTCTTAATATTTTGTATACCTCCTTCTCTCTAATGAGTAAAGCCCTACCTCCTTTAGTCTCTCCTCATAATCCATACTCTCCAATCCAGGCAGCATCCTGGTAAGTCTCCTCTGCACCCTTTCCAACGCCTCCACATCCTTCCTATAATGAGGCAACCAGAACTGGACACAGTACTCTAAGTGTGGTCTAACTAGAGTTTTGTAAAGCTGCATCATTACTTCGCGACTCTTAAACTCAATCCCACGACTTATGAAAGCTAACATCCCATAAGCTTTCTTAACTACCCTATCCACCTGTGTGGCAACTTTCAGTAATCTGTGGATATGAACCCCCAGATCCCTCTGCTCCTCTACACTGCCCAGAATCCTGCCATTTACCTTGTACTCCACCTTGGAGTTTGTCCTTCCAAAGCGTATCACCTCACACTTCTCCGGATTGAACTCTATCTGCCACTCGTCAGCCCAGCTCTGCATCCTATCAATATCCCTCTGTAAGCTTCGACAGCCCTCCACACTATCCACAGCACCACTGATCTTTGTGTCATCTGCAAACTTGCTAACCCACCCTTCCACCCCCTCATCTAAGTCATTAATAAATATCACAAAAAGTAGAGGTCCCAGAACTGATCCCTGTGGGATGCCACTAGTCACAGCCCTCCGATCCGAATGCACTCCCTCCACCACAACCCTCTGCTTTCTACAGGCAAGCCAATTCTGAATCCACATGGCCAAGCCTCCCTGGATCCCTTGGCCTCTGACCTTCTAAAGAAGGCTACCATGCAGAACCTTGTCAAATGCCTTACTAAACTCCATGAAGACCACATCTACTGCACTACCCTCATCAACCTTCCTGGTCACCTCCTCAAAGAACCCTATCAGGCTAATGAGGCAAGATCTCCCCTTCACAAATCCACGCTGGCTGTCCCTAATCAGTCCATGATTCTCTAAATGATCATAGATCCTATCTCTAAGAATCTTTTCCAACAGCTTGCCCACCACAGACGTAAGGCTCACTGGTCTGTAATTCCCTGGACTATGCCTACTACCTTTTTTGAATAAGGGGACAACATTCGCCACCCTCCAATCTTCCAGTACATCGCCATGGACAATAAGGACTCAAAGATCCTAGCCAATGGTTCAGCAATCTCCCCCCTCACCTCACAAAGCAGCCTGGGGAATATTCCATCAGGCCCCAGGACTTATCTGTCCTAATATTTTCTAACAGCTCCAACACATCCCCTCTCTTGATATCTACATACTCTAGAACATTACCCTTACCAACACTGTCCTCAGCATCATCAAGACCCCTCTCCTTGGTGAATACTGAAGAGAAATATTCATTGAGAACCTTACCCACTTCCACAGCTTCCAGGCACAGCTTCCCACCTTTGTCTTTAATCGGACCCACCTTTACTCAAGCCATCCTTCTGCTCTTCATGTCCAAGTAAAAAGCCTTGGGATTCTCCTTAACCCTACTCGCCAAAGCCTTTTCATGTCCCCTTCTCGCTCTCCTCAGCCCCTTCTTAAGTTCCCTCCTTGCTACTCTATATTCCTCACAAGCCCTGTCTGATCCTTGCTGCTTACACCTTATGTATGCTGCCCTCTCCTTCCTAACTAGTTGTTCCACCTCCCTTGTCACCCATGGTTCCTTCACGCTGCCATTCCTTCCCTGCCCCACCAGGACAAATTTATCCCTAACATCCTGCAAGAGATCCCTGAACATCAACCACATCTCTTTAGCACATTTCCCCTCAAAAATGTCATCCCAATTTACACTCTCAAGTTCTCGTCTTATAGCTTCATAATTCGCTTTTCCCCAATTAAATATCTTCCCGTCCTCTTTGCTCCTATCCTTGTCCATGACAATTCTAAAGGTTATGGAGCAGTGGTCGCTGTCCCCCAAAGTGCTCACCCACCGATAGATCTGTCACCTGACCCGGTTCATTACCTAATACTAGATCTAATATGGCACTCCCTCTAGTCGGCATGTCAACATACTGTGACAGGAATCCATCCTGTACACACTTAACAAACTCCGCCCCATCTAAACCTTTGGCACTAAGCAGATGCCAATCAATATTTGGGAAGTTGAAGTCTCCCACTATAATAACCCCGTTATTTTCGCATCTTTCCAAAATCTGCCTCCCAATCTGCTCCTCAGTATCCCTACTGCTACCACAGCGCTGAAAGAATACTCCCAGTAGAGTAACTGCTCCTTTCTTGTTCCTAACTTCCACCTATATTGACTCTAGAGAGGATCCTTCTACATTATCCACCCTTTCTGCCGCTGTAATAGTGTCCCTGACCAGTATCGACACCCCTCCTCCTCTTCTTCCCCCATCCCTATCCCTTTTAAAACACTGAAGACCAGGAATTTTCAATATCCATTCCTGCCCTGATGTCAGCCATGTCTCTGTGATAGCCACAATATCGTAGTCCCATGTACTTATCCAAGCTCTCAGTTCATCTCCCTTATTCCTGATGCTTCTTGCATTTAAGTAAATGCACTTTAGCTCATCCGCCTTACTACTTCTATAGCCTGTACTCTGCTTCTCCTTCCTCAAAGCCTCTCTACCTGTTAGATCTGACTTTTCCCCATCCCCTTCTTCCTCTGACCTACTCCTCCGGTTCCCATCCCCCTCGCAAGCTAGTTTAAACCCTCCTGAACCACCCTAGCAAACCTGGCTGCGAGGATATTGGCCCCCCCCTTAGGTTCGGGTGTAACCCGTCCTCTCTGTACAGGTCCCACCTTCCCCAGAAGAGATCCCAATGATCCAAAGATCTAAAATCCTCCCTCCTGCACCAACTTCTCAGCCACGCATTTATTTGCCATCTCCTCCTATTCCTACCCTCACTATCGCTTGGCACTGGCAGCAATCCTGAGATTGCTACCCTTGAGGGCCTGTTCGTCAGCTTTCTGCCTAGCTCCCTAAACTCACTTTTCAGGACCTCATCCCTCTTCCTACCTTTGTCGTTGGTACCAACATGAACCACAACTTCTGGCTGTTCTCCCTCCCGCTCAAGAATCCTGTGGACCCGATCAGAGACATCCCAGACCCTGGCACCTGGGAAGCAGCATACCATCCGGGATTCATGCTCACTGCCACAGAACCTCCTATCTAAGAACCACCTGTGAAACTTCTTACTGTTTGTAAACACAAACATGAGCCCAGATCTTCAGATTCACGGCCACCAATACTGCTTGCAAAGGCTGGCTATTGCCTGCGTAACTGGGCAGAAGCACAAGGCCCCTGGACAAAGGACCAATGGCTGATGGACTACTGTGGGATGATTACAGTCGGACTGCTTGTAATATGCAGATTTCCCAGCTTCTGCTCGTTGAACCTGAGACAGGTTAACCTGACTCTAATCCCACAGGTCCACTCATTGGAAGGAAAGGCTATAGACAGAGGCAATTTACTTTTTTTTAAATTAAACTGAGTTGATTTAAATGCAATTGGTTTTAATTATCTCCTAGTGTTGAGATGTATAAGTATTTTACAGTTAATTTTTCATTTAAAAAATTGCTTAATTTTCATTGTTTTGAGTGTTTAACCACATCTTAACCTGCAGCAGCTGTGGGTTTTAATGGTTCTCAATAGATCTCTGAGGTGGAGGTGATCTATTATGTTCAGAATGGCCCTCTTAGTGTAGATAGTGTAGTTAGGCATCATTAATGTAGATAGGCATCATAGTTGGCATGGTTAGGTCCGCCAAGAGGGCTCATTTCTGTCCTTCCATAATTCTATGGTTGATATGTTTAACTAAGGCTATCTAAGGCTGTATAACTAAGGCTATCTCTATTCACAGACACACTTCATGATCCCTATTTCACCATTCAAAGTGGGCAGAGGATATTGTCGTGGTCAGTATTCATTGCTCAACTAACACAGCCTGAAAGAGATTATTTGGCCATCCCTTGTTATTTGTGAGACCCTATTATGTATAAATTGCTGACCGTACTTCTTTCCATTACAACAGTGACTGCACTTCAAAAGTATTTCACTGTGTGATGAAATGCCTTGTCATATCCTGAGGACATGAAAAGTGCTATAGAAATGGAAGTTTGTTACTTCTAATATAAAGCATATCAAAGGATAACTACAACAAAGGTTTGTCAGATACATTTTGACAGTACAATGCCTCCTTTCATATTAGTCCCTGGCGCAATTGTGTATTAATGTAGAAAGAAATCCGGCAATGACTCATTAAAATAGCTTTCTTATATGTAGTTCCAGCATGCAATGGAGGCATGGTGTGGGCATGAGACCTATCTTCAGCTACCCCTGACAAAGCAATGAGATGGAGAAAAGATCAGACGCGGACTCCTATTGACAGCCAAGCTAGAAAGTGTGGACATCAGGAAAAGAAATAAGGACGTATTCATACATACCTTAGAGTACACTTTACATTAATTATGCTTTCATGTTTGGACTCTGTAATGCTGGGAACATTCCAGCCAAAGTGTGCACAGCAAGATCGCACAAACAGCAACGTGATAAAGACTGGATTAGCTATTTTTGTGCTTTTGAAGGATGGATTTTGGCTGAGAATATTAGAATAAATCCCCATGTTCAACATCAAAACAGTGCCATGGAATTCTTTATCTTCACCTAGGCAGGCAGATGAGGCTTCAACCTAACATCTCATCCAAAAGACCATACATTACTCCCTCAGCACTGGATTGAATTGTCAGCTAAAATTAATCTCTGTCAGGCTAGTGTTAGTTGAGCAGCACTTGCTGACCAGGGAAACACACATGGAGAGGTGGTGTTTCAGACAGTTGTTAGCCCAAGTAACTCAGCACAGCTTGTGAAGGATCTAGAGTAGTGAAGTACACTGTTCCTACTGAAGAATACTGATTTAATGTGTTTTTTTAAATAAGATAAAAAGAGAGGCATATCTTTAATGCAAACATCCTCACTGTTTAGTTCTGGTACAATTATCAGACCTAATCCGAAATCTATCATGAATATCTTTATATAGCAATCTGCTATGAAAGTACATTTGGTCATAGACCTAGGGAAGAGGGAAAACAAGTTATATTAATGCTATGTTAATTTAAATTTATGTTAACTGATATTTGTCCTCGTCTTGCAATGTACTGTGCTGCTGCTGCAAATTTTTGTCGCATTTATACCCTGTGTATATATGTCTACAACACCAATGAACTTGAACTTGAACCTGAACTTGAAACAAGTTGGTTTTAAATTGCAGAGAGGTTGGGGGTGGAATGGATAGGACAAAAGGAATCTCTCTGATAATGTGAGGCCAGA
The DNA here is from genome assembly GCF_009764475.1 of Pristis pectinata. Lineage (NCBI taxonomy): Eukaryota > Metazoa > Chordata > Chondrichthyes > Rhinopristiformes > Pristidae > Pristis > Pristis pectinata. Next base: position 14,448,354 of record NC_067416.1, read on the forward strand.
GTTGCCATGGAGATAAGCTGTAAATAAGGTCATCTCTTTAATGGGTTAATGGGGGAAATTAGAGGGAGATAATCTGAACAAAAGAACATAAAATCCATGAAATGAGGGTGGATATAGAGTAAGAACATAAAGGAATGTAGAAGTTGCAAAATGCAGCGCTGTAGGACATGCTTGCCAGATCAAAGTGTGCTAGCGGAGAGGGAAAAAGCTGGGCCAATATTCAAAAAACGAGTGTCCAGTTCTGATATATAGAGAGAAAGCAAGTTACTTGAAGTTATTAAATTCAATACTGAGTCTGGAAAATGAGGTGCTATTTCTTCAGTTTACATTGGACCTTGGAGAAGGCCACAGAGAGCGATCACAAAGTGGGAATGGATTGGAGAATTAAAGTGGCAGGCAAATGGCTCAAGGTCATTCCTGTGGACTGAACACAGGTTTCCCACAAACCAATCACCCAATCTGCCTTTGGCTTTTCATTGTCATATTACTACTGAACAAACTTAAAATACTGTGGAAATTGGGAATCTGAAAAAAGAACTGAAATTGCAAAAATATTCAGCCAGTTAGGTAGCATCTTTAGAGAGTGGTACTGTTTCAGATCAATGAACTTTCAAGAGAATGTAAGAAAAAAAGAACTATCAATAGGAGTAAGCAATAAAGCTTCTTGAGCCTGTTCTGTCCTTCATCAAGATCATCGCTGATCTTCTCCTTCAAACATCATTCTCCTTGCCCTATCCCCTTGACGTGCTCTTGTGAAACACCATGGACATTGAACAATGTCACAATCCCAAGTTTTGAGCAGGCACGGTAGTGTAGCGGTTAGCATAACGCTATTACAGTGCCAGCAACCCTGGTTCAATTCCTGCCACTGTCTGTAAGGAGTTTGTACGTTCTCCCTGTGTCTGCATGGGTTTCCTCCCACATTCCAAAGACGTACAGGTTAGGAAGTTGTGGGCATGCTATGTTGGCACCGGAAGCGTGGTGACACTTGCAGGCTGCCCCCAGAACACTCTATGCAAAGATGTATTTCACTGTATGTTTTGATGTACATGTGACTAATAAAGATATTTTATTTCTGTAGATCAAGATTTTGGTTCAAGGTAAGATGTGGACAGCAAATTTGGGATAAGCATTATGGAATCTGAAATGTGGGAATCCTCTCAAATTGTGTCGAATTTATGCAGGTTAACATGGCCATAAAAAAGCCAATAAACCAATGGCCTTGTTTGTTGAGGAATGGAAGCATAAAGCAAAGTTGTTTGGTCAAACTTGAACTAGAGCAGAATAAAGAATTCACAAGAAAGATGCAATGATATTGCAGAAGGTGCAAAAGATTTACCTTAAAGTCTGATACATGTCTATCTTCTAGGAATTCTTTTGAGGGGACAAAAAAGCGGTGTGTCTGGGATTTATATACCACTGCCATTTATACATCATACTCCAGTTGGGCATTGGTGTGTATTCCAAATCTAAGGTTATGACATTGGTTAGGCATTGTCTATGACATTGCATGTATTTTTAAGTCAAGGTACTTCCCCTTCCATGAGTCGATCTCAGTAGTTACTGTGTAGAAACAGGCCACATGGATCTCTTTCCATCTCCCTCTCTTCAACACTACAGATGGATCGGGGGGATCTATTTTTCTTGAGCAGAGGCGTCAGAAAATAATGGGTATTTAAGGGAATTGTTGGAAGGAACAATTGAAGTTGAGACTTATTTTTCACCCAAAACATGGTAGGTGTCTCAAAGTTACTGCCTGAAAGAGATAAAAAACTGCTTGGACAAGTACTTGGTGTGCCATGATCTGCAAGGTTTTGCATCAAATGTTGGGATTAGACTGTAGAGTTAGACTATTTTGAATTAGATGTTTATAGCCAGCAATGGATATGATATGTTGAGTGACCTCTTCCTGAATCTTCTTTAAGTTCTACAATTAGATGAACTTATCCTTCCATTCCTTCTGGATTTGTTAGAATTGAAATTTTAACAATCATGAATCCTTGTGGATAAAGACCATGGAATTATGGAATTGACTTGAAAGCTATTAATGCCATCATGGGTTTTATACATATCTCTTTGCACTTAACAGAACTACATCAATCTGAGAAAGCTATATTCAGTTTAAGCTGATTCCTACTGTTCAAAGCTTGGCACGTGAGGTCTCACTGGCAGTATGACCTAGTAAAATTTGTCCTTATATGTCTTTGCTGCTGATAGAGGTATATCTGTGTTTTCCAACAGCTTGAGGAGATTTAGTTTCAACTCTTCAATGACTACACTTCAAAGGATCAAAGAGTGGAAGAAAATTAGGCAGAATCCTTTTAGGTTTGCACCCTGACCCAGCTTTTTTAATGATAGTCTCTACATTCATGCAATGCAGTGAGTGGGTACATGCCCATGATAATTCCTCCATGCATCATGCATTTTCCATTTCATAAAGCTCTTTTTGCTCTTTTTCTACAAGAATTTAAATGCCCCATTCCCATGTTTTAGATGTGGTTTGTGTGCCTGTTTATTACACTTCCATCTGTGGTTTGTACAGCAGTGACATCCAAAACACAAGTACGCACAAATTCAGAAATTGGAGCGGCAATTTAAATACACCTTTAAGTGCATCATCTGGATACCTAATTTATGACAAAGCAAACTGTATGATGAAAGTAAAGGAAATGACTCCAATGAAAGAAGGGAAACTAGTTTACCAAAATCTCTGTCAAGTAAATCATTCTCATTATGTGACCACTTTTCAAATGTCCGCATTTTGCAGACATCACCTTTCAAATTCCCTTTCAAAGTCTCCCCTCAAAGTTTTAGCTGAGAACTATACTTTTGCAAAAGTTAAAACATTGCTGCATAGGGTAACACCTCAGGATCCAGACATTGATTTTTTTTTGTGTCTTTAATTGCTCCCAAAGAACACAAGAAATATAGTAAAAACTGATGGTCAGCAGTATTCTTCCAAAGTCAGAAAGGTACGAAATACTTTCCATAACTCTGGACCCATGGCCCAAAGAGAAACAATACCCTCTGCCCTGCTCTGACACCAAGGAATGCTCCAAATCCTTGGGCTGAAGGATCTCAGATAATCAATATAAAATAGCCCCTGTGCAATCTCAACATCAGGAAAGGAGATAATTATGATGCTCTCATTCTGTGCTCAACCCCTTCCAACCAGCTGTTTGTAGGATTAACTGCCAGCTTTTAAGAGAAAAGTCCCATTGGTAATGCTGACACTGAGACCTATTGATTTTTGAGAAGTATTGGCCCTTTCAGTGACTGTCACCCAAGTGAGCTGTATACTTGCTGTGCCACTTTACTCTGACTGAAGCTACACTCTTTCCTTCTTTTATTCCTTGTTTGAAGGAGAGCAACATAATCAATGTGATCCCAACAATTAGATCCACATCCCCAAAGAAAATGAAACAGCCCCACAAGCACATTTCCTCGTCCTGCTGACTTCTCTCAATTTTCAACCCCTAACCTGGACACCATTGAACCTGCTCAAAAAACAAACCAACATTCTCTCATTGCTACAGTTTCCAGCAAAAAGAGTTCAAAATCAGTCATCTTAGTAAGACTGGGGGGAGAAATCTATGAGGCTGTCTGTGAGACTTCAGAAGATACTTTGAGGAGACCAAACACTAGGCAGATGTCAATGAAAACTTAATCTTAGTTTCCTAAAACAGAATTGGCCATTCTGAGTTTTGACTTGTATTTTAATTAAGTTTGTATAATTCATTAATTGTATTTTACTGTTTTAAAAATGCAGTGGTTAAACTAATAAACTTAATCTGATTCTCAGCTCTGAATTCAAAACTGCCTTGCATTTATACACATTCTTTCTAAGGATTCCAAAGCAAGGGATCTAAAAAAAAATTTCAGATGCTGGATAGACTCAGCAGGTCAGACAACATTGACAGAAAAAGGAGTTAACACTTCAGGTCTAAGAATCTTCATCAGAATTTCGGCTTGGACTTGAAAGGTTAACTGTTCCTCTTTCCACAGATGCTGCCTGACCTGTTGAGTGTTTCTAGTATTTTATGTTTTGATCATAGACAATGAAGTACTGTTATAATGTGGGAGTTGTTTCAGATCAATTGACACACAGCAAGTTTAGACAGCTATGTGATCATGACTTAGACAATCATTATTTCTTTAACAATTTTGAGTGAGGGACACTGGTACAGTTACCTTGCTTTTCTTTGGGAATTTCACAAATTTTTGAAAGAGAAGACAGGGCACTGTTTTAACTTCTCATCCAAGAGACCATAACTATCACAGCACAACACTCCTCTATCACAGCACAACACTCCCTTAGTGCTGTGCTGGGCCATCAACTTAGAATTGTATGTTTACATCTCTGGAATGGGGCTTGAACCCACAACCTTCTGATGTGGAAACAAGAGCTTTACTGACTGAGCCATAGCTGATACTTAAAGAATTACCTTAAAGATAAACCTTACAGTTGCTCCCTACCCCCACGATAGCACACATATAACGATCCAGGAAGGCTTCACATTCTGTCATTCTAATTTCAGCGGTTTACAGCCACCTCTAGTAGCTTACAAAGCTTTTATTGTGGGACCTGCTTTTATTGTGGGACCTGCTGTGTATTCACAACATATTCCATTATTTCAGATATCTGGCAGCTTCAGTTTTGTTTTGATTCCTCATTAAAATCATGTAATTGCTTGCCTGATTTTAAATAAAGAAAGCAGATCAAATGCAAATTTCACAGTCTTTTGTGTATGTGAAGATACAATTTCCTGGAACAGCCTCCCTCATCCATAAGCTTTCATGATCAATTATAATGCTTCCTTATCTCTTGTTAATTTATAAGATGGGAAAAGATAGGCTGCAGAGTGCTTTGTACAGAACATTTTCTCCACTAAATTGCAAATGCAAAATTATATCCTCAATCTTTGCTCGTTGAATGAAAGGATACTCTTTAAGATTAATTTAGAGCAATCAGACAGTCTGTCTGTAGAGGCACTCTCTGGACAATACACACAGCCTCTCAACTGGAATTCACCAGTGTGCAACCTCTTAGCTTCTGAACTTGGCCTGCACTGCAATAGAAAACTTGCTCAATAAGCTGAAATATGAATTCTCCTTGAGGGATCTCAGTTGGACAGAAGTCGGAGAAAAATCCATGCATAATTCAGTGTTCTCTTCACCACATTAAGGTTAGTGGGAGGGGGATGGGGTGTGCATCAGAGTGCAAAGTATGAGTAATTTAATTATTTGTAAGTGTTAGACTAATACACGTAGCTACCTCGTTGCCAAATATGCAGAATTTTGTAAAGGAGGCAAGATATTTGCTAGAATCCATGGTACTCAAGTCATCTCAGTATTAGAAAAAGCCCCTTGGCTTTTAAGTTTGAACAATTCTGATATCTTTTTTATCTCAGAGCTGTTCTCATGGCATTCTACAAGTTACAGTTGAATTCTGTTCTTACTTTAATTAGCATCATCACATCAACAGAAGCTGTGAGAAATTCCTGGCAGCAGTGTTTCTGCTTTGCAACTGCACACAACCTCACCATGACTTCCTTCCCCTCAACATGCAATTATAATACACACTTCGCATAAAGGCAAAGGATAAATAGAACATGCCATAACCTGGAAACAGAATGTTGGTGTTAAAGAAAGAAAATTTAGATTTTATATAGAAACCTTTACATCTCATTCAAAACATTACGAAGCACATTACAGCCAATGATAGATCTTTTATAAGATCTTTTATATAAGTTCCCCCAGTTATGTGACAATAAATTATCATCTCTTTAACTTCATGGATAAGTATTGGTCAAGTTACCAGGAATAACTCCCCTGCTCTTCATCAAAATAATGCCAAATGATCTTTTCCATCCATTTGAAAGATCAGAAAGGTCCATGGTTTAAGCTCTCGTCCAAAAGATTTCATGTGAAACAGTACAGCATTCCCTTGATCCGTGTCCAAAGTATTAGCCTTGCTCAAGGAGTAGGACTTGAACTCTGAACCTTCAGACTCAGAGGGCAGGAATGCCACCAACTGAACTACACCTGATGTGGCCAGAAAGATCAAATAAGAAGAAAAGAGAAAGTGCAGGGACTTGAAGCAATATAAGTCTTGAGATCATGGCTCTGGGGAGAGAGAAGCATCTGAAGGTGCTATTGATCGGACTGATGTGGATACAGCTCTTTGTTGTGGAGCTGCGATGAGCCCTATGTAGCTGGCTGAGAGTAACTAGGGCCTCAAAATTAGAGATATTGGCCACAGTGGCTTGCTTGTCCTCTCAGTGAAATGAGGGATTTTGCAGAGAAACCGTTGGTCATAATTTTCCTATACCTTGAGACATCACCAAAGCATATCGAAGGGCAAGGGTCACTTATACCAGGAGTTATGTGTCGGGACCAAGGTCTTGGTCTTCAAATAACCTTTATCTCAGTTAACCAAAGGCTATAATGGAACATTGAAGGCTTTGGTGAATTTCATCATCAATGTCTTCCTTCACCTAGAGGTGGCTCCTGAGATATGGGGTGTCGTCCACATTTTCCAAGATGTTGTCACGAACTTTGATTGTCAGAAGGTACTGTGAAGAAGTGGGGGAAGATTGGTAGAGGGCCTTTGACTTGCAGATGTTGAGTCCTCTTGTACACCCATCCTCTTATGTGCTTCAGTGAAAATGTCAGTGATGGCATAGAGCTTGGAATCTGTGCAGGCAGAAACACGTGTCGTTTGTATACTCTAGCTTGAGTACTGGAGTTTGGGTGATCCTGGTTCTGGAGTGTAATCACCACAGGTGGAACCATTAGTTGTGAAAATTAGCCTCACTCCTTGGGAAGTTGTTGGAGGTGAGATACAGCATTGTGGCAATAAAGATTAAAAAAGGGTTGGACAACAACACAACCTTGTTTGACACTATTCTTCACTGACATTGGTTCTATCATAGACCTATTAGTTCGTCTCACAGCTTGCATGGAAATAAATTTCCATGGGCAATTGGATCTGAGGAGGATGTTCCACAGTCCCTCCCACTTGATGCAGTCAAAGACTTTAATCGGGTCACAGTTGGCAATATGTATTGGCTAGTGTCGCTCCCTGCATTTTTCTTGGAATTGTCACACATTGAAGATCATGTCGACTGTGCTTCAGGATGGACAGAATCCACATTGTATTGGGGGAGCGGCTCTTCAGTCATTGGGAGGAGCCTGTTGAGAAGATCCCTAGCGGTGACAACAGAACAACATCCTGAAAGGTGAGGGATCTAGGAAGTCAAATTTGGGCAGATTTTCTACATTGAAACAAGCATAGTGTCCTATCATAAAGATGGTCAAGGTTACAACATCTCTGAGGTCTCCCAGGATATCCTCCTCTTCCCAGATGTGGGTGATTGGGCTGTGTATTTTTGACTGAAGCTCTTCACTCTGAATTTCAGGACTTTAGTCGCAATACTGTCTGCTCCTGAGGTAATGTTATTTTTGAGTTGGTATATGGCCTTCTCGACTTCTTGTCGGTCAAAGCTGGCCTAGATAGCTGTCTTGCAATAGAATAAACAGCGCTTGTGTTAAGGGTGAGGTCTTTGAAGTGTTCCTTCCAGCAGATATTGACTGCCTCGTTGTCCTTTGTGATAGGACCATTAATGGCGATGAGAGCACTGAAGAACCCATGAATGTCGGCTGAGCCTCCTGTGCTCTCCCAATCCATTGGCTGTTCCTTAAGTCACAAGTTTTCTGTTGGACCTCTGACATCAGGAGCCTCTCTCTTCACCTGAGGTGAGATGGAGCCTCCAGTCCATGAACACCTTACGTTTGCGGTTAATTAGCTCCCTGGTCTCCTTGCCATTCCCATCAAACCTTCCCATGGTTCTTCTACTTAGTAAGGGTGTCAATTATGGCAGACTTCAGGACAAATCATAAGCTGTGGAAGCTTTGCAGCTCCTGTGGGCTGAGAGTTGACAGGTTGTTTGTGAGATGCTGTCCGATGATAAGGTTGTGCTCCAAGCAGTTTGCTAAGAGAAGTACCCTGTTGGAATTAGCCTTCCCTTCCTTTCTCCTTCCTTGCCAACCATCCAGGCTAGACTTCATTCTGGCATTGAAGTCACCCAGGAGAAATATTTTGTCTCTTTTTGGGATACAGATCACAATCTTTTCAAGATTGGAGTGCAAGTCCTCCTTGGCCTCATCTGAAGCTTCCAGGTTTGGGGTATATGTACTGATGACTGTAAGGTGTTGGTTCTGTGGTAGAGTGAGGTGAGAGTCATAACACATTAGCCAACTCCACGGAGGGATTCGCTGAGACACTGGACTGGCTCATTCCTGTGACAATGGTGTTTTACTTCTGATTTGCCCCTCCAGAAGTCAGACTCACTACTTTGGAGACACAAGAGAGCGCAGATGCTCCTTCCCCACCCACTTCACTTGCCCATCGCCCACACACTCCTCCCACTGGGTCCCCTCCCCCTACTGTTCTAATCTGCCTTCCCCACCTTCCTTCTTTGGTTCCATGCTCCACCTTACTTTGCTAACAGCTTCCATCATCAGCAGCCCCTTGTTGCCTCCTGCAGCCCTTTCCTGGCAGCTCCCAGCCTCTGTCACTACTTCCACTCCTCACCTGGATCCACTTATCAGCTGCCAATTCTTGCTCCTCCCCTTCCCCTCACCTCTTTACACTGGCTGTCTCCCCTCTCAGTCCTGATGAAGGGTCTCGATCCAAAACATCGAGTGTCTATTTCCCTCCACAGATGCTGCCTGACCCACTGAGTCCCTCCAGCATATTATGTGTTGCTCCAGACCCACTACCTTGTTCTTTAATCTGGCCACTTCCAGCCTGAAGTGTCTCACCCAGTGCGGCAATGTTGACGTCAAAGCATCTGATTTCCTGAGCTATGAAAGCAGCGTGGTGTTCAGGTCTGCTCCTGACATTCCAGGTCTCCATATTCATATTGAAGCCTGTGCATGGTTTCTTTTATTGTGCAGTAGCCTTTGCTGCCACACTGGCTTCGCAGAGCAAGGTCTTCATCCAGTGGCAAGGGGGACCTTGACAAGTGAAGACCAGACTCTGTTGCAGGGGTTTTAATGCTCACACATAAGGTGGGCACATGCATGGGTGTTAGCAAACAAATTGTGTGCTGGAATATTTTAAAGCCTGGAAGGAACAGGAAAATATTGCTCGAAACTCATTTTACATGGGCCCATTACAGAGAAGGAGAGAAAGAAAGGGGATCATTTATCATATCAGTCCGTGCCTGCGTAGCACACAAATAAATGACAGCATTTTTTTTCAGGTGGCCAAATTTGCAGGGCTATTACCTTGCCAGAAGTGAAGGCCCTATTCTAAATCCTGGCCCACAGTAATTTAAATGATGAGAGAGAGAACCAGCATACATATACATGCGATGTGGATGCCTGCACTGTTGAGGTGACAGAATCACTGTTGCTACCAGAAGAGGAGAAAGGAGTCGAGTGGGCAAGTGATAAGTTTTCCTCTCACCTCTTTGCCAGCAACATTTGATCCCTGCAGTAAAGGCAGACGTCCTTTGAGACCAATTTCCACTTGCCATTTGAACTTTAAGTTAATTATTAGACTCAGATCAGAACTTAAACCCTGCTCTCAGCTGGGCATTTCTGTTCAAATTCTCAGGGGTATCAGTTTCTGCTGTTATCCAACATAATTTGTCCCTTTCTTTCTTCTTCTGGAGCCTTCCAAGTAGCTTCTTAAAATGGAGAGGATCTCAAGAAGACAAGATATGTAAAAAAATCGTATTTGGAGTATGTTTTATATAATAATCTACCCACGAGTGGTTTTATCCACCCAAAGAATCATCTTCTATTTTAAGATCCCAGAGTCATGAAATGAAAACCAAACCTCTCTGATCTCACCTGCCACTTATGATTCAAAACATTATTTAAAAATTCTCATCACAGTGTGAATTTACAGCAAATATCAGGTTTAGTTATGAGCAAAGTATTTAAGCCATAATAATTCTATGATTAAATTCCATCTTCCCAGAACACAATAACTGAGTAAATCAATCAAAGTCATTAAAGAAGTGTATTGCTGTAATTTTTCTTTTACAGTGACATGTTTCTCCAGTGCAAAACTGCAGTGCCTCAACTTAGAAAGGCAGAGCCACAGTCTATGGTTATTAATAGAGCTGCAATGAATATTTCACAGCCCGGGGGAAGTAACAATTGGAATAATTGCCTCCATGTAAAAGAATTGCCAGGTTCTAAAAGAATTTGCAAGTAACAGCAGAATTCCATGTTGGGTGAGTTTTTGCTAGTTCACTTCTTTGTTGTCCTGTATTACCATATTTGCTTATGGGTGTTATATAATTGATGAATGATGCTTTACTGATAGAAATTGTCTTATGAACCTGGGTTATGACATTGCCAGTAAAGCCCTTTCCTGCATTGTAAATAAGTCACTGAATGAAACTTTACGCAGCCACTCTGAATATCTAAAGGGACTTGTGGGGTTGGAAATATCAGTTGCTGTTATATTATGTAAATGTAGTTCTGGTTCTATTCTCTGCTTATTTTCTTGAAAGCAAGCTATTTACAAGACGTTCTGAGCATTTGCAGGTGATTAACTTGCACCTGTTTTTCTACTTGGTATGGAATAAATACAAAACCCAGAGGGATTCAAAATAACTTTTAAGTACTGTAAATATTGATGTCCAAAATTCAGTTCAAAAACAAATTCTGTCACTAAACACTAATCACACTCTGGTGCCAACCATTTCAACATGTTTTATGGCTATGAATGATACTCCTATATGACATGCCTGAACTCATGTTTTATCTCAGTGAGTGATTAGTTGTTTCCTATCTGCCCTAGTGAATATGAAGGATTTATCAATCCCAATGTACTTTGTGCATCCAATTTTGTATCAGCACCATTATATCCTTGATTATTCCCATTTGGTTACTCGAGTACATACACAGGTCACCTTTCCCCAACATCCTAAGAACTGATGGTCCTGTCAATTGTTTACTGCATTAAAACATGATGGCCTGAAAGTTAATTGGCTAGAATCTCCATAAACTTTATTTTGAACAGTTAAGAGATTACACCATGTCACATCTTCCACGTATGTAGATATCACAAAGTCCTTCACAGCTGATTAAGTGATCTTGAAGTAGTCATTGTTTTAACAGAGGCAAACGCAGCAGGCAATTTCCGCAAAGTCCCACAACCAGCAATTACTCAAATAATGGCTTAAATGCTGGCCAGGGAACTGGGGAATTCTCATGCTGTTTTTCAAATAATGCTATGGGGTCTCTTTTATTGTTCAAAATCTCACCCAATACAGAGTTACACTGCCAAGTGTTATTTGTACTCATTCAGAAGAAATGGTCACCCACTTAAGACAAAAATGAAGAGGAATTTCTTCTCTCGGAGGATTGTGAATTTTTGGAGTTCCCTGCTGCAGAGAGTTGTGGAGGCTGAATTATTGAAAATATTCAAGGCCAAGACAGATCTTTGGTCCATAGGGGAATCAGGAGTTATGGGAGCAGGCAGGAAAGCGGTGCCAAGGGCTAAACCAGATCACCCGTGATCTTACTGAATGCTGGAACAGGCTTGAGGGGCCATATGCCCAATCTTGCTCTTAATTCTTATCTTCTTTGAGTTTAATGTCTCTTAGACGCTACAGCACCGTCGGCAATGCAGGAGGATCTCAGTACTGCACTGTGGGCTACCCTAGATTAAAGAGCTCAAGTCTCTGGAGTGAATATTCAAAGGCAAAAGTACTATCATTAAATCAAAACTGACACAAAAGATGATTCCATAGCTATGTCAGTATATTGTTGTGAGGTTCAAGCACAGCCAGATTACTTCCATGAAAAACTTGGTGAAAAAATCCATGAAAAAATCAGTGCATTCACACTGTAGTACTTTGCATGAGAGGGAAAACCATAATAATTGATTTAAAAAATGGAATATTGTTCAGTTGTTGATCCAAAGTACACAGAACCCTGTTTCCCTTAGCTGCTACAAATTCAAGTTTCCTCCATTTTGTTTTAAATTACAAAATGGATTAACCCAATCAACATCTGTAGTGAAATGTGGAGAGATACTACTTTCATGCATTTCTGCATGCAGTCACCAAAAGAACCTATACTGAACCAAGTGTGAATTCACAGTGACAGGCAGACCAAATTGCACACCGTCATGCAATCTGCAACTTGTTTTACTGAACTTTCCAATACAAAATTGTAAATTAACTTTTCAGATTAAGGCCATGCAATTTCATCCAGCAGCTCATTCTTCCTAGATGCCACACACATTCTAAAACAATAATTGTATCAGACCCTGGAGGCATTTGGTTCATGAGCGAAAATTTGGACAGATCTGAAGGTGAATAATGAGACTAATACTGATAGAAAAAATAATTGCATGTTAATGATATACTCTATTATTAATGCACAAATTGGACAGCAAATTCATGAAGAGATGTTCTGTGAGTTGCTAATCTTGAGAACTTGCTGGTTGATTCAGACCACACCACTGCTCATTTACACAAGTGTAGACTTGCTCTGAGCCACCCTGTAGTTGTTGGATTTGTGCATTAATTGGTCATTTATACTTTAAAGCATTAGTATGCTTTAATGTAGTGAAATGTTCCAAACTGCTTCACAGGAGCATAATCAAACAAAATTTAGTACAAGACACATAGGCTAGATTAGGGCATATTGGTTAAAGAGAAAGGCTTTAATAAGGAATATCTGAAAGGAAAGAGTGACAGAGAGATGAGAAGTTTAAGAAGGAAATTCCATACTTTAGGCATTGGCAGCTGAAGCTGTAGCCACCATGTGGAGCAAATTAAATCAGAGATGCACAAAGAGACAACATTGGTGGATCACCAATTATAAAGGTGAAGCTAAGGAGGGAATCAAAAGGAAGGATGAAAATTTTAAATTTAATAAAATATTGCGTGCAATTCCGGTTGCTCCATTAGAGGAAGGATGTGGAAGCCTTGGAAAGGACACAGAAAAGGTTTACCAGGATGCTGCTTGGATTAGAGGGAATGAGCTATAAGAAGAGGTTGAAAAAGCTTGTGTTGTTTTCTCTGGAGCATCGGAGGCTGAGTGGAGACCTGATAGAAGTTCGTAAGATTATGAGAGGCATAGATGGGTAGAAATGTCAAGCACTACAGGACATGAAAGGGAAAAAGTTTAAAGGTGATGTGGGGGGCAAGCTTTTTCACACATTGAGTGGTAGGTGCCTGGAACAGGCTGCCAGGGATAGTGGTGGAAGCAGATATGAGAGTGGTGTTTAAGAGGCTGTTAGATAGACACAAGAATATGCAGGAATAGAGAATTATGGATCATGTGCAGGCAGAAGAGATTTAGTTTAATTCAGCATCACGTTTGGGGCAAACATCATGGGCTGAAAGGCCCGTTCCTGTGCTATACCATTCTACGTTTTTAACTCAAGATGTTGTTTAATTGGAAGCCACTGCCAATTTACACAAGAATGGTGGGTGATTGGAACAAAGTGGGGCAGCAACCGCAGTAGTTTGGATGTAATTTACAGGAATTTATAGTGTGTTGAATGGTGGCTGGGATTGCACGAGAAAAAAAATTCTTTTCCTAGAACATCATTAATCAGCTGGAAATAACAGATGGATGAAGGTTGCAGAAGATGAGCAAAGGATGGGGCTGAGTCAGGTGGGAATGGGGTAGGCAAGTGGTCCAAAGCTCATCTCAAGATTAAATTATGGCACCAGGATTATGAACAATCTGGTTTGGCTGTAGAGAATTGCCAGGGAGGAGGGAATAGTCAGTGGCTGGACAGCAGAATGGGTGGTATAGACAAAAACACAATAACCTCTTCGATATTTTATTGGAGGAAATTTCTGCTCATACAGTATTGGGTGTCTGATTTAGAGGCAGTGGAGAGACTGAGAGAGTTGTATGAGATAGAGCTGGATGCCATAAATGGCATTGCAAAAAAATTGTGTTGGATTGCTGTAGGTTCTAATAATGTGGCAATTGTTATTGTAGTGCTTATCAACTTCTTTGGCATATAAATGGAAGAATTTCCATTATTTCATTTCATTCCCATATGGACTCAATTATTGTGAGAAATTTTAATTAGTTTATCTCTTATTTCTTTATGTCTCTTTTTCCCTCTCGCTCTGAATTCAATCCTTCTTTCCCTCATTTTGCATCTCAGACTTTTAATCTTTTAGTTAAGAGAATAATAGTTGGTCTCACTGTGCATCAAGTTTCCCCAGATGCTCCATTGACCTTGCCACAGCAACATACACTTCTTCTGAGTTATGACACTAAACACTAGAGTTGAAAAATGCATAGAAGTCACATTTATGGCACAGCTGGGAAATTTACCATTTCATCAGGATCGGGCCCAAAGATTCAAACCATAAGGATTGGTTAACGTTTTATCTTCCAACTATTTATGTAAATTTGGCAGTAGTGATGTATTTGCCCAGTACCACTGGGGACCTGTTTCCAGATCTGGGTCTGCATCTCACAATTAATCCTCTGTTTTTACCAGCAGTTCAGAAGTTGTCAGCATTTCCAGGACCAGACATTACAATTTCAGCAGGACTCCCACAGACGACAAAGATTTCAATTCCTGTATGTGGGCAACCGTGGAACAAGAAACTTGTCCAAGGTCATGCTAAGTGAGAATGATAGGTAAGAAAGTGTTGCCCAATTAGACATTCTGCACAAGATACCTGTATATCCCATATGGTGTGCCACTCAAAATATCTTAAATGGATCATTATTACCTGAGCATGTTCAAAATAAATCTAATCAACTGAAGGATTAAAGAAAAGCAGAAGTATTTTTCAAAGCACATAAACTACTTACTGCATGCAAATAGTAACTTTTGAAGATACATTTGAGGAAGTCTTGTTGCAACTGTACAAGGCATTGGTGAGACCACAGGGTAGCTAGCACTAGCAATGGTTTGGTCTCCTTACTTAAGGGGGGACATAGTTGCATTAGAGGTCATTCAGAAGACTGATTTTTGAGATAAAGGTATTGACTTATGAGGAATGGTTGAGACTGTTATCATTGGTGTTTAAAAGAATGAGGGATGAACTAAATGAAATAAGGTTGATCCTGAGAGAATGTTTCCCCTCATGAATCAATCTAGAACAGGGGAACTTGGTTCAGAATAAGGAGTTGCCCATTTTAGACAGCGTGAAGAGACATTTCTTTTCCTAGAACATTAATCAGTTAGAATTCTCTAAACAATTCTCCAGATTGGCTATAGTCAATTCATTTGTTTCTGCATCTCACAATGAATCCTCTGTTTTTACCAGCAGCTTGGAAGTTGTCAGCATTTCCAGGACTAGACGTCACAATTCCAGCAGGACCCCTACAGAGTATGAATCACTGAATACATTCAAGGCCAAGGTAGACAGATTTTTGATCCAATGTGTAGCCAAGGCTGAAGCAAAGATCAGATCCACCATGATCTTATTGACTGGCAGAGTATACTCGAGGGGTCATGTGGTCTACTTGTAGTTCTATTTCTTAGGTTCTATTCTAAGGTAATCATAAATCTCTGCAGGTCAGAAGTGGGCTAATGGCATAAACAATGGAATTGGTAACAGTTTCCACCACCATCAAGTCAATGCTTTTTCAACTAGCTTGCCAACTACAGGCTTACATTTATTTATCTATTTCTTCTCTTGTTTTCTCTCATTGAAATGTTCAGACTTTAACTTTGTCAGCCAATGTTCTCCAGGCTTATTTTAAGTATCACTCTGGAGTAAAAATGGTATTGTAGCAGTTAGCTACACACTATGAAATGAAGACACAGAGTCGATTGTTTGAAGTCAGAAGTCGAATGAACGACAGGGGCGCGGTGCGCCTTTAATACCCAAAAGCTTCCCGCGCTACAGTTCCCGCGCTGACGTCACGCGTTGGTCACCTGACCTTCCCACGTGCGGGATTTTCTAGCCCAACGATGGAGAAGAAGGAGGGCTCCGTGCCATCTTGGATCGGGGCCTCCGAAGACGTTCGCAATGTCGGGAGTCGGTTCGATGCCGGTACGGTGAGTCACCACAGTATCTTTATTGGTGAAAGAATAACATATAAACTCCGATGATGATTTCCCTGCTGTCCTTCTCTTCAATGGTATCATCTGGGGTGAAATGATTACCCAAGGCAGGAATGTATAAACTTGCAGAGCTAGTATGATGTCTCATCAGATACAATTACATACACTTGAGAAGGAAACTAAGAGAAGGCTTAGATCTTCCAATTCCAGCAGAACACAAATATGAGCTACCCAAGAGGGAATGTCACATCTTGTGAATGCACAGCAGGTGAACTCCACAATATTGGGAACTGAAGTAAAATTTGTAGACAGAAAGGAGAATTATTTTCCCCAAAGTATTGAGAGTAGCATACATTTGCAATGATTTCATGTAAACTTTGCTGTGATTTTTAATTAACCAGTGAACAAAAAGGAAATGCAATTTGCTAAATAATACAAAATATAGAACAGAGTAGAATGCATGGTGAAGATTCTCCATTATTTGTTAAGACTGCAGAATGAATAACAATTTTGTCCAAATGATCTGACAGGTTCTTAACCACACTTACTTCTTTCTGGCTAGCACACCTTTCTCTCCACCAGATGAAAGTGACAATGAGGTATGATCCCTCATGTATACTGCATGAAAGCTATTTCACTTTGGGAATGTTATTGATATTTACACACAGTGGAAACATAAATTTGGCCACTCTCCTCAAAAGCTCACACAGTACATTACAGCAAATATTCACAAATTTACTTCATAAGTTTTCTAATCTGCCAAGAAGTGTACAAAAGAACTATAAATACCCCTTTCCCAGCTGATCAAATATAATCTTAAAGCTGATACCTTTATATATAATAATTTAATCAATATAGCAGCAATAATAAAGACCAAATTAAGTATAGTAATCTATAGACATTAACAGGTTGCAAAAATTGATGTATCTGGAACACACTGCATTCAAAGGTTAAATGTGGTTAATATTCAATTTATAGTTATTTCATGTTAAAATTATCAGCATATCTGAAATAACTGCTATAGTCAAACTTTTAATCAATCTTAACAAATTCCCCCAAAAAGCCTTTGTCAAAGAAAATATTACACCTTAAAGATATCACAATTAATTGAAGGACATTAAATGAGGCTGAACTTCCTTTCCAGAAGAATATCATTTTGACACTATCAACTGCTTAGTTCAAGACATGTCCTTGATAGATATACATCTTGTTATGTCTTGCAACTCAGTAGGATCCCATCATGGTTCAGTTAGAATCTAATGGGGAATTAGCAATAGCTTCTGGTAAGTGAGGCATCAGGAATAACATCTGGAGATCCCTTGGCAAGCATCAGCAAGCAAGTGATACCTGGCATGATGTCTTTTAACTCACAGTCTGAGAAAGATTTTACCACAGCATTGAGTTTGGCTAGTGGTAGTAGCAAAGCATATTCTGTGATGAGTTAATATTTGAGCTTCTATTCTTCTTGTGTTTATTCTATTCTTTTGTTATTTCCAATTCCTCCCCTACAAAATGTTTTCGTTTAACCCCAACTAAAGTGTGCATCTCAATAAAAAGGGAGCCTAACAAATTGCATCATAAGTGGAAATCAGTTTTCCTTTTTCAGCTTTCCAAATCTGCTTAGTGATCCCTTTGATGATAGAGTTCCAGTTTGTGCACACACAAAGTAATTCATGGAACAGTGCCAAATTATGCCATTTACTTTAAAACTGGTGGATCTCCTGTGGTTCAGCTAATGATGAACCGGTGATGTTATATTTTAAAGCTAAGTGTTTTTTTTAACAATGGTTCTTTTCTGCACAAAATAGCTTTTATCTGGCAGATTGAAGTTTATAAAAGAGAATGAAAAGGGGAAAAGTCATCAAATTGAGATGATAAAATGGAAAGCATGTGGGAAAAGTGGAGAAGTGCACCTGGGAGAAGAGAAGATAATGAGAGCAATACAGATTAGGGGCTCAGCTTGGGGATTCTTGTTATATATAAAACAGAAGTAAAGGAAATTGGAGCAGCATTGGATAAAAGGAAGATGGGGCTGGTAGTCAAGGGCATATCAAGGAACAGAAATGGAGACTTAGAGTGTGAAAGGAAAAGGCAACTGAGACAGGAATGCAAAATGGCCAATTCACCTAAACTGGAAGCCTGAAACAAAAGTAATGCAAAGGTTTTTACACTGGGGATGCTCATTAGAAATATAGAGTCCTTTCTTTTTCTTTTTCAATCTTTTTATTAGTTTTTAAATTAATACAGATTAATATATAACATCGATGTTTGTACACGTAATACAAAGAGGTCAGGAGAACAATCATGGCATAGATAATCATAAAGAACAATAAAATATAAAAAAAATGTAGATCCAATGATCTCTTAGTAAATGAATATAATATAAAAGAAAGGAAAGAAAAATATTTATTATATATATAAAAGAAAAGAAAGAAAAATCCCCAAATCAATAAGAAAAAGATATCAAAATATAACAATATATCAAACCAAACTAAACTAAACAGAAAAGTTTCAAAAAAAACAAAAAAAAGAAAAAGAAAAGACTGGACTAAAATTTCTCAGTAGAAACAGAGCAATATTATGTTGTCAACTCCATTCCTCTAAGTTGGAAAGTTATTGAATGGGGATCTATATCATGTGAAAATATTGAATAAATGGACTCCAAATATCTTCAAATTTAAGCGAAGGATCAACAGTACCACTCCTAATTTTTTCCAAGTTTAAACATGATATAGTTTGAGAGAACCATTGAAAAGTAGTAGGGGGTATTGGATCCTTCCATTTAAGCAGAATGGATCTTTTGGCCATTAATGTAACAAAAGCAATCATACCGTTAGCGGAAACAGATAAATGGCCAGACTCTATCCTTGGTAATCCAAATATTGCAGTGATAGGGTGAGGTTGTAAATCAATCTTCAATACATTTGAAATAATGTTAAAAATGTCTTTCCAATATTTTTCCAGAAGAGGACAGGATCAAAACATATGTGTCAAAGAAGCCACATTCGATTTACATCTGTCACATATAGGATTTATATGGTGATAAAAACGAGCTAGCTTATCTTTTGACATATGGGTCCTGTGAACTACCTTAAAGAGTGTCTGGCACACATTGAAGATGTGTTAACTAAATGAAGAATTTTCTTCCATGTCTCTGTAGGTATAGATGTCTGGAGTTCACTTTCCCATTCGTTCTTAATTTTGTCCAGTGATTCTGGACATATTTTCATAATTAAATCATAGATTATTGCTATCAAGCCCTTCTGATAAGGATTAAGACCTAAAATTTTTTCCGTAATTTCAGTTTTGTAAGGTGTCGGAAAAGAGGGTATAGAGGCTTTTAAAAAATTTCTAATCTGCAAATATCAAAAAAAGTGTGATCAAGGCAAATTGTATTTGTTAGACAATTGTTCGAAAGATGAAAAACAGTTATCAATGAATAAATCACAAAAACATACTATTCCCTTCCTTTTCCATATGGAAAAAGCTGAGTCAACTCTGGATGGATGAAAGAAAAAAATTAGATTGAATGGGATTTGAGAAGTTAAATTTATTCAATCCAAAAAATTTATGAAATTGAAACCATATTCGTATTGTATGTTTAACAATTGGGTTAATCATATGTTTACTTAATTTGGTCAGTACAAAAGGGAGTGAAGCTCCTAAAATAGAAACTAATAAAAATTCAAGTACTGATTGGTGCTCAAGGTGTACCCATTTGGGGCATTGAATTACATCTGAATCTTGTGTCCAAAAAGTTAAATATCTGATATTAGTTGCCCAATAATATAATCTAAAGTTAGGCAGGGCCATACCACCATCCTTTTTTAGTTTTTGTAAATATTTCTTACTTAACCTTGGGTTTTTATTCTGCCAAATATATGAAAGAATTTTAGAATCAATAGTGTCAAAAAAAGATTTTGGGACGAAAGTTGGAATCGCTTGAAATAAATATAAAAATTTTGGTAAAGTATTCATGTTAACCACATTAATTCGGCCTACCAATGATAAAGACAGTGGGGACCATTTAATAAATAATTGTTTAACGTGGTCAATTAAAGGCAATAGATTAGTTTTAAATAAGTCCTTATGTCTCTTGGTAATTTTAACACCTAAATACATAAAGTAGTCAGTTACCAATCTAAAAGGTAATTGCCTATAAATTGGGGTTTGCATATTTAGTAGAAAAAGTTTGCTTTTATTAAGATTTAATCTATAGCCAGAATAAACACTAAACTGATCTAGTAGTGATAGTACAGCGGGGATAGATTCCTCCGGATTAGAAATATAAAGTAACAGGTCATCTGCGTAGAGAGATATGAATCTTCTGTCCACGAGTAATGCCACATATATTTGAAGAGTCCCGGAGTGCAATAGCCAAGGGTTCTAAAGCAATATCAAATAATAAAGGGCTTAAAGGGCAACCTTGTCTAGTACCTCGAAAAAGCCTAAGCAAAGAAGATCTTTGATAATTAGTAAGTATTGAAGCCATAGGTGTATAATAAATCATTTTAATCACAGATATAAATTTAGGGCTAAAATTAAATTGTTGTAGTGTAATGAATAGATATTCCCATTCGACTCTGTCAAATGCCTTTTCAGCATCTAGTGAAACAGCTCATTCTGGAATTTGGGATGAAGGGGTATATATAATATTCATTAATCTCCTAATATTAACATTTAAATAATGATTCTGAATAAATCCTGTCTGGTCTTCAGAGATAATTTGTGGAAGAACCTTTTCCAATCTAAAGGCCAATATTTTGGAAAGTATTTTTGAACCTACATTTAATAAAGAAATAGGTCTATAAGATGCACAATCAGTGGGATCTTTATCCTTTTTAAGAATTAAAGAAATAGTTGCTTCATAGAAAGATTGTGGTAGTTTACCTACTGATAGGACATCTTTAAAATTTTTGGTTAACCAGGGAACAAGAATATCAGAAAAGGATTTAAAAAATTCGGCTGTATATCTGTCAGGGCTGGGTGCTTTACCTGAGTTTATTGAAAATATTACTTTCTTTATTTCTTCCTCCGAAATGGGAGCATCTAATGTAGAACATTCATTTAAAGATAATTGGGGAATCTTCAGATCTCTTAAAAATTCATGCATTAATGTAGGATCCTCAGGGGATTCTGCTTGGTATAAAGAAGAATAAAATTCTTGAAAGGATTTGTTAATTTGAACATGATCTATCGTGTAGGTACCATCTGGTTTACCAATTTTATTAATCTGACATTTAGATAAAGTAGCTTTCAATTGGTTGGCCAATAATTTACCTGATTTGTCACCACATATATAAAGTTGACTTTTATTTTTAAGAAGTAGATTTTCAATTGAAGATGTTAATAATAAACTATGTTGTAATTGGAGTTCTGTTCTCTTTTTAAAAAGCTCCAGATTAGGAGTATCAGAATATATTTTATCGATTTCTTTAATCTTGTCAGCTAATATACGTATTTCGTTATTAGTTCATTTTTTTCAATCCAGCGGAATATGAATTAATTTGACCATGGATGTATGCTTTAAAAGTATCCCGTATTATCCCACTGGAGATTTCTTCAGTAAAATTGGTTAAAAAGAAAAATGAGATCTGTTCTTTAATAAACTGGATGAAATCTAAGTCTTGTAATAGAGAAGGGTTAAATCGCCATTGTCTGACATCAAAGGATACATCTGGTAATTTAATTGATAATTTCAATGGTGCATGATCAGAAATGGCAATTGCATCGCATTACAGTCCATAGTAAGTGGAGCTAGTCTAGCATCAATAAAAAAAATAATCAATCCTCAAGTAATTATGGTAGACATGAGAAAAGAATGAAAATTCTTTATCATATGGGTGTAGAAATCTCCAAACATCTAAAATTCTGGATTCAACTAGGAAGGAATTAATAAAAACAGCAGATTTGTTTGGAAGTGCAGGATTTGACACAGATCTATCCATCGAAGGGTTTAGACAGCAGTTGAAATCTCCACCCATAATCAAAGTGTAATCATTTAAATTAGGAAAAATTGCAAACAGATGTTTAAAAAATTCAGGGTGATCTACATTGGGTGCATGAACATTAACCATAACAACTTTTTTATTATGAAGTAGACCAGTAATTAATAAAAATCTACCATTTGGGTCTGATATTGTCTCATGATGGACAAACGAAATTGAGGAGTCTATAAAAATAGAGAGTCCTTTCACCTTTGCTTGTGAATTTGAATGGAACTGTTGACCCCTCCAAAATCTAAAAAAAGTTGATTATCTTTCTTCCTGATGTGAGTCTCCGGAGCGAAAATGATCTGAGCATTTAATCTATGAAAAACTTTAAGATCTTCTTGTGCTTAACTGGATTGTTTAAGCCATTAACATTCCATGAAATAAAATAAATAGTCTTATCCATTTTAACAGATTAAAAACATATGGCATGTAAGGGGTTAATCTTGGTATATGCGAGTTTTACCAGCAGGAAGAAGTAAAAAAAAAGTTCAAAGAGGAAGCGGATATGACGATAATTTAGAAAAATTTGTAGTTTAGTCCAGAAGAAAAAAAACCTAAAAACAGCCCCACCCCCTCCCCCAACAGCCCGAAAACTGGCCAATAGACAGCCAGAAAGCTACCCTCTAATTGAACTAACCCCAATTCTATTGGTGGCAGTAGTCCAAGTTGAAAAATATGTTTAGTCTAGAGGTTAACGGCATAATCAAAACATAGATATCGAACTAACAACCATAGTTGTGGGATTGAAACAGAGCCAAAGGGTGTTAATAGTTGACATTTAAAAGATACAATTTAATAGTTATTTCAAAAAGAAAGCAAACGATCAGTCATTTTGTTAAATTCTTAATTATTATTAAAACAAAACATTAAAAATATTAAAAGAAGGAAAAAGAAAGGTTTAAATCTAAAAATTAATTGGATAATAAAGCAAGTAGGTAGTAAATCAAAGGAAGGACACTGTGTCTCTTCTACATTTCTTAGCTTCTAAAATTAAAAGCTAGTTCAAAAGAAATTCTTCGGCCTCTTGGACAGATTTAAACCATTTGCGAGATCTATCAGGTAGTATAATTCTCAACCTTGTTGGGAATAATAATGCAGGATGATAATTGCTTTGATAGAGACGAGCCATAATTGGTTTGTAGGTCAGCCTTTCTTTCGTAACTTCTGGGATGTAACCTTCAACTATTCGAAACTTCCATTGTTTAAGTTGAATCATTCCACGTCCACGAGGGGTACGAATCAAGAGTTCTTTGATGTTGACATAACGAAATCTCACTATTACTGGCCGAAGTTTTTGGTCTGGAGCAGGTTTGGATCTTATTGCTCTGTGAGCTCTATCAAGAATGGGGTGAACAGGAAACATATCGGAACCAAACATATCGACCAGAAGTTTAGAAAAGAATTCCGTAGGGTCACCAGTCTCGGTGTTCTCTGGAAAATTGATGATTCTTAAATTTTTCCTCCTGCTGCGGCCTTCCAGGTCGATGATCCTCTGTTGATGCTTTTCCAGGTTTTGCTTGGTCATAATTAAGGCCTTTTCAAGTGAGCGGAGTTTGGCATCTCTCTCTTTACCAGCTTGGTCGAGTTCAGCAATTAGTTGCATTTGTTTGGCATTTTCCTGGATAAGAGTATTTTCTTTGTCTTCAAAGTCCTTTGAAATGGACTTCAATTTGCAAAGATTCGGTCGAACTTTCTATCCAGATTAGAAATAGCTTCCAAAGTAGGTTGGTCTCCATTACCTTTAGCACTAGCTGATGCTTTAGATCTGGTATTCATTTTAACAGTTAAAATTCAAAATTAAACTTGTGCCAGTATTGTAAAAGACTTATTAAAGAGTGGTAAATAGTAGATCAAAAAGTAATTGGACCAAAGCCAAGTTATGACTTAGTCCATCGAGCACCACCAACAGACCCCTATAGAGTCCTACAGCACGGAAACAGACCCTTCGGCCCAACTGGTGCATGCCAATCAAGATTCCCATCTAATCTAGTTCCATTTGCCCGTGTTTGGCCCATATCCCTCCAAACCTTTCCTATCCATGTATCTATCCAAGTACCTTTTAAATGTTGTTAATGTAGCTGCTTCAACCACTTCCTCTGGCAGCTCAATGCATATATCAACCACCCTCTGGGTGAAAAATTTGCCTCTCAGGTTCCTATTAAATCTCTCCCCTTAAACCTATGCCCTGTACTTCTTAATTGGGAAAAAGACTGTGAGCCTTCACCCTATCTATGCCCCTCATAATTTTATACTCCTCTACAAGATTACCCCTCATTCTCCTGCATGCCAATGAAAAAAGTCCCAATCTGCTCAACCTCTCTCCATGACTCAGTCCCTCAAGTTCTGTGAACATCCTCATCAAACTCTTCTACACTCTTTCCAGCTTAATGGCATCCTTCTTATAGCAGGGTGGCCAAAACGAAATACAATTTTCCAAAGGTGGCCTCACCAATTTCCTGTATAACTGCAACATAACCTCCCAACTTCTATACTCAATGCCCTGACTGATGAAGGCCAGCGTGCCAAAAGGCTTCTTCACCACCCTGTCTACCTGTAATGCCACTTTCAGGGAACCAGGTACTCGTAATTCCTAGGTTCCTCTGTTCTACACACTTCCCGGGGCCCTACTGTCCACTAAGTCCTACCCTTATTTGTCTTCCCAAAATAAGCAACACGTTGCACTTCTCCAAATTGAACTCCATTTGCCATTCCTCGGCCCACTTACCCAGCTGATCAATATCCCTCTGTAATTCCTGATCACCATCTTCACTGTCAAGACCACCACCAATATGTCAATAAGTACTTTCAATTGCAGATATCAACATAAAAACTGCTAACAAAAATCCTGACAAGAATTGTGCACAATCCAGATTTTTCTTTGTTGATGTGTAGATCCTTGCATATTTGGTCAGCAGATGTTCTTGTCTGGTGTAAATGTAAAAGAGAAATCTGAAGATGTTTCACACTTTCCATTATGTTGGTGATCTGTGGAGCATAGAATTCGGATAATCTTCGCTTGTTGAAACGTCTCCTCAGTGAAGTATAGCCTCACCTTTTGATTGAACCTTCAAATTTAACTTCTGAGAGAATTTTACTCCGCACTTACCTTCACCCACCCCTCCGCATATCACATTAAAAGATTCAATCTCTACAACAGATTTTGGTTATGGTTATTATTACATTATTTCTGTTGAATTGTTCCTCTACTAGGGCTAACCCTGAAAACAAACAAGTTGCTGTATATTGGTCAGAATCCATTTTCTTTGCAACATGGTGAAATGTGCAATTTCCCATTAAGCAGTGCAGGAGATGAGTTCAGTAACATTGCTCAAGATACAATATTAAATCAAATCTCAAAGTGTAACAAAGCATTGATCCACATTCTGCAGCAATTTCTACTTTGTCATTTCATGGACACATTCAGCTTTATTTCCTTTAACATCCCTGGGGCCATCACTATTGAAAAAATCAGTAAAAAACATGTAACATCTCAAGGTAAAGAATTTGTCCATGATAGAGGAAAGAAAGTTGAAGAAAAAATAATTTGAGTTTTCTTTTATTACGTTGAAGCTTCAAAATTGTTTTACATAGGCCCAGATTAACACAGAACTTATGTTGGCTGTTCTTTAATGATACAAATCTAAACATTTCAGTGTAAAATACTTCTTTGTGCAATCACCTGACTGATGCTGTCAGATGTGTATTTACAGATGCGACAACTTTACAAATGAATGAATTAGGTGGTGAGACACAAATGAGTAAAACAACAAAATCACAGCACCCCTACCCAAAACATGAGACATGAAAAACAATGGAGCTTTCATCAGTCCTTAATGCACAGTGACTTAAAAGTGATCCCATTACAGGTTAGAACTAAAATTCCACAGATCAGTGCAATTCAACACAAATGTTACATGAAAAGAACAGCTTCTATTGATATAGTGGGGGCGGTCCATGATCATTGACTACTATAATCCTACTAGATTTCCTCGAAATACGAGAATCAGAATAGATATTTTACAGAGCCAAGTGTTCCATGGCAGCTGTCAGAGGGGTTGCACTTTATAAAAAAAAATTATAGCACTTTCCTAAATGAAGGAAGATAGAATACTTTCACAGAATTTATTGTCTAGTTAAATTGTTATATAATAAAATCAGTTATCTAAACCACCCAAGAACTGAAAAAAGGACCACAGATTCACGTTCTCCTTCTACCCTGTGTCCTTCATTTCTCAGCTATCATGCCAATCAATATTTATCAAAATTACTTACATGATGAATACTGAGGGGGACTGCACAATCTGCTTTCCATGCTTGGATGAATTTTGTTTTCTTCAGTAATAGACAGTTGTTGGTCAACTTACACCAAACAGGCTGTGTTTAATTGAAATGTTGAGAAAATGTGGTTGTGTGCAGTTTTCTCTTAGACGTCTGCAATAAATAATATTTTTTAACAATTGCCCTCCTGATTCAACCAGATAGCAGAGCAGTAAAATGCATTAATGTATTCCCTAAGAATGTAAACGCAGAATCCAGGAATGTCATAATTTGCAACAGATGTATATTTTGTTCAAATGATTAACATACAATGGATTTCTAATTATTGATCCAGCACGACTGTAACATGCAAGTAACCATGAATCAAACTGCACACTACAGTAATATTCCATGACCTCTTCAGAATGAAAAAAATTGGAAACTTCAGGGACGGTAACAAATGCATCAATATCTATGCCTTTCTTTCTTCCCCCTTCACATTTACCAAAGTTGCAGTACTGCATATTTCAAAAACATTCATTCTTCTGTTAACACAATTGCATTAATACTTTAACATCCTTAAATATTGATAGTTATTCAAACCACAATCAATTGCCATCAGCATGTGGCTAAAATGAAAATAACATTTCTGTGGTCATTTAACATATCTAATTTTATTTCCGCAATCATATTTACAAACATGGTTAATGGTGTGAAAATGTAATAAATCAAACTGACATCGTGGAAGACAAGTGTGACCTCTATCCACCGGCACAGGACCCATCGCTGACTTCATATGGAAGATGACAGGGCAAGTTTTTTTTTAATATTCTTGTCGCCTCTTGAAAAACTGAGGCTGTTGGGTGGCTCTAAATCAAAGCCATATCAAAAAGGAAAACGGCTTAAAGAATAAACAAGTGCAGTTTCTATTTTTTTATACACAAGTTCCTTGATGTGTTGGAGGGAGCTGCTTTCTGTTCCTAACTGCTGAAGTCTTCTCTTTGCACTCACTTGGCTTTTGTTGTGAAATATCTATAAGAGCACTGGCTATTGCAAGACCTGCAAATACAAAAATGAGAAATGATTGACTGGTTGTTCCGTTAGGGTCTACCACATTCTGGTCACCTCTCTGCATAATACCACAGTGAAATGAACTTCCACTCCAACTTCAGTACAGTGTGTTCAGTATGGCAACGCTGTTTGATTTCCATTAAATCAAGTCACTATTGAAGATCATTTTTCAGAATGTCACACAAATCACCTCATGAAATCTATTTATTGCATTCTCTGGTTCAGTACTGTTCCAAGTTATCAAAGCAATACAATTAAGTGAGCAACAATTCATTACTCAAATCAAAGTTCTGAAGGAACATTATTAACTATGCCAAGATGATTCACAGAAGCATTGGTCAAATAAAATGTAAATGAAGATCAAGTTTAAGTCTTCTGTATAAATACAGGGCTACAAGTATTTATTTCAACTATTCATCTGAAAGACACCTAATTTTATCAATTCACTTGGAATGCTTTGAAGTATTTTAGTTACTACTTTTGAGGGAGGTCAAAGAGATACTTTAAATTCAGAAGTGAATTTGATGATGCAGAGATTAGAACATTTGGTTATTTGAGCAGATGTCAGCACATGGGTAACAAAATACTTCACTAAATTTAGTATCAGTAATATTTTGATTGGTATAACACAGCTTAACATTTGCTTTAGAAACTTTATTTAAAAATAAGCTAGCCATTTAGTTGGAGCTCTGGATGAAAGCATATTTTCAGCACAGTACTTTTCCTTTTATGTAAGATGAATACCAAGCAAGTAAAATAATTCTTCTTAGCTTTCATGTACATACACAGAAATAGTACCTTTTCACATTGTACTTGTATGTCGTTTAAATAATTTAACTATATAGAAAGTAGTCATGATTAACATTCCCTCATCTTGATACAAATATGCAAACCACAATGACAAACATATTCAATATAAACAATTTTAATAGATTCATAAAACCTCCATATACCTATAAAAACCATAATGCTATTATCCCCAAACTATAATTAAAGCAAAAAAATGACACGTTCTAATAACTATGGTAGTTAATGATGAACTTGGAGAAAAAAATATGGATCAACTATTCCACATTTTCATAAAAGAGAGTCTAAGCATTACCCATTGACATTCATTGCCAAGGCCCCTAACATCAATGCCCTAATGTCATCTTTGATCAGTCATTTAACAGAACTAGTCACAAAGATACTGTGTCTACAAAGCTGATCAGAGGTTGGGTGTTCTCATGTCTTAACTCCCTAAAGACTTCTGACCATCTACAAGACAAAAGGCAAGAGTTTGATGGGTAATAAATACTGATCTTGCCCATGGTGTCCACATCATGTGAATAATTAAAAAGGCAAGTTCATCAGATATTAATGGAAAAGGTTGACAATTTTAAAAGTACCCATTGTAAAAGAGATATAGTGAAGGGGGAGTGTGTATTTTTTTAAATAGTCTGGTTACTCAATAACATTCTCAGAATAACCGAAGTCTTCCATTTTCATGTCATAGAGCCATACATCACGGTAACAGGCCCTTTGGCCCAACTGGTCCGTGCCGACCAAGATGCCACATCTAAGCTAGTCCCATTTGCCAGCGTTTGGCCCATGCCCTTCTAAACCTTTCCTAGCCATGTACCTATCCAACTGTCTTTTAAAAGTTGTTATTGTACCTGTCTTAACCACTGCCTCTGTGTAAAAAAAGGTTGCCCCTCTTAAATCTTTCCCTTCTCACCTTAAGCCTATGCCCTCTAGTTCTTGATTCCCCAACCCTGTGAAAAAGACCAAGTGCATTCAGCCCTCATGACTTTATACACCTCTGTAAGATCACCACTCAATCTCCTACAGCCCTAGCCTGTCCAACCTCTCCCTATAATTCAGTCCCTCAAGTCCAGGCAGCATCCTTGTAAATCTTTTCTGCACTCTTTCCAGTTTAATAACATCTTTCCTATAGCAGGGTGACCAAAACTGAACACAATACTCCAAGTGCGGCCACACCAGTGTCTCGGATGCTTTGGGTCAGCGAGGCACTTTCTCAGGATATAGAGAGGAAGTGAGTGGGTGAGATTGTAGCAGATCCAATATAATGTGGCAAAATATGGGATAGACAGAGTCCAATGAAGGTTCACCAGATTGACTCCCGGGATTGGGGAGTGGGTAGTCCTTGGGGAGAGATGAACCAGACTAGGACAAAATACTCTCGAGTTTAAAAAGATAAGTGAGCTTATTGAAACATAAAAGCCTTACAAGGCTTGACAGGGTTTATGTAGAAATACTCCTTCCCCTGACTTGGATGTTTAGAACTTGAACTCACACTAAAAATAAGTGGTCAACTATTCAGGATTGAGATGAGAAAAATACAACTTTCACCAAAAAGGTAGTGAATCCTTGGAATTCCCTACACAAGTTGTGGAAGCTCAGTCTCTGCAATATCCTTCAAGATAGGAATTGTTCAGATATTAAAGGATCAAGTAATATGAGATTTCTGCAGGAAGAGGTTCTGAGCTAAAAGATCAGGTGGAGAAGACATGGAGGGCAATTGGCTTACAACTTTGATTTCTGAGTTACTTTTTCTTAACTTTATTTTAGATCATTTACTTCAATATTTGGCTGTGGCAATATGAGGGGGAAGGTGTAGTTTTTTTTAAATGTCACTGAATGTCAGAGACATTTTAAGCTATTAAAAATCCCTCTCACTGCTTTTACAAGCAGCAAAGCTGGGAGCCTTGGTTTCCCAACCGTCAATGCCTTTAGGGAGGTTTTGGGGGCTTGGCTTCCTCACTCCACTGTTGGAAATCCTGATGTCATTGATACATACATCACCACTGTCTAACAAGATGCTGGAGGAAACTCAGCAGGTCAGGCACTGAGTTCCTGCAGATGTTGCTGCAGATTCCTGCTGCAGATTCCAGTATCTGCAGTCTCTTAACTCTCACCAGTGTCTAGAATGCTTTGGGTCAGCGAGGTACATCCAGACCATTGATGAGCATGGGGTGAGCACAGCCAATGACTCTGGAAGGTGTGCCTGAGCTAGTACGACTGAGCACTCTACCACAAGTTAGGAAGGAAATCGGGCAATGTACTATTATTAATCTGTAATAATACATGCCCAATTTCCTCACTCATTTCTGGTGCAGTGCCAGATCCTCTTCCCATCTTTAACCATGGGCAGGAACCAATGTTAGGAACTAGCTGTGGAGGAGTTCGAAGGTCATAATCAATAATTTCTTGAAGTGGCATGTTGAAGATTAGTAGGCAGCACTGAATTCTATTTTATTGTCGCAGATCTTGCTAGCCCAGACCTGTCTCCCAGAATTATTGTCTATGGTCTCCACACAACCACAAGTATTGTCACCTGCCTGGAGAACTGCAGAACTCTGTGCACACATCATTCTCTTGTGATCTTTGCCAGGAATGACAGAGGAAGAAATACTATTTCAACAATAGGAAATAAAATATATTAGGGAACCACTACATGTAGAATCATATTGATCTTCAAATTCAGTGGAGCAGAAAGGAACAGGACTAGTTTGCCCTCAATTCCCTGTGGATTTTCTCTTACAAATATTCCTAAAGTGAGCCTATTCTTAAGATAAGATATCTTTATTAGTCACATGTACATCGAAACACATAGTGAATACATAGCGATCAATATAAAAATAGGAAAAATACACCCCCATGCAGAAGTGAACAGGAGACTATCCCACCCACACAATGGTTGTCTGTGTTTATCCAGTTAGTCATCCAGGAAAGGAAGATTCCAGGATTAGTTAATACCATGTTCTAACCTAGCTGATCAACAAAAACAACTTCAATTACGTAGCACCTTCAATGTGGCAAAACATCCAAGGCATTTTACAGGTGCAATATCAAAGAGGAATGTGTACTGCTGCCACAAAACAACAAATTTCATGACGTATGTCAGTGATAATAAACCTGATTCTGATTCTGAGAAGAAAATATAAGGCACAAGATCAAAAGCTTAAAAGACTTCTTAAGATTTTAAGAAATGTCTTAAAGGTGGAAAGAGAGGCAGAGGTTTTGGAGGGAATCTCAGACTTCCACCAATGGATGTACAATGAAAGTGGAGGAAAAAGAGATGAGAATTAGATGGGCCACAATACCTCAGAATGGAAGGAAGTTACAGAACTAAGGAAGAGCAAGATTAGAGAAATTTAAAAACAAGATTGAAAATAAAATCAGAACATTGTTTCGACAGAAACCAATGTGGGTTCACAATAGTTCAGCACTTCATACCGATGTATTATTGTTCAAAAATACATGTCAATGAAAGGAAACTACAATTCCCATTATGCACTACAGATGTAAAAGTCAGCAACAAAGAAATGGCACTTGCCATTCATCATGACTAACAACTTGATGCAGTATGACACCATCTACAGGACATCTGTGGTGTGCGTCAGCAACTAATATCCAGAGCTGGTGTCTTCTCAGCTTTGAATATAACCAGCCTTTGAAGAACCTCTTATTTTATCTATTTTTAACACACTTAATATTGCTGTTACTTCCTCCTTTGGCAGCATTCTCTTCCGTGGTAATATCAGATGGAAGGTCATGCCCTCTGCCAGCATAAGAATAACTTCTTTTTGGTGCTTAATCAGCCCTATCCTTCTGCAGTCGCAGAGTCATGGAGGGATGCAGCATGGAAAGAAGCCCTTTGGTCCACCAAGTCCATGCTGACCACTAACCACCTATTTACACTAATCCTATATTAATCCAATATTTTTATTCTCCCTAAATTCTTATCAACTCCCCCCAGATTCTACCACCCACCTACAGTGACCAATTAACCTACCAATGTGCATGTTTTTGAGATGTGGGAGAAAACCAGAGCACTCGGATGAAACCCACATGGTCACAGGGAGAACATGCAAGCTCCACACAGACAGCAACCGAGGTCAGGATTGACCCAGATCTCTGGCACTGTGAAGCAGCTGCTCTACTAGCTGTGCCACGCTGCCTTCCTTTGAAGAGTACTGTTGGCCGCAAATCTATTCTCTTTGTCCTTCTCATTCTCTTTTCTAGGTTTTCTCTGTAATTTCTTCTTCACCAGGATTATGAACCCTTAGATTTATCAAAAGTCTGTTTTTTACTATCTATATTTCCTACAAATCAGGATGTATATTTTATTATAGGAATGTGCCAATTCTGTACTTGAGCCAATTCCTTTGACTTGGCATCCCATTGCTCAATGAGGATTATGCCTTCCAATTTTTTGAATCCAATCTACTCAGCCCAGACCCTTTTTAACTCATTGAGGTTAACTGTACTCTAGTTAACTATTTTTATGCCTTGCCTTTTATACTATTATTATGATCAATGTGCTCCAAATGCCCTTCACTCTTACTTCACCCTCTGAAATTAAACCTAATACTTCCTTCCTTAATGTCCTTGAAACATTTGCCCTTTACAGTGTCAATATTGGAATAATTAAAGCTCTCTGTCAGCACCATTCAATTGTTCCTGTATATTTCTAAATCTGCTTTCCTATATCTGTCCCACTATAAACCCAATATGACATCCACTGTTCTTTAAATTGATCTGCCTTTGACCCATCAACTCTGTCCTTTCCCTGTGCCATAACATTTCTTTGAATATTATTCCAATCCCTTCTCCCCAATTTTTCCTTCCCTATCTTTTCTAAGTAGCTTGTAGTCAGGAAAATAAGCTCCTAATCCCGCCCCCCACCCCCGGTCTTTGAGTCAAATCTCTTTTATTGCTACTATATTGCAGTCCCACGTTTCTACAAAGTAAAGGCATTGAATTCTCAACTACACAGGGCTAAGTACAAGGAGCAGCTACAGAAATTGAAGGCTGTGATTAGATCAGCTGAAAGGGTAATGGAAAAGAAAACTGTAGACAATCGGAATAGTAATCTGCAAAGCTTTTCCAGAAGTTGGAAGATTCAGAACTGTCAAGGTCCTCAATGGCCCTTTGGAGGTGAGCTTATACAAGATTCACTTGCATTGAATAACCCTGTCAAAAACTACTAGTATAATATATTGTTTTAGGTAGAATTAAGAGCCTAGCAATAGCTAGAGCTGACTATTAGACGATATCCACCCAAGGGTCCTTGAAGGGATGGCAAATGTACAGTGTGAACCCCGTTATATATTTAATAGCTCACAGCACTACTAGTTGATAGCAGTACTTTGAAATGAGATGAGATAAAATGGAGGAGAGCAACCACAAATTCAATAATGTGACATCAGTAAGAGTAAAGCTGATTAAAGGAATCTTTCACAGGAATTTCTTGGCTAGAGGGGGGCACACAGGACATTCTACTGCATTGGTCTCTAAGTGTTCATAAGCAATAGTAACTATAGAGTGAATAGAGTCATGGTCTCATTCATAGATTAGTTAACTATCAGACATGGCATGTTGTTTGTCCTTTTACAAGATCCTTGCTTGGTCTAGTGGGATATAATGTCCTCACACTAGTTTTTGGAAAGGGTGCAGAGGAGAGTCACTAGCCTGGATTAAGTAGAGCTGATGTTTACAGAAGTGTAGACCAAGCTGATGTGGCCAACACAATCACTAATTTTATCCAAAAGGGCAAATAACTAAAGGTAATAGCTGCATTTGGATGCCTTTACTTCAGCTGCTTGTCATGTTCCTCAATCTTTTAATAAAACATAATTTATGAGATACCATAACTGAAATGCAACATCACAGCCCCAATCCCTGAACAGGCAGCTCCATAAAAATACTGCTTTGTGCAGGAAAGTAATTATTCCAATTTCTTGTCTCATTGGAGTCTTTTTAAGGAGAACTGTATGCTTCACAGTGAAAGTTAAACAGCCTGAGAATTGCTCCATTTTAAAGATAATTCCTACATGATCACTTTTTTCTCACACTGATAACAAGTTCTGTTCCTGCAAGTATTTCCTTACAGGCCCAGATCCTGAAAAGTGGTTAACAGTTTTCCTTGGGGGGAAAAAAATGTAATAGAATAGATGGAACTGGGCTGATTACACAGATAAGCTTAATAGTAAATATAAAACAAGAAAAAAAGCATGAGATTGGGGCAGAAGAGAGGATGATGAATGGGAAGGTAGAACCAGCAGAAGGCACTTCAAACATTTTAATTTTATTTACTACCCAGCTTTTGTGATTTATCCTAGTTGTATAGCTTTTGTACTTAAATTGAAAGTGTTTGAAGCATGGCTGTAACTGCAAAAGCAGATTTCCCACAACTGCTGGCATTCTATGGAGTAAAAATAATTATGGCCCAAAATTCCTGGATCGCTTACACAGGTTTCTGCCATTTTCTAATCAGCATGTGTACACACATGCCTGCATAAGTCACATCAGCAATTGTTACGCAGTTGTGTTATCATTATAAATATAAAGTGCTCTTCAAGATGCTTTCAAAATGTTGAATAACCAGAAAGTTTTGCTTGAGCCTGTTCTTCTTTTGGGTGAGCAATTTTTGTAAAATTAGGAAATGTATGTGTGCCAATCCTAACCTGGCAAGAACTACTAAAATATGCATTACCAAAGTCACTACATATTTCAGGCAAGTGTGGGTTTGAACTTAACATGTATCCTGAAGAGATATCTGATACTTTATCACTATGTCTACCAAAACAGAACTGGCGAAGTCACAAACCTCTTGATGTAACTGAAAGGACAGTCATCACCCTCAGATTACCCTGAGCCATCCATTGAGATTAATCTGCATGGCTTCACCGTGGCAACAGGTAACATGAAAAGCTATTGTTCATATTGCACTAAGCATTAATAGAAACTGAGTAGATTCTGGGTGTAAACCTCCCTAATACTATTTTAAACACCTTTTTTTGGCCAATTTCACAATTTTCTTTTTATTTGTTGACCTGATTCAGTGTTGATGACAGCTTAATGCGCCAAAGGGGAAATCTAATTTCTGAGCAATGGCATTTTAATTTAATCCAAATCTTTACACATAAAAGGCAAATTGCCTTATAATTCAAAAAATCTCAGTAGGACCAATACCAGGTGTCTTCTGGCATTAAGCTTTACCAGTGCACTATTTGTGTAAATCCAGTAAACCTGAATGAGGTGACCTTTAGCACAGCAGATAAGCAAAGTAAGTGGTGAGGCGGTAGGGTTTGGGTGGTGTTATCTCAGAAATGGCAAAGATGGCCAAGAACATTTGAACACAACAATGGCTCAACATAAAACTGATATAAAAATTCCTTGCTGAATAAACCAGCACAATACTACTCTTAAGGCAATGTTATACAGAAACTTTCCAGGACATTCCAGGATTATTAGGAAGTAAATATTTTGAAATGTAGAGAAAACATTTTTTCTTTTAGCATACACATATAGAGAGACTTCTGCTTAAAATATGATTTGGGGTAGAGTAATTGACAATCAAATTAGAGGCTTCATGAACAGTGAACAATTAAGTCGCATTTTTTCATCAACATGAAAAAGCTGCTTTTGCTAAATCTTGAAAAAAAATCCATAATCAGTTTGTTGAGTGTTTCTGGATCTTCAAATGAGCAGATCCTGAAATGATAAAATTTAATCAAACACTTTTATCTATTGGGTAATAACTTAGTGCTACTGTACAGATTCGGGAAGACTCATGATTAGTGATGGTGTTTGACTTGATCACTTTGACTTTGTTCTTCTAGGGAACACAATTATCAACCGAAAAGGTAGTAGAAACATAGAAAAACTACAGCACAATTCAGGCCCTTCGGCCCACAAAGCTGTGCCGAATATGTCCCTACCTTAGAGACATATAGCCCTCTATTTTTCTCAGGTCCATGTACCTATCCAAAAGTCTCTTAAAAAACCCTATCGTATCCGCCTCCACCACCGTTGCCAGTAGCCTATTCCACATACTCACCACTCTGAGTAAAAAACTTACCCCTGACATCTCCTCTATACCTACTCCCCAGCACCTTAAACCTATGTCCTCTTGTGGCAACCATTTCAGCCCTGGGAAAAAGCTTCTGACTATCTACCTGATCAATGCCTCTCATCATCTTATATGCCTCTATCAGGTCCCCCCTTATCCTCCGTCGCTCCAAGGAGAAAAGGCCGAGTTCCCTCAACCTGCTTTCATTAGGCACACTCCGCAATCCAGGCAGCATCCTTGTAAATCTCCTCTGCACCCTTTCTATGGCTTCCACATCCTTCCTGTAGTGAGGCGACCAGAACTGAGCACGGTATTCCAAGTGGGGTCTGACCAGGGTCCTATATAGCTGCAGCATTACTTCTTGGCTCCTACATTCAATTCCACAGTTGATGAAGGACAATACACCATATGCCTTCTTAACCACAGAGTCAACCTGTGCAGCTGCTTTGAGCGTCCTATGGACTCGGACCCAAAGATCCCTCTGATGCTCCACACTGCCTAGAGTCCTACCATTAATACTATACTCTGCCATCATATTTGACCTACCAAAATGAACCACTTCACACTTATCTGGGTTGAACTCCATCTGCCACTTCACAGCCCAGCTTTGCATCCTACGTATGTCCCGCTGTAACCTCTGACAGCCCTCCAAACTATCCACAACACCTCCAACCTTGGTGTCATCCGCAAACTTACTAACCTATCCCTCCACTTCCTGATCCAGGTCGTTTATAAAAATCACAAAGAGTAAGGGTCCCAGTACAGATCCCTGAGGTACACCACTGGTCACCGACCGCCATGCAGAATACCACCCTTCAACAACCACTCTTTGCCTTCTCTGGGCCAGCCAGTTCTGGATCCACAATGCAATGTCCCCTTGGATCCTATGCCTCCTTACTTTCTCAATAAGCCTCGCATGGGGTACCTTATCAAATGCCTTGCTGCAATCCATATACACTACATCTACTGCTCTCCCTTCATTGATGTGTTTAGTCACATCCTCAAAAAATTCAATCAGGCTCGTAAGGCAGGACCTGCCCTTGACAAAGCCATGCTGACTATTCCTAATCATATTATACCTCTCCAAATGTTCATAAATCCTGCCTCTCAGGATCTTCTCCATTAGCTTACCAACCACTGAAGTAAGACTCACTGGTCTATAATTCCCTGGGCTATCGCTACTCCCTTTCTTGAATAAGGGAACAACATCCGCAACCCTCCAGTCCTCTGGAACCTCTCCCGTCTCCACTGATGACGCAAAGATCATTGCCAGAGGGTCCGCAATCTCCTCCCTCACCTCCCGCAGCAGACTGGGGTACGTCTCATCTGGTCCCAGCGACTTATCCAGCTTACATATGATGAGCGTTTGTTGGCTCTTGGATTGTACTCACTGGAATACAGAAGAATAATAGGGGACCTCATAGAAACATTTAGAATGTTGAAAGGACTGGACAGAGTAGATGTGGCTAAGCTGTTTCCCTTGGTGGGTGAGTCCAGGACCAGAAGGCACAATCTTAGAATTAGAGGGTGCCGGTTTACAACAGAGATGAGGAGAAATTTCTTTAGTCAGAGGGTAGTGAAATTATGGAATTCTTTGCCACGTACAGCTGTGGAGGCTAGATCATTGGAGGCATTTAAGGGGAGATAGATAGGTATCTAATTAGTCAAGGTATCAAGGGATATGGGGATAAGGCCGGAAATTGAGGCTAGATAGGAATAGTATTAGTTTAGCTCATGGGGCAGACTTGATGGGCCAAATGGCCTACTTCTGCTCCTTTGTCTTGTGATCTTGTGATCTTGATGCTCTCCAAAAACTCCAGCACCTCCTCTTTCTTAATATCCACGTGCTCAAGCTTTTCAGTCTGCTGCAAGTCATCACTACAATTACTAAGATCCTTTCCCATAGTGAATACTGAAGTAAAGAATTCATTAAGTACCTCTGCTATTTCCTCCGGATCCATACACACTTTCCCACTGTTACACTTGATAGGTCCTATTCTTTCATGTCTTATCCTCTTACTCTTCACATACTTGTAGAATGCCTTGGGGTTTTCCTTAATCCTGCCCGCCAAGGCCTTCTCATGGCCCCTTTTGGCTCTCCTAATTTCCCTCTTAAACTCCTTCCTTTTAGCCTTATACTCTTCCAGATCTCTAACATTACCTAGCTCTCTGAACCTTTTGTAAGGTTTTCCTTTTCTTTTGGCTAGATTTATTATAGCCTTTATACATCACGGTTCTTGTATCCTATTGTAACTTCCCTGTCTCATTGGAACATGCCTATGCAGAACTCCACACAAATATCCCCTGAATATTTGCCACATTTCTTCCGTACTTTTCCCCGAGAACATTTGTTCCCAATTTAAGCTTCCAATTTCCTGCCTGAGAGTCTCATTATTCCCTTTACTCCAACTAAATGCCTTTCTAGTCTGTTTGTTCCTATCTCTCTCCAATGCTATCGCAAAGGAGATAGAATTATGATCACTATCTCCAAAATGCTCTCCCACTGAGAGATCTGACACCAGACCAGTCCCAATACCAAATCAAGCACAGCCTCTCCTCTTGTCGGCTTATCTACGTATTGTGTCAAGAACCCTTCCTGAACACACTTAACAAACTCCACCCCATCTAAACCCCTTGCTGTATGGAGATGCCAATCGATATTTGGGAAATTAAAATCTCCCATCACAACAATTCTGTTATTGTCACACCTTTCTCGGATCTGCTTCCCTATCTGCTCCTTGATATCCCTGTTACTACTGGGCGGCCTATAAAAAACACCCAGTAAAGTTATTGACCCCTTCCTGTTCCTAACCTCCACCCACAGAGATTCCGTAGACAGTCCCTCCATGATGTCCACCTTTTCTGTAGCCGTGACACTATCTCTGATCAACAGTGCCACTCCCCCACCTCTTTTGCCTTCCTCCCTGTCCTTTCTGAAACATCTAAAACCTGGCACTTGAAGTAACTATTCCTGTCCCTGAGCCATCCAAGTCTCTGTAATGGCCACCACATAATAGCTCCAAGTATCTATACGAGCTCTAAGCTCATCCTCCTTGTTCACTATACTCCTTGCGTTAAAATAGACACATCTCAAACCGTCTGTCTGAGCACGTCCCTTCTCTATCACCTGCCTTTCCTTCCTCTTGTACTGACTACAAGCTTTCTCTATTTGAGAGCCAAACACCTCTTCCCCAGTTTCTCCAGTTTGGATCCCACCCCCCAACAATTCTAGTTTAATGTTCACAGTAAATGAGTAAGGGTGTTTCTCGATTTGCTTATTATCATAAAAGAGCTCAGAGTTAAAAGGAAGTGACCTAAGGAGATTGATGAACATGTCTAAGTTGGTAAGTAAAAAGTTACTATCTAATATTTTCATCTTAAATGAATTATCCTCTATTGAGATGAGTTTCTATCCAAATTCACTCCACCTGACAAAGACACAACTTTGAGAGGAAGAGAAAAAAAAATCTGTAGGATAAATATTCATTAATGCTGTATCATTCTCTCATTTACTGTACAAATGTTGTTTACAGGTCAATTATTTCAAATATGGTAGTATGTCTTAGAGTTAAAAGCATTTTACAATGTTGATTTCCAGGTGGCATGATGTTCTACAGAACAATCAGTTTCAACTGAGACACCCTGAAAGGAAAATCCTTTCAATACTTATTGTTGCTAGTTGAGTTTTCGGCTATACCAGAGTACTGCAACATGGAATGGCAAATATCCTTGCAATAATGAGGCTAAATAAGCCAGTAGTGATCTCTTAGGTTCATGTGCTGGGATAATGTAAAACAATATAACTTGCGCCAACTAGTTGTCAATCAATGAGAAATCAGTTGAGGTTAATTCAAGATAATATCACTGTGTTATGCCATTTGCCTTTTTTGTATCTGATAGATCTATTTACTCTAGAAATCAGTAGAAGGGCTTTTCTGAAAATCACTTTAACAGTGCAATTCCCTCACATTTATGGCACCATTTATGTTATCAACTGTTATTTTATTTTGACCAAAAATCATTAATTTCATTGTATTTGAGCAAGAACAATTCCTAAAATTAGGAATTTCAGGACAATCAAAACCTGTAACTGTTCATTATTCCTCAAATTTCTAATGTCCCTGAAGAAGCAAATTAAAACAATATTCAATGTTCCCTCATTCTTGTGGCCCCCCTCCCCCCTTCTCGTTCTCCTTCCCCCACCCTCATGACCTGCCCATCTATTCCCCACCTCCTTCCCTTTATTCCATGGTCCACTGCCCTCACCTACCCAATTCCTTCTTCTTCAGCCCTTTGCCTCTTCTACCTATCACCTCTCAGCTTTTTACATCTCCCCCCTCCCCAACCCTCCTGCCTTACCCCTCTCAACTGGACTCGCCTATCCCCTGCCTGCATGTCCTCCTCCCCCTCCCCCCACCTTCTTATTCCGGCTTCTGCCCTCTTCCTTTCCAGTCCTGATGAAGGGTCTCAACCTGAAATGTCGACTGTTTATTTCTTTCCATAGATGCTG
Organism: Pristis pectinata; assembly: GCF_009764475.1. Lineage (NCBI taxonomy): Eukaryota > Metazoa > Chordata > Chondrichthyes > Rhinopristiformes > Pristidae > Pristis > Pristis pectinata. The sequence goes on from NC_067416.1 coordinate 14,489,075, forward strand.
CCCGACCTGCTGAGTTCCTTCAGCACTCTTTGTGTCTGTTGCTCCAGATTCCAGCATCTGCAGAATCTTTTGTATCTCAATATTCAAAGTTTTAACTTTTAACCCCCTAGACTATGCTGGTATTGTTGCCTCTTCTACATTATTTACATGAACAATTTTTCATGAGATGTTGCAAAAACTGTAATGTATCACTCATAATCTCTTTGTTTTGTTGACATTCCAGGAACACCAAAGAATACGTTACAGTTTTGGAAGTTAGATTTTTAATCAACAATCGATTAATTATTCTGATTGTAATGCATATTTGGATAAGTGAAACTACTCACTTCTGGATTTGCTTAAGGATCATAACATGCTGAAGGATTGCCACTCCACACTATTGAATCCTGTCTCCAAACCGTGACTCCGGACTGGAAACAGTTAAAAATTATAAGAAAGTGATCTTTGCCAAAGGTCCAGGCAGGGAATTCTATCAAGAGGCAGTCAATCTAACGTATATGCTACTGTGTATCTGTTGGCTGATGGTATTCTGAAAATGCATATAAATATGTCTGACAGCATTCAGCTGAAGGTTTTTAACTAATGAATCTTTGTGTTGGTGATGTTAAAGGTAATCTGTTTTTACTCTATTCTCCAGCCCGAGAGAGATTGTCTCTAGAGATGATAATATTGGGTGTAAGCTAAAAACTACAGAACAATGAAAAACAAAACAAGATTTTGATGCAATAAAATGTATTTAATTTTTCAAAGTGGTATGTAATAAAAATGTAGTTGTGAACTGAGCTTTAAATATTATTTTTGAACCATTTCCTTGCATAAGGTAATTCATTTCAATATTTTCCATTTTTCTGATACCATCAATGTTTGCTTTTTTGAATAAGGGAAATTAAAGGAAAATTCACTCCTGTCACAACAAACTGAATATAATTTTACCTGAACAGAACTATCCTTTTTCTTTAAAGGGTACTAAGTTTAAAATAACTTATGGTACAAATTTATTTTAAAATAAAGGTGAATATTTACTGTCACATGGTAGAGCAATAAATAATAGCTTGAATTTAATGTTAAATTTGGTTTATCTGTATACCTGTGGCAAATATATGTAATATTCATTATTGACATGATTGTTACTTTAAGGCTGTTACCCCCTCAAGAACTAATTGCTCTCTGGGATGTAAAGAGTTCCATCAAGGTAGTCAGTACAGGGCCTTGGAATAAACCATACTCATTTTATTTATGCTCCCCACATTTAATTTACAATGATGATTTAACTTACCAATTTTCCCCATAATAAAGAGACTTTTCAATATTAGCTGAAATGCATACAATTCTGGAATTACCTCGGTTTTGATACAAAATGAAATGGACTGCATAACTGAGACTGACAACTCAGTGCACTATTTAGTAAATGCGACATTTTTGCTTAAAAGATCAAATCAAACACCCCAACTCTGGAAAGGTAAAAGACTCAGTGCCACGAATTGAAGTCCAATATATTTCTTTCCATTCTCTGGAATATAACGCCCCAATCATCTCTGATGATAGACAAGATGACAAGATGACAAGTCTTTTTGCCAAATTTGACAACTTAAGATAGCACACTGATTGTGTGGCATATTGGATATTCCCAACATGATGAATTCTGTACAAAATGTAAATTCTCTCTTTACACAACAGAAATATTTCTATCTAATGTGTAGCTGGTTAGTGACCACCAGCAATGAAACCACATGCTTTCAAGTCCCAGACACAATATTTCATATTTTAAGCCGAGTATCTGATCTAGGAGAGACAAAATTGCCAGAATGACTCTTTAGACACCTTTTAGCAACAGCCAATGATAGCTTTTAACGGGATGAAAATCAGGTAAGTTCTACAAGTGAGTAGGTGATCCACGATTGTTAAAATTACCCCCACTGTGATATTACCATATAAATAGACTGAATATTTGAGTGAAATTTCTTTCTTCTGTTATTTTAACAACCATGGCAACTCCTCATTTAAAGCACAGTACAATTTCACCCCAATAGCTTTGATTTTTAATCCTTTAAAATTTCAATTTAGTCACAAGAAAATTCAATGTTTGCAATTATAAAGAAAATACATTTCATAATATACTTGGTAGGCCTGTTTTGCCACAAGTCTGGTCCATATAGATAGTGGAGTCTGCACACACTTTATATATATTTAAAAAAATTAATGCGATTTCAAATTAATGAGGTGCTGGTAATCCCTCTTAATTTTTTTTGGCACAATTTAGCCCTCCGTGAAAGCCATTAGACCATCTGCAACAAGTTGCTTTTGACAGCAACACAAATGTGCTGGAGGGCTATGTTGTATTTGGCTTCTTGGCTCCTAGAAAGTTAGAAATAATGCATTTTTTTATCAGTGCAATAGCAGATAGTGTAACTGGGAAGTCCAGTGGACTTAAATCAGAATATTTCGTTGAGAACATTGTTACATTTTAATGAGAAAAGCGCTAAGTTTTTATTTTGCATTCTGGTTTTTGGATGGGGATGAAGTGGAATATGTTTGAGACTTTATATATTTTTCATTAACCTGTGACCTTGTAGTTACTCATATAAAACCTTGTGAGAAAAATCAGCAAAAATCTGTTCTTTTCAACATACAGTTTTTCAAACTTTTATCAATATGACATATGCCAGTCCTGAGGATATGTTACTTCTGCACATACTGCACACAGTATTGGTACCAAGAGTTTAAAGGTAGAATATAAATGAGATGAGCAATTATAATTTCAATGCAGTTTTATAACATTGAACCTTAACCGTTAGAACTTAAAAAATGTTGAAACTGCCCTATTATCATTCATTTCTTGTGACCTGACCTCTGAGGGACTAGTTTTGCACCAAATTGCAGATATTTTTATATTTTTTTTAAATCATGGCATATGGACATTGCTGGCAAGGTCAGTTTTTTTTTGCCCATCTCTAATTGTCTCTGGAAAGTAGTGTGCAACTTTCTTGAACTGCCAGTGTTCTTCTGATGAAGATCCTCCCGCAGTACTATTGGATAGATATAAGATGCACCCATTCAGAATGAGCATGCAGCCCCAACCCTTTTCAATGTAACTAACTGCACATTTTGCAATGTCCAAGCTGCCTCATTAGAACCAACCGCCCCTCCTACTTTGGTATAACTTGTAGATTTCAACAATTCATACAGAACTTCCAAACCTAAGTGGTTAAAGGAAGCTTAATTTATTTCTATATATGATCCTCGCAGCTGTCAGAGGCAGATCACATATGTCACACTTTTCTGTATCAGATTTACACAGATTTCTCGAATAAAAGCAGCAACATATAATTAGCCAAACACCTTAGTTTGTAGATTACCAACATGAGTTAAATTATTCTAAACAAGCAGCTGACTACAATGGGTAAAATATTGTAATGGTGACCACATTGGTAGGAAACTTCAAGGGTTTAGAAATGTTTTTGGAGAAGGATCAACATGTGAAAACATGGAATACATTAGGATCCTACTTTGTATTTCTGTCATACCACACTGCTGAAGCCCATTTGATCAACTGCAGAACATTCAGACTCACATTATTTTAAGTCTTTGATGCTAACATTGTGATGTAATTTACTTCTAAGTCTGAAAGGCAGTTTTCCTCCATCCTTTCGTACCCCTGCCCTAACTTGGGAATTAGAACGACCTTCAAATTATTGAACAAGGTGCATTTAGAAGAATTCACAAAAGGGACAATGTAAAAAGAGAGAAAAAAACATTAAGATTGCAGAAAATAATAGCAATTTGGGTGAAAATAGGGCAAGTGGGTCAGAAGGGAATAGATGGGACTTTAAGAAAGATAATAGGATGTCAATGATGGAGGGTGACCTCATGGAAAAATGAAACAAAATTAAAGTGAAATGCAAGGCAAATGGATGAAAGAAAGTGGTAGTGAGCTGTTCAATGTATCCAACTACTCATTTTGTAACTTCCAACCTACCTCATTAGAGCCAACCGCCCCTTCTACTTTGGTATAACTTGTAAATTTCAACAATTCATACAGAATTTCTGAACACAAGACATCACTATATGTATGTATGTATGTGTATATATATATATATATATATATATATATATATATATATTTATATTTATATGAGGTTCTTCAAAGGAATTTGATAGGTATGGGATAAATAATTTGCAGTTCTGGGGCAAGAGCAGAGGAAAGGAATGTCTGGATTGCTCTACAAAGAGCCAGTACAAATTTATAGGGCAAATAGTTCCCTTTTGCACTATAACAAGTCTGGGTGATTTATTGATTGGTTTTGATCTAAAAGCTCATTGCAGAGTGATCAAAGCTGTGACTAAATTTTCCAGGATACTTGAAATTTTGAAGAGATGGAAAAAGTAAAAACAAGTGGCTGCTGCCCTGATAATAAAGGATGGATGAGGATGGCGAGGGGTGTTAGTGCCTGCAATCAAGGGGCGGAATTAGTTGGGCTGGAGTGAAGGTATATTGCTGAATGGAGTAGTTTGTAGTTGTAGTATAAGCTAAAGTATAAATTAGGATGCATGCAACAAGAGTAAATGGAATTATTCTGGGTGGTTTTAATCACATAATCTAGGCAAATCAGATTTTCAATCATACTGTGAGAAGCTCCTGGAATGCATTCAAGACATCTTAGGTCAGTTATGTCAAAGACCCAACTAAGGAACAGGGGATTTTAAATGAAGTAATGTGCAACAAGGCACCATTAATTTCCTTTCTCTTTTCTGTCTGTTAACTAATCCTCAGCCTATATTATCCTAAATATTGCCCTATTTGTTATGAACACTAATTTTGATTGATAATCACTTGTATTGCTTTTTTTTACCCCTTATCTGTCCTGTCTTCCATATTTAGCAAGAGATTTGAAAAGCAAATGGTATGTTAGGCTTTATTATAAAGTGATATGATTCTTGAGAGATAGATAAGGCTCTGGTGAAACCACAGTTGTGACATTTAGGCCTGCTTACCGAAAGAAGTTTTTGTGGGAGTGCACTGAAGGTTTACCAGATCAATTCTTGTGATTGGATAGGGGAGAAGATACAGTGATGAAGAGAGATTAACTGGACTGACCTACATTTCCATAGAGTTTAGTACAATGAAAAGTTATTTTTAAGAGGATGGAGTTATTGGATAAACAAAGGACTGCAGATGCTGGAATCTAGACGAAAAACACTATGATGCTGGAGGAACTCAGCAGGCCAGGCAGCATCCGTGGAGAAAAGCAGGCGGTCAACGTTTCGGGTCAGGACTCTTCTTCAGGACTGAAGATAGGAAATTGGGAAGCCTTTTCCTATCTTCAGTCCTGAAGAAGGGTCCTGACCCGAAACGTTGATCGCCTGCTTTTCTCCATGGATGCTGCCTGACCTGCTGAGTTCCTCCAGCATCATAGTGTTTTTTATTGAGTAACTGGATGCTGGGAGGATGTCTCCTTCATACTGGGAATGCAAGGGGCTCAAAATCTCAAAAGGGATTGGCTATTTAGGACTTGGATAAGTAGAAATAGCATCACTAAATGTGTTATAAACCCTTGGAATTCTCCTGCCCAGAGGCTAGTTGTACATTATATTCAGGACTGAGAGTGGTTGATATTAGATATTTAGGGAAACAAGGGGACAATACAGAAAGGTGAAGATAAGCTGGGATTTCAGCTACAAACATTTCTAAATATCAGGGCAAGCACATGTTCATATTACCTACTCCATTTCCTATTCTTGTCATCTGCAGTCTGTTGAGTTGTATTTCCTCCATAAAATTGAAAATAATAGCCACATGCATTTAAGCAGTGTCACAGTTTATATATCTTTCTCACCATGATTCTGACCCCTCACATCCTGATAGTTAAGAATGAACCATGTGATCACAGGTTGACAGTACATAGAATTCATTCATTGATTAGCACAATTGAAATATATACATTTCTTTTATGACTTCAGAAAACTAATACCTTAAATGGTGTAAATTTCAAAACATGTAAGAGCACTGCTGAGCTATGGTATGAAGACAAAAGAGACTGCTGTTGCTGGAATCTGGAGCAAACAACAGAACGCTACAAGGGGAAGCTTACAACCCTATGGTATGAACACTGGATTTTTCAATTTCAGGTAATCTACATCTTTGGCATTCCCCTCCCCCGCCTGGTTCCATCTGTCCATCACCCCACTACTTTCATCTGGTTCTACCCATCATCTACTCACTTCAGTCCCACTCCTCCATCATATTGCTATATACTGGCAATCTTACCTCTTCTGCCTCATTCCTGATGCAGTGTTCCAACCCAAAACATTGACCTACACCTTTTGTCTCCACAGATGTTGCTTGACCCACTGAGTACTTCCAATGTTCTCTTTTATATATACAGTATATACACAGTGATGTACCTTGAGACTTATGTAACTATGGCATTGTCAATTTTTGGGGCTGCATTTTTTCCCTTTCACGTGGAAATCTATGGATAATGAGCCCATATTCCTTTGCAGTGACCGATTTTATTTGTGTCCTGTTGCTGGTGAAAAGGAAATTTATACATTTGGTTTCACATTAATATTATGACATTATTTGTACTAATGCTATATAGAACATAGAACAGTACAGCACAGGAACAAGCCTTTGGCCCATGATGTTGTGCCGAACTAATTAAGCTAATGACACCTAGTTCCTTCTGCCTGCGCATGACCCATTTCCCTCCATTCTCTGCATCTCCACGTTGCTAGGTAAGAGCCTCTTAAACACCTCTATCATATCTGCCTCCACCACCACCACTGGCAGCACATTCCAGGCACCCACCACTCTCTGTGTAAAAAGCTTGCCCTGAACATCTCCTCTGAACTTTCCCCCTCTCACCTTGAATGCATGCCTTCTATTATTGGACATTTTAATCCTTGGACAAAAATACCGGTGGTCTACCCTATCTATGCCTCTCATAATTTTATAAACTTTTATCAGGTCTCCCTTCAGCCTTTGCCATTCCAGAGAAAACAACCCTACTTCACAGGTTTTAATTAGTTTATGCATGTTAATATTAATTATTATATTTATGAATGATTTTAAACAGGCTGATAATTTCATATTTGTTAGGATTAACTTGCAGTTAAATGATATTTCAGCAGGTGGGACAAATGTGCGCCAACATCTTCTGAAGCGGCTTGATTGAGCATCCATATCCTGGCCAGAAAACATTGGCATATCTGACAACAAAATAGTGGTGTTGATAACTGCAAAGATAGTTCTAGGATGCAGACTAGAGATGTGTTGGGTCTCATGAATAAGTCATGATTGATTTTAGACATGTAACAGAAAATAGAGGAGAAAACTCTTGGCCAAGTAGATTTTGCTTCTGTGTTTTTCAGTACACTGTTGCCATTCCAAAAGATGTGTTTGGCAAACCAGTCTTCAGGCGACGATCTAGCAGAATATGGAGCCTTTTCACCTCAATATCAATCAATATTTTGCAATTACATTTGTAAATAAAGCAATTGTTTGCCAGAATGTTTTCAGGAAGTTGATGACTCTTTAGCATTACAATGAAGTCGAGAGACATCACTGATTCATTATTTGGTGTCAAGTCACTTTCCACGTCTCAATATAGTAAACTGGAAGTGTCAACAGTCTTTTAAACATCAGCAGTAGTCTCAAGCCTGACAAGCTCATTTTGCAGCAACTTTTGTGATAAAGAGCTGTAAATTATGACCCAATCTTTTTGGTCCCACTCTTTGAAATTAGATTGCTTGCTATAATTTTTAATGGAGTGGTAATCTATCTTATTCTGAAAGCTCATAAAAACTTACTGGCAGGAATATGCTGAGTTTGAGCACAGTGAGGTTTGGATTTGCTTTTCGTCACATGCTTATCCCACTCATGTGGAAACTCATCAGCATGTCTGCAGTCTTCAAACCACTGAGAAATCCACACGGGCACATTTACCTAATGTAGAGCTCAAACTGACTTGCCTAAATTAAGAGGTGCAAACTGCAAATTGGAAACTGTCAAGACTTGGGGAATCCCAGGTGGGATGGGGGAATGTTAACAGACTATAACCTAGGTAAAACAAAATAGCCAAACAGTATATGATGTCCTGGCTTGTAGAATACCAAACTCTAGGACATTAGTTAGTTCTTTTGTTGGTTCCCATTAGTGAGTAAGATCAGGTAGCCAGATAAAACTTTGGCATTTATTGGGAAGCTGGTTAACATGAATTAGTATATTTCCTGTAGATGCCAAGTTGCCTGTCATTTACCTCTTCATGACTTTGTATGAATTCATGAAGGTAGCCGAAGAGATTGTGGAGGCATTAGTAGTGACCTTTCAAGAATCACTAGAGTCCGGAGTAGTTTCAGAGGACTGGAAAATCGCAAATGTCACTCCACTCTTTAAGAAGGGAGGGAGGTAAAAGACAGTAAGTTATAGACCGGTTAGCCTGAGTTGAATGGTTGGTACAATGTTAGAGTCCATTATCAAGGATGAGGTTTTGGGGTACTGGGAAGCATATGATAAAATAGGCCAAAGTCTGCAATGGTTTCCTGAAGGGGAGATCTTGCCTGACAAATCTGTTGGAATTCTTTGAGGAAGAATTCCTTCAGGCAGGAAATTGGAAGATTAAATTGGGAACAGATGTACTCAGGGAAAAGTATGGAAGAAATGTGGCAAATATTCAGGGTATATTTGTGTGGAGTTCTGCATAGGCATGTTCCAATGAGACAGGGGAGTCATGAGAGGATACAGGAAGGGTGGTGTACAAAGGCTATAATAAATCTAGTCAAAAGGAAAAGAAAAGCTTACAAAAGGTACAGAGAACTAGGTAATGTTAGAGATCTGGAAGAGTATAAGGCTAATAGGAAGGAGCTTAAGAAGGAGATTAGGAGAGCCAGAAGGCCTTGGCGGGCAGGATTAAGGAAAACCCCAAGGCATTCTACAAGTATGTGAAGAGCAAGAGGATAAGATGCAAAAGAATAGGGTCTATCAAGTGCAGCAATGGGAAAGTGTATATGGATCCAGAAGAAGTAGTGGAGGTACTTAATGAATACTTTACGCCAGTGTTCACTACGGAAAAAGATCTGGGGGATTGTAGTGGGGACTTGCAGCGGGCTGAAAAGCTTGAGCATGTAGATATTAAGAAACAGGAAGTGCTGAAGCTTTTGGAAAGCATCAAGTTGGATAAGTCGCCGGGACCAGATGAGATGTACCCCAGACTGCTGTGGGAGGCAAGGGAAGAGATTGCGGAGCCTCTGACGATGATCCTTGCATCGTCGATGGAGAGGGGAGAGGTTCCAGAAGATTGGAGGGTTGTGGATGTTGTTCCCTTATTCAAGAAAGGGAGTAGCGATAGCCCAGGGAATTATAGACCAGTGAGTCTTACTTCAGTGGTTGGTAAGCTGATGGAGAAGATCCTGAGAGGCAGGATTTATGAACATTTGGAGAGGTATAATATGATTAGGAATAGTCAGCATGGCTTTGTCAAGGGCAGGTCCTGCCTTACGAGCCTGATTGAATTTTTTGAGGATGTGACTAAACACATCGATGAAGGGAGAGCAGTTGATGTAGTGTATATGGATTTCAGCAAGGCGTTTGATAAGGTATTCCATGCAAGGCTTATTGAGAAAGTAAGGAGGCATGGGATCCAAGGGGACAATGCAGTGTGGATCCAGAACTGGCTGGCCCAGAGAAGGCAAAGAGTGGTTGTTGAAGGGTCGTATTCTGCGTGGACGTCGGTGACCAGTGGTGTACCTCAATGATCTGTACTGGGACCCTTGCTCTTTGTGATTTTTATAAACAACCTGGATGAGGAAGTGGAGGGATGGGTTAGAAAGTTTGCGGATGACACCAAGGTTGGGGGTGTTGTGGATAGCTTGGAGGGCTGTCAGAGGTTACAGAGGGACATTGGTAGGATGCACAGTTGGGCTGAGAAGTGGCAGATGGAGTTCAACCCAGATAAGTGTGAAGTGGTTCATTTTGGTAGGTCAAATATGATGGCAGAATATAGTCTTAATGGTAGGACTCTTGGCAGTGTGCAGGATCGGGGGATCTTTGGGTCCAAGTCCATAGGACGCTCAAAGCGGCTGCGCAGGTTGACTCTGTGGTTAAGAAGGCATATGATGTATTGTCCTTCATCAATTGGGGAATTGAATTTAGGAGCCGTGAGGTATTGTTGCAGCTATGTAGGTCCCTGGTCAGACCCCATTTGGAGTACTGTGCTCAGTTCTGGTCACCTCACTACAGGAAGGATGTGGAAGCCATAGAAAGGGTGCAGAGGAGATTTACAAGGATGCTGCCTGGAATGCGGAGCATGCCTTATGAAAGCTGGTTGAGGGAACTCGGCCTTTTCTCCTTGGAGCGATGTAGGATGAGGGGGGACCTGATAGAGGTATATAAGATGATGAGAGGTATTGATTAGGTAGATAGTCAGAGGCTTTTCCCCAGGGCTGAAATGGTGGCCACAAGAGGACATAGGTTTAAGGTGCTGGGGAGTAGATATAGAGGAGATGTCAGGGGTAAGTTTTTTACTCAGAGACCGGTGAGTGTGTGCAATGGGCTGCCGGCAACGGTGGTGGAGGTGGATACGATAGGGTCTTTTAAGAGACTGTTGGATAGGTACATGGAGCTGAGAAAGATAGAGAGCTATGGGTAAGCCTAGTAATTTCTAGGGTAGGGACATGTTTGGCACAGCTTTATGGGCTGAAGGGCCTGAATTGTGCTGTAGTTTTTCTATGTTTCTAAGTAACAAGCAGGATAGACAAAGGAGAGTCAGTGGATGTTGTTCACTTGGATTTTCAGAAGGCCTTTGACAAGTTGCAGCACATGAGGCTGTTAAACAAGATAGGAGCCCATGGTATTACAGGAAAGATACAAGCATGACTGGCAGAAGGCAAGGAGTGGGAATAAAGGGTTTTTTTTCTGGTTGGCTGCCAGTGGCTAGTGTTGTTCCGCAGGGGTCAGTGTTGGGTCCGCTACTTTTCATGTTACATGTTAATGATCTGGCTGACAGAATTGATGGCTTTGGGTCTGAGTTTGCAGATGATACAAAGATAGGTGGAGGGGCAGGTAGTGTTGAGGAAGCAGGGAGTCTGCAGAAGGATTTGGACAAGTTGGGAGAATGGGCAAAGAAGTGGCAGGTGGAATACAGTGTCGGGAAGTGTATGGTCATTCACTTTGGTAGAAGGAATAAAGGCATAGACTATTTCCTAAATGGGGAGAGAATTCAGAAATGGGAGGTACAAAGGGACTTGGGAGTCCTAGTGCAGGATTCCCTGAAAGTTAACTTGTAGAAAGGAAGGCAAATGCAATATTAGTACTTATTTCAAGAAGACTAGAATATAAAAGCAAGGATGTAATGCTGAGACTTTATAAGGCATTGGTCAGACCACATCTGGAGTATTGTGAGCAGTTTTAGGGCCATTTCTAAGGAAGCATGTGCTGGTGTTGGAGAGGGTCCAGGGGATGTTTACATAAATGATCATGGAGATGAGAGGGTTAACACGTGAGTTGTTTGATGGCTCTGGGCCTGTACTCGCTGGAGTTTAGAAGGAATGGGGAGGGGTGAGAGGTGATTCTCATTGATACCTACCTAAACCTACAGTTCTCATTGAAACCTACCTAATATTGAAAGGCCTGGATAGAGTGGATGTAGAGTGGATGTGGAGAGGATGTTTCCAGTTGTGGAAGAGTCTAGGACCAGAGGCCACAGCCTCAGAATTCCTTTAGAACAGGGAGGAATTTCTTTAGCCAGAAGGTGGTGGTGAATCCGTGGAATTCATTGCCACAAATGGCTATGGAGGCCAAGCCATTGGGTATATTTAAAGCGGAAGTTGACAGGTTCTTGATTAGTAAGGGCGTCAAAGGTTACGGGGAGAAGGCAGAAGAATGGGGATAAGAGAGAAAAATAAATCAGCCATGATCGAATGGCAGAGTAGACTTGATGGGCTGAATGGCCTAATTCTGCTCCTATGTCTTATGGTCTATGGTCCCATGAACCACCTTCTTTCCTAAAATCACCTTTTCAAACTTATCCCATTTTCCCAATATTATACAGTAGGGAATGGAATAAAAGTCACACCCAAAAGCACCACAAATAAATAGTGTACATCTTGTTCAAGAATTGAACCAAAAGAAATACCTTTTGAACTTCATAGCATGTCAAAACTTTCTAATAGTATGTGTAGAAATTAGAACGTAACTAAGTAGGTCATGCTATGTTTTTAGATTATGCTCACACATAACTGCTAGGTTGCACTTACTTTTAACTAAATGTAATATATTCAGTTTCAAACAGAAAATAACAGAGTTTGAATCACTGTCAGACACAAGACAGGATAGCAGAAAGCTTTTTGATGAAGTAATTGTTTTAATTATATGCCACAAATGGAGTCACTGACAAGACGTTTCAATGCTTCATAAAAATTGCAGCATTTAGCTATAATTTATATTAAATCCTCTTGAGCTCTATTCCTAGCAGAATAATATGTTCATATGGTATAATTAGCATATGAAAACACACAGAAAATATATGTGAGGAACGGAAAGCAGAAATGCTTCCATTTTATCTGAGAAGTATCATTTTGCAACTTTGGTGAGTTTCTCAATAGAATTCAGAAAGATGGAATGGTTCCTGGATTGACTGCTGGGAAATCTCATTCAAAGTAAATGCTGTGGCTTTGAACTTACTGTTGAGAAAGCCTGTTGGATAGCAATTTTGAAGTAGGTATCAGTGTTAAATGCAAAAGAACTATGTACCTCCAAAAATGTCAATGCTGGACTTACTCATAGAGCCACTGTGCAAAATAATCTGATTTAAAAAGATTCAGGGAGAAAATAGTGTGCCTAAACATCTTACCTGTTGGAGGTGCAATGGCAATCAACTAGAACTGCAATATCAATTCAAAATAGCCAAGTGGTATAAATGCCAACCAAAGGGGTATATCCAGCAACTTGCCGTGATAGAGACCAAATCAAAGACAAAACCAGATGAACATGTTGAACTTCATTGATGATAATGAAGAAAATGATTGGTTTCATGTGCATAACATAAGTGGGCAAAATGAAAACCAAATGAACCAAAATTTCAGGAGCTTGGATGAATCAAAAACAATTTATGCTTTCGATGGTTCATGGAAAGAAATGGTTTCTGTCATGCGTAGTTTAGGTCAATCATAGACAAATTTTGTTCATGTAACTTAAGGAGTTTGTGAGGGAAAATGGAATCAAATCACTTCAGTATCCCTTTATCATACAGCATCTAATGGCATAGTTGATTATATCAGGATAGTCGAAGATGCCTTGAAAATGCAGATGTTAAAGGGCTCTCATCTTTTTCATGAAACACTGGCAAATTTCCTGTTGAAATATAGAGCTACACATAACATTAAAGTGTGTATACCAGAAGAGTTTCTTTTGAAAGGAAGGTTAATAACAGTCTGAGTTTAGTGCAACCAAATCTCACTGACAGGGTGAAACAGAAACAAGATTGTTAAAAATGTTATTTCAAGTAAGATTCCACAGAGAGGACATTTTGGGTGAATGATCATGTGTGAGTTTTGAACCCCATAACAAAATGAGTGCAGTCAAATGGGAAACTGGAACTGATGCTGCTCCCTGTGATTCCAAGTGGTATTTTCTGCAGACCACTGACAAAATTAGGAGTTGCATGAGAATTACATGGTATCAGCAAGGGTCATACTTTAACTGAGTTAAATTTCAGTCGTATTTGTATCGAGAGTCAGATTGCATTCAATTACTTCAACATCACTGGAACACTCAAAATAATGACAATGGCAGAGTTAGTGATACCAATATCTGCAGCAACACCAATGAAAACTTTGATAATGCAATGTAACCAGAGGATCAGTCTGTTGACCATGATTGTTCCAATTAGTTCTGAAGTGAGGCAGTTTCTTCTGAAGATGAAAGGTAGAAAAAGAGAAGAGTTTAGATCTGTGAGATGATCTACCAGATTTCACAAACCTTAAATGAAGCTAAATCTATATTTCATTAGTTCATCTGAATATATTGTGTGTCGTTTTTTGAAAGAGGGGAGCAATGGAGTGTATTGTTAGATGGATTAACATGCTGTTCCTGTGTATCTGTGTAAACCGTGATTTTGTTGGGAGAGGAAATAGCAGGTAGGAATAAATGGGTCCTTTACAAAGTAGCAAGCAGTAACTTGTAGGGTACAGTGCTTGGACCTCATCTATTGGAGACATAGAGAGATACAGTATAGAAACAGGCCCTTTGACTCACCAAGTCCACTCTGACCATCAATCACCCACTTACACTAATCCCACATTCATCCCATTCTGAATATATTTCAATGATTTGGATGAAGGAACAAAATTTAATATTTTGAATTCGATGGGATTATGAATTTTGAGGAGGATGCATAGAGGCCTAAAGGTGACTTGGACATATTGAATGACTGGACAGAAACACGGCTGAAGCAGTATCATGTGGATAATTGTGAAGTTATCCACTTTGGTAGGATAATAAGAATGGTAGTGTTATTTAAATGGTGTTAGATTGGGAAATGTTGATGTGCAAAGAGACTTGGGTGTTCTTGTACTGAAAGCAAACAGGAACATGCAGGTGAGTAGCTAAGAATGCAAATAGTATGTTGGACTTGAGATGATTATTATGAAGTACAGGAGCAAGGATGTCTCATTACACATGTCATACTCCCTCTATGGCACCATCCACATGCTGCAGTCCTTCAATGGTATGCATATCGTTTCTTAGATAAGGTGACCAAAACTGCACACAATACTCCAATTGTAGTCTCACCAAGCCCCTTAATGCTTGTAGCAAGACATCATAGGATACTGTATGAGGAGAGATTAAGTCAACTAGCTTTATTCATGAGAAGAACAAGAGGGGATCTAATTGAAACTTACCAGATTCTGACAGGACTAGACAGACTGAATATGGGGAGGCTGAGGTGTCTAGGACAAGGTGTTATGGTCTCAGGGCAAGAGGGTTAAGACTGAGATGAAGAAAATGTTCTTCACTCAAAGGATGGTGAACCTTTGCTACCACAGATAGCTGTACAGGCCTCGCTTAATACTGTATATTTAAATAGATTTCTGGATGCAAAAGGCATCAAGGGGTATGGGGAAATAAAGACAAGAGGTATTGAGATTGATGAACATATTGAATGGCAGGGTAGGCTCAAAGAACTAGATGGCCATCACCTGACCCTGTTCTCTGTGTTCCAAGAAGATATGTAGTGTGACTGTTTTGTTACATCGCACTGACAGGTTAGAAAATCAACATGTGTATAAGTTAAGTGTTTGAATAAATCTTTACCTCTATTGAAGCATATATAATTAGTCCTGATGTATGTAGAAAGACAACGTGCCGTGTATCTTTTCTCTGTCTCACTAGATAAATTGCAGAATGTAGTTTGTTATGTTCAAGATGGTAATGAAGATGGCTGAGAATTTCCAAACCCATTGCACAAGGCTAACTAATCGTCTGAAAATCAAGATAGTTGACACAGCAAACTGCACAGGAAATATTGATCTGACAATTTATAGCAGTAAATGGCAGCAGTAAAACCTGCCCAAAAAATTGCGTCAACTGGAAACAAATGTTGTGGACAGAATTTTTAATTGTACAGATATCTGACAATTCTTTTCTCATCACAACTTCACTTAAGTAGCTATAATTCATCTCTCACCAGTGAGAAGGTGAGAAGTTGCTAAACTTGCTAACTACATATGAACTAATCTTGCTAAAGAAAGTTATGGTTTGCCCACATCAGTCAAAATGCCCTGTTTGCAACATGGTAAATATCAAGCCAAATGACCTTTCTGCCATACGGAATTGACTGTTTGAAGTGTAGAAGCTTATTTTTCATATTTTAAATTGTAAGGATTAAAAAAAACATTTCTTTCAAATTCACTTTTTCTCCTTTTGCTCTCTCTCGCTTTCAATCTAGTCTTTCATTCTCTGTTTGCCCCAGAATTGAATCTGAATTCATCACTCTAACATGGACTTGCACTGGTCACTTCAAAATCTTCTACCCTGATTGTTTAACGAGATATAGAGTTCATTTTCCCATTCACTCAATTTGCAGGTGCCTTGCAATCGGTGTTACACTTTCCTGTCTTGCATTTCCAGCAACGTGCAGGACACAGGATCACTGGCACTAAATGAGCAAGGTCTGGTCCACCTACAGTGGCTGCATTCATTCACCTGCCTGGACACCTGTGTCCCAACAAACAAAAAGTAATGATCAAAAACAGTTGGATCCTGGAACACATGAGGAAAGGCATATTAAAGGTTGTCAGAAGTATTTGTAAAAGGGAAAATGGGGGGATGGCATTGAACATGTAATAAAGTAGTGATGGTAGTGCAACAAGGAATGGACAAGTAATCAGGCTGGGTTTTGGTTTGATATTGGAGTGACTGGGTACGCAAATGGGTCCCCAATAACATCAGCAATCAGGGAGTAAATACCATGTTAAATACTTAAACGGCGACCTGACTACAAGATGATGGATGCCTTGGATAAGGTGACTTAAGTCTCCTTTAGCTAATGCCAGACCAAGCCCAACTCACCAGTGGACCTATATTTACCTAAACCTGTATAGCAAAACTCTTAATTTGGCATGCTTAGGACTTTGGTTGTGCTGAACGAGCAGATTTTCTGGACTATCAACTGTTTTCTTATTAATACACAATCTCTTAACTCACATTTTTTGCAGACGGTACACAGTATTATAATAAATTTTTGAGTGAAACGGTTAAGTTTACAGGGAGTGCAGGAAACAAGGCTTAATGTTCAATGGAGTGTGGGAAACAGAACAGGGTAAATTTGAAGGGAACTTGATGGGAACAAGGGTCCTGGTGAGTGGATGGGGTGCAGGTGGATGCAATTTTATTCAATATACATTGCCGTGTCATCCAAAAAATATATTATTTTAAATAAAAGCCATTCAATTGCTAAATATATTTACTAAAGTAGTTGTGTGCAATGAGAACTTCCATTATCATAATGACCTTTAAAACAGAAGTCATAATGATGAAGAAGTGACTACTTAAGGCTCAGTTGGTGTGCATGCAGTTTCCAAAGTTAATATTTTCACCCTGCTGTACTGAAGGCTGACCGTAATAGAAAATGCTGTAGTTATCTTAGTCAACACTTTGTTCAAAAACTCATTTTGAATCATTGGTAAAACAGCAGTCTGCTTAATAAAATTCAAAGTGCCTAGAGCATCTAATGAAAAACTCCTTAAGTGGTCTCAAAAGTGTAGAATAGTGACTGCGGCACAATTTGAAAAATATTACAGTAAATATGAGGCCTGTGGGAAGTCACAGGAGCAATACAAAAATATCAATGGAAATATAAATAAATATTACATAAATTACATTAAGCTGAACATGAATGCAATCATTAGCAACAGATTTTTTTTAAAGATTCTAGAGTTATTTAACATGGAATGAGTAAAGGAAAATTCAAGGTCTACAAATGTTTAGAATAAACTAAAGATTCATAACACCCTCTTCAATCAAATAAGCACAAGTGTTCTAAAGAAGATTACAAGGCTGGACCAGCATTTGTCTGTTCTGCCTGATTTACAATCTGTGTCACCAGCTTTTTTCTGCTTTTTTCTACTTTGTTTCACCGAAGTGCAACATCAGTTTTGTTTTTCTAAATGTTTGACTTATGGTTTCCTTTTCAGGACATCAGTACCAATATGCCATACAATACCAGCTTCCCGGATATAAAATATTCAGCCTTAAACAAAAGGTACCTATAATTAAGTATGAGTCAGCTTTCCTCAGTCGGTAATGCTGTCACCTAGGAGACAAGGATTTAGGGGCATGTCCCAACATGAAACAGTACTGGGAAGATGAATAAGATAAGAGACATACACAATAAATGGTAGGGTTCTGGGAAGTGTTGATGAACAGAGGGGCCTTGGTGTACAAGTCCAACGACCCCTGAAGATGCAGCACAGGTAGAAAAGGTGGTGAAGAAAGCATACTCACCTTCATTAGTTGGGGCACATAATATGAAAACAGAGGCATAACTACTCTGATTGCATTGGAGAGGGTACAGAGGGGATTTAACAGGATGTTACCTTGTATGGAATTTGATTAAATGTTTTTGAAGAGTTGACGAAGAGGACTGACAAGGGCAGTGGGGTAGATGTTGTCTACATGGACTTTTGCAAGGCCTTTGGATAATGAATGGAGGCTGCTCCAGAAGGTTAGATTATATGAGATCCAAGGGAAGTTAGCAGGGTTGGATACAAAATTGGCTTGCTGGAAGGAGTCGGAGGGTGGTAGTGGAGAGGTTTTTTTCAGATTGGAGGCCTGTGCCCAGTGGTGTGCCACAGGGATCACTGCTGGGTCTCCTGTTGTTTGTCACATATATTCAAAATTTAGATGAGTATGTTGGCGGCATGATTAGTAAGTTTGCAGATGGCACCAAAATTGGTGGTGTAGTGGACAGTGAAGAAGTCTGTCTAAGGTACAGCAGATACTGAGAAAGTGGGCAAAGGAATAGCAGATGGAATCTAAATCAGGAAAGTTTGGGAAGTTAAACCAGGGCAGGACATACACAGTGAATGACATGGCCCTGGGGTGTACTGTGGAACAAAGAGGCCAAGGGGTACCAGTGCCCTGAAAGTGGTGACACAGGTAGACAGGGTGATGAAGAAGGCATATGGCACCTTCATTATTGGTCAGGGCACTGAATAGAAGAGTTGGGACATCACATTACAGCTGTATAAGTTGTTGGTGAGACTGCACAGTGCATTGTGTGCAGTTCTGGTCACCATGCTATAGGAAGGATGTGATTAAGCTAAAGAGGGTGCAGAAAGGATTCACAGGGACTAGATGGCTTGAGTTATAAGTAGAGACTGGGTAGGCTGGGACTGTTTTCCCTTGAGTGAAGGAGGCTGAGGAGTGACCTTATAAATGTTTATATACAATCATGAGGGACATGGAAAGAGTACATTGTCACAGTCTTTTTTCCAGGGTATGGGAGTCTAAAACTGGAGGGCATAGATTTAAGGCCAGAGCGGAAAGCTTTAAAGAGGACTGATGGGGTAAGTTTTTTGTTTAAACAGAGAGGGTGGTGGGTATATGAAATAAACTGCCAGAGGAAGTGGTAGAGGCAGGTACAATTACAATGTTTAAAAGACACTCAGACCCATTAATGGATAGGAAAGGTTAAGAGGGATATGGGCCAAACACAGGCAAATGGGACTGGCTCAGGCAGCCACAAGCTGGGTCGAAAGGCCTGTTTCCATGCTATATAACATTATGATGTGATCAATTATGAGGAGAGACTGGATAAGTTGGGTTTGTTTTCCTTGGAGTGGAGCAGGCAGAGAGGGGACTTGATTGAGATATACAAAATTATGGGGTACATAGATATGGTAGACAGTAAGAAACTTTTCCCCATAGCAGGCATATCTAAAACCAGAGTGCAGAGGTTTAAGGTAAGGGTAGGAGGTAAGGATTTTTCATCCAGAGAGTGGTTGTAATTTGGAACGCACTGCCTGACCAGAGGCAAAGATACTCTGACAACACTTAGGAAGTATCCAGACAAGCATTTGAATCGGCAAGACCTAGAAGAATATAGGCCAAGTGCTGGAAAATGGCATTAATATTTAAATGGATGCTTGAAGGTCTTCAATGTTCATGGTGGGTGAATGTTTCTGTGTTGTACAGTTCTATAATCTGAGAGAGTATTGCATTTTATATAATAAATGCCTGCTGAGATAGATGTGAGAAATACCATTATTCAAAGAAGGCAATGACACAAAGATAGATAGGAAAATAAGTTGAGGAGACATAAGGAGTCAGCAAAGTGGAATAGATAGGTTAAGTGAGTGGATAAATATGGGATAATGTGGGAAAATGTGAAATTACCCACCTTGCAAGGGAAAATAAAAGAGGTGCAGATTATGTAAACGGTGAGAGGTTGCAGAGCCCTGAGATGCAAAGGGATTTCGATATCCTGGTGCATGATATATAAAGGCTAGTAATTAGGAACGTTATCATTTATGAGGGGAATTGAAATCAAAAGCAGGGATATCGGGCATTGGTGAGATCATATCTGGAGTAGTGTGTACAGTACTGATCTCCTTGTTTAAGAAAGGATGGAAAATGTATTGGGAGCAACTCAGAGGTGGTTTATTCAACAAACAGCTGGAATAGATGGGTTGACTAATGAGGAAAGGTTGGACAGGCTGGTCTTGTATCTGCAGGAGTTTAGGAGAGCGAGAGGTTTCTTGATTGAAACCAATGAGAACCTCCGGGGACTCGACAGGGTGGATGTGGAGAGGATGTTTCATCTTGCAGGAGAATCTAGACCAAAATGTCACTGTTTAAAAATAAGGGGTGATCCATTAAAGACAGAGGCAATTTATTTTTTCCTCCCAGAGGACTGTGACTCTTTGGACCACTCTTTCTCAAAGAGCAACTGCAGTCTTTGATTATTTTTAAGATAGAAGTAGATACACTCTTGACAAACAAGGGAATGAAAGGTTACTGTGGGTAGACAGGTACGTGGCGTTGAGGTTACATTCAGATCAGCCCTGATCTAATAAACAGTGAAGTGAGCTCAATGGATTGAGCTGCCTACTCCTGTTCCTAATTCATCTGTTTGTAAAGACAAGGTGCTATCCTGATGCCATGAGTAATATTGTTCTCTCATTAATTTCAGCAGCAATAGCTTATCTTGAGATTTGTATTGCTGCTTTTAGAACCTTACTTGTTGAAATAGCTACAATGGTTGCCCATAAACTGAATAGTGTACATAAAAAAGTGATGTTTATGATCAACAGATCTAGACAACCATCAATGATTTACCCTCTTTGTCTAGGCACATTGTTTCTACTCAAAAATTTCTGACGTAGAATGTGTATGATTTGTGTTCAGTAGAAATGCATTGCTGAAGAACAGCAAATAAACTGTCCACTAATATACCCAGCAGAGTTATGAATAATTGAGCTCACTCCTTCTCACATTATTTCCCAAAAGGGCCAGACAATTCCACATCAAATAGACCTGCATACTCTGCAATCCAAAAGCCTTCAGTGCAAGAGACGTGTCTAGTGAAATAGTTCTGCTGATATATGGTATGTTCACTTAAGAAGTTTTGATATCCCTGTATATACTGCAGCCTGTTAATTTATGGACAGGGCCAGCAAACATCGTCAATATTTATGAACCTGAAACCACCCCACGGCTTTAACTCAGCTTCCCAGTCTCACTTGTTTCTCACACTTGTTCATTTCTTCTACATAAAACAGAGTAACACTTGCCCCAGTCATTGCTACACAAGTGTAATGCGTTGGTGAGTTTGTTTGAAAATTGCAGAACAGTGTTCTGAGTGCCCAATGATCTGTTTTTCTCACTTTCAGTTGTTTCAACTATTATCTCTGAAGCACTGCAAAATATCTTACTTTGGATGTATAAACTTTCATAAGTGGAGAGAAGGTAGCGTAACTCTGCTATAGATAAGTTGGATTAATGATATGGTTCATAAAATTCCAACTTTACTAGCTTAAGATACATGTTCGACCCTGTTAGGTATGAGTTAAATTGATGAGTGAGACAGACAAATCTGCCTGATATTTTACATTTAGGTGCTGCTACTTAAGATATGGCACACATGGGGATTAGTTACCTCCATAACCCTCAGACTACAAGCTTCCAAATGGATGGGTAAGTCACAGTCCCATACTTATGCTTAATTTCCCATAAAATAAAATTTCTGTGTATGCTTCTCCAAGTTTTATAGGATAAGAATAAAGTTTGGAATATCTGCATCTTCCCCTGCCCAAGGAATCTATATCAGATTTCAAAATAGATATAAGGGATCATCTCAGAAAAAGTGTGTTGAATGTCGAGCAAGTATCACTGTACAATAATTTTACTCATTGTTGTGACAAACAATGAGATAGCCAGGATTCAAATCAATTCCAATCTTCGTGACAATTAGCTCACTTAATAAAAACTCCAACATTTTTTCTCGGCCCATGCTGGATCATTCATCATCTTTACAGAGAACACCTCAAGGCAAATCTAGAACAAATTTCTAGCACCTAGATAAGATAGGCTGGCTCCTCAACACTGTGCTTTAGTGCTGAGACCATCAAAAGAAGTAGATCTTCTGGGTGAGCCTATTGATGACAATGGTATGCCTGGGAGCCACCAAACTTCAACACCAAGTAGATAATTATTAATTTATTCGCATCACTGGTGAGTCCATTGCCATATCCCCTTACCTTCTACTCCCTCTGTTCTAAAGAAAATAACCCCAGCTTACCCAATCTTTCCTTGTAATTATGATTTTCCAATCCACCCATCATCCTTCTCTGTACCCTCAGTCACATATTTCCCGTAATGTGTTGACCAGAATGGAGCACACTGCTCAAACTACAGCCTAACCAGTGTGGTATACATCTCTATTAAAAACTCCTGCTTATATTCTTTGGCTCAACTACTTAAGGAAAGCATCCAATGTAGCTTTTTAACCACTTTATTGTCCTGCCTATATCTTTAAGGATCTGTTGATGTACAGTCCAAAGTCTCTTTGCTACTATAGACCACCCAGTATCATCTCTTTTATTGCCTTGTTGAACCTACCAAAACGCATTACGTCACCATTCTCTGGATTAAATTCCATCTTCTGTTTTACTGCCTAACTGATTAAACCATCTTTATTTTTCCACATTCCATCTCACTGTCAACCAAATGGCCAATTTTTTATAGCACCTACAAACCCTTTTAGCATATCCCCAACAATTAGATCTAAAATATTAGTACATATTACAAAATGCAAAGGATCAGTACTGAGCCCTGTAGAACACCTTTGGTAATAGCCTTCTGGAGCATTAAAGCACCCATCAACCATTATCCTTTGCTTCCTGCCACTGAGGACATCTTGGATCGACTTTGCTACTCACACTTGCCTTTCACTTTTTTGACCAGCCTATTATGTACAGCCTTGTCAAAAGCCTTGCCAAAGTCCATGCAGACTATCTCAAATGGACTGACTTCATTGATCTGCTTGCTATATCCTCAGGAGAATTCATTAGACCACATCTGTCCATTCTCAATGATCAGAATGCAGCCAACGGTAACACTTTCTTTTACGTAATAGAATTCATTCATGAGAAAGAGTGCTCTTGAATTAAAATGGACAACCATTTCATCTATTTGTAACGTTTTGGAACTATTCCTTATCTTTGCTCTCAGGACCTATGTGCATGCTGAAGTGCAATTATATAACTCTCATCAATATAGAAGTTACAACACATTATAAAACAATATGCTTTCATGAGTATTAAACATTGCCAACCGCAAGACCAAATTTTCTAAAAGGATCTTTATTCAAACAGTTGATTACCTATGGTGAGCCTCATACACTCATAGGGCTGCTATATGTTCCAATATTTATACTGCGGGACACAAGCTCCCTCTGTCCCAACACCGAGTATGTCGCATCCATCTTGTTGTCAATGCAATGATTTATGGTCACTGGATGAAAATCCTTTGAGAATTGCCTAAGAAGTTGTTTACATCATTAGGCAGTTGCTTGTAGCAGTTGGAACAATGAAGCTTGTCTTATCTCTACTGATACTAAAAGTCAAAAAGAAATGCACAGAATGCAAAAGTAATTTCCATACTGCTCCATTTCATCTTTTGAAACATAAAGGCAGGCTCCAGTGGTACTATGGCCAAAATTTCAATGACTGGGTAACCCCATTAAAACATGGTCTTAAGAATAAATATGGAAGCTCCCATTTAAGAGTGTGCTTTCTTGGATGATGAAATAGATCTGACATGTGCACTTTCTTGCTGAGATATGTTGTCCCTTACAAGGGTACTAACTTAAAGCTTGTAGAAATGCTGTTAAATGGGTGGGGGTGGGCTTAGTGATTGTGGTGCTTCAGAGAGTGAGAGAGAGTGACAAGCTAATTTTTAATTATGATATTAGTTCTTGTTGGAGATGTGTATAATCTGATACTCATATAACTTTACTAAATAGTACCATTTGGCAGCCCAAACCTTAAGGTTATTCTGATCTTAATGATATAGGGTGCTTGATTATCAAAGGAGATGGGCATGGAGCAAAGCACTATGGAATATTCAACAACCTAACAGCTTAAGATGAGGGATGATTCAAATGAAGAGGTCCACAGAATTCCTGCAGCAATATTTTAGTACTGGAATGATCATCAGTGTCCTAACTAAAATGGATCAACTGGTCAGTTAGATACAGAAAGAGAGAGATGGAGAAGTTGATTGCTGCAGACCTCAGCATGCACAGGTGAAAGATGAGGTGTTACTCTTCAAGTTTAGTTTGGTCCTCATTGTAACAGAAAGATCAGAGTGGGAGTGGATGGTGAATTAAAGTAGCAAGCAACCAGAAGCTCAGGGTCACTCTAGTAAACTCAGTGCAGGTAGTTCACAAAGCAATCATCCCATCTGCTTCCAATGTAGACGAGATCATATTGTGAATACCAAACACAGAATAGTGGATTGGAAGAAGTGCAAGTCAATATATTTTGTTCAACGTTGTGCATTAATCTATTCTGTGCTTTGTACCATCAGTTACATTTCAATTCTCATCAACAATCTTTAAGAAAAGTCAGCTTTAAGAAAGATTTCTCATGGTGCTGTTGTAAGAGCCACCATCACAGATTTCACAACTAATCCACTGTTAAACATTTTTACTTGTGGGACAATATGCCTTCAACTGTGAAGCCTGTTCTCTTCCAAAAGAGAGATAGATAGGGATGAGAGAAATAAATAACTCATCTATAAGCAGCTTTCTTTCAAAAGTTCCTTAATGATATTCAGCCATAAATATTCAAAATGACCCTGACTGCCAACCTCAAAACTCTCAATGGAGCAATCCCCAGCGAAGGGGTAAGATAGGGGAGAGAAACATTCCAAACACTGCATGTGGTGATGATCTATGGCTTGATTTTAGATTTAACATACCATAATTGTCCATTAGTCCCATCAGCCAAATGAACCTTATAAAAATTAAAATAATTTTAATTTCAAATGTAAGTGTCCATTAACTATATGACATACTTACCTCCTCAAACTTTCAAAATTAAGAATCTCAAACACCTCATAATTGAAGCAGCTTTATAGTGCCTAATTGTTCCAAAATTATTTCATAACACCATAAATAGAACTAATTGTAAAACTGCAGTAATCAATACAGAATATTTAAACATTCAACATTTTGTATTGATTAATTTTATAAGGATATAACAGCTTTACTCATGAAATCATTCAAACAGTTTACAATCACATTAACATTTATGTGAGCTCCAATGCATTTCAAAAATTTATCGTTGCATTTCCAGATCAAGCTTTGATTGATGAAATCAGAATTGACATTTCCTTAAAGGAAGAGTCCTCTTCCATTAGGCACTTTGCTATTGATACGTGGACACTTCTAAATGCAGATGAGTGAATTCTAGGGAATTACTTGATATGTTTTATGTTGTAAAATTTGTCAGTGTGAAAATTGACCTATAGTAGAAAGTAACAGGGTTGCTTTTGGAATAGATTAACAGCAGATGCTGATTTATTGCTTAGTTTATATACTTACAGCATTTTATGTACTGACACCAGATACAGTTGCACTGCTGCAAAATTAGCTTGCATAGGTCAGACAGCCAAGTACAACAACATTAACATCATTGGTACTGTGGAGCCGCTGCGATCTAATAGTTAAACACAATATTTTATAACCTTTTTCATTTGTAAAAATAAACACTTTTTGCTCTGCTCAATGTTCTACTATTCCCACATTAATATTTTATATTAATTTTGGCTTCTGATGTTAAAGAAAGACACAATCTGACTGTTTTAATATTATTCTATCTTTGCTGGGAAATCTACACGTATTATATGTATATAGATTATATTGTGTGCATCTGTAATTCCTCCTATTAATTTTTCAGACAGGGTTTTCACTGGCAAGACCAGTCCAGTTATTGTGCGTCTCTTGAGAAGGCTGTGGTGCAATTCTCTGGCTTATGCACTCCCATAATATTGTTGGGCAACGAATTCCAGAACAACGAAGGAACAGCGATGTATATTCAAGTCAGGATGGTGTGCGACTTAAAGTGGAAGCTGAAGTTGATGGCTTTTGTGTGCACCTGCTGGCCTTGCCGTTCTTGGCAGTAGAGGTCAGGGTGTTGAGAGGTGCTATCTGAGCAACCTAAGCAAATAACTGAAGATGGTATATCCTGCAGGCATGGCACGCCAGAGATGAATGGTTAGATTGGTGAATCAGGTGCCAATCAGGTGGGATTCTGGATGATGTTGAGCTTCATCATTGTTGTTGGAGCTGTACAATTCCAGGCAGGTGGAGAGTACTTTATTACACTCCTGATTTGTGCCTTTTAGACGGCAAATAAGTTGGACGATGACTTATTTACAATAAGCTATGCAGCATCTGACCTATTCTTGTATCCACAGTACCTATGTGCTTGGTTCATTTGCATTCCTGGAAAATGTTCACAAGGATGTTGATGGTGGGGATCTCAGTGATGGTAATGCCAATGAATGAAAATATAAGTGGTAAAGGCTCGTCATTGCCTGGCACTTTTGTGATGCCAATGTTACTTGACAAGGTATTAACTCATGCCCAAAAGTTGTCTAGGTTTTGCTGCATGTCACCATGAACTGCTTCATTGTCTGGTCAATAACAAATGAAACAGAATATGGGTAATCAGCAATGAAAGCTTCCACATCTGGTCTTATTAAGAAAGGAAGGTGAAACTGCTGCAAATGGTAGGGCCTCTGACACTGCCTTGAGGAAATACTGCTACAATGTCATGGGTTTGGGAAGGGTGATCTCGAACTAACATCTTCCTTCCTGTTGAAGTAAAACTCCAGATATTGGCATGCTTTCCCTCTGATGTCAATTAATCTGTCAAATGCTGACTTATGTAAAGACCATTCATTTTCATTCTCATCTCACCTCTGGAATTACTGGAGTAATTCAGTGGACAGGCACGGTAGTGTAGCAGTTAGCGCAATGCTTTACAGCGCCAGCGACCCGGGTTCAATTCTGGCCGCTGTGTGTAAGGAGGTTGTACGTTCTCCCTGTTTCTGCATGGGTTTCCTCCGGGTGCTCAGGTTTCCTCCCACATTCCAAAGACATACGGGTTAGGAAGATGTGGGCACGCTACGTTGGTGCCGGAAGCGTGGCGACACTTGTGGGCTGCCCCCAGAACACTCTGCGCAAAAGATGCATTTCACTGTGTGTTTTGATGTACAAACAGTATGACTAATAAATATATCTTATCTTATCTTATAATTCTTCTGGGGTATCATGTACAGCTTTGGTCACCCTGTTATAGGAAAGATGTGGTTAAACTAGAAAGAGTGCAGTAAAGATTTATGAGGATGTTGTCAGGACTAGAGGGCCTGAGTTATAGGGAGAAGCTAAGTCAAGTTAGGTCTTTATTCCTTGGAAGGTAGGATAATGAGGGGGGCGACCTTATAGAAATGTTTAAAATTATGAGAGGCATAGATAAGGTGGACAGTAACAGTCTTTTCCCCAGGGTAAGAGAGTCCAAAACTAGGGGATAGAGGTTTATGGTGAGAAAGAAAAGATTTAAAAGGGACCTGAGGGGGCAACTTCTTCATGCAGAGAGTATATGCAATGAGCTGCCAGAGGAAGTGGTTGAGGCAGGTACAATAGTATCATTTAAGAAGCACTTGGATTGGTACATGGAGGGGAGGGGCCTGGAGGGATATGGGCCAAATGCAGGAATGGGACTAGCTAGGTGGACAGCATGGTCAGCATGGACTCATTGGGCTAAAGGGCCTGTATCCATGCTGTGTTGCTCTATGACTCTATAACTCTAATTCTGCTCTTTGATCCATAATTGGGTCAATAGCTGCAATGGTTAGATTTGTGAATGTCTCTGGATTGTTAGTCCAGGTCACTGAATTAGTGATTAAACTGCTGTGCCAGCTTTGAATGACCTGCACCAATGTTCAAGGCAAGTCAGAGGAGGTACTGTTTCCTAAGGACATAAAGACCATCCCACTTAATGTTCAGCATGTTATTCTAGAGTAACTATGGACACTGTCACATGCACATTCTTCGTACAACTAAATAATGAGCACAGTCATCATTGTATTTCATGTTGCTTGGCTAATTTATCACAAAGCAGGGTGTGAATTAACTTAGAAAAGTTCGACATTACAATTAGCATGTGTGGCACTTGAATTATGCAAGGTGTGCTTGAAAATTTTCAGGAATGCTGGTAAATCTTTGATAGTATTGTACTGATGCCGCAAAATAACAACAAATCTCATGACATATGTCAGTGATAATAAACCTGATTCTGATTCTTCTCATGGCAATTCAGATGTTTAAAACTAAAAAAAATACCATTTAGTATACAATTTATTATTCTATTATTGTTGTACTGTATACTTTCAAAATCATAAGCCTAGAAACTGATTAGTCCAGCATGAACTAAGTGCATGCAGTAGGCCTAAAGCCCACCTGACATTGGATCTTGTGAAAGAGAAATAAAGGACTGCAGATGCTGGAATCTAGATGAAAAACACTCAGATGCTGGAGGAACTCAGCCGGCCAGGCAGCATCAGTGGAAGCTGCCTGCTTTTCTCTATGGATGCTGCCTGGCCTGCTGAGTTCCTTCAGCATCACAGGGGTTTTTACTGGATCTTGTGGGTCATTTGCAAGTGATTGAGTTACAGGTACAGTCTCACCATCTCCAAGCAGCATGTTGATGAAGACAACTTCAATTTTGGGCCACTGGGTCATTAGCAATGGCCCTAGGAGAAAGGAAAACATTCAAGATGGTATGGGCAGGAAGTGTGAATTGGGGGTGAAAGGGAAAGAGTAGGGATGCAATGATCAGGAAAAGGAGGGAAACAACAATAAGAGGGAGATTGAAATCCAGGCCGAGCCATCCATTGGTGAAGGAAACCATGCTCAAGAGGGTATCAGGAGGAGGAGAATCAAAAGAAGGTTGAGTAAAAGCAGCAGTCTCCAGAACAGCAATGCTAATTCCTGACTCCACATTTGTAAGTATATTTCTCTTTAGTGGTAGCTGCCAATGCTGGCTAGGCTACAGTTAAACCACATGCTTCTGAATTCAGTCAGCCCAGATTCAGGGACACCAGGTCAAATCAGTTTAGCAAACAGAACATCAACCATGTGTTCAGTTTGTTGCTTGCATGTGCCAAGTTCCAAACAGTGGATCCAGGCACAGTTTTATGGACACTTTTTTGAAGCCTAAATCAATATGGCAAGCAAGGCACTTCCAGCTCTGAATTACATTCCTTACCATATTGAGCAATTTTGCATCCCTAGAGGTGGAAGTGGGTAGAATATCATCAAAATTCTAGCTTATAAAATCCAAATGTTCATGTCAATCACCATTAATTTTTTTGTTTGATGAACTGTGAAGATTGGAATGTGGTCATCAATTACAGGTTCCTCAATCAGGAAAACATTAATTTATATTTGTAATGAAGCAGGACATCTGGTGTACTGCAATAATACTTGCTGATCATCAGAATACTGGCTAGGATGTAGGCAATGCGCAGAACTTCATTAACATCAACAGATTTGAGCTGACTTCAAAAGTGAATCCTCCAAAGACAATTTCTAAAATTTCTTCAGTTATTATTCACTGCTGAGATAACTTTGAAAAGCTACAGTTTAAACGTTTGTCATGTTCAAAAATATGTAAGAATGAATTGTTACATTAACAACATGAAAACATAAGAAAAAGAAACAGGAGTTGGTCACCGTATCAAAGGCCTTCTGAAAGTTCAAACACACCACACTCACTGGTTCCCCTACATCCTTTTTGTTAGCTACAAACTTACAAGGATATTACTGACCTGTGAAACATGATTTCTCTTTCATAAAACTATGACTCTGTCTAATACTGTTTTCCATGTGCCATACCACTTACTTAATATTAGGTTCTTGTATTTTCCCTGCTACTGGTTATTTTGCAAAGTCAGTTGTATTACTTAGTCATAGTCGTAGATCTTAATACGTTAGACTGATGAGTCAGTCCACACTCAAATTTATGTCACAACGTGCAGTGCAGGAATGCACTGATGTTACAATGCCTCAACAGTTTCTTCAGTACAACTAATGTTAACTAATCGCTAATGTCGTTTCCTGACTTTTGGCTACAGGTTCCAATCTCATAACTTTCCAAATCTCCAGTGGTCTGGTTGAAATTGGTTTTGTAATCTTTCTATTACTTCATGGAGTCATAAAGTTATACAGTATGGAGAAAGGCCCTTCAGCCCAACTCGTCCATGCTGACCAAGGTGCCTTCCTGAGCTAGTCCCATTTGCCTGCATTTGGTCCATATCCCTCTAAACCTTTCCTATCCACGTACCTGCCCAAATGTCTTATAAATATTGTAGTTGCACCCACCTTTCCTACTTCCTCTAGCTTGTTCCATATACCCACCGGCCTCTCTGTGTGGAAAAACTTGCCTCTTAAGTCCCCTTTAAATCGTTCCCCTGTCACCTTAAACCTATGTCCTCTAGTTTTAGACTCCCCTACCCTGGGAAAAAGAGTGTGTCCACCCACTTTGCCTATGCCCCTCATGACTTTATAAACCTCTAAGTTCACCCCTCAGCTTCCTTCATTCCAGTCCTCATAACTCAAGCCCTCCAGTCCTGACAACATCCCCATGAATCTTTTCTGCACCCTCTCTAGCTTCATCACATCTTTCCTACAATACCACCACCAAGGACATCTTCAAGAGATGGTGCCTCAAGAAGGCAGGATCTATCATTAAGGACCTTCACCATCCAGGACATGCCCTCTTCTCATTACTACCATCGGGGAGGAGGTACAGGAGCCTTAAGACCCAAACTCAATGATTCAGAAACAGCTTCTTCCCCTCCACCATCAGATTTCTGAACAGTCCATGAACCCATGAACACTACCTCATTATTCATTTTTTTGCACTATTTATTTATTTCTGTAATTTATAGATTTTATGTCTTTGCACTGTACTGCTGCGGCAAAACAACAACTTTCACGTCATGTGTCAGTGGTAATAAATCTGATTCTGATGGTGACCAGAACTGCACATGACATTCCAGGAACGGTCTCACCAGCTTCCGATATAGCTGCAACATGACATACCAACTCTTGTACTCAGTGCCCGCCCGATGAAGGTAAGCATGCCATACACCTTCTTCACCACTTTGTCTACCTGTGTCCCCACTTTCCGGGAATTATGTATATGTTGTCCTCGGTCTCTCTGTTCTGCAACACTTCTCAGGGCCCTATCATTTACCATGTGAGTCCTGCCCTGGTTTAACTTCCCGAAATGCATCACTTCACACTTGTCTGAGTTATATTCCAAGAGCCATTCCTTTGCCCACTTTCCCAGTTAATCTACACCTTGTTGCAAGCTTAGATAACCTTATTCACTGTTCATCACACCACCAGTTTTGATGTTATCTACAAATTTACAAATCTTGGCACCTACGTTCTCATCACTTAATTCTTGCAGCAATTAATTCCAAGTTTCTTAGACTTGGTTTACCAATTGCATGTATGTGGTCACTCAACATACTCAAAGATGACAATATATGGCAAATGTACATAATTCATGAAGTTTTTCATATATATATATATATATATATATTTTTAATATACACAATTGAAAGCACCTAGTTAATTAATAGTTGTATAGTTGTTCTCCAAGCCAGCAGGGATCAGAATGCCTTTGTGGGCTCTGTTTTGGTGGATCTCTGTCAGTGTCACCTTGGCAGACACATGCACTCAGCAGGTTTGAAAAAAATGGAAATGTCCTAAAGGATGAGACTTGCTGTTCATCTTTTTTGTATGTTGAGCTTTAAAATTAGGATTCTTTGCCATCCCATCTTTGCTAGTGTAAGGTATATATTCCTAGTGGGTTCTTAAACAGGCTGATGCACATGAGATGAGGAGATCAAACAGCTGCATTTCGTTTATTCAAAGATTTTCATGCTCTGCAAATAAGTGCACCAACATTGATATGCATTACAATGGAATATGTCATGAATGACATCACATGCATTTACATACACTACATTGATAGTAAGTTGTGATGTTAAGTTTGATTCTGGAGCATCCTCTGCGAAATGCATGCATAAGTGGTGGCAGCACTAACTCTTTTGTTATTCCCCTGACACTTTTTAAATGCTTGCATTGATGTTGGTGTCATTAGAGAGGATTTTATTATAACAGGATCACTGCGCTCATTGAAATAGAATCAAATGAGATTTGCAAAAACACAACCTCAAGCACTTTGTTCCTGCTGTTGGCACATGTCAAAATAAGGTTAGTTTTAAATCCCTGAGCCATCTTCCTGTGATAAAAACCTTTGTATGCAAATCTACAAGCACATGCAAGGCTACAAAAAAAGGTGAAAAGCAATTGCACATTAGAAAGTGTTACATGGAGTGGAATATTCATCAGTGACACTATTCAATGTGTCAGGCAGCATGGAGAAATCTACTCCTATTTGTGGTGCTCATCCCCAGTACTGTCTCTCAGACCTACCATGAAGCATGAGGTCACCCCCATCACCATGAAGCATGAGGTCACCTCCATGCAAACTGCATATCCAGGACTCTCCAGCATCTGTCATAAGATCTTCAGGTTACAGATTCTGACACCATTCTTTATAGCAAGTTGATGGAAAGCATGGATACAGCAACATTTTTAAGGCCTGTTCCCCCTTGGAATGGTGGGAGCACTGGGGTAATAGCAACCTACGTCAGTGACTCTTGAGAGAGACTACAGCCAACCTCTTATCCAGTGACAGTACAGACCACAAAGTGTGGAAACTGATTTCAATGATGCTGCAACATTTATTGCAGCTCCAGTCCTAAAGATAATGCAATAAATTCTAGGGTGGGACTGCCCTAAAAGATCAGGATTGGCAGTGTTTATAACTGTTTATATGATGCCTATGTGCCTCTGATGCTGCTGCAAGTTTTTCATTGCACCTGTCCATACATGCACTTGTGCATATGACAATAAACTCTACTTTGACTTTGGAATTCTTTGACGCTGACAACCTAAAATCATCTGAAACACCTTTGTTGTGGGCCCAGAACCGTTTAACTCCCAGGCTCAAAGAGCACCTTGAAAAATACTAACATGGGCAGAATTCTGGAGTTGCAGCTAAGTGATCAGTACTGTGTGCAGTACTAGATTCTAAGTCATTGATGAACAGCTTTACACTTGCATTTGGGTCATGGGCTGTCCTACAGATAATGCAGTACTTAGGGCTGGCTGCAGAAGGGGCTTATAGATACAGGAGAATAAATGGTTTTCAGCTGCTAAACCATTCAACGAATTGTGTATCACAAAGCTCTACAATTAGCAGAATGGATGGGCCTTGCTCTTCATTATCCTCAGTGCATGCTGCCTTCCTTGTACAGCTGGCCTAGCGGGTTGACTTCACTGGGTGCAGCAGATAACAAAAAGTTGGTGAAAATATCACAGAACAACAGACTTTCTAGGCAATCAAATTTTGCCTCAAAAGGGGATGGTGGAAGCATGGAATTAATGGAACCTCATCTATCATTAACCTTCAGAGGTGTCCCTAGCAAAGTTTGCAACGGACCACTGTAGCCATCAATCAGGCAGCCTCTGGCCAACCGGTCAGCGAAGGAGAGGGGGTGATGGAAGGAATGGGATTGACAAGTGATGCAGAATTGTGGCATCTTGACAGCAGGTAACAATTGCATCATCAACTATTTCTGCCTTCAAATTCATTTATATGCTTCTGGATGGATGTAACAAGCTAGAGAACACAATTATGGACATTCCAACACTTGCAGACTTCCCGAAATGGCAGCTAAGCAGCAGACACGCTGAAATGAAAAGATATTTGCCAGGTGTCTTTGTACAAAAACCCTCTGTAAACGTGTCATGTTCACGAATGATTACCATCAGCTCCAGTAGTCAAAGATCCTCAAACAAAAAGAAAAATCAGAAGTACACTAGCAGTCCAAAGAAACTAATCCAAGAGCAACCCAACGGTAGCTGAAGAAACTCTGAAGTATTGCAAGAACTAGGTGGCTCCTTATCAACATGTCTGTGTTGCATTTTTAAATAGGGTGCCAAAGACGTTGACAAAGCAATTACGTTCATAAAGAAAAAAAATATACAAAATACACTGGATACTAGAAACAGAATAAAAACAAAAATTTAGAAATGTTCAGCAGGTCTGGCAAGTGGAAAGGAGAGACAAATTTATCTTTTTGGTTTTAGTACCTTTCATCAGAATTGGAAAAAAAAAAGTATGTGGATATTATGGGTTTTAACAGTGCAAAATTCAGAGGAAGTAAAGAGCAAAAGGTCAAGTGAAGGCAGGAATGATTAAATGTCAAAAGGGATGAAAGTGCAAGGTAACGGTAGGTGCTAGTGGGCTTTTATCTTCTTTTGTCATTTTATCTATTTTGCCTTCCACCCTGTAACAGACTTTCCCTTCTGTTCTTTCCCCCAATCCCACTTTCTTCAAATCTGTTACATATTTAACATTTTTCCAGTCCTAAAGAAAAGCATTGACCTGAAATGTAATGTTACTTCACTCATCACAGATGCTTTTTAAAGACAGTCGATCTAATTGAATAGTTTAATTAAATGCTACGTGGAATTCAGGAAATCATATGCAGATGAATATGGCTTTGCCAAATATTGATCCTCCTATTGACTGCATACTCAGGATTGTTTCAATAAACAGTATAAATTATTGTTTTATGTTAAGATGTCAGAATACCAAATGGCTGGTTGCTAAATCAAACATTAAATTAGAGGCTTTTGCAAGGATTTGAAAGTATAGAAGAATAATTGCAGCTCCTTATTCCGGCATCATTATTATATGGCCAGCCTATTTAAAAATATACATTGGGTAACTGCCATTGTGTAAGTCAAAAAAAAATCTATACATTGCAAAAAATTCTTCTTGGAAAGCAAAGCTGTATTAAGGCTCAATTTTAATTCAATTTTTTGTTAATGCATTATTAATTCCCTGGCAAATATCTTTTCACAGTGTCAGTAATTCAATCCCCCTGAATGCAGAGCAAGCAAACCAAGATTAACCAATGTTTTCTATACAAAATATAGCTCTGCAGTGGTACATTGTACAAAAAATGTCATTATAAGGTAACAGGGATTTAGTCTATTTTTGGTTTGTCATGCTGACAGGTTAAAACCTTACCCTGGGGTTTTCTTCTTTTGAAATAGAAACAGAATTTCAAGTTAGAAATGCATCCAGTGCTTTTAAGTAATAAAACACGATATTCAAGATGTGTGAGATTTGGTCTGTGATCTTTTGCAAGGTGTCTCCTCTTAATT
Organism: Pristis pectinata; assembly: GCF_009764475.1. Taxonomy (NCBI): domain Eukaryota; kingdom Metazoa; phylum Chordata; class Chondrichthyes; order Rhinopristiformes; family Pristidae; genus Pristis; species Pristis pectinata. The sequence goes on from NC_067416.1 coordinate 14,524,465, forward strand.
TTACTGGCGGGAACCAGACCCCTTGACAGAAGGGGCTGTAGCCAGAAAGGAACCACTAACGTTCTGTTGTTCAAACTGGAGAAGGCTCCTAATGGGTACGGTGATTGCACAGTGATTAAATTACTGGATTAGTAACCCAGAGGACTGGACTAATAATCCAAGAATCTGAGTTCAAATTCCCATCATTATAGCTATGAAGTATAATAATCTGGAATTTAAAAAATTACTGGATGTTAGCAATGATGACTGTTAAATTAAAGGATTGTCATAAAAATCTATCTGCCATTAGGCTATAAAGCAGGGCTATAAGTGATTCCGATGATGGATTCTTAAATTCCCTCAAAGATTGGTCAAGCGAGCCACTCAGTTTTCAATTTTTATCAGAGAATTCCAGATCTTTCTGGTGCCTTTCTTCAAAGTCATCAGCAACTGCAATCATTTGATCACTGTTCTCAGCAAGAGGGAAGCTATTGTTCTGACCAAATCCCTCCACTCTATCCAAATCCTGTATGTTCCATTTCCTACTTTTTATTGGTCTGGTAAAGAGCGACAGTGATGTCATCAAATATACGGCAACACTGTAGAATTCTTATAGACAGCAAACATCACAATTTTTACGTTTTAAACATTTTAGAGAGAGCAAAATTTAAAAAAATAGATCCCTTACAATCCAATTGTAGAAGCAAACATATTATAATTTTTAAAAATTAAAGAACATACTTTAAAGTGGTGTGAAGTTTTGAAATATTTATCTGAAGGAATTGCTATCCACACTATTAATATGAGTGCTTTTGGGCCAGAGAAATTGTTAAAGGAACATGGCTGTGTTTACATGGAGCTAATATGGTATTTCTAAAATTTAGTAACTTTTGTAATGCAGAAAATAGATCAAAATGTGCATAGCAAGATCCCATAAATGATAATATGATATTGACTGGATAATCTGCTTTTTTATATTCATCTCAATGGAAGCATAAACAGTGCCAAAGACAAAACAGAAACCTTTAAAACAATACAATAGGATTTCATCCCAAGAGACAGGCAGCACCTCAGTTTACTGTCTCTTCTGAAAAACAATATTTCTGACAATGCGGCTCTTCTTAAGATCTGCACTGCCCAAGTACTGCAGGGTTACATTTATTGAGGTTTTTGTACTCAAATCTCTGGAATGGGACTTGAATTAAAACCTTCAGAGGTGAGAGTGCTCTCAACTAAGCCACAGTTAACATGGTGACTAAACAAAGATTGTGGCTTAATATGCCATAAAAAGCTCATTTTTACCACTGGCATCAAAGTGTAACAAATGTATATAAGTTTTTGTTTATCGTGAGAATTGCTTGTAAGAAAAATTAGCTTCCTAATTCTGCAGGTTAAGTTGGAGAAGGCTGCAACTTTCCACTCTGTTTAGCATAGAGAATCACAGACAGTAACACCAGGCTCTATGCATTTGACTGTGCCTCTACAAACTCTACAACTCGGTGTCAGATTTCCTGCATTCTAACAATTTTATTCCTAACCACTAATTTTTGGCCTATGTTAAGCAAGTAGCATTTCTGCTCCAGCTCAGGGTATTTTTGATTCAAGATATATAGCCAGAAATAACTACAAGGAAAGATGATGCATAAGAATGAAACTGTGGCTGTATCTTCTAGTGCATAGACAGGAATATACGTAGTAATTACACATGTAGTAATATAGTAATACGTAGTAATACGTAGTAAATACGTAGTAATTACTTGAAAGTGTGTCTTATAAAAATAATATTGTGTAGACTCAAAGGGTCATGAAATCATTATGTCAGATTATGAAATTCATCTCTTAATAATCTCATCCCAGGCCCAGTAACCAGGAAAGACCACTTCTATTTTACTTTAGCTGTAAAGGGGCTCTTTGAATTCAGTCAGCTAGAGGGTGGGAAGGCAGTGGAGAGAGGAAGGATTACCTTTATATTGACAGAATAAGAGGAAGTCAGCACCCCAGTCTATTATCTGAATGCAGAAAGTGATACGAGACAGTCAATTGTTATTTATTCATGGCCAAAATTTATTGCCCATGTCTAGCTGCCCTTCAACTGAGGAGGTGAATCTGGAGCCATACATGTATCAGACCATATAAGGGGGGTGGGGGGAGGTTGAAGATAACCTTTCCTGAATGACATTAGCGTACCAGATAGATCTTTTACCAAATTACAAAGTAGTAATTCCATGATTACTGTTATGGGCACCAGCTCTTTTTTAAATCCCAGATTTATTCAAGTAGTTGAACTTAAGTTCCACCACTGCCATTGTGGGTATCCAGGGTACCGCATGCTATTCCAGTAACATAACCACGATGCTAACATACCCACTGTGAGTCAGGGGCTGTAGCACGACTCAAATCAAAAATGTAGGAGCAATCTGTTCATGGAACCTTTGAGGAGACAAGTAAAAGTGACCAAAACTGCTGCTTTGCTTCTGAGTCCTCACAATCTAATAATGTACAGGGTAAACATGAGCATAAACTAGGGATTTGTGATTAAATGTAGTACACTGCATGGGCATTAACTATACTGCATGCAGGAGTAGGGTTTTAGTCTTCTTGACTACCCAGTGGGCAGGATTTAAAATTCCAGCACAAGGCATATATCAGTTGTGAAAATCAATGCAGCTACTAATATTATAATCCAGTATCGAAACAGTGATAAATTGAACTGTGCATTAAGATGATTCTCTTCATCCTGGTAGTTCCAGGCACCTGTGTACAAAGTCGAACAATTCAGGTAATTAATACTTCTATCTGCTGTTACTGGCAGGCTGCCAAATATGGGCACTATCAAACAAATATTACTTCTTCACCATAGTATCATGTTTAAACATATTGTATGAGATGATACAAAGAACATAGAACAGTACAGCACAGTACTGGCCCTTCAGCCTATGATGTTGTGCTGACTTATATAAACCTTACCAAGAGAGTTAAGTCGTACAAAGCAGTACATTGTTTTGCAATGGATCTTTCCTAAAAAACACTGACAAAGAACAAAAAAAAAGTTATCTGTGCTTGAAACCAGCATTCCTCTCAGATTAAAATTATTTTAGTGGTCCTGGAAAGAAATTGGATAAGTTTCATTTTAATTGACAAAATGCTCATGTTACATTTGACTTAATATCAGAATAGTCACTGGAAAAGCAGGGTGATAGTTTCTAACAGTCATCTTCCAGGTGCAGTAAAGATCTCAGTGGAGGAACTGTGAGAAACACCTTCATCATCTTGCGCTGTGGAACTTGGAAAGTCAGCAGGTCTCTGAGACTGTTCTGTAGAATGTGTACACTTGTACCTTTACTATGTGTTTGTGACTTCTCACTACACAGAATATCAATTACTTTGGGGTCTTAAATTTAGATGTATACTGTCAAAATTCCTTCAATAGACATATTTTGAGAAAGGATTCCTCAACCTTTCAATGGACTTCCAACACCAAACTAAGTACCAGTTGAACCTCTTTGAGACAAGTGAAAATGATGAAAGCTGTCGCTTTGCTTCAGAGTCCCCACAGCCTAATAATGCACAAGGTAAACACAGGCATGAGAAAGCATTCCTTAGTCTTTCAATGGACTTCCAACACTAAACCAAGAGACCTGCCTCACCTGTTTGGCCAGGGGGCGGGGTGCCAGTTGGACCTCGTGGCAGACATATAAAAACAGTCAGAACTGCTGCTTTGTTTCCTGAGCAAGGCTCCACAGCAATTGGTTTGGGAGATCCCTGCAAAACATGAAAACAGTACTGCATTTAAAGCCAAGTACATTAAGTGAAGATTGCCTGTGACACAGTACATTCCATCTTCCTCATGATTGCATTATATTCTATAACGCTAGCCACAATGTTAATCAAGCTCCCAGCATAAGGAGAACTGTGACAGATCTAAGACAGAGCTAAACTTTATTTAATTACAGTTTTACGGCTTTGCAGATACAAATAACACTTCAATGCAGTTCCAAGACTTCACACATATCATGGGAAGTTGTGAAAGCTGCAAACATCTGAAAACTACTTGAATAAACTAACGAAGAAAACATTAATGCACAGTTTAAAAGTTTTTATTTAGATAATGATGACAGTTTTGTCATAAGTTTTAACTGATGAGGAGATGTGTTTTAGAAATGCTCAGATGTGCAGTGAAACAGATAAACAAGGCTGTGATAATCATCAGTCAAGTGACTTTTCAAGTTTAAACAAAGTGCCACAATCATTCATTCTGACCATAAGAGATATTCTTTCCAAATGAACTAGATGCAAAACTAATGCAAAATGGCAACCAAATGGAGTTCATTACAGTGACGACAGTCAATTATTTTGATTTATGTTGTTGCTTTATTGCAACGATGTCTCAGCTGTTTATTATGTAGAATTTCAACTAAGAACAACAAATAGAATAGCCTTAGTATCCAAGATATTCGTGTCCGTCATGTACTTTCACTGGTGTTTGTTTTTCTACTTGAACGAATGCTCTTTAAGATGGCAATCTTTGCCAAGTCTGACCTAGATGTAACTTGACACCCGTCCTCTAAAAAAGACCTACCAACCCATTTAGCTGCATCAGATTACTACAAAACAGTAACTTGAAAAAAATGTACTAACCACTTGGTACTGGTTAATACTCTGGATGCAGCAAGGTCGCACCCAGCCCAACCATCCCTGCAGATCCTCTTCACTAACATCTGAGATTATGTTTTAATTTAGAGAGCCATCTCAGATGCCCCAGAATATTGCTGAGGGAGTTTCCTGAGGGCAGAGTCCTTGCACCAACCATGTTCAGTAACTTCAGCTATGACCTTCCTCCCATGAAAGTGTCAGAGGTGGGTATGTTTGCTGATGATTGCACAAGTTCAATTCCATTTGCAACTCCTCAGTATCTGAAACAGCTAAATGCACTATACAAAGACCCAGGTGATATCAGGCCATGGGCAGAAAAGTAGCACGTAACAACTGTACTATACAAATGCCAAGCATAGACCATTTCCAACAATGGAGAATCTAACCACTTGATCCTTATATTCAACAACATTACCATTGCAAATCCCCCACAATCTTCCTCCTGTGGAAAAGGGGATCCTGTTGACCAAATACCAATTGGAGCAGCCACATAAACACTAATGTCCTAGAAGCTGGAAATGCTGGGTTCAGTGATTCACCATATAACTCTAAAAAGCCTTTCCACGCATTTAGAGCAACTAGTCAGGAGCAGGAAAGAACATGTTGAACTTGGCCAGATAAGTGTAGCACCTAAAGCACTCAGGCAACTCTGTCATGCAGGACAAAGCAGCCCATCCTAAACATTTACTCCCCACCTCTGAAGTACTGAGGCTACAGTATTTATCATCTACAACAAAAAACCACGGTTACTCAGGCTGCTCTGATAAACATGCAACAATAACTACCAACGACAACAGTCACCAGGCACATGGTAACCCACCACTTTCAAGCTGCCCTCCCAGTCACACTGAAGGAAATATATTTTGTCGTTTCTTCATGTCATTGGGTCTAAAATCCTGGAATTCCCTCTCTCCCGACACTGCAGGGTACCATCACCACATCACCAGAGTGACTGCAGTGGTTTTGGTTTTTGGTTTTGGTTTATCATTGTCACTTGTACCGAGGTACAGTGAAAACCTTGTCTTGCATACCGATCGTACAGGTCAGTTCATTACACAGTGTACTTACATTGAGTTAGTACAGAGTGCATTGATGTAGTACAGGTAAAAACAATAACAGTACAGAGTAAAGTGTCACAGCTACAGAGAAAGTGCAGTGCAATAAGGTGCAAGGTCACAACAAGGTTGATCATGAAGTCATAGTCCATCTCATTGTATAAGGGAACCGTTCAATAGTCTTATCACGGTGGGGTAGAAGCTGTCCTTAAGTCTGGTGGTACGTGCCCTCAGGCTCCTGTATCTTCTACCCGATGGAAGAGGAGAGAAGAGAGAATGTCCTGGGTGGGTGGGGTCTTTGATTATGCTGACTGCTTCGCCAAGACAACGAGAGGTAAAGACAGAGTCCAAGGAGGGGAGGCTGGTGTCTGTGATGTGCTGGGCTGTGTCCACAACTCTCTGCAGTTTCTTGCGGTCCTGGGCAGATCAGTTGCCGTACCAAGCCGTGATACATCCAGATAGGATGCTTTCTATGGTGCATCGGTAAAAGTTGGTATTGGTATTGATTTATTTTTGTCACTTGTACCAGGGTACAATGAAAAGCTTGTCTTACAAACCGATCGTACAGGTCAATTCATTACACAGTGCAGTTACATTGAGTCAGTACAGAGTGCATTGATGTAGTACAGGTAAAAATAATAACAGTACAGAGTAAAGTGTCACAGCTACAGAGAAAGTGCAGTAGAGTAAGGTGTGAGGTCACAACAAGGTAGATCGTGAGGTCATAGTCCATCTCATTGTATAAGGGAACTGTTCAATAGTCTTATCACAGTCAAAGGGGACAATCCAAATTTCTTTAGCCTCCTGAGGAAGTAGGTTCAAGAAGGCAGCTCATCATCAACTCCCCAAGAGAAATTAAGGATGGGCAATAAATGCTGCCCTTGCCCATGATGCCCATATCCCATAAAGTATTGGGCATCCATAATAACAGAAGAAAATAGCTCTGAGATGGATTGTTCGTGTGGCTGTGTGCCAGGGATACAATACTCTCTGCCTTAATGGATTGCTGACTAAAGAAGTCAACATTCCACTGAATACTTTTGTTTTACTGACAAAGTTGAAAAAGATGGAAAATGGGTTAAACTAAACAACAATAGTGCAGCAGCAGAACATTTTAAAGAAATCAAAACCACAGATGCTGTAAATCTGAAATAAAAAGAGAAAATGCTGGAAATACTCAGTGGGCCTGCTAAGAATTTCCAACATTTTCTATTTTTGTTTCAAGTTCCAAAGTAGCCATTTGTAACATGCAAGATTTGACAATTGTAATGAAGTGACTTATATCAATGTGCAAATTGGATCTAGGAGAGTATATCAATTGGAGACCTAGTAGCTACTTATACAGGAGCAGGTTTGGAAAGAAGAGTGAGTTCATCTACAGGATGGAGTGAACGGAATGCACAACTCTGTAACTAATTGTATAGGGGCAGGCACGGTACTGTAGGGGCAGGCACAGTAGTGTAGCAGTTAGCATAACGTTATTACAGCGCCCGTGACCTGGGTTCAATTCCGGCTGCTGTCTGTAAGAAGTTTGTACATTCTCCCAGTGTCTGCATGGGTTTCCTCCGGGTGCTCCAGTTTCCTCCCACATTCTAAAGACATACAGGTTAGGAAGTTGTGGGCATGCTATGTTGGCGCCGGAAGTGTGGCGACACTTGTGGGCTGCCCCCAGAACATTCTATGCAAAAGATGTATTTCGCTGTGTGTTTCGATGCACATGTGAGTAATAAAGAGATCTTATAAGTGCCATTTCACTACCTAAGTTTAACACTAGAGAAGACTGAAGGTTATATGAAGTTCATGGTTTTGAGTTCTCAAGAGAAAAAATGGCCATCTTAAAAGTAATAAAGATATTGAGATATAAATCAGCATAACATTTGTCACCTAACTGGGTTAATAGACATGACTTGACAGAAGACCTTGAAATTTATTGCTTATATAAATCTGAGAAACCTTTGCTCTTCCTCCTCAGTCCCAAACTTAGGATCTATTTTCCCAAAAAACATTTGTGGTCCTTAGTAATCATTCATTGTTAAAGGAATTCCAGAGCTAGGACGGTATTGCTACAAAAGAAACTGCAGGTGTAAGATGTATATGCATGCACCTAGCTATAATTTCATGATAAGAAATAATAATGCCAAAGTTATGATACATCTCTGAAATACTGCAGCCCTGAGTAATCTTAACTGGTACCAAGAATTTAGTTTAGTGTATGTTAGTGTATAGCTAACACTATACACCTGCAGGCAAGTTCCTTTTATAGTTTTCTTTAAAAGCAGACCTGGTGGACACCACATTCCTTAATTAGAGGCACATTTTCATGGGGGAAACTTCTTGTTGTGTTTAGAATCAGGTTGCTGCAGCAAACAGGGGAGATGACAATCCAGCATAATGCTTAAAGATGATGAGAAAAATTACACTGCCTGCTGCTCAAGTTTCTGCCTGTTAATTGGAAGCTACATTTGAGTGCTTCCAGCAGCGGTGCATCTTTCTGACAGATTCAGTATTAGAATTAAGTCAGTTTTCATAAGTAACAAAAGCTAGGAGTTCAACGGTGAAGCAAGTGAAGTTGCTTCAGACCAACTGGGTCGCATGGGTGAACTGGTTCCTCAGAAATCATGCAAGACTCCTTGGGATTGTCACAAAGAAAGGAGCTGCTGATTAACACAGCACTATGCATCCTGTTCAAGAAGGCAAAGGAGTTGTCCTAGTTTGCCAAATGGTCACTCTGGGCCAGGAGAGGCCTTAAAAGAAAATAGTGACTTTATAGGATTTGGGGATATGCTGGATTTTGGAAGAGCATGCCATGGGATACAGAGCTCTTTTCAAATAATTTCACTGGTCGAATAATGTAAATCAACAAGATCTTCAACATCAGATTTGTACAAGAATTCCTGAAGTCTTATTTCAAATAACCACATTAAATTTCTAATGTGTCACTGTGAATCTGGCTCCTTTCTAAATGATAGGTTAGCTGTCGTAGCAACTGCATTTCACAATTCTACCTTTCGAGGCAGGTGACTTTCAATTTGTTAGTTCAAGTGCCACACTTGACCTTTCTCCCTGGGCTCGTGCTAAGGACTTAATTACTGGTTTTGTCTGTGACAAGCACATAGTTTAAATGCATTCAAGATAAGATTACTGGGATAATTTATCAAGACAATGCTTTGAAGCTACTAGTCATTTCTGCTTTCTGCAGAATACCTTGACAAAACTGAGTGGAATGTAAAGATATAATTATAATGATATTGAAATTCCATTTGTTACCATAATTACTTTAGAGTATTTTGAAGTTATTGAAGCACTTACTGCGCAGAGTCAGACATGAATTGCCTCCAATCAATCAACTATATTGCCAAGTACAGAATTATTAAATTCAAAAAGCATAATAGCCAGCATAGTTCAGTCTAGAATTAAGGACTGCATTTATTGGATTAAAAACTGAAGCTTAAATTAACATTTTGCAGTTCATTATGCAATAACCCAATAATTATAAAATTCATGATTGGTGCATTTCCCTTATTATTCTCCTGTAGACGTTTGCTATATATTCAACCGCGATAAAGTGTAATCCTACTATATCTTTTATTCCAGGGATTTCTAGGGAACATTAGGTACGGGTCCTTGACCTAATTCAGACATGTAGAAAAATCATAGCTGATATAAATCTCAATTGGCCTTTGCTTCATAACCCTTGGAAACCTTACGCAAAAATCAATCTAGTTCAGTCCTGAAATGACAATCGTTTTGGCAATCTCACTGGGCTGAATCAAGCCAGTAAATGTCGGGGTTTCTGTGGTCTCCTGCCATCATTTTCCTTTCAAGTAATAGCAAATTTGGACCTTCAGTGCACGTGCACCTGAACACAGAAGACCCAAACTTACTGAGAGATTCTAGCTGGTGAATCAATCAGTCCTCTCTGCAACTGGGAACTTCATGTGGAGCACAACAATGGAATCCACCATTTCTGAGACACTGAGAAATCTACTTGTGGACACTGCCCATTCATTTCAGTGACTTTATAACCGAGAAGTAAGATTAAACCAAGTTACATTTGTTTTAATTATTTGTGTTTGCTTAGTGTTTTTAATTAAGAATGTTTTTCTATATACATTTTATATATTTACTAAAATTATTTTTAATATTTTTGGAAGGCTTCTGAATAACCAAATTCCAAAAACTTGAGAATTCTGACATGAAACAAAACTGGGGCAAGGCTTTGCTGGTATATGTCAATTGTTTCATCAGTAGGTTTCATGAGTAGGGTTTGCTCTGATTCATACACATGACCTGATCATGCCAAAGTCTTACGCCATGCAGGATATCACCAATCAGTTCCAAGGTCAGTTCTTGGCTAGAAGTTTCAAATGTGGATCTAGGTCAAGTAACATGAGGCAATCTGGAGTGTGGGGAAGAGGCCCACTCAATAAATCCAAAGCAACTTTAAGGGAGCACCAGATTTTTACTAACCTTAAAATGGGATCCAGATCTTAAATCCAGGTATTCTAACCCTCATTTCAGATTATGTCTTCTTTATCTAAATCTCCCACCAGAAGGAGTAACTTCTCCAGATCTACTCCAGCAATTCCTATCAGTTTTTTGAAACATCCTGATCAATTCATGCTAATTCTTCTGTGCCCTGGGGAATACAGTATAAATTTTATAAACTAGTTTCACAATTCATTCTTCTGAGCTCATCTGGGATTAAAAAAAAGAGATAATTGCTTAAAAATCGCTCTCTTTTTTTGACATTAAGATTGCATTGTGAATCACCCTGATGCTGTTTGTGAAAGTTGCATAAAGAGCGAGAACTTTAATTGCGAGGTTCATAAAACAACATTGTCAGGTTTCCCTGTGAAATGTTGAGCTAAAACTGGTGAGCTGCAACCTCTCGCGGTTCTCAATATGCAGCACAGCAGGAGAAATTTTCACAGCCAGCTCTTAAAGGAACAGACCACTCTTCCAGTTACAGGAGAGTGTTGCCACTGAATGAATGGATGCTACAAAGCTGGGGGAGCTGGGCAGAGAGACTGCTCCCAGGGGTCAAAGAGACCATAAGATATAGGAGTAGAATTAGACCATTCAGCCCATTGAGTCTGCTCTGCCATTCAATTATGGCTGATTTTTTTTCAACCCCATTCTCCCACTTTCTTCCCATAATCTTTAACCCCCTTACCAATCAAGAACCTATCAATCTCGGCCTTAAAAACATCCAATGACTTGGCCTCCACAGCCCCCTGTGGCAATGAATTCCACAGATTCACCACGCTCTAGCTGAAGAAATTCCTCCTAATCTCAGTTTCAAAGGGACGTTCCTTTATTCTGAGGCTGTGCCCTCGGATTCTAGACACTCCCACTAATGGAAACATCCTCTCCACGTCCGCTCTATCCAGGCCTTCCAGTATCCAGTAGGTCCACTGTATCCAGGCCTTTCAGTATCCTAGACGTAGACAGTCTGGTGAAGAACAATGCCCACAGGAGATATCTTCTTTGTGCATGAAGGCCACAGAGGCCCTCTTGGCAGGAAGTCATGAGGGAGGTTTCTGTAAGCACTCGGAATGCCTACACATCCGAGAAATGTTGAGTTGTGGACACAGCCCAGCACATCACAGAAACCAGCCTCCCCTCCATGGACTCTGTCTATACCTCTTGCTGCCTCGGTGAAGCAGCCAGCATAATCAAAGACCACACCCACCCAGCTCATTCTCTCTTCTCCTCTCTCCCAACAGGCAAAAGATACAGGAGCCTGAGGGCACATACCACCAGGCTCAAGGACAGCTTCTATCCCTCTGTAATAAGACTATTGAACAGTTCCCTTATACGATGAGATGGGCTCTTGACTTCACAATCTACCTTGTTATGACCTTGCACCTTATTGTCTACCTGCAATGCACTTCCCTGTAGCAGTGACACTTTACTCTGTATTCTGTTATTGTTTTTACCCTGTACTACCTCAATGCTCTCGTACTAACTCAATGTATCTGCTCTGTGTAATGAATTGATCTGTACGAACAGTACGCAAGACAAGTTTTTCACTGTACCTCAGTGCAAGTGACAATAATAAACCAATACCAATACTTAAGTGTCTGAAGCTGCTCTGCCTGCTCCTGTAGGCTGCAGGGAGAGTAGATAAAGTATATTCTCATTGGGCATGAAGTTTACCAAGTGTAGCAATTAGCAGCAACTTGTGGGATTTGGCAGAGTTCAAAAGCAAGCTAGAATGATTGAGGCTACGAAGTAAAGACTGACTGTGATTCTGACCTCCATGTGTGAAACAGTCCAGGCTGTATTTGTTCTAGTTTAGAGACTTCAGTGAGGCCAAAGAATGAAGTTTCAGGCAGAACAAGAGTAGTGAAAATTGGTTATTCTGTGGGTAAAAAAGATAATTGTTTTGTTTTACAAGCGAGGCTTAAATTCTCATTGCAGAGATTTTCGTTTGTTGTACTACTGTTGGTGCTTCAGCAGTGGGTGCTTCATGCCAGGAAACAAGTGCGAGGGAGAACAGAAATCCTGCTGAGAAATAAGGATATGAATTTCACAATGGGGGCTAAGGCACAAAATTTCTCCACTTTGTATTAGTTTGATTCTCAACTACACAGCATAGCTCACCCAGAGACATTACATTTTCCTATCCACCCCCCCCCCCCCCCCCCCCCCCCCCCCCGCAACCCAATACTAACATATTTTCTCTCAAGCCAGTCAGGAGGAGGATCTTTGACCTGAAACATTAGCTTTGTTTCTCTTTCCACAGAAGCTGCCTGCCCTGCTGAATGTTTCCAGTACCTTCTGTATCTGTTTCACATTTCCAGTATTTGAATTTTGGAATTGTGTGAATGAATTTCTCACCCACTGCAACTAATTAACAGTATCCTTAATTCCTTCACCACATACATTTTTTATTATGATCATCTGCATTCACAAAGTTAAAAGTGTATTCCAGACATTTTAAGTCATGATATGCAATGCAGAATCTGAATGAAGTCTACATTTGTCCAAGATGAAAGTTTTAAATAGAGCTGCCCCAGGCATGTAATTTAGAGGCACTGATAATTGCCAAAATGCAAATATATAGGACATCTCCGAGACACTTCACCAATGTCTGTTCTGAAAACCTGCCAACATTAAAACAGTGTATAAGGACTCAATGTTTCAAACACAAGGTCAAAGATATAACTAAAAATCATTGTGTCATTAATTCTTAAATGATTTCTTGTGCTTCACAAAGACTCGTATTGACAATTACCAGATGCCCCTGGGTTATCGCTTAATACAATTTCTCGAAGTATCCTTCATAACACCAGAAGTTATTCTGCTGCATCATAAAAAGAAAATTCTGGAGGACGGTGATTTATAGCATTCTTTCTTTTCCATTAACCTATAATAAAACTGCACCATTCTTTTGGCTAGAATTGCTAATAGTTTTGATTTACTGAACAATGTATAAGGGTTCAATCATCTGAGGTTGTACTGTGCAGTCATAATCTCCTAGTGTTTATGAGTTAAGCTGGTTGCATCATAAACTGGCCAAAGGAATTCTGAAGTGTTTGACTTCCATCACCTTGCAGACGTGATATTTTTGAAAAGAAAGCATCAAGGTTACCATCTTTATTCCCTCAACTGTTGAAAGATACAAATACTTGAAAGGAGAGGCCATTAGGGCATCCTTTAAACAAGCAACTTGGTGGGATAGGCAAAAGAAAAGTTGTTGGGAAAAAAAATCAAAAAGAAATTTGTATTGTTAGTGAAATTCTTGAGGATCTACAAAATACTAATTTGAATTTACCACCATTCTGCATATCTAAAATCACCATTTAGAACTGAAAAGGGTGTTGCTGCTTCTCTGGACAAAACCAGTTACCTGTAGGCCCACCCACCAGCTTAGGAAGGCTCCACAAGACTGCAGTGTGGTATCAGGATCCCATTGTTCACAGGAACACTGATGCGGAATTTTTCCGTGCAAATTTCTCTGTGCTCACAAATGGAGGCAGGTGTGTTTTTATTTACAGCCACAACACTGACAACAGCCCAATTATGTCCTGTCCACAGAAAGCAGCACAAATCCAATTTGTCTAATTACTGCACCATTAGCCTCCTCTCAATCATCAGGAAGAGAAGAGAAAGTATCGCTAACAGGACTGTCAATCCACACTTCCTCACCAATGACGTGTTCAGCAATGCACAGTTCAGATTCTGCCAGGGCTACCTGGCTCACATTCTCATTAATAGCCTTGGCCCAAACATGGATCAAGAAGATGAATTTTAAAGATGAGATGTGTGACTGTCTCAAGATCAAGGAACTAGCATGAACCCCAGTAAAATTGAAGACAATAGGAACAGAATCGAAGGGAATCTCTCCACTGGGTGCAAGACCCCAAATGCCCAAAATTCGATAAGTTTGAGACAGAAGTAAAGGGGAATCCATTGAGAATCCATGCTGGTGATACTGTCGGGATCCCTGTTGTGTCCTGCTCACAGGACAGCTTGTCTCTGTGCATGCTGTCACAACCTACCCCGCTCTGCTACTCAGGCACTTGAGTAGGAAGCCCACTTTTACACAATGGTGAAGTGAGATATGCTGATAAAACAACAACTCTGCTATTCAACTGATGTGGCACAACCCAAATGACAGTTGTCTACTGCCGGATACTGCAGTATCTTACTGCAAACTGTTACATCACTTCCCGACTGTTAAGTTTTCGTAAATTTTTGACGCAAATGAGTTTTTTTTTCATAGGGTCTATTGGCACTGAGTTTTAAAGCTGGGCTGCGTGGGAATGGCTGCTAATGATGTACTAGGGCATCTCCCTGACGCTGGTGGTGAGCGTTCAGTCCTCCAGGAAATTGTAAGTGGTTTTGTCAGCTTCTGTAGGCCAGGCAACAGGGAGGTTTCTGCAAGTATTGGCTACCACAAAGAATAATCCTGGCACCACGTATTGGTTACCACAAAGAATGACTCTGGCACCAAGAATTGGTTACCACAAAGAATGACCCTGGCACCAAGTATTGGTTACCACAAAAAATGATCCTGGCACCAAGTATTGGTTACAACAAAGAGTGACCCTGGCACCAAGTATTGGTTACCACAAAGAATGACTCTGGCACTGTACCTCACTATCAAATGAGTTTGCATTGAGGCTAGGTGGCTCATGGATCCTGTGATCTCCATCCCCAATCTTTCTGCCTTCAGCCATTTCCTGCTCCATCAAATCCATAGTCCTGCTGTCCCACAGTTATCTAATATAGGATAGGGACCAAGTCTGTTTAGATCTGGACTGATCCAAGTCCATTCCGGTCCTCTGTAACTTGTCAAAAAGGATCTGAGAGCTGATAATGAGAATACCTTCCAAGACTGAACTGTGCCTTATTAAAACGTGTCTTCCTCAATTTAATTGCAATCCTGATCAGTGGATGCTAACACAGTGGATCCCAACCTTTATGTTTGGAACAATCCACCCAGTGGAGAGACTCCCTTTGATTCTATTCTTATTGCCTTCAATTTTACAAGGGTTAATGCAATTGCCTTAATCTTGAGGCAATCACACATCTCATCTTTAAAATTCATCTTCTTGATCCATGTTTGGGCCAAGGTATTAATGAGAATGTGAGCCAAGTAGCCCTGGCAGAATCTGAACTGTGCATTGCTGAAGACTTCATTGGTGAGGAATTGTGGATTGACAGTCCTGTTGGCAACATTTTCTCTTCTTTTCCTGATGATTGAGAGGAGGCTAATGGTGCAGTAATTAGACAGATTGGATTTGTGCTGCTTTCTGTGAATAGGACATAATTGGGCTATTGTCAGTGTTGTGGCTTGTAAATAAAAACACACTTTCTGCCTCAATTTTGCTTCCTGAGCACAGAGAAATTTGCATTTAAAAATCTGCATTGGTGTTCCTTGTGAACAGCAGAATCCATATAGAAATTTGTTAATTCAGAGTCCTACCTTTCAAAGATGTGCCGATCCTAAACCATGCTGTATGCTGTAAAAATGGCAGCAAGGATCTAAATAGGGTCACTGTTTTTTTAAAATGTGGTGAGAGCTCTTAGAAGCAATCCCCACAATTGTGGTATAAGTCATTATAAATGTTGAAGGAAGATTTTCGCCGCCCACTTTTCAACAGCAACTGGCCTGACTGTTCCAACGTCCCCTTTACAGTTAGGTCACACTACCTGAAGGTGCTAGGGATTTGGTTCGGAGGGGCTGAGGCAGTAACAAGAATTGGCTGGAGTGGATTGGGAAGGTCAAACAAAACAAAAATTGGGTCTGTGGAAATGACGCTCTTTGTCAATAACTGGGAAGAACTTGGTCATCGGGTGTGGTAAGTTCTCAGGGCTACCATACTTGGTGCAGGTGTGGCCTGTTCCTCGCTCCTCTGTCTTGGTCATCGCCAGGGACATCTTCCAGTTTATCTGAGGGTCCAAGATGGAGTGAGTCCAATGGGTCACGATGCACAAGTCTCCTGAGAATGGGGGCCAAAGTGTACCAAACGTTGCCTTCATCCTGATGACCACCTTTGTGTGTGGCTGCATCAGGCAGTGTGTGTACCCAAAGTACATGGGTACCAAGTGTCACTACGTGCTGAGGTTCTACCTATCGCTGGTGTTGCGGAAGATAGACCTGTCCCTTTATGTGCAACATCCCAGTCAACTGGACATTGCCGCACTACCTGTCCTTCCTGGAAGAATTCTTCCAAGTAAACGCCTTTAACCACAAGTCCATCAGGCAATGGTCAGCACAGAATGTACTGCAGACACTGCAGAACAGGGACACTCTGGATTCTGTGGGTTTGTTCCCTGAGCAAGTGGTACAAACCATCTGGCAGAACGCCTCATCGCCAGATCTGACCAACAAGCATCAAGACCTCGCTTGACTGCCGATGAGAGGTGCCCTCCCAGTCACAGCTTTCCTCTACAGTCGACATATTGCCCCCAATGTACCTTGCCCTCAGGATGGCTGCGGTGGGGAAGAAATAGTCACCCACCTCTTTGCACACTGTGGATTTGCTAAGAGGGTGTGGAGACGGATACAAGGATCCGTGTCCCGGTTCATCCTCAGCAGCAGTGTAACTCTCTGATCTACGGGCTGTTCCCAGGGACCCACACCGAAACAGACATCAAGTGTTGCTGGAAGGTCATCAATTTGGTGAAGGACACCCTTTGTTCTGCCTGAAACTTGTTGGTCTTCCAGCACAGTGAGATATCTGTAAGGGAATGCTGCCGACTGGCATAGTCCAGGCTGCAGGAGTACGTGCTGAGGGACACACTGAAGCTCAGTGCAGCCAATGCAAAGGCTCTGTGGGGAAGGACCACAGAATAGGCTCTTTCACTACTGCACATGGGGAGGGGGGTGGCAGAGTTGGGTGGGGAAGCCCCTCAAACAATGATAGGGGTATCACCTCAGGGATCCATGTGAGTGACAATGGTGCTTCGTGTTTTTTTTTAAAGTTTACAATACTGGATGTAACGACCACGAATGTTAAGGTTTTTTTGCATTGTTCCTTCCTTTGTATCATGAATAAAGTCTATTTTTGAAATATTAAAAAAACCTCAACAGCAACCAAGGCCGGCATTAATTGCTAGCCTTGCTTGCGACACAAACATCTCATCCTCAAGTATTTTGAAAAAGACACTTTCTACCAAATTTATTAATTATTTTAGTATTCTTAAAACTGTGATGAACTGGTAATTAATATGATCTATGCCCTCAGAGAAAAAATAATCAACTCTTAAAAGACAATTATAACTGATAAAACTGA
The DNA here is from genome assembly GCF_009764475.1 of Pristis pectinata. NCBI lineage: Eukaryota > Metazoa > Chordata > Chondrichthyes > Rhinopristiformes > Pristidae > Pristis > Pristis pectinata. The sequence continues at coordinate 14,541,905 of NC_067416.1, forward strand.
CAATTATAGCTGCTACCAGCATTGCTCTTTATACTAATAAACATTTTCACAGCTGTATCACCACTAAATGTTGCCTTGAAATATTTTCATGCATAAATAAACCCCAAAACAGCCAATTATTCCACCTAGCTCGCAGGAAAGATGTACATATAGCGTAGCTCTGAATCTAAAAAAAAGGATTATTATGAAACCTTAAAAAGTCAATGTAGGATTAGGACGCAGATACGAGGTTAATGCAGTTGGAACCACTGGAGCACAAACATTAGCATATAATAATTATATATAAAAAAAGAAAGACATGGATTTTTAAGTGCTTTTCAGGCTGTGGCATTTTGCAGCCAGTGGATTACTTATTAAGTACAGCTACTATTGTGATATTGGAAATAACTCTTCCTTTCTAATGTTAGTTAAGGATATTGCTTAACTACAAGAATGCATATTACTGTATTTGTGCAGGGTCGCTTGATGTGTTACTAATTAGAAGTAGTTTTTAGAAATTTTCCTTCTTATAATATTACATCTTCTTAAGTGCAAAAAAAGCGCTCATTTTTCAGGTCGCATTTTATTTTGTAATATTCACCCTTCTAATATTTGTACAATGCACATTCTTCAGTCGGGTGCAAAGTGCCAAATCCAATGTAGCACTGAAAATATTCCTCGGTTCAGCTGGGAAGCATGCATGAGTGATCCAGCATGGAACCTCATTCTTGCCAATATACCTAACCTTGCCCGATGATAAAGAAGAAATTGACCATTCAAATTTGAGTGATGGTGTGGTGGTGATGGGGAATGGGAGGGGAACTTGGACAACAATTATAAAAGTTTATGGGAAAATTTCTGACTATAAATGGTCAGCCCAGATTTTCACTTACTTTTATAGTTTTACTCGAAAGTAGACAGGAATTCCCTGTGTATTTGAACCAGAGAACCCCAGTCAAAATTGCTAGAGACAATAAATTCCTGCAATTATGTTGCTTTAAAATGAATGTTAAATTATCCTCTGAAATTTAAGCACAACAAGCTTTTTCTGTTGTTTACTTGCACCTTTTGAGCTATTTTTAAAATATATCCTGATCGAGACATATTGTACTTATGTCTTTTTAAGTGCAATTTTATGGGATCAGTATGATCCACATTAAAAAATCAGAAAGCTTCCATGAACACATATCTTAAACATTTTGTGACTAACGTGCATGAGTGCTGGTTAGGTGACTTGAAACCATAATTTTCATTGTTAAAGAATATTAAATTTAGCTTCTTCCTCCCAGATCCCAACGATATGCTGAATGGTAGGTTGCCTGGCTACAGTAAATTACCCCAAGGTAGGTGGGTGGTAGAAGAATACAAGGGGGTAGTTGACGGGCATGTGAGAGGGAATAGGTGACATGGAAGTAAGTGGTGGAAATAGGCCCGATAGGAATGTTCTGAAAGCTGGCATAGACTCCTTCTATGTCATAAGAAAATAGTGTATATACGGAGATGACTTGGCTCCTCTGGAAATTTATTGTCACAATCTATTTAAAGAAATAATTGTGGCTGAACAAATGCAATGTATCTATATTCACTTCCAGCATGGAATGTTCCTTTCTTTTATATGGAATTAAAAATGTCCACAACATTCTCAATTTGATTAGTCGTAAACTAATTGAACTATTGAACTCCAGTGCTGTGGCTTTCACTTTGCTTGTAATTTTGAAGATTCTCCTTCTTAATTACTTTTTTTTCTGGCTATCAGGTTAATGTCCTGATATTGTTTCTCTATCAATGTGTATTATACATTTATTTAATTTCAAGGCCATTTTTTCTTTTGTCTCTCATGAGGCCTTTTCAGTAGCACATCCATTGCTTTCTCTCACAGTTTACATGAAAGTAACTAGGAGGCTGACAGGCTACAGAATATGTCTGGTTTGCTGCAAGTTACATTACTGCTGTTAAATTTGCATTATATTTCATATCTGGCTCCACCAGGTGAGACTTGAACTCACTTCTATGAGCTCCACTGAGCCATTCACAGATGTAATGAAGACAAATTAGAAATGCATAATTAAATTTACATTTTCTGAAGATGCCTCTTAAATATCTGAAGTGTTTTTTTTCAAATGTATAAATGACAGGTGATGGAGATCTTCAAATGAATAACAAGATAAGTACCATTTCATGCTGCCTTTCATTAGGAAAGCAGGGTGGGGGCAATAGAAGGATGTCTGATTTTGATTTGATTGTAGCTGATTATCAACATTTTACAGATTGCTTATCTATTAATAAAACATTTATTGCATTAGGAACAAATATCTTATGTACAGCTGCAGTGCTATTAGTTTATTCAGATACTTTGGAAAGTTTGCTTACCCTTCAGTCTCTCAAATGCAAGGATAATTTGCTTCCATTCTGGTTCTGAGGGTTATGAAGTGACTAATGAGGAAAATTTGGGACCAGAGACCTTTCCACAGATGGGGCAGGAGACGTCTGACAGGATGGGCAAGAGGGTAGTTTCTGAAGTGCGGCACTCCTTCTAACATTTACTTCCAGTGCTTAGATCAGAGTCAGTGGGGATGTTGCATTCTTTCAAGAAGACTTTGCACACATCCTTGAATCTTTTCCTTTGTCCACCTGGTAATCTCTTCCTGTAACAGACCTTGGAATAGGTTGGCTGTTCCATGATTCTGGCATCTGGCAAATAAAGTGGTCTGCTCAAAGGAGCCAACTGAGTGTAATTAGAGCCTCAGTGATGGGTATGTTAGAATGGGGAAGGCACTGGTATTAGTTTGCTTACTCTTCCAATGAATTTGGAGGATTTTGTAAAGACAAGTTGGTGGAAGCCTTCCAGTACTTTGGCAATGGTGAACTTCATCAGTGATGTCTGCTTTCGCTGAGTGTTTGCTCCTGAGAAACAAAAAGTGGTTTCTGTTTTCCAGGACCTTGCCATGAACCTTTATTGTTGGAGGATAATGTTTTACAGCAGTGGTGGGTTTGTACAGGATCTTTGTCTTGTGGATGTTTCAGTGGAAGGTTCCTCCTCCCGTGTGCATTAATGAATGCAGCAACAATGGTTTGGAGCTTGGTCTCAAGAGTATGTGCACACACAAGCATTGTCTGCTCGCCTACTGATGTTTGGTTGACTTTGGTTCTGGAGTGTAGTCACCAATAAGTTGAACAATTTCCTGCAAGTACTGAAGATGAGCTCTATTCCCACAAATGGAGGTGAAGTGCAGCATTGTGATGAGAAAGACAAAAAAATTGTTGGGGCAATGACACAGTATTGTTTGATACCAATCTTCAATGAGATTAGTTCTCTTGTAGACCCATTGGCTAGGAGTTACGATCACTCAGTATTGGCAAGAAGATTTTACCATACAATATTTGTTTAAACACTAAAGCATATATAAAGGTTGAACAATTAGCACGATAAACGATAAAACATTGTGAAGATAAAAGGCAATTTTGTCTATCTAACTTGCGCTGTTTAGTTCAGCCTTCCAATCCCCCTACAAAGTAGCTTCAAGATCATATGTTTATCAAGGTCTTAAAGAGGGCAAGGAAAATTTACAAGTGTAGTTTTAAGGATGAAGGCATTCAGTTGCATCAAGTGATCAAAGAAGATGGAGTTCTTGTTTCTGGAGCAGGGAAGAGGAAGAGGATATTTCTGCTGTGTTCAAATCTCAAAGGACTTTGATATGAGTAAATAAGGACAAATCTTTGTCATTGACAGAGATGGGAACAGGTGTATGGTAATTGGTGAAACAATTAGCCAGAGATGAGATGTGGAGCATTTGTTTAAAAAGCATACCCCGCTTTGATGGATTGAAACAGAAAAGTACAGTGGAATCATGATCATTGGTTACATTCAAAGGGAACTGGATAACAGCCTGAGCAGAAGACTGTAGCAGGAAATAGCAGGAAAATGCGACGAACTGAACTGCTTTTTCAAGTAATGAAAATAAAAATACTGCAGATGCTGGAAAAATGACATAAAGCTCTAACAAAGGGTCTTTGGCCTGATATGTTAACTCTGCTTTTCCTTCCACAGATGCTGCCTGACCTGCTGAGTGTTTCTAGCATTTCTATTTCTCTTCTGCTTTTTCAAGAAACTGACACAGGCAGGATGGGCCAATGGGTCCTTGGCTGCTGTGAGATTTCATGGTTCTTGGATTAAATGATTGTAAAATGTTGTTCTGGGATACCTTTGTCTTCCCTAGTGAAGTAGAGTGTCACAAGGGTTAGTACTAGGGCCTCAAATATCTACAACATATATTAGTGATTAAATATACATTAATAGTTAATTATGTATCAATAATTTTATATATATATTAACATGTCAATATATATTAATAATTAATCACCAATAGCACGTCCTGGTCCAACCATGTAGATGCCACGGCCAAGAAAGCTCACCAAGAGCCTAAAGAAATTTGGCATGTCCCCTTTGACCCTCACCAATTTTTATCAATGCACTATAGAAAGCATCCTATCCGGATGCATCGCGGCTTGGTATGGCAACTGCTCTGCTCATGACTGTAAGAAACTGGAAAGAATTACGGACACAGCTTAGCACATCATGGAAACCAGCCTCCCCTCCATGGACTCTGTCTACACTTCTTGCTGCCTTGGTAAAGCAGCCAGTGTAATCAAATACCCCACCCACCCTAGACATTCTCTCTTCTCATTGGGCAGAAGATACAAAAATCTGTAAGTATGTACCACAGGGCTCAAGGGCAGCTTCTATCCCACTGTGTTATAAGACTAATGTATGGTTACCTAGTATGATAAGATGGACTCTTGACATCACAATCTACCTCGTTGTGGCCTTGCACCTTATTGTCTGCCTGCACTGCACTTTCTCTGTAACTGTAACACTTTATTCTGCATTGTTATTGTTTTACCTTGTACTACCTCGACGTACTGTTGTAATGAAATGACTTGTATGGATGGCATCCAAAAAAAAAGTTTTTCACTTTTCACCTCTGTACATGTGACACTAATAAACCAATTTACAATTTACACTCTACATTTTAATGACATGGTTAAAGGAACCAAGTACACTGCAGCCAAATTTGCTGGTGATACAAAGACGGGTTGTGAGGAATACACAAAGAACCTGCACAGTGATACAGGTGGGTCAGATGGCAGATGGAGTAGAATGTGATATCCAATATGGCATGAAGAATGAAAAAGCACATTATTATTTAAATAGGATGAGACTACAAAACGTTGCTGTACGAAGAGATCTGGACATCTAGTACACAAAACATTAACAGGCAGATACAGCAAGTAATAAGAAAGGCTAATGTAATGTTGGTATTTATTGCAATGCGTATAACTATAACTGTAGGGAAGCCTACAGTCAGGTGGTGAGACTGTATTTGGAGTACTGCATGCAGTGTTGTTCTCCAAATTTAAGGAACAATATACTTACGCTGGAGGCAGTGCAGAGGTGGTTCACCAGTTTGATTCCTGGGATGAAGCAGGTTGATTTATGGAGACAGGTTAAGCAGATTGGGCCCATGCTCATCAGAGTTTGGAAGAATGAGACGTGGTCTTATTGAAACACAGGAGTTTCCAATGATGTTTCCCCCAGTATGATTATCCAGAACTAGTGGCATAGTTTTAGAATAATGCATAACCCTTTTAAGATGGACACAAGGAGAATTTCTTCTCCAAGTGGGTCATGAATCCTTGGAATTCTCTATTCCAGAGAGCTGTGGAGGTGGAGTCATTGAATTTATTCAATGCAGTGATGGATAAACATTTGAATTACAAGGGAGTTGATAAGGGACAGAGAGCACTAATGTGCTATAGAGAGCAACACTGAATCAGCCAAGGCTTTATTGAATGACAGAGAAGGCTTGAGGGGCCAAATGGCCTTCTTCTGCTCCTGATTATGTTCTAAATGGAAAGCCTTGCCCACTTGCAGGGTTGAATGCTGAATACCAATAGTGTACACATATGTCCTGAAGATTAATTTTGCTAGCTCTTTTGTACCAGAATTTTAGAGAAATTCAGTATTTTTGAGAGGGGAAAGATGTTGGAGAGGGGTAAAATCTTAGCACATAAGAACATTTGCTTTGGAAGTGAATGAGGGTAATCATTTTTCAATTATTTTCTCTACAATTAATTCCCAGTTTGCTTTGTCTATGAACTTAAGCTGCAATTCCAATTTTAATGATCTGTTCACAGTGCTTTTTGACAAATAGAGTACCCAGATGAATCTTCACCCACTGTATAATCATGGACATTATATATTTGAGAAATGCAGACAAGGGTCAAAATGAAGGCAGCTTATGAAAGGATTACCCAAAACACACCAGCTAAATCTGATAACTTGGCAATAAGGCTTGAAGAACCTGCAACTGAATATAATCAGGCTAGGAACTTACACATAGATAATTAAGCATCTGCCACATTTCTGCCTGTTGCAAATGCAGGGAAGAGAAGTAAAACTAATTTGTGTTATGAACCCTCATGACAAAAAAAAATCAGCCCATTAATTTCAATAAATTTGAGCAATGAGATGATCACAATTTAAAAGGTACCAAGGTCCTTGCAGATATCCTTACTAATACCTGACTCCTCGACTTAGTTTTTCCCAGGGAACATATTTGAATTTTTGGAACTGCAAATTTCTCTGCTGATTTTAGCAGCTAATCCATCTGATCACAAGATGGTCAGAGTTAAATTCACCTCTTTAATCCATTTGCCATTTTCTATAATATATTTTAAATAATCCTGCGCTACTTTCTTCCAGTTTAGTTGTCAAGTATGTTTTGGGGAAAGGTAGGCATGTTTGCTAAACTGCAAAAATGCAGAAGTTACAAGTTTCAGTTAATTACATTAGAGTGAGTTAGCTTTGGCTATAGTCAGCAAAGCTCTGTAGTTGAGGGAAATCATTATGTACTCTGCAGAATCTCACCAGGCAATGTTGATGTTCCAATCCACCACAAGCAGCTGAGCATGTTTGAAGGTACAGTTCTTTGATGGTTATATAGGAGCTGGAGATCTGTTTTCTCTGCAGCCATGTTCACCATCCTACCAATTCTCAAATTCTAACCACTGAATAAAAATACTACTTGTTTTTACAAATGTGTTTCCCATTTAACTTTACCATGCACCAGCTTACTTCTAGCTTGCAAACCGAGTTGCTTAGCAGAGTTGATGTTTGGCTGTTTTCATAGATATTACAAGGCTGTGATTCCATTCAAAGACTGAATGGTTCTCCTGGTACCCAGGCCAAAATTTCTCCTTTGACTAATGTCACCAAAAACACATCATGGAATTATGTGCTGATTGTTGTTGGTAGTGTCCCACTGAGCATAATCGCTTCAACTATTGTTAAGCTAATTTAACTGTATTTCAATATAATTAATTGTGTGGGGCACTTCAAGGTGCAAGGGCTTCATACAAATTTCTCATGTTACAGCTGCTTTGTATTCTTCCTTGATGCATGAAGAAGTGTACTAGCAAAGTTCAGTAACAGTCCACCAGGAAGGCTGAAAGAACTCCATTTTTAATTAACTTACTTAAGCTGCAATCATTCTCTATAAAATAGGAACAGAATTTCAACAACAAAATCTTTAATAGTATTAATTAGCCTACCATTTAGTGATTGGGCAGTTTTATTTTCGGCTTTGTGCTTTATAATTACTTAATTTGTTCCAAGAGAACTAATACACATTTTCCTTTTCATTAACTTTTTGGCATGAGTGACTTCTTAGTGCAAACAAAAACTCTTTGAATTATTGTGTTATATAACACAAGAAAAACGCCTGCACATTGCACAATAAATTTACTTGCAGCTGGACATGCAAGAAGTGACGTTAAACTAATCATACAAATTTCCCTAATTTCCTAAATGCTTCGATCAATAATCTGGTGTTGTAAAAATCCTTCATAAAACTCATTACAACAGGTCAACTAGCAAAAATATGTTGAGAAATTACGGATTAAAACAATGTCATTCCTGGTTGTCTGTGTGATGAAAGTGTTCCAAAAATGTTGTTAGGTTGTGAGTCGCCAGCTTGATTCAGCTGAGTATTTGCTGGTTTACAGGGTAGTTAAAACTTTCCAGTTTGAACTGGAGTTGCATTGGGACAAGATTGAGCAAGGACAACAGTTTTTGTTCCCATAAGAAGTCAATTAATCAATTAGAACCACTGGATTACCATAGTGGTACCAATTACATAGGTAAATAGGGAAGCTAGCTTGCACACAGCAAGTCAAAAAGAAACCAAATGAATGAATGACTAGCTTACATCTTTTCTAAATGCTAAGGCAGAAACATTGGCCTAGGCCAACTGAGCAGATAGATAGGATCTTATTTTAAAGCTGCAGCTCCTCAGTCAGAGTCAGCTCTGTATTCATTCTGTGCTGCACTGAATTCATATCAGATTATGTCTACATTAAGGGCAAACTCAACCTAAAACCAACAACATTGCAACAAGATCACAGTTTTAATCTGAGTCTTGTCAAGTCTGTTTTATCACTTTGGAACTAAAAGTGAGTTGATGGTTGAAGAAAGATCACAGGACTGATCTCACTTTGCTTCACCCTGCCCAATACTACTCACAGCAGATCATCAGCTGATGCTGGTTTCCGGGTCAGTGGAATGTCCTGCTCTGCCCAATATATGTGGCCTTCTTTCTGGCCCCAACAATGGGATGGATGCAGATCTCTCAGATTTGTAGTTGCACATCTGCCCTCCTTGACTGGGGCCTTCCAGCTGCAAACTTTGAACAAAAGCTGAAGGTCTCAAGTAAATATCTAGATCCTGTGGTAGCTTTGTGCAAGTTATAGTGCCAAATCTTTCTGCCTTTAGCCAGCCTCGGAACTCCTGTGGACCTGAAAAGTTGGCAGCGCCATGAATTTCAGGCACTCTATTGAAAGTCACTCAGCCAGCCTGAAAACTGCAGAGAAGTGAATTCCTTGGCTACTTTTCTACAGCTCAACAGGATGGTGATACAGCACAAAAATGGGCTCTTCAGCTCACAGTGTCTGCACTGACCATCCATCAACCACCCCATACACTAATCCTACATCAATCCCATTTTCTTTTTTCTCCCCTTTTCTCATCAATCCCTTCGTTTCCACCACTCACCTACACACTAGGGGGTCATTTATAGTGTCCAATTAACCTACCAGCCTGCACGTCTTTGGGATGTGAGAGGAAACTCACCTGGTCACAGGAGAATACACAAACTCCACACAAACAACATCTGAGGTCAGGATTGAACCTGGATCTCTGCACTGTGAGACAGCAACTCAACTAGGCACCGTGCTGCCCTGTCCTTAACCTTGGTTATTGTACTTCACTCCAGTCCTGTTCTTCTCCATCACTTCTACTTCCATCTCTGTACCAACGCGTGACTCTGTGACTTTTGCTGAGATCCTCTTCAATGTTTTTTGCTATCTCTAAACTTAAATATTCCACTCTCAGCAACCCAACTTCCACCAACCATAAACAAAGCCATTTAAAATTCTGCTGCTTGTACACAAGTCTAGTCTTTTCAATCAGGATAAAACACCATCATCTTTGTAGTGATGTGCATGGAAAAATAACGAAAGAAGGAAATTAAGAAAGAAGATAACTATCAGACACTTTTCACATTTGCAAAACATTCCAAAGTACTTCGCTGGTAGGGAAGTTGATGGAGTCACCACTTCAGTCTATGGAAATGTCACCAACACTCGGGCCACAGCAAGATCCCAAAGGAGTAATCAATTAGATGAACAAGTATCCTTTAATTACCTTACTTGGAGGTTAACTTTTATCAGGACATTCGGAGAATTTCCATGCACTTTTTTTAAACAGTGCCAAGAAATTGGCCTGACAGTGCAGCAAGATCTCACTTGGAAGATGGAACTATAACAGACACTTTCACCTATGATGGCCCAAGTTTTCACCTCGTAGGAAAATTACAGGCTTGCTATTGACAATTCAAAGCAAAAAGCTCTTGAAAGGATTGTTTCCTATCTCAACAACACTAAGTATAATAGCAAGCTGTCCTACTGAATAGAAATGTAATCACTCCATTACTTTAAAGTATCTTAAAATCATCTCATGTCACCTCTTGACAATCTTTTTTGTCTAATTGCTCATCACAACACAATTTCAAAAAATTACTTTGACTTTGTCTCACATTATGAAGACTACAGGAGTGGATCTAAACCACACAGTTTTTTGGGATTCCATTGCTTCTGAGAGAAATGACAGTGTTTAAATTATTTTCCTGCCTCTTCAGAAAACCATAAATTAACCTACTGTAATATTTTTCAGTGCATGTTTGTGTCTAATCCCTGATAAGATAAACAGAAAAGCCAAGAGAGAGGAGAATTAATCAAAGTATGCAAGAATTGGCAACCAAGCATGGGGAATCTACATTATTTAAATTAAGAAATGAAGGACTCAGAATGAAGTCTTGTCCAAGGTCTTGCAAAATGAGCCTAGCTTGCAGATACATAATCATTCTTTCCATGCATGTTAGTTGCTAGATTTTTTTAGAACTGGGCTAAAATTAATCTTACAACAGTATTTTATTTTAAATTGAAGCATTTTGCTTCTACAATTTTTATCTGAATGTTTGAATTTAGAAGTTCAGCATTTGTTAGATAAAAGCCCATTTACACTCTGGGCATATTTTGGGCAAATGGCTAATGAAGTGAGTAAGTCACGCAGTGCAAGTAATTTTGGACTGGTCTATGCGAACTCCTAGCCATATTTTTAAGCTGACCAGCTGGTTTTGCTCTAGTTTGCTGATACAGTAGAAAGCCTTGGGGGCAATTTCTGGCAAAAACACAGAGGCCCATTTACATAAGAACATTAGAAATAGGAGCAGGAGTAAGCCATCTGGTCCGTCAAGCCTGCTCCGCCATTCAATAAGATCGTGGTTCATCTGGCTGTGGACTCAGATCCACCCACCTGCCTTTTCCCCATAACCCTTAATTCCCCCACCATGCAAAAATCTATCTATCTGTGTCTTAAATATATTTAATGAGGTAGCCTCCACTGCTTCCCTGGGCAGAGAATTCCACAGATTCACTACTCTCTGGGAAAAGCAGTTTCTCCTCATCTCCATCCTAAATCTATTCCCCCGAATCTTGAGGCTATGTTCTCTAGTTCTAGTCTCACCTACCAGTGGGAACAACCTTCCTGCCTCTATCTTATCTATCCCTTTCATAATTTTGTGTGTTTCTAAAAGATCCCCTCTCATTCTTCTGAATTCCAGCAAGTATAGTCCCAGGTGATTTAAAAATGTGTAGGTTGCAAGCTTTTTTGGCTGCATTCTCTATTCCATGACGAATTAAGGGAAGTTTGAAGAATAAATTATAGGCAGATATCAAAGTTCTTTCGAGTCACATTGAAGTCAGAATAAGGAGGAAAGTCCAGCCAGCAATGGAGAGCCAGGCCAGCTAGCACTGCAAGGGATAGGAAACGAGGTGGGGGAGAATTGAAACCATCTTAGAAGAGGGATTATAGGACAGCATTTGGATTGGGGATGAGGTGGAGGTTGGAAGCAGCAGCATTAGTGGGATCGATTTTGGATGGGCCACAGATGGGAATTGGGTGGGAGGTAGTCAGGTAATCCGAGGTGTGGGGCGTGGAGTACTTAGCTGCTGAGGCCCAAAGGGTATGAAGAATGATGCCATTATGCCAATCACGCTGGATTCATGTGGTTGACAAATGGTTGGAAGCATCTGTTTTAATTTCATAATTGCCATGAGTTGACCAGGAAATGGTCAAAAATGCCATATACTTTGCTGAATTGATTTTCAATCACACAGTTCTGAAAAATCCATTGTTATATCATCAAATTTCCAGGAAGTTATTTTTAAGCATTAGATATTACCGAGATCCTGGTCATCCATGTACTCAAACGTGCCACACCAAGTTCCGAGCCCTCAGCAGGGACTGAAACCATCTCCTAAATATAGGAAAATAGTTTCATCCATCAGACAGCAACATGACCACTTCCCTTGGCTCAAGGAAAAATAATATGGGCTGCATCCCAGTCCCACTGTCAACCTTCTCCAAATTGCCTCCCCAGCCTAAGCATCCAGCTGGTGAATTATATATGATGCTCAGAGGCATCAGAGTTCACAGGTTTTATGCAAATGCATTCAGGGGTTATGTTGTAATCTTGCTGCCCATTTTCCTCAAATTCTGGTGCTACAGGAATTTTGCATGTACTAGTACTGATTCATCACTTCAATGAGCATTGTCTCTTGGAGTGGACTTTTTGCGATAACTGTGAAACCATTTGAATTTTATCTTAAAATTTTTATTAAAGAAGATGACATGGCAGCTCAGATGGCCCCAGTCACTGATCAGAGAAAGAAAATGGAAACAACCTAATGGAGAAAAATATAACTAAATAAGCTTATTATGAATTAATTTGCCCCCTTTTGGGAATTTTAAAAGTTTTACCAACATCACTGATAAGTAGGAATATTTCCAAAAGATCGAGTGACTGTTTACATTTTGTGTTGTCACTCCACACTGGAGTGCCAGAGGTAACGTCTTAAGAACTGATACTCATCCATTCCAAATTTACATTTGAGGCAGATGTCCCTGAAATAGAGGTTGTGGAAACAATAAGTAAAGGTGCAATGATGGTGTAGTGGTTAAGCCACCAGACGTTAGTAGAGGCTTGGACTAACAATCCAAAGACATGGATACAAGTCCTACTAAATTGAGTTATTTAAATTCAGATTAAAGATCTGGAATTTAAAAACTAACCCAACTATATTGGTCTTGGTAATGATAACTGCAGAATAAGCTGCCAGATTGTCATAAAAACGCAATGTTCACTGATGTTCTTCAAGGATAGAAATCTGCCTTCCTTGGTCGAGTCTGTTTGCGACACCAGACCCACTTAAATACCTTCCGAAATGGTTCAGCACACCACTCAGTTCAAGCGAATTTAGGGATGGCAATAAATGCTGGCCTTGTCAGCAATACCCAGATCCCAGAGAATGAATTTTAAGAAATAAAAATTGAAAATAGCAGCAGGAGGCAAACAGCATGAAAAAAAACAGCTAGTCATTCTTGCGGAAATCAAATTTGCACATTGATGCAACATTTAACATCTTCAATGAAAACAAGGTAATTAATATGAAAAACAAAGTACAGATTAATGCCATTGCTTAGGTGGCATTTCTTTACCACCTGTGAGTTTATTCATTTCAGGGCAAGTTACATTGTGTTTTCCTTAAGAAAATACATATTTTACTGTCACTATTGGAATCACAGAGTTGTAGAAATTTGATAGAAGTGGACTGACAGAAACCATAATTGATGAGAGGTCAAAAGACAGTGTCACAGTATATCTGCTGTAATATTCATGAAACAAATTAGCAGCAGAGAAATTCAAGTATAAACTGTCATGCTAAGTTGTACATGATAACATCCAGACAGCAAATACAGCAAAAGAAACATTTAATTAAATATGGAAACCAATCAATGTCTTGCAATTCTTCTTTCAAGTCACAGTGATAAATTCCTTGTGGTATTAAGAATTTACATCATTTTCTCCTAAATAAAACATAATCTGTTGTTAAGACTAAGATTTGGCAGAAGAAATGGACTGCAAAATCTAAGGGGCAAGATAATGCCTCAAGAATAAATACTGAAAAATGGAATCAATGTAAAAGATTAAACTATTGATGTGTTAACATTAAATGCACTAAATAGGTAAAATCTGATTTAGAGAGATGGAACTGTAATAATCACCTGACATTGCATGAGGACAAAAGGTAAGCTGATATTCAAGCCCCCTTATAGGTTCTATTTTTGTGAATGACGTTGAATAATCAGACAGCAGAAATCAGGATCTTCACGATGTCCAACAAATGTGCTAACTTTTTAATACTTTATGGGGTTTGGGTGTTGCTGGCAATGGCAGCATTGGCTGTCCATCTCTAATTAACAGGACCACTTAGGTCCAGTTAAGAGTCAATCACATTACTTAAATTCCTGGTGCTGTTGCGGGATACAAACTTACATATCCCGATCGATTGCCCAGACCTCTGGATGCTGGTCCATGAGTGTAATGACCATGCTATCATGTCTGGTTACTCTCTGACAATCAAAAGCAGCTTTATGACAAGCACTCCTTGATGTTGAATGCAGCTACTCTCACTTGCCCTCCAGCAGATCTTGTTTTTTATATCATGATCAACCATTGTTGAGCTCTGGAGCCCAGTGGTCTTGTTAGAATCTGAACAATGTTGGTCTGCCAGTTAATGGTAAAGGTAGATGCTGTTTAGTGGCACTGCAAGAACTTCTTGCAACACTTTACTGAGCAGTGGAGGGGGATGATAAGGCTTGTTTGGATTTCCTTGATTTTTGTAGGTAGGATAAAATCAGATAACCCTGCAAGTTGTTCAGAATTATGAATGTCAAACACATTGGCCAGGAGAGCAGTTAACTCTGGTGAATAGGTCTACTGCCATACTACCATATATCATTAGGACTTAAGCCTTTGCTGTATTGTTACACACAGCCACTTTTTAATGTCACATAGTTGGGCACTGATACTCAAAGATTGAGACCTTTGAAAGAGAAGAATCCATCCAACAGATTTCACTGAAGAGTCTTGCAAAATAAAAGTTAGAATGGTTTTTCATGTATCACTGGACACACACACTGAGTGAAAGACTCTGGAATCTCATCCAGCATCACACTTTTATGTGCAAGTTCGAGGTTGACACTTCAGCTTCAGACTGAGTGGGTGGGGGGAGAGGCTGTGATGTTGCTACTACACTGATTGTGGTGCTGTCTATCCGATCAACAGAAAAATCCAAGGTAGTATTGGAAGAGCATTGGAGTTCTACTAAGTTTACTGGCCAACTTTTATTGCCCACTGAGATCAGTTATCTGTGTGTTTATCTCATTGCCATTTCTTTCATCATTTGACTCCACCTTTCAGATAATCTGAAGTGCATCATATCAATGTTACGCTTCTCTAAAGTATGGTCTCATATGCTAACATAGGAGTTAATTTGAAAATAGTAAGGATCTACAGACAGCAAAAAATAAACTGCTGGGGGTACTCAGTGGGTTGAGCAGCATCTGTGGAAGCAAAGGGATGGTTTATGTTCCTGATGCAGGGTCTTGACCCGAAGTGTTGACCATTCCTTTGCCTCCACAAATGCTGCTTAACCCGCTGAGTTCCTCTAGCAGTTTGTTTTTTGCTCCAGATTCCAGCATCTGCCGTCACTTGTGTGCACAAATAGCAGGGAGATAATCAGGAATCTGTTTTTGGTGGTGTCAGTGAGGGAAGAACACTACCTTCTACCAAGTGTCTTTAGACACGATCCAAAGGGCAGATGTAACAGCAGTTTAATGCACATCTGAAAGGCAACGCTGCCATAACCATCTCATTATAGACAGGGCTGTCTTAAAACTACAGTTCACCAGAATGATCTGCCAGCACCATTGCAATTTTAAATCAAAGTCAGTTTGTTGGGTCTTAAAATATTAAAAAACCTAGATAAAAGTCAAAATGCTAGCAATTTTTAATATGCTGCAAGTAATATTGGAAATGTCTCATGAAGTATCACAAAGCTCAGCTCTAGAGTGCAGAAACTGTTGACAGTGGAGAGTACAGGAGCTTAAACTGGCAGATTCTGGAGGGAGACATACACACATCCATAATGTTGCTGGGTGGATGGGTGCACTTGGGTCTAGAACTTCATCAGTTTATTAGTGGAGGAGGGTGTGGAGGTATTGGATGGGAAGCTGCCTTTGCACATGCTACTGATCAGAGATAAATTACCATTTAATTAGTTCTCAGGTCCTATATATAGAGCAAGGGAGGAATGAACGCTGAGAGAACACCTTGCTCTTTTATTTTCATTACCACATTTTTAAACAGTGGCCCCAAGTCCTAGATTCTCTCCAAAATGAACTCCGACAAACTGGTTAACCATGGTTTCCCTTTCACAAAGCCTTAAATTTTTCAAAATGCCCTGCTATAACTCCTCTTAAAATTTTCCCTATGACAGGTGCTAAGCTAACCGACATGAACACAGAATATGGAACAAGACAGGACAGGAATAGGCCCTTCAGACAATGATGTCCGTGATGACCATCATGTCAATTTAAACTAATCCCATCTGCCTGAACATGGTCTACATTCCTCCATTCCCTGCCTGTTCATGTGCCTGACTAAATACCTCTTAAACATTATATCTAAACTATCATATCTGCTTTGACCATCTTCCTGGCAGAGTTTTCCAGGCATATGCCATTCTCTGTGTAAAAATAACTTGCCTTGTAAATCTCCTTTAACTTCCCCCTCTCACCTTAAAGCTATGCTCTCTAGTCTTTGACATTTCCACCCCGGGAAAAAGACTCTGACTACCTACCCTATTTATACCTTTTACATACTTGTGTCAGGTCACCTCTTAGCTTCTGATGCTCCAGAGAAAACAATCCAAGTTTTTCCAACCTCTCCTTACACCTAACACTTCTAATTCAAGCAACATCCTCTTCTGCACCTTCTCCCAAGTCTCCCCATCCTTTCTGTAATGCGGTGACCAGAAATGCACACAATACTCTAAATGTGGCCTAACCAAAGTATTACACAGCTGCAACACGACTTCACAACTTTGATACTCAACACCCTGACCTATTAAGCAAGTACTACGAAGACGCTATTACTAGCTGTTTTATTTTTTGTGGCCAGCTTTATCCTGTATCCTAATTTTTCTTTCTTTATTAATCTTTCAGTAATTCATTACTGTTTTTTATACATTCTATCCACTATTCTGACTTGCCACCTATCTTTGAACAATTATATGCTTTCTCTTGGTCTAATATAATCTATTTTTAATTAATCATGGATTTAGATAGTAAGATTATATTAGATTGACCTATGAAGCATTTCCAATATTTCCCATCTTAAATAGATTTTATTGGGCAAAAGGAAGCAGATGTTGAGAAACAGCGAAAAAAAAATCTGAAGTAATCTTTTCCAATTACAAATTTATTTTACTCTAGAGTACAGTTCTGACCTTCCATCTTTCTCAATCTGTTAAACCAGATTTCAGATAGATTCATCCATTCTTATGATTATGTATATGCTACATAACCTTCTGCACATTTATCTCATTCCTAGATGTACTTCAGCCATTAACCAATGGGAATTGCAGCTGCAACAATTGGAAGCCGGTGGCAGAAGCTAACTTCTCTTTTAGGATGCAATAATCACAATGGTTTCAGTTCCTGCCATGTTCCTTAATGAACAGTCAGAATGTGTAATTCAGTAAAGTGATTCATAATGGAAAGTTAACAGAAAACAAGCTAAGGAAAGGGGAAAAGAAAATAAAAATCAAAACACAAGCTTGCACAATCTGTTTATTTTGCTGTATGGCAATCAGGTAAGAACTAACATACAGATAAGTTTTTGCTTTCTGTCATCTACTTTTGAAAATTTCAAACATTATTCATTACCATATCTCTCGGGTCATGACCAAAGCTTCTTAAAAAGTAACCAACTGAGACTCTTTGACAATGACTTGCTCTCATTCCTTTGCCCATTTTCACCTCAAGTGAATTATAAGGTTGTGAACTTTTCCAGCTTTGAATCAGAAATAACCAATGTCCGCAAGAGCCGTCTTCTTCTCCTTCCAGCACCATGTGAGACATACTTCCTAAGTCTTTTGATCCATTTCCCAACTAACACTTTACACAGCTTCTTCACCTTGTCCTAGAACTACCAGCTGCTGAGAGGCACATTACTAATTATTGCTCAAAGTACATTCCAATGTTTGCTTCGTGGTCCTTATCCTGTTTTTATGCACTGAGTCACAGAACATGCAGTGGGACTGGCATTGTTATTATTAGCTGGGTGTCAGGGTTTACCTGAATAGCTCAGGGTGAGATTTCCATCTTTATTCTCCCACTTCAGGCACTTGTCAGATTGCTGCAGCACTACTGTGAAGATTGGAAATGTGGTGAAGTAGTGAATGAAATCAGAATTCTAGCACCCCATTGCGCTTCATCTGCTATTTTAAATATATAAAAACTTGAAAAATAAAACCACAGAGCTACTGCAGAGAACACTGTCACACAAAAGAGAACCACAAACTAGTTTCTACAAAGAACACTATGGAGATTGAGTCTGTCATTTACTTTGTTTATTTGACTGAGGAATAAATTCAGCTTAATCCATCTAGTTGGAGCCTATAAATTCTTTCAAATCATTAAGAACAGGTCACTCATTAACATGATCTATGAGAAAAAAATTGCATACTTCCATTTACTGATCTTTCAGTTATTCATTAATTTATTCAATCTTTCATTCATGATCTGGCATTGCTGGCAAGCTCAGCATTTACTGTCCACCTTTAACTTCCTTTTAGAAGGTGCTGGTGAGGAAGGACCAGCAGCTTTGCAACATGGAGAGATACTTGAAGTGTTGTTGTTCCCACATACCTACTACTATTGTCCTTCATAGCAGTAGAGGTCCTGGGTTTGGGAGATGTAGTCAGAGTAGACTGGGTGAGTAGCTGCAGTTCATTTTGCAGATGGCACCCACTGCAGACACTCTGCCTTGGTGATGGAGGGAATGAATGTTTATTAGGGTTGTATCTGGGTACCAGTCAAGTAACTGCTTTGTCCTGGATTGTGTCAAGCTTCCTGAGAATTGCTAGAGCTGCATTTCCCAGGCAAGTGGAAAATACTTCATGATGCTCCTGATTTGGGTCTTGTAAATGGCAGGAATGGTTTGGGCTGATGGGAGTGTGACTCACTCTCAGCAGGATACCCATGCACTAACCTGCTTTTATAGTTGCAGCACTTATATGGTTGGTCCAATTGAGTTTCTGGTTAATGGCAACCTTCATTAACCAGAAACTCAACATTGATGGTGGGGAACTCAGCAATGATAATGTCATTGAGTGTTCAGGGCAGATACTGTTTCATTGGAGATAATCATTGTAGATTACCACTCCACAATTCATCAATTTTTTTTAAGCGTAATGCCATGCATATGTAAGAAAATACACTAAAAATTCCTTTATATGCTAGTAAATTAGCACATATGTGAAATGTAATTTTTTTTTCTTTTTTTGGCATTCTGCCACAATTGTCTATCAACAGCTGTGCTGAAAACTTATATCTTCTCCATACAGTGCTTATTACTGTTGCTACTTTTTCAATATTAGAAGAGTTCCAAAATACTAATTCAGTGACAATGAAAGAACAATGATACATGTTTAATTCAGGGTGATGCGCAATATGGCGTTTTCACATTGGAAAATCAATGAAGTTTGGAAGCAGGCACTCAGGGTTGAATAACTTGTTTTTATGTTCCAGCTTCAATGACTCTATGAGCACAGCACCACTGTCTTTTTACTTTGCAAGACCTGTATTTAGCCATACTGGTGCTGTAAAGGTGCAAGTCAAAAATAATTGACACTATGAGTTAAATAGTACATTTTTGAGGCTTTTATTAGACTTTTTAGATGTCAGCATTATTTATCAGTTTAACCCAAGGGATAAAATATTATGACCAATTTTCTGGTGGTAATATATTCTTACTGTTAGGTTGTCGGTGGGACCATCGTAAAATAATTAAGTAAGCTAATCAGCTTACTTAATTTAAAGGCACTGCTCCCTCTTTTTCAAAATGATGTTTTCCCTCCCTATAACACAAGAAAGTCAGATAAGTGAAGTGAGAACATCTGGAAGGGTGCCATTCCTTCAAAACAGAGTTTTAGTATTCTAATAGGGATATTCTTTCAAGTGCACAATATTCAGCATAGGGAATCCTCACAAGGTAAGCTTTAAAACTTTTCACTGCAACTTATTTCTTGCACACATGCCGAACAACTCCACTTCTTTGATTCTTTTGACCATTGGAGGTAATTAACAGTAGCCAATTAAACTGTCAGCATGGCTTTGGAATGTGGTAGGAAACCCACGTGGTCATGGAGAGAATACACAAACTTCACATGGAAATTTGGATGAGAAGATAATTCTGTCCATCTTGGTTCATTCTTCTGGAATACCTGCTATTGAATAAATACAAATTCACGTTTATTTCCTAAAAGATGCCAAGGTTCTTTGTTTCTGAATCTGGTCTAGTTGTTTTCCTTTATTGTGCAGAACTTTCTAATGTCATTCATTAACAACATGGACTTTGTACCTTGACCCTATGTACTTGCCCTAGTGTCATGGCTTAGTTCAAAGTAGCACACTAAAGTTATTCATTCCGGCATTGTTTGCTTTATACACTTGAGTAATATCATTTCTCCTTTGACTTCTCCAAAAACAGAAGAGGTCCAGCCTTCCTGCTTGTTTTTTTAAAGACACAATAACCTATCAAGTTAAAGGGAGATATACATATTGTAAACTATGCATGAATCCCTTAAACCTTAGCTGTTGCTACTTTAGTTGCTAGTCATGCTTTTTAATGTAGTTTCCCAATCTACCACAGCCAACTCACACCTAACAGAGCTATTGCATTGGTATTAATGTACAATGTGGACATTCAGAAGAATGCATTAATATCATTCAATAAAGATCCACTTTTACACCTTTTGCACTAAGAGCAGCAATGCAAATGAAAATTATTAACATTATCTAAATGAAGGGCAGCAGCTTGTTGAGTTGCTGCCTCACAACTCCAGTGAACCCAGATCAATTCTGGCTTCAGGTGCTTCTGTGTGGAGTTTGCACATTCACCCTGTGACTGTGGGTTTCATAGAGTTGTACACATAGAAGCAGGCTCTGTAGCCCACTATGTCTATGACAACTATCATGCCAAAAATGTGTCAGTTGATAGGTTAATTGGCCACTGTAAATTGTCCCTAGTGTGTAGACAGTGAGTGGTAGAATCTGGGGGAAGTTGACGGGAATGTGGAGAGAATAAAATGAGTGCTTGATGGTTGGCGCAGACCCAGTGTGCCAAAGGGCCTCTTTCTATGCTGTATCTCTCTTTGGCTCTGTAATGATTCTTGAGCTAGTTTCCGAGCTACAATGCCTGAGTTTTTAGAAGACACATATCTCATCTTTGTGATCATCCACAGAACCTGCTGAGGTTCACAAATAGATGTTTGAATACCATTGATACTGCTCTCCAACAATGTGCCAGGAAACTACCCCAGAACAAAGCTGCTTCCATGTTCACTTCCTAAGTTTGATGGAACAAATCATTTTTAACTTCACTTTCTGTGGGTGTAGACAATTCTGGATGCCATTTATTATCCAGTGCAGTTTTAATTTGCAGTTAGTGGAATAGATTGGTATCTACAATCCTCCGACCTAACAATGAATAACCAGAACACTCTACGCAAAAAGATGCATTTCACTGTGTGTTTCGATGTACATGTGACTAATAAAGATATCTTAATAACCAGATCCAAATTTGTAAATTTACTATGTAATCATTTCAAGATTTCTAGCTTCTTTATGGCAATTAGTGATAGTTAACTTTGATTACTGTAACAATATTCCCCTAAAAGTAAACACAATATGATAATTTCTTTCTCGATTATTTACTAACATCAAACAGAATGGGAGTAAAATTATTACCCACTAGGAATTGTCAGGGAATTCCAAAATGTGGTTGGATAGAAAGTGGTGCTGCACATAAAATTGGTATTTAAGTAATAACGAACATGTTCATGAAATTATTTTGTAAACCACCTGCAGTATTTTCATTAAAAACAATAGAATGCAAATCAGTGAAGAAATAGTGTTAGCAAATGTCTTTTCTAATTCCACCAAAGACTCAAGTCATTTAAATGATGAATTCACATCTCCAGAGAGAACTGTTTGAACAAATACATTTTGCTCATTGTGTATTTCTCATCATATTGATGTAGACCACAATTTTACACATTGTTTAGTATATAAAGAATGTGTCACCAGTCTTGCTGAGACAAAATAGACAATAAATCTTGGAATCTTGGAAATAAATGATATTCACCACTTCCTTAAGTGATAAGCAAATTATTTAAATGTAAAAAGGGAAAAAATGAACTAAAATTTACCAATGCAGATGGATCCATAAATGTCAATGCAGGTAAAGAAAAAACAAAATATCTATCAATTATCAATCAGGTTTATTATGCAAAGTTACACAATTGCCAATTTTGGATTTAGGATTTAACTGGAAGTTGTTCAATAACCTGTCCAAAGTCCAACTCATTTGTCAAGGTAATCATTTAAAAATGATTTCTTGTAACTTAGATCACGAGATCTGATGGTATTAAGAAAGGAACAGTTTTGTGGTAATATTCCATGCACAATAGAGCATACCAGATACTTATCCCTATATCAATACTGTACCTCCCCACTGTCCCAACTAATATTAATATACACAATGATTCTTTCAGGATCCTTACATCAATCCATTTTCTTTGAGCAGATGTACTGGCATTATGTGTAAACCATCAGATTCCTTTCCATTGGATCTATTTCAAATCATTTAAATCAAAATGTAACATTTACAATCTTTACTCAAGCTACCTTTATTTCTGCTGAGTATTTACTAAAACTTTACGAATACTGAGGAAAAAGTGCTTTGCATGATGTATGAACAAACCCTTAGAATTACAGTCAGTTTCAAATGTTGCAAAACAAATAAACTAATGATGAGGTTATAATTGAACTTCTGCACCACCTCCCACACGAGGTAGAAATTTCTCTGAAATGGCTGAAAACAAAAGGTTATGAACACCAGTTTTCCACCTGACTAATCAGCATGCAAGATTCCAGCCCTCAGCTATCCACCTGTGGTGCTCCCAATTCCAGAGCATGCATGTGAGTTTAATTTAACTAGGAATTTTTTTAAAATAAGGGCTTAATGAGCCAGTTTGCATTTTCCCTATTTCATTTATATCCAGCATTAAGCTTGGCTATTTCAAACATCTATGAATCTCTCTCTTCAGAGCTCTCTTCATTTAATCCTCCAGCAGGTTTGATCCAGATTTGAGCCAAGGCTCAAAGTGTCAACTTGCTCAATGGTATCTCTGACTCAGAAGGTCCATGTGGAACACATAATGAATCTCAACTGACATTTCAGTGTAGAAATGATGATGTGCTGCATTTTTGAATGGTTGTCTTTCAGCTGAGACTCTGAACTGAAAAGCAATTGCTTACTCCAGTAAATGTAAAGAAAACCTTCAGAACTATTAGGAGGAAAGTCCTGGTTAAAATTCCTAGCTCAACTGACAAAAATAACTGAATAACTCTTCACTTGTTGTGCAAGGTGTGCCCAATGCAAATTGGCAGCAACACTTCCATACTTAATTGCAGTCAACTAACTTAGTTAATGGTTTTGGTATTGGTTTATTATTGTCACTTGTACTGAGGTACAGTGGAAAAACTTGTCTTGCATACTGTTCGTACAGATCAATTCATTACACAATGCATTGAGTTAGTACAGGGTAAAAACAATAACAGAATACAGAGTCAAGTGTCACAGCTACAGAGGAAGTGCAGTCCAGGTAAACAATAAGGCGCAAGGTCATAACAAGGCAGATTGTGAGGCCAAGAGTCGATCTCATCGTCTAAGGGAACTGTTCAATAGTCTTATAACAGTGGAATAGAAGCTGTCCTTGAGCGTGGTGGAATGTGCTCTCAGGCTCCTGTATCTTCTGCCTGATAGGAGAGGGGAAAAGAGAGAATGGCCCAGGTGGGTGTGGTCTTTGATTGTGCTGGCTGCTTCACCAAGGCAGCGAGAGGATAGACAGAGTCCATGGAGGGGAGGCAGGCTTCCGTGATGCATTGGGCATTGTCCACAACTCTCTGCAGTTTCTTGCAGTCCTGGGCAGAACAGTTGCCGTACCAAGCCGTGATGCATCCAGATAGGATGCTTTCTATGGTGCATCGATAAAAGTTGGTGAGTGTCAAAGGGACATGCCAAATTCCTTTAGCCTCCTGAGGAAGTAGAGGCGCTGGTGAGCTTTCTTGGCTGTGGCATTCACGTGGTTGGACCAGGACAGGCTATTAGTGATGTTCACTCTTAGGAACTTGAAGTTCTCAACCCTCTTGACCTCAGCACCATTGATGTAGACAAGTCCATGTACACCCCCCCCCCCCCCCCCACCTTCCTGAAGTCAATGACTAGCTCTTTTGTTTTGCTGACATTGAGGGAAAGGTTATGTCATGACATCATGTCACTAAGCTCTCTTTCTCCATCTCCTGTACTCCAACTCATCGTTATTTGAGATATGGCCCACTAAGGTGGTATCATCTGCAAACTTGTAGATGAGTTAGAGAAGAATCTGGCCACGCAGTCATGAGTATATAGGGAATAGAGTAGAGGGCTGAAGACACAGCACTGTGGGGCACCAGTGTTGAGAATAATCCTGCTGGAGGTGTTGCTGCCTATCCCCACTGATTGCAGTCTGTTGGTCAGAAAGTCAAGGATCCAGTTGCAGAGGGAGGTGTTGAGTCCCAGGTCTCGGAGTTTGGTGATGAGTTTGCTTGGAATTTATAGTATTGAAGGCAGAGCTGTAGTCAATAAACAATAGTCTAACGTAGGTGTCTTTACTGTCCAGATGCTCCAGAGATTAGTGTAGGGCCAGGGAGATAGTGTCCACTGCAGACTGTTTCGGTAGTAGGCAAGTGGCAGTGGGTTGAGGTTTTCTGGGAGGCTGGAGTTAATGCGTACCATGACCAGCCTCTCGAAGCACTTCATGATAATGGATGTCAGAGCCACTGGTCAGTAGTCATTAAGGCACGTTACCTTGTTTTTCTTTGGTACCAGGATGATAGTAGTCTCCTTAAAACAGATGGGAACCTCAGATTGAAGCAGGGAGAGGTTAAATATGTCTGTAAATACCCCGGCCAGCTGATCAGCACAGTATCTGAGGACACAGCCAGGGAAACCATGTGGGCCAGATTCTTTCCTTGGGTTGACTGTCCAGAAGACTGATCTTATGTCCTCCGTCCTCGAAGGTGACCAGGGGTTCAGTTGCATTGGATGCTGTCAGGGTGGGTGGTGACAAACCACTCCCCTTCTGTTCAAAATGTGCATAGAATGCATTAAGATCATCAGGAAGGGATGTGCTATTGTTGGCTATGCTACCTGACTTCGTTTTGTAGCTCATTATAGCACATACAACCAACGGCTTGCCTAGGACTCTATTTTGAACTGGTATTGTCTCTTGGCATCTCTGATAGCTTTACAGAGGTCATATCTTGATTTCTTGTAAAGGTCAGGGTCACCTGATTGGAATGCAGCAGTCCTCAACTTCAGTAGGGAGTGGATCTCCCAGTTCATCCATGGTTTCCGGTTTGGGAACACCGTATTGTCCTCTTTGGTACACAGTCCTCAACACACTTGCTGTTAAATTATTATGCATTTGTCAAGCATTGCTAGTATGCATGATGTTGCAAAGGAAGTGATTTCTGTTTATAGTAGCTGAGTTTATAGGTCCTACATCTGAGAGTGGAAGCCAGTCTACCTGATTAACAGGTTTGCACACCTCCACAGTCATCACCATTTCCACTTCACTACCTAAATCTACTGAGCTGGATGCAGTTTTATTGGTGAAAATGGACTGAACTCTGAGGTCTTAACTTGTTCTGGGTCACCACAGTATGGGCTGCTGTTTCTCTTTCTGGTTCTACAATCAATACAAAATTGCTTCTGTTCCAAATTTGAGTAGAGATGAACAAACAGTCCAAGATGGACCATTATGATATACAAGGACATGATTCGAGCATCACTACGTAAAGAACTATTGTCAGCTGCACATCAGCATGTAAGGTTACATGTACTTTGTCCACAACAGCATGAATTTTTCTAAGATGCTCAAAGAACATACTGCCAAATGAGATGTTTGTTTGGCTCATCAACATCCTTCAAGCTAGGAACCAAAATTAGAGCACAAAATTATGGCTTGGCCTTTAGGGTTACAGATTGGAGCCTGACTTTTATAAGGACATACCTTCCTTGTTATGAGTAACTATTAGAGAAACTTTATCAGTGCAGCTTTATCACTTCCATTTTGCCCATAGGGAACTACATAAAATAGTGTTTGTATGACAATATGTAATGATTTCCTGCACAAAATTATGCTTTTCCTTAGGGTGAAAAAAAGCAGAGAGGGGAGAAATAGCATGAGAAAAAGGGTTACCCACCCTGAAATTTGGAAAGGCCTTGTGCTTGACATTAACTGTCTCTCTTCTTATGAAGGCACCTACCTTTTGTTATAAGTTCCTGTGTTGCAAGCAGAGATATAATCCTGATATGCAAATTTTGAGAGAAAAAATCACCATGATGCAGCACAACATGTGACTAAATTGCATCAGACGGCAACCTGTGTTGGATTTGTTGTGTAAAGCTTCTTTAATGTTAGGTGGACTGAGTTTCAGTTTTTTGGTGCTATTTGAATTTTTATCTTATTGTAGTTTATGTATGGTGAGCATTCAAAATTACGAGGTTTGCATGGGTAAGTAATGAGTGACAAGTTTGAGGAAATACATTGCTCCAAGTGTAGTTGGGACAGCTAATTATTGCAAGAAACAACTAGATAACCTGACAGTTCTCCTGAGGTCTGCCATCTTCTCTCATTAGCAACACTTGAGTTCTTCTGAATGCTGCACAGCAAATTCACCCTATCCATTATCTGTTTCTAGATATTTCTATGATTCTTTTAGGAGGAGGGCACAGTGGAGTGTTAGAAAGGGCAGCCTCTTGCTTTTCTTCAAGTACTGTCATTTTATCGGTTTTATTAGCTAGTATGGAAGTATTCAGAAGTCTTCATTTAGCTGCAGTCTTTATTTTCATTCAGCAAAATGAAGATCCCTGAATAATTGCTGCAGTGATAGAAATTCACAACTGGTGTGCAAGTGCTGATCCAGGTGACCCACTGCGGAGGCCGACTCATCAGACACAAGAATAAATGCAAATGAGTAATTTGGCTAGAAAATCGTTCATTGCAATACTTACCTTAATATACCACATTTATTGCAATAAAGTTTCCCAAAGCATAACAAAAGAGTGTAATTGGACAAAATTTATCTAATTATTTTGCTACATTTTCATACTTACTAGCACGTCATTAAGTGGTTGTAGGGCATTGCTGGTGTGCATGATGTTGCAAAGTAGTTTTCTTTTCTAGAAGCAGCTTAATTTACAGGCTCCACAACTGAGAAAGGAAGTCATATTTTCCTGATTACTAGATTCACACACATTGAATTGCTTGCACAAATGACAAGGTAGGCTTTAAGGCACCAGCCCCTTTCACTTCTGCTTGATTTCTAGAGACCTTTGCAAAATAAACACCTGTAATAGCCTACGTCAGCAGTGGATATCTTTCAGTCCGGCAAAAGAAAAAAAGGACACTCCGGGGTGATGCCAAATGATCACAGTCACACACAGATGTTTGATTCATTCTCCATTTGAAAAGCTGACTGCATCTTTTGAAATGTCCAGTTAAGATAGATATTTATTTATTAGTCACATGTACATCAAAACACACATTGAAATGCATCTTTTTGCATTACTGAGAATGTTATGGGGGCAGCCTGCAATTGTCGCCACTCTTCCAGCGCCAACATAGCATGCCCACAGCTCCCAACCTGTACGTATCTTTTGGAATGTGGGAGGAAACCGGAGCACCTGGAGGAAACCCACGCAGACACATGGGGAGAACGTACAAACTCCTTACAGACAGCAGCTGGAATTGAACCCGGGTCGCTGGTGCTGTAATAGCGTTATGCTAACCACTACACTACCGTGCCGCCCTTTGTTGTGGTTGTGTTTGAATCAGTCTTCCCAACATTGGTCAAAACCCACTGGTATTCCAATGGCAACAAAATGACAAATCTGCCACAAAGGTCCCGCTAAGTGTTGGTGCCTCTCTGTTCCGATGTATGAATGTGGTTAACCTTATGGATCCTGTCCATTCGCAATGAAAGTAGACAGGATCCACTTAAAGACAGGTCAACAGAGTGTTCTAAGGAAGAAATCCTAGTTCAGGGCCAGGCAGGTGTAAAGATATGGGCGGCACGATAGCGTAGCGGTTAGTGCGACGCTATTACAGTGCCAGCGATCGGGGTTCGACTCCCGTCGCTGTCTGTAAGGAGTTTGTACGTTCTCCCGTGTCTGCGTGGGTTTCCTCCTGGTGCTCCGGTTTCCTCCCTCATTGCAAAGACGTACGGTTAGGTTAATTTGGGTTTAAAATGGGCGGCGTGGACTCGTTGGGCCGGAAGGGCCTGTTACCACGCTGTAAATAAAATTTAAAAGAAATTTAATATGCTGTCAACACCAGAACAATGAAAGTCTGGAATGTATAAGACACCGTTAGTGGAGCAGGACATGGAGAGTTGTAGAAATGGAGAGAGTACAGAGATAAGCATAGCTGAGGTAAGGGACAGTTTGAAAACAATGATGAAAATTAACGAGTTACCAGACGACGAACCATCGTACATCAGCAAGAAAAGGATAGGAACTTCCAGCCTCATCTGTCCATCTTTGAGTGTGGAAGGAAACAGGTGACTGAACTGTAGCAATATGCTTCAAATGCTTAAGTATTGTGGTCCCGAAATCTTTAATATATGGTTCAATGAATCACAACTGGTGGAGCTGTTGCCTCACAGCTCCAGTGACCCCGGTACAATCCTCACCTCTGGTGCTGAGTATGTGGAGTTTGCATTTTCTCCCTGAGACTGTGTGGGTTTCCCACAGGTACTCTGGTTTCCTCCTACATCCCAAAGACATGTGGATTGGTAGATTAATTGGCCACTGTAAATTGTCCTTTGAGATGTAAGTGAATGAAAGATGCTGGGGAGAACAAAATGGAGCAGGCAATCTCTCTCATAAATATAAATCACTGCATAGAGATGCTATAAGATTATATTTAAACTTATTAACTATGGAGATAATGATGAACAATAAATATGAATCAATCTCTTTTTTCTGGTACTTTGTTTTTTATGACCAATTTTCTTTTTATAACACTGACAAGATTATAAGAAAGTTAATACGTATGCTCATAAAAGATGTCAAAATAGATAAAAGCAATGACAGACCCATTAGTCACAATTTGGTTGTGTTTAAAATAATGGAGTCAATTATTAGGAGCATATTTGAGGGATACCTGTAAAGTAAGAGGTGATCATAAACTTCTCCTCTTGGTTCTGGCAGCAGTGGTTAAAACCTCTGTGAACAACACTCTGATGTATTTCACCAGTCACCATTTTAAATGTGCAGTGTTTACAAATAAAAATCAACCCAGGTGTTCAGATAAACACTGAAAAATCAGAGGTACCATTCGGACTTCAATTAGGAACCTCATGAAAAATCACACCAGTCCTGTCTAGTACCAATCTACCAGATTCATCTCTCAGTCATTAAAGCAGTACAAAGGGGCACTCACCTAAATGTAAACATATTACAATTTCTGCGCTCCAATGAGTTGTGTGGATTGCCAAGAGTGTCTCCAGCTTTTAATTTGCTTCTTCCTGACATTTTCTAGCTTATTTACCCTCAGTAAGCTCCATCTGCTCATTATGGGTACAGATATTGCCAGTTGGAGGAAGGGGACCAGCAGCAGCAACAGTCGCCTGAGCAACCAACATGTACAGCAGCTGGGCTTATTAGAAGACAGCTGGTGTGGGGGCTGCTTGCAAGAGGCCCTACTTTGCACACAGGGATGTATAAGCATTTTTGTTGTTGAATCAGTCAGAAGATTAGAGTTTCAAGACCAGGTGGGCTCTGGCAGCAGCCCCCTCCTCCTTCTCACTCCTCACAAATTCCTATACCAGGGTCCAGCTAATGTTGGGACAAGAGCTTTGCTTTGACTGTGGCTTGGAATCCATCGGCAGCCTTCAAGGACCAGACAGGATATATTCCATATTAAACAGTCTGCAGTACACAGCTGCACTAAGGAGGTCAAGTATGCCCTGATTGTCAAAAATAAATGGTGTCTCCCATTGACCTTACCCAGTTATCAGGTTTGCAGTATTAAATTCATCCCTTACATCCAAGTCATCATTGACTGCACATTTGCTGAACTGGGCAGCAAAGGACTTCCAAGAACATCTTTTGTGAAATTTCTCTGTCCATACCAGATGCTGTCTGATCGGCTGGATAGTTCCATTATTTTCTGTGATTTACTTTTGCACTTATACAGTGAATTTAACATATTGAAATGTCATAAGGTGATATCTCTCTGGATTCTGACCACAGAAACAAGATTAGGCAAGTTTGTTCACATGTCAGCAATCACAATGCTTCAATCTTGTCAATTGCTGCAGTCCCACCATTTTCAACCCTTCCGTTAACTTGGAAGGATGGAGGCAAGAAGTACAGAATATATTACACACAATGGCCTGTGGAATCTCTTCATGCCCATCATGGTAGAGCAACACGGGCATAATCCTAAATGTAGCTTAGATGATTAATAAGTACAGTTAAGGGCTATTGAAACAGAAGCTTTGGTAGACACACGAGATCATGAGCAATGAACAATCTGCTGGAGAAACGCAGTGGGTCGAGCAGCATCTATGGGAACAACAGAATTATGCAGAGATTCAACCAGAAATGTCAATAATTCCTTCCCTGCACAGATGCTATTCGACTTGCTGAGTTCCTCCAGCAAGTTGTTTCTTGCTCCATAAGCTTTGGTATCTGGACAGTTTAGGCTGGGATGGGGGGTGGCTGGGGGGAATGGTTCTCTCTACAATATGACCTACAAACAACATCGTGCACAATTATGTCATATGGAGAGGCCTGAATATAGAAAACATGGAGCAACTGCAACAATCCTCACTGGATGAGGGAGACAATGGTGAAGGTAATGATGATGATGGTGAGGGCCATCTGGACAAGAAATGCAAAGGTTGACTTTAATTGCTCAGCCATTCCACTGACCCATTCATTTCCTTGACCTGCAAATTTACTCCTATTTATGACTAATCATTATTATGTACTTTATCAACATCCTTAATCCTGCAGTGAAGAAAGTTAAATATTTAGACATCTTCCATTTCTATAACTTTTGGCAGTACAACTTCAGGAGTTGTTACACTTCTGCATCCCAGACCAAAGGAGCTATATTTAATTCTCAATAGCTTTGATTCATTTCGCATTCATGTGTTAAATCACAATGACTTCTTACAAGATGATTTTCTGAGTCTGTTTCTATAAAGTGCTTCCCTTATAACTGCAGCGGAACTGGCAAAAATCATGTTGCTTGATCAAATAGAGCCCATGGCAAAGGATAGGTGGACTGCACCTCATGCTTGGACAGTCTGGCTCGGCAGGTTTCCTGCCACCATAGTGAGTATTGATTGAGGGGATGACAGAAGAACAGACAATCTGAGAGAGGGCACTAGGAACCACTCCTATCTCTTTGGATGTCGGGGTGAAAACCTCTCTCTCCAAGAACAGATGTGTAGAATCTGTACAGCAGCCACTTGAGATTCCACCACATCTGCAAAGGCTCCACTTCACTGAGAGCTAAGGGTGGACGTGACCTTATCAGGGTCAGACAGGCAGGCAACACCCTCTTATTAACTCCCTGTATGAGGTCAAGACTGCAGCATCCTAAGAGGTAATCTTGGTCTCCAAGATAGAGTGCAGAATGCTGACATTATGCAAGATGGCACTACACATGTTTGAAGCAAAGATGTTGAAATTCCTTGGCAGGCCTCCCAATACTGTTGCAACCACCTGTGAGACCCATGCATTTTCCTGTTCATGACTGGGACATTGAGATTCTTGCCTCTGGCCAGTCCAGCAGATCCTGGAGAGAACTTCAGCCTCTGGTGATCTATCTCCTGAGTTGTCCCGTCACCCTTCCCTGCAGGTAGCTGTTGCTGGGGATTTCATTAGGTGCATATTCTATTGGCTCACTTCTGAGCCCATAAGCTGTTCTGGTACATGTGTGGGATGGAGCACACATTAGTGCATTCCCAGTTTTCCTCATCCTTCTGCCCCGTTCAAGGAGCTCATTGCAGAGGACGCAGAGGAAAGGGAAACAGAACATCAATGGGATTGAGGGTGGGACTGTCACAATGGCAGGTCATTAGAATGCAGCAGAAATTTATGAAGCTTGCTGAATATCTATTGAGGAGAATGAAGGGCTATAATTAAAATGCAGAAAGCCTCCTCAAGTTAGGCTCTAGCCTCTCCTTCCCTTATGTTCACGACTTACCCAGAGCTACAAATCTCCAGCATTTCCTGCACCATTTGGCTGAGCACAATAACGTTATGTTCTATTCTTCTGATCCCAGTCATCACTTGGCATTCTATGAGCAAAGATAGGCCAGGTGTGACTTGCAAACTGAGAGGTGGAGAAGAGGACTTGTATGCTCCGAGCATGTGCAGAGAGAAAGAACAAGAAGCAACACAGGATGAGGATGGGGCAGTGACCCATTCAGTCATTCCACTTCAGTCCAGAGGTTGACGACAAAGCTTGGGAAATGTGAAGCAGACGGGAAGTCCTGGGGATGTTTGCTAGTTGTATAAATACCAGAATATGAAGTTGTGGATTGGTGAATGACATTTCTTATCTCCAAGTTTTAGAACTTCAGGGCTACCCCTCTCCTCTTGAGGCTTTGTAGTTTTTTTGTTGGGATATGGTCTTTTTGATTGGTTGTTCTTCAGGAGTGGGGGCAAGGCTGGACTTGAGGGCTTGGTGGGTGGGGGGGGGGCATTGCTTGGGTGTTGCTATAGTATAGAGTCAAAGACATTCATGTCAAATGCAGAGGTGATTGAAGAGATTGTTTAAGTGCTCCTTCCAGTGGGTGTTGACTGCCTGTCTGACCATGGAGTTCACCTCCATCCTTTGCTCTCAATGCAGTGGGGCCTTGGGTGTTTGGCCCATTGATCACCAAGAACACACATATATCTTGGCTGTCATGGTGCTCTCTCCACCCAGCAGCTCTTCTTTAGGTCATGGCCTTTCTGCTGGACCTTGGCCGTCTGATATCTGGGAATCTGGGAGCTCCTCCTTTTCCCTTGAGGCATGGTGGAGCTTCAAATTCACAACCAGCTGGCATTTGCAATCCTGAAAATTAAATCCTGGATCACTGGTCATTCTCACGAAGCCAGGTCTGATTCTTTTTGGTAATAAAAAAGTCAAGAATCCCTCGATAATTATGATGAACTTCAAAGTAGTCCAGACACCGTTGATGCCTGTTTGCTGGGAATCTTTTGGTTGTATGTGAGGCAGCTGTTTGGGAAGAGTTAACTTTGCAGGGTCTTTGAAAGTTTTGACATTGATTTTCTTCAGGCAACGTTTCTGTGTTTTGGCATCATTCTGATCATTACTGGCATATGGAAAGAGGTGGATCTCAGAAATGCTATAATCATGAGCATTTTCAAGAAAGGAGACATCCAATTGTGGTACCTTTAGAGGGTCTCCCTACTGTCTGCCAAGGGAAACTCATCACCAGAGTGCTCCTCAAGCACATACTCCAGTGTCTAAACAGCCACTACAGAATCACAGTGTAGATTACATCCATCTAAAGGTACGATTCCCATGATCTTCACACTCTCCTCATCTGTTACATTAGAACCCATAGAACTGGATTGGAAGCAACTCATCCTTGATTCAGGAAGACCACCTAAGAAGAATAATGAAGAATGTGAGCTATGAAGAGAGCAAAAGAAATGAGGGTGATTGGAACATGAAAAAGAGATTACATCCTTCAGGATATACACAAAGGGAGGGTGTTGTTGGGAACAGTGAGGAAAGAAACAAAAGAGCTCTAAACACCCTTCCTGCCCTAGAGGTAATTGAAATGTGATCTGATGTAATGCGGCTTCCTCTATGCTACCTCTGTCCAGGCCTGCTAGATGGTTAACCTGGGATCATTTCTATGGGTCCTGGACAGTGGTACCACTGATTTTTCCATCTTGAACTCCAGCAGATGACCAGAAAACAACCTTGATTTTTTCCATCACGAACTCCAGCAGATAACCTCAAAGCAAATTCTTACATTTGCACATAATTTTGAACTGAGTCAGTTAGCTTGAATCGGCTAAAGGCCAGAGTTAGGTAAAATTCACCATGTGGGCCTAATTATGGCAAGTGATACTTAAAACAAGTAAGCAGAATGTCCACATGGGAAGCAAAAAATGGATTATGTTCATCAAAATAACTGGGGTTGAAGGCAAAATAGAGGTGAAGTGGTTAACAGACACAGCGCTTAACACATCCAGTCATTCTGCAATCAACCAAACAAGTAAGACAATGAATTACATTGGTAAATCAATAGACCACAACAGAGAAGCTTCACTCCAGAACTGTAGGGTGCTCCATCAGAATATAATTCGAGTTCTGTCTCCAATATTGGTTCACTGGACACAAAGGAAACATGCATTTAATGTCATAAAATATTTGAAGAAACAATTGGAGCAGTGCAGAGAGAATCACGAGGCCAATCCCAGAGGACAGTTATAAGAAAGAACTGGAGAAGTATGCATTTTTCAACATTGAACATTGAGAGGCAATCTCAAAGATTGATATGTAAGACTGTAAATGGCATAATAAATTAGCTAGGTTATCTACAACTGCAAGGCAAGAGATCAGAGTTTCAAACTGACAAAAAAAATTGCATTAATGTCAGGAAGTGCTTCACACTGAGTAAGCAGCATTTGGAATCCTATTCTGTGTACAGTGCCAGAGATCAAATTCCTGAAAACACATGTCCCATTTATTTGGTGTTTTTAATGCAGTAATGTATTCTTCCATGATTTGAGAGAAAGTGGACACAGTCGTGACCAAAATGTAGGACTATGGAAGGTCTCTACAGATCAGGAGATATGGAGGAAAGTGAAGGGTGTAAACAAAGAGCATCTAGACAAATTGGCCACAACAGCAGAGAAGAGCAGACAGTAGGGGAAACACTACAAACCAGGGTTGGGAAAACAGAGGCTGTAAGCAAGTAGGTAGAATTGCAGAGATATACAAAGCCATTAAAAGGATTGATGGACAAAGACTTATGTCAGAGGAATAGGGGATTGTTGAGAGGTTGACAAGGTCAAGGAAAAAGGTGGCCAAGGCTTTATGTACCGATAGGATGAGTTTTTGGAAAAGATGGAACATGAGAGATTAGGAAGTAGGATATTGAAGAAATCAAGCCGGGGTGGAACAATGTATTAAAGTCTCAGCAGTGGTGGGTCTCAGCAGTTTTGGGTCCTTTGGAAGAGAGGGAATGGAAGCAGTACACTGAAAGTTGAAAAGTGAGAATGCAATTCCTACGTAATCTAGAACCATGAAAAATGCTGAGCCTTCATCACTACTACAAATTATTTTATGCAGTGACCATTAGCTACATAAATTACACAGGACAGAATTGATATATAAGCACATGCAAAGGTGAGCGTACATTTGTAATATCACTTTAGAATAAGGCTAGACTTTACTGAGATTAATATAAACTGGACTGATCTCTTGGATATGACAATTGTTGCAAAATGAAGTATGCAAGATTATTTCAGTGAACAGGTAGTCATGAAAGAATGATGTAAATGTGAGAACAGACAAATATTCTAAAGTTTTGTCTTCAGAGATCATGAAGCATATGTGTAAAATCTTCTCTTAGCCGATTAAATAGTTGTGGGAGGAATAGGTTTTACTGACTGAATAGCCTCCTTTAATCCGATGATTCTCTTTATTCCTGTTTCTAAGCTTCTCAAGTTGAGGAAAGAGTAGTAGGGCTTGCAAATATTTTTAGATTTGTTCTTTTAATAACCAATGTTTAAAGTATTTAAATTTGCATTACAAATAAAAAGAAACCTGTTTTTTTGTGACAGCCTTAGTTTATCCGTGTTTGGCTCATTAAGATGGTTCTAAATATACATTTTAACTTCCAAAAATTGTCAAAGATTTGCAAGCTGATTTTGCTAAGCCTTTATTTTTATGAATGAATGAGTTCTATCTGCCAATATTTTATCACATGACTGTATGCTTGCTAATTGAGCTTCAAAGTGAGTACTGCTGACTACTAACTTAATGTAATATAAACGTGACTACCTCTTCATTAAAAGCCAAATAATCAAGTTGGACTTGCTTAATTTCACACCACATAAATATTTGCATACCAGAGAATAACTAAGAATCTAATCAGCACATTGAAATACTAAATCCAAATACTAAATCTGAAACATTGGATTAAAAAGGGTGCCCGATTCTACTTTGAAAGATGGCCAAAGTTTCCAGTTTTGGCCTTTTGTTATGTTCTTGTGTTTTGTTTTTTTAGTAGTTTGCTTTGTAAGTATCTGATCCAGAGGCGATCAAGTAAATCAACAGTCTAAATATCAGATCTTTCTTTCCAAAGATGACATATTCATTATAAAATTTATATTATTTAGTTGATATTTAATTAAATGTAATCTATTATGGGCCAAAGAGTCATTCAGATAAACTAACACTTTGTTTTGTCAACAATTTTACCTTTCACCTATCAAAATAATCTAACACCCTTCATATTGCAGCGTCTTAACATGATTCTTCAAAAAAAAAATCAGCAAATGTTCCTTAAATGTTCTCTAGGACATGAACCTAACACAAAACCTTTCAGAAATCCAAAATCAATAAGAGCGCTTGCTGTTCTAATGCCTGAGGCAATATTATATCTAATGGAAATTATCAACATGACCACTGCAGGATTCTGTTGAAGCAGTATCGGTGTCACAAAACCTATCATTAACTTCAACTCAGATTTTCAGTGGATATAATTTAAATGTCATGTAATATCTTGAAGCTCTCCAGCATCAGGAACAATTTGAAGATTGCTTTTTTTAACCCAATTTTTTTTTCATCAGTGTGATCTATTTTATTTTCAATAGCTCCTTTAAAAACACACTTCCATAGCCACTTTGAAAGTAGGAGAGAAAAGAAAATGGCTTTCTACCTTCAAACCTAGCCAACAAAATTTCAAAACCTACGCAAAGCCTGCAGACTTTCTTTCTGTATAAAACAAAGACATACATCAATGAAATTTTCTTTGCTGAAAGGCAGGAAACTGAAGATATCGCTTTTAAATGAAATCTTTTTTTTTTCTGAACCATCCAAGCCTTTCATTGCTTATATCATGCTATACAGTTAGGTCTGCCAAAGCACATAGCTCAGAGGAGTCATCAGTTATTTGTAATACCTTTTACCTTGCCTTGTGTGTACCACACACTCCATCTAAGTTCATGGCACTTCATGGCTTAAAAAGTACTGTTATGGAAGTAAATAAAATGGTAAATGTTGGAAATTCTAAACAGGGCTGCCAGATAATACAATTTTTCAGCTCTTATTCCAGTGCAGCCAATTTTTCTTTTTATTTATTACTATGGTTTGGTCTTTCCAACATGAATACAAACAATTCAGTTGAAGGAACTTATTAATTTTTTTAAAAACTAAAGCACATTAACAAGCCATTCAGCTTAACAAGTCCAAGTTTATAATCTACATTAGTTATCTCTCCTTCCTACACCTAAATGCCCAATTCATTTTTTCTTCAAGTACACAACAAACTTTCACTTTGATGGGTTAATAATATCTGCTTCAATCACTTCATGTGGCAGCAAGTTCCATATTTTCAACAGTCTAGGAACAATTTTCTATTAACTTGTTTTGATCTTTGTCATTATTTTCTACTTGTTTTTTAGGAAAGAATATATGGCAAAGAAACAGGCAACTTGGCCAAACCAGACAATGTGCTTCACTAAAGCCTCTTCCTGTACATTCTGCCAGTGCGCATTATGGTCCAGTCCTCCTCAGGCCATCTCTCCTTCCACTATCCCAACATTTAGGATCACCTGCAAGATACTCTTCTAACCACTGATTTAGTGACTGGTCTAGAATTCTCACAGACAGCAAACCAGAAAGGAACAAGCAAGGTTCTATCATAGGAGACACAAGACACTGCAGGTGCTGGAAGTTGGAGCAAAAAATGAGCAGCTGGAGGAACTCAGCAGGCCAGACAACATCTATGGAGGGAAATGGACACTTGACATTTCAGGTCAACTTTATCGATCATGATTTATAATTAAAACAGGAAAAAATAAACACTAGAATACACATATGGATTGAGGTACAAGGTGAAATATAAATCTTTATGATTTTACTTTTTGTAAGTGTTATTACCTGTGGAAATTTGACATGAATACAGGAAGGGATATCTTGTGGTAAATATGTTTTATTACATTGTTAAATTCCATTGCACTTCACTCAATGAAATTCCATCTTCTGAAGTGTTTCTTACAATGGGATTAGTCTTTAAAGTTAAATAAATTCAGTGGTTTCAAAACTATTTTGATTTGCAAGGATTTCAACATCACACCCCATTTCTGACAACAGCTTCTGACTACTCAAGCCTGTGCAAGCATGTTTAATAACAGAAAATCAGAGGAATCTGCTTCACTTTCTTGCTTATCTTGAACCTCGACATAAACATGTTATGTATGTGTAGTAGCAGCTTCTCTCTAATCAGTTTGGATTCCCTAGCAATTAGAT
Source organism: Pristis pectinata (assembly GCF_009764475.1). Classification (NCBI taxonomy): domain Eukaryota; kingdom Metazoa; phylum Chordata; class Chondrichthyes; order Rhinopristiformes; family Pristidae; genus Pristis; species Pristis pectinata. The sequence continues at coordinate 14,580,323 of NC_067416.1, forward strand.
AAATGCCTTGTTCTCTCAAGACTGTGATAGCTGTAATGTAATGGCCTCCTCATGTTAAATGCACAGATATTGCCCCCTCAGAACCAGAGAAAGAAGCAAATCATCCTCACCCTGAGGGACTGCCCAAGGAGGAGGAGAGAATTCCCTTAACATGTTCTATTTCTTGTAAATATTGGTATTATGTTATTTGCCTGCCACTGACACCTCTAGCACCACACATACTTTTTTTCCCAACAAATCATTAAATGTGTAAAAATACCTCTTTCTATCCCTTTGCTAGATTCTTTAAAAATGTACTGAGGCAACCATCCCAAACTGGTGTTTTACCCTGAATAGTTAATTTAATATATACACTTTTTCCATTTTAAATAAAATCATCTTATAAATCATTTAATCACCCATTGTCAAGCCTGTCTGTTCTCTCTGTTAAATAAGAAAATAAACTAATGATTTAATGTTTCTAAGATTCATTATTCATCAAAATATTTTGGAAATTGTGACTATTATGTAAAGAATGACAATTACCATGTTCCTATTGTTATAATTACTAATGCAACATTTCTTTCATTGGATATTTTAATATATTTGTCACTGAGATTGATTCACGTACATATTGGCTGACTAAAGACCTTTTAAAGATTTAAAATACATTGTGTGAGTCTTTGCTTTTATTATGTTAAAATTTACACAACTCTACCATCAATAATTAATTATACTACTCAAAAGTTGTATTCATCCTCTTTGTTTGAATACTGTATTCCTCCACATGATATGACATAGATATACATCAAATTACAGCAAATAATGGTTCTTTAATGTGGCCTTTTCTATTGGAACCCACATTTTCCAATGCTTCCCAAGAGTGGGTAATATATTTGAATTTTCAAGTCTTTCACTCAGCTTAACATGACTTCAAAATAGCTTGAAATGACTTCAAAAGACTGTGGGAGAAGCTAATTAACAGTTTATTCCAATCTTTTTGTAACTGAACTTGGCTGCATGCTTCTCATTATAATGCATTTCTTCCTTTCACAGAGATGCATTGATATAGCAACTTTCACATCATTTTCATGATATGTCAAAGCACTTTACAAGTAATGAAGTACCTTCAAGTCCACTCATTGCTGTAATCTAGGAAATATGATAGAAAACTCTCACAAATGGCCTTGTGATAGTAACCACAAAATGGATTTTAGTGATACTGAGTTAGGGATAAAAATTGACTGGACCACCAGGGATCACAACCTTGCTTTTCAAGACAATGTATGAAATCCTGACCAACTTTTAGTGTTTGCCTGTCTTAGATTAATAGTGATGGCAAAGTTTAGGGTGAAACAGTGGTGCAGCTTCAACAGTCTAGTTCTGAGGGTCAGCTAAATCTGCCCTTGCACGGGGTAAGTCAGTGTTTTGGTGGGGGGGGGGGGAAGGAAGGGGAAGGGAACTACAGACAGCAAGGGGCCAGACCCAGCCCAATGAGAATTTATAAATTGGATAGTAAAATTATTACAAGTAGAGCTCTGCAATCCCAAATTCAACTGCTAAATGAGGAATTGTCATCAATGACAAAAATAGAAAACGGATCAGTGCAACACAGGAACAGACCTTTTGGCCCACGATGTCTGCGCTGAACACGGTGCCAAATTAAACCAAATCTTTCCTGCCTGAGCATGATCCATATCCCTCCATACCCTGCATATTCATACTGAAAAGACTCTTGAATGCCTCTGTCGTATCTGCTTCCACCACCACCCCTGGCAAGCTGTTCCAGGCACCCACCACTCTGTGTGAAAAACTTGCCCTGCACATCTCCTTTAAACTCCCCCCCCCCCCCCCACCCCACCAACCATTAATAACATGCACAGATCTTCACACAAAGATTAACAGACTGAGAAACAAAAAAGACCCCTGCAGATACTGGGATAAAAACAGAAAATGCTGGGAGTGCTCGGTGGTCACATAGGATCTATGGAAAGAGAAACAGTTAACATTTCAGGTCTAGGACGCTTCATCAGAAAAATAAGTCAGTTTACAGTAGGAGAGAAGGTGGGAGAGGGATGGGGGGAGGGAAATCTGACATAAAGACAGAGAATCTTGGAAATCTCAAAAGGTCAGGCAACATCTATAGGGAGAGAAACAGAGTCAACGCTTCAGGTTGATGACCTTTCAGTAGAACTGATATATTAAAAGCTGATCACTTTTACATCCCCATGAGCATACTTCTTTGACTAATATTTTTCTGACTCAACTGTACAAAATCTTTGGCTGATGGTAGAGTACTGAGGGGGTGATGATCACCAACTAAGTCCAATGAAATTAACAAGCAAGTCTCCAGCTTCTGAAAAGCAATTTGGGATGTTTAGAAAAATGGCTTCAAAACAAATCCAAGATAGAAATTGCCAATGAAGTTTTCAGATTTATGGTTGCAGTTATCAAGTTGTAGATGCTGGTATAAAGATTTTAGCCAGTGTAAACCATAATTCACCAAACTCCGACAAGGATGAGTGTGACATGCTGTTATATATGCTTCACTACATATCTTTATACAACATATCGCATTTCACTCCACGAGTTAATGCAAAATAAAGTAATGGAAGATTAATAAGAGCCCCCCACCAAAGTCATGAGCCTGATACAATTCATAGGCTCTTTCATCTGAAGCAATTGATAATAGACAGTGTCAGAGAGCATGGTTAGCCACTGTGGAAAAACAGTAGGGTTCACTTGTATAAGCAAAGCTGATGGAAGAAAATTAAAGTTAGTTGTATATAATAAGTTGTTATGATACTTGCTCATTTCTTTTCATTGTGATTCCTTTCTAATCCCTATTTGTTAATAACTACTTTCAAGGATTCCAATTTTGGGAAGCTTCTCTGAATTTGTATATAGATTAAACATTGTTTAGTTTTTCCCAAGTATGCTGGTAATAAGAGAGTCACTTTAAACAAATGAAGATGGTTCATAGTTGCTGGAGGTCAGTTATTCCAGTCCAAGGACATCCAACACAGGAATTCCTCAGGGTAGCGTTCAAAACCCAACCATCTCAGCCTGCTTCTTCTATGACCTTCCTTCATAAGATAAGAAGCGGTGATGCTCCCTGATGATGGCAAAATGTTCAATTGCATTTGCAGCATCTCAGCAAATGAAACAGCAAGACTTGGACAACATTCAGACTGGGGCTGATAAGTGGCAAGTAACATTCACCACACAAGTGTTAGTCAATCATCATTGACTAGAAATTCAACTGGACCAAGCACATATTGTGAATCTGTCTTCTTTAGCAATCCCTCAGGATTGATGATGAATTGTTTTTACTCCAGCTCTGCGGATTTGGAGGTGACTGGTGAAACTAATGTGGTGAACTCCTTCCACTATTTATGTTGGGCACCCATGTGCTCTTGAAATATGAACTTAAAATTCTCAGTGTCATCCAGAATACTCCTCCCCTATTTTGAGCAGTCATTGGCTAGTGATGCCACAAGTCAGCAGGAATGTTGCAATTTCTGATTATGTTTTGAGAACATCCTTCAGTCCTGTCGTCAGAGCTGTTTTGATCATCTGGTGTTGGGTACACAAGCACCATGGTTTGTCTAATAGAATTAATTAGGGCCTCAAAGGTGAGAATGCTGGCCTGGAATAAGAATCCGATGTTGGTTCACTTATCCTTCCAGTGAGTTTGGAGTATTTTGTGGAGACAGCATTGGTGGTACTTTACCAGCACCTTGAAGCACCGGCTTTTGGTAGTCCGCCTTAGTGCATATTGGAGGGCAGGGATCAACACTGCCCAGTTGACTGTGTGTTTTGTGCCAGGTATGATGTCCTAATCTTCAAACCCCTATTTCCTCAGTTGACCAAAAGCTGTGCTGGTGGACTGAAAGCAATAATGAATTTTATCATCAACGTCTCCCTCTGCTGAGAGGTGGCTTCTGAGATATGAGATGCAATATATATTTTCCAGGGTCACACTACTAGCCTTTATTTTCATACTTTGTGGTTGGACCAATAACATAACTTTATGGCCATAAGAGCAGGTCAGAGACTTGGTATCTTGTGGTGAGCATCTAACACCTACCTTTGACGTTTAATGGCATTACTATTGCCAGTTTCTCCATCATCAACAAATTGGGCATGTGAGAGTCATCGTTTACTAGAAACACAATTGGACCAAGTTATAAGATCAGGTTGGAGGTTGTGCATCCTGCAGTGAGTGATTCATCTCTTCACTCAAAAGCATTCCCACCACATACAAGGTACAAGTCAGGAGTGTGATGGAATACTCTCCATTTGGCTGGTTGACAGCAGCTTCAACTACAATCAGAAGCTCAACACCAACCAGGACAAGTCAGTCTGCTTGAATGGCACCCCATCCAATACTCTGAAAGTTCATTCCCTTCACTTGTGGTACATTGCATCTGCTCAACAGCATAAGAAACAGGAGCAGGAGTAGATAAATTGGCCCCTCTACCTTGCTCCAACGTTCATTAAGATCATGGCTGAGCCAATCTTGGCTTCATCACTTTCCTGCTCTCTCTCCCCAGATCTCTTGACACCCTTGTACTTCAAATGTCTATCAATTTCTGCCTTGAATATATTTCCTGACTGCATTTCCACAGATCTCTGCAATAGTGAATTCCAAAGAGTCACAGCCTGTTGAGAGAAGACATTTCTCCAAGAAACTCCGAACAGCAGACCTAGGAGGAGCACTATCAATCCAGCACCTGAACTATTTACAAAGAGTGACATCAGAAGTCAAAAAATGACATTGGCACAAGTGGAGGTAGCTGATCAGTGAGTAGCTGGTAAGTACTTACACTTGGCAGTATGCACAAACTACAAAGTGCATTGCATTTACTCATAAAGGCTATTCACCAATAAAACAGGATCTCCTGTCTGCAGTCTCTGCTTTCAAGTAAGATGAGGGATAAGAGTGAATGGGAACAGCATTATCCCATCCAAGTCATTGATCATCTTGATTTGGAAACATTGCTGATCCTTCATTGTCACTGGGACTAAATCTGGAAACTCCCTACCCAACAGCATTTCAGTGTACCTTCACCAGAAGGACTGTGAGAGTTCAGAAAGACAACCTTAAGGACTTCCTTGGAGGAGGAAACGGACAGCAATGGGAAAGCCAGCAGTTAAAAAAAATCTCTGAGCTCAACTTCAAAATAAATGCTGGAAATTCCACTTTATGAATGATATAGCTAAAATGGGGGGATCTGTGATCTTGCCTCACTCATGTGCAACAGAATGTTTTAGAGCGATTAATATCCTTACAAATGGGTCATAGCTAAACAGAAATCAGCTAATTCTTAGTTCAAAATGATGGTACATGAAGAATCACAACATTCCAAGTCAAAAGGCTAATATTTTCGGGAATTACACATGATGCCATTCTAATTAATGAATTCAAATTCTCAGGTTTTTCCCCTATTTCATTATCCGAGTAAAAGGCTTTTGTTGCATGTGCTGTTTGCTTTGATGTCAGATAATGGATACAGCATGAAGCTTTGTGCTGATTCCTGAAGCATAGTTTGGTTCTATTCAAGTTCACTTTAAAGCGAAATAAGTTATTTAATGATATATGTATTTTGACAAACCGTACAAATTGGAAGCAGGAGTAGATCACTTGGTCACTCAAGCCTGTTCTACCATGGCTGTTTGTAATCTCAACTCTGTACTCTCACCTAACCCAGTAACCTTTCACACTGCTTATCCAATATCTACCTACCTGTCTTAAAAATATTCAAAGAATCTGCTTCTGCCAGCATCTGACAAAGAGAGTTCCAATGACTCACTACCCTTTGGAACAAAAAAAACCCCACCTCATCTCTGCCTTAAATAGGTGACTGCTATTATTAAACAGCGACCCCTGGTTCTAGATTCTCCCACAGGAGGAAATACCCTGTCCACATCCACCTTGTCAAGACCCTCAGAATCTTGTACATCTCACTTCAGTTCCTTCTCACGCATTGAATCACATAGTTTTCCAGCATGGAAACAGGCCCTTCAGTCCAACTCGTCTACATTGACCAAGATGTCTATCTGAGCTAGTCCCATTTGCCTGTGTTTGGCCATTATCCCTCTAAACCTTTTCTATCCATGTACCCATCTAAATATCTTTTAAACATTCTAACTGTACCCACCTCTACAGCATTCCATATAGCCACCACCTTCTGTGTGAAAAAGTTTCCCTTTGGGTCCCTTTTAAATCTTTCCCCTCTCACCTTAAATCTTCGTCCTCGAGTTTAAGACTCCTCTACCCTGGAAGACCATAGCCATCCACCTTCTCTATTCCCCTCATGATTTTATATACCTCAATAAGGACACCCCTCAGCCTCCTATGCTCAAGGGAAAAAGGTCCCAGTCTATAGAGTTTCTCCTTATAACTCAAGCCCTCCAGACCTCGTAGCATCCTCGTGAATCTTTTCTGCACCCTTTCCAACTTAATGACATCCCTTCTATAGCTGGGCAACCAGAACTGCACACAATACCAACGACTTGTACAGTTGTAACACGATGTCCCAACTACTTTACTCAATGTCCTGACTTCTTTGCATGCCGAATGCCTTTTCACTGCTCTGTCTACCTGTGTTGTCATGTTCACGGAACTTTGCACCTGGAGTCCTAGGTCTTTCTGTTATACAGCACTCTCCAGGGCCCTGGCCCTACCATTTACACTTCTAAACTCCAGTTGATACAAAGTTAGCTAGTTCAACCGTTTCTCATAAGACAAACCATACATTCCAGGTATCAGTTTGGAGAAGGTTCAGACTGTTTTCACCACACTAACATCTTTCTTTAGATGTGGTTTTACCAATGCTCCATACAACTGAAACATACTGTAGGATTCACTTCCCTTTCCAATAAATGTTAATCTTCTGTTACCTTTCCATATTACTTGCTGTACGTGCATGCAAGCCTTTTGTGAATCACCCAGATCCTTCTGCATCCTCTACCATTTAGATAATATCCTTTGTTTAAGCTTTCATGTCAAACTGGACAATTTCACATTTTCACACAAAATACTTCATTTACCAGATCTGATTAATGAAATGCAATTCACTTCCATTGGACTTGACTGCGGAGCTGAGATTATCCATTTCTATGTCCCAGTTATGACTGCAGATTCATCCATGTGTTATATAGTTTGCGTATACAGTGCATCATACCAGTCCAAAGGAAATATCCTGACACTAATAACAATGTAATATAGCTCAGATTTTGTAGTCAGAAACGAGCTGCCAATGCTTGCTACGGACCTACAGGAAAATCTTTATGCAGATCCTCCACCATCAATTTGGGGGCCAATCCAGTCGAAGTCTTGTGCAGTGGAAGGGCCTTGCGCATATAAATAGTCTCACTGTTGCCTTATATATATGAAGCAGAATCTCCTACTTTTGCATTCAATTCCCCTAGCAAGATATGACAAAATTGTGGGGTGGATGGGTCATTCGTTGGGGAGAGTAGGTGAAGGTAAAACAAACGCTGTCCATAAAATAGGTGAAAAACCTTTGACAGCTAACTAAACAACATCTCAGGCTTAGGCAGCTGTCAAACCTATCAAATTGTCTTACTTCTCATTTTTCTTATGACATTCAAGGAGGCAACTTTGGCTCATTGAGTGCATGCCAACTCTCATAACATTCCCAACAGTCCCATCCTGCCACATATTTCCTGTAGCCTATTCTCACTCAAACACCATGAGCTTCCCCAGTTCTCCTTCCAACCATCTAAACTAGCTGTAATTTAATCTACCGGCACATCTTTGGAATGCGGGAAGAAGCTGGAGCACCTGGAGGTAACCCATGTGGCCACAGGGAAAATGTGCAATCTCCACACGGACATTACCAGAGATCAGGATCAAACCTGGGTTGTTGGCGCTGTGAGGGAGCAGCTCCAAGTGCTGCATCACTGTACAGCAGACACCAAGAAACATTCAAGAACATTCTAAAATTACCAAAAACAATTCTGATCGCTAAAAGAATTTACAATAAAAACGTTATTAGCAAAACAGTTAAATACACTTAAAATATTAAAACCAAACCCATTCAAGAACTCGCAGATTACCTTTGCCCCTTGCAGCTATTCCTCTCCATTCAATGACACTCTCATCACCAGGGCTCCTACTACCAACATTCTGAAAGTCCATTCTCCACTACGGACTCCAGAAGGAGTCTGTTAAAATTGAAGTTCTTTCTCGAAAAATACACATTTTCACATGTGTTGCTTCAATATAGTATGAATTGGCGCCGGAAACATGGTGACACTTGCGGGCTGCCCCCACAGCACTCAATGTAAAAGATGCATTTCACTGTGTGTTTCGATGTACATGTTGATAGGGTCACAGCGCAATGATTCATCTGAAAGTCAACTTCGTCTCTATACCCCACTTTAGCATCAGCTAGATCTTGTGATGATATCAGGAATCAGTCTGAAGTCTGATTCAGAGCTAAGATTGCTTACCAGGGAACTGACAAGAAGGACTTGTGTGGGTTTTAGAGAGCAGAAAAAGGTAGTGAAACAGAGATGTGAAAGGATTAATGAAGAGAGACAGCTGCACATAGAAGGTTCCCTTGTTGGTACCTTTACACATGTCTAGGTAGCCATTCAAAAAATAGAAACAACATTAAGTACTACTGTTCCTTCATTGGCAGGAACTTAGCTTCTCTCAGAATAATACAAAACTAATATTAGTAGTATTCATAGGCCAATAAGATTCACAAAACACTAAAAATAAATCTGTCTTAAAAAGTCACATAGATTTTAATGATTGTTTTTTAACTGGATTATAAGAGACTGATATTGATCAAAATACATTTACTCTCAACCATGCAAATAGTTATAAAATTAAATTGTAACAACAAAAAATTGGGATGTAGCCCAGCCACCATTTGTTAAATATGATTGTAGTGAGATTTCCAAAGAAAATAAACCATTTTAAATTAGGTCCAACCATAAGCAAATGGATGATGTGAGAACAGCTATGATTAATGGATTTTTGCTTCTCTCTGTCATGAGTAATGCTGAACATTTTCATTCCAAATTACAGAATAGGTCATTAAATTTGTCCCTATCATTAATGAACAGCTGCTGAAAGAGGTCACCCTGTGCCACCCTCTGTTTTCACGTAATCTGACTTTTCCAGAGCCCCCTCAAGGGATAGAGAGGCAAGGGAAATACTCCCAATGGTTATGAAACACTAAGCAAGCTGCTCCTAGCAGCAGAGGCTCAGGGAAGAGCATATCTTTGCACCCCATTTTGTGCACATTGTTCTTCAAAGGAGTCATTGAAAATTGTTTTATATCTGAAGAAACCATATGAAGTGCATTAAGTGGACAAGAATTCTTGAGACCATACCACTGGCCTTGCCAAATTGACATCTCCAAAATGGTGACACATTAGCTGATTTTGCTAGAACTGCAACTCAACCAATGACTTATACTAAAGCAAGCAATCATTGCATAAATAAAATCAAAATGATTATATTTACAAGTTGCTGTTTGCAAAAATCTACTTACTTCATTATATCTAGGAAGAAGCTGAAAATCACATAGCTGTATTCTTACCAACAGAATCATGCCATTTTTCTACTAATCTTCAGTATGTGGTCAAATTTGAAATAAGATCATTATTTTCAAAAGCAAGCTACCACAACTATAGTTACAAAAGATCCTCAAATCTACAAACAAGAACACAAAGCATTGGATATGTACATATATTAAATAAAGAGTATTTGTGTTATATATTTTAATGGATTAATGGAAAGCAATATCTCCATCAGCTTCAGTATTAAAATAAAGCAGTTATTTGCTTTTAACTTAAATAAATAAATTCAGCATTGTTTTATTGGGATAGATCAGAAATTACTGAGAATGTTCAAAACCAATATTTTTATCTTAGCTTTCATTTTTAACCAATATTCATGGAAATTTTTCTTGCATGGAAGATATTTTATTTTGCCAAAGCTGTTTATCTTTAATATCATATATAAGGGCAGAAATTGGATCTGAAATAAAAGGTAGAAAATATTGGAAAGAAATAACTCAGGCAACATCTGTGGAAAGAGAAACAGAGGTAATGTTTTAGGATAAAGACCCATCATTAGAACAGTCTGACAAAAGGTCTTTGATCTGAAGTGTTAACTCTGTTTTTCCTTCCACAGATGCGGCCTGACCTACTGAGTGTTTGCAGCATTTTCTTTTTCATTTCTGAATTTCAATGTCTGCATTTTTAAAAACTTTTTCATTTACAATCAGATCATCATCTTTGGTTGGGAATATGATAACGAGGACACTTTTTTAGGAGTTCGCTGGGAAAATGGGCAGCCCTGAGTGAAGCCAGACCTGGTCCACAGCTTTTCCTAGCTGGAACCCTAAATGGAAGCTTGGCGACACTTGTGGGCTGCCCCCAGAATACTCTATGCAAAAGATGCATTTCACTGTGTGTTTTGATGTACATGTGACTAATAAAGACATCTTATCTTATCTGCTGAAGGTTTTTGCTGACTGATCAGCTCGCTCCTTCCTGATTATAGCGATTTTGTATCTGAGAGGACATTCTTTTATGGCCTAACTCTGCATGCCATTATCAGCTGATAACTCTGCATGCCATTATCATCTGCCTCCCCAGCCCACCCTCTGCTGTCCAGCTAACGTTCATGCTATGCCGTTTAGCCATTAGCTGCAAATCATGCTCATCAAGTCTCCGGACCACCTGCCCATGAGTACGTAAGAATTCAGCTCAAACTATGTTATTTTGTTTCAGCCTCCCACTTGTCTCGGTACAATTACAATAGATCACACCAACAACAAGTTACACCTAAAATACACCAAATACATTGGGTGACTCTGCATGTTTTTCTGTGCACAATGGACTTCTCTACTGCCTTCAACTTTGCTTATCCTGTTTATTTGATGCAAGTCCATGAGTTAAACAGTCTCCAATCATTAAGAAATGTCCTTCTGTTTGATGACTGACTGTTATAACACAAAGCCCTCCCTGCAGCCCCAGTTCTTCCAGAAGACCCGCATCCCCCTTCTGCCTATTTATTTATGATTTGATCCCGAGCCCTGACTCTCAGCCTTTTGCCGTCCCCCAACCTCTACCCGATTTAATCTTGCTCCCTGAAATGGACATTTTTCCCTCATGGAAAATTACAGCACCTCATATTAAAATTTTCAGAGATCAGCAGATATTTAGATATTAAGAAAATCAAGGAATATGGGTTTAGTGCTGGACAGTGGCCCTGAGGTAAAAAAAAGATATGATCTTATCAAACGGAGGAGCAGATCCAAGGGGCCAAATCGACTACTCCTGCTTTTATTTTATATGAAAGGCAGGCATGGTAGTGTAGCGGTCAGCGTAATGCTTTACGGCGCCAGCGACCCGGGTTCAATCCTGGCCACTGTCTGTAAGGAGTTTGTACGTTCTCCCCGTGTCTGCGTGGGTTTCCTCCGGGTGCTCCGGTTTCCTCCCACATTCCAAAGACGTACAGGTTAGGAAGTTATGGGCATGCTATGTTGGCGCCAGAAGCATGGCGACACTTACGGGCTGCCCCCAGAACACTCTAATCAAAAGATGCATTTCACAGTGTGTTTCGATGTACATGTGACTAATAAAGGTATCTTATAAAAAAATAAAATGTGGGGAGCCTCTAGGACCAAAACTATCATTAGTATTGCATATTGTAATTAGTATTGCATACTGTGATTAGTATTAAAATCTGGGGAGAGTTGATGTTCATGTAGTGAGAATATAAGAAAAGGATTAATGTAGGATTAATATGAACAGGTGGTTGATGGTCAGTGCAGACTCAGTAGGCTGAAGGTTCTGTTTCTGTACTGTATCTTTCTATGTCTACGACTCTAAATGACTCCCTCTGAAGCATCCATTTTGGGTGCACAAGGGTTACTGGACCAATATACTTGTGCCTGAGTGTCTATAATTTAGGGAAGATCTCCTTTTCAGGGGACTACAGTTAAGTATTTGGTACATTTCCAAACATTTGTCTATTCAAAGATTTCTTGGATACTAATGGCTGGGTAAGACTGATAGGGAAGATTAAAGTCAGGTTTATAGTTGAATTTTATAAAGAGTAATCTTGTTTATGTTCCTGTGAGAGACAGTTTGTCGACCTCATTCTTGAAGATGCAAATCCTTCTGGGCATGGACAGGTCCAGTGTATTCACTGAACCAATGCATTAAACATTAACAGACCTGCCATGCACAACTGCAGAATGATCAAATCTTTCTGTGTGTTGTGTGGCAAGTTCATTTATTTTCTAATAAAAATGCTGAAAATTGCCAACAAATCTGTCAGCATCTGCAATGAAGAAAGATAGTCTAATATTTCAGGTCACCAGAAATGCTAAACCAGTTTTCGCTCTTTACAGGTGCTGATGTTGGGCGTTCTTCCTGAAGTATTAAGAAAGATTCAAAAAAATTACCTACATTTTCTGCAACTCCAATTAACTTTAGTTATTGAAAAAGCACAAGCTGTACAAATCTAATAGTGGGTTAATAATTTAAGAATAAAATTCAAACTATTGTCACTGAACACTCTAACAAACTTCTACAGATGTACTGTTGAAAGTACCTTGACTGGTTGCATCATGGTCTGGTATGGCAATTCGAATGCGCAAGAACGCAAGAAGCTGCAGAGAGTAGTGGACTCAGCCCAACACATCACAGGCATATCCCTCCCCACCTTTGGTAGTATCTATAGGAGATGCTGCCTCAAGAAGGCAACATCCATCATCAAAGATCCCTACATCTGGGCCATGCCATCTACTCGCTGCTACCATCAGGCAGGTGGTACAGAAGCCTGAAGTCCCACACCACTGGGTTTCAAGAACAGCTACTTCCTTTCAACTGTTCGGTTCTTGAATCAACTGGCAAAACCCTAATCACCACTACAGTTTAGCAACACTATGACCACTCTGATCTCTTTGCACTGTTCTTTTTTGTTTTAATTGTGATTTTCTCTTGTAAATATTGTGTATAATTTATGTTTAATTTATGTTTACATTATGAATCCTGCTTATATGCTGCTATAAGCCTGTGATGCTGCTGCAATTAAGTTTTTCATTGCACCTGTGCATACATGTACTTGCGCATATGAGAGTAAATTCGACTTTTGACTATCCACTACTATTTTTGTCACCTCAATACTATCATCAAAGTTTCACCATCCCACCACACCTTATCACCCCATGATCGTGTGCAAGCTGAAATCTCTAAAGCAACTACAGAAATGCCGGAAACACTCAGCAGGACAGGCAGTATCCATGGAAAGAGAAACAGAGTTTCACGCTGAAGACCCTTCGGCAGAATGTCCAAATGTCAGCAGCTTTTTCCATTGTCTCTAAATTGTCGGAATGCCCAAACATACGTAAAAAATGAGTAGAAATTTCTTCCAATTAAATACAAGAAGAGCAAATCATCATCTTTGGCCTTGGTTGCAATCGCCATTTTCTAGCCTTTAACTTCATCCCATTCCCTGGTAACTCGTTGAAATTGAACCAGGCTACTGCTAAACATCTGTCCTATGACACCCCCAGATTAGTTTCGGACCATATATTTGCACTTTTGCTAAGAATGTCTACTTCTACATCCATAACATTAATGACCTGAGCTCAACTGCTTAAGTTATTGGTGTCTGTTACTTCTGGACTTTATTATTCCAACACCCTTCTGGTCAGCATCTCCAGTTCTACCCTCTATAAAATGGAGGTTAAGCATATCTCCACCCACAATTTAGAAGACAAAGCCCTGTGCTCCAGAGTTATCTCCATAAGGCTCGCTGCTACTTCTGTTTTCTCCATTAGGACTTGCCCTTAAATTCTCTCTCTTTGACAAAGTTTTTGATCATCAGCCCTGTTTCGTACTTGTGATTTGTTGCCAATTTTTGTTGCTAATGCCTCTGTGAACTCACAAGGGAAATTTTGCTGCCATATAAACACTAAATACAAGTTTTAGTTGCACAGCCATAGTGTCATACAGTGCAGAAATAGGCCCTTCAGCCCATCTTGTGCAATGACAACCATCAAGTGTCCAGCCAAACTAATCCCATCTACTGGCACTCAGTCCATGGTCTTCTATGTGTCAGTGATTCAAGTGTTTTGTTGGTTTGGAGCCTTAGAGAGTAAACTCTATATTTTGATAAAAATTTAAGCTAAACAGACATTAAACAGATAATATAATTTACTATAACATCCACTGGAATGATTGCTCTAATGTGTAGGTCACATTTATAATATAAAGCTATGTTAAGGTTAACCCAGACAACTGAGTTTGGCACACATACATTCACATCAACTGAAACTCCATGTTTTATGTTCAACTCTCAGTAAGCTTGATGCCATCCAGGATAACTGCCTGATTGACTGGCACCCCATTACCCACACTAAACATTATTTTCCTTCCAACACTGGTGTGCAGTGGTTGCCATGTGTATACCATCTTCAAATGGTCTTGGTCCTTCATCGTGGCCAAGTCTAAATCCCAGAAACTTTGCAGTCATTCAAAGAGGTGGTTCACTATCACCCTCTCATGGGAATTAGGGATGGGTAATAAACTTTGGCCTTGACAGTGATGCCAGATCCCAAAAATGGATTAAAAACTATTACAAAGGCAATTTTTGATCCTACTTGCACTGTTACCTACATAAGATTGTACACCTGAATACGAAAGCAGGAATGCAATATGACAAATAATATCTACCTCCACAGTTAATAGGTTCTAGAAGTAGCACAGGGTCAGACTTGGATAGGTTGCAATGAATAAAACACTGCCTTGCCACCCTGCTCACAAGCTTCAGATTTCTGGAAAGCACATCTAACTAGCAACATTTGGTTTGAGCATTTTTGTATCCTGCTTTTTATAGAATGAAGAGCTCTTTCCATCAGTTTGCCTGATAAAGTCCTCCTTGCTTTGCTTTATTTCACCAGAAGCAAAGCTGAAAGAAACCCAAGTTAATAGAAATCACATTCACACAGAATTCTTTATATAACTGCCAGTCAAGATGGGCTCAGTAACAACTGAAAATTCTTGTTAACTTTTGCTTCTGGATCTCAGCAATTCTTTTGTGGTTTGGCACTCCCTGAATCTCGGGACAAAAATAGGTGCTTGCCAGCCTTTTTATCCCCTTGTCATCCAATTCATTTCACAACTGTGTAGTTAAGAAAACATTTTCGCACTAAGAAAGTAACTGGCTTGAATGTTGAAAATAAATTAACTTATTAGTTCTATCCCAGGCTAGGCAACCTACGCTTGTATGTTGGTTGTTGACTCTCTCTGTGCCACCAGGAGGGACCGATCCTTGCAGGGTGGGAGGGGTCACATCTAAAAGTCAGCGAATGTTTTTCTAGATGATATCTATGTGAATTCCTGAAATAGTTTTCATCACTGAAAGAATTTGAAGGGAACTTCCTACAATTCTTTTCCTGTTGTCTCTTCAAGTGGATTACATAGTTGTGTAGATGGGGAGGTGGGATAGGGTATGGACAACACAACAGGTGGTGTGTGCGCTGTTGGTTTTGAGGCAGTACTGGGGTTTAGTAGCCCATAATTTGACAGATCAACTGGTCTTCTACCATCCATCAATTCCCCATGGTTGATTCTTTAATCAGTTAACTTGCAATCATAGACTTTCCACATTAGATGTGACCAACAATTAAACAAGAGACATTTTAATGTTATTTGGCACAGATGTGAAAAATTATCATCATCTTTGCCAGACCTTCTGTTTTTGAGTTAATCATGCAATTAGTGAATAAATACAGCCAGTTCAATGAATCTCATGCTAAATACAACTACCTTCTGCTGTATCACAGAACTCTACAAAGCCGAACAAGAATATTAAATCTAATGGGCTAATGGCACTCCAGTAGCTACCTGGTGTGTAGTTCCAGGATGTCACAGAACACAGCAAGGTCACTTTGTGGTGCTTACATCAGCCCTAGGTATTTGTACTCTTCTCAAACAATTGCTTCAGCTGAATTTAATATTTAAGCAAACTTGGTCAGATTTAGGGAACAGTCACTATGGATTACAAGATGACAATAAACTGCTTGGGATGGCATCAGTCTTTCATTGACAACAGCACCATAGGGACAGTCATGACATCTTTTCATATTAAAATGCAATTTCATAACTACCATTTCAATGTTCTGACACTGTATTGCTTTTGTGATTAGATTCAATCTTTTGTACATGAATGCCAAGTCTGTCTAAAATACAAATACAAATCGTAAATACTAAAATACAAATCATAAATATTGTCTTCTGGTGATGCCCATATATACGTTGCCAATATTTGTACTTCATGGGAACTAAAGAGCACAATGGGTCTTTAACTCCCATAAGGAAACTCTGTTTCCCTCTCCACAAATGATGCCTGACCTGGCAAGTATTCCCAAAATTTTGTTTTTTTATTTCAGATTTCCAGCATCTGCAGTGCTTTATTTTTCGATTACTGTTTTTACCAGTTGTCAGCTTACCCTGATTATTTTCCAAACATCTGAATGAGTATGTTCAGTAGTTAGGTCTGTGGGAGTCTAATTCACTGAAAGGAAGCATTTGTTACAGTGCAATTATATTTTTCGCCAAGCTGCCTCTTTGCAAATGCCATTGTTCTTTATTGTTGCTTAATATAATCAGTATAGTTGAAATTTTAGTTGCATAACAGTCCAACATGGTCTGTCTCTTCTTCCTTCACAAAATAAATGATTAATTCAACAGCTCATGGTCACTTCAGTGCATAAAGTCACTCATCACCAGTGATGAGTGACTCGTTTCTGTCATTCAAGCTCAAACTCAACCAGGACTGTCTGAAATGTCAACATCCAAGCTGGTGCAAGCTTCAAGAGGTGTGTTTCTTGCAGAATGCTGAGGTGATCACTTCAGCTTCTCTGTATCAGATGGCACACTGTATGTCAGGGCTATTAATATGTATACCGTGTTACATTGATAGAAGAGCACAAAGACTGCCTTTGGTCTGATGAAAGAGAAAAGCATTCCAAAATCCAGGGTCCTCCAGAAGCTTGCATGCCAAATACTGCATTTACTTCCAAAACTCCTCATTCTACTTTTTCTCCTCATGAAGATTTTACTGGATTAGTTAACATTAGCCATACATTACCAAAGCAACAGAGAAATACATTTCACCTGCGGGTTCCTTAGGTACCCACTGCAGCAATCGCACCATTGATCCTCACCTTGGTACGTTGTTGTTCCCTTCATCCTTCTATATGCAAAGAATAGAAGATTGCCTCCAATCTTCTCTGTTCATAGGTTGCCTGAACCAGAGTATGGAGGATGCTTTGCCATCTTATACTGCTATTCAACCTACAATAACTTAAGCGTGCCCTTAATGAAGGTTTTTTTTTATGATGCTCTTGAGATTAAACAGTTATGTGAGAGCACAACTCCATCCTTATTCTTACTCTCCTATTACGATAGCTATGACTGTACGGCAACGTTGCAGTAGGTTTGTTCTAACTGGCTTGATCATACCCAGCATATTTCAGCTTGGAAAAAAAATAGTCAATTAAAAATAATTTATTTTTTAAACCAAAATAACCACAATAAAACCACAAGTGACTACAATAATGGTTAAACTTATCCCGACTGCCCAGTTAATTCTGATAATCTACATCCATAGAGGAATTGCTTGCCCTCCACAACACATGGAAAGCAAAATCTACTTCAGAAACCTTTTGACTGCATTTTCTGTGGAAGAGAGTGGGTGCGCCCCACAAATCAGCCAGGTCCAAACTCTGCCCGTACAAACTGTTTTAGTGACTTCATACTTGAGCATTGTGATCTGTTTCTCGAAGAGATAGAAACTCAAAATGAGTCATTCCCAGAATTCCTGTCCAAAGTGATCTGAATATTTACAATCAAAATTAGCATTTTTACAGTACCTTTAATGAATTAACTGAAAATCAAATAATAGAAACTACAGATGCTGGAAATCTAAAATAAAAAAAATCATAAAATGTTGGAAATACTCAGCATATCAGGCTGCAGCTGTTGGAAAAGAAAGAGTTAACATTTCAGGTGGAAGACCTTCGTCACAACTGGGAAGGAGAGAAAAGAAGCTTGTTCAATCGCAAGGAGGGCGGGGTTAAGGGGAAATGTCTCTGATCAGGTAAACTAAGGGTGACCATGGGGATAAGCTATAATCAAGGTTATCTGTTCCATGAGTGAATGGGAACAGTTAGAGAGTGAGAACATGGTCAAACGAATGTAGGAGTTGCAAAATGCATGAAGATATGCCTAGGTATGTCCTTCACTTCCAGAAAAAGGTCAAAAAAAAACAAATAAGCTGAGCCAATTTTACAGATGGATGACTGATATGGAGAGAAATCAAGTTAACTGAAGCTGTAGAATTCAATACTGAGTTCAGAAGGCTGCAACATGCGCAGACGGATGAGATGATGTTCCTCAGGCTTACATTGGGCCTCATTGTAACAGTATAGGAGGCCACAGACCAATAGATTGGAGTGAGAGTGGGATGAAGAATTAACATGGACGTAATGCTTCAAATATATTAAAGTTGTCTAAGGCACTTTACAGAAACAACCTCAAGAAAAATTTGACCCTACATTACATAAGGAAATACTGAGACAAGTTCTTGGTCAATGAGGTGGTTTTAAGGAGCATCTCAGAGGTGGGGAATTGCAAAGGTTAAAGTAAAATTCAAGAGTTTCTGCCCTCGCTGTCAAAGGTGGAGTGATTATAATCAGGGTTGTACAAGTGTCAGAATTAAGGAGCAAAAATGTCTTGTACAGTTGTACAGCTGCACAGTGCTATGGAAATAGGGGAGGATGAGACTGTGGAGAGCTAAGAAAATCAGAATTTTAAAACTGAGTTGTTGGCAGACTGTAAACCAACATAGATAAACAAATATGGGATGACAGGTGCACTGGACACAGTGTGAGTTACAAAATTTAGTCATATGTTGTAAGTGCAACTCAACTATTATCTAAGTGAATGCTGGAGCAAATATGAGGGACTGAATAGCTTCTTTCTGTTCCTATGTTCATATGTTCCTGTGCCATATCAGAGGTGAGTTACAACATTTAGAGAAGAAGTTTGGGATATAGGATAGAAAATGGAAAGTACATCAACAAATATCTAGCAGTAGTTAGGCCGAGGTAACAAAGGCATTGACAAGGGTTTTCACAGCAGTTCAACTGGGAAAAGTAATATAATATCTTGGAGATAGAAGTTGGTGGGTCAGTTATCAAAGGGTTATGACAGAAGCTCATCTTGGGATCAAATTTGTGAACAGTCCGATTCAGTTTCAGATGGTCGCCAAGGACGTGATTGGAGTTGGTGCCATGATTATGGCAGAGGCTCAAGACAACAGCTTCAACCACCAGTTACAAATGCTCTTTATCCCCCATTATTTCTCAATAAATCTCCTATAGTTCATTATGACGATTGTACACTTCTAAAGATGTTTCAGAATTATATATACTGACAACATTACAAGCAACAAAAACATACCAGATGTGGGTCTCAGATTTACAGCGTATTAGGAAAGCGAGGCTGTGCATTTAAAATAAATCCTCATTAGCTTAAACAGCTGGTCATTAGACAGGGAAAAGGCAAAGAGAGGCAACAGGGAAAACCAATTAAGTTATCTTAGCACAAAATCAGGTTGCCAGGGCTACTAAGATGATAGGTCATTCAACAATAGTGCTTCATCTTTGAAAATCCCATCAACATCTGACATGGTTATGTGTGTTCCATTTCTACACAAGTCTTCAGGCTTCTGAGACTGGATATGCTCAGAAGAGTGGAGCTTGGAGATGCTCCAAAATGATGTGTGGGATCTCAGATCCTTGGTAACAAAGCACAGAACTGCACTTTCTCGGAGTGCGGAGAACTTATAAAAATTGCTTTGGATACAAACAGAGAAAAGTTGATAAAAGCAAAAGAAAACAAATGGATTTGTGGGGGGGGGGGAAACGTTACTGCAGCATGAAATAAAGGCAAAATGACAAATGATCAAACTTTACACTTGGTTATTTATGGCCGTGGTGTTCTGCAGTTGAAGTAATAAAGCTGCTCACAAGTGACTCTACCATCATAACATTAGAATTATTTTCAAAAATAGTCAGCGAGCTAAAAGCAAAAATGCTGATCCAGAGAGACTGGAATTTACTTGCCCTGCTGATATTCAACATTTAATGGGTGTTTTGTTTCCATAGTTTTATTTTCATCACCTATTTGTACTCAGAGCACATTTTTCAACAAGGCACAGGGACATATGAACATAGGAACAGAAAGAAGCCATTCAGTCCCTCAAACCTGGTCCACCATTCAATTAGATAATAGTTGGGTTGCATTTACAAACATATGACTAAGGAGCCCAGAGTACGCCATTTGGCCTCTCTAGTCTGTTCCACCATTCTATAAGGTCATGCTGCTCTGACTGCAAGCTCAACTCTGCATTCTCCCCTATCCCCAGTAACCTTTTACCCCCCCGTCATTAGCAATTACTTGCACTCTTCCCACATCAAAAATGCAAAGACATTGTTCTCATTTAATTATCTGCCATTTTCTTATTATCCATTATCATTTTGAAATGAGCAAACATTCATCTTCAGCACTCTCCCTCCAAACACAGTGACAAAAATATTCTTTTTTCAATGCTGCACTGAAAATTAACATGAAGCAATTAGAAAGCCAAATGGTATGTTGGCCTTTATTGCAAGTGGATTTGAGTCCAATTGTAAGGAAGTCTACTGCAATTATATAGGGGCCAGGTGAAAGTGCAGGTGGAATATTATGTATCAGTCTGGTCACTCTACTTAACATCAGATCCATTTGCAATAGAGGGAATGGACTCAAGTTCACGAGGCTGATTCCTGGGATGACAGGTTTGTCCTATAAGAAAACATTAAGCAGGTTGGGCCCAGTTCTGGAAAGTGAGAGGAGACCTGATTGAACCTGATTGATAGGGTAAGTGTTGTTTACCCTGGTTCGGGTGTAAAGAATGAAGGTCACATCCTCAAAATCATGGTCATTCAGAAATGAGGGAAGAAATTTCCTCACCCAGCAGGAAGAAAATCATTGAAATACTTCCAGTAGGACAGTGGAGGCTCAGTCAGAGTATAGTCAAGACAGAGACTGATAGACTTTTAGATATATAGGGACCTAGGAGGCATAGAGTTAGCACGAAGAAGTGGGGTTGAGGTAAAGGCTCATGATTTTATTGAATGGTGGGACAGATGTGAAGCTCTGACTGGTCTACTTCTGTTTCTATTTCTTCTGTTATGACGTTAAATTAACCTACTCTAGTTCATTAGTCATGGTATTTTGATATCTTGTTCCCTTTCCAGTTCCAAAGCATAATGTTCCAGAAAAGTGCTCCGATTATACATTACAAATACATTTACTACCTGACATTTGCTTCTCCCAGCTGATGTGAAGATTGAAGATATAGAGATGCAGAGATTGAAAATCTGCATAGGATGTTAGAGCATCAGAATTGTCTGGTTATCTGACCTCCACAAATTACCATGACATGTACATGGTTACCCAAATTTTAATTAAAGATTTAGATTTCTGCTGAATTTTGGAAATATAACATGCTATATGATTATTTTGATTCAATATATGTTCAGAATGTGATAAAATGTTAGATGGCCTGCTTAAGTAATCCAGAGATTAAATTTAATTAAAAATGACTACATCATTATTAGCTACTAAAGCACCAGAAGAAAATAGTACATAAATTCTAACAAGTCTTAATTGCACAATTTCAACAATCTTCTTAAACAAGTTTTAAACACACACACAAAACCATTCGAATTTCTCAACCTGTTTGTCAGACCTATGTCTTCCCTGTGACAAGACATCCGATAGTCAAGATGACAGAATTCATCCAACTGAGGAAAGTGAGTTCAACTGTAAAGCTCCTGGGAGTGGAACTCGCTACCTTCTAAACTGACCGTTTGAACTGCATGTTATAGCTGCAGCATGAAATCCCAGTAAAGAGACATAGTAAAATTAAACTAAGCAATGTCTGAATTCTGAATTCAGCAAATATTTGGTAACAATATTAGAATCAGTCAAGAAGTGGCTGAACACAATGTTATTAAACTGGTGCCACATACACACTCAATGGAGGGACCAAGTTTAATCTATTGTCATTGCTGTTATATATGCATATGCATTAATTTTAAACTCATTTGCCTTGGGATTCATCTTCATCTGTTCACAGTGAATGCACTATATTGTGGCAATGGCTGTTCTACTCTTTTTGAAATTCCATTGGAACCAAATTTCACAAACAGGTAAACTGTGAAGCCACTGCTATATTCTACTGTATTGCACTTCTTGCCAGGGATGAGCTTTTGGGGAAAAGACATTTTCTAAAGAATAAAATTCTTGCACATGATATTTTGCTTTTGCTCTTATAACTACAGATTAGATTTTTAAGATAAAGCTAAGGAAAATGCAAACTGAAAAAGAAAATCAAAAAGCAAAAAAGCTACAACCTTCTTAGTAGTGGCGATGAAAAAGCACATGATCGTCAAAAATGCACAATATTCTGGGAAAATCTCTATAATATTAATAGCAATGGCAATAATCTAGTGACAGAAATAAAACATGGATTCAGCATTGTGGTGCTTCCAGCAGACTATTTCTCTCAAATAGCAGAGGTCACAGAATTTTTGGCATGATATTGTTACCTCTGTTCTATTCCCTTTGACCATACATCTCTGCTTAAAACATTGACTCCTGTGTTTTAGAATTTTGCTCATTGGCTCTCATTATTTATTATATTTTTAATGATGTTTACTAATTAATTAGTATTTTAATTAGACAAAGACTAATGTGTTCCATGACCACGTGTACACACTTTCCAGACTTATCACAAGGCCCTTCCCCATTACGGTATGTTCTACAGTACAGAAACAATAACATCTGTAAGGCTGCTCTGTTTTGTAAAGACCCAATGGATCTAGTCTTTCTATTGATATTTAAATGGATATATTGCTGCTTCACAAAATGGAGTCCGTCATATTGCTTTATTGCTTTGCAATTTATTGCACATGCTCAGTTATACACAATGTTCTTAAATGGAAAATGCAGTGCGATCAAAATAGAACTACAACCAGGTAACTGTACTATATAATAAAACACCACATGCTTTTGAAATAATAATTCATGTGATTCATATTGTTGTATAACTGTCCTCATGGTTATAACATAAATAACTCCATGCTATATGACACAGAAGATATTCAAGCAACAGTTACTGAGAGGATGGTTCTTACCTCCAGTGGTCCTCTTATAATATCTGGTTGTTCACTTCCAACTTCCAGGGCTACATCAACGGATGCAAAAGGTCGACTAGCCATCTGCTGTCTTTCCCGCAGAAGTTGCTGTAAAAGAAAAGCAGAATGAGCTTTTTTTAAACTTCAAGTACAAAATAATGTCTTAAAGAAAACTCAACAGTTTGGATATTTTATAATTTCTACAATTTTCAGGTAAACCTTCAGCTTTACAATTGTATCCTCAGACATATCAAGCACTAACAAGATCTGAACTTTTTTTCCATTTCTGTTTGCTAGAAATTTGCTACATAGGCTTTGTAGCAAATTATGACTTTTTTTCAAAACAGTTTCATCAGCAGCATTAAGATTTCAGACGAATCCACTTTAGAAACTAATCTGTGAGAAGGCATGTTTGTAACAACCTCTTAAAATGGATAACAGTTATTTTGAAAACAAATTGTCAAGGTAAACAGGTTCAATTTGCTATTAAGGAACTGCCAATGACAATAATGATCCATACCTTAAACTGAAAATAAGTTAAACATAAAAAAATCCTAAATTGTTGCAGCATTTGAAGTATGTAATACCATACAGGCAAAGTTCTGAAAGACACAACGTTACCCCTAGTTCAAGTTTAAGATTCTGTGGGAGATATGGTCATGTACAAAATTATATTTGGAGTGATATTAAGATAAAATCAATTCAGTTATTCAGATTTCAACCAACGGTTTGAACAAGATCATTATAAAACAGCTTATCACAGAAGAAATGTCACATTGACTTGCTGGAATACTGGTAATGTACGACTTAAAGGTCTGGTTACAATAGGACACTGATCAATCTTTTAGTGGATTTATATTCCCTTAAGAATTAATTTACAGAAGAAAGCTTCTTTTCATCCAGAATCAATATGAGGCAAGAGTTGATTTTTACTTTGGAGACTTGCACCATGGGGAGTCCAAACTGGGTAAAATCCTTGTAATAATTTTCACTTAATGTGTGAAAAGCTTATGGCAAACATCTAAGAAGCCTGTGACTAAATGCTTTAGAGTTGCTTTAAATAGGTGCTTAAACATTTCAAACCCATCTTAAATGGTATTTAATTGTCCCAAGAGACACAACTGACCCTATTCCTGCTATCTTTGCATAAGCAAGTGGATTTTGGGAAATCATTAACGCAAAGAGTAATTAGTTTGTTATAAAAACAAAGCGCATTTTCTACAACGGCTATCTTGAAAATAAAAATAGTTGCTGGAATCATATTTACTGCAAGCATAAGGAAATGGCTAATTAGAAATGGAAAGGTCTTCCATTTTAAGAACCACAGAGCTTTCTCAGGTCTAATTAATATTAAGCTTGTATTGACTGCACAGCACTTCTTGAATTAAACAAAAAGATAAATGGTCCAACTATATGCTATTTCCAAGTGCTGCAAAATTAGTTTATTGTGCACTTTGTTTTCAGGAAGGGAGGGCAGAAAAGGTATAATTTTGTCCAGTTATAAATCACTTTTTGCTTAGTCACTGAAATGGCTGTCATTCAACTTCAATGAGAAGCAGATCATACTGAACCCTCCCCATGAACAAAATGAAAGCTAGATAGCATACATTTGGGGAAAAAAGTTTTAAGTGCATTAAAGTTACTGCTGGCTTTGACTATCTCCTAAAGTGATGTAACATTTATATACCAAATAAACTCAAGAATTCAAAACTGATGAAAAGCAATACAACTTGGAGGCACAAGCAATTATCTTTCTTTTAGTTCCTGTGATACAGAATGACAATTCCCAAAGGTCACAGCTTTGTAAACTGCAGCCATATACACTTCAGTGGAAGATAACAGTTTCAAAGTTTTCATTGCCATTCTTGAGAGTAACATGCCCCTGCACAATGGCTGAATTGGATGTTACACCATTCACAAGTAATGAAAGCTTGGCTGAAGTGGAGAGACTCTTAAATTCCAATGATTATTATGGGATAACTGAAAACATGAATTCCACAGTAAAGGTCACATTACAACAACTTGCAGCTTTTCAGTATAGTCAACAAAGTTTTACAATCAAAAAAGGTCACTGACTTGAAATAAGCCAAAATTGGCCTTCAAGCCCAAAAGGGATAAATTAGGTGGATACCAGAAGCGTGGTTGAAAATGCTTTATTGAAGATCCTTTCAAGAGGGTCCTTGGTTGCCTGAATGTACAAAGTATAGCTGGGAATGAGGATGCACAACAGACCAGTAACCTATAGAGTCACACAGCATGGAAACAAGCAGGTCAGCCCATCATGTCTACATCAACCTATCCACGTCAATTCCATTTTTCAGCAGTTGGCCTCCACCTTTCTATGCTGAGGCAATTCAACTGCTCCTCGGGACAGTTGCAACTCTACCTCTCAAGCATTGTAAACCAGGTAATCATCATTCTCTGGGTGAAGAAAATCCCCTTCAGATCCCTCTACATCTCTTACTCCTTATCCTAAATCTATATCCTCTAGCTTTATCTACCTCTGATATGGAGACAAGTTTCCTGCAGTCTACCCTATCTATATCTCTCCATATTTTTATATACTCAATCCTCTCCTCTTTTAACTTCCTCCAGTCTAGGGAAAAAGATCCAGCCTACACAGTCTCTCCTCAAAACTCAACTGCTCCATCCCAGGCAACCTCTTGGGATGACCTTCTGGCCATCACACTATAGGAACGATGTGATAGTGCTGGAGAGGGTGCTGGCACCCTCTCTAGTACTATCCACATCCTTCCTACAGTGTGGTGACCAGAACTGTATGCAATACTCTAGCTCAAGTCTAACCAATGTTTTATAAAGCTGGAGCAATACCTCCCTACTAGTACCAAATTCCCTGACTAATAAAGGCCAGCATCTCATATGCCTTCTTAACCACAGTATCTACTTGCGTTATCACCCTCAAGGATTTTTGGACTTCTACACCAAGGTCCCTCTGTTCTTCAATATTCCCTACCATCCATGGTGTACATCCTAGCCTCACTGGTACTCACATTTATCTGGATTAAACTGCATCTACCATTTCTCATCCCATTAAACCAACACATTGATATCACCCTGTAGCCCAAGACTAGCCTCCACATTGACAATAACTTGTAGCATTGTTGGAGGTTAGTGAGAATTTAACATAGAGTATCTGAATTTTAAACTGGATGTCTTGAAGAACGGGGAGGCAGGTCAGAAAGAACAAAAGTGTTTGGGAGCAGGATTGATGGAGGATAGTGTAGCTGCAGCAGAGGTTTGGACAAGAAGAATTACAGTATGGAAGCTGGTCAGAGGGCCAGTGGAATGGACTAGACCAAGTTGACACAAAAAAAATGAGAATTTTGGCCCAGGACAGGCTCTAACAGCAAGAAGGAAAGTGGCAAAGCTGCATGAGTGGCAGTAGCTATCTTTCTGACAGAGCCTGAAGCTCAGTTCAAGGTACTGAAGAGCTTTGATATTGTAAGGAGTCTTATCCAACACAAAGCTGATGGATCTGGTAGCATCAATGACAAGTTTACTTTGGGGAATGAAGGTGTTGAAGATTAAGTTTCACACCAAAAATACATCTACACTTCGAAAAAAAAATGAGCACATAAACTCACAAATCTCATGACACATGAAAGGTGCATAAATAAAAGAAAATAACTCATTTTCAAGTATTGTGTTTCAAAAATATATAGTCATAATATTTTTATCCCTTTAGTAAGCTGTCCTAAGTTCAGCCAGAAACAAGTGTGTGCTTTTGGAGCTGAGAATTTCCAACAGCAGTTAATTAACATACTGCAAACCACAGTTTGGTTTTCAAAGGTGTAACAAGACAACTGGGGACTGAAGTATATGCTTAACTAAGATGGTGTCTGAAGATGCAAAACCCCATTAATACATTTAAATAATTTCATATTTCTTGAATATATTTAAGATCTTATTCCATCAGATCATCAGATTGCAAATAGTTAATAGTGGTTGTTTCACATTGAGATAATCAATATTAAAGTGACAGAATCAAATGACACTGGTATTTCGAATACAGTCAGGTAGCTGTGAAAGGGAAACAATAACCTGAGTTCATCTATTCCATCATACCAATTAGCCTCCATCATTAACTTGGTTTGATAAGATTTGTCAATTCAAATTCAAAGCAGGAATAGCTGGATAAAGCTACCATCATATAAACAGGGCAGTCTCAGATGGGCTGAGTATAATGTGAATAATTGATCCATTGCAACACTTTCCTCCAACATAATCTCCATATTACAAGGATTAAAATCACAAGATATTATTCACTCAATATAGAAAGAAACACAGTAGTACATGCAGTACATCAAATCTGCTGTACCATTAACTTCTAGCGGGTAATCTGTTGTGGGGCCAATGTTCGACTGCTAATGTGCTACAATTCTGTCGAAGTAGAGGACAGCAACCAAGATTCATGTTGCATTTATGGCCTTTGCACTTAACTTGGACTCACCAAATAAGCAGGGAGTACTCCCACATGAAACAGGCAGGATAATTTAAATTGAATGCAAATGATATGGGAGCCACTTAGCAAGACTTCCCAGGGTGGCATGGTAGCGTAGCGGTTAACACGACGCTATTACAGTGCCAGCGATCGGGGTTCGATTCTCATCACTGTCTGTACTTTTCAGTGTTGTGGGATTGTTGTTCAATGCAAGCCAGTCAAGATAAATTTTTGTTTGCAACTTACATTACACCTGGCCTTTAAACTACACAATCCAAACTAGCTTCACTCAGTTTTGAGTGACCAGAGGATCTCCCGGTTCATTGTTAAGGTGTTCAGAAAACATTTATTCAGTGAAATCACAAAGCCCCATTAAAAAAAGAACATACCTTTCCAAGTCTATCATTATGCCAGAAAATTACATTTATTATAAATAACAGGATTGGTATAGTCACATTACTGTAGCTCTGGAGCAGATACAGGACTGAGTATCTGGAGCTAAAGCTCTAAATTGGCTTTATTTAGGCTCAATACTTTTTTATGGAGTTCACAACAGGCTTCATTAAGTTTCTTAATTAGTGCATTTCTTTGTTATTTTCAGATTTTGGATTGTCCCATCATCATTTGACACTTTATTTTCAAAAGAAAATCAGATACGCTTCTATTCATCACAGAAAATTAAATCCTAGCAGCTCCCCTACATTGGTCTAAAGTCATGCATCATCTATTGCAGCAAATCAAAAATATATGCCCATGCAGCAGAGACTTGTCTAACTATAGTCTTACATTCTTGGTGTGGTTGAATATATCTGCACATGAAAAATCACAGTTGTGCCAAGACTTTTTTCTTCATTAGAAAGAAATGACAGTTTTGCTTTATGCACACCCTCCATTCTGAACATACTTGGTGTTGCAGAAATTGGGTGGGGAGGGGGGAGTTGGTTGGAAGTGCCTGGATATTCATACCTTCACAAAATATAATCCAGTTTACTTTATCTAATATGGTAATTTCTATTTCTTGACAATAATGAAGTGCTTATTAAAACATTATGTTGTGCAGTAAAGTGTGCAGAGTAAAATATATAAACAAAAAATAAATATCAACATCTTCGCTGGTGATCAGAATATTAAAATTATGGTAATATTTCTTATATGGGCAACGAATACATAAGATAATTTTAATTAATACGTTTTCATAAAGTTTAATGTATGTAAGCACATGGGTTCATTACTGACATTAGCTGCTGTCATAATTCTAATGTATTATTATATCATTTCTTTTCGACTAGCAAGGCAAGAGACTGCTAATTTTTACAAGCCAAATTAATAGAACATAATCTGGTCAAAACATTTAATTCTCGATGAATGCATCAACACTTGAACCAAACACGTTACTGGTGAGAGTTTACATGGTGAATCACTACACTTACAATATGCTTAAGTGAAGCTAACAACTACAACAGACGGTTGTTTGATCAATGTATTAAAATGCTACTGGTTATATGTTAAACATGCATTGCATGGAGGGTGAATTCAAAACCATGACTGTAATTAAACTGGGATCATATTACAAGATGGTGATGCATATGTTAAGCATGACTTAGACCACCATTAATGATCTTTCCAGCAGATTCTATTTTTAAAAATATCAAAATATCAAAATATTTAAAATATTGCTTCATAATCCTTCATCAAGATTAAAATCCAGTTTTAATGGGCATATCCCATACTACATTCCCAGTTCACCTCAAATTGATGGTTGAATCTAGGAGGTTGATCTCTCTGGCCTAGAAGGTCCTAGAACTGAAAGTGAGATGCCAGGTAGCAACAGGGCCTTGACCAATATAATGGAGTAATGTGGTGACCCCATACAAGTTCTGTCTACAAAACTACACCAAAAGTACATGACAGCAGGAAAAAAATACACCCACAGCTTTGCAGGCCATCAGGGTTTTTCAATGTTTCTGAATGTCAGAGACACTGAGAAAACAATTTAAAGACTATTAAAAACAAAATTAACACAATTTATAAAGGATGCTTTTAAAAAAGAATTGAAAATGTTAAAATTGTTAAAAAGCAATTTTTCTTATTTTTCCTTTTCTCTCCTACAACGATACAATGCCCAATGAATCAGTATATAGACCTACTAGTAGGTTAGACTAGCTGCAGGATCCAAGAAAACATCTCTCTGAATGAATACTGGAGTAAGCCTCTACTCCAGTGTTAGATTTCAGTAATGAATTGCAGCCAACAGACGTGGAGTTCCTCAGACTACGGTACCCAGAACCAGAGGTCAAGACGAAATAAGGTTATTCAGAATCAGATTTATTATCATCGACCTATGTTGTGAAATTTGTTGTTTTGCAGCAGCAGTACAATGTAAGACATAAAAATTACTATAAGTTACAAATAAATTAATATAGTGCGGAAAGGGAATAACAAGGTAGTGTTCATGGACCGTTCAGGAAATCTGATGGCAGAGGGGAAGAAGCTGTTCCTAGAACATTGAGTGTGGGTCTTCAGGCTCCTGTACCACTCCACTGATAGTAGTAATGAGAAGAGGGCATGTCCTGGAATGTGAAGGTCCTTAATGATGGACACCACCTTCTTGAGACGCCGCCTTCTTGAGACACTGCCTCTTGAAGATGTCCTCAATGGCGGGGAGGGTTGTGTCCATGATGGAGCTGGCTGAGTCTACAACCCTCTGCAGCCTCTTTCGACCCTGCACATTGGAGCCTCCATACTAGGTGGTGATGCAACCAGTCAGAATGCTCTCCACTGAACATCTGTAGAAATTTGCAAGTCTTTGGTGACATACCGAATCTCCTCCAACTCCTAATGAAGTAGAGTCGCTGGCAAGCCTTCTTCGTGATTTCAAGATAGAGATGAGAAGAAATATCCTTAGCAAGAGGGTAGTGAATCTCTGTATGTCTATACTCAAGAGTGCTGTGGAGTCTCAGTTGCTGAGCATGTTCATGAGGGAGAAATGCAGATTTTCAGATATTGAGGGAATCAAAGGGTATGGGAATAGTGTAAGAAAATGCTGCCAAGGTATCACACAGCCACGATCTAGCAGCAGAACACAGCAACTGCCACCCAACGACTAGTTACTGATCACAAACTGCTCCTCCTTGCAACATGCCTGCTGTAGCCAGGCCTCAAGGATAACTTGACCCACAGGGCTGCAAAAAGTGCAGCAAAGGTAAAGATACGACACCAGGCACAAATAGAGCACGATTCAGCCTGATGTTTTTGTTTACGTCTTGTATATTTCAGAAACATCCATTATTAACTGTTGGAATTTTCTTTATAAAAGAATAGAGAAATAATTGAGACTTCCTGATGTCAGTGTGATTTTCAAAAAGAAACCCTGTGGAATTGTGAAGCCTATGACTCATGTGTTTTTCTTACAGTTAGGCAATCACTGATTCCATATATTTGAGAGCCAGAGATTGTAACTGTCAACATCTGTGATAAAGAGTGTGTCATTCCTCCCTTTTGAAAAAAAAATGGAATTTCAAAAACAGATCAAGAAGGGGAGGATAGTAGAACCAAGCAGTGCAGGAAAGGCAAACAAATTGGGGCAAGGGAACCAGTCACCAACTGATTTTCTTCAAGGGAGGAAATCAGTGTAAGATCTGAATGAAAAATTAAAGATGAGATGACAGACAGTGGTGCACAGAAGGAAAGTACTTAAGTTAATTCACTCAGAGGTAGAAAAAGAAAGGTGAAAGGTCAGACAGTGGAAAGGAAGGAAAGCAAATGGAGGAAAACACGTAACATTTAACAATGGGGTAAGGAAACACTGGAGATAAAAATATTTTTTATCCAGGTCAGATGAATGCCCAGGGAGATGGGGACAAAAAAAGGCATTCCCCTCCCCCCTCCATTCTAAACCCTATTCTCCTCACCACCATCTTCACCACCCTTCCCTGAAAGTAACCATTAAGGATGCATGCGTGTGCATATGTTATAACTCGTGTGTGCTTACTGTCCCTTCCAGGAGAGGTTAAACTAAAATTCCCAAGCATAGCCATCTTGTACTAAATACCACATAATGAGAAAGGATAACAAATCAAGGAAAGAATTATAGAAACAACAAGATGAAGGTCAAGGGGAATGGGTGAAATAGTAGGGAAGCAAAGATATAACAGAAGTAATAGGAGAAAAATAGCAAAACGCCATCACTGACAGCAGGGTGTGAGTGCAACATGTCACATTCATGTCGAGGATTTCACTGTAAATATAGGTAGTAACAAGCATAATAGGAATATTCAATTAACCACAGAAGGTATCCATTCATGTAGGGACCAAACAAAAATTACATGCTCCACTCCAAATATCCCCCTAGTACTTTAACCTTGTCACGTGATGGCTGCCCACAACTTAACCGACAATATGCAATGCTCTGGAAGACTGATACTTATTAGAAGAGCTTGTTGACTTGTTATTTTCCAAATCTTTTTGTCTTATTTGTCTTAACATTTAGTTCAATCAAAAATAAAAATAGCAGCATCCATTTGGGGGAAAGGATGTGCAGCAAATTGATTGCTTGTGACAAAATCCTTGTTGACCTATATTTTAGAAGGACATTATGCTTACCCTATTCCAGTCAATTTGAAAGGCACCATGTGCTTTTTATCTGCTACGGATGGAATTAAAGCACTATACATTGAGTACAAGACTTAATTATATGAATGATAAATGGTTCTCTACAGTGGGTTAACCAACACAATACATTCCATTTTCTATCAACTGAATCCAGAAAGTAAGCTCCTTTATTTAACTCACTGCAGTCAGGTAATCAGACTTTGCAGCAGAACATTTGCAAGGAATAACTTCCTGAAGTTTTTAAGCACAGAAGTAGAAGGCAAACACGGATGAATTCATTGCACAGCTGCACTAAAATGACTCTTCCCATCCAACTTCCTAAAGCAACTAATCACTACAGAGGGATTTGGGGCTCCATATTAATGCCATAGGTCATTAACATGGGGCTCATGTTAAGTTTCAGATAAAATCTGATACAAATAATGTCCTCAATACTGTCCATTGTTTTTCTTTGTCAAGGTTAACAATTTGCATATTCCTCCAGTCTCAGAAATAAGAACGATAACCATATGTGCAATCTGTGGATACATTTCAGCTTAATGATCTATCTTTTGAAAGAATGAGACACATCAAAATCTAATCAAAGCATACTCCAAACCAAAACAAAAAAAAGAATTGCTTGCTTTCTAGAAGATAAGCAAAGGCTGATTTATTACATTTGCTGTTTTTCATGACCAATAATGTTTAAATATTGTAGTTTAAAATTTTTAAACCACCAAGCTGAAAATTGTCTAGTAATATATAAAATAATTAAGCAATTTTTCCTGTCACACGTTTCCTAATAAATGTTTCATGCTGATAAAAGACAAAACTAGATATTAAAAACCCAAACATTTAAACTAGAATTACAATTTATCATCCATAAGAATACTAAGTCAATTCATACAGATGAACTATAAACCTTTTTAAATTACTAGCATAGTATTTATACTGTATTTATTATAAAATTCAATTTTTCTCTGAAGGTTGAAGTCTCTCTTAGGGAGTTCCTTGTAAGGAATAATACGCCATATTACCAATGAGACATTTTACCAATTCAATCAAAATACGTAATTGGTTTTGCCCAAGCAGACAAGTGTCACCCAGCTGGTTCCCTTGATAAGAACACTTATTACAGATGTGTTGTATTTGTGAAACTATCTTCCACAGCAAATCTGTTTTGTGCAACCGTGTAAAATGTGTATAAAATACACCTAATATGATGCAGTTAGCAAACTGCACTAAACAGTCACATGAAAAACCTTAAAAACTTCTTGCACAGTGTGAAGAACAAGCCACGAATCAAGCAAGCATCTTACCTAAACATATTCAACATCAGTGAGATAACGATCAGTGAGGCATGCATCAACTTCCTTCCTCCAAGACCTACTGTTATATATACTTTTCTTAAGGAAGTTAGGGAAAGAAAAGGGTAACACTGAATGTTGTGACAAATCATGGCGAAATAACCTCCCAATTTGATTGCTGTCTTTAGTCTCTGTAACCAGAGATGACAAAGGGAAAATAATTCATCTACTTGAGGGGGAGAAATGATAGATATATTAATGTTCTAATTTTCCAAATTCTCACACTAATTCAGAATCTTATGGTTTTATATCTAATATTCTTTCATTAAGAGTTTGTTGCCTAGACTAAAAACATAAAACGTCTAACATTGCAGTGTAAAATCAGAGAATGGATTGAAACATTTTAACACTGCAATATTCTATGATTTTACATCCAACACACACCATCTATTATTTTGCGCTGGAATCATTTTGACAAAAAACAGATGCAGACTGAATTTAATAAAAATGTTAAATTTTAGTGTAATTTGGATAACAGGGTAAAAACCATGAAAGTCTAAATGGTAATATCTCTGTAGCACTTTGAATATCTTTACATTACAAAGGTAGCCTTGATGAAACCAGATGTTCTCATTTTTGCTAACGCACCAGCTAATTAAATTTTTTTTTCTCATTCATCAATGGAGGCAAAGCATAGAAATGGAAGCAGTTCAAGTATCCAGAGACCAACACTGTCTGAAAGTAATTGGTTTCTCCTTCTAATGATCAGAAAGCTAATTGTTTGGCCATTGTGCTGGATGGCATGGCATGACTATTACAATGCAGTTTTAAATCTACCGAATCCATATGCTGTGAGATTTAATACCCAAAAAGTAAACAATATGACTGTGATTGCATTGGGGATATCGTGGCAGACTGAGACTCCTGTACAAGCTGTCCATCTGTCCAATCAGGCTTTGATCTACTGCAAATCTTACTTCAATAAATTAATAAGAAAATAACAATGTCATGATTGCAGTGAAAACAAGATATCAAAATCACAAAATTTAATATCCCCCATTGTGTTTGTGATGTAAAAACATTTCTCACAAATTACAAAGGTAAATGATATGACCCTTCCGAACACATCTAGGGTAAAAATGTCATTCAGGGACCCAGTTAAGGGCAAAGTTGGTCTGCAGAGCACGAGGTAACATGATCTGACACCATCTGTGATTCTCAGAGTAGTTCCTTAACTGAAACAGTATCACAAGACAAGCAGAACATTTTATACAAAGTAGATACAAGGGATGAAGGAAGGCCTTATCGACCTGCATGAAAAATGATCTCCAATTAACTTCTAAAAATTACAAACCATAATACTGAAAGGTGTTTACAATTCATCCTAAGGATTAACCGTAAATATTCCTGCACTACCATGTGAATTGTACTTTATTGTGTATTAGACAAAAGGTGCAAACCACTTCAAATCTGAGTGAATTGCAGTTTGTCAGTAGCTCTCAACATATCGTGTGTGTGTGTGTGTGTGTGTGTGTGTGTGTGTGTGTGTGTGTGTGTGTGTGTGTGTGTGCACGTGCGTGTGAGAATCTTGAGTAGTAAATACAAGGGGATGCAATCTTCAAAGTAAAATTGCTAATGTTGTTGAATCTAAATTGCATGACAATTTATAGACTCAGTTATGAGCACATATTGAATAAGTCAGCATATTTAAAGAAAAGCGATTGAAAAATAAAAATTTAACTGTAATTGTGACATATAAAGACACATTGAATGCAAAGTCAAACAAAAAGTTCCTTTTTCTCCCTATCGTGTGCCCTTTTCCATCATAGAAGTTCTAAAAAGAAACTGAAAAAAGGCTTCATTAGAGACATTTTCAGACTGTGAAGGCCTTGTTAAAACATTGTTAAGCAAAAAAAAAAGCAAAATTGTTCATCAGCTTGGTGGGGATGATATATATAACAAATGTTCTGCCTGGCTTTCCCTAGGACCCTGCACTAGTCAGCAGAAGGAAGAGCACTTGCGGAAGCTCAGAGGCATTTGGAGCCCAAAGGCAGGACCATAATTGTCTTTGGCTCTTATTATATAATGCAGATGATAAAGAGAAGGACAGCTAGACAGGAGACAGCATTTTCAGGATAAATTACCCAAGGGAGATTTCCTGCTTCATAGACTCAGTTAATTGAATGTCAGGGAGAACCAAAGCAGAAGATAAAAACAACAGGGGTAAATATGGCTGTGGTCTAGTTGATTCAAAATATTTGTACAATCATCCATTTGCGACCAATATCACAACCCTCAACATCTATGCCATACATCGAGTGTCCTGAAGCAGATTTCTCATGAGCCACCCAATGCCTATTCTCTTCATAATGTGCTTTTCTGTCTTGACTTTCAACATCAGAAACGGCAGCCAATTGCTTACCAGCTGGATAACATTAAAAACGTAATCAATATCTTTCTAAATCTTTATGCCAATTGATTCTGTGTTCACCATTCATTTCCATCTTTGTGAATATGTAATTTAACAAAAATAAGTAATAATGCTTCAATGATTATGAAGGTACAAGTCCCACATCTCCACATCCAAGATAGCTGAATATCATGTTACTCTTTAAAACCTTCTTGGTTCATTGAGATGTCAATCCAATGCTGAGCAGGTCTCTCAGATATTATGCATATGCTACCAGACATCACTTACGTCCCTCTTCCTCAACAAGAATACATAAGTTTTCCAGACATTAGACCACTTGTTTTCACAAGTCATGAAATTATATTTTTGCAGACATTTCTTTAGAACAGAAAAATGACAGAACTTGTACTTCCCAGTAATTAAGTTAGACTTCACAAACATTCCACACAGCCCTTTCACTATGCAGGTAGATTAAAGCCATTTCTGTCTTTTACATTAGTCAAGCAGCTTGTTAACTGCTCGAAGTATTAAACAAGCATTATTCCAGGTTCATTAACATAAGCCAATGTTCTCCTGCACCAATTATCTCATTTCAACAGCACAGAATCCGATTTTATAAAACTGAAGCACTTGCTACTTTGGGTGCACATGAAACAACTAATAAAAAAATAATGGCTGGGAACAAATCCCACAAAGATAAATTTCCTGAAACATGGCTAACTGAGCAATACCAAGTAGTGCATAACAATTAAAATTCTATTATGTTCTGTGCAACATTTTACACAAGTAATGACATTTGTAGAGCTAATATGTGAGTGGATTTTACTAATAATCCTGTGAATTTATTTCTGGAAAGTAAAAGGGTGATCAGCCAGAAGTCTTGGTACATGTAGGTACCAATGACATAGGTAGAAAAAGGAGGTCCTGAAGGAAGATTACAAGGAGCTAGGAAGAAGGTTGAGAAGCAGGACCTCAAGGGTAGTAATCTCAGGATTACTACCTGCGCCACGTGCTAATGGAAGTAAGAATAGAAAGATCTGGCAGATGAATGTGTGGCTGAGTGACTGGTGCGAGAGCCAGGGCTTCAAATTCTTGGATCATTGGGACCTTTTTTGGGAGAGGTATGACCTATTCACAAAGGATGGGTTACACCTGAACTCCAAGGGGTCCAATATCCTGGCGGGAATGTTTAATATAGCTGTTGGGGAGGGTTAAAACTAATTTGGCAGGGGGAAGGAATCCAGGATGTTAGGATAGAGGAAGAGGTATATAGGAGCAAGTCCAAGACGGTGTGCAGTGAAGATGGAAAGAAGGACAGGCAGGTGAAAAGACAGGATAATTTGCTGAATAATAGAAATACAGCAAAATCGGCAGCAGATACTGGTCTAAATGTACTATATTTAAACGCACGTAGCATTAGAAATAAGGTGGATGACCTAGTGGCACAGCTACAGATTAAAAAATATGACATTGTGGCAATCACCGAGTCATGGCTTAAGGAAAGCTGTGAGTGGGAACTAAACGTCCAGGAGTACACAGTGTATAGGAAAGAATGGCAGGTAGGCAGAGGGGGTGGTGTGGCCCTGATGGTTAGTAATGATATAAAATCAATAGAGAGAAGGGACATTGGGTCAGAAGAAGTGGAATCCTTATGGGCGGAGCTAAGAAATGGCAAGGGTAAAAGGACAATAATAGCAGTGATATACAGGCCCCCTAACAGCAGCCAGGATGTGGACTATAAGTTACAGTTAGAAATAGAAAAAGCATGTCAGAGAGACAACGTCAAGACAATTATGGGGGATTTTAACATGAAGGTGGATTGGGAAAGCCAGGAAGGCAGTGGATCTCAGGAGAGTGAGTTTGGGGAGTGTCTACAGGATGGCTTTTTGGAGCAACTTGTTAATGAGCCCACCAGGGGATCGGCTGTTTTGGACTGGGTGCTGTGTAAAGAACCGGAGGTGATTAGGGAACTAAAGGTAAAGGAACCATTAGGAACTAGCGATCACAATATGATTGTGTTCAGTTTCAAATTTGAAAAGGAGAAGCTGACATCAGATGTGTCAATATTTCAGTGGAACAAAGGAAATGACAGTGGCATGAGAGAGGAACTGGCCCAAATTGAATGGAAAAGTAAGCTAGTTGGAGGGACGGCAGAGCAGAAATGGATGGAATTTCTACAAGAAATAAAGAAAATGCAGGATAGATAAATTCCAAGAAAAAAGAAAGTTATGAATGGAAAAATGGCACAAATGTGGATAACGAGAGAGGTGAAGGCTAAAATAAAAGCAAAAGGGAGGGCATACAAGGAAGCAAAAATTAGCGGGAAAACAGAAGACTGGGAAACTTTTAAAAACCTGCAGAAAGAAACTAAGAAGGTCATTAGGAAAGAAAAAATGAATTATGAAAGGAAGTTGGCAGATAACATTCAAAAAGATACCAAGAGTTTTTTTTTAATATATGAAGAGTAAAAGAGAGACACAGGTTGATATAGGACCAATTGAAAACGGTGCGGGAGAGATTATAATGGATAACAGAGAGATGGCAGAGGAACTAAAAGAGTATTTTGCATCAGTCTTCACTGCAGAGGTCATCAGCAATATACCGAATAGTCAGGGATCTCAGGGGATAGAACTGAATTCAGTTAAGGTTACTAGAGAGAAGGTGCTGGGGAAGCTAAATGGACTAAAGACAGATTAGTCTCCTGGACCGGATGAGGTGCACCCCGGGTTCTGAAGGAGGTGGCTTCAGAGACTGCGGAGGCATTGGTGATAATTTTCTAGGAATCAATAGACTCCGGCATGGTTCTGGAGGACTGGAAGGTCGCAAATGTAGTTCCGCTGTATAAAAAGGGTGGGAAGCAGCATAAAGGAAATTACAGACCTATTAGTCTGACATTGGCAGTGGGAAAGTTATTGGAATCGATCCTCAAGGATGAGGTTATGGAATACCTAGAGGTGCAAGGCAAGATTGGCCCAAGCCAGCATGGTTTCATGAAGGGAAGATCCTGCCTGACCAACCTATTGGAGT
The DNA here is from genome assembly GCF_009764475.1 of Pristis pectinata. NCBI lineage: Eukaryota > Metazoa > Chordata > Chondrichthyes > Rhinopristiformes > Pristidae > Pristis > Pristis pectinata. The sequence continues at coordinate 14,619,419 of NC_067416.1, forward strand.
TTTTTGAGGAAATCTCAGGTAGGATGGATAAGGGAGAGGCTGTGGATGTTGTGTATTTAGACTTTCAAAATGCCTTCGACAAGGTGCCGCACAAGAGACTGATTAATAAGAGGAGAGGTCATGGAATTATAGGCAGGATATTAGAATGGGTGTAGCATTCGCTGGTTGGCAGAAAGCAAAGAGTGGGAATAAAGGGATCCTGTTCTGATTGGCTACCAGTTACTAGTGGTGTTCCGCAGGGGTCAGTTTTGGGGCCACTTCTTTCTACTTTGTACATTAATGATTTGGATGATGGACTAAATGGTTTTGTGGCGACACCAAGATAGGTGGAGGAGTAGGGAGTATTGAAGAAACAGGAAGGTTGCAGAGAGACCTAGATAGTTTAGGAGCATGAGCAAAGAAATGGCAGATGAGATTCAATGTTGAGAAATGTGCCGTTGTACACTTTGGAAAAACAAATAAACAGGCAGATTATTATCTAGATGGGGAGAAAATTCAAAGTACAGAAATACAAAGGGACTTGGGGGTACTCATGCAGGATACCCTAAAGATTAACCACCAAGTCGGATCGGCGGTAAATAAAGTGAATGCTATGTTAGCATTCATTTCGAGAGGTATAAAGTATAAAAGTAAGGAAGTGTTGATGAGGCTCTATGGGGCACTGGTGAGGCCTCCTTTGGAGTACTGTGCGCAGTTTTGGGCCCCTTATCGTAGGAAAGATGTACTGATGTTGGAGAGGGTTCAGAAAAGATTTACGAGGATGACTCCCGGAATGAAAGGGCTTACTTACTATGAGCATTTGTCGGCTCTTGGACTGTATTCATTGGCGTACAGAAGAATGAGAGGGAACCTCATAGAAACATTTAGAATGTTGGAAGGACTGGACAGAGTAGATGTGGTTAAGCTGTTTCCTCTGGTGGGTGAGTCCAGGACTAGAGGGCACAATCATAGGATTAGAGGGTACCGGTTTAAAACAGAAATAAGGAGAAATTTCTTTAGCCAGAGGGTGGTGAAATTATGGAATTCTTTGCCACGTACAATTGTGGAGGCCCAATCATCGGGGGCGTTTGAGATTGATAAGTATCAATCTCAAACACCCCCAAGGTATCAAGGGATATGGGGATAAGGCCAGAAATTAGGGCTAGATAGGAATAGTATTAGTTTAGCTCATGGAGCAGATTCGATGGGCCGAATGGCCTACTTCTGCTCCTTTGTCTTGTGATCTTGTGAGATATGGTCCTCAACAGAGTAAGTGGTTTGAATGCAAAGCAAATTGGATAAACACAGTAGCGAATCCAATGCTCTAGGTCTACATGGATCCAACACTATAACAAATGGTGGCAAAAAATGAGAGCAATAATGCAGCAAATCTTCCATCTAAATGCCTGCACTCTTCTGCAGAAGGTTCAATTTGAGTGCTAACAGGTGCTCAAGTTGGCAGTGGCATCTTCCACCCTTCTGATAACAGCGACTACACTGTATTGGTGTGCTCCTCATGAAATCTAACCAGCCAGCAAAAACTTCCATATAGTCCTCAGTTCAAATGTTGAGCCTGCACTAAATTAAACCTGTTGCAAGTTGAGCAATCCTATATAAATAAATGGAACAACTGCTGTAAGGTAAGTGGATTTTTATTTTCATTTTATTAAGCTAGTTTAAATTGCTTTACGTATATGCATTATTTATCTTTTTTGGCTTTCTAGACAACTTATTTTTAATTTTCAGAATTTTTTTTGATACAGTTTCCAAGTAATTAAACATTCAAAACAGTGACAGTGACTGCACTGGCAGCTGGTTTTGGGGGAGTGAAGGGAAAGGGATAGATGTGGGGAAAAGAACCTCACCAAATATTAAATTCATTCCAGGAGAGCAGTCAGATGCTTGAATATTCCACCAGCGATCTTCCTGCCCGCCCATTTAAACAGTTTCTTTCTTTTTGCAGATTCTGCCTCCACTCTATAGTTTCCATCCTTACCTTGGTTTGTACTTTTAGGAAATCTGAATACCTTATAATCTACTTTTTTCATCTGAAGTCAATATGGACTGTAAAGATGTAAGGGGGCAGCACTGATCCTAGTGCTACCCCAACAGTAATGCAGTTCTCTTTCGTGTGGTACATTAACTTTTGAAAAGCCAGATATACCACATCTAATGACACTCTTTTATCCAGACTGCTACCAGGATCTTTAATAACATAATGATTAGATTTCTCAAACACAGTTTCCCTTTCATAATGAAAAACACTATGATGCTGGAGGAACTCAACAGGCCGGGCAGCACCCATGGAGAAAAGCAGACGGTCAATGTCTTGGGTCAGGACCCTTCTTCAGGACTGAAGATAGGAAAAGGGGAAGCCCAAAACATATGAGGGAAAACAGAGCAGTGATAGGTGAACAAAAGAGGGGAGGTGGGGTGGGCACAAGGTGGTGATAGGTAGATGCAGGTAAGAGATAGTGATAGGCAGGTGTGGAGGAGGAGGGGAGAGCAGATCCACCAGGGAATGGGTCAAAGGTTAGGAGGAAAAAGGTAAAAAAAGAGCTAGGCTAGGAAAGGGAACAAAAGAAGAGGCATGGTTGGAGGTAGGGGTGTGTGTGTGTGTGTGTGTGTGTGTGTGTGTGTGTGTGTGTGTGTGTGTGTGTGTGTGTGTGTGTGTGTTTGTGTGTGTGTGTGTGTGTGTGTGTGTGTGTGTGTGTGTGTGGAATTGTGGTGATTACTTGAAGTGGAAGAATTCAATGTTCATGCCATTAGGCTGCAAGGTTCCAAGACGAAAAATGAGGTGCTGTTCCTCCAGTTTGCATTTGGACTTCTCCTGGCAGTGGAGGAGGCCGAGGACTGACATTTCTGTGATGGAGTGGGAGGGAGTGTGGCAATGGGGAGATGCAGATCCCGGTTACTGACGGAGCGTAGGTGTTCTGTGGAACGATCACCTAGTCTGCATTTGGTGTCACCAATGTGGAGAAGGCCACACTTGGAGCACCGAATGCAGTAGACGATATTAGGGGAGGTGCAGGTAAATCTCTGTCTCATCTGAAAGGACTGTTTGGGTCCCTGGCTGGAGGTGACGTAGGGGCAGGTGTTGCACCTATGGCAGGGTCAGTGCAAAGTCCCCTGGGTGGGAGCGAGATGGGTGGGGAGGGAGGAGTGAACTGGGGAGTCACGGAGAGAGCATTCCCTGGGAAAATCAGTAAGTGGTGGAGAAGGGAAGATATGCTTGGTGGTGGGGTCCCGTTGGAGATGGCGGAAGTGGTGGAGAATGATGTGTTGGATACGTAGGCTGGTAGGATGAAATGTGAGGACAAGGGGGACCCTATTCATGTTGGGTCTGAGAGGGGTGGGGGTGGGAGCAGGAGCAGAGCTCTTACCCTTTCATAAAATCTGGTCATATTCACCATGTCCCAGTGTTACTGCATCAGGTATAATGGATTTAGCATTTTCCACAAACATCATCGGTTTGTAGAGTTCTGGTCTGTAAGTTCCTCATTTTCTGCCCCTCCTTTTCTTCAGTAGCAGTGCTACCAAGCAAGTGGCTGGGATTGTTATAGATTTGAAGGAATTTTGGAAAACCACAAATGCACCAAAACTTTATGGTTAGCTCTTTTAGGACCATAGAAATCAGGCCATCTCATCCACGGTACATGTCAACTTTTGGTCACATTAGTTCTATTTATTCTACTACATTCTATCTACTAAGATTGAATAAATGACGTATCCCATTCTCACTAGACCCGTGGTTCCCCAAAAATACAGGAAATTCCTTTGTATCCTCCAGCATGAAGAGAGGTGCAAACTGTTTGTTTAACATTTCAATCATTTCTTCATTCACATATTTTCTCTTCCCTCTGCCTCTAAGGGTCCCATATTTATTTTTGTACTCTTCCCCTTTTTAAATTTTGGCAAGCTCTTGCAACTAATTTTTATATTTCTTGATAATTTATTCTCATCTGCTACCTTCACCTAATTTATCACTTTTTTGGCTAACTGTTAGTTTCAAAAACACTTCCAACTCTTAGGCATATTATAAGCATCTTCTTTTAATCCAGTATTATCATTAACCTCTCAAATTAACCTTGGATGGATGGCTCTTCCCGTGAAGAGCCTTGGTAATACCATCCTCAAAAGTTTGGCCACTGATCCTGGTATGAACCAATTCTTGCACTGTAGGAGCACTAATGTGCAATCTCCAGGTATGAATTTAACAATTAGGAGCCCTATGGAAAGTCAAATTTATCTAAAGATTATACAATATTTCTCAATTCCTTGTTTCCAGATAATGCCTTACAGTACCTTTTCTTAATGAGTGATGTCACGGAAAGAACATGCATCCAACTGGAGGGGAAATATTCAACAAGGATAAGGGAAGTCTCCAATATCCTTTGCCCTGGACTGCAACCAACCAGACAGATTGAGAATTTTCTCTAATTAATGTGTGTAAATCTTTGGATCGAATAAGATACTGAATATCAAGACAGAATCTCAGTTGCTAGCTTAATTTTCAGATGCATGACAGTTACCAGAGAAGAATTTATCTGGTTGCTAAGAATGGTGGCTTAATAAAAGCATTATTTGCCCATATCTTTATGATGTCACAATACACAGCCATCAGTTCTTCCTGCAACATGAATAAACACATGTGCAAGTCCTCAATGAACAAATTGAGGAGAAGAACGCCACAGAAGGTCCCCTCTGCTTCCTCAAACATTCAGTAAGACTATGGTTAATGCTGTGCCTCTGCATCTTTATGTTGATCTATGTCAGGGTCTTCCTCATTCAAGGGCTCCACAAACCCCCACAAAAGGACTTACAAAAATCACTCTCCACATCCTATCAACAATCTTGAATGAAAACATCCTTTATTTCATCTTCTGCTCCTCTAACATCAAACTATTTCTAACAGTAACAAATATATGTTTGAAAAAATAATCTGGAACAAAATGGTGAATTTTTTTTAAACAGCTTCAGAGACATGTATCCTTTATGAAATGACCTCCTTCTGGTGTATAAACTCCTTCATATCTTTTGAAACTTGGATGTCAACAGCTGCATCTTGTTTCCCTACCAGCAGAAGCAGGTTTAAATCCCTCACGCATTCAATTACCTGACCTGTCTTTTGTTTTCCTTCTCTTGTTAGGGATCAAACATCCTGCCATGCACTCTGAGATACTTCGCTGTATTTGAAGAGGGCAGTAGGAATGCAAATGTTTCTCTACAATCCTTTAAACAACCATTCGTTTTGCCTGACATGTATTACGGAGGACCTGAAGACAGGATTTATTGATCAGTACAGGAGCAGAGATGAGGAGAGCAGATTCTGTTCTACAGAGCAGAATTCTGATGAGGTGGGTCTTATTACACGTTTCACTTTGGTTGCTTATTCTGCTTGTACATTGTCAATATAAAAGAATTACAGCAAGAGTTTATACCTTCTTGTGTCCAAGATTTTACTGAACTGGTCCCCTTTTCTGCACTCAACCAATGCCCATATTTATCTGGTCCAGTTGTGAAGGGAAAACTAGCTGGCCCCAAGCATTTTGGACAGCAGGAACATGGCCTGAGTGGGTGCAGTACCTCTAGAAGCGCATGGTGGAATCTCTGCTCCAAAAGCTTCTACAGAGACAAATTTTAAAAAACTTAATTAAAACACAAAATTAAAAACATTAAAACAAGATACTTAAAGTAACTTAACTAGGTTTCCCTTCACAACTGGACCAGCTAAATATGGGCATTTGTTGAGTGCAGAAAAGGGGACCTTTGCCTCCTAATCCACAGTACTACAATTTCCATTGAAATCATGTTTAGCCTGGGGAATCACAGCAAGACAAGGTGAGGGAGAGCAAACTAACAGATCCGAACCTTCTAAATCTAACAGTAAGGTTGGGATGTCTCCATTTGATAGCATGAATGTGGAAATTCTGGACATATTGTTGTTCAGAACTACATAACCAGATCTGTCCCTATCTTTCAGTGGGCCTCTGCTGTGTGCAAAAGCTAACAATTTACTGTTTTGAGACAATGCATTTGTGACCATCAATCCATCTGATTTCTACCAACAATTATGTAGCTGAACTAATGACTTCCTTCAGGAGGGAGAGCCATTTGTTTGAGGTTTCCAAATCCATTTGCGTATGTCAGGGAAAATGACACAGGGCGTTAACTTGCTCTTTCATTCTAATAAAACATTAAGATTGAAACTAATATTAAATTCAAGGGGAGTAATCCAAACTACATGATGACAATGTATGGATGTGTAGATATTACTGTGTGTGTACATAAAAATACTTGTGAATTATCAAACTTTATGCCCTTAGAGTTTTTTTTTTGGATTTTGCACAAGATGTTCACCTTAAATTCAGTCTTTATGACTTTTTCTATGGACCCCACACCTAGTACAATCTGCAGAGTTTGTGCATTCATGGGTAAATAACAGCAGAATGCAGAGGTGGAACAGTGAGCTCTCACATTTGTAGGCTGGAAACTTTAATTCTACATTCTTTGGTTGAATATATACCTTATCATATCAAGTTCCCCTAAATTGCATTCAGGAGAACATTTTTTCTAGCCTGTATGCAGCATGCCTAGGTTGAAGGTGGAGGCAGTTGTGATTTTCATTTTGGGGAATAAAGCTGTGTGAACATGGAGGTATTGTCCATTAGTGCAAGGGCATTTTTTTATTGTGATTATAATTCAGTTGGATGTAGCACAGGTACTGAAAAAGACAAAGATAAAATAGGAGGAATGACATTCTTACAAGGGTAAGTGGATTGGAAACAGCTTTTTAAAGGTAAAGTTATCCCAGAGTAATGGGAGATAATTAAAAGGGAGTTTTAAGGAGGTCAGTGCAAATGTGTTCTTGAGTCCTCCAGATGACAAGGTGCAGACAAGGCACAAAAAAAAAGGAAAGCGCATGTCAGACACAGGAGCATAACATAGCAAAAACCCTAGAAAAGTAGAGTAAATTTAGGAGTGAACAAGGCAGAATTTAGAAAGCAGAGAGAGGGTACAGAAAAATATTGAGATGTAAAATTTTTAAAAATCCAAAAGATGTTTAAGTACATTAAGAGCAAGAAATTAATGTTGGGCCTTAATCAGCATACAAGCAGAGGACTTGGGTAACGTCCTTGGTAAATATACTACAGTTGAGTTCACAAAGGGGATGTGCCAGTGTTGTAGTAAAGGGTTGAAGTGTGAAATATTGGCAAAGTAAAAAATGAAGGATTGAGAGAATTAGCATAAATGAAAGTGGATAACTTCCCAGGCCCAGATGAAATAAATCCCATGGTGTTAAAAGAAGCAAAGAAAATAATTGCATAAACTCTGATTACAGTTTGTTACTCCTCCTTGGTTACAGGACTGGTACCGGACAATTGGAGGACTGTTAACAATCTCATTGTTCTTTGAAAAGGAAGAGATAAAATGAAGAATTATTGGTCAGTAATTTCAATTTAAGTAGTGAGAAAATTATTGGAATCAATTCTGAGGGATATTCTGGGAAAAGAAGAAATTAACAAGGATAGTCAGCATTGATTTGTAACAGGTCAGTATCTGAGTAACTTGAATTATTTGAAGAGATTACAAAGAGGGCCAATGAGGGTGGAGTATTTGACATAGTCAACATTGATTTGAGTATGATAATCCAAAATTGTTGAACTCAGTGTTGAATTTGGAAGGCTGCAATTTGTCTAGTCAGATGACAAGATGTTTTCAAGTTTACACTGAGCTTCCTTGGAGCAGTGCAGGATGTTGAAGACAAACGTCAGACTGGGAATGGGATGGAGAATTAAAGAGGCAGGCAACTGGAATGCCCAGTTATAGCAGCCAAATATAACCATGGAACTAAACCAATCATACCACCATGCTGGCTAATGAAAGATAGCCTCCTAAATTAAACTTTCCATTTAGATTTGTGAATAGATCTTTTAAAGTTGTGTTGATATAAAACCCATCACAAATAATTGAATGAATAATGAATTCAGTTCTCAATGTGAACTTGCATTCTTAAGCCTTCACATTCTAACATATGATGAGCAATTCACATCAATAATCTAATATATTTTGGTTGCCTCAGGTAAAAGAGGCAAACTGGTAATTCTGTAAAACTATGAATCCCAGACAAAACTAATTGGGTTCAATACTCAATCAGCTGGTTAAAACAGATGCAATTGTTGTTTGGTTGAACAGTCAGTGACACTTGTAGTCTCTTAATTTGCTTTCATTTGGGAATTATTAACACCTATACAGAGATGAGATGAAGCATAAACTCATGTTAAAGGTAATCCTTGCAATGTAATACCTTAATTGTTCCTCTGCAACTTCAGATGTTTTCAATTATATTTCTTAGTTACCTAACAGGAGTGGTGAGCAAATGCTTGGAGAAGCATTGAGGGCGGGCAGGAATTGATATTTGCAGCAGCACAGGAACAATGCAGGAAATATCAAATTTGATTGGAGTTTTTGAGGAAGGAGGAGGATGAACAATCAGGAAAAAAACATTGGATGTAATCTGTATGGAGTTTAACAAAGCTGGACCTGGAAAGCAGAAGCCATGGGATCCAAGGGAGAGTTGCAAATTGGATAGAATGTAAAGGACAATGGTCATTAGGGTTTGAATGAACTGCGTGCAGAGATAAAAACACTAATAAGAGCTAATAGGAGATCTACAGGGATGTTGCCAAGCATCTGAATCAATAATGGCACAAGTGCAATTTTGAGGCCATTCAAATCTATTTAACAAAACTAGGTTCTAATCTTCAGGCACTGCAATTGGTAGTGACTAATCAATGGAATAGACACATCACCCAGAGACACCCAAGGCTACTTCAAGCAATCTAGAAGCTTTGTTCAATGAATATTTACATTTTCTAAATGTGTGTATTATCATTAGCATTGTATCACTTAGCCCAACCAATAAACAAAGCTCCTGCTACAAATGAACCAATCTATTTACATGCTGTACTCCCATGTCCCTTTCTTCTATCCATCTTGTTGTTAAATTGGTGGCAATGCCTCCATTTTCAATAGCTTCGGTAGTGTATTCCACTGTGTCACAAATCAAAATATACAAAAAATGTTTGAAATAGTTACTTATATTTCTGCCCCTTGATGTGACGGATGTTTATTCTCTCTGCCCCATTTCTTTATAATTATGGATATTTTTTTTATTAATTCACCCCATAACCACTTCTGTTCTCAAATGACTTGCACATTATCCTGCAAGTGAGTTTGTTGAATTTCTTGGATAGCTAACTGCCAGGCAACAATTTTTTAAAAACTTGATGCACAAAATTGCGGCTCCCAATATCGTACTTACTCATTTTTTTTGACATCTTTGAATCTAAAAAAAATTCCAGACAGGTTGTGTCAAAGCCTGATCTTGTGTCAAGTCACATTAGTAGGGGGTTAAGTACAAATCGAAAGCAGCAATATTGTTATTGTATAACCCAAAGGTAAAGTCATCTTTTACAGCACTTTTGGACAACAGATCATAGAACAGGCATTATCGCACTATGAAGAAAATGTTGGCATGACTCGATTCAAGTTTTTAAGACTGTGACCTTATTTGCTACTTCAAGAAGAGATGACATTAAGAAAATAGAAAGCCAAAGTGAAGGAAGTTAAGCAGAACTTTTCCCTTGAATTTATTACGAAATGCCACACAAGCTGTCATTCTACAAAGTAGTTTGTGGTGTTATAAGCGATCTTCCAGAGAGAGAAAGGAATGTGACATATGGTAACTTGATGGAGCTAATTTACCAAGAAGCAGGGATTGTTCATCCTCATTGCCATCCAAAAATAAAACTAAAGATAAACAGAGTGCAAACTGAAATTATTTTTACCAACTTCTTACATTTCTGCAGAAAAATTATTAAACAATTGCAAAATATGATGAGCATAAACAATAGCAAAGTCTTTAAATATGAACATGTAACAAGGAAATATTTCAGATTATGAATGGAACAGTCTAGTTTCCTGTTTTCATCTTTGCCAGACAATCCTCAGACATTATGTGACATTTGACTCTCACAAATTGTCTCCATATCCCGGCTGATGTGGTGTTGACTCATATGATCCTTCTCTACTGATATCCAGTGGGACTCCAGACCTGGAGCACTGAAATTCCAAAACAAGATAGTGTTCTATTCCAAGGACCATGTAGAAACATGTGAAAAAGCACAATCCGAAAATTCAGAAGGCTGTCCAAGGGTAAGATTTGGGTCAATCAAAATTTAAGTATCATATAAAGGGTTCTTGAGACTGAACCCCAATACAGCCAAGTACAAAGTAAAATATGTACTCAAACCAAACACACCATCTTCCTCTGTCTGATCTGCAATTTGGTGACTAATTCTCAGAATCTTAGTATAATTATTAATTGTCAAGAAATTGCTTCTAGGTGACAGTGGAGAATATAGTAACAAGAGAAAACTGTCCTACAGAAAAATGACATTGGATGGAATCAAACTTTTTTCTAAGCGCCATTCAGATGGCTTCAGAGAAGAACAAATTTCCTTCCAGCAAAAACATTAATGGCCAGCAAATATTAATGGATCATGCAATCCTCTTGCTGGCAATGCACAATAAATTTATTAAATAGTTTCGTTAAATGTGCAAGTTAAACCTCGAAAATAAAATTGAAAACATTTTATACGACATTTGGTGAAACCCCGTTGTTGTTAAATTATGATGTCAATTATTGTTATGCATTTCAAGATTGTGTTATACACTGGATTTCATTAAACAAATTGGTCATTTGTCTTCCAATGCCATTTCAGATTCGGAAATGCTCTTCAACAGGATTCTAACAATATCTATTCACCAATTCAAAATCAATATAAAGATTCACCTAGGGTACTCAGCATCCATCTTTTATTGATTCTAAGTAGATCACAAAAATTAATGAACAGGAGCACAGTGTTATTGAGCAACAGAAATGATAAATCATAGAATTGTTATGGTACAGGAGTGCTCACCCAGCCTGTGGAGTCTACATCAGTTCCTAAGAGAGCCAACCAGATTCAAATCCCCACTCTTCCTCCCACCACCCCCCCCCCCCCAACAAAAGGCTTTAAAGATAATTCTCTCTCAAGTGTCAAACCATTCTCTTTCAAGGGCTTATCCTATCTTCAGTGTGTATGATAGACCTCTACCAACAAGCAGCATTTTCTGATCAATATAACATGGGAAACTTTCTAAAGCTTTTTCTGCCTTTTTAAGTCTTTGAGCAAATTGGAAAACAGTAGATTCTTGTCTTAAAATAATTATTTTATAACATTTAGTATTCCCTGACACAAGAAATGATTATTTTGAAAAAAAATGAATTCAATCCAATTTTCAATGGAAAGAACAATTAATTGGTTGTTAGTTTAGATTATCAAAATTTCTGAGCACATTAATGGAAACATTATAGTGTGTGGCTCTATAAAATGATGAACTTTAAAACATACATTAATTTGTTGTCCAATATCTTATATTCATATGATAGAAGGAATACACGGCTATCATTATTCAAAGTCAAGAACTAGTAATAAATTGCTTCAATAGGAAAAGGGCATTAAAATCAATAGTTTATTAGGGTTTGAACAATTAATGAATGGTATCAGAAATGAACTTTGAACTTTACCACTAACAATTTTGTCAAAATAGACTCAATTAAGAGTTTGACTGTCACCTTTGTCTGACATTTAAACACAACTTAATTTTGGCATGACAGTAGATCGAGAAAGTAATTGACTGGATTCCTTCCAATATCAGCAATGCATGAATTGTGAACATTTATAAAAAAAGCAGCAAGAATTTAATAATCTGCACCTCAGACTATCTTACACACATTCCAACTCAAAAATGATCCACAATAATGACAGGCAACATTGGAGAAGGTAAGGAGAAAGAAAATAACTTTTCTGAAGAATTTGTAACTGATATTCAAGGATAATATTTACTAGACCACAGCGACATCGACTATTAATTGAGTGAGACTTATTATAGTTAATTAACGCAACTGTACATTTCCATTTTGCAAAAAGCTGATGATTATGGATTTATTTGTGATTTCTTTTGTAGAACACTGGTGGCCAGCCAGATGGAATATTAGCATATTCCTGTCAGAATCCAATATTTTAAAACATTTCTTCACTGTTTAGATTTTGAGGCGATGAAGGTCAATAAAATGCTGTAAGCACATTTTATCCAATTGAATTTTGTAAATTAAATGAAGACTGCATATTCCTTAAAATAGGAATATGAAATAGCCCAGAAAGTGTTGTTGAAGAGAAAACAGAAGGTTCCATGGTAATTATAAAAGCTCAACTTGAAGAATTTCCCAAAATGTCATTACATTTTGGAGAATTATACATGGCCTAGAATTTCCTGGTAGCAACAAGCTGTCCAGGATTACTGTTCTTCTACCCACTATATTCACACTAACCTTTCGTGGATTTACCAACTGCAAATATATTGTTGGTTCTTCATTGCTTTGTCTAAATCCCAAAAGAGGGCCTGAGTTATAGGGAGAGGTTGGCCAGGCTAGGTCTGGCCAACCTCTCCCCATTCCTTCAAGCGTAGGAGAATGAGGGGTGATCTTACAGAAGTTTATAAAATCATGAGGGCATAGATAAGGTAGACGATAGCAGTCTTTTCCCCAGGGTAGGGGAGTCCAAAACTAGGGGGCATAGATTTAGGGTGAGAGGGGAAAGATTTAGAAGGGACTTGAGGGGCAACTTTTTCACACAGAGAATGGTTTGAGTATATGGAACAAGCTTCCAGAGGAAGTGGTTGAGGCAGGTACAACAGTATCATTTAAGAAGCACTTGGATAGGTATATGCAGCGGCTGGGTCAGAGAGATATGTGCCGAATGCAGGAAATTGGGACTGGATGGGTGGGCTCCATAGTCAACATGGACTGGTTGGGCCGAAGGGCCTATATCTATGCTGTACATTACTCTATGACTCTAACTTTTCAACAAAGCAGGATCAAACCTCATCCAGCAGTGAAAAGCATCTCACATCTGGTCAAAAAAACTTTGACAGCTGGCTAAGCCACACCCCTGGCTTAGACGACTGTCAAAACTCTGAATATTTATAAATTTCTTTGATGTTTGGAAACATTCAAAATCTATTGTTCTTAATAAACAAATATTATTAAAACTGTTAAAATGTTTAAAAATGAAAATGCAAAAAGGGTGACTTTCAATTGAGAAAATATTTAAGGTTAAATACTTAAAATGAGCCCTTTCTCCCTTGCAGCTATTTCTTTCCACTGAAGTGAATGAAGCCACTGATCCTTCACCAGAGCAAACCACATAATTACTGAATTATTGAAGGTTGGCATCGATGCAAAGTCCAGCCAAACCCCAGCAAAAAATCCAGCAGAAAGTATGGGAATTCTGTGTTCATGCACACTAGTGTGAGTGTGCCAGATTTCCTGATATTTACAAAGGGAAATGCTGCTGATTCCATGTAGAACTCCAGGCATTTCTCCAGAGGATTCATGCCATTATTTGAACCACAGTGTGATGTTCTGGTTGGATGTGACTAAAACTTACCAAGTAATAAATTGCATCGGAATTTTTAATTATTTCATAATTTAGTATATTTGGATGAGGTATTTTCTGCTTCTGAGCTCTTACTTACACGCATAATATTTATCAGAAATCCAACAGGGCAATCCTAATCAAATACAACTTTTAATACAATCTCCAAAAACTATCTATGTTCAACCTGGACCCTCCTTGATAGCTTTGTTGAACCCATTCAACTATAAAATTCACTCAGTGGCAAGAGTACGTTAAGCTATCTGGAGAAATCACTGTAAGTGATGTTGTTGAAAGATTCATGATGACCTCCGCTTTTTTTTTAGTGAATTGTATTAGCAAGGTTTTTTACGTAAAGTTGCATGATTTCGATAAGATATTAGTCGCATGTACATCGATACACACAGTGAAATGCATCTTTTGCGTAGAGTGTTCTGGGGGCAGCCCGCAAGTGTCGCCATGCTTCCAGCACCAACATAGCATGCCCACAACTTCCTAACCCGTACTTCTTTGGAATGTGGGAGGAAACCGGAGCACCTGGAGGAAACCCACGCAGACATGGGGAGAACGTACAAACTCCTTACAGACAGCGGCCAGAATTGAACCCGGGTTGCTGGCGCTGTAAATTGTTACACTAACCGCTACACTACTGTGCCTGCCACTAAAGCATAAGTACTATGCTCTTCATGAAAATGGTGCACCTGGAATCACCACTGAAGCATGTTCCGTGCTTGCTGTTAATGTTACATCTTCTATTTACGTCATAAGGCTGCCACTCTCTCTGTCAGTTGTGGGACACTGAAATTGAAACTTTTTTCCCAGAATGCCTTGGTTTGAGGGACTGAAACTTTTACCAAATTTACCATTGTAATATTGAAGAACTTGTGGGACTGGATAGTACTGTTCAGATGTCCCCTAGTCTTCAAAGACCTGTGCTAATCTGAGCCGCATACAGAGGGTGCACCTCACGGGCTCCATACAGCCCTGCAGCACGTTCTGTATGCCAAGAGGGCCTTGGTAGTGGCAATGTGGAAGCCCTACTCCTGAAACGCTTCTGACAGAAGGCTAAGCTAGGGACGGGTCTTTGTCAGGACTGAAATTTACCACTGATTTAACAGATTTTAAATGTCTCCAGCAGACACATTTAAAATCTATTAAAATTGAAGCAAATAAGTTAAAATGTGAATAATTAACATTAAAACAGACTAAAACATGAAAAACAATTAAAAATATTAAACAAAAGCAAACTAAAGTAAAATATCTTTGCTCAATCCTCACTGCTTTTTCAGGATCTTGAATCATTGGTAACATTGCTCATCATATTTAACTGTGGTGCCTCAAAGCTTTTAGGAGGAGTTGTAGCTTTGCAAATAGAAGTGAGAGATGGTAATAACATTAAAAACACCCAGAGCAAGCAATGGTTATTCCAGGCAGGACATCAGGAACCAGAGAAACAGGCTAAGCAATATTCTATTTCCTTAACTAATCAAATTGAATGATTAATAGCTGAAGTTGCAAGGTGGAAGTGTAAGGTGAATTTAACTTCAAAACAGGCAGGGTGAGGCAGGTAAGACAGGGTGAATTTAACTTCAAAGATGCAGAAAGAGAAATAAAGAGAAAAAAAGGCTGAACAAAGAGGAAAAAAAAAGGACAAAATGACTTTTCTCTCCATTTTTAGTATTTCTAAAATTGCAAATAATTTTAACCAGAAGGAATAAGAATGCCCTTGAATTAAAGGCAGAAGTTGACTGGCAGTAAGTAACAAGCACCACAAAGTTAACAGGTTATTTTAACTTGAAATTACTTGACAACTTTAGAAGCATGTATCTTCTATGCAGATACATGTCATTCTGTGCTAATCAACGAAAAGGCATTTTTAAAATGGAGATATGTAACTATTAAAATTGAAGTGAATATTAAAAAAGCAAAATGCTTCAAAAAGTGTTAATTAAAACATGAAAAGTTTTAAATAAATAAAAATATCAAGCTAAAGTAAAATAACTCTGTACTTTGATCCCTTATCTGAACATCTGAAAGCCCCACTGAAATCCAGCTGAAGCAGAAACCAAGTGCCAATTCTTCAGCATTATGCTAGGGAATCGACTAAGTCTATGCCCACTACTTGACTCCATGTAGAGACCAGCAGTGGAGAAAACTGACAGCTTTGCCCATATGAACGAGTCAGTAAGATCCGGTCTCCCAGCATGTGAACCGAAGTCCACAGCTTACTTTGCTTTCAGTGGCTGAACACTGTGAACCACAGGCAGCAAAATTCAGCATCATTACCCTCGGTATTATATTGACAGAAAAGTCTGGACCTTCATTATTCCCACGGTTGCTTTCACTTATTTTTGTGTCCGCACTGTATTTAAAATTGTGGATAAAGCTGCAGCCATTGCTTGAAGCTGAAAATTAATGGGAAGAAATGTCACGGTGAAGGTGGTTTCTGCACAGCTAAAAGGGAAAGAAAAATACACGTCCTGTCATGCCTTTCTGACACAATATTGATACCTTCAGCTTTGTGGTTAGGATCTGGGCTGGAGAATTCTCTACAGCCACTGACAGCACCACTATTTCTGACATTTGTGTGCTCCAGAGGTAAACCTGTCATCTTTCTCTTCTTCTTTTCCATCCTGCTCACTCTTGGGTTGTCAGCTAGGGAAAGAAAACTAAAATGTCAATATGGACTGGATTCAAGTATGTGCTTCAGCTTTCTGAATGTCACTCCAAAGTCAAGTCAAAAGCAGGGATATGAGAAATATGAGCTTAAGAATCAGTATTCCAGAGTACCGCAACTGGAGTCAGAAAGTAGGCAGATAATTACCAACATATCTTAGACAGTTAAGGGCATTTTTGGGGTAAGCTGGATATCTTAAACTAGGAAAACTTCAGCATGTTTAATATACAACAACCAAACAACTTCCATTCACTCACTCACTCTCTCTGTAGGGAGGCATCTCCTGTTAGACAGCTGAGATGCAGGCCGGCAGAGCTAAGGATTTGAGATGCACTTTTTCTTCAGCAGTCCCTTGAGATCAAGAAAATGACCTGCTTCCACTCTGGTTTTGTGGGCTCTGAGGTGGCTAATGAAGCCACCGTGGGAGCCACAGACTCTTCACAGATGGAGCAGGAGGTGCCATTTTGGGTGGGCAGTGGGCAGTTTGTGAGGTGATGCACTCCCTCTGCCATTTACACAGAACTTTTGTGTGCTCTTGATGCATAGCCTCAGGGTTCTCAAGACCATCCCAAATGCTCTTTCTTTAGTTTCTTTGAACAGTCATGAGCCAGAGATTCCAGAGAAGGGATGTTGCATTTCTTCAAGGAGACTTTGAACACATCCTTGAATCTTTGCCTCTGTTCACTTTGCAAACTCATCTCAGAACAGACAGTACTCATTGTCCTGTATCTGTTCTGAGAATCTGGCGTTGGGTTTGCAAGTAATATGGCCTGCCTAACATAGCCAATTTGCAATTCTCACTCAGTGAAGATGACTTTAGTCTTCCTGTTTGTCCATCCAGAAGGTGACGTATCCACCATCTTGCTCTGTAAACTGACCAACTCCTGCCCATCATGCATCAGTCAGGGCAGCAATGTCACTGTCAAAACGAGAGTTCCTGAGCTATGACAGTGTAGCTGTGTTCAGGTTTGCCACTGCAGGGACTATCCATCAGCCTCCTGACATTCCAGGTACCAACCTTCATACTAAGGAGTGGAAGCTGGCTGTGTATGGTTTCTTTTAACGCTGGACACAGCCACCACTTGTCACAGACAGAGGTCAGTAACAAGAACCTATACTACTGGAGGCTATGCTCTGTTGCATGGGTAATAACGCTCACACATTGTAAGCACGCTTAGGCACAATTGGCAGATACCACACACACAAGCACAAGACATGGAGCACTTGCCCATTTCTTCTCTCCTTGTTTCTCACCCACTGTTCTGCCCTTCAGTCTCCCACTCCCAATGGTGGCTGCAAACCCAGTCTTGAGTTCTGTCTGCAAACAATCTCATGTCCCCAACCCCTGCTCCAGCTACACTCCTGGCTCCCATTCCCCGCCTCTGCTACATACCAGTCCCATGTTTACAATTCCAGCCTGCAACCACACACCTACTGCAGCCTTACCCACACCTGTCCTCCCCATCCCTGGGCTCCAGTCTCACACCTCCTCACGTCCTTGACCCCTGGCACCAGCCGCAAACCTGGCCCTGTTCCTGGCCCCAGTGACATGACCCACACTGTGCAACACTCCAAGAGTAACGCAGGGAACAGCACCAGTCACTGAACAGAACCTTCTGCGACCTCACTAAAGCCTTCACTTCAACAACTGGGAAGAATTGTGGAACACCCTCCTTGAAATCTGCTGCCCACAGAAACCTCTCTCTAGTCGAGCTTTGCTTTGTGATGGAATTCAAGCCATGATCCTATCCATTGAACCTATAATAGAGTAAATCTCAGCACCAAACAAAGCTGCATCATTAGGCTGACATATCTTTCAATCTTTCTCATTGCAATGCTGCACCTCACCACCAAAAAACATGCTGCGGGAGAGGAGAATCTTCAGGAATAATGGAAAACTGTTCAACCTATGGTGATGGCAGTCCAAAACCAAGGCTACTCAAACCTCAGTAGCCAAGCTGCAGCATGCAAACACACACGTACTTGTGTGTGCATGGAATCTGAGGTCCATACTATTATCGACTTGCTCACTGAGCAAATGAGGGGATGGGTTTTACACTCAGCTTCCACAAAACAAAGAAGGGAATAGATAGATAATAAGGAAAATATTTACAAATTTAAAAAAGCAAGCTTTATGATGCATAGTCTATCGTCATTGGCAGAAACAGCCACACACAAGACTGATGATCTTGCTCCGTGCAAATAGCAAGATTTAGATTTATTAGCGAGTGCTCTAAAACTTACAGCCATTAGTAATGTTGTCTCAATACATTAACTATATGATTCAGTGTCATCTATCCCAGCAGATGTACTGTGCAAGACAAATGACAGCTCCTTCAAGTTTATTCACTAAACTGTGGTAGTTATGCAAGATGGTGGAGAGTAATAATGCTGGAAAAGGGAGCAAAGCATAAAGAGTCATTGTCAGCTAAAAGAGGCTTTTACAAGTATTATTATAATTTATGCATTTTCATTTATATTATTAGTACATGAACCCCAATAATAAAGGAACATTTTTAATCTTATGTACATTTGTGAAAAATATGATTTGTTCCATGCAGTGTCTAATACAAGTGAGACTGAGAGTACTTTGTGAAATCAACCAAAATCTGTATTCATTTTTCCCCTCCCAACAAACATTTCCAAGCAACAAGGTGAGGAGCCACTGTGCAATCTCCACAAAATAAGCAGGCAGGAATTTCAAACAGTGCAGGAGTTAGGTAAAAAAGGAGTATGCATATACACTGAGCAAGCAGAGCAACCACAGGCAAACAGTCAACACTGAGAACAGCCTGAAGCATAGAATTGGTCAGCCTTTCTCTGAGCAGGAAAGAAAACTTGATTTACGATGTTGGTTCTCTGAAGGACTTTAACTTTTTCTATTTTCGCCTTGAGGGAGATAGTAATGAATAAAAAATCTCAAATTTATATAATACAGGAATTTCTTAGAAATAAAATAACAGCACATGCTATTATTAGCATGCAAATTAACTAGGTATGTGTGGAAAGGAAGATATTCCATAAGCCACCGTGTTTCTCAATGGTTTAGATTGTTCTGCCTTTAACTTTTTGTCTCATAGCTCCTAATGAATGTCATTAAAATTCTGCATTTGCTATAAATTGCACACAAAATTGAATAATTGTGCAAATAACCCTTTTGATAGTGTCATAACAGTGAAAAACATCCAATTAACATACCTGGCCCAGATAGTGAACAATTTAAAATGTGGAATCTCTTTCTTTTAGGTTGTGAGTTGTAGGAGCTAGTTAAAGTCAAAAATCTCAAATTCCTGAAAAAAAGTTCTTATTTTCCCTTCCATCTGTTTTTTTTCCTCTGTGGATCTAATCCCTTTCCCTCCCTTTATTCTTTTTTATGTACTTGATTTTAGATTCACCCACTCTAATTCATCCTTTTCCTCTATCTTTGCTATTTTATAATCCTAAATCTCACAGGTTAGAGGTACACAATCAGTTCCATCATTCACCAAGGAACTGGATGCCTATTATCAGCTCACATTTTAAGAAATAGAAATGTCATATTGTTGTGACAGGGAGAGTCTTTTGAAGTTTGAGTCAAAGCGCACTGATACAACAATAGAGAAGAAGCTACATCCCATTTCTCTATTTCTGCTACATCATTTCAGCCAAATGTACTCTGCTCTTGAATTTAAATTGGAGAAAAAAATGTTATATTCACAACTAGCATTTTGTCAACAACTAAACTCATTCAACAAACAAAGAAAAAATGTCCCACTGCTGTTCATGTATTATATCCAGTTAGTTTACTTTCTATTAAGTCATACTCGGTTTGGTTACATCCTTGAAGTGGAGCAAAGGAATTAATAGATCTCTTAGATGCCTGAAACACCAAACAGTTGTGTTTAACAATGTGTTATACTTCAGGGCGTTTACCTGTATGCCCTGGAAATTGTTTTAATTCGTGTAAATGTTTTTGATTTAAGATCAAATTAAGCTAACAAAGTGTTAACTCATGGAGAAATGCAAATCACTTAAAAATGTTGAACTCAATGGAAATCTAGGGAGAACAACTGTGAAACTGTACTCAAAGTCATTGGGAAATCATTTGAGTGCATTCCACAGTAGTCTGGACCCTGAAGTATTTTTATTCAATACGACCAAAAGGGGAACTCAACAGAATAGTTAATTCAGAGGCCAAGATCACCTGCACCAAGAGGATAATGTTTTATTCAAAAGAGTAACTTAACATTCCGATCACCACTGTACAAAAGTGAGGCAGGGATAGTGAATTGTTTAAACCAATATTGGAATACTGGAAGAACACAGTAGGTCAAACCCTGTGGAGGTAAAAGGTGAAAGTCAATGTTTCGGGTCAAGATCCTGCATCAGGACCAAGACGGAAGAGGAAAGGTCAGTGTACAGCAGGATGAGGGAGAGGTGGGACAAAGGCTGGTATTTGATCGGTTGAACCAGATGGGGAGGAGATGATGGGCAGATGGACCAAGGTGGGGGAGGGTTGGCACTGAGGCTGATAGGTGACAGGGGAACCAGATCGGGAGGGATGATGGGCAGATGGACCAAGGTGGGGGAGGTGACAGGAGATGGGAAAGGTGAACACAGGAAGTAGAGAACTAGGTGGACAGGTAAGTGTGTGTGGGAGAAGAACACTGGGGGTGTGGGTTACCTGAAATTGGAAAATTTCATTGGGTTTTGAGCTACCCAAGCAAGCAGAATATGAGACATTGCTCTTCCAACATGCACTTAGCCTCTCTGTAGCAATGGTGAAGGCCGAGGACAGACAGGTCAGTGTGGGAGTGGGAAGGAGAGTTAAAGTGTCATGCAACCAGAAGCTCGAGAAGATTTGTTTGCTCATCTCTTTCCCAAACTACCTCTTTCTGAATCGGCAATCTGGGACAGTGACCGTTGCAAAACAAATTCATAAGCTTGCTAGAGAAATCTGGACTTTTCAGCCCAAGTTATGATTCTACAGAAAAGTTCTGATAATCTGGCAGCTTTGGGACTTTGGTGGTGCCAGACTATCAGACGCTTGGACCATTGGATGAAAACCCAAGCACACTTTTACTTCTCTATTCTTACTTGTTGCACGGTAGTGTAATAAATTGGTGAGTTTAAAGGATGTGCTCTGGACTCCAAGCTCCAGCTGCACACCTTGCTCACACTCTGGACCCCTCTGACTCACAACCTGGACTAATGAGCAAGCTAGATGCCAAACCACCTGGACTTCCAAACAATCGGATGTCAGATTAAGGGCATCTTTACTGTATGAAGGTAATTATAGCTGCTGGTTAACTCAGGGACAGCTAATTTTACAAAAAGATCTTTTGCCTACAGTGGTGGCAGATTCATAAGGTTTATTTTATAATGCAAAGAGTACCATACAGACTCTAATACTAACTCTCTGATAACAGGGCCTGATTCTCTCTTTATTTTAACAATAATTGTACGGTGACATCACATACTTGGAGCAGGTTATTGTGCAAACAACAATACTCTAATTTTCTTTTGTCACTTTGAAATACATCAACCAGTAATTTTCATCCAGTACACTTGCCTTTACAGATAGAAATAAATACCATGGTAGTGAAAATATTAACAGAAGGATTTTCAACATCATATACATGTCATTCAAATGAGTTGCTACTGCAAGGTTTATGCTTCAGTAGCTGGTGCAATGGTAATGAGTTAAATGCCATGGCAATCAATCATCAAACAAGTGTTAGACATAGACCGGGAGGTCTGGTAAAGTAGCAGATTCCCTCTGAGGATACAGGCCGTATAACTACTGATGCTATCACTCTTGGCCAAGTTGTCATTAAAGTAGCAATACCACAATAATTGGCTAAATTGATTGCAGGAAACAAGTCAATTTGACATCCTCATGAATGTTAACTCTCCTCCATTGTCTGATTTGTCATGTTGTCTGGCTAACACACAATATGAGCAGAAAGTCCCTTCATCTGAATATTAAGAATGAAGTTGTCATCTTTGTCCTTCCTATTGCCTGGCCATTATTTTCGTCAGTGGCTTACAACCGTCTGAACTTGAGCGTACCTTGATGTTGTGTCTTGCTCTCAGATAAGGAACCCCTTATCCACTCCATCACCAAAACCACCTTAGTTCTACTTCCAACATTGGTCAGTTCTGATCTTGGATCAGCTCATTTGCTGCTGAAACCTCTGTCCAGGTTGTCATTACTTCCAGACTTTACCAGTCCAATGTATTGCCATCCTCTGTCCTATGTAACTCTGTGTTCATCCAAACTCTGCCACCAAATCTCCGTGGCATTGTTCAGCCATCACCTCCATCATTCCCGATCCGCATTGTGTTACATTCCTCCCTGACCCTTTTTCAGTAACCTCCTCCAGCTACACAAACCTTTAGGATCGAATTCTGGCCTTTAGTATCCCTGTTTTTATTTGCTCCAGTTGTATTAGTGATACTTTCACCTGCTGTATCCCTCAGCTCTAAGATTACCTCGCTAAATATTTCCACCTCTTTGCCACTCTCTATTTGTGGTCATTTGCACTGGAATCTCTTCCAAGGTTACCAAAACAGGGCAGGACAGGGACCAAGGAGGAATTTGATGCAGTGCATGTCAGGAATTATGGAAGTGATAGATGAAAAATACTGTGGAGATTTGGTGCCAAAACACTTTTATTGGTATCACTTATTGAGTGCCTTGCGACAATTCGCTATGTTAAACTAGCCCTTGCTTTTTTTTAAAAAAAACACGCTGTAAATGCAAGTTATTTTTGATTTTGACAGATTAATTCCATTTACTTACAAGTACATCCATGAAAATTAAATGTTATCTGATCATATTAGGATCAGAAGTAAAGGGACAAAATGTGATAGCTTGAATGTGAATTTTGCTGGAAGGACAGAATTATGTAAGCCTGTTAAAGAATCATCAGATGCAATTACAGTAGAGGCAAAAAAGGTATATGAGCAATGGCAATCTCAATCAACTAAAGCATAGCTTATAGTAGGCTGAACTTAATTGTCCACAGAGAAAGCTATAGGAGAATTGAACCAGAAATAGTAAATATGAAAAGATTCCCATAAGTTTACTCTTTAGCTGCCTGCTTAATATTCTTACACATGTTAACAGTGAACTTCCATTGGTAAATCCACACCTGCCATGCCCTAAAGTATAATCTTTAATGCACTTAAATGTATGGGATCTACAGTTCAGTTGAGTTTTACTATAAAGTTAACACTATGTCACATATAGAATTCTATTACATCTTTGTTACTTTAGTCAGCAGATAACATCAATCACCCAAGACAGCACTTATATGAAAATAATTTCAATACAAAATTATTCACTGGAGCAAACAAAACAGGCAAGGTATTAAGCAAAATAATACAGGATAGGCATCATTAGATAGGCTACAAATGGTTAAAATGCTTGAATCCTTTTGTGATGCTTTCTGTCAATTTTAAGCTGCTTAGCGAACTGCTTTGCAACAAAAATAGAATACAGCCTTTGAGGAGTTACATAAAATCTAGCTTGAGTGTGGCATATCCGATGCATCTTCGCAAGATGAGAGAATTACTCAACTTATAAGCAGCTCTTCTTTCAAAAAAAAACTATTACCTTTGAAGAGAGCACAAGCTTTGAAATTCAGTCTGACAAACAAAGCAGGGGAATATCAATGATGCTACAATCTATTAATACAAATTCATGAAGATGAGGGTGCGGTTGAGGAGGATTTTGACAATTCAGCACAAATCCATCCATAATAGAACCACAGAGGTTAGACACATTAGCCTAGAAATTCAATTGCACAGCAGTTGTCATTTCGTCATTACATAATTAAAGCAGATTTTCCTTGAAATAAAATGTGGTTCTGACCATTTCTGGGCTGTTTCACATCATTTTAGAAAAATGACTGGGCAGTTCCTGGAGTGACCTGTACTTACTGATCAGATTTCTATACATACATGCACAAAATTAGTCTATTTTAACCTGGCAGTGCCCATCTTGAGTACTCCTGGAACAACGAGGTTTCATTAACTGTGTGTTGAACTAGGACCCCACTAAATCAAGTCCAGTTATTGGTCTTCTATCCCTTGGACCCTCTGCCATCCCTTACTGTGCGGACAAAATGTCCACCCATGTCTCCTCCCACCCAAACTGCAGATGACAAAACTACCGACCACTTTGATTGCCGAACTGGTCCACCACCACTCCCTTCTGAGAGTACCAAAGTGCACCACAAGATGGCTCCAGTTGGGCCTCTGACAGCTAAATACCTCACTAGACTTTCAGCCATGAGCCTTCACCCCAATGTTGCCACCAGCTCCCCACCACAATCCTCCAGACAACAAATGTTTCTGCAAGTGCTCCACAGAGCACAAGTATAATAGCAATTCAACAGTAACTGAGGTCCACTACTGAAGCTTGCAGGTGAGCATATTGACCAAAGCATCCCTTTTACACATCACTGCAGTTTCTGTGACATCAGATTCA
The DNA here is from genome assembly GCF_009764475.1 of Pristis pectinata. Taxonomy (NCBI): domain Eukaryota; kingdom Metazoa; phylum Chordata; class Chondrichthyes; order Rhinopristiformes; family Pristidae; genus Pristis; species Pristis pectinata. The sequence goes on from NC_067416.1 coordinate 14,644,095, forward strand.
CAGCTGCTTCAAAACCCATCAACTTAATTGATCTTACATAATGTAAGATAAACAAATAACCTGGAGCATCCACTACTGGAAGACAGCAGCTTTCCCTTTGGAAATTTGAGACCTTTTAAATTTTTAAAATATTTTTAAAAATTTTACTTGCAGCGTGGTAACAGGCCCTTCCGGCCCAACGAGTCCACGCTGCCCATTTTAAACCCAAATTAACCTACCATCTTTGCAATGGTTTTGCAATGGTACGTCTTTGTCATTAGTGGGCTAAAAATTCTTCAGTGTCCAGGAAGTCACATTGAAGGAGAGCTATGCCGGTGATCTGTGCCAATTTAGCGGACACCCAGCATCAAAACATTATCATGCAATAGCTCCAAGGCATCGCATGCCAAAGAACAGGCTATGTACACTTTGTGTGAAAATAGCTGGTCTTCAGGTCTCAGCAGGAAGGGAGAGAACCAGATCAGCAAGGAAGATTTGGACTTGAGGCCTGTGTCAGGGTGGGAGAGGTGAAGGTGGGGGGGGGGGGGGTTGGGCAATTGGGTGCTGGGTGGCCTGAAGCATCGTTGCAAGAGGGTTTTGGTGGGAGGAGACATGGGTGGAAAAGAGCATAGAGGGATTGCATGTGCAATCATATGGTAGGGGATTTGGACATTCAGGTTCAAGGGATTGGGTTGGTGGACCCACTGTTGGGTGGTGGATGGTCCCACACATAATTGGAGTTGAAGTCTGGGTAGAATATTGAGATTTGGATCAACGCATGAGCAGTGACTCAATAGATATTAACAATTAATCTGCTGAGGTGGGAGGGGTGCTGACAGATGTATGGTGGGGAACGAGCCAACTATTTACCTGCACACCAGGTAGCACTGAGTCACATTCAATTAATACTAAGCGGGTCTGATCTCTCCAGTTAAGGCCTAGTTCAGCAAGTGACCTGCACTGTCTGCAGATCTGGATTGTGGAAAAGAATCTTGCACTTAACGTTATTGCATTGCCTCTCAGCCTCTCTGTACATGTGTCATATACAAAGAAAATCCAGGTCGAAATGCAGGAATCTGCTACTTACATACAAAAGACCTAATCATGGTTGGGTTTTGGGTAAAATTCACTTGCAGTGAACTTTTCAAGAGAAATTCCACCCCGATTTCTTTTGCTTTTAAGTCAAAGACAAAATTATTAATTCTTATGCAGTTGAATACAAAGTAAGACTTCAAGACTACTGATGCCAGTACAAGTTAAACTGGTACAAAATCAATTTCTAACTGCCACAGGAGGATCGGTGTAATTTATGTCTTAAAACACAGCTATTAAGTTAAATTTGGCTTGTAACAGGTAAATTTACATAGCTGTAGAGCTGCAAAATGTAGATTAGAATTCAGTTGGAAGCAAATAAGCCAGAGTGGTTGAGACAGTGGTAATTCATTTAGAGATTGCAGTGACTATTCATGCCTTGTAGTACTGAGATAGCAGATTCGTTTGAGCCCAGTGTAGAGTGTCTGCCAAGAATCCATTTTTTTAAAAAAAGGAAAAAAAAAGAATGGTGGTGAAATTAAATCGTCAGTTTGTTTAATTGTCAAATAGGAAAAAAATGTCGGTGGTGGGGGGGGGGGGGGTTCTTCTTTCCTAAGATCAGAAGAATTAAAATTTCTGGGCAGTCTCGTTAAAACTGAAGAGGGAGCCCCCAACTTGTGAAGGGAAAGACACTGTTCATCTTAAACTCCGTTTACACTTAAAGAGGAAATTAAGAGGGCAAAAAAGGATCATAAGATATCCCTGGTAGAGAAAATAAAGGAGATTCCCAACAGAAACTATAAGTTTATTAAGAGTAAAAAAGTAGCTACGGAGAGAGTAGGTCTCCTTAAGGTCCAATGTGATAACCTATGTGCAGAGCCAAGGGAAATGGGTGAGGTCTTAAATGAATTCTTGTCTGTATTTACTGGGGAGAAGGCCATGGAAGCAAATGTGTTCAGGGGAGGGAACAGTGATATCCTGAAGCATATCAACATTATGAAGGAGGAGGTGTCAGAGGTCCTGAAATGCATAAAGATGGATAAATCCCTGGGACGTTGCCAGGTGTATCCTAGAGAGGGTGCAGAAAAAAAAATCATTTGGATGTTGCCTGGATCGGAGGGCCGGAGAGCTAGAGTTACAAGGAGAGAATGAATAGGCTGGGTCCGTTTTCCCTGGAGCAAAGGAGACAGAGAGGTAACATAATAGAGGTATATAAAATGATGAGAGGCATGGATAGGGTACCTAGCCAGAGTCTGTTTCCCATGGTAGGTGTGTCTAAAACTAGAATACACTTTAAAATATGAGGGAGGAGTTTTAAAGGGGATTCGGGGGGTGGGGGGGGTTAAAGTTTTCACAAAGAGTAGTTGGTATCTGCAATAAACTGCCAGAGGAGTTGGTGGAGGCAGGAGCAGTAACAACATTTAAGAGGCATCTGGATAGGTACTTGAATGAGCAGGGCATAGAGGGATATGGAATTAATGTAGGCAAGTGGGATTAGTATAGATAGGCATGATGGTCAGTATAGACACAGGGGGCCGAAAGGCCTGTTTCTATGCTGTACAATTCTACAACTCCATGAAAAGTAGAAGTCTGACTAAAGTAACAGATATGGTGGGGGAGAAAAAAGCAAAGTTTAGTATTGTGATATTTGCTTACAATGGTTACTCTGCACATTTGCTTTGAGTCTGTAACAAAGTTTAATGCTTTATTTGGGCCTTGTTTAACCAAGGAGTTATTAGTCCTGGAGAAGTGTGAGAGAGGATGCCTACAAAAGGCAATATACCAGCTGGGGCACTGATTCCTTATACCCAATATTACAACTGGATGTTGGGTAACACTTGGGAATGCTGTGCAGAAACATCTTGTGGAAATAAATTTTGTTACAAAATCCAGGTAACCCCTAAAGTAGATATAAAACTTGCAATAACACTATTAGGATGAAAACCAGTCAGAAAAAAAATCTTTTTTAGTCAAAGGTGATAAATGTTCTGTATGATCTACCGAGTCCAAACTCAAAAGTGCCACACTTCTACCTCCTCCATTCCTACCATCCAGTATTCCAAACACACTTTCAAGGTGAAACAATAACTTGCACCTCTTTCAATTTAGAACACTGTTTCTGTGGATCATGATGCCATTACCTCTACCTGGGTGAGACAACCTGGGTGACTTCATTGCAGAAAACCTTCAGTCAGTCTGCAGGCAGAACCTATAGATTCCAGTCACCTGTAACTAACTCTCTACCCAAATTCTATTCTGTCCTCAGCCTCCTGAAATGTTGCATTGAAAGTAATCTTCAGCTTAAGGATCAACATATACCTTTTGATTAAATACATTAATGTTTTCTAGATTCAACACTCAAAATGATTTGGATATCCCATTTCATCTCCTTAACACCAATCTCGTGTTTCCTAACCTATCTCATTGTTACCAATCTTTGCCTTGCACCACCATCTCTCTACCTTTTCAATCTTTCTTGCTTTTCACCATATCTAATATTTAACTCTAACATTTCCTACTTCTGTTGAACGGTTATCTTTATTTCTCTCGCCACTGATGTTGTCTGTCCTGCTGGATATTTCCAGCATTTTCTATTTTTACTTCAGATCTCCAGTGACCAGCAGGAGCTTCCCCATGACAACATGGGTAACGAATGCAACTGCCCACAAGGAGATGGGGCAAATGCTACGAGAAGAACTTGGCGTAGGGTCATAACAGGGATCCAAAATGACCAGAAAAAATTCCTGCAGAAGTGCTAGAAGGATGGGCCACTTGAAAATTACCCTCTGCATCCAAATTAGCAGGTCCAGAGGCAATGAAAACCTCCAATCCCAAGACCACTGACTGCAGCAAGAGGCAGACCCCGCAACAAATTTTCATCTGACCACTGATCAAGATCTTGCCGGCAACAACTTTCAAGAATTAGAGAGAAATGTGACTTTGGTTGACCAGCGGCAGGAGTGATAGCATCTGTAGTACTAGTTTTGCAAACTACAGTGCTCAAGTTTCCAAAAGGCGTTACTCTTGACTTTCTACCAGGTTGTTGAACAATTCAAAACTTTTGACTCCTAGTGAAAGGACTTTTAGAATTTTGGGATAAAAGGTGGCCTCTTTCCTCTTAGAATACTTGTGAAGCTCCAAAATGAATACTTATGATCTTCCATTAATTTTAGCTTCCCGATTTCTACCTAAATTTTATTCTTTTCAACATATGAAAAGAGACAGAATAAGAACATCTAATCCATGGAATAAAACAGAAAATGCTCAGCAGGTCAGGCAACATCTGTGGAGACAGAAGCAATGTTTAAGGTTGAAGACCGCTCATTGGAACTCTTATAATTTTTCATCACTTTTTTTCCCATCGTAGAGTGAATTTACATACATATGTTCTAGGATTTTCTTCTATAAAAGAAGTCACATTACCTAATATTGATCAAATCACTTACATATGCAGGAAATAAAAAAGACATCAAGGTGTACTTTGCAGAATTTTACTGATTATCTGCTGAATTAAAAATGTTTAAAATCTACTAAACCAGAATAGTAGGTATATTTTTCAAAAAAGTCTCCTTAAAGCTAGCTTCCTATTTTTGTTCTGTAAGATAATCATCATTCTTATACATCTCGGAGGACCTATCCTGAGCCCAATGTATTGATGCAATCACAAAAAAGGCATGCCAGTGGCTCAACTTCTTGAGGAGTTTGAGGAGACTTGATACGTCACCAAAGACTCTTGCAAATTTCTATACGGTGTGCGGTGGAGAGCATTCTGACTGGTTGCATCACAGCCTGGTATGGAGGCTCCAATGTGCAGGATCACAAGACGCTGCAGAGCCAGCTCCATCATGGGCACAACCCTCCCCACCATCGAGGATATCTTCCAGAGGCAGTGCCTCAAGAAGGCGGCATCCATCACTAATGACCCTCACCATCTGGGACAAGCCCTCTCCTCATTACTACCATTCAGGAGGAGGTACAGGAGTCTGAAGACCCACACTCAATAATTTAGGAACAGCTTCTTTCCCTCCGCCATCAGATTTCTGAATGGTCCATGAACACTACCTCATTATTCCTTTCTTTTGCACTATTTTATAATTTATAGTAATTTTTATGTCTTTGCACTGCACTGCTGCCACAAAACAACAAATTTTACATCATATAAGTTAGTGATAATAAACCTGATTCTGATTCTCCAGTTGATATCAGGTTCATGTGTGCATTTCTGGTCGCTGCATTACAGGAAGGATGTGGAGGCTTTGGTGATGGTGCAGAAGTGGTTCACTAGGATGTTGCCTGGATTAGACAGCATTAGGTGTGAAGAAAAGTTGGACAAACTTGAATTGTTTGGCATGGTGTGGTGGAAGCAGATACGATAGTGATGTTGAAGAGGCATTTAGACAGACACATGAACATGAAGGGAATGGAGAATATGGATCATGTGCAGGCAGATGGGATTAATTTAATTTGGCATCATGGTCGACACAGACATCGTGGGCCAAAGGGCCTGTTCCTGTACTGTCCTGTTCTATGAGAATTTGTGTTATAACAATAGTTCCAATGATGCAATGTGATAACCTCTCAAGTCTCCAATGGCAATTCATCAATCTTTTCAACCTCTCTCTCCATAAATAAGATGCACAATGAATTTATAGTTGATTCTTTTAGTCTGAAAGTCACACAAATAAAGTTTTTGTTTTCTAAACAGCACATTAATTAATCCTGTGAAACCAACTGCTGCAGATGCAACTGAGGCATTTTTGAAGAATGACACATGCCAGAATCAAATAAAATACAGTTAAGAATTGAATACAATTAGCAATTTATCATTGGTACAAATTCAACGTTTGACACGATTGCTAAAAAAAAGGTTCCTTTGATTCATTTCAATGCATAATACTGGTAAACAAGTTTTGTGTCTGTTTTACAAAACAAAATACTTTGTTCTCATATTGGCAATGAATTATAATCGACCCTTTTAAAATTTCCCATAATAATTTCAAAAATGTGAAACAATACTGAATGAGAAAACCAGTCTATAGAAATGATGGTTCCTTTAGTTTAAAAACAATTGCAAAAGACGAATAGAGGAAAAAGATAAAAATCCTGTTTTTCACTGGAACTGATCAAAGTTATGATTAATTTGCAGACCACGATAGTTGCAAGCATGTTTGACAAGTTTAACAAAAGCCTCATTCACATGCTTGAATGAGCCAGCTAATCTGGTTAGGTTATGCATCCATGTAAAATTACTGCCTGACTCACTTATTGAAAAGAACATTTAACAATTCTAATTTATATAGCCCAAGGACCCTGAATCCTCAGAATCATTTAACAGTTAAATATGCTTGAAACTTGCAGATCTTTTGCCAAGGGTCAGGGACCTTTATATTCCTTTTCAACAGGGATTGCATTGATCTAAGCAACTGTCTACTTCCACTGTATATATTACACTAGCTCCTTCAACTTGAAATCGGAAGGAGAGGCATGATGACACTAATTTTTCTAGACACTTAAGTTTTAACAATTCATCTATGACTGATTGGGTATATGCTGATTTCATTATTCGACAATTTTCTTTAGTAATTCACAACAAGAATCTGACTAGCAAAATTAATTATCATTAATTTAACCTCCAAGGCATTTAAACAGTTAGATTGACTGGAAATGTAATTTAGCACCCATAAATACACATGTAAGTATTTGATCACTTCAAATTCATTAACACAATTGGGTTATTCAGCATGCTTTGTTTTCATTACAAATCTCTAACTTTTGGTTTACTTATGATACATCGATATTTATTTGCATTCTAAATAAAGCCAAGGATCCAAGTTCCATTTTGTTATGTACAGTGAGTTAGTCTGCCTCCACCAAGAGATCTTGAGATGTTCATTTCCTTGTGCTGACAATGGTCAGGTGTACATAAAGATCTGTATTTTACAACTTTAACTGATGGTTTTAAGACCTCAGCAGTTAGCCAAAGTGTCGAGCACGTGGGCCCAAAATTATTAACCATGTAACATAGACAATCATTATGTAATAAGATATTAAACTGAAACACATCTTTGCAAAAGGTGAATTAAAATAATTAATTTTAATGGCATGTTTATGTAATCAGCTGCAGCCTTGGGACTTCAAACACTCTAAATCACTAAGTGTTGAGAAATTACTCAGCCAAATATTATACTCTCAATGTTCATTCTTTGTCTTGTTCACTGTCATTCAGCTTAGAAGAAGAATGCTCAAGATGCCACATCCTCAGGGTCACAATGGATGAGCAATTGATGCAGCCTTGCCAGAGTCAAAAAGCCAATTAAAAACATCTCAGCAAACAACTTCCAAATAACAACTGGTGAAATGACTTTGAGGATTCCTTTCAAATTGAATTCATTACCTGAGTAATGAATGCTCTGAATTTAAAGGAAGTATTTTGATAACTTATTTGGTGCATTCTTCATATGAAATTAAGTCGTCATCCACTCTTACAATGTATTCATAACGAGCAAAGTGCCTAACTTCGGCATTGTACTGAGCCAAATAAAACATGGCGCTGCCATGTTTAATCTTTCCCTAAGCTTGCAAATGTCAAGACGGTGCAGTGCCAGGAATACAGAAGCAAGAAAGAGGGGACAATGTAACTCTTTGAGCTCCTTCTGTCATTCAGAGCAGTACAAGCATTGCAGTGCAAGAAACAAGACATCTGGAATTTGGCCTGGAAAATGGAGATCAGATACAATCTTATTCAATGGAATCAGCAAAATCAAGGGGTCGAGTGACTTGCTCTTGCTTTTTCTTGTGTTACGTTTCTCACCTCAACTCCATTTTATCTGTCCCTTGATATCAGGACCTAATGGAAATCAACGGATCTCAGTTTTGACTCACTTTGACTCAGCGTTCTGTCTTTAAGGGAAATAAATTCTTGATCTCTATCCTGATGTTGTATGGAAATATTGTTTCCTGACTTCATCATAAATAGCCCAGCCCTTATTTTGGGATCACACTTTCTCGTTCAAGGTTCAATCAGCAACAGGAAATGATTTGCAAACTCTTGTTGCTTTCTACAGTTCACCCAGTCACATGAATTTCCACTTTTCCTTGCATTTGCTTACGTATTTTCTTTTAATTTGGTTGTAGCCCTTCAATTGTTTGCAATGTTGCTTAACGAGGTGTATGGTTTTGTTTTAAGGGTATGTACTGCTTTTGAATTGTACCAAATAATTCACTGAATGTCTCCCATCACTTGTTTGTGACTTTACCCATTTATTAATGGGCCAGCTCAATTTATTCTCGTCAAAGTATTCGTTTGGCTTCCCTTTGAAATCTGTTTTTTTGGAATTAAAAACTGTAGAAATACAACTGGCTTGAAGTAAATCTGTCCCTAGGCTAAAACAAATAACAAAAAAAAACTGATCTATGAAGCTTAGGATCAATAAAGTGATCCCTGCTTAGAAGTTCTCGTGTACAGATAATACAGACTATAGTTCCTCCTGATGTTTGGATAATGGATAATAACAACATTTGGCTCAACTCTGAAGCTGACATAATGGGACAGCTTACCAACACTCAGCATCTAGGTTCAGATATTAACAATCACCACAATATGTGCAGCCTTCAGGGGCTCCCCCAACAGACATCCATTCCCTCGGAAGAAAATGCAGGATTTGTTTGGGGAAAGAGATATCACAATATCAGTTGCTGTCAAATAGTATCAACATGTGACCTATATCCTGCTTATTTTGGTTCCACTGATGTACTGTGAACTGGCTTTTTCTCATCAATTGGAATGTTTAATGTTCTACAGCACTATTTTCAGTTTTTAAAAAAGGTGAATAATGATAAATCAGAATCTCATTTTTCTGAATCACACTAGCAAATCAGGCAGCAATGACAAGGATACAAAGCTAATAAATAACAATGATACATAATGAATACTAATGTTCACTGGAACAAATGCATGCCAATAATCTGAGGGTTGGGACCAGAATCCATTGTGCATAACACACTAGATACAGTACACAGCAAAAGGTAATATCAGTTTTGGAAACAGGCTTTGCCTGAAGTGCACAGCTAAAGAGATGTGTATCAGAAGATGTCTTTCTCAGTATTGCATAAACGTTCAAGAACAAATAATTTTACTTCAAAAATAAACCTGCTGGAGATCATTATATATTCATCAGCAAAAACAAAATAATTACAATAACTTAAAAAAATAAAAATTACGCACAATATAGCTTCATCCTTCCTCTGAGAAAGATAATAACAATTCTCAGCTTTCATTTTTTCCCCAGAAGTAACAAGTTGCTCAGATACAGCTTGGCTCATCAATGTCTTCAGCCAGTAACATCACTGCCAAATCATTATTCTACGCTGGGCTTCAGGTTCAACACTAACGATGCCAAACACAAGCAGGTCAGCAATTTAAAGGATTATTGTTCTGCACCACTTGAATGGTTCACAGTAATATTATCTCTAAAATAAAACTGCATGTATTGAAGTCAACAAATCAAATATTTTTATCTGGCAAAATAAATTCAGTGAGCATTCGAGAGTCAAGTACACTGCTCTGGGTTGGAAATCCACAGGTCACACTGGGTGAGGGTGCCAGAGCTCCTTCCTTAAAGGGAAGTTAGTAAACTGTAAAGATTTTTAAACAACAATTCAATAGTTTCATGATCATCATTACTTAGATTAACTACTTAATTCATGAATTTATTTACTGAATCCAAATTCTCCAAATGACATACTGGGACTTGAGCTCATTTCTTCAGATCTTTAGTCTAAGCCTCTGGTTTACCTGTCCATCATTTTAACCATTTTACTACATTCCCAGCTGTGGCACTCTTTTATTTCACTTTTTTTTTTAAAAGGCAGATGATACAATGGTGTAATACATTTTCCAGTGAACTTGATGAGTTTAAATGGAGCAGGAAACAGGGTCCAAGTATATTTACAGGGGACATGGGAAACAGAACCCAGAGAGCTTAAAGGGAGAGTGAGATATAGAACCCAGAGAGCTTAAAGGGAGAGTGAGATACAGAACCCAGAGAGATTAAAGAGAGCATAGGAAACAGGGCCCAGTGAGCTAAAAGGGAGAGTGAGATGCAGAACCCAATAAGATTAAAGGTTGCATAAGAAACAGAACCCAGTGAGCTTGAAGGAAGCAAAGGAAACAGAACCTGGTGAGGTTATGAGTTTAAAAAATAAGGACATGATATAAAATAAATCGCACTTGGCAATTCACTTCATTTTTGGCTGCTCAGAAATTGGCAGACTGGACTGGAATAGCCACATTCGGCACGAATGCTAATCAGTGAGCCAGATGCCGAATCATCAGACTTTCCGTACAATTGGATACCGGATTATTGGAGATTTACTTTATTTATTCACACTGAAGCATTTATCGGCTGCAAGCCACTGGTGTCATTCAATCATTTCCTCAACCTGTGTCTTTACTGTGCTGTGCCGTGTGTTTTTGTTATAGACTACACAGCTTTTAAACACACATTTCTGATTTAAATAGGCTTCGCGTTCAGTGGAGGTTCAATTGAAGGAAATACGATTGTTAAAGAGAGCAATGGTGTGTTTCTAGGTTTGATCAATTTGATGAAATAGTTGAAGACTTACTGTGCATAATCATGAACTCTATCCAGCTGTGCTGCCTTCAATCAACATTCATTCAGGCATGAAATATGTTTCCATAATTGTACAAACGTGTTATCAACATGATACTTAAACAATTGCAGATGCTAGAAATCAGAAAAAAATACTAGAAATAACTGTGTGCACAATAAGAGAAACAATTAAAGTTTCAGGTGCTGACCTTGTTTCTATCGTGATATCAATCTACTCTGCTGTAAAAAAAATTCATGGTGAGAGTGTCAGTAAACAATTGTGGAAAACTAGTATGTTTTAATGCCTTTAAAATGTTAAAGATTTATATGTTGTTGCTTTATATTGAAATGTATTTGCAACAATCAATTCTGAGGTAAAACTGCATACAATAAAAGCAAGCCAGATTTCTCCAAATGTCTTACACAAGTCCCCTGAATACTGAAGGCTTTGGAATGTAACAGCTAATTCCAAATCCTTCTGACCTGATCGGTTGACCGCAGCATTTGCCAGTCTGCCAGATTATTTACAAGCCTGATTGCTTTCCTCTCAGCTGCTCAGCCAGTCATCCAGCTTGAGTGCTTTCCACATTAAGTGCTTACTCCACCTGCTGGCAAAGTGCACAGTCACATGACACCTAGACTATGTGCTGCCCTCTCTCTGACTGGAGGTGGAAGAGAACAAGGAGCAGTGAAGGAAGAAACATAATAAAGAGAAAGCTTGAGAAAAATGAAAGCAGAAAACAGTTGAAAGGTGAAGGTAGCATGAGGTATATATGACCTATTGTGATGAGTTACCATGGAGATCTTTGTACATAACACCAAGGATAATAATAAAAACAGAACATGTTGGAAATACTCAGCAGCACCTATAGAAAGAGAAAAACAGGCACATTTCAGGTCAATGACCTTTCACTGGAGGCTGACTGCTGAGGAATGAAATTGGCTGTGAAAGTGACCATAAAATGGTCATGAAGCTGAGACCAATCCTACTGCTCTCTCCACAGATGCTGCCTGACCTCCTGAGTATTTCCACCATTTTCTGTGTTCATTTCAGATTTACAGCATCCATAATACTATTTTTGTACCAATATGCAAATGATCTTTAAAAGAAGAAGAAATGTGGGCATTTCACAGTGGATGCATCAATCTAAAGGGTACAAACAATTTCATAATGTGCATAACAGTTTACTTAAATATGCTCTGAAATAGAAAGAGCATGTATATCATTATGATCTTTACCTATAACATTACTGATTTGAGAAAGCCAATTGATCAGTTTTTCAATTTAATGCAAGTGTTAGAATTCATTTTTCAATTAACCATTGCCTCCTAGGTCCAAAACTTATTTTACATTGCCGCTACATTTGCAATAATCCAATGACTAAAACTGCTCATTTAAGTAACTGCTGTTGCAAAGTACTTCAAGTCTTTGGACTTCAATGCAGTTCAAGATACTTTTCAGTGTTTACACAAATGGAGGTACCTACACTTCCTTTTTTAATGCCAGGACGTCGGCATAATGTTCAAAATGCTGCAGCAGCAGATGATTTAAGGAGGTCAGAAGACACAAATTCTTGCACCTGGTGTATTTCAGCCCAGTTCCATTCGCCTATTCAAGATTTTCACAATTCCCTTATTTTAGCATAGAGTTCACAATTTTCATCTTCACAACTCATGCAAATTCATTTCAGATGTTTATCAGTCTTGATATCAGGCCCAAATTGTTTTTTGTTTACAATACTCAGAATTTAACTTAAAAGTAAAAATCTTTCCATACTTTCCCATTCCCACAATTATACCTCAACATAATTGGATTCAGAACCTAAGTGGTCAAATTTGCAAATAATACCAAGGGGGGGGGCGCTCCTTAAAAGTAGTGTATGAATTTAGCAAGATGAATATGTGGAGAGAACAATTTCACAGAATTTCAGTTAAACTATGACAGAGTAAGCCCATAAATATGATTTATAAATGGTGTTAAAAAAACAAGTTAACTCTTCACCCTCCAAAAAGAGCATTTTTTTAGTCTTTCCTACCACATTGACATTTTTCATATTTTCTCACAACATAGACGAATGCCATTTAGCCCAATGATTCTATGCAGCTCTCAAGGCAATTCCATTGATCCCATTGTCCCACATCCTATTCTCTTAAACACTCATCCTTGTCCCGCCCTTCCTGCCTATCCACACTAGGGGCAATTGACAGCAACCGCTTGAGCTGCTAATCAGCACATCCTTGGGATGTGGGAGGAAACCAGAGCACTTAGGGAAAACCTGTCTGTGACAGGGAGAACAGGCAAACTCCATACAGAGAGCTCCAGAGGTCAGGATTGAACCCAGGTTGCTGGAACTATGAGGAAGCAGTGTTGTGTCACCCTGACATAATACATAATCATCTTGGATTCATGACACAAAGATTGGTCTTGACAACCAGAACTAGATGCATGCTGTTGCCAGAAAAATCCCATTTTCATCACAAAATCCCCCGACTTGTATTCTACTGTTAAGGTTCTGTAGTTCATTTTTACTGTCTATGTTGACTGATGCATCACATTGGTAAGACATGTTTAGCATTGAGTTAGCTAAGCCTGCTAAGTTTCTTCTGGCTTCACCCATGGCTAAACATTCAATTGAGTCTGATCTAAACTGTACAAAACTATCTCAAACACTTGTCTCTCTGAGTAAGTGGTGACTGCTATAGCTTCAGGCTGGTAAATAGTGAGCAATGCAGTAAAAAAAACCTCAACTGTCAATAAACAAAGATACAACATAGAGAAAATACCTGGAGATAACATTCAAACTAAATTGCTCAGAAGAACTTGATGCACAAACTAACTGCTCCTCCAAACAATAATTAATTGCAAGCTGCACGAAACATGAAAACATTCAAATCAAAACTGCATGACCACCTCTCAAATCTCACTTCCACCAACAAACCGGTAGATTAGATTCCACAGAGAATCAAATAACAATTCATAGCAAACCTAAATACCAAAAACTTTCATTTTAACTACAAGGGGAATAAGGTGCTAAGCAATAGAAAACCCAGTATCATCAAATGTATTCTTTATCAAGTGGTAACAAAATCTTCTGTAATAAATTTGTCAATTCTAATATTGTGATAATAAACCTTCATATCCTAGACCAATACATTTAATAACTTGCTTATGCACAGTGTGTAAAGTAACAGTGTTCGTTAACAATCAACTTAAATAGTAAATTGTTCAAAAGCATAAATAATTGCAAGCTTGCAAAATGCACCTAATTTATCTAACCTGTATCCACTGAAGTAAATGGCATAGTACAACACCAGGTACTGAGATGACCTTAACTTCTGGCTTATCTAGTTAAATTAATGGTTAGCTGAATTATACATTCCAGAGAATCACTGTTATGAGCCCTATTCTGTACGGTGCATGTGGATGTCATGACATCGCACCCACATTCATGGACTTTGTATTGACTGATGTAAAGTGATTGCTAATGAAAGAATTCAGGTGTGGACACTGTGGACAGGGAGAAGTGCAACATTATTTTCATCTTTGCAATATGTTAAAAAGTAAAAATTATTCCAACGTTAAAAGAAAGCTTCAGAAGTGAAAGCAGAAATAATAGTGCTCATATTAACATGTTATTAGGGAGGGCCGCCAGTCATCCCTGAGACAAAGCTTGGATATGCTGCTCTGCATTTGTGCTGAAAAAATACTAGTACTTTATCAATGTCTGCAATAACCATTTCAATGTTGAAGTAAAACAATGCAGACACAGAATGCAGGAATGGAGACATAAGGTACTGCAGATGCTGGAATCTGAAGCAACAGAATGCAGGAATGCAAGTTGCTCCAGAATGTAAGAATACAAATTACACAGAGTGCAAAAAGAACAGAACATGGGAAACATTTAGCTTTCCTTTATACATGCTCCAGAAGAAGCCAATGTTAACATTTCCTCCAACTGATCTTCTGCATGTTCAAATTCATTGTTTACAAATCACCAACACTTAGGATTGCAGCACATATATACAGAACTTATGTAGCAATTGTGACCACACAACTACTTTATGTGAAATCACAGCTCTCCTGCCAAGGACAACCCTGCAGTAAAGCAGGGATCTCACTGCCACCAAGAGTTTGAAGAAGGTTTCATCTGAAATAATTGCATCACAAGGTTTGCGCACCACTATTCACTTGGGGCCCCTCCACACCTGGATCCACCTATTGCTTGCCACCTCCTGCCTCAGCCCTCCTCCTCACTTCTCTATACTGACTACCTCCCCTTTACACTCTCAGTCCTGATGCAGGGTCTTATCTGTAATGCTGACTGTCCCTTTGCCTGCACAGATGCATCCTGACCCGCTGAGCTCCTCCAGGAGCATGTTTTTTGCTCACTTAAGTAACATTTCAATTTTAACATTCTTGTCATTGTTTTTTAAATTCCTCTATGGTCTTGAATCCATCTCTGTAACATCCTCCAGCCCATTAAGGTATTTGAACTGTTTTAATTCTCTTGCAAATCACTGAATTTAATTGCTCCACCATTGATGGCTATGCCTTTCAGTGTTGAAGCCCTAAACTCTTTCCTCTTTTAATATGCAACCTTCCTCTTTGATTATGGTTTGATTGTCTATCATGATGCCTACTTAAGTGATTTGATGCTTTTTTTTATGTTGGTAACAGTTTTGTGAAACTCCTTGGATCATTCCTGATGCTTCAAAGGTGTCACATAAATGAAAGTTTTAGTTCCTCTTCAGAGAGGGTAGATCAAAAGGATAAAAATACTTACAATGTCACATACGTCATATTGCAATGATCAATTGGGTAAACAAACAGTACTTATTTGAGATTGATGGGAATTCCAAAAGTTCTACAGGTAACTTTGTGTTGTACTCATTCAGTTGTGCTGTCAATCTTTCCTACAAGGGATTTGTGGGTGGGGCTTGTTCTAGCCCTGTCATATCTCATCATTATTTAGTTTGATCTCCTGTTACTGCTCAGGGTCTTGCAACTTGGCTGGTGCTTTTGGGATATTATGTGCCTTTTGAAAGCAGAGAGTGTTCAGGGAATGGGAAATGTGGAAGCTGGATGCAGGCAGTGGCTCCACTCAGAATTATTCTAGCAAAATTGTTTCTCTTTTATGCAGAGGAACCTAACTGATTAAATTTATGTAGGTTCATCATCTGATCAGCTTAGCTCCATGTCCTATTGTTGTGACTGAAAAGAAGATTTAAACAGCCACAAAGAATAGAAATTGCTCCACACTGTTCTTTTGGTGCTAAAAACAGCACTGGATCACCCTAATGCTGTTAGTTACATAAAAAGAAAGCAGCTCAGTTGCAAGGTTGATGGAACAGTATTGTTGCTGTTCCCTGTCGAACACTGCACTGAAATTGACATTGTCAGTTTCAGTATGGTGCTCCCCATTGATGTGTTGTAGGTTGTAGCCTGGCCATCTCAGAAGCCAGCTCTAAAAGTGACATACTACAATGCAAGCAACATTCTTCCATCTGTGGCAAAATGTCACTAATGGAGTCTACAATGATAGGAAGAGATTATGGGGTCAGAGGGATATGAACAATACCCTTAGGCAGCAAGTTCTTTGGGCAACCAGGGATACAAATAGCGAGGTCTCTGCAAGGACCCGAGTGCAATCTCTGAACACCTATATTTTGGGGAAACCTGTAAGGTGGCTAAATAACTCTGCTCAATCTATTTGCTCTTGTGGCTGAAGAAAAATAAGATGATGTCTCTTCTTCTTGGGTACAGAGTTTGGGTGACTTCCCCAGTGCAGCAGGGAGTAGTAAACTGAGATCTGGCACAGATCACCTGGAGCATCAGGAATGATCCCAAGTGCAGGAAGCCAAGAGTGGCCATACCATGACCTCCATGAGCAAAACAGTCAAGGAACACTCGAGGTTGAAATTGAGGCTGTGGAAGTCAGAGATCTCAGTGAGAAACAAAGAATGCAACTTGTGTGGCCCTTTAAATAGCACAGTTTGAGCGGCAATAGGGTTAGTGAAAACTGAATGGTCTGTGAGTAAATAACTGCCTTTTTTAAAAGAAGACTAGTGAGAGCTTGAAAGAAAATCACATCATAAGTGATTTTTGCTGGTCACACTGTTGTTTCAGGGAGCTTTTCCTTGAACAAAAGGTGATGGAAAGATGAAAATGCTGCTGAAAAATAATGAGTCAAATTTCTGGAAGATCACCAAGTCAAGCAGATACGAGTGCAAAATTAATTGACTCCTGACCTGCCTTGATTTTGAACAGCGCAAAACGATTCACCCCACCCCCCCATCCCCACCCCACCCGAGTTGCTTGAACGAATTTCTAGCTCAGATTGCCTTCACCATTAAGGAAAGCAAACATTGAAAACTTATTTTCAGTGTCACAGTGTCGACACAACACACTTCGGTGTGAACAAAATCAGTAATTAGTGTTTTGAAAAAGCAGAAGAAATTGACCTGTCAAAATTTGTCAGGAAAGATTCAGAACCTTTTGGAATATGGTCTTGGCAGACAGTTGTAATGATTCTGGCCAAGAATAAGTGCCCAAATAAGAGTGCGCAAGAGTTCCAGTTGTTATACTGCCAAGTTCCAAGATTTTCAAAATCGTTTTGTACAACACGAGAATATACAGATCATCCATAAGACATGGAATGGCAAGCAAGTTGCAAGTGCTATTGAATCAACACTGGCACCAAGAGCATCTATTTCACTTCTCTGAAGCCAATGAGAATACCTTGTGCTAATGCTTTAATCTCAGAGCTTTATATACTGTATATTATAGACATACATAAGTCTCTCCAGACACAGGCACACAGAGACAGTTTCCTGTTTTAAAAAATCAGATTCAAAGTGGATCAGAAACTGGCAATCCCTCTTAAGGATAGAAATATTACTTGCTATTTTCACTCCCAACAGAAACTTTCTATTAAGAGACAGAACTGAATGTTGTTGTGAGAGGTACAATTTTCAATTAATCCACCAAATATCACATCCATACACGAGGGGTAGGTTCCCTAAAATTCTAGCAGTAATCCATACAAAACTATCTCAGTTTTGGGTTTGTTGGACAGGTTTCCATTTATTTACAGAGGATCCAACTTTTCTACCTTTTGACAAAATTGCTCTTATTTAGAGATAATCAACAGTGCAGTGAAAACTGAAAAAAAAACTTTTTTTGGCTTAAAGAAAAATGTTAAGAATAAGAGCTTTAATATTTTTAATATTTCAAATATTTCTTAATGTCAAAAATATTCAATATTTTGAAACCATTGTCAGCTAGCTAAGGAGATCAAATTTTAAAGTAACTTTTATTTTTAGCACTTGAAGTTTTTCCCCAGCCCCACCTTCCCAACTTATACACACCCCATTGAGGTTCCATTACATTGCCAAAAACCCTATTGGCAAGGAAACAGATGGCTATGAACACTAATTTTCTACTTGGAAAACTGCTTAAGGTGTGCTCAATCTCTTTTCGGTGCCAAGCAGAGGGTAGCTCATTGTTTTCAACAAATTGTGGGCTATTAACTCAGTTTCTCTCTCCACTGACACAGAGCTTTTGCAGCACTTTGCCTTTTACTTGTGAGTAACTTTTTGAGCATTGGAAACTTGCCTTACTTCAAAGTAAACTGCAGGAATTTTCAAGTGGAATCTGCAGTGAGTCAGATTTCTAAATACTTCACCAAACAATTCAACTCTGATGTCTGATTTACAGACTTAATGGCTTCAAATAAGCATAATACAAGGGTGGGTATAAACAAAGCCTCTGCCACAAACCCATGTGTGCTAGTTTAAAAGCTCATGCATCACCAGCATCATGAAATAAGAAAAGGGAAATTTCAGATCACATCTGAAGAGATTTTTTTTTACCAGTAACATTCAACACCAGCAATACTTTTATTGTTGATGCAAAGCAAAGCATCAATTAGGAAACCCAGAAAAGGCATTAGTTACAGTGCAGCAGGGTAGATTTTACATGATCTTTTAGGCCAATGACTTATTTGTGTCAAGGTGGGAAATTTTATATTTTGTGAACATCAGTTGCTTCAGTGTAGTGTGTTGTATATGTTGAAATACTAAAGCCTAATTGCACCTATAAGCCTGGACATTACCCACATATTAACAGTATCAATTTCAGTCATTATCATGGATAGCAGGGGGTTCCTCATATTTGACAGTGAATAAGATTATGTTGTAGAATGGCAACACTGGAAAGTATGAATCAGTTTCAATATCATTTGACTGCTTTATAAGTGTATTGAATGTAATTGAAAATATGTTGGGTAGCCTCAATACCATATCCTAGTACTTTTACACAGATTGATCCTTCTAGCGTTCTCGATTCAAACACCAAGCAGCTTACAAGTTTCAATGATATCCAAATCCACTCACACCTGACCAGATTATTAGTAAGCTTCTTCAGCAGAGAATCATGACAAATCCTGTGAAAATGGGATATAGATAATGTAAAGAATTCTGAGAAGTTTGCTACATCCTAGTTACTTGTAACATTATATATTGGCTTACTGGTATCTTCTATTCATGCTCAGAAAACACAGGGATTACAGTTACAACTGCTGCTCCAAGGCACCCACAATACATATGGCATTTTTCATGAAGAATCTCAGTAGAAGTGAAGGAAATCGAAGACCAATGAAAGGTTTTTGATAAATTTGATTCAATTCTGTGTAATTGTGGTCCAGTCACCTGTTCTGAGCTGATAGTGGTTTTATTTGCCTCTTCCAAGAAAATTAAATTATTAATGCTCAAATACAAACCCTGGTAGATATATTTCATATTGTAGTATCCTGTAGTAGAATCCTATTTATAGTTTTCAAAAGACACATCTCCTTTCACAACCCTGGCATGCCAGTGCGTTTGAATAGACTCTCCTATCTGACTGAAAACCTAGGTAAATTTCAAACTTGTTTTATGCATAAATACTTTGCCTGTTTTTTGGAACTTTTTCAAATGCAACATTGCTGCTGATGGTTAAAATGTAAGAAACATACAAAAGCAAACAATTGGCAAAGCAAGTGGTATACTGGCCTTTATTGCAAGAAGGTGGAAGTACAAAAAGCAGTAGGTCTTATTGCAATTCTTCAAAACTTTGGTACACACAATGACTACTGGGTGCAGTTTTGCTCTCTACACCTGCGGAAGGGTATACTGATTTGCAGTTGGTGCAGTGTAATTTTCATTAGATTAATTTTTGGAATGAGGAGTTTGTTCTACAAAGCACTGATGGAATAGGATTAGCAACACCGATACAGGGAACAGTGTTCTACATGCAGCTGAGCATCACTACATCAGCATCAACAAACAATCTGTTGCAGGAATTCAAGGGTTGAGCAGCATCTGTGGTAAGGAGGATTGGGGGGGGGGGGGGGGCGAAGAGGGATTGTCGATGTTTTGGGTCAAAACCCTGCACCAGGATTCGTTGGTGTTTTGGGTTGAAACCCTGCATGAGTTCCTCCAGCAGACTGTTTGTTGCTCCAGATTCCAGCATCTGCAATCTCTTGTGTCTCTATTTTACTGAATCAGTATCATCAGCACAAAAGTGCACCAAGTAGTCCCTGTTCTAATATTTAGCATAATGTTATCCTGGTGACTGTACAAATGGAAGTGTGACTATGCTCATTTATTGATGCTTAGCTTTAGCTAGGACTTTCTTCCCTGGAATGAAATAGACATTCGTAATTGACCCCCATAAAAGGAGAGGTCTTCCCCCTTAATTGTGTGGCCTTCAATAGAACTAGGGTGCCATGAATCCACTCTCAGCAAAAAAAATATACACAGCTTTTTAAGCACACATATCAAACAAAAAATGCATTTTCAAATCAATCCTGGAAGAGCTGTCAAACTTTAACCTCAGTGTGATCCCAGCCCATGTCTGATCCTATCTGACTCATGTGAAAATGTAGCCCAGCTTTCCTTTTAATTTCTCACAGAATTAATAGATTTCACTGCTAAATCACCTGGACTCATCCTATCTGGACAAAGTGACATGTGTCCAAACACTGATAATCACCTGAGCTTTAAACATTCAGAAACATGTTATGTATAACTATTCTGCTAAATTCTTTGGAAGTGAAATGTGATTAGCTAAGATTGATTTCCATTTTATTTTAATTCCCAAGTATATAGCAGATAGTGGTCTGTGATATCTTTAAAGTATTTCCATTCAGGTCAATCTTGTTTTTTTGCATTCTCCACAAGTTAGTCGTCTGAAACCAATCTCTGTTTCTCTCTGGAGAAAAAGCTCGTCCACGAGATGAACCACTATCTAGCTGCCAACAACATTGCTACTTAATTGGCTCAGCAAGAGGCACACTTGAGCTGTGGGGTGTGGGAACTTCCATAGATGGCTGAACTGAACAATAGCTTCTCAGAGAGATCAAAGAGCAAATGCAAGAGCAGAATTCAAACCAGAGTCTAGGCAAGACAGCTTTCCAGCTATCTGGTTGCTCAAAATACATTTTCTGTCAAATTGATGCACATCAAGAAAGTAGCCTAATGCTGAGTTACAAAAAGCAGTGAAAACAAACCCTGCACTCTTGTTCTGAAAATTTCATTGTTTCCACTTGAATTATCATTCTGTTTTTAAAAAACACTACCTCTCCCACAATGACATCTTCCAACCCTAATCTGAGACAGTATGGATGAAAAATAGAAACGGATCATTAGCCAGAGGGACCACCTGCAAAAACTTAAAAGTTCATTGTTGATGTTCCCCAGACAGTTGGAGGTAGAAATGTTACAAGCAGTAAACTAATGATACAGCAACTCGTGCACTAAACCCTGCTTCTGAAATTCTAGTCCACTGACTTCAACAGAACCGAATCTTAGAAGCAGACGAAGAGACATGGGCATTAGAACATACATCGAGTGCATCCCACAGAAGACACATTTTTACTTCTAGATATTTGTAGTAGAAGTGCAGAACTCAGTACTGTCACGAACCAGCAACAAAAGAAACACACTGAGTCATGATTCAGTGTTAACAACTATTTTATTAATCACTACTTATAATAATACGTAAAATAAAAGTAAAAATGTTAGTATGTTAGAATTCAAAAAAAATGTTAAACCTTGAACATTAACCCCTAAAGCTAAACTCTTCGTGTGTGTGTGGCAAAGTCCCAAACTCCAAGTTCAGGAATGGTTCTTAAAGTTCAGTTCCGCAAGCCATAAGGTGAAACATGAGCAAAGGCTTCTTCAACAACCACCGTTGTCTGAAGATAAGACGTAGACGTAGAGAACATAGGGAGAGTAATTACGAAATCCAAATGTTCCACGATGGAACCCAAGCGACACTTCAGTGTTTACTCGGTAGTGACTTCCTCACCCCGAAAAGCATCCGAATCGTGGTCGTCCACACACAAATACTTGTTTCCTTCTACAGGTCAGCAACAAAGTGAACTCCACCGGATTACTTCCAATTTCCATACATGGATTTCAGTGGCAGACACAGTTATTGTTTCCCATCCATTGATAGAGAAAACTAGCAGGCTGGTGTCTCTCTCCCTTCTCTCTCTCTCTTTTTTTCTTCTGCTGACCTCTTCAACAACGTCATTACGTCCTTTATCTTCTATTGACGTAAGCACACCCCACACACACACACACACACACACTCTATCTTAAAGGGACATTCACTGAGTCCGTAACAGTACCTAATTGTGTCACATTATTTTTAAAGCACTGGGAACGTCCTGATCAGGCCAATAACAAAAGTAATTCAAAATTTAAAAAGAACTGCAGATGCTGGTAACCTGAAATAAAAACAGAAAATAGTAGAAACACCCGGCAGCATCTGCGGGAAGAGAAACGGTTATTGTTTCATGTCTGAGACCTTTTGTCAGAACTGGGAAAGAGAAAACAAGTGAGTTTGAGTAGCAGAGAATGCAGGGAGAGAGATGGGTAAAACAAAGGGAATATTTCTGATAGGGTGAGGCTAAATGTGTTAATGTGGCAGTTAGAAGCCTGTTATACTTCTTTGTCTGTGTTGCTGATATTAAATCTGTGGAACCTGCTGGGAATACTCACGGAGAAGGGAAAACTGAACTAATATCACAGATGGATGATCGGCAGAAATGGCCCGTTCCGATACAGACAAAGAGCCAGCTACCTGGAACTGGAGAATTAGACATCACATCTGGAAGGCAGCAACATTCCCAGAGGTAAGAAGAGGTGTCACAGCAGTGCAAGAGGCCACAGATAGATAGATCAGAGAGGGAGTGGGATGGAGAATTAAAATGGCAGGCAACAGGAGGCTCAGGAACCCCCTCTCCCCCCCCTCCCCGCCCCCAGCAGATTGAACACAGGTGCTCTGCAAAGTGATCACCCAACCTGCGTCGGGGTTCTCCAATATTGAGGACATCACATTGTGAATACCAAATGCAGTGGGGATGGAAGAAGTGCAGGTGACTCGCTGCTTCACCTGGAAAGACTGCCTGGGTCCCTGGAGGGTGGGAAAGGAAGAGGTGAAAGGACAGGTGTTGTATCTCTGCAGTTGCCTGTGGAAGTGTCAAAAGGTGGAGAGTGGTTGGTGGAGACACAAGAGTGGATCAGGGAATCCTGAAGGGAGAGATACCTTCAAAATGCCGAGAGGGGAATGGGAACACCTGGCTGGTGGGGGAATCTTGTTGGAGCTGGTGGAAATTGCAAAGGATGATCCTTTCAATGCAGAAGCTGGAGTGGAAGGTGAGGACCAAGGAAGCTCTGTTCTTGTTCTTCCCAAGAGGGGAGGGGAGAGAGGAGAAGTGTGGGAAACAGATGAGATGCAGTCACCATGGTGGAAGGGAAGCCATGATTCGGGAAGGAGGAAGACACTTCAGAGGCACCTGTGTGAAAAGTCTCATCAATGGAGAAAATCCAAAAGAGATGGAGTAACTGGGAGCATGGATTCGAGTTCCTACAGGAGGCAGGGTGAGAGAAAAAATATAGTCAAGATGCTGTGGGGAGTCAGTGGGCTTGTTTGTGGCTAGCCTATCTCCTGAGATGGAGACGACAAGAGTCAGAGATGGACCAGGTAGACCTGAGAGCAGGGTGGAAATTGGCAGCCAAAGTGATCATATTTTTGATTGTGTACGAGTGCAGGAAGCAAGACGGAGACAGTTGTCAAGGTAATGGAAAAAACAGTTGAGGGGGAGTAGGCCCAAGTACGATTGAAACAAAGACTGTTCCACATATTCCACACAAAGACATAGGTAGCTTGGACAGTTGTTAGTGTTCATAGCTACACCTTTGATCGATAGAATGAGTGTTGTTGAAAGAGAAGTTGTTCAATGCAAGTTTAGCCAAATGTGGTAGTGGAGGGGAATCGGTTAGGCCTCTGCTTAAGGTAACATAGAGGGCTCTCAGACCTCTCAAAGTGGGATGGAATTGCACTGAGAGGGATTGGACATCCATGTGAAGATGGGTCAGCTAGGACCAAGAAATTGGAAACTGTTGAAGAGAGAGAGGGCATCCAAAGTGTTACAGACATAAGTGGAAAGAGACTAGACTGGGGTGGGGGGGGGGGGGGGGGGGGGGTGGAAGAGGACGGGGCTAAAGAAACTGGGACAAGATACTGAGGTCTCCTGGAAGTGTTTAAAAGGAGAGATTTTAATGAGAAGTGTATGGGTATTGTATTTTAAAGCACTGAAGTCCCCTTGTGGGAAGAATTCCTGAGCATCAATTCCAACATTGAAATATCATATTATCAGTTTGTGATTAAGCCAAGGTAATGTTTTGTTTTAATTATGGGACAAATATTTACAAACGTTATTTGTTAAAGCAAATGGTTATTGGTTACAAATGAACAATAAGTATACATGAATATTTAAAACCCTTCAGCATCAGACACTTTCAGCAGGTATTCATATCATTTCCTTTGTAATGACATCATGTTTGCTTGTGCTAACAATGAATAACTTTGTGGTACTCTCGTACTGCAAGTTGCTTAGTTAACATGCACCAAATATCCTTCCAGTTCCATATTTAGCTTTTCCATTAAAAGTCAGTGATGTATATTATGAATGCATTGAAGTATTTAGATAAGAAAAAAGGTAATGTAAAATAATTAAAAGCAGATATTACAAGCACAAGAGAAAGTATTAATTGTAGTCACATTAATTAACCTGCAAATGAAAAGCTGTTTGGATCCCACCACAACTCCACCTTTCAAAAAAAAAAGCAACAGTATTTCCATTTTCTCTTATGTCTTACACTTGGAAACTCTGTACCAAATTTGCAACTTGTGCTTGACATGGCTCTGCTTTCTGATCAAGTCACTTTTTAAAAAGAAGTATTTTGTCACAGATTGTAAAAACAAAAATCTTAAATTCAGCTCAGATGTGCTTAAGATATTTTACCATTGCACTTTTAAGTTGCATCTATTTAAATAACAGTGTTTTAAAGCTTCTGAGAAGAAAATATAATTAAACAAATGAAATGATGTGAAATTTCATGCATTTCCTCATTGTGTTAAAATGATTTACAAATGCAATGAAGCAAGTGACAGAAAACCCATCAGCTTATCTGTATTGGCCTTCTTTCCATCTTTAACTGAATGCACATTATGACAGCTACAAAACATGAGGACATTTGAAAAAATTGTCTCTTAATTGAGCACTTATGGTGTAATTTTTGAATAAATGGTATATTAGATTTTGTTTTACCTGGATGTAAGAGGGCAATATAAAAATGTCTTTTTGCAGAGTCAGACATGGTTCCCTCACCTTCACCCTCGAGTTTGAAGGTTGTGGACTCGAGATCCATTCCATAGATTCAAGCTCAAAAACCATGGCTAACTCTCCAATACAGTACTGTTACATGAAACGTGCTGCCTTTCATTATCAGTCCCATCTGTTCTTGTAGGTCAATACATGAGGTTCCATGGCAGTGTTTCAAAGATGAGCCAGGGTTTTCTCTCCAGTACCCTGACTCATATATTTTCCTCCCCCAGTCAACATACCAACATATAGAAGATTTAGTCCTCATCACACTGTTGTTTGTGGGACTTCGCTGTGTGCAAAATGGCTGCCAGGTTTCCTAACTTGCAGTAGAGATAAGCCCCTACCTAACTTACAGAGTAAGCTTCCAACAAATGAAGCTGAGTTGTGGACAAGCAAATAAAATTGCAGGAAAATAACACCTGGCCAGAAATACTGACAAGTAATTGTCAGGTCTGTCAAAAAATTGGGATTGTGCAGGAGGTCACCTGCATGCACATCTGACCTCTTGATCTGCTGCTGGACTCTCGACCAAGTCTAGAGGCAACCAGTAGGTTAACAGGAGAGTAATCCCATTAGTCCTATTTCTCCTCTCATTTCCCTCCGCTCCTGTCAGTCACCATCTCTTATGCATGCCAACAACTCCATTTTTGATCTTCTTTCTTGCCATTAATCTACACTAAGTGGTAATTTATAGAAGCCAATTCACCTACCAGCATGTCTTCGGGATGTGCGAGGAAAGTGGTGCCGTCCTGAGGAATTCCATGTAATCACAGAAAAAATGTGCAAAGCACACAGAGATGTACCCGAGGTCAGGATCAAACCCTGCATCGCTGGATCAGTGAGGCAGCAGCACTAACCTCTTGCACCACTGTGGCAACCTTTAGAATGGGGTCAAAGACTATTTAAAGGCAAGTTCATAAATGTATTCCTATTTTCTTTACTTAAGCGTGTATTTATATTTTAAATTAATTAGTGGCAGTTTCATGTGTTATGTTAAATAAATGTATTATTTCCAAATGAGCTTTTTAATAATTTTTTGTTATCTTGCAGCTCCTGTCAGGAGCCAAGGACTGCCCGTCCTTAGCCAGCTCTCACCTCATCCCACTTCGGATAAAATGAACTGGTAATGGTTTACTTGTAAGTTCTTCAGAGGTTCTTGAAAAAGCACCTCTTGCTTAAACCATTATTAGATTTAATAGAGTCTCGAACAAAAGGAAATACCCAAGCTCATAAAACATCCTTGAATGCTGTCAATTTCTAGATTCCTTCTTCTTGTAACACTGAGCCTTTTTAATCAGCTTTCCACTCGTTTGTACTGAAAATGTTATATAAAAAAAGAAATGACATCTATGCTGCATCATTTTTTCCTTTTCCTCATACAACGGTTAATTACATCATCATACTCCAGTTCACCTTTGTTACCCAACTTTGAAACTATCCTTGTTTAGTTCAATTTTTATTTGTTCAACACTCGCAACAATCTTTCCTTTGCAAGATCAGGCAATAAGGAAGTATGGCACTATCAATGGAAACCCTCTTGCAAACATTTATAACCATCAGAATTAACTTTGCTCTTAATATCTCGGCTAGACTTTTATCCTCTGTCCCTCATAAATTTCAGTTTATCTTAATTTAGTCCATTCTCCATCCTACACCATCACGTGTACCGATGGAAGAAACTTGAACAGAGTCTTTTATTAACCTTATCGACTGCCGTCTTTTCACATACCACCCAAAAGAAAGCCATTTCAACACTGTACTATTCGAAATACTGAGATTAAATGCTCATCCAAGTTATGCACTGAAGTCCTGTGAGGAGCTTGAACGTAGAAACCTTGGACTCAGAGTCAAGACTGCTATCATTGAGCCAAAGCTCACTCTTCATGCCAGTGTCCATCATCCAATGCTGCTCCTGATTCTCTGATGCCCCCAACTTTAAAATGCTCAGGCGCCAGCAAACCTCCATCCCTGTGACCTTATAAAACCAGCTCTGACTCAACTTATTGTGCATGCTTCCTCTCAATCACAACCTTTAAGACTCTGAGAAACATTTTTTTTTGAAGGAGAATCATTTATTTCTGTATATCTGTGGAAAATTCATGGTAAAAGGCTGGCAATAGAATGTAAAATCGTCGACATTTCAGGTCGAGACCTTTCATCAGGGCTGATGAAGGGTCTCAACCTGAAACGTTGATTGTTTATTTCCCTCCATAGATGCTGCCTGACCTGCTGAGTTCCTCCAGAACTTCGAGTGTGTTGCTCCAGATTACAGCATCTGCAGAATCTGTGTCTGTGAATGTAAAATACTTGTGATTTTCTATCAGTTTTGATGAAAAAGATCCTCCCAATCTATAGTAGACATAGAAAACTGGATCAACGTACACAACTGCTCCCTAGGTATTTATGCATTAGTTAATGGATTAATAAGTGAATGGAGATGATTGAGCTCATTTGGTTAAAGGATATTGAGGAATGGAAAGAAAAGAGGGATATTTACAGAAGAGTCAATAGATTAGAATATGTATTTTAATAAAAACAAAGACAGAGAGATTGATTTGGGTTCTTAATGAAAGAGCTACTGAGAGCTAATGTAATATTTAATCTCAAAAATAAATGCATGCATTTAGAAAATTGATAATTTGACCATGGACTGACCAATATTCACTGATTGTGTCATACATGACATGTTATATTACTTCAATACTCACCACAAAATGTCAAGTATTAGAAAGAGTAATATATCATTCTGAAAAATTCTTGCTTGACAGCATAAATAGTTTTCACATAAGTGTATTATTTAAGTACTTTATTATCACAATATCTTCTCTTTAGTTTGAAGTATGCCAGTCAGTATCAGTGACTATTCCAGTTATGTGTATTCAGATAACAAAATGGCTTAAATTTTGATAAATATTTTTAATCAAAGGGTGAGAAAATCAATACTGGTTTGTGTAAACATTAAAGCAGATATCTCATCCTAAAAGAGCATTTTTACAAAATGATTAAATCACTTAACACTATGTGATAATGCCATAAAATATTTCTTACTGCAGGAAAAATGTTTCAATGTCAAACATCCTAACATCCTGGCAATCAATTTCAATGTTCCCATACCTGCAATTGTTTATACAATGATACAATTAGAGCTTGTGGAGAAAAAAAACTAAAAGCCATACGCGTACTGGTATCTATGTGAATTATTTCACCATCTAGAAGGTGAGGCATAAACCAAGGACCAATTTAGTTTCTCACATGTTCTGTGGCACTATATCAGATAGGAGCCAGTAAGTAATTCCAGTGTCTTGATCTATACACAAATTGCTTGCCTCGTTTTCTACATTAAGTGGCGGTAAAGCACTTCGGAATTTTCTGAGAAAAGGTGCTATATAAATCTGAGCTTCACCTATTTATCAGGAGTTCCTTGCAAAGTTCTTCGAGAAATAAAATCCACACCTGAAACCATATTAATTACTGGTCCACTGCTGTAGATCTAGAATCATCTTCATTAATTAATATTGGGTAATGTGGAAATGGCCGAGGCCTTGATCGACTAACACACCAAACAGAGATATTATGGATGCGATGGGAGGTGAGGACCTCGATACAATCGCTGTCACTAAAGAGGTAGTGCTGAGCAAACTACTGGGCCTAAAGGTAGACAAGTCTCCTGGTCCTGATGGGATGCATCCCAGGGTACCGAAAGAAATGGTGGAAGTTAGAGTAGAGGCGTTTCTGATAATTTACCAAAATTCTCTGGACTCCGGGCAGGTTCCAGAAGATTGGAAGACAGCAAATATCATGCCACTGTTTAAAAAAGGATGTAGGAAAAAGGCAGGAGACTACAGGCCAGTTAGCTTAATGTCTGTAGTCAGGAAAATGCTTGATGCTATCATTAAGGAAGAAATAGCGAGACATCTGGATAGAAGTAGTTCCATCAGGCAGACACGGCATGGATTCAGGAAGGACAGGTCCTGTTCGACAAACTTACTGGAATTCTTTGAGGATATAGTGAGCGCAGTCGATAGAGGGGAACAGGTGGATGTTGTATACTTGGATTTCTAGAAGGCATTCGCATAAAAGGTGCCGCATAAAAGACTTATCCATGAGATAAGGATGCATGGAGTTGGGGGTAATGTATTAGCATGGATAAAGGATTGGTTAACCAATAAAAGGCAGAGAGTTGGGATAAATGGGTGTTTCTCTGGTTGGCAATCAGTGGTGAGCGGGGTGCCGCAGGGGTCAGTGCTGGGCCCGCAACTGTTCACGATATACGTTAACGATTTAGGAGAGGGGACCGAGTGTAGCGTATCCAAGTTTGCTGACGACACTAACGTGAGTGGAAAAGCAAATTGTGCAGAGGATGCGGAGAGTCTGCAGAGAGATATAGATAGGTTAAGTGAGTGGGCAAGGGTCTGGCAGATGGAGTACAATATTGGTAAATGCGAGGTCATCCACTTTGGAAGGAAAAATAGAAGGTCAGATTATTATTTAAATGGTGAAAGATTACAGCATGCTGTTGTGTAGAGGGACTTGGGAGTGCTTGTGCATGAATCGCAGAAGGTTGGTTTGCAGGTGCAACAGGTTATCAAGAAGGTGAATGGAATGTTGGCCTTCTTGCTAGAGGGATTGAATTTAAGAGCAGGGAGGTTATGCTACAACTGTGCAGGATGCTGGTGAGGCTGCACATGGAGTACTGCGTGCAGTTCAGGTCTCCTTACTTGAAGAAGGATATATTGGTTTTGGAGGCAGTGCAGAGATTGTTCACCAGGTTGATTCCGGAGATGAGAGGGTTAGCCTATGAGGAGAGATTGAATCGCCTGGGACCATACTCGCTGGAATTCTGAAGAATGAGAGGGGATCATATAGAAACATATAAAATTATTAAAGGAATAGATAAAATAGAGGGAGGAAGATTGTTTCCACTGGTAGGTGAGACTAGAACTAGGGGACATAGCCTCAAGATTTGGGAGAATAGATTTAGGACGGAGATGAGGAAAAACTTCTTTTCCCAGAGAGTAGTGAATCTGTGGAATTCTCTGCCCAGGGAAGCAGTAGAGACTACCTCATTAAATATATTTAAGACACAATAAGATAGATTTTTGCATGGTAGGGGAATTAAGGTAGGGGAAAAGGCAGGTAGGTGGATCTGACTCCACAGCCAGATCAGCCATGATCTTATTGAATGGCAGAGTGGGTCGATGGGCCAGATGGCCTACTCCTGCTCCTATTTCTTATGTTCAATCTTTCTGCATCACACACTTTCAACAGTTTAACAATCCCAATGGTAAATTAGTTCTACAATACAATTACAAAGAAAAAGCAAATAAATTAACACTTTCAGCTAAAACTTCCAATTATTATGGACACTGGAGATAACATTATAATATTTCCGAGTCACGCACAACAAATAGACTAACAGTTAGTAACATTTAGCCATATTATTTTGGTTCTCATTGACAACAAATCACATCAGCATCCATCCATTGTTTCCGTGCTTAAGCCAAATGCAGATGTATTCAACAGCAAGAGCTATAACAGATTTTTTTATTGTTTCATATTCCTACCATGTTAAACCAACAAAGAGCTTTAAAGATTCTTACAAAGAATTTGAAATGTATGTTGGTACATTTGAAATCTATTACCAAAGTATAAAGGTTCTCAGGGAAATACGGTTAATTTTAAAGATATGCTGCAAACATTAATCATTTATCACAAATCAAAATTAATACATGTGTTCCATCCACATAGGTATGTTGAATATTTGGCACGTCTCCACTGAATAGCAGCTGTGGATGAGTAGCGTAAAGCCAGTATTCACCAACATGCAGTGGGAAAATAAAGTTCAATAATACATTATCACACAATAAATAAGCCTTTAAAAGTCTCTGAAATTTTTAAGACAACTGGGTGGAAAATTATTTGTGTTCTGAAAATCATAGTGCAGGAACATAACATAATTGCACTGCATAAACTTCTCTGAAGAAAATAAAAGTTATACATCATCCATGCCTTTCAACATTGTGCAGAAGTCATATACCCATTTTAGTAGGTTTATTAAATCCATAAAAGACACAGCAATTCAAATTCTTTTGTTCGCAAAGAAACAACTCTGAGGGATTATTCAAAAATAGAGAAATAGTTAACTGAATTCCATTCTGTAACAAATGATAATGTAAGACAGGTCATGTCATTCAAGTTTGATCATTAATTAAATGAATGTGAATGCAGACAGTGGCATTGCATATTTTCCTGACAACCCCAAAAATAATCTTGCAATTTTACATTCTCCAAGATAGCATGATCTTGGTTTACATCATATCATAATAAAACCAAGTGCAAATTATTCTTTAATTATCCATGGTCCATCCAAGGGTATATCTATGGTCTAACCAAGAACTACGATTGAAAATCAGAGGATATTTCAACAGGCTATCCCAGTCACATCAAAGTTGCCTGGTTAAAAATGCTCTCACTGAACAAATATTAGGAAAAAAATCATATACACACAGTTACTTATGTATCTTTGCTAAAAATTTCAAGATTTTCAGTTCAGTAACAGTAGAAATGATCAGAATGTGATATAGCCATTTAGTTCGCTAACCAATCGGCACAACACTAATCACTACAGTTTAGCAAAACGATGACTACTTTGATCATTTTGCACTAAAATGGACTTTGTTTTTTTTGTGTTCTTGTAATTGTGTTCTTTCTTGTAAAAACAGTGTATAATTTATGTTCTTCCTGTGAATGCTGCATATACTGTATGATGCAATCTGTCTGTGATGCTGCTGCAGGTAAGTTTTTTTTGCACCTATGCATACATATACGTGCATATGACAATAAACTTGACTTTGACTTTTGACTTAACCATTTTACATTTTTCCAATAATCCCTCTAATGATTTCTGTGAGCCAATTGTATGGTGAATTTTGATCAATGAATAACAAATTAATAACATTATATTTGCCTCCTTCTGTATAATGATAAGAGCATCAAGAATAAATGTATGACAGTATTAATTAACTAAATGAACCATCTATAAAAAGGATGCACTGGAGCCATAATACCACTTATTTCTTACCTCTCTCCTTCGAGAAGCCCAGCAAGTTTGTTTGATCTTCCACACAACTGCAGCCACCAAAAGTAATGACAGGAAGCAGCTATAAGAAAATAATCAAATACACCAGATGTAATTTATTTTCTCACAAAATGTGCAGAATCTTCTTAACAATGAGTCAGTATTTTAACTTAACCTTTTTTGAATTCAGCTTAAGATTGATAATATAGTTGTATCTATGTCTACATATAAAGTGTCTCATGAACACACAAGGCTCTCAATAAACTCTAGGTTTTATGCATTTGTACAAGCACATTTTGCAACATATATGCACTAGATTGGTTGAAATTCCATTGGAAGAAACCAGCAACAAATCACAACTAAACAGGTATGCCAGCAAGTAGATTAATTTTTGTGGACCCACGAATCAGTCAAGAGACTGACAAATTCAGTGTGACCAATCAAAGTCCAGTAGTTAAAAACAAATTACAAATTATTTCACCTCCCATCTGGGGATCTTTATTGTGCTAAAAAGTCACTAGAGGAAATAAAGTTTGTAAATTAGTAAAGCTGCCAGAGACCATGCAAGTTACAAGAAATGTACTAAAATTAATTGTAACTTCTCTGCATGAAATCCTGTCTAGTATTTTCCTGTGCCTCAAATATCTAGGTATTCCAGCTACAGCACAAGTGACACATTTGAATCGCAAATCTGAAAATGCACTGGTGGCAAATATTTCTGAGAACTTCCTTGGATGACTGAGAAACTAGCAATTCACAGAGCGTGCCAGAATGTGCAAACCTGATATTAACTTCTTCTGTCATCAGTCTCAATTGGCAACCTGGTTCTCAAGGGCCAAATACAAAATCTTTTCCCCTGGTCTACAAATCCCTCCACTGCATCATCCTTTGACAACCTTTGCTCTCCCGGAAACCAACCAATACCAACCTGCCTTTGAATTCTCAATTTATATTGCTAAATTTAATGTCATTTTTTTTTGGGGGGGGGGAAGCTTTCCTCGTGATTTTTTTTTCATTTAAAACAAAGCAAAACAGATAAATAACTTTTCTTTCCCTGACATTCTTGGTCTTGAACATCAGGAGTAAGTAAGTCAGAAAGTCAGGCAATGGAGCTGAACACAGTGATAAATGAGAAGAAAGCTGGGTTGTGGAGGTGAACTTTGGACAATAAAGAGTGAGTTATTATATTTTGATAGATACTCCAAATTGATACCCCAAATAGTTGCACAAGTTGTATATTGATTTGCCTATCCACTTACAGCAGTTAAAGGCAACAGCAATTATTTATCTCTCCAGGAATAATTAGAATAAGACACTTCATCATTTTTTGGGAATCTCTTATTAAACTCTTCCCAAGGAATGAGCTTTCCAAGTTGGTGGAGGCCAGACAATCACACGCTTATTTTATGGATCCTACAATTATAATAGTCAGCACAAGTTCCTGAGACACGTGTATTTTCTTTAAGTTGTGCAAGAAACAGGTGAGAGTTAATATACTGTGCCACTGCAGTAATTCAAAGTGCTGCAGCAGCCTTTTAAATCTTAGTTTTGAGGTCTGAAAAACAATGTGGTGAAGCAATCTCAATGAGACAGGCTACTTCGATTTGATAATGAAAAATCAGTATGGCTTTTTCTCTCTTTTATTTGCAAGCAGTATGGATACCAAGGTGCTGCAATTCACTCAGCTACAAAGTTTGCTTCCCCTACCTATCCAAGGCAGCCCAAGAACTTCCCAGTTTTGTAGTTTTGAGTATTTTTCTATCTTCCCCACCCCCTTTCCAATGCAAATATTTACTATCAAGATCATTTATTTCTTGTTTTTCTAGTCCCACTTCCATGCTGTGCTCAATCTCATTATCTCTTAATCTGTATCTCTCCCTCTCTTACTTGCAGAGTGGTGATGGAGAAGTTGCTGAAGTGTAGGAGGACAGAAACAGCTTCTCGATGCAAAAGAGAAAATTACAAAGACTTGAGCGAGGATTGCATGGAAAATAGAAAATCACGTTCATACACTCCCTTTAGCTTGAGCAGAAGGCACATATCTATTTCTCCTGTTCTTGCCAATTTACTCTATTGTTGTTGGAAATAATAAACTGCATTAAAAAAAACATACACACACATAAGAGGGGAAAGAATGGATTAAAAGAGAGGCTGCCTCTTTCTTTGCTGTTTTAATAACTCAGGTATGAACTGCTGTGGATTGCATTGGCATCTCCCAAGATTAGTGCTTTAGAATACTTGTAACACAGTAGCAGGCAATGAACGGAAGCAGGGCAGGTTCTAAAAGTCACAGCAAATTATTTTCACAGTCACTGCAAAATTAGTTTATTCAAAAGAAGGATCCATTTAAGGAACAAAGGAAACAGAAAATCCACCAACTTTCCCATATGAAAATGAGTGACCTCTGGAAACAGAGTGAGTCTCCCCATTTACATACGGATATAAATGGAGACATAAGAGATTGCAGATGCTGGGATCTGGAGCAAAAAGCAAATTGCTGGAGGAAGGCCAGGCTGGGCAGCATCTGTGGAGGCAAAGGGATAGTCAACATTTCAGGTGGAGACCCTGCATCAGACCACTGAGTATAAAGGGGAAGGATCAAATATAAAGAGGTGAGGGGGAGGAGTGAGGTAGGATCTGGCAAGCGATCGGTGGATCTGGGTGAGGAGGGGTTGATGAGCAGATGGAGCCAGGTGGGGGAGGGAGGGGTGGAGACAGCAACAGAGGCTGGGAGGTGATAAGTGGAGACAACAGAGGGCTGAAGATAATGGAATCTGATAAGAAAGGAAGGTGATGAATGGAACCAGCTAAGCCCAGGATGCTGGGAAAATGGGAACAGTGGGGGAGGTGTAGGGACAGGGGAACGAGTGGGTTGAATGTGTGGGTGGTAGGCAGATAGAACCAGGTGGGGAGGGGGAAAGAAGCTGGGGAGGGGAGGGGAGGTGGCTGGAAAGAAGTGGGTCTGCAAGAGGACCCAGGTGGATCAGGAGAGAGAAAGGAACAGAGGGGCTGTGGGCTACCTGGAATTGGGGAATTCAATATTCATGGGATCGGGTTGCAGACTACCCAGGCGGAATATGAGGTGCTATTACTCTCAT
Source organism: Pristis pectinata (assembly GCF_009764475.1). NCBI lineage: Eukaryota > Metazoa > Chordata > Chondrichthyes > Rhinopristiformes > Pristidae > Pristis > Pristis pectinata. Next base: position 14,679,613 of record NC_067416.1, read on the forward strand.
TTGGGTCTGACCTCACCCTGACAGTGGAGGTGGTTGAGGACAGATAGGTCAATGTGGGGAGTTGAAATGGCTTGCTCAAGATGGCCCTCGTGCTCGGCAAAGTGGTTGCCCAGTCTGTGCTTGGTCTCACTGATTGAGAGGAAGCCACATCAAGAGCACCAAATGCAATGGCCAAGGAGGAGGTGCATGTGAATCTCTTACCTCACCTGGAAAGGCTGACTAGGTCCCTGGATGGTGGTGAGGGAGAAGATGTAAGGGATAGGTGTTGTACCTCTGTGATTGGAGGGGAAAGTGCCTGGGGATGGGGAGGAATGGATAAACTGGGGAGGAATGGATAAACCAGGGAGGAATGGAGAGAGTGGTCCATCCGGAAAGCAGAAAGGGTGTGGATTGGAAGTGGGTGGTGGGATTCTGTTGCAGCTGGAGGAAATGATGAATGTGTTTTATATAAATTATGGGCATACAAAACCAACCTCAGTCACTTATTGCAGTTTTGTAACCAAGCTTTAGTTACAAATTACCTAATCATCTCCACTCTTGCTATCCTCACCATATGCTGCCTTGGCGACCATTCTTCCAGAAACACCCAGTTGCAGAAAGTCAAAACATGTGATCAGCTATCTCAATTCCGGTCATACAACATTCTAGACATCTCCCAAGCACTCACAGATGCTACTCATTTTTGACATCAGCCATGCATTCCATCTTAAAATTTGCCCAATGTCAACACCAGAAATATTAACCCAACCAAACTGATCTTAGAAAAAAGTAAGGATCTGTGGGTGAAGTTGCTCAAATACACACAATCCAACCTTTAAACAGGCAAGCACAGTATTACATGCACAATGCAGCAATCAAGTGTCAAGTATACGACTGTCACATGAGGAAATATTAAGTTATCAGATAAAAAGGGTGATTAAATGTGTTACTCCCATGAATTCCAAATTGCCTGACACTTCAATAATCTGGCAGGAACTAGAAGGAAGGCTTATAGTTGAAAGCCCTTCACACCTTAATTGCCATTCCCATGTTTGAGGTTACACAAATCAAAAGCCAAAACCTACAAGTCTTAGACCCTGCAAAGGAAATTGCTATGTATATTGCCAGGTATATGAACCAGAGTTTTCAGCAATCACTGATACAACGTACAAGTTAGGTCTTCTTTAAATTTCACCCCTCTCACCTTAAACCTATGCTCTCTAGTTTTAGATTCCCCTACCCTGGGAAATAGATACTGACTATCTAACCTATCAATGCCCCTCATAATTTTGTAAACCATTACAAGATCACCCCTCAATCTCCTATGTTCCTGTGAAAATAAACCCAGCCTTACCAATCTTTGCTTGTAACTACAGCCCTCCATTCCAGGTAACATCTTGGAGAATCTCTCCACACTCTATTGAATTTTCTAAAGATTTGAAAATAACATATAACTGATTCTTTTTATATTAACAAATATTGTTCTACACATTCCAATTATAAATGGGAGGGGAAAAGTATCATGGCCATCACAAATATCTAGAAAGCCTTCCTGAAAAATGCTGAAGTCATTTTAAGAATGTTTATTGCACACAGCATTGTGGCTGGCACACATTAATCGAAACCGCCCCTGAAATCAGGCACAGGGATTCAGCTTTATGATTAATTCACACGCGTTGTTTCAAACGCAAGCAGCACACCAGCTTTGTGCTCCTTGCTCATTTACATTATGTTGCATTCATCCCTGTGCTCACCATGCTGTTTATTGATTTATTGCTTTGGCTGGGATCCAATGTTGGTTGGCACCATTAAAGCTACGAAAACAAATACTCTAAATACTGGAAAACTCCAAAAACAGAAAATGCTACTAATGCTCAGGCAGCCCAGACAGCATCCATGGAGAGGGACAGCATCCATGGTTGGCTACTTGAAACAAATGTTTCAAGTAGCCAACCTTTTCCCAGAAACAGCCATCAAGGGAACACACAAAGGTAGATGCTTTGAACTTTAATTTCGAACATTCAGGCAAAACATGGACTATTTAACTGGAGCAGTGGGGGGTTGAATTTACTTTTTTGTAACAGCAGTTAGGCCAGAAAGGAGTTATCTGGTGGCAAGAACTAAAACCTCATGACAATGATGTTGTGCAGCATAAACAATTGTTCTCTCTCGTATATAAACTTCCTGCCAGACATCTTCATTCTTTCTGTGTCTCTTATGATTTGATTGTGAGCTGGAGCAGCAGCCAACCTGAATGGCTAAGGAGCACAGATTCAAACCCATCAGTGTCGGGTTTTGTCACGCTTGGGTCAGGTAAGCGAGGTCTAATTTAGCTGCAAGAGATTAACAAGGGCTGCTAGCTGGAGAACTGAGCTCTAATTTGATAGTGCTGGCTTCAAAAGGCATTGATCAAAAACACAGTCTGCCTACCTAGCACTGGAGCAGCAGCCAACCTGAATGGCTAAGGAGCACAGATTCAAATCCATCAGTGTCAGGTTTTGTCACGCTTGGGTCAGGTAAGTGAGGTCTAATTTAGCTGCAAGAGATTAACAAGGGCTGCTAGCTGGAGAACTGAGCTCTAATTTGATAGTGCTGGCTTCAAAAGGCATTGATCAAAAACACAGTCTGCCTACCTAGCATTATTATGGCAAGTGCTAGATATGCGTGGTCCAATATGCTTACCAAGATGGTAGCCAATTCAGCTTGTGCCACAAACGTACATGTGAACATTAGTTTTGATTATGCAATCACAGAGCCCAAATAATGGCTGATACCTGGTCAAAGGTTTGTGAACTAAATTTCACACAGCGTTACACATACACGATGATCATAAGAAGAAAATCCAGGTACTACATTTAACCCAGAAAATTTAAAGCAGTCATTCAAAGCAGATGCATCTTCAGCATGTTAACTGCCTTCAATTATCAGGGTTTATTTACTAGGAGTAGTACCGGATAAGTTGCTTCAAATTCTGTCCTATTAAGGACTACACACTAATTTTTTAAATTTTAATAACCTTACATGTTAAACAAATAACTTGTGAGAGTCAATTTTTTTGTTGCTTGCATATCTAATAATTGTTTTGCAATATTTATCCCAAACACCCACCTAGTCTTCCCCTGAAGGGGTTGATTGCTCCTGATTGAACAGAATGTTGATTGCATGAACAACTACTGATAATAAAGCAACACCCAAGATGCTGGAGGAACTCAGAGGATCGGCAGCATCTATGAAGGGAAATGGACAGTCAACATTTTGGGTCGAGACCCTTCATCTGGACTGAGAGATAGATCCCCTCTCTCTCTCTTGTGTTGCTCCAGATTCTAACATCCGCAGTCTCTCGCGTCTCCAGAATGAGAGTAAAGTTGTGTTATTGACTTAACTTCAGCACTTCCAATGTGAAATAAATCAGGCAAAGGGGTCTTACTTTTTCAAACCTGGGAATATAACCTCTCTCTTTGATGCATCTAATCTCGTAGCTGAACTGAGAAATGATTCCACTCATCACCTATATGGGCTGATCGATTTTCAATGCCAGCCTTTAAAGGGAACTCACAAGTGATCATGATACTTTGACACTGTTTGATCCATAATAATATATCAGATTTCATCCTGAGCTGCTCTGTTATCAGAATTCTACTTAACTATGAAAAACCTATAAATTAAAAATAAGGGAGCTATGAGTGTTATGATATTTTATCACCAAATTATTAGAATTCAAGAGAATCTGTGATGCAGTACTCCATAAATTTCTTTTAAAGACGTTATGAAATTTAGCCAGTGTAGTCAATATTAATTAAATAGAATTAGCATTTATTCCAGTTCAATTTGTCAGCATTTTCAAAGTTAATCACCAATACTAATGAAAACGTAAATTATTTTAGAAACTATTAGCACTTTTGTTAATCTGAATACCATTATAGTCAATCTTACTTGCAGTCAAGGATAGTCTTTGCATTTCTATCCAATCTTCATGTCTCATGAAATTATTAAACTATTTGCTTTAATTTTCTCACCTGTTTCACATTACTCACCAGGTATTTATACAATGCCTTTGCAACATGGTTGAATCAATACAGCATTAATTGACCTTATTGACAGGATATTCTACATATCCATTACAGATCAGAATTATTATTTCCCAAGCAGTAGTCTCATTTGAGTTTTGTTATATGCATATAATTACATATGCATTTTCCACTTGTCCTAATTGTAAAGATCTGGATGATATGTTCTTTGAATCTTATTTCCACACCCATTTTTAATCAATTTTCCATTGAACACGGGATAAAAATATACATTTTGTCACTTATGCTAAATTCACAATAAAGTAGAAGTGTGGCACAGTAGGTAACACTGTTGACTAGCAGCTCCAATGACTGGTGTTCAATCCTGCCCTCCAGTGAATCTGTGTTTCATGTTCTCCCTATAACGGCATGGGTTTCCTGTGTACTCTGGTTTCCACCCACATACCAAAGACATGCAGTTTGGCAGGTTACTGTAAATCATCCCTTGCGTAGTTAGATGACAGGAGGAGTTGATAGGCATGAGAGAGAGAGAATATATTACAGAGAAATAAATGAACTAAAAGAATTGATAGGATTGCTCTGAAAGCTAACAGAGACCTGATGGGCCAAATTGCCTCCTACATTATAAGGAAAATATGAGATTGTACTTTCCTTCCAGTTTCCAAAATTTGTTTTCAGTAATCTCAACTAAACCAGATTTCTGAACCTGAGATCAAGGAAGAACATCCAGAGATTACTTTCACATATCTAAAGGCCTGAACCATGGGTCATCACTGCTTCTTCTCTGTGATTGCCTTCCAATGAACCAGTATCTTTTTTAGAGAAACTTTCAAAGGTAAATTGAACATTTCAAAGGTAAATTATTTGCAATGCTTATAATGACAATGTAGCTGAACAGATTTCTTGAAAATTAGTGTCAGTTTTCAGTTAGTGAATGGCCAACAATCACATCCAAAATCGTCTCCACAGATAACAGACATTCTTTTTATAAGATTGTTTACTCACTTATGTTGACCCTGAATACCATTTTACCCATGGAGTTCATGGCAGCTCCCAACAGAACAATCACAATAGTCCCATCCCTCGCTCCCTGTAGCCCTGCAATTTATTCTCTGCACGTCTCAATATTCCTTTGAGATATGGGAGATGACCAGCACACGCCCTGGAAACCCACAAGCTCACAGGCAGAATACGCAAACCACACAGACAGCAGTCACATCAGGGTCGAACCCAAGTCACTGGAGCTGTGAGCCAGCAGCACTAACTGCTGAGCCACCTTGCTGCCTTTCTCACATTCTGTTGTGCATTACTTCATATTTACCCAACAGTAACATCTGAGCTGGCATTATACCTATTTATTCAGGCCAGGTCCTTTGAATGTCATCAATCTCTCTTACAATACTCATTCATTCTACCACACAGTAAAAACTGCAAATTTACTCAAACATACCTATTCCATATAAATTATAACTAGGACAAGTAATTCGATGCGGCACAACATCACATAAATTTTTGCACCATGTGCAGTGCAACATGCCGTCCGATATTGCAAATTTGTACATGAATCCCAGAGGCAATGCAATGTTGATTTTTGAGGAGATTTGTGAAATATTAAATCACTCTCCCGATTTACATATCCAGAGCTGGGGATGTTTCCAGGTATACAAATCCTGAAAAAAGGACAGCTGAAATGAATACAACCAAAGTGTTGCCGCAACATCAAAATTACTGTAACACTTAAGTTCCAGGATTTTTTTTGGTGACTTTTCAATAGAAAGGAATCAGAAAAGAAAAAGGTTTCATTGACAGCAATTTCTGAGTGAAGAAACAGTACCATTTTTAAACATCTACTTAGAGACAATCTGAACCAAAATTCAAAATCTAACCGTTCTCTTAGCTCTTTTAAAACATTAGTGGAAATACAATGGGCTGAGTGATATTTGTCTGACACCTCTATTTTGGTTATAGCAAATTTAAACTGAGATGCAGTGCCCCAGATCCAAAATGTTAATTGTTTCTCAGCCTGACCTGCTGAGTGTTTCCAACATTTTCTGTTTTTATCTCAGATTTCCAACGTAAGATACAAAATATATCACACACTGAAATGCACCTTTTGCGTAGTGGGTTCTGGGGGCAGCCCACAAGTGTCGCCACGCTTCCGGTGCCAACATAGCATGCCCACAACTTCCTAACCCGTATGGCTTTGGAATGTGGGAGGAAACCAGAGCACCCGGAGGAAACCCACGCAGAGACAGGGAGAACGTACAAACTCCTTACAGACAATGGCCAGAGTTGAACCCAGGTCGCTGGCGCTGTAACAGCGTTACGCTAACCATCTGCAGCTTTATTGATTTTCTGATTTTCTCTTTCTAGTCAAAGTAAACTTTGTTGAATCAAAGGCAGGACCACAATATCGGAGCGAACTTGCAACAGGCAAACTGTTAAAGCACAGGCTGCTCACATATTACCGCCCGAACACTTGGCAAAAGGTTCGGGGGAATTTTCAGGTTTCTTCGTCCCTTCAATGATAATGTATTGAACACAGTTCAATCTTTTTCTCTTCTCTGACTCATCGAGACTATCTTCTAAAATGTTTCCCTTGTACACTTTATTTTAACCTTCATGATAATTATTTAAAGATATCCACCCTCACAGTTGTCCCAAACTGTAGGCAGACATGTACCTAAGGCAGGCTCTATCTGGCATTGAGCCTCCAGTACTGGTGCCTTTGCTCCATTCAGGTGCTGCAGATTCATCTGTCAACTTTCCAGGGAGCCAACTTGGCAATCTGACCATCGGGCTCTCTCCTAAACCCCCAGCAGGTGCAGACAAAGCTACACTGAGGTATGTTTCCATGTTAAGTGGACATGTCATCCTTGGCAATTACATAGAACAGTACAGCACAGGAATAAGCCCTTCAGCCCACAATGCTCTGCTGAACTAATTCAGCTAATGACACCCAATCCCTTCTGCCTGCACATGGTTGATATCCCCCCATTCTCTGCATATTCATGTGCCTACCTGAGAGCGTCTTTAAAGCCTCTATCATATCTGCCTCCATCACCAACACCACCAATGGTAGCCCATTCCAGCCACCCACCACTCTGTACAAAAAAACCTGCCCCACACATCTCCTTTGAACTTACCCCCCTCACCTTAAATGCATGCCGTTTTGATTCTGATCTTAATGATCTATTTGAGAAGACCTTATCCTGTGTGGTTGTTGAGGAAAATCATCTGCTCTGATCCCAGTGTGAATGTCAGGATATCCTTGAGAAAGTCCTGGTTTCGAGCACTGGCGACAGCATTTTCTGTCCTGGCGTGGCTGCCTTTGCCTTCCTGGTGCAGGAGAACATGATTTGCTGGAGGCTTCCTAGCCCTCTAACCCTAGCCCTAAACCTGGCAGGACAATCAATCACCATTCGAATGAATGGGAGAAATCTGCCTACAGGAAGAGTAACTTAGTACTTTTTCCCCCTATTTATTTCAGTTAGGATTAGGATTAAACTTGAATTTTGCTGCATGATGTCAAAATATTCTTGATGGTGGTTCTGCTGGCACAGGACACTCAATCATTTTTCAAATAATAAGTGACACACATGAACAAGGCTTAATATGATTATGCCAATGTGCCCAACTTCTGGGATCACCTTTAGACTTTATTCTTGTAATGAACCACCAATAAATCAGTTGTATCTCATATACCTAATCCTTGGCTGATTTCAACTGATTAATTTTGCACCATTTAAGAAATTTTCCTCCCTTAGCTGCCTAACCCCTTACCCCTCATAACACACATAGAATCACACACTTCATAGTTGCACAGTCTCGCCTTTTCATCAAAGAGCTTTTGACCTGTTGGTATGGCCATCTGGTTGAGAATTGCCTTGCAACTAATCTGTCAACTCTTTATGTGACCTCTATTTCTTTTCCAATAAAGTATCTTAATTTGCTTGCAAGACCAGTGAAGTTTTTGAATTTGACACAAAAGACTTTTACATCATTGTACCACCAAAGCCTGGTGCAGGATAATGCCCTCCGCACTGAGGACTAGACCTCATTGGCGTTGGATGGTGGGGAAGTATCTCATCTTCTCAAGTGAAATGATCTGAACAGTAATTTCATTGACCACCCAACAATAACTTTACAGCAGCCACTGCAACATTGGTCCTGCAAGAGAAGGCCTTGAGCCATTTGGTGAAATCATCTGGAAATCCAACCAGCTATGAGGAAGGGGTTGGATTAACTGAAGATGCATCCACGGCCCAGTAAGTAATGGATGTCAGAATTTGACAACCGCTTATTCTTTCTCAGGTAAAGACTGTGCTGGAAACATCCCTCAACCGGATCGAATATACACAAATTCAATAGGCCACCACATGGAATGTTTCATTTTATTAATAATACATGAAGCAGAAATATATCGTTGGGGAGATAACAATGGAAGTAGCTCAAAACCTTCATCTGTCTGCTTGAGTAGGCTCCTATAGTAAAAGGCTGTGCCTAAAATAAGGTTATTTCTATTGCTGACATGTGGGTGCTAAGACTGGCTTCACAATGACAATGAAGGATAATTGAAATGCATGCAAGTTTACATGGGATTCAGTCCAAAAGCTAGCAACAGTATCACTCTGGAACAAGCATGTGAATGGGCAAGTTATCTACATTAGAAATGCCACAACCGTTCTTTTGATACAAGACTAAATGTTAAAAGCAATCTGAAAGGAACAATCTGAACATATATTATCCAACTGATCAAAGGCAGGGGCACTATTCTACCCATTACACAGAACTATTGGGGAAAACAAAGGCAAATCCAGCTGTTGCTTTTCCATCCTCATGAAAAGAAGATCCATTCTGAATAAATCAGGGGCTCCCGCTATAGGAGAGGTAGTGACTGGCATGGGTTGGAAGTTGAAAAGAAGATGACACTGTGGGGTTCAAATTTCAACAGTACACTCTCTATCATTCCCTCTGCAGGATGACATGCTTGACAACATAGCACTCCTTCAATACTGCCCTGAGTTGTCAAGCTAAATTATGAGCTCAAGCACTGCAGTGTGCACAAGTTCACCTTAGGAGCAAAGTGACATCAGCCCAGAAGCTAAAATCTGATCAACACAGAATAAATAAAAACAAATTATTCAGTGTAGCTACATTGCATATTTATTTTTATAATGCTTTTGCTTATAGCGGTCATATTGGTAGAATTAGCCTTTTATTTCAGTAGGTCCTGATAGTTGAAGAATAACTTAATCAAAACTACCCATTGATCCACTTTCAAACACCACAGAAAATGTGAATTAATTAAAAGGATCATCTCAATTATCCATGAAATTGCACTAACTAAAAATCTACATGTAAATGGATAGGATTTCCATCCTTCTCTTGAATTGGAACATGTCAAGGCACGGACAAGAAATCTTCAAAATCAAGGCAAAATCAAAATAAACAAAATGAAGTAGTGTTTAATTAATCAGGAAGCACGCAATTTATAAAATATGGCAACTTTCACATTTCAACTGGACAGGCCCACTGATCTCTTAAAGTGCACATAGTCACCCATGAAGGTAATTCTGGTGTTGTAACATTACAGGTGAAGTTATGTATCGGCAGGTTCTTTAAATGAATATTGGTGACTGAAATGAAAGGAGATATTTCAGAGTTACTAAGGCTGTTGATCTACCAGCCATTCAAAACCACTTCATGCTGTCATCTTCAATGATTACAAATGCCTACTGAAAGCAGCATGCATCTTAGATCTGCCACAAATAACCTTGACAGAGCGAAGTTGCACAAAACCGAAATTAGGACAAGCCAGCTGTGAAGGCAAAATTTGCTTAACGTACAGAGCCAGACAAATTTCTAAGTATTCATAGCCTGGGTGGAACATTTTATAAATTATTTTTTTAGAATTTCAAATATCACTAAAAATGTGTCTGAATTCATAAGAAGTTGATGTGGGATTGAAAGCCGAGGAGCCAAATGAAATTTAATTTACCAGGATCAAGGACCTCTATGTTCCTGGACAAATTAAGCCTAAAAACCCTTGATCAAAAATACAACTACACTTTTTAGGCCGACTTCTGTCCCATGAATAGACAATCTACATAGAAAAAGTTCAGGTGCTGAACAAAGTTTAACTGACATTGCCCAAAGCAACCCTACAATGGAATTTGTAGAGTTCAGGCAAAGATTCTCACCTTTACGTTCTTTTCTTTGGTTCATTACACAGCAGGCTACAGGTTCAGTTATGAATACAGTTTGAATCATTTTCACTAATTTGAATTTCGATACTTGGCTGTACATTCAAAGCTGTTTTAGTATATTACCTCAATACTAAAGGTGCACTTAATGCAATTGCTGGCAAAATAAATAGCCTTAGCCAGTCAAAATGCATTTTATGATGTGTCATCAAACAATTCCTTTTCCACCTGAGTAATGGAAATTTAAATATAATATTGACTACCTCTTATTTGCATTTTGAGAAATGAAGCAGATTAGAAATAACCAGCTGGTAATGCATCCACTGGTGTTTGTAAGGATGAGGCACACAAATTTTCTAACATGAGGCTCTGCAGGACTTCCTGTAATTCATCATTTGGTGAAAATTGGTCAGGAAGTTCCAGACCCGTTATCAACAGTACAATTCAGCCTGACAATCCACTGCTTTTGAATTACTGCTTTTGTAAGAGATGTTGCACTACAAATGATCCATGAAGTCAAAGATCAATTGGTCTTTCCCCAAAGGTTCAGTTGGACATTAATGGCTTCTTGTTACTCTTTGAAAAATAGTAGGGACGTTTCCTAGTGTACCTTTCAACCATCACCTTTAAGAAAGGATTTACTGAGATTCATGTCAGGTATTTCCTTTTTAATCTTAGTTGGTGTCAAATATACTTGTGTTGCAACATTTGTCACTCTGTGGCAGTGATTTTTACGTTTGGAGGGTGTAAGGACATGCTCTAAGGGTGGGAACTTCCTGTCCCTGAGTATATTTTCAAAACAATTGGATCTTTATTACAATCTATAAGCATGTGTGACCATTCTCCAGCTCACAAATTAACAGTTTTTCTGAAATCAGTTTTACTGTTTGCTTTGGTAGGGTTATGAATTCAATCTTTCAGTACCATGACTATTGGACACATGAGTGTGACGTTGTGCCCAAACTAGTGCCCCTGTATGTCCTCTTTCTAACAGTTCATTGTATGTAATGTACTTTGAGTGATTACTGAGGACCATAATGGAAATGCAAAACTTCCTCTAATTTCATCAAAAACAGCAGAATGGATTGTGTACACTCACCATTCTATTTACATTTTCTTTTGTGCTGTAACCACAAATGAATTACCAGCACAGATGTCCCTATTCCAAAATACCCCGAGGGTATAATATTTTCAAAGTCAGTAATTTGAATTGGTACAATTGATCCAAAGCTTTGCAAAGTGGCACTTCAGAAATTATTGAGGTGCATATCATTTATTTTCGATGATGTAAACAAATTATTTGGAAGACTCAATTTTAACATTGTCAGTCCTCTCTCCAATCTTTCACCTTCTTAGACAGTCCCTCAGGATCAAGGATGACCTGCTTCCAGTCTGGTTTGATGGGCTCAGAGGTGGCGAATGAGGTCATTGTGGAACCATAGATGGGACTGAAAGTGGCTGATGGGGTGGCAGATGGACAGTTTGATGAGGTGGTATGTTCCTCCCGCCACTTGCACAGGGCTTCTGATGCATAGCCTCGAGGTTCTTAATACCATGCCAAATGCTCCTTCTCCATTTTGAATGGTTGTGAGCCAGAGGTTCCCAGAAGACAGTGAGGATGCTGCACTTCAAGGATGCTTTGAGCACATCCTTGAATCTTGTTCCAAGTCCGCTGAGTAATCTCCTCCCACAACAGAGCTCTGAACAGAGCATGTGTTTTGGGAGTCTGGTGTGAGACATGTGGGTGGTGTGGCCTGCCCAACACTGCAGACTGAAACCTACAGGTCTTCAGTGCTGGGGATGATGGCCTTGATTCGCTCATCTTTCAAGAGGAGGAGGATTTTGCAGAGACATCATTGGTGGTATTTCTGCAGCACAATAATGGGCCTTACACTCAACACTTACGAGTACCAACCTGCTCCCTGCTGTACCACACAGCCCTCCAACAGCAAAGGCAGACATTGATGATGAAATTCACCACTGCCTTGACTGCGCTAGTGCAGTCTTTGGTTGATTGAGGAAAAGGGTATTTGAAGATCAAGACGTCAAATTGGCACAAAACCCATGGCCTACTGTGCAGCAGCAATTCCTGCCTTCTCATACAGTTCTAAGACCTGATTACCTGCAAGCAGACACCTCAAGAAACTGTCCCACCATAAACCATACCTTGTCAGTCAATTCCATCCCTACCCACAACTAACATCTTTAATGAACTAGAATGGTTTTAACCTTGGCATCCCCTCAGAAGACGAGCTACCACATGCTGCCCACTGCAAAGAATGCCATTACTTTGCTTATGCCTCACATTGTCTGCTGACAAAACTCTCATCTATTCCTTGTTTTTATCTAAAATCTCTACAATCTGAATGCTCTTCTTGTTCATTGTATTTTGGAATACCCCAAGTTCTCTATTTACTTCCTCATTCACCACGAGGCAAATTTGTTAACCTACTCAAAAGGATTTGAAAGCACAGCCAGTAGTCACCTGAACATCTCAACCACACAGTAAAGGCAGATGAAAGTATTCTAAATTATCTTCTCCTGCATCCTCCATGTCCTGAGTTATTATGCTTAGTAAATCCAACACTGGTTACAGTTTTGTTTTTCACAATTTCTACCATTACATTTTTTAAATTTTAAATTTAAAATATTTTTTTTAATTTTTATATTTTATTTACAGCGTGGTAACAGGCCCTTCTGGCCCAACGAGTCTGCACCGCCCATTTTTTAAACCTAAATTAACCTACCCGTACATCTTTGGAATGTGGGAGGAAACCGGAGCTCCCAGAGGAAACCCACACAGACATGGGGAGAACGTACAAACTCCTTACAGACAGCGACGGAGATCGAACCCCGATCACTGGCGCTGTAATAGCATCGCACTAACCGCTACGCTACCGTGCTGCCCACAAATGCCAATTGGCAATTGGCACAAATGCCAATTCTGAATTGTTTTGTATGGTGATGTTTATTCAATTTTCAATGAAAACATTACACTATTACTTAGTAATGACGTAGCCACTGTTATGATTATGAAGGAAATGACCAAGCCAACAGTTTTAACACTGGTTAGGAAATAACTATTGACCATAGCAGAGAACTCCCTTGCCTTTCTGCAAATGGTGCTGTGAGGACTTTTATGTCCATCGAAAGTGAATGCCATAGCTACAGGATAGCATCTAAAACAATGCAAACTTCCTTCAAAAATGCACTTAAGATCTCAGCATAAATGATACACTCAAGATCCCAAACTCAGAGGCAAGAGAACAGCCATCAAGCTGATGCTGACACCTATAGGTGACATTGCATATAGAAATAAAATATTGTGTATCTCTTTAAGAAAAAACACTTCAAATGTGTTACTTTATTACAGGCAAAACATTATCTTTTGAACAGAAGATACAAAATGACTTTGCCTCACCTCCTGATGCAATAATAATAATAATCCTGGGTATTTTTAAGAATTTTGAGCTGAAAGCAGGAATTTAAAAATCTGTTTATGAAGGCGACCTGTAATAAGTAGGGAGACTGAAGATCATTATACCTCTTCCTGGTGCCCTGGGAACACTGGATGTTATTAAATAATTTGTAATGTCAGAATATCAAAAATCTGAGTGTCACTGTAATGAACAGGTGGTAAAAGCATGTAAATATTTTTGATTGTGTAATGCATTGCACAACGCTGTAAAATTATTTAAATATTTCAAACTATAAAGCAAATAAATGTTATAAATCAACATGTTTTACAGTTCTTTTGTATTGTTCTCTACAGTATCTTAAAGAAAATTTGGGATTGGTATTACATAAAATGGAGCTGTTTTGTTATGCAGGATTGTGCCAACTGACAGTCTCATAGCCAATTCTAAAACATTACAAAGAGAAATGGGTCATTAAGTATCAGTTGAGGCAAACAATGCATCTACAAATCTTCAGGAAAAGTGAAAAGGAGATAGTGAGGAAAGTAAGAACAACAATAAGAAAGTAAGAACAGTAAGAAAGTAAGAGACTCTTAGACACATGAATGATAGAGAAATGGGCTATGTGGGAGGGAAGGCTTAGATAGATCTTAGAGCAGGATAAAATGTTGGCACAATATTGTGGGCCGAAGGGCCTGTACTGTGCTGTAATGTCCTATTCCAACAACAAGTATAGTCTTCAACGGACTTGATAAATAATCACATGAATAAGAGATTGTGGACAAAACAGAACCCTAACATTCAAAAGTAAAACATTGTAGGGAAAATATTTCCAACATTATTTCAGAGAGAGGATGCTGAGTGAAAAGGTCAAAGCCCTAAGGGACTCCCTTAAATTGAAAACTGAAGGAGAATAGGATATAGTCCACATGCTAAATAATACTCCTTTTAAGTATTTAACCCAGAAGGAAGTAACAAAATACCACACATGGTGTACATGGAAACTTTGATATTAGCAACATGAATACAGTGCCAAGGACTAATAATCTATGCCTTCAGGGTATACACAGAGTCAAAAGATGAGATTTCTGAAGTTCTAAAAGACTAGTATTGAGTGCTGGCTTTTTCTTTTAAGCCTTTACTTTCCCACAGAAAGACTTTGGAAAAATGTTTTGTTTTTAAATTCTTTAGTGTCTACACAAGCTTGGGGAAAAGGTGCTCCTCGTTGACTAGGAGCATCTCACAGCTCAATTGAATAACTTGCACCCACTGAATTGAGAAAGACTAGGTCTCTCTATTGCTCATTTTAGAGTCATACAACACAGAAACAGGCTCTGGGTCCCACTGGGTCCATACCAGCCATCAAGTGCCTATTTATACTCATCCCATTCCCACTACTTGGCCCATAACCTTTTAGGCTGGCATTTCAAATGTTCATCTGCATATTCCTTAAACATGAGAGTAAATGTGGGGTGCCTCCACCACCCCTCTTCTTCCCAATTATATTGCTATTCAGAGAAACAGAGGAGAGCAGATGCTGGAATCTAGATGAAAAACACTATGATGCTGGAGGAACTCAGCAGGCCAGGCAGCATCCATGGAGAAAAGGACTCCTGAAGAAGGGTTCTGACCCAAAACATTGACCACCTGCTTTTCTCCACGGATGCTGCCTGGCCTGCTGAGTTCCTCCAACATCATCATATATTGCTATCCATCTTTCTCTTATGGAAAGGTCTCCCTCTCTATATTGAGATTTTCACTCTCGGATGATATTACATAAAATGGAGGACTCCCGAAAACTCTCTTCCTCACATTTTTTTCTTGTCTTTCTAGTCCTCTTAAAGTTCTACCTCTTCTGATTTGTAGGTTATATTGTTACAGTTCAACTTAAAAAAACCCGAACACTACTTCATTTGCCTTTGAAACAAAATTATCACATTTTAAAGCCAGATTTTACCACTTTCCCCTTCTTTGCTCAAAGCTTCACAATTTTTACAGGCACCATCACTATCTCTTCTATCTATGTGATCAGGACTGGACTCAAAACTGAAGATGGACCTTGACCATGGCGCTGGGTGAATTTTTAGCAATGCTATTCATCAGTTTGGAAACAGACTCCAACTTTTGCCCATTGCTGCTCTGTAAGGATACACTTAAGTACAAACATCCCGAGATCACCTTCAACTTGATGATAGTTTACAGTTTATCTTTCACTTTTTTTCCCTTTCATTACGCATGTTATCTTATCTATTTTCATCTGTTACTTGCAGGGTAATGGCTGCCTCCTAACATTTAACTACTTTTCACTCCCTCCCTCTTGTTGGTAATTTGCACAAATAAGGGCAATTTTCCTGGTTCCTGAACTCACTTTGTTAATGTAAATTGATAACAGCAATCCTTGGGTATCCTGCTCAGTACTTTCCCCAACCCAACTTGCCTAATACATTTCTAGCCTTCAGACAATTTCTTATCTATTTCCATCATTTTAAGTCTTTCATGTTGAATATTGTCAGAGGCATTTTGAATTTGTAAGCACAGCAAGTTGCAAAGGGGTTTCTACAGTCTCTCTCTTTTTGACAGTCCACTTGGAATATCACTTCCTCAACATCAAAGAGGAATCTTCTCTTTGGAAAAAACACTCAATTTAGCTTCACTAGATAATACGCAAGTTTGCTCTGCATATCCAATCACATTATTTCATCTGTTTTGCAGATTCATCCAATCTAATCAACCTCCAGTCAGCATACTGGCATTTCTTAATGAATCTGCGAGCTTCTGAATTCATTTAAAGAACTGTGGTCATTTTCTTATAGAGGTGTAATCAGCGATGAATATGCCAGCGTGCTTGTGAAAATCTTTTGTCTGCTACTTCAAAAAAAGACATTGAGCAATTTATTTTAATTGGATTAATGCCTTTGTTAGAGTAGAAATCAGTGAAATTCTATGAAAGACTACTAGTGTGTACATTAACAATATCACAGAACACAATTGGGGCCAACTGTCTTTTCTGCTGTAACCGCTGTAAATATAAAATTAACATATTATTTTTCATGTGCTCCCTATTTTTTAGGCCACACTGTGCTGAATCCAACCTGCCCCAGTCTCTGCCCACTCACATACACATGGTTTGGATGCAGAGGACTGATCTCCACACCCTAGATGCAAGTAGAAAGGTATCAGCAACAAACAGACCTCTGATAATGTGGTACTGATATCGCACTTCCTGAAAGCTTTGACAGGCTATTCAGAAGGTGGAGTTGAGGTGGCAATCTGGCTCTGTCAAGGCCCATAAGTAAATATAATAACTCTGACCTTCACAAAAATTTAAAAGCCATTAAAATTGATTAAAATAATTGACGGGATTAAAAGATGGGAAATGTTTTAACAATAAAATAAAACCCCATTGATCACTTAGAAATCATTGAAAACATTAAACAAAAGTAAAATCATTTTTAACTGATCATTTATCTTTACCATTCTACAGGTTGAGGTTCTCCATTCAAATGAATGTGGTCTCTGATTCAAAGCCATTTCTGACCTGGTGTAGGATCACAGAGGCAATTCCCCAGCAAGACTGGGATCTGCTATTGGAACAGAACTTCTACTCATTAGTTGATTTTCATTTTGTACCCCACAGTGGCTAGGTTTGAAGCATGTCAAATTATTCTTCAAGTAATCAGTATCTAGGTTGTCAAAGGAGCTAATAAGTAAATAAATCCCTAGAAATGAGAACCTTGAATTATATATGGGTTAAAAAAAACTAAGAAAGAATGAAGGACTTTGAGGTAACTTCTCTCCAATATGGTAAAGTTAGAATTCACCCTGGTACACTGTTCTTTCTGCCCCAGTTCTTGGTTATCCATATCTTTTAAAATCTTATTTTATTGTACTGATTCATAACTTTACTTCTAATTTGCCTGCAGATTGGGAAATTCTTAACTCTTAATTTGTCAACAATTGGTGCTTAAATAGGACATGGATTGTACCTGCACAATTGCTGATGTCATTCATTGAGCTTCTTAACCCATTTCTAGTCCCAATCATTTCAGCCTCCAAGATTTATTCTCTGTGCTACTAATACATGGGCTATTTTTATATTGCTTACTTTGGTAGGTGGTGTCTTGACAATTGGTCTTGTCGTCAAAATAGCCACGTTCTTTCTCTGTTGCTTGTCTCGCTTCCATGTTATCATTACTCAGACATTCACAAGGGTGCTAGAACTGCTAAGCAAAACAATTTCAACCATTTTAACTCCTTCCAATAAAATACCAACCTTGGAAGGCGATATTCTCTTCACCAACTCTTTGTTAGGAGACATATTTCTCTGCACGATTTAATGGCGTGCTTTACTCAGCTGATGTCCCCACTTGCTGCATCATTGATCTTGAAGTTATAATTAAATTATTGAATTCACTGAGTCACATGGTGTTTGTGCTTCCAGAAGCTTGAACCAGAGGATGATCCCAATTCTCATCTCCTGGTTGGAAAGCTGAGGTAAAGGTGGAATTGCTATTCACTGAATCAAAGCAAGAAAAATTCAAACCAGAAAAGCCAACTTCAATTTTGCTCCCACATCCTCTCCTCGAGTCTTTCCTCACTGCACCCCTGTTTGGCAATGAACAGAGCCAGGTTCAAAAGATGATGCAGGGCAGTAATTATATTTGATGAATGGATACAATTGCATTAAGCATTTGTCTGCTGTTATCAGTGACAATAATTTCGAGACTCGACTTAAAAGTCTCAAAAAAGTTCCAAAAGCTTATGATGAGGAGACTTAATAATTAATGGATAATGTTTGGGTGTGAGGCTTTGGTGTTTCATTGTTGAATCTACTTAAGATTCAAATATCTGTGCTTTATAAATTTAAATCAGCAAATTTTCAATAAACGTAATCCCCTGACCTCAAGATATTCAAGACGAGTAAAGATGTTACAATCAACGGCTCATTATGCTGCTAGTCTGAAGGATATCATTAGTTAGAGTTGTTATAGGTGAACTTTAAAAAAGATTCCAGTTCTCATATTAATATCATGATTTGAGGTTGGATTGTTAATGAAAAGTCAGATGGCACTTACAGATTTTTGAGTGGGCAAGAACATGATTGACAAAATAATAAAACATGAAAGTAATAGACAATTCTGCTACTCATGCCTTTGTCATGCAATAAATTCATGACATCATTTCCTGTACTAATCCATAATCCTTCAGTTCTCTTTATATACAAAAATTTATCACTCTGTTTTGAATATACTTAGCATGCACAGCCCTCTTCATACAGAATTCCAAAGATTCCAAAAAATGGATGGCCCATTTTTCAAGAATGGTTCTAGATGCCCCAGCTGGATGAAATATCAACTCTCCACCCGCCTTTTCAAGCCCTGTAAGAATTTTGTCTCTTTCAAGAAGATTACCACTCATCATTCTGAACTTGATAATAAAACAGCAACTTGAAAACATAGCCTTGATCTCAGATCTTCTCCTTCTCCTAAAAGTGCGGTTCCGATGAGATGTGCAGTACAAATTCTGTACCTTATTCAACAAAGCTTTAACTTCAGATGTCCCAGGACAATTTTTGGCACACTGTTTCACTCCAGAGAGCATCACTGCTCAGACTGAAGATTCCCTCACTCAATAACCAAATGTTTATTTTTCAGTAAAAGTCATGAGGAACTTTACTGACCTCTCCCTCCCAAACAGAAGCATTGACAGTGTACCGTTCTTAAACCGTGTTTCCAACATTTCATGTCCTCCTGCTTAATATATCAAAATTAGCACCAAAATAACTTTCACGTAGCTGCTGCCTCATTCGGCGTGCTTTCCATCCAATTGGAAGCCAGGGCTGTCAGTCTGGCCGACTTCCAGGGAGCAAATCCATCAAAGTAAAACTACATATACTGCAAGAGTCAAGACAAAGCCCAGCCATCAAAATACAGGCTAATGTATTTCGGATGTCCAATCTTGTTTGGAAAAACTGCATAGGATTGAAATTAACCCAAATTTGTCAAAATGAAACTGGCAAGAAATTGCAACTTCTGTCAGAAAAACAAATCAAGTAATGGTATTGATTTTACTGTTGTCAGTCTTTCAGGAATGTGAAGGTACAGAATGAAGTCATTTGCATCATTATTGACTTAAGAACATCAGGAAATAAATTGCACATTTCCCTCACATAATGTAAGTATTAAATGACAAAATTGTTCGTGTGCAGCCAGTTATCAATGACAAGGCTGCAGTCAAAATTATATGTGAATATTCCTTTATGATGCCTCATGTTACATTAAATGAATGGAGATAATAAACACATCCATCATTATCGCAGTGAGTTGAATTGTGAAGTGCCACTTGGTGAAATTCCAGAAGGATGTGCACTGACACAGGCTTGAATGTTTCTTCACTTGCAGCACCTTCTGACTTTAGGATTTAATCTACTGTTACGAACTAGCAACAAAAGAAACACCCTGAGTCATGATTCAGTGTTAAAAACTACTTTATTAATAGCTACTTATGATAATAAGAAAAATAAAACTAAAAATATTAGAATGTTAGAAGTAAAAATGTTAAATCTTAAACATTAACCCCAAAAACTAAACTTGAAGTGTATGTGTGGCAAATTCCTAAACTCCAAGTCCAGGAATGGTTCTTAAAGTTCAGTTCAGCAAGCCGTAAGGTGAAACGTGAGCAAAGGCTTCTTCAACAACCACCGTTGACTGAAGACAAAATGAAAATGTAGAGAGAAAATAGAGAGTAATTACGAAATCCAAATGTTCCACTTTGGAACCCAAATGACACCTCAGTGTCTACTCAGCAGTGACCACTCCACCGCATCTTCCTCACCCCGAAAGGCTCTCGACTCGTGGCCGTCCACACAAATACCTGTTTCCCTCTACAGGTTAACGACAAAGTGGACTCGACCGGATTACTCCAAAAATCCATACATGGATTGTAGTGACAGGCACAGTTACTGTTTTTCATCCATTGATAGTGACTAGCAAGCTGGTGTCTCTCTCTCTCCTTCAGACTGACTCCAACCGACTGCTTCAAAAACGTCATTATGTTCTTTATCTTCTGTTGTTGTAACCACGCCAACAAACACACACACACACACCACTATGCTCTATCTTAAAGGGACATTCACCAATAGTAACCCAGTTCGTAACACACCTCCCACCTAAAAAGAATTTTTTCTTCAAAAAAATTTAACCACGCATACAGTTAGTAATGTGTTAATAGTTATCATTCTACACAATTAAAGAATATCAAGTTAGTGAAGATACATGTTCCTCATTTAACATTTGGAAAGTCATGGCTGATTGCCTTCCATGTGACCATGTGACATATCATGTGTTCATACTTCCATTTTATCCATTTTCAAACAAAATTAATTCTCTCACGTGTTGACCTTGTTGCAATTAGAACTGGTCCAATTTTGTTTCAAGGTTCTTCGATTCAATGTTGTTTACAAATTTCACTAATTCAATGTGTAGACTGCCATAAGCTTTAACCTTCGAATTTTCAGACACTTTAATGTCAACAGAATTGGTCACAGCTGTTTTATTCACAAAACAAAATGTTCCAAATTGGCAGGCTTTCTGCAGGTTTTTAAATTTCTGAACAGAGTCCAGCAAATTAACCCATTGTTCTCCTGGCAATTTTAAAGTTACTGTTTCTCGATGTCCAGACACAAATTCAAAATCTAAGGTTTCCTGCACCAACTGTCTCACTGCAAACAAAAGCAAATGAACACCTTCATCCCAAGCCTCTGGCAATGGTGTAACACAGTCCACAACTACCTTCGAAAAGGATACACCAAAAACAGGAATAGGCTTCAAAGGAACCACAAGGGAACTTGAATTCGGTTTCTCTACCATCTCATCACTTGAGAGTGCTTTTTCTCTCAATTCAGTGAGCTCAGGGTCTTTAGTCTGTTCCACCATAAATTCTTTCCTCAACAAAGACAAACCTTTATATTCAGGCCTAATACAAGGATTTTGATCCTCCAGTGAAGATAGAAAAGTCTCAGACAAGTCATCATAATTTTCCTCCTGTTTAGGGCTGTCACAGGGAACAACATCAGGCTGCACAGGACTATCGACCTTGACTAATTCTTTAGCCCTAGCTCTAACAAAATTCTTTCTCTTCATTGCTAACTTATCCTCTATTTGCTTCATTTCTAACTCCATCTTTTTCTGTTCCAACTCCATCTTCTTTATTTCTATCTGGGCATTTATCTTCCTTTGCTCTGCCTCAACCTCAAACTTCATCTGAGTTTGTTCTCATTCAGCCTCTAACTCTAGTTTCCTTTGTTCTACCTCTAGTTTCCTTTGTCCCAACTCGAACTTCATTCGTGTTTGTTCTAACTCTATCTTTGCTAACGGCACCTGGCTATCAGGAATCTCTGATGCACTCCCAGGAAACTGTTCTAACTTTCTCCTCCAACTCCACTGGTTGAGAAGTCACATCAGAAATCACTGGTTTAATCTCAGGGAACTCGGCTACCTCACTCACCTCAAACACTTCCTTCTCCAAATAATAGTCAACTATCATTCTATGAATAACTGCTTTTTTCATAGACCGCTTTACTGCTTTAAGGTTTAACTTTGTAGCAATTTTTACCCAATCATCCTTTTTCGCCACCCCCAGTCCCTCTAGGGTTGGTGACTCCAAAAATGCCTCAATATCCATTGCTGCTGGTTTCCACACACACAAGCCAATTAAAAAGAATTTATCAGACCGACCACAATCAGTTGTCCACTAAGACCCCAATTTGTTCAAACTCAGACCTCCAGTACCAGTCTTGAGTTCGATTTCAAACCACCCTCGTCAATCTTGGGATCGATCCCAGACGAATCTCGTTAATCTTTGGATTTGATCCTGGTCGAGCCCCCAATTTTGTTGCGAACCAGCAACAAAAGAAACACCCCAAGTCATGATTCAGTGTTAAAAACTACTTTATTAATAGCTACTTATGATAATAAGAAAAATAAAAGTAAAAATGTTACAATGTTAGAAGTAAAAATGTTAAATCTTAAACATTAACCCCAAAAACTAAACTCGTAGTGTGCATAACACGACTGACATCATTGAAAATTGTTAATACTAAACCCCTATCATGATCTCTCTAGAACTATGAACTGAGGTTGGAATTTATCCTTTTCTTTGGGCAGGTCAGTGGATTCATCAAAAGCAATTGATCAAGATCTCCGTCCCAGTCTGATTTTGCTATATTTTTTCACGGAACAATGGAATAAAGACTGCACATTTCAGAGAAACGAGCTTGGTTGTGCCTCCTTGCAAAATGACAATGTTTCCAAAGGATCACTAGCCAGCTGACTTGTCCTGGTTGGGTTTATTAGATGAGGATGTTTGATATACGGGTTGTGCCAGGTTATGTTATGGATAAAATACAGTATTTTCAATTATTTTGGGAAACTGGTCTAAAATACTGCTACTTACAAGTCCTACCTACCTATCACTGAGTCACATTAACTTCTGGACTCAAAATGCCTTCAAAAACCTTTATTCTCCTAGTCAATTCTCTTTGTGACCTTTTATCTCTGCTATGTCAATGATCTCCTTGAGTGCAAAGATTTTGTCCTCCCTCTCTGTAAATACTGGAGCTCAACTCTTCCTTCACTGAACTACTGGTGAATGGGTTTTTTAGCCCCCAAGATCTGCAATATTTTCCCTCAATCTCTCACTTTCCCTTCCTCTTCAACTGTGCATTTGATTATCAATCCTAATACTTCCTTCCTTTGGCTTGGTGAAAAGAATTATATAAATGTAAATAGTAGTTTAAACTATCATATGATAGTTAAAGGCAACTGCTTATGGGTAGGTTTCAAAATCTGCAGGTTTTGAAAATTCTGTCTATGTTGCTGCTTCACAGGAATTGTTGATATATCACCTGCAGACAGTGAAGACCATTACAGTACTGTTTAAATTAATACAGCTGGCTACTTCCACTGTTTCTTTCCTGAAATGCTTCAATTTGTTCAAATCTAGAATCTAATCAAGTTTGAACAAGCAAATTCAATTTTCATGATGCAGTTGTCTGAAAACTAACTTGCAACACCATTCGGTTGCTGCTTATTGTAAATTCAGTTGTTAACTTTATAAAACAGAATTCTTCACAGCTTATTCTGACCACCTCCAAAGTTTCCCAGTAACCTCTACAAAATTTAAGCTACCTTCTGACCTTCTGTTTGGGAGTCATCAATTCCATCCGCAGTTACAAACCATCACAAGTTGGGAAGATGCATTTTAGCCAGAGATAAAATCAACACAAGAATTCAGCAGCTCAAATAGAAAATGCAATGAAGCCACAATCTAAAGGCATGTACAAATATAAGTAAGCCAAATATATGTGAGCTGAATCAAACAGTTAATTTATTACCTTTTTGAAGAAATAAATCTGGAGAATGTTGGAAATCTGACATTTATGAAGTTTCTAATAAAGGATCTTTTCCTAAACATAAACCAATTTCTCTAATATGCTGACAGACCTGCTAGGCATTTCCATTAGTTATGACTTCAATATGCACCTGCATTTCAGTCAGCCTTCCCAGAGCATGCTTTATGCTTGCTTATTTTATATGCATTATTGTTACGTAATTTGCTATTTTGTTCTCATACATTCATTAAAATCTTCCTTTACATGGCAGCTTCAAAAAATGTGAGTGCCTTCCTGTGCCATGGTTGTGTGGAGAGAGAAATGAATATACTCTGAATTTGCCATAAAATTGCTTGGTTGCTTTCTGAACACAGTGCACATGACTGAATGAAGATTTTGTTAATGCTGTGTAATTTTAGGCATGAACTGCTACAGAGACTACTAGCCACATATTTCCTGTAATCAATTCTCCTTAAAACCTTCAGTGAACTAAACAACTGCAAAGGTGGATGTGTAAGCAAAACCACAGAGAACTTTTGTTGGGAATGATTTTGTTTAAATTGATCGGTGACAGAAAGTCATCGCAATTTATCTGCCTACAACTCGCTGAAAGTAATGATCAAAATATTTTACCTCCTGACTGCTTTGGTGCATCAATCTTGTTTTTTTTTACCCATGACCTTAAAGATATAATATTACTTGCCCAGCTATAGAATAATGAAATGATATGCACTGTTCCAAACCAGAATTGGAATCCATTGCCCCATTTAAAAAAATATCTGAAGAAGCAAAATAGAAGGATGTCAGATGAGTAGACTGGGGCCCCAGTCAGAAAGCAACTGACACACCTCTTCAATCATTCACAGCATTCATACTGTACATCCGCTGAAGCCTGCAATGTGTTATTATGACACACAGTCACTGCTGGCTAACATATGGTATGATAATAAAAAAGACCTACAAGGCAGGAGTTACAAACATTTGAAGCTATCCCAATGAGTTGTGGATTACATCTGGCAGTCTGACACATTTGTTGCAGGATGTGGTGCTTAGACCTTGTAATGCCTTGCAACCACGGGGCAGGCACCTCAGACAACTAAATCCACAGTGCCAAGGAATGCAGATTTCTAATTCTGCCACAGAAAAGCAATAACAACGCAACTTGTTTTGATCCAACTTAATGTCATGAAATGCAGCAAGACCAAAAATTAGCACTCAATTATATGATGATTGACTTCGTCAGTTAAAGAAGTCTAAGGCATGCAACATGGAAGTCCTCAGCAGGACCTTATATGGGTATTAAAATAAGCTGGATCCATTCCAGTGGTGGCACTTGCACAATGACACCCAACCCATGGTGTAGCTGATGTGCCTCTGCGGTGCTCTTGATGGCAATTTGGGATAGGCACCAAAGGGGAAACGTAACCTTTAAAAAGACAATGGAGACACAAGAGACCGCAGATGCTGGAATCTGTAGCAACGATCTGCTGGAGGAACTCAGTGGGTCAAGCAGCATCTGTGGGAGGAAAAGGTCCTGATGCACGGTTTTGACCCGAAATGTCATCAATTCTTTTCCTCCCACAGATGCTGCTCGACCCGCTGAGTCCCTCCAGCAGATTCTTTTTGCCTTAAAAAGACAATTTGGGCACCTCTTTGACTCACCTAACTCCAGGACTTCCCATGCCTGGCAACTTCTTTGTTCTTGCCATTTGTTATATGTCTCTTTTGGTACCCTCTACCATCAAACCCCAGGCCACAAGAGGTATCAAGCAGTTCACAGCTGGTCTATTAATGCTACCCTACCACACATAGTGAAATATGTACCTGCAGCAGTAGAAGCATGCAAATCACAAGCAGGATTGGGGTAAAGGGTTTAAGCAGCAGTAGCATCACAAAAAATTCTAACCTGGAACATAATTGCCAATGCATACAAGACTGCAGACCAAGTGCTAGTAAATGGGATTAGTACAGATTAGATTGTTGATGGTTGGCATGGACATAGTGGGCCAAAGAGCCTGTTTCTGTGCTGTATGACACCACCACTCTATGACTGCTATTAATTAAGTAGAAAACAAGTACATTTCCAACACTGTTTCTCAATTAAATACAAGCATCAAGTACACACCAGTATATACAATAGAGTTCCAGAAATATCTTGCACTTTTTTCTTCTCAAATCCCACTACCATTTATCTCTCAAAATGTTCTCCCTTCCTTTCCTGAATATATTCACTGGCCTATGGCTTTCCTTTGGTACCTTATTCAAACAACCATTCTCCAGTGCAAGCTTTGGCAGTATACACGAAATGCAAAAATTGTCCCAGCAGATGCCCAGAAATTCTTAAACTAACTGCATCGCTTCCAAACTGATTATCAACCTATTCAGTGCAGAGTAGATACAGAATTTAGCATATCACAGGTGGCTTATTAGCCTCAGTATTATTACAGCATCGCCCCACTTAGTCTCTAGAGTGCATCTGATTCTAAAGTAAATCTCGGTATAGAGGCTTCTTATGATGCAACTTATTTATGGAATGTATCAGAACCACCCACAAACTTTCAAGAAGCTTCAAAGATGCTGCAAAAGAATCCCACTCTACACAAAAATACATACTGCAAAAAAAAAGCTAATCCTTTTATTGCTGTAGCCCCGTATCAAATGCATATCAGTCCAGCATTTCTTTCCCTTTATGTTGCAGTACTACTGGTAATTGCAGCTTTCACAACACTTTGTTACAAATAAAGTGGTGGGAGTTTCACCGGAGAAGCCAGATACTCTCGCAGAACATTTTTCCCCTCTTCCTTTACTTAGCCCCATCGATAATTCATTGACCTGTACAGACAAACTTCTTTCAACAAAAGGGAAATATATCTTGTCACAGAACTCCGGTTTCTTATTAATTGACTCACAGGACATGGGCATTGCTGACAAGGCTTTCATTTAATGCCATTCTAACAGCCTTTGAGGTGCTGGTGAACCACCTTCATGAAATGTGCAGTCCTCATTGTGCAGATACTCCCACACTGCTGTTAGGTAAGAGTGTCGAGTCACATTTAGGCTAGATTAGGTAAGAAATAAGAATTCCTTCTCTAAAGGACATCAATAAATGAGATACAACTTTACAAGTCAGTTCTAAAGTTTTATGGTCACCATTACTCATTCTGGTTTCTTAAAGTAATAGCATTTCAATATGCCAATTGTTCTGGTGGAAGTTGAATCCACTTCCAGATCATTAGTTGAGACCTCTGGTTTAGTCATGCAGTAAGTAACACTGTCACTATTTCACTATAGTTTTGAAGTGCCACAATTGGGACTTCAAGAAACTTCTTGTGTCTATACTTCTTTGTGCACAGCTGATTATTGCCTGTAGTGCCTGGACACTTAGGGTGGAACAGACTTCAGAGCATTGGAAGCCCCATAACAAAGGAAAATAGTTTCAAGCCCTGCTATCATAAGCACGTGAGTGGCATCAGTCACTCCAGCAGAAACATGAAGGGGAGTGTGGCTCTGAATCAATGTGTGGCTTTCTGTGACAGCATCTATTTAACATTTATCATGACCGTTATCAGTGCCGATCAACACTAAGGCAGGCTATTTTCCTAGAATCTTTTTATCTCCAATTTATTTGCTCAAATGAGATATAAGAAAGATATCAAAAGAATAAATCCTGACTGAAGCAGAACATTATTCTTGTAATAACCTCTGAAAACCTTTTCTCATAAACTAATATTCACGTATTTCATCTGTTCTAATCCATTGCATTCTGTAAAGACATTTCAGGAGCAGGCTTTCCAAATGTCATTTGTAATTAATTTAAATCATCTGCTTTCATCAGCCCCTTTCTGCTGGTTATTTATATTATTTGTAACAACTGCAAAGCGTGGTGAAGGATCTAATCTTTTAGATGTACACAAAATTCTGTGCTGTAAATATTATTCCAATTCTAAACAAGGGGCTACAGTCTTCTTTTATAGCTGTAAACAAGTTGCTCATTTCTTTGATGTCATTCATTTCACAGAGAGCTCTATTGGCTTCCTCAATGCAGAGACTGACACAGCACTTTGATAACCATGGTACATAACCAAAAAAATATTACCTGCTGAAAAGACATACTATTTTACACCATTTTAGCAGGCTTTCAGCTCCTTGTGAATGCCAATAATCTTACAATTCTGTGAACATTTTGTTAACTCTGCATCCCGAGTACCATTAATGGATTGTTTCAGACAACAACCTAAAACTGTTGTAATTTAATACCTTCGTCTTACAGCCCAACATGACTAAAGTCATCTTGTCATGCAGCTAGCATGGATGTTTGTACTGCACAGCTTCTTTCACTCTGCTCAATCTTTCTCGTATTCTGTGCACACAAACCACAGATGTATCAAGACAGCAAAATGGATTCCTTGTTCATATGTGCGAAATGCATTTATACAATAATTTTCAGTCAGAATCCTGCCAGAGATTGCTTCCACAGTTCCAACAATCTCCCTACAGCTTTGGATAAATAAATCCATATCATTCCACTGCACATGTTTCTGTCTTTGTCAACTATCAGCAATTGCAATTATTTATCACCTTTACAACATGTTTTCTCGCTACTACTTCTCAGCAGGGGGACCACTGAGCTGGTTACAAACAGATACCGAAGGAAGGCAAGAAAGGAGAAAAATAAAACACTTTGAAATAAAGTAGATAGCCATTTGGAATCCAAACTACATTTGGAGTCTTCTTTTTAAATTAAATCCCATGTCACTGTTTATGTACTGAATAAATAATAACTATAACTAATAAGTCAGTAGGAATAGAGCAGCAAGTTTTTACATTTTAGTTGCCCATGCCTTGCAAGTGACAGGTGGTAAGAGCTTAAATTCCAAAGTTATGCTTGGTGTACCATATTTAATATCAAGCACTCCATCAGCTCCAGACTTACTTTTGTAATTTAGAAAAGGAACATAATGCAATCCAAATAACCAGGAACATACAAAATAAGGGAAACATGAATGAAAAGCTAACGTGAAGGTTATCAATCAACTGAAAACAAAACGTGTAAATATCCAAAAATGCACACAGAACAGACCAGAAAAGCAAATTTGATACTTTATCCGATACAGCTAAATAATGGCCTGAAATTTGTCACTGGAATGACAGGGAAAATGTAAGTGCTTGCCATCATTACTCTGTAAAACAACAGCTTCAGGTATCTGCACATGTGCAATTAAATGCAAAATTCTCAGAGCTGCTGTCAGAAATACCTGCTATAGTTTTAGCATAGCAATCAACAAGCAATTAATGATTTGACATAAACTTCAACATTTTATAGGCTAGTCTCACTGCAATAAACAATGAAAATGTTCAGCCTTGTTGAATGAGGTGTAACTTAATTTATAAACAGCCATTTAATCATAAAAGCTGCATATCAACCATTCAGAACCAGAAAAATAAATTGCAAAAGTGATATACATGTAGAATGCCACACAATGATAAAATTTTACATGATGGTTAACTCATTTGAAATTTGTTTTATCTTTCATCTTTTACCTTAATCTTACATATAAACCCAAACCTTATAATGCTCTCTGTAATATGATTAATTACAATCCACAAATTTTACTTCCTGGTTTTCTGTGGAAATTCTTCTGATTGGCTGCTTAGCCTGGAACATGACTTCTTCAAAATTTAATTGCTCCATAATTTAAGCCAAGTCAAGTTAAGTCAAGTGATACTTTATTGTCATTCACCCATACGCTATAAAAACACATGGAGGAACGAAATGTTGTTTCCCCCAGACTCACACGACAGAGGACATACATAGAACAGAGGACATACAATAAACGCAGACAAAAAAATTTTGCAAGTACAAATAGTGCAAAAAACAGTATATACAGAATACAAAATTAGTGCAGGGTTAGTGCAAAACTGAGTTGGACAAAGAAAATACAGTACTCTGTGTGTTGCACTAAATGTATAAACATGTTCAGCAGCAGCAAAAGTTCTTAGACGCCGTTGTGCAAACCAGGACTTGTTGAACTTTAGAATTCCCTCCCTAAAATCCTCAGCCTTTCCTTCTTTAAGACACATTAAAACTAACAACTCTACCTAAGGGTTTTGATCATTTGTCCTAACATCTCCCTTTGTAGTGGGATCAATTTTTCTTTAGAAACACTCCTGTGAAAAGCCTTGGGGCATTTTCCTACATCAAGGGCATTATATAAATCAAGTATGGGTACAAACAGTATCACACCAGAAAATGGGACAATCACACTCTAAACTTACTAAACTTTGTGGACAGCTCTCTTCAAGGTCATTTGCGATCAGCATTCCCTTGTCATTAGATGCAAAAAATATGCCAATGTATAAACTCTCATTTTATTTCTAAATAAGGAGGAAATGTCATTGAGTTTGCTCATTCAATACTTTCGCTAATTTTATTACTGTCATGCAGCATATCATACAAAACTTGATCTAAATTCACAAGAAGGAAAGTGATCATTTGAAAAGAATGCTATGATAGAGGAAATGAAAGAATAAACAACAAACATTAACTGGAAACATGTGTACTAAATGTCTACTAAAGTCTACAGTAAATATCATTGCTATATCCAGCAACTGGATGATGTATGTCTGATGGAAGGTCATAGACAAGGAAAATGTTTCAAGATTGTTTAGAGAATGAGGGTTAGCAAAGAACACATGGATGGGAAAAAAATCCTGACTGGTGACTGAGTGGAGGACTTAAAATTAGAAAGGGGCTGATGAGGAATAATTAAAAAATGATTCTTCTGTTGGTAGTGTTTGAAACTACAGGCCATAAATACTAAATAGTCACCAAAAGAATCCTTTCACCTTATGCAGCAATGAGAATGTGGAGCTCCTTATCATAAGAGTTGTTGAAGCAAAAATATGACTGTGTTTAAGGGACAGCTGAAGGAATACAAGAGCAAGAAAGGAAAAGAAGGATATGTCAATAGGAGAGATGAACGAATAGAATAAAAGGAGTTTCACATGGAGCCAAATTATTGTCTCAATTGCTGTAAATCAATGCAAAGTTATGTAAGGTTAAACAGGAAAAGAAGTGAAAAGCTGAAGAAGAAATCAAAGCAACTATAAGTAAAGTTTCTTCGTAGTTTTAATCCAGATTGCATTTAAACCATATTTTGTCAGTAAAAATTAAGTCATAGTAATAAACCCATCTTTGACAAAGTAGTAACAACACTATTGTAAAATTTGTGTTGGTTTCAGTCATGTAAAATTACCCAAAATTCAGGGTAGCATTTGCAGGAAGACTTATTTCACATTAATATGATAGCATTCCATGAGTTAAAAACACATGGAGCTTGTTAAGGATAAAAAAGTGGCTTTAATAGTGTGGGGAAAATCACTTAAGTAAATTATCTCCACTACAGAAAGCAGAACCTTGCAAAATCAGTAATTGGAAAGATTGGAGGTACATTCAAGGCCATAAAGAGGTGAGCAATGAATTGGTCATTAAAGCTGGAGTATCTGAATACTCATTTATTTTATCTTGTCAAATTCACAGTCACTTTTTCCCCTTCCTTTTGAACCTTAAGGCAAAAGCTACCAGCTGTTATTTGGCTCTGAGGACTTTAGTTGTTTCTGACACCTGGTAAGTGTGGCAATTTTTCACCAGAGCCCCAGTGGAGATAAACCAATCCAATCTACAGTATACACTGTACGCAGAAATTTTCCCAGACATCATGGCCTCAAAACTCCATTGGCTACATTCATTGTAAAGAGATAAATCAGGTGGTTATCTGACCGATTTGCAAGTAGCATGGGTAAGCCACCTGCCACTCTAGTTACTTTTGCTCAGAAGATGCCTAGGTGCACACCTAGAACTTTGAGACAAAATTATTCATGAGATGTGGGAATTGCTGCCACTTTATTGCTCATCCTTGGTTGAAGTTGTTGGCGAGCCACCTTCTCAAATTAATGCACCAAATGTGGAGAAGTTACTCCATTATGCTAACAGGTCAAATGTTCCAGGATTTTGCCATGGCAGCAAAGGAGGACCAAGTCAAGATGCTGTGCGATTTGGAGGAAAGCTTGCGGCTGTGGTGGTCATAATGGTGTTCTGCTGCTGGCTTTTTGCTTCTTAGTAGTAGAGGCTACAGATTTGGAACATGCTGTCAGATTACGAGTTGCTGCATAACACCTTGTAGGTGCAGCAATCATGGTGTCGGCAAGAGAGACTGTGAATTTTCAATGGGCTCTGATTAGGAAAATTACATTGTGCTGGAAATTGTCAAGCCTCAAATATTGTTGGAACTGCACCCTCAAGCCAAGACCCTGTCTTATATCTCAAGGCAGGAGGTGCAAAAGCTATGGGAAATCACCTGCCACAAAACATCAGGTTTCTGACCAGCCCCTGTAACCCAGTATTTAAATCCTTGCCCATAAAGTCTGTGGTCAGTGTTGACCCACATGGAATAGGTCAAAATTAAACTCACCAGTTTATCGAGAAGCATACCACCATGGGGTTCAATGTGAAATACCGAAGCACTTAAACAAACTGGAATAAATGATCATTAAAGAATTTGGGCTGGCATAGGAAAATTATTTAAATAAAATATAGACATGATTCTGAAAAACGTTGGTGGATAATGGAGTGAGCTACATTTGTTTTTTTTTACTGCTTTCTCTGCTTATGCTGTTGTTGACGTTCATCACCAGCTTTTGACACGATTGAAAAATCCACATGATGAGTTATTATTTTTGTGCCAAAAATTTCAAATATCTTCATATTTAAATGCAAATCTGCTTACCTGAAAAATGTGACAAAGAATTGGACCAGATCCATAAAGCTACTGTGTTGTGAAAAGGAGATCTGTGGAAGAGATGTTATAAATATAATTATTACACATTAAGAACAATGAATGGGACAAATCTATTTGAAAATCATTTCCAAGATCATTGTGCATCATTTTCCATTTTAATTAGATTGTGAGTTAAGCTGCCTTTACTGTAATATCACTGGGATTTCACTAAACTGTTGCTGGACATAATGCATTTTTGATTAACATGTAACTTCATATCCAGAACCACAACCACCAAGCCCACTCTGTCAGTTATCAAAATGATATCCTGAAAGATTTGATTTGCTATGAGTTAGTAGCCTGAGTTTTCTATAGACTGTGGTAAAATCACACATGTACTAAAATGAATATCCATCATTGCCTGACCAAGAATCAATGTCAAAAAATAGAGCATTTATGAATCTTTAAATATACACATAATAATAGTAACAAAAAAAGGACTGGAATCATGTACTTTGGGATTTCAACAGTTGGTGCTAAGCCACTCTGTAGTAGTCAGGTGTAGCCATTGACAACTTCCTCCAAAACATTTTATTCAAAATACTGCAGCATAACTATATTAAATAGCTGATATTTTAGACTGATGTTCCTTCAGAGCAATTCATCTGCACAGAAATGTCAAATCTGGTTAGGAGCGAGTTGTTGTAATTGCTGGCAAATGAAACAACCAGAATGGAACGCCATTGATTAAAAGCCTCAGTTACCCTTCGCTTCAAAAGTCCAAGAATAGCTCTGCTGCTACACCAAGACCCTGCCAATTTACCTTCTCTGATTAAGCTCATGTGAGAAAACAAAATCCACTGATGCATCAAAAAAGTTTAATTGCCAGGTCACCATCATACATAACGAGCATAGCCCATGGTTAACCACCAACCTCAGTGCTAAATCGTAGAGGCAAGGGAGATTCGAGAATTTGGTGCACAATAGGAATGCTAATATTTGTCTCGGCCTCCTGAGTTAGAGTGAAAAATTCAGCTCGAGTTTCCATTCCTGATGTGCAGAGACAGGATTGGACTCACATAGTGCTCATTGATGAGCATCCTGGTGCTCTTTCAAATTGTATGAGAATTGACAACATCATGGGCCAAAGAGCCCATTCCTGTGCTGTACTGTTCTATGTTCTAAAAGGGAACACTTACGAACATAACAGTAATCTTCACTTACTGATTTACATTAATATGTTGCCTTGTATTCATCACAAAGCATAAAAGGAATGCTTACATTGATAAAGCATCTGATAAATCCTCATAATATCCAAAGAAACTCCTCTAAAATATTATTTTATGAAGCACCAGTGCAGGTGTCATAAAGGGAAATATGGCAGCCATATAGGCACACAGAAGTCCCACAAGAAGCAATGATACAACTGACCAAATAATTAAAACATTATTGATTTGGGGATAAAGGCTAGGCAGGACCCCATGAGAAATTTCCTGTACTTCTCCAAATAATGCAACACCTCTTGAGGTTTAACATTTCATTCAAATGATTGCATCTCCAATAGCCCAGCACTCTCAATATTTCAATTATCTCAGAATGCACAAAGAACTAAGCTCACTTTATCAACAGGGGTGAAGTTAGTGGAACTTCTGTCTGTATGAGTTTCTGCTCTTCTACTCAATTTCATGCTTGCAACTGCTGAAGGGACCAGCAATAATATTTCCATTTTGAAGTTTAATTCAGATGAGAATTAATTAATGCAGGTTTCATTCTTGTCTTTTATCTCTAAGGTTATATAGAAGTTGATGAAACAATAATTTCTCCCTTCTCTAGCTTCAATGTTATTACCTTAAGATCAGATGTTACAATAAAAATTGAAAACAGTTAAATGAAAAATCAGATTCATTTCCACAAGACTATTGAGAAGCCATGAGACAAGGCTGTTTTTGTTACAAGTCCAACATTTGGACAGTACATTAAAAGTTGTTAAAATTGTCAAAATTAGGAATATTAACACCTAAATATCTGAAAAGATATTACTTCAATTTAGATAATGGTAAGAATTCATAGATTTATCATTTAACCCGCCCCCAAACATGACAGGTTGAGTTTATTCATCAGGATGG
Source organism: Pristis pectinata (assembly GCF_009764475.1). NCBI lineage: Eukaryota > Metazoa > Chordata > Chondrichthyes > Rhinopristiformes > Pristidae > Pristis > Pristis pectinata. The sequence continues at coordinate 14,714,535 of NC_067416.1, forward strand.
AACGTGGGACAAGCAGACTGATTTACTCATCAGACAGTGCTGGTTGATTCTAAAAACTGATATACACACATCATCAAGATGATTGATTGGCTAACTTTTTCTTTTTCAATGCAAAGTACCATTTTGAATTGACTTCTATTATCAATTTTTCCTCAAAATTAATTCATATTCCCTGCTCTTGAAATTCATAGAAACTAATGATTTATTTTATGCTTCACAATGGCCTGATCTAACATCAGCAAACTTTAATATAAACACTTGCAAATTGTGAGTAAATATAAAAACAAAGCAAAAACAGGCATCAACAGTATCCCTGAGCCCCACAATCTCCGCATCAATGTTGTGACGGATTCTCTGCCTGAGCCTTCAGTACAATTCTCTTGTGTGGAATCTTACAAACACCTTGCGAAAGGTCAGATACTTGGACTATTTCTTTTTCACCTCGGATTATGTGGGGTCTTAACAGACGGAATGTGGACAAGATGTTTCTTCCTGTGGGAGAATTTAGAACTAGGGAATCACTGTTTAAAAATAAGGGGTCAGCCATTTAAGGCAGACATGAGATTGAACATTTTCTCTCAAGAGGGTCATCAGTTTTTTGAGCTCTCTTCTTCAAAGGGTGATGGAAACAGAGTTTCTGAATATCTTTAAGGCAGGCGTAGACATGCAAAGGGATAAAAGGCAACCTGGGGATGGAGGTAGGGAGGGGTAGGGTTAAGGAAAATGCAGAGTTGAGGTCACAATCCAATCAGTCACAAGCTTACTGAATGGCGGAGCAGACTCAAGTCCTGCTCCTCAGTCATATGTTCATCTACCAAATCTGATTTTTATAAAAAAATCAAATCAAAAGTTCTGCTTACCAATCCATGCTGATGGTTCCCAATTAATCCATGCCCTAAACATTCCTCCATTTCATCTTAAATCAAGGGTGCCTAACTGCACTAAAATGAACAGAAGCTTTGAATGTCTTGATACTGTCACAAACCAGCAACAAAAGAAACACACTGAGCATGATTCAGTGTTAAAAACTATTTTATTAATCACTACTTATGATAATACGTAAAATAAAAGTAAAAATGTTAGTATGTTAGAATTCAAGAATGTTAAACCTCGAACGTTAACCCCAAAACTAAACTCGTCGTGTGTGTGTGTGACAAAGTCCAAAACTCCCAGTTCCTGAATGGTTCTTAAAGTTCAGTTCCGCAAGCCATAAGGTGAAACATGAGCAAGGGCTTCTTCAACAACCACCGTTGTCTGAAGATAAGATGTAGATGTAGAAAAACATAGAGAGAGTACATACGAAATCCAAATGTTCCACGATGGAACCCAAACGACACTTCAGTGTTTACTCGGTAGTGACTTCCTCACCCCGAAAAGCATCCGAACCGTGGTCGTCCACACACAAATACCTGTTTCCTTCTACAGGTCAGCAACAAAGTGAACTCCACCGGATTACTTCCAACTTCCATACATGGATTTCAGTGGCAAACACAGTTATTGTTTCTCACCCATCGATAGAGAAAACAAGCAGGCTGGTGTCTCTCTCCCTTCTCTCTCTCTCTTTCTTCTTCTTCTTCTGACTTCTTCAACAACGTCATTACGTCCTTTATCTTCTATTGACGTAAGCACGCCCCACACACACATACACACACACTCTCTATCTTAAAGGGACTTTCACTGAGTCCGTAACACCTCCCACCTAAAAAAAATTTTCCCAAGAAAATTTTAACCGCGCATAGTTAGTAATGTTAATAATTATCATGCTACACAACTACAGACTATCAGATTAGTACAGATACATGTTTCCCATTTAACATCGAGAAAGACAATCAGCAATCACATTATCTTTGCCTTTAATGTGAGTTATCATGAGATCAAACTCTTGCAAAATTAAACTCCAGTTTAACAGCCTTCTGTTCTTGTTTTTGACTCGGCTCAGAAACACCAATGGGTTATGATCTGTATACACAGTCAATGGTTTCTGAGCGGTGCAAACATATACACTGAAATGTTGCAAGGCTAAAACAAGCGACAGTAATTCTTTCTCTATGGTGGAATAATTCTTTTGATGCTCATTAAATTTCTTTGAAAAGTAAGCTACAGGATGGTCAATATCATCAAGGTCACCCTTCTGCAACAACACAGCTCCTGCAGCTTCATCACTGGCATCTACTGCTAATGAAAATGGCTTTTCAAAGTCAGGTGTTCTGAGCACAGGATGGTAGCATAAAATGGCTTTCAGCTTCTCAAATGCTTCTTGACAAGAATCTGTCCAAACAAACTTTACTCCCTTCTTCTGAAGATTAGTTAGGGGAAGAGCAATATCAGCAAAATTTTTACAAAATTTTCGATAATATCCAACCATTCCCAAAAATCTTCTAACAGTCCTCGTACCTGTGGGAATAGGGAACTCAGATATTGCTTGAACTTTTGCCTGAACAGGAGCTTGCTTGCCTTGACCTACAACATAACCAAGATACGTCACAGTGGCATGGCCAAATTCACTTTTAGCCAAGTTAACTGTAAGGTTAGCCTTGGAAAGTCTTTCAAACAACCTTTCTAACGCAGAGATGTGATCTTCCCAAGTATCATTCCCAGTCACTAAGTCGTCAATGTAGGCATCTGTATGTTTTAACCCATGAATCACTGAATTAATCATTCTTTGAAATGTTGCCGGAGCATTTTTCATTCCAAATGGCAAAACATTGTATTCATACAATCCAGAAGGGGTTACAAAGGCTGAAATTTCCCTTCCTCTATCTGTTAATGGAACACACCAGTACCCTTTTAATAGGTCAATCTTTGTAAGAAATTTTGCCTTTCCCACTCTGTCTATGCAATCATCCACCCTAGGAATAGGGTAAGCATCTGACTTTGTTACAGCATTCACTTTCCTGTAATCTGTGCAAAATCTAACAGTTCCATCAGGTTTAGGTACAATAACACAGGGCGAACTCCAATTTGAAGTAGAATGTCTAAATGGTCCAACTTCGTTTCAAGGTTCTCCATGATATTTTGGTTTTTTAGTTTTGATGGAACAATATTTGGTCTAAATTGGCCTTCCTCAACATCAACATCAGGCATTCTAGAAACAACCTTTACATCATCCACCAAGGCCACAACTGAATCCCTCTCATAATAAGGTTTTAGCATGTTTACATGACAGAGTTGTGTTTTCTTGCGTCTATCTGGTGTTTTGATTATATATGTTAGATCAGTCACTCGAGATTCAATAACATAGGGTCCAGAAAAACGAGATTGCAAGGGATTATTTTGGCTAGGGAAAAATACCAACACCTTTTGCCCCACTGCGAATGTCCTAGGCTGAGCACGTCTATCAAAATATGTCTTCATTCTTATCTGGCTTGTTTTCAGATTCTCTCTCGCTAGCTGGCAGACTCTCTCCAACCGAGTTTTAAATTTTTGGACATATTCCAACAGACTCAAGTGCACATCCTCATTAACCCATTGCTCTCTTAACAACTCCAAAGGTCCTCTCACCCTATGTCCAAACACAAGCTCAAACGGACTAAATCCGATTGACTCCTGGATCGATTCTCTAACGGCAAACAAAAGTAAATGGATACCTTCGTCCCAATCCTTGGTGTTTTCAAAGCAATAAGTCTTCAGCATATTTTTGAGAGTAGAATGAAATCTCTCCAGAGCTCCTTGAGATTCTGGGTGATATGCAGATGATACAATCTGCTTTGCTCCCAGCTCATAGACTATTTGTTGAAAAATTTTTGACATAAAATTACTACCTTGATCAGATTGGATTTCTTTTGGCAAACCAAACAAGGTAAAAAATTTTACAAGAGCCTTTGACACCGTCTTGGCCTTAATATTTCTAAGGGGTATTGCCTCTGGAAATCTAGAAGTGGCACACATGATGGTTAACAAATACTGATTTCCAGTCTTAGACTTTGGTAATGGACCAACACAGTCCACAATCACCTTCGAAAAGGGCTCCCCAAAAGCAGGAATTGGTTTCAATGGAGCCACAGGGGGTTTTTGATTTGGTTTACCTACCATCTGACATGTGTGGCAGGTTCGACAAAACATCACCACATCTTTTCTCAAACCAGGCCAATAGAATTGTTTCAAGATCTTCCCTACAGTTTTATTCACACCAAAATGACCACCCAAAGGCATACTATGGGCCAGGTTTAAAATCTCATCCCTATAAACTTTTGGAACAACAACCTGATGAATAACTTCCCATTCCTCATTAACAGGAACATGAGGAGGTCTCCATTTCCTCATTAACACTCCATTTTTGACATAGTATCCAGTTGGCACCTTTTCAATCTCCTCACATGAGAGTGCTTTTTCTTTCAATTCTGTCAACTCAGGGTCCTTTGTCTGTTCCACCATAAAATCCTTCCTTGACAAAGACAAATCTTTAAATTCAGGCTCACTATAAGGATGTTGATCCTCCAGTGAAGACAGAAAAGTCTCAGATAAGGCATCAAAATTTTCTTCCTGTTTAGGACTGTCACAAGGAACTACATCAGACTGCACCGGACTGTCTGTCTTGGCTAATTCTTTAGCTCTAGCTCGAGTCACCGCACATGATGGGTAAACATCTGAATCATCCTCAGACTCATCAATCCTTGGTTTGGTTGTTAACCGTACCACAGGATCACTTTCTCCATTTGCAAGGTCATTTCCCAATAACAAAGAAACTCCTTCCACTGGCAAACTAGGTCTTATCCCTATCTCGACTGGTCCTTCTACGAACTTTGACTTTAAAATCACCCTGTGAAAAGGGACAGACATGGTCTCACCTGTAACGCCTCGTACTAGATTTACTTCACCAGTGTCACTTTCTTCACCAAAATTTAAAACACTGTCCAGCAAGAGAGATTGACTAGCCCCAGTATCTCTAAGAATTTTCACTGGCACCTGGGGTGACTCATCATTCAGTGAAACAAAACCCTCTGATACATACGAACGGAATTCTTTTCTCACCTCCTCCAACTTTTCCGCTTTTCCCTCTTGCAAGGACTGATCTTTAACAGCATCCCCTAAACCTTTTTGATTTTTAATTGCCTGAAAGCAAGCATTGGGCCCAGCTTCCTTCTTTTTCTTCAAAAGGGCACAATTAGATATCACGTGGCCAGGTTTCCTACAGTAATAACAAGTACGCTCAACAGGTTCTCCAGCCCTGGCTTCTTTTCATCCTTTCCTTTTTGATTACCTCCCAATTTAATCTCCGGTTTACCTGGATTGTCTTTGTAACTCTTTTGAAAGGTTTTAGGTTGTCCCCATTTGGATTTATGGGTTAAAGCATAATCATCTGCCAACCTAGCAGTTTCTTGTAAAGTTTCCACTGCCTTTTCATTTAAATATGTTGTTAATTCAACTGGAACACATCTTTTAAAGTCTTCCACCAGTATCAATTCTGTCAATTTATCGTAATCCCCATCTACATTTTTAGCCAGGCACCATCGTTCAAAACATATTCTCTTTCCATTGGCAAATTCCATATAAGTCTGATCTGCAGATTTCCTCAAGTCTCTGAATTTTTGTCTATAAGCCTCAGGAACCAATTCATAGGCCTCAATATAGCTTGTTTTACCTTGGTATAATCAGCTGCATCCTCAACAGACAAAGCAGAATAAGCTTTTTGAGCTTTACCTTTAATCACACTCTGTACCATAAGAGCCCATCCTTTCCTTGGCCAGTTTGAACTCACAGCAACCTTTTCAAAATGTTGGAAATACTGATCAACCTGATCTTCTTCAAACGGAGGGACTAATCGAACCTCCCTGCTGGCTGAAAAACCATCATCAGAATCAGATTCCGAACTCCTACGCTTCATTTGTAACTCATGCTGCCTCTTTTTCTCCTCGTTATCCAGCTCCATCTTCTTCAATTCCATCTGCTTCATTGCTAGATCAGCCTCTATCTTCATCCGAGTTATCTCTCGTTCGGCCTCTAATTTCTTTTGTTCGGCCTCTAATCTCTTTTCCTCTCGTTCAGCTTCTATCTTTAACTGGGTTTGCTCTCGTTCGGCCACTAATCTCTTTGTTCTCGTTCAGCTTCTAATTTATTTTGTTCTCGTTCAGCCTCTATCTTTGCCAGCTGCACCTGTGCCTCAGAAATTGCTATTTCACTGCCAGGAAACTGTTTTAACACTTCCTTCTCAAACACTTTCTTTTCCACATAATGGCCAGCTATCAGTCTCTGAATATCTGCCTTTCTCATAGACTGCTTTACTTCTGTAAGGTTTAGCCTTGTAGCAATCTTTATCAGATCATCCTTTTTCGCCACCTCCAATCCCTTTTGGGTTGTGACTCCAAAAATGCCTTAATATCCATTGCTGCTGGTTTCCACACACACAAGCCAATTAAAAAGAATTTATCAGACCTCCCTCAAAAATCTTTGGATTGAATCTCGAACAAATTTCGTCAATTCTGGGGTACAATCCCAGACGACACTCGTTAACCTTGGGAACTATCCCGGACGAATCTCGTTAACCTTGGGAAACTATCCCGGACGAGCCCCCCATTTTGTCACGAACCAGCAACAAAAGAAACACACTGAGCATGATTCAGTGTTAAAAACTATTTTATTAATCACTACTTATGATAATACGTAAAATAAAAGTAAAAATGTTAGTATGTTAGAATTCAAGAATGTTAAACCTCGAACGTTAACCCCAAAACTAAACTCGTCGTGTGTGTGTGTGACAAAGTCCAAAACTCCCAGTTCCTGAATGGTTCTTAAGTTCAGTTCCGCAAGCCATAAGGTGAAACATGAGCAAGGGCTTCTTCAACAACCACCGTTGTCTGAAGATAAGATGTAGATGTAGAAAAACATAGAGAGAGTACATACGAAATCCAAATGTTCCACGATGGAACCCAAACGACACTTCAGTGTTTACTCGGTAGTGACTTCCTCACCCCGAAAAGCATCCGAACCGTGGTCGTCCACACACAAATACCTGTTTCCTTCTACAGGTCAGCAACAAAGTGAACTCCACCGGATTACTTCCAACTTCCATACATGGATTTCAGTGGCAAACACAGTTATTGTTTCTCACCCATCGATAGAGAAAACAAGCAGGCTGGTGTCTCTCTCCCTTCTCTCTCTCTCTTTCTTCTTCTTCTGACTTCTTCAACAACGTCATTACGTCCTTTATCTTCTATTGACGTAAGCACGCCCCACACACACATACACACACACTCTCTATCTTAAAGGGACTTTCACTGAGTCCGTAACAATACACTTACAGTATCAAAGGTTAAATAAACACCAGGAAGGTGTTAATTACTATTTAGCACATTTATAAAAGGTGTTGGTTACAAAGCAGTTCATGCACCAGAACAGTAAATTGAAATTTAAATTAAAAAATCTTTAAGGTAAAGAATGTTAAAGCATATTGGAGTCACATAGCACAGAAACAGGCCCTTCAGCCCACTTGTCCATCAACTACCTACCTATACCAATCCCATTTACCTGCACTTGGCCCACAGCCTACTATGCCTTGACAATTCAGATGTTTCTTAAATGTTGTGAGAATACCTTCCTCCACCACTTTCTCAGGCAGTGCATTCTAGTTCACCTCTGGGTGAAAAGAATTCTTCCTTAGATTCACTCTACTTTTACTCAGATTCACTTAACGTTTTAGGAACAGCTTCATCAGATTTCTGAATGGTCCGTGTACCCAAGAACCCTACCTCGTTATTCCTCTTTTGCACTATTTACTGATTTTTGTTACATAGTAATCTCTATGTCTTGCCACAAAACAACAAATTTCAATGACATATGTCAGTGAAAATGAACTTGATTCTCTAAACTTCTTATTCCTCACCCTAAACCTACGTCATCTGGTTTTAGACACCTCTGCCATGGGGAATTCTTTCTCTCTGCCCTTTCTGTGCCTCGAGTTCAAGCTTTGCAGTTGGCTACACTTCCTAAACACGCAGTTGTCCAGGACACTGGATGCATCCATAACCTCCCACATGGTACAGGATGTACATTCCACTCAGATGAGCTGTCCCATTGTGCTTCCCTTCACCAATAAATTATGCAGTAGAATAATTTCAGAAAATACCAAACAGCTACTCAGCAAACAACTACCACCTTATTGAAGTTATTTGACTTGCAGCAAGGACATATCATTACACAGAATTCCAGGTTGGGGCGAGGTTGGGGGTGGGGGGAGATGTAGCTGAAGGGAGATGGGGGAGGGGGTATGTCTCAAGGTGAAATGTTTACCCAAGTTGTCAAATACTTGAGAACCAGACTGAAGTAAATTAAAAATCCAACAATCGCTCACTATAACACATTTACCATGCTTGCTATATAAACAGAAAGTGTTGGACACACAGCAGTGTGCAACCTGAAACACTTGTTTTGCTTTGCGCAGATGCTGCTCGACTTGCTGAGTGTTTCCAGCATTTTGTTTTTATTTCAGATTTCCAGCATTTGCAGTTTCTTTTGAGATTCATTTGCCCTATTGCATATGATTTATAGCTTTCTTGCCCATGTGGGAACCGGGTTAGACACATTTTCCACTACAGGTATTTCAAATCTCAAATGATAAAAACAAGAGAGTACTTACAGCAATCAAAATTTATATATGTTTGCCTCTCTGAAAAGACATTTACTAACAAAATCCTCAAAGCTTAGTAATTGTAATGAGTTGTCCAAAATAGTGGGCAGATTTTGTCATTAGTATAAACACCCTGCAAAAAGTCTTCAATACTGCAGGAAAAATGTTGCTTGGAAGCACAAAAGCATGTTAAAGGGAAAATGACCTGTATAGAACAGTAAGGTCGGATGAGGCTATCCATCAATGCCAATAACAGGCAGTAGGAAGTGATACTTGCTGCTAACAGCTCAAATAACCATAGATCCATTTTCTTTTAGCTGTAGCAGAGCTGAAGAAAATGGCAAATATTTGCAGAACAGAAAAATCAAAGCTTTCTAACAGCTCCCTCCAAGTAGATTTCCTCTCAGAGATCACTATTCACAAGGTGTGAAGATAGAAGCATCTTAAAATTGTAATAGATTTACTTTTGGACATTATTTTCCCTTCTTCAAACTGGTAAGTTAATTAAAAATTACACATTCTTGAATTTTTGTACAAAGGCATTGTCAGTTGCAAAACTGCTCGTCATAGTTGGAATGCAACTGTTTGCTCATACATAAAGTTGGGCGCTATGCCACTTCAATCTTAGCAAGGTCTAGGACAAATTTATCTCATAGACTCAGAGATACAGAACAGAACAGGCTCTTTAGCCCACCAAGCCTGCAGCCACCATTGAGTACCCATGTACATTAACCCTACCCTTTACATTTTCCCCACATTTCTATCAACTCCACTCCCCACCCAGATTCCACCATTCATCTATACACCAAGGGCAACTTACAGTAGCCCATTAACCTTCCAAACCTCTACGTTTTTGGGATATGAGAGGAAAGAAGGACACCCAGAGAAAAATCATGCAGTCACAGACAGAAGGTGCAAACTAGGACAGAACCTGGATCTTTGGAGTTGTGAGGCAGGCTATATTACCTGTATTTATATCCTGCTCTTACTCACCCATTGTACTATAGCATGATTTGAAAAGATCTGAGGGCCATTAAAAAGCAACATGTGTCACAGAGGCAGGATACAATTATATAATCTTGTTTCTTCAGTCAGTTTTCAGTAGGAAATTGGAATGAGAATTATGAATGGCAAAATTCTCATACAAATGCTATATGGGCCACATTCCATTACTGTCTGCATTACTTTGGAAAACAACACCTTTTTAAGGCCTGTAATATCATCAACGTTCCATGCAATTTCAGAAGAGTGTATCAAACAAAACTTGACACTGGATCACTTCTGGCAATACTAGAGCAGATCAGGCCAAAGAGATAGGCTTGAAGCAGTGTATTAAAATAGGGGAAAAAAGCCACTTTTGTTTAGGGTGAAATTAGAGAACTCGGACCTGATCTTCCAATGGAGAAGCAATCAAAATCAGGGATGCATTAGAGATCAAAAATTGGAGCAATGTAGATATTTCAGAGGGCTTTTGGATTCGTGGAGTTTACGGAGATCGGGAGAGAAATGAAAATTTGCATGAGACTTTGAACTCAAGCAATTGTCCAACAACCAGGTCAGTGAACACAGGATTAATGAGTGAACATGGCTTTGTGAAAGTTAGAATACAGGCAACAGAGTTTTGATGACCTCAAGTTTGGATGCCACATTCTACAATCTAAAATTCCAGTGTCAAATTCTGGAATGAACATTGTGCTGTTCTCAGAGGAAGACATCCTAAAGCATTTTTAATGTAATATTGAGGAAGATGGAATTCCCACCGACTACTTTCCCCCTGTACTAATGAAGAGGAAAGTATGAAAGATAAAACAATTCAGACGCTCTTCATCACTATGTATGGTTAGCGTAAAGTGTAGCTTCCATTAGGTGTCCTAATGAAATGTGCAATGAATTTTAGTGGAGAGTGTTTTAGGGATAACAGTTCTCCTTTACTCACTGCAAAAGGTTGCAAAATACATACATCTTGTACATTCTGGTCCATTCAGCTGATAGAAAACTAAAATCCATTTCAAACTAAAATTCGAGTCTAATTTTATTGCATGATGGTTCAGACTGAATCATAGTATAACAGCTGTGCAGTACCTAATTCATTTGGTGGTGGAACCAATAAAGCGAAACAGTATCCAAAACCTTCTGACAATCAGTATGGCAGAGGGGTTATTTCCTCAGCTCTGTATAGGAATGATTTTTGTTCAAACTTCAATTTCAGACAGGGTACAACATCTTAAAGCAAGGACATTTTACTTGTTGTTCAGGTGAATGCAAGTACACTCATTCAACATACAAAGTAGTATTCCCTGTACTCATGTCCAGGTTTGGTTTTCATTCCACCCAGGGTTTATTGGTTACTTACCAAGATAACGATTTTAAATTTTTGCTTAAAATAGACATAAAAATGAAGATGATTCAAAGTATACTTCTGCAGTATTGCCCAATTTTTCTATGGTTATTTAATGGTATGCCAAATTTCAATGGGGATAAAAATAACAATACTTAATTGCTACTGTTTCTCTTAAACCAAAACATTGTTCAAAAATAATTTTTCAAAAATATTGTCAAGGCAATCACAATATAAGAGAGACTGGACTACTGATTAAAAAAGCTTGTGATAATTTTCATGTTTGTATCAGCGCTTCTCAATATGTTCCACAACAAACGAGAAAGTACAGGTCCTCCACAGGTTAGAAACACCCGAGTTATGGACAGACCGTACATACAAATGAGTGTTTGGGAGATCAGCAGGATGGATTTGCCATCTGTTGTGCAGCTGCAGGCATCTCCTGCCATGTGGGAACTCGGTTTGTGGCAATATCATTGCATCTTGCAGAGATATCTGAATGGTTGACTTAAATGCCTTGTCTTAACTACCCACTGCTTTTGGTTGGCCTTTTTTTAAATTTAAATATATTGTCAGTCGGTTCAATTTCTGACTTGCAGGTTACGAACAGCTCTCAGGATCAGAACCTTATCATAAGCTGGGGAGGACCTAAAATTGAATTTTATATAAAAACAAAACTGTTCACCATTTTTTAAATGCTAGTCTTCAGAATGGGTTTGCATGTACTGTTATATTCTACACAGTAGACAAAAGCAAAAGCTCACGTCCTGATGCAGGGTTTTGACCCAAAACGTCAACAATTCCTTTCCTCCCACAGATGCTGCTCGACCCACCAAGTTCCTCTAGCAGATTGTTGCTGCAGGCAAAAGCAAAAAACTGGTCTCCTCAGACTTGTACTGAAAATGTGCATGGTTGGTAGTAATAATGATTGTACTTGCTTTTTCCTTCCAGAATTGAATACATCATCGAAACAACAAAAAAAGCTGCAGATGTCAAAAATCTGAAATACAAACATATAATGCTGGAACTACTCCCATCAACCAGCATCTTTGGAAAGGGAAGCAGAATCAAGAGTCAGTGACCCTCATCAGAACCAGAAAAGTCAGAAAATAAGCCTGTTTTATATTGCAGAAAAGGGAGGAAGTGGAGAGGCCATTTTGCAGAAAATCTCCATCAAGTCTCAGCTTGAACCCAATCTACCAGTTATCTTAATTCTCCATCCTATTCCCACTCTGACTTCAGCCTCTGTCATCGTTCCAGCAATATCCCACGTAAGCTCAAGGAACTGCACCTTATCTCTCTAGCTAGTTCTGATACAAGGTCATTCATTAACTCAGTGTAACATTTCTCCCGCCAGCAATGCTGCCTGATCTGCTGGATATTTCCAGAATCTGGTTTCATTTCAGAAATCCAGCAGCTGCTGTGCTCTACACCTCCAGTATGTTCCTTTGTTTCTTCTTTTTGTAACTGCAAGCTCTGAAAGTAATTGAACAACCTTGGTTTCCACCCTATCACAGACATTCCGAGGTCTCTCTACCCCACCCCTTCTCTGCAACTTGAACCAAACTTGTTTTCTTACTTTTCAAGTTCTAATTAAGAATCACTGACCTGAAACTTCGACTGTTTCTCTCTTCATAGATGCTGCCTGACCTGATAAACATTTCCTTTTTCTGACTAATCCCTTATGGAAAATTAGTCTATTTTTGATGTATACAGAGTAGATTGAAGTGCCTTCTGTTGCAGGGATGTAAAGCTGAAATTCAAAATAAAATAAATGGTGAATAAGTTGTTGCTCCTCAAACATTTGTAACCCAAAAATGCAAACACAAGGAATGCAGTCATGGAGAAAGCAATAAAGATGATGTTTCTGGAAACAATATCATTGGAAAATATCACACTGCCACTTTAAATGATTTTCTGCTGAAGTAACATAATCAAATGCTATTTATCAATGTCATTTTTGAACACATTGCATATCCTTGAATAATTACAATATTGTAATGTCAGCAACAGTTGAACTTTCTTTCATTCAAAAGCAATCATCGTCAAGTAGACCATAACAATCCATTACTCTGACCTTTCCTATCATATGTAACACTGATGTCATAATTTTCACAAGAAAGGACTACTACTAAACAAACAACCAATCTCAAAACTAACATGTTAAAGTCAGTACCAAATTTCTGTTTCCATAAGGTTCACTAAATTAAACACTCAAATCTACTAACGTTGATTTATTTCTCAGATTATGTTTTTTTGCCCATTTTACAGTTGCAAAAATATCATTTTTTCTGCAGCTTGCTAGTAAATAGGGTAATTGACTGACAACACCCTCATTCTTTTCTCACATACACATGTATGTATGAATAGATTAGTTATGACACTTCTATATGAATTCCGATATGGCATTGAGATAAGAACATTGGCGAGAGTAAACAGAGACAATAAAGGCCAGGATGAAATCAAGATTAAGTTGACAATGAGACTCCCCACTCTCTGCTAGTTTACAAAAACGTTTGGGCATTTCTCGGCCATTTAGTGATCTGGGCCTTCCTGCTGGCTGCAGTGCTCACAGACTGATCACCCTGTTGTCTAATGTGGAAAGTATAAATTCAAAATAAAGCAAAGGTAAGTGACTTGGATAGAATTTAGTATGTTTGCACCCCAGTTGACTATCTAGATATGACCCAGGAATACATGATGTTCCTGTTAAAAATGTTTTCTACTTTCTGCTCCTGAGTTTAAAAAAAGCTAAGGATACTTCCACTGAATAACTAACAAATAACTAATGTTATGATTCATATCCATGATGGTGAATGCTCAAGAATTACACGAAGGAAGCATTTATATTAAGCAGATTGTGACTCTTTAATTCTGATGTAAGGAAGCCATATGTGAGATATTAAATGAAAGCATTGTTTATGGTAATAGAAGATTCTGTCTTCAATATATGGTTTTGTTTAAGATTTAGTTTGGGTTACCCATGACTAACAGCCCATTTCAGCAGGTCCAAGAGACGCTACAAAATTAATTGACCATTATGTTTAAAATCCATCTTTCTGCAAATCATCTTTTAAATATCCTTTCCAACATAGTAAGTTGCTTCAAATCTCACAAGTACAGTTTTCAACTCAAATTCAATTGTCAAGTTCATGCCAGAGACCAGTATGAATTGTAGTAACGAAAATCCATACCACCCTGCTATATAGGAACACAATCTAGTCTCATCATAATCAGTGTTAAATTACTGTTATCATATTAGCATTGCACAATGCTTGTCAGTCTCCTGAAATGTTGCAAATGGGTAACTTGAAACAAGGGACTGCGGATACTGTAATCTGGAGCAAAACACAAACTGCTGGAAGAACTCAGAGATGGTGGACATTATGGGTCAAGACCCTACATGAGAAAGTAGAACATAGCTGTGCCGCTTAAAAGATATATGCTGAAAGTTCACTGTTCTTTTAAGACAATTGTATGCAATTTTTATGATGATGTGGTTTAAGTTTTCAAATCCAAGTATATGTTGATGGTTGTCTGCTAGAGAACAAACAGAGCCTCTTACAGATTCCTGAATCTGTCAAGGAATGAATGTCTTATATTCAGTTTTTTTTCTCAAGAAAGCTTGCTTAGCAGAATGCATCTGTGCAAGATGCATGAAGGATACATTTATATAGATAAAGCTTTTCATGCAATTCCATTTAATGAGCCAGAGAATATGCTTTACAATAACAGCAAGGGGTTATACTATTAACTCACAAAGTATGTCAGGGCCACTGATTTTTGATGACTGAATAAGAATAATTATAATTAAATAGTAGTTGTTTTTATACATTCTGCTGTATTGTGGATTAAGAATGCTATATAAATGAATGCTGTTTACAGTTAATGAAAATACATGTTGATTCCCCAGTCATAACAATATGTGTAAAAATGCAGTAAAGACCAACTTCCCCACTCTCAGTAATATCACGTGGATTTGAATAAGAGCAAGAATGAACTGCATGTGCAGCAGATCCTCCAAGGAACACTTGATTGTAGCATCAAAGATGCCTTCAATTTGGTCTGCCCACTTTCACTGAAAATCTGGGAAAATCCACAGGCTTAAAGCAAAAAGGGACTTAAAAATAAAAAGCAGAAGTTTCCAGTTTTATTTCTAAAATAGATTTCTCTGAAGCCTTCTACCTACAAACTAAAATAAAATTCTGACTGACCTGCATTTATTATTTGCAGATACAAAACCAGCTAACTGTCCTAAATTCCAGTCTACCTCTCAAATAAACCCATGAAAAAAACAAATACAAATTAAAGGACTGATTATTTGTGCATATAAATGAAAAATATAGTAATTATGTTTAATGAGCTTCACTCATTATTCAACATATCGTTAATGTCCTTGCATATTTGAAATTAAGCATTGTGTCAACATCATTTCATTGTTTTCACATGCAGTAATTGTCTTTTGCATTTCAATATTTTGAAATTAAAGAGCATTCACTTTACAATAAGCCTCCTGCATTGATAAAATTTAAATGATCAACTTTACTTTGCATTGCAAGATGCAAAGAGAACAAAGTCATTGTATCAAAACTGAAGCATAGTTCCAGTGCAATAATAAATCAGGTTGACAGCAAACAACACAGCACATTGGCCCAGTGGTCTTGCTTTAGAAGTATCAGTGAGCAGCAATTGCAGCTCTGGAAGAAGCTTGTTAGATAGCAAGTGGAAACGGATTCAGCCGCCTTGTATACCAACTGAATACTTTAATTGAGTCCAATTGAATCAGGGAAACGTCATGTGGTGCCCAGAGGTTTGACATTAAGCAGAGAAGAACACTTATCCTCTTGAAACTTGCCAAGTCGAGAATGGGTGGCAGCTACTTGTGATTTCTTTAAGAATTGCTGCTAAAGATCTGAAGAACCAGACCATTGCACATACCTTACTAAAATTATTCTGTGCAATCCAATATTGCAATAGGGTTTACAAATAGATAAGGACCCTTTATATTTGCCTAGAGAGGAGCCTTCAATACTAGGACCATATGCATCCATTTTAGGTCTGCAATATGCACACAGCTTAATCTGATTTATTTGCCCAAAACTCTTTTACTATGTCCTTAATTGCAATATTTATATTTTTGTGTTTCCTGAAAGAACAATGGGGTGATGGGTTGCTCAGTTTAGTTCTAAATTCTATTATGACCTGCATGTTAGGAGACAAACAGGTGCACACTGGGAAAGAATGAAGCAGTAGAGAGAGATCTGAGGAATGCTGATTTTATTGTAGGTTAGTCTGAGTGATGGTTTGATGAGGAAAAGTCTTACTCATAGCCACCAGATTTGTATGCCGTTCTCAATTTTTGAATCATCAAACATACTGGATAGATATGAGAAAATAAATTAGAACCAGTTGAGAAAGTTACTGTTAACACCTTGTGTGCAATATATTGATTATGTTTTTTTAGTTTAAAACAGATAAGTGGTAACAGAGTCCATTCCACACTCTATTGACTTATAGTATGTCCAATTAGCCTATATTTTGGAGATAGTGATACATGAACTGTACATTTATTTACCTGTGGATTTCTATGGGCTTGTGTACTGCAAATTCCTGTGGTCAAGAATCCATTTAGGTACAACATCTGGAAACTATGTGAATTGGATAAAAAAAAAGATTACCTTCTTAACGAACCAAAACGAGGGATCCTCCCAGAGATAAAGAGAATGAATCAGGAAATGTAATAATAGTTAAAAATAGTTAATGGTAATGGTTAATGTACAACTTCAAAAAGAAATCCAGAAGGGGGTGGTGGTGGTGGTGGTGAAAGAATTGGTCAGAGAAAAAGAGAGCAAAGATTGTAAACATTATTTTGCTGATGTTTAAGGCAGCCAAACGATCCATTTTGCTTAAATGGAAGGATCCAATACCCCCTACCACTTTTCAATGGTTCTCTCAAACTATATCATGTTTAAACTTGGAAAAAATTAGGAGTGGTACTGTTGATCCTTCGCTTAAATTTGAAGACATTTGGAGTCCACTTATTCAATACTTTCATACAATATAGATCCCTTTTTAATAACTTTTCAATTTAGAGGAACAGAGTTGACGACATAATATTGCTCTGTTTCTATTGAGAAATTTCAGTCCATTTTTGTTTTGTTTTTTTTTAATTTTCTTTTTAGTTTGGTTTGATTATTTACAATTTTCTATTGATTTGGGGATTTTTTTTCTTTTAGATACACAATAAATCTTTTTCTTTCCTTTCTTTTATATCATATTCATCTACTAAGAGATTGTGAGAGCTAAAGATTTTTTTTTATATTTTATTATTCTTTATGATTATCTATGCCATGATTGTTCTCTTGATATCTTTGTATTACATGTACAATCATCGATGTTATATATTAATATGTATTAATTTGGAAACTAATAAAAAGATTGAAAAAGAAAGATGTTTAAGGCTGAAAAATGTTGTAAGTGCGAAATGCGCCATACCAAAGCTTGTGAACTTTGAACCCTGCATCCAAAATTCAGTTCCAATGGAGTTGTACTTAAGAGTACTTTATTGGTCATTTGTGTTTTTGCAGCCGAGTTGTTCTGCATGTGACAGGTATACTATACACTATTAGCAATATTTATATTTCTGGGGAAATTTAATGCCAATTTGTAATCACTGCCAAGGTAAAGCATCATATAACGTTATTCCAGTTGAATTCTGTTAACTGTTTTAGCACTTTGTATCATTAGTCCATTTTTTTTTAAAGTTGGCTTTCACTTTTTACTTCAATGACTCTGCTTTCACTTTCCTTATTCAAATTTATGATGATAACACCAAAACCTATCCCTACTCTGTTAAAACAGTTAAGGGTATAAAAAAAACTAGGGTTGGTTTCAGCTTCTCCTGGGTAGACTGTTCCTTTATGTTTCTTATCTAGTGAAACTTGAGGAAGAAACTCAAGGGTTCTAACCTGACTGCTTAAAGTTTGGGGTGCCACATTTCCACATATGCTCTGTTTCCCAGTATGAAAAAAAAACATTCTGTGTTTAGCACTTCCAATTGAGACTGGAAATCTTCCATCTGGAAAATCTGAGGCATGAACCCAGATCCTGTCACTTGAAGTCACAATGTGTCAACATCCCAATCTGGTGTGCCACAATTCCAGATTTTTCAATTTGTTATTTTTAAACCAGTGTGCAAAGTTGCCAAATTCACTTATCCTAGGACTTGAGTATTAAAAATGATAGTTTACTAATTAAACATAATAATGAAAACATTATTAATGAAAAATTAGTATTTAAAACATGATTTGGTATTTCCTTCCTTACCCATATTGTTCTACTTTCACTGCAGGCCTTTAAAATTATTAATAAAACATAGATGCACTTAAATTCCCATATACTGTACCCACTTAACATGAGAACAAGAGAAACATCAGAGCAGACCAAGCAATCCTTCGAGCCTAGCTGCCATTCATGAAAATCAAAACCATTTTCCAGCACCAGTGCAGCCTCTCTTTGGTAAGAAGATAGCTAAACTCAAATAAATTAAACATTTATGTTTTACAGAAATTGAATTCTGGAAATAGTTTACTTTTATAAAGAACACATTAAATTATAATAGAAGAGGAAATGGTTAAATTATTAATAATGAGACATTCTGCACAAGTATATTTAGGCTACTCATTATAAATAGAAGAGAATTATCTCTGTTAGCATATCATGGGACACTGGGGAGGCAAGTCACATTGTAGAGAAAACTACCAGATAGTAGAAAAAGTTAAAGAGCAGAAACACAGGAAAATGCATGTGTGCACAAAATGGGATGCAACTACCCTACTAGAATGAATATAAAGCAGGAGGGTTCATGGTACAGAAGGAAGACAAAAAACAGATTGACCTATCTATCTCTGAAACACAGAGCGAGTCTTGACACCTGAAAAGATTCAGAGTTCTCAAGAATGATTACTGAGGACTTGCCTTCTGTCATGCACTTGGATTGTAATAAGCATATAACCTCAGTGTTGTAATGATTTGCCTGATATTAATCTGTTAAAAGAAAGTTGACTTGCCCTATTGTCAATCAAATACCAAATTAAAAATCTTACAGTTTGGAAGTATAATTTGGTTGGAGTGATATGGGTGCAGGGAGGAGGGGGTGGAGAAAGAGGCCGATTCCTTATTGTGTGATAACCTCCCAATGAATATTCCTAATGTTCACTTTGTCGCTTTGCTAAAATAAGTAGAAGGCACATCATCACAATTGTGAAATCATTGACAATGTGGCACCCTTCTGATAGAGGTTGCTAAATTGCTTTCTATAAATACAAAGCCCTCATGGCACTGATAAAGTAACAGAAATTTTAATCCCTTGATTTCCGAGTTTATTTATGCAACTATCTTTAAGTAACTATTGCCAAATATCTGCTAGTAGTTTCCCACTTCTGGTAGCAATTACAATAGACAGCAACAGCAAAATAGCTTGATATTATGACAGCAGAATGTTGGGAAATCATTTATTTAGAAGAACCTTTAATTACACATGTAATTATGGCATGTATGAAATTCAGTTATTATTTTTGTAAGGTAAACATATCCTCAGGATGCCTGAAATATAACATTGAGGCTTCAAACGCAATCAATGTGAGGATGACAGCTCCACTTCTCATACAGAAACTTCTACAATCAAAGCACCAATTCTAGTTCAAATAGTAAAAGCAAGATGCAAATTCAACTGTATTTACTTTTTATAGTCACAGTTAATGTTATAAAAATAAGATTTAATAGTCAATTCATTATTGAAAATTTGATAAGCAAGTTTGCTGCTCACACAGAAAACAGATTTTACTTGCTTTGGGGAATATATAGAAGTGTCTTGTAAAGGAACACTTTGCACATATGAGCCAGAGCCATTATTGCACTCCCAATACCATGAACACCAGCTATGTAATTCCAAACCAGGTGTTACTTAAAAGTTCACCTTGAAGCAGGTTAAATGGTTATGGGGAAGAGTAGAAATTTAAAACAATTTGGGGAGTCAAGTGTACTTTAAAGAAAAACTAAGGTCCTGAAATTCTCTCCAGAGCACAGAGTATATTCACCCAGATGGGTAACTTCAAGTTTGATGCTGCATGGAGTTTGGAGTTTTCAAAACCCTGAGATGGCCTGATGGATCTCTTGAAGAATTTATTAACTTATTCAGTATGATGTCAAATGCACTTGTCACTCATTGATAGAGAATGAGAGTGCAAATCTTCATCGACCATGCCAATCAGAACAGTTTTTAACAATTTACTGCCAACTACAAACAACTACTATCACACATAGTGATAGGTATAGTTTAAATGCAGGTTTAACTAAGTCAATGAAAATTGGGAGTGAAAAATTAGAGCCTCCAAGTATCACTACATTCATGATGTACATCAGATTTGGTACCAGATGAGAAGATATCAGCCAAACTGCATAGGTGCTAATATCACTGTGAAATGCATGGTCATCCTATTTCTCAGGTGCCAGGTATTTGACCCTTTGACTACATAAAAGAAGTATTTGAAAACTAATCTCACTGCATCTTAGCAGCCTGCAAGATATGGCTTAGCAGATCCTTAATCAAAATGTTATGCTTCGCTTCTATAGTGCCAGACACTGACCATCTCCAACAAGAGAATCTAATAATTTACCCTTTTGTGGTATTAAAGCCACCAAGTCCAACAACAACATCTCAGAATCACTCACTCAGCCAATTTTGCCTGTGCTATCAACAACGATATACCCAATCTAATCCTGCAATAAACATGAGCTCCATAACCTTGCAGGTCACAGCTCTTCAAATGTAAATCCACGTCCTTTACAAATGTGAGAAGGGTTTTCAACTCTCCCAAACATTCAGGCAGCGATTCCATAGCCCTATCACCCAAACAACACAAGCAGTTTTCTTCAGTTCCCATCAAATCCTTCTCTCAATTACTTTAATTCCGTGCCTGTTAGTTTTTGACCTCCTGCTAAGGGAATGATGTCCTCCTCATGTGCTCTCTAGATACCCCACAACTTTTATATACATTAATTATGTCTCCCATTAGCCTTCTCTGCTCCAAAAAAAACCCCAGCCTATCTAATCCTTTCCCATCATTAAAATTTCCAAGTTCTAACAGCATCCTCTCCAGCACAATCAGACCTTTTCTATGATGTAGTGATGAGATCTGAATGCAGTATTCAAGTTGTGGCCTGCCGTGTGTTGTACTCAGTTCTACCATAATCCTGCTCCCAGCTCACACATGGGACTTTTTCAAAAGCCTTGCTAAAATTCAGATACATTACATTAAACAAACTATCTTCATTGACCCTTCTTGTTCACACCACAAAAAAATTCAATTGTTAGAGGAAAAACGAACCGTTAAGCTTCTTGCAACAGCCTTGTGATAAATTTCAGGAGAGAATGTGGATTAGGCAAAGACTTCTTTTCTTTGACACGGACATTACCATCCCATAACAAATCCATCCTGACTGTCGTTAATTAGCCTGAGAGTTCCTAAGTGAAAGATTATGCTTTTCCTCAGAATTGATTCCAATAATTTACCATCACTGAAGATAAACTAACTGGCTTGTAATTACTTAGTTTATCCTTTCTTCTCCTGTTAAACAATAAACAAACTTGTGGGTCATCAGCAACCAGAACCATATTGGAATCAGCAAATAAATACTACAGCTACAAGAGTAGATCAAGAGGCTGGGTATCCTGTGACAAATGGCTCACCTTTTGACTCGGTAAATCTTTTCTATCAACAAGAAGATATAAATCAAAGCTGTGATGGAATAATCTACACCTGCTTAAATAAATGCAACCCCATTAACATTCAAGAAGATAGATGTTCTTTACAATAAAAGAGCCACTTGATTGGCGCACTGTACCCCACCCTAAATATTCACTCAGTCCATCTCTAGCACATCATGGTTATAGTATACATCATCCACATGATGCACTCCAGCAACCTACCAAGGTTTCTTCAACAGCTTCTTGCCGAGCACACCATCCCTCACACCTCGAAAGTTGATGACAGTAGATACATGGGACCAATGCTAGTTGCAAATTCCCTTCAAGTCGCATACCATCCTGACTCATGCCTGTTCCTTCTGTCAACAAATTTAAAGCCTACAATTCAGGATTATGGGGACACCTTCAGCACAAAGACTGTCGCTGTTCGAGAAGGTATTCACTGTCACCCGCTCCAGGGAGGTAGGAAATTAATTTTGACCTCACTAGTAATAGATACTTGCCTTGCCTAACGCACAATCCCTGTTGAAATTGACAGTATGGCAGTTGAAAGAAGTGGAAATCTATGCTTCTCTCGAGGCCCAATTTCTGATCAGCCTCTCTGCATGGATACATAGCTCAAGCATTGCTACCCCTTGAGTCACATACATTTATAATGAATCAACATGCAAGAATTAGAGCAACAAATACAGAACACACTAAAGTGTATACATTTCACAAAAAATCACAACTATAGCAAAACAAAGAAAAAATTGAATTGGTACAAGAGAACTTATTTCCCCCACCACTATGCCGACCACCTCTCTACCCACCCCACATTCTAAAGGCAGGCCCATCCTCTAGTATTACTTTGCATTCAGCTTCATGTTCTAAAGTTGGCTATATTGAAATCACAGTGTATTGCACCTTCAGAAGTTTAACAAAGAGTCCAAGGCCTATTTCATCTTTCAAACTGTGAACAACAGGAATAATAACTTTCTACATAAATCATTAGATTTGAGCATTATAAAGCAGATCCGCCTAATCTATTGTAGCTGGCCTCCACACTCGTACTGTTTTTGATCAGGCTGTTCAGGAATTTCTGAGTGCAAACCAGAGATTAAAGGTCTTTTCTTTTCCAAAATAAAAGTCCATTTCTCCCCTCCCCCAACTTACTTCTGTGCTTTACAATGTGGAGGAATTGAAATTTTCAGTGAATACATTCTCATCGGAAGGAAGCAGCATACAATATTAAATTCAGATTATCAGTTGGGAGCAACACTCACAATCAGCATGCCTTTGGAAATGGTGCACACACAGCGCCAATGATTTTAAAACCATTAACTGTGATTCTGCTCAGAAAGTGAGCAAGATCACAAAACAATCTTTTAGAACACAATCTGAAGTATCCAAAATCCTGCTCTCCTCCATCCCTCCCATTTAATTTGGACGTGGTTAAGAGACAGCAACTCTTATCAGCAATTGCAGATAAACAACAATCTTCGTGTTTCTTTTTGCTTTTGCAGCTTATTGCTGACAATGCAGCTCTTTAACCATTAACTGTTAAGATGACTAAGCTGATGCAATGTTTTTCTACTTGTTCCACACACAGTTGCAGACAGAAGAGCAGATGCATTGCGGCTGTTAAAAAGTTAATGATTACTATAACGTTTTGCTGAGTGCGATGCCATTTGGAAAAACACTGAAGAAAAATAAGTCATCAGCAGATTTTTGGGGGGAAAAACCTGCTCCTCAAAGCAGTATTCCTACCGTAACCAATTCATTTAGCAGGGACCCTCTTTCCTGCTCTTCCAATTGCCACTCAGTGTCAAAACTGCCAATCAGGTCTCCGCTACAATACATGACTTTATTCAACATCTGATTTCTGCATCAAACTGTCCTTTATGTCTTCTGGACACTACAGCTATTGAATGAAGTGCATGAGTGCATTGATGCCAAACTGACCCTTCAGGCTTTCAAATATCTGAATTATACTTTAGTGCCATGCTTAGTAGGAAGCAATATTCATCAGTAAAATTCATTTCAATAATTTTGCTGTTCTTCTAAGAATCAAACAAGAACTGCCTACAGATGATTGCATATGAAAAATTAACTGTTTGAAGAGCTCCCCTACAGAGTGGTAAAATATAGCAAGGCATGTAAGGAGAAATACACTGATCTCACACTCGAAGCAAGGAACTATTATTTTGATTATTGGTCCTAACTGGGACAATGGGAATGGATGACTCGTGCTGCAGAATACTGTTTCCAAGTCCACTCCAACAAGTCACCTGATTTTAACAAGGGCACCAGACGGAATGGCACAATACACTTTTATGCCCCTGGGGTAGAGGGCATAGAAATGAAGTCCTAGCAAAGGTGCTTATACTCATCTGCTAGACTGTAACCCTTGTTGAAGTGTACATTCCAGGTTGAATATGATCGTGCCTCTCTGTAATGTGCTCCATGATCATAATTCATTAACAGTTAGATACCACAAGTAAGTCAATAACTGTGGGCTCAGGAGCGGCAACCAGGAGAAAGGGGAGAAAGCTGCAAAGATGAAATATTTTAAATTTACTTCGCATAGATTCACTGAACTACTTTTCAACTTTTGTTATGGTTGGATAATTATGTCAATATAATGCAGTGATTGCTTCCAGCTGTGATAATACAACTAAGTCAGAGTACAAATCCATTGAGTTTTACAGTGACAGCAAGGGAGTAGGAGGAGGAATACTTGGACAGATTTGTGCAGCTATCCAAGGAGTTGGGAAAAACATTAGGAGTTGCAAAAATTTGTATGGAAATTTCTCCGTAAAAAAAGTAATTGATTGCAATATACCAAACATGATTCATAAAATTAATGGGTCTTAAAAGCCATACGGTGTCATTGTTATGCAAGGATTTGATGTGATATGACACAGGTAGGTGAAACACAAGATGATGCTGGAGGAACTCAGCAGGCCAGGCAGCATCCGCAGAGAAAAATAGACGGTCAGTGTTTCAGGTCAGGACCCTTCTTCAGGACTGAAGACAGGAAAAGGGGAAGCCCAATATATAGGAGGGAAAAGCAGAGCAGTGATGGGTGGACAAAAGAGGGGAGACGGGGTGGGCACAGGGTGGTGATAGGTAGATGCAGGTAAGGGATAGTGATAGGCAGGTATGGGGGAGGGGAGAGCAGATCCACTGGGGGATGGGTCAAAGGTAAGAAGAGGGAGGGAAAAAAAACGAGGCTAGGAAAGGGAAGAAGAGAAGAAGCATGGGGGGGGGGGGGGGTGTGGAGAAGGGGGGTGGGGATTACCTAAAGTGGGAGAATCCAATATTCATGCCGTTATGCTACAAGGTTCCAAGATGGAAAATGAGGTGCTGTTCCTCCAGTTTGTGCTTGGAATTCTCCTGGCAATGGAGGAGGCCAAGGACCGTCATATCAGTGATATTGTGCCCACCCCGCCTCCCCTCTTTTGTCCACCTATCACTACTCTGCTTTTCCCTCCTATATTTTGAGCTTCCCCTTTTCCTACCTTCAGTCCTGAGAAAGGGTCCTGACCTGAAATGTTGATGCCTACATTTCTCCACAGATGCTGCCTGGCCTGCTCAGTTCCTCCAGCATCATCATGTTTTTCATCCAGATTCCAGCATCTGCAGTCCTTTATTTCTCTGACATAGGTAGGTGTTCATGATTTTCTTTATGGAGAATTCCTGATATCACCCACATCATTGGTGCAGAGTGCTAACTGAAGATCAGATACTGCACATTTTATTACGACTACAGGGTATGCAGTAAAAACTGTTGCAAATCTGTTAAATTTCTATTCCAAATTTGTGAAATTTACTTGTCAGAAGAAAACCATTCTGCTATAGTCTCTGCTTGGGATATCTGGAGGAAATATTCACTTAGATTGTGAGATGAGGAATGTGCAATATGCGAGACAAGGAATATTAGGCATGAACATTTTCAATGGTCTTGGTGCCATTGCCAATCACCTGCAGGGGAGAAACTTACAAACACATGCCCTTGCTTGTTCATTCCACCTGGCCTTGGTTAAGAACTTTTCTTTCAAGAGAGGGAAGTGTATTTGTGGGTTTTGCTCAATTTGTTTGGTCTGCCATGGTTGAGTAGCTGGCACTGCGTGAGAACAGCAGGAAGTGGTTGTCAAGCTTGAAGTGTGTGAGGATCTTGCGAGCTTATTCAATGTTAGGAACAAATCCTGATGAAAGAAGATCAGTGTATGAGGCTGGTGACATAGTTAGTGGTGGGTGACTTTAAATGTGGCATGACTACTTGAATTACCGAGGCAAAGGCAGCTATGGATCAAGTGCAGGTAAATGGGATGAGTATAAATGGGTAATTGACCTTCAGCGAGAACATAGTGGACTGAAGAGCTCACTTCTGTGTTGCATGATTATATCTATCATGTAACAGGGTCTCCCAAGGCACTAATCTTCACTGAGGCCCATGTGGGATGGTTCCCTATTTATCTTTGCAGGGTCAACTTTCTGCTGAAGGCCTTCTTCCCTCAGTTCCCTTTTCTCTTGACTGGTGCCCTCTCCTCATCTTCCCTACTGTTTTGGACTTCTCATGGAACAGTTACCAGAACACCGATGCCTGGGAAAAAGTATTTTCTTAAGCTTTCTTCCTCAAAACCAATCTACACAGAGCATCAAAACTTCAATAAGGTCTGAGAGAAAAAAAATCCAACTTAGTGCAGCAGCAATCTCAAAATCAATCTCAACAAGTAAGTATTTGATCCATTTACGTTGCACAGGCTGGGACCTTCCAAATGTAAAGTGCTGCATCTTTCACTGGAGACATGGCTCCAGCTGCACGATTCAGGTCTAATTTGGTCTTGTTGGTATTCAGTCATCACTGCACACTGACCAGCATTAACATTCTCTCTGTGTATGAGAACCTTCCCAAATTGATGATCAGTGCAAATGGCATTAAAACTGTGCAGCACATTTGGATCCACTGCACCCAAAAAAAATCACAGAGCCACATTTCAAGGTTGTGGTCTCAATAGTATGGTGATATGTTAAAAGTGTCAAGATTATGAATGAAAGTAACCACTGTGCTAGCTACCATGGCAGTCTGAAAATTTGCTCGACAACCTAATGCAAAAACTTAATGACAGCCTCGAATTACTTGTGGCCCATCACTCCATATCACATAGAATGGAAAGTAAGAATGGATTCTGTTACCAGATGCAAAGGTACAATATATAAACAGCATTATTATTCCTATTACATAACTCCCTATCACACCTGAAAGCATTTCACACAAGTAATTTTTTTTCAAATTACTATTTATAGACTATTACTGCAATAAATGAGCTATTTACAAATACTGGAGATGCTACAGTGTACAAAACATGCCACCTGCTTAATATTAAATGGATTTGAGATTTTAACTTAAGTACAACAAAAGAACGAATAAAAAATTCCTGGCTAGCATTTGCGTCTAAGTACATGTATGGCAAAACAAATGGTCTCCAGTATTGTGCCAACACCTTTCTCAACTGATTTTGTTCTATTCAGTCACAGTGAGCACCGAATTCAAGTTTGGAAACAAAGTGGGTCAAACCATACTGAGAGTCTCAGAATACAAACCTGCATTACAAAAACATTCAATAAACACACCATTTTGCAGCAAGAAGTAGAACTTGTATCAATCTGATTTTTAAAAAAAAGTTTGTTAGCAAAACATATACAGTTATGTGCTTCATAATTTTTAAAAGTTTACTCATGGATCTTTCAAGTCATGATGGTACTTGTGCATACGTTATTGCAATTGTACAAGGGGTCTGCCTCCAATCGTGCCCTGGCATCTGTGACAATATCTTTATCTATATGTGCAAAGATTTATTATTATTAACATCCGTAGTGGTTGCTACCGCGGAATAAAACAAGACTCTACTCGGAGGATTGCCAAACAGAACTGGTTTATTTTCCCGCCTTGCGTGGGCCCTTTAAGGGAGAATGTTCCCGCCCAAAACAACCGGTAATGACGTAAGTCCTACATCATCAGGACTTTCCCGCGCGCGGGTTCTCCCCGTCGCTCGGAAAGACGAGGCCCGCCGCCATCTTGGGCCTCGTCGCTCCGACGCCGCGCGACCCGACTGCCGAGCCGGTTCGCCCGACTAGACGGTGAGTCGCCACACAACCCCCCCCCCAGAACCGGCGATACAGTCCCCAAGGTCTGTGGGCTGTGCCAGCTGCCGCTTAGGGGGGCGGCCTCTGCATCGCGGCGTAGCAACCTCGACAGGCTGTTGCAGATCCAAATGGGCCGGTTTGAGGCGGTCCGCCGTGAAAACCTGTTCCCTGCCTCCAATGTCCAAAATAAAAGTGGATCCGTTATTGCGTATGACCCGGAACGGTCCCTCATACGGTCGTTGCAATGGCACTCGAGGTGTGCCCCTGCGAACGAAAACAAACTTACAGTCCCGTAGTTCCTTGGGCTGGCAGGATGGGGCTTGACCGTGCCGTGAGGTGGGAATCGGGGCCAAGTCGCCAAGCTTCTCGCGCAATCTTTGTAGGACTGCTGGGAGTTGTTCCCCTTGGTCCCAAAGGGCAGGTATGAAATCCCCGGGGACAACTAGCGGCGCCCCGTATACAAGCTCAGCTGACGAAGTGTGGAGGTCTTCTTTGGGGGCAGTGCGTATGCCGAGCAGGACCCAAGGCAGCTCGTCAACCCAGTTAGGACCCTTCAGGCGGGCCATCAAGGCCGATTTCAGATGGCGGTGAAAACGTTCCACCAACCCGTTTGATTGAGGATGGTAGGCCGTGGTGGTGTGCAGCTGCGTCCCGAGCAGGTTCGCTAATGCAGCCCAGAGACTGGAAGTGAATTGGGTGCCTCTGTCTGAAGTGATGTGGGCCGGAACGCCAAAATGTGAGACCCAAGTTGTGAGCAGCGCCCGGGCGCAGGAATCAGTGGTGATGTCAGTCAGGGGGGTTGCCTCAGGCCACCTCGTGAACCGGTCCACGATGGTAAGGAGGTACCGGGCTCCTCTTGAAACCGGCAGAGGGCCCACGAGGTCGACGTGTATGTGGTCGAACCTCCTACGGGTAGGCTCGAACTGCTGTGGTGGGACCTTGGTGTGTCGCTGGATTTTTGACGTCTGGCAGTGCGGACAAGTCCTGGCCCACTCACTGACCTGTTTGCGCAGGCCATGCCAGACAAACTTGCTGGCGACCAGTCGGACAGTTGATCTGATGGACGGGTGCGCCAACCCATGTACCGAGTCAAAAACGCGTCTCCGCCAGGCTGCAGGGACTATAGGGCGGGGCTGACCAGTCGCAACGTCGCAAAGTAGGGTCCACTGACCTGGACCAACCAAGAAATCTCGGAGCTGCAGACCCGAGACTGCGGTTCTGTAGCTGGGCAGTTCGTCGTCGGCTTGCTGTGCGTCAGCTAGGGCCGTGTAGTCGACACCCAAGGATAGGTTGTGGATGATTGGTCTGGAAAGTGCATCAGCAACGACATTATCCTTTCCAGAGACATGTTAGATGTCAGTTGTGAACTCGGAAATGTAGGATAAATGTCTCTGCTGACGAGCTGACCAGGGACCGGAGACTTTGGAGAAGGCAAAGGACAGAGGCTTATGATCGGTGAAAGCGGTGAAAGGCCTGCCTTCTAGAAAGTATCGGAAATGCCGGATCGCCAGATACAGTGCTAGAAGTTCCTGATCAAAAGCGCTGTACTTCAGTTCGGGCGGTCTAAGGTGCTTGCTGAAAAATGCCAAGGGTTGCCAGCGGCCTTCGAGTAGCTGTTCCAGTACCCCACCCACCGCGGTGTTGGACGCGTCTACCGTGAGGGCAGTCGGGACGTCAGTCCTGGGGTGTACCAGCATCGTGGCGTCTGCCAGGGCATCTTTGGCCTTAATGAAAGCAGCCGCAGCCTCGTCAGTCCAGGTGATGTCCTTGCCCTTACCAGCCAGCAGCGAGAACAGAGGGCGCATGATACGGGCTGCTGCAGGGATGAAACGATGGTAAAAGTTGACCATCCCAAGGAATTCCTATAGGCCTTTGACTGTGTCGGGGCAGGCAAAATGGCGGATAGCATCCACCTTGGCGGGTAGGGGTGTTGCCCCGTCACTGGTGATTTTGTGGCCGAGGAAATTGATAGAGTCAAGTCCGAATTGGCACTTGGACGGGTTGATCGTGAGGCCGAAATCGCGGAGGCGGGAATACAGCTGGCGGAGGTGGGAAAGGTGTTCCTGGCGGTTACGGCTGGCGATCAGTATGTCGTCCAAGTGAATGAACACGAAGTCCAGGTCTCGGCCTACCGCGTCCATCAGCCGCTGGAAGGTCTGCGCGGCGTTCTTAAGGCCGAACGGCATCCGAAGGAATTCGAACAGGCCGAATGGGGTGATAATCGCAGTTTTGGGGACGTCATCCGGATGGACCGGGATTTGGTGGTATCCCCTAACGAGGTCCACTTTGGAAAAGATGCGGGCCCCGTGTAAGTTCGCTGAGAAGTCCTGGATGTGAGGGATAGGATAGCGGTCCGGGGTGGTGGCGTCATTCAGCCTGCGGTAGTCGCCGCAGGGCCTCCACCCTCCGGTGGCTTTGGGGACCATGTGCAGGGGGGAGGCCCAGGGGCTGTCTGACCTGCGAACAATCCCCAGCTCCTCCATGTGACGGAACTCTTCCTTTGCCAGGCGGAGCTTGTCTAGAGGTAATCGTCGTGCTCGGGCATGAAGGGGTGGCCCTGTGGTAATGATGTGGTGTCGTACCCCGTGTGTTGGGCCTATAATTTGTAAACGAAGGTGCCAAAATCGATGGGAATTTGGCTAGGAGCTTGGCAAAATCGTCGCCAGAAAGGGAAATGGAGTCCAGGCGCGGGGCTGGTGGGCTGATTTCTCCCAGGGGATAGGTCCGGAGAGTACTAGAGTGGACTAACCGCTTCCTTCGCAGGTCGACTAACAGGTTGTGGGCCCGAAGGAAATCGGCTCCTAGGAGTGGTCGGGCGACGGTGGCAAGAGTAAAGGTCCAGGTAAAACGGCTGCCGCCAAAGTGTAATTGAAGCGTACGGGTGCCGAAAGACCGTATCGTTGTACCATTGGCGGCATTGAGTAGAGGACCGGGTGGCCTGTCACGAGTGTCGCGGCCTGTCGGGGGCAAAATACTGACCTCCGCTCCAGTATCAACGAGGAAATGCCGTCCAGATTTCTTGTCCTGAACGAAGAGGAGGCTCTGTTGGCGGCCAGCCGCCGTAGCCATCAGTGGCGGCTGGCCCTGACGTTTCCCTGAAACTTGCAGGGTGGGCGGCATCGACGGGCCTCCGCCCCCCATCTCTGATGGTAGAAGCACAGCTGGTCACCCGTGTCGTCGTCTGTGTTCCTGGGGCGTGGTTGCTCGGTTGCTGGGGCCGGGCGAGGCGGGCGTTGGGCTCGGGGCCTGGTGATTTGACTGACGGACGAGCCGCTCTCGCGCTTGGCCTTCCACAGGACATCTGCCGGGGCAGCCACCTCACGGGGGTTGCTGAAGTCGGCGTCAGCTAACAACAAGTGGATGTCATCGGGGAGCTGTTCGAGGAAGGCCTGTTCGAACATCAGGCAGGGCTTTTGTCCCTCGGCCAATGCCAGCATCTCATTCATTAGGGCGGATGGGGATCTGTCCCCAAGGCCGTCCAGATGAAGCAGGTGGGCGGCGCGCTCACGACGGGAGAGGCCGAAGGTCCGGATCAAAAGGTCTTTGAAAGCCGGGTACTTATCTTCCTCCGGCGGCGACTGGATGAAGTCTCCAACCTGGGCGGCTGTCTCCTGGTCCAGAGAGCTAACCACATGGTAGTACTTCGTGGAGTCGGAGGTGATCTGCCGAAGGTGGAATTGCGCTTCGGCCTGGTCAAACCAGACGCTGGGCCGAAGTGTCCAAAAGGTGGGCAGCTTGAGGGCCACTGCGTTGGCTGCTGCGCTGTCGTTCATTTCGCTGGTCCAAAAGCCGTTTGAACCGTCGGGGTCACCAATGTAGCGGTTGCTACCGCGGAATAAAACAAGACTCTACTCGGAGGATTGCTAAACAGAACTGGTTTATTTTCCTGCCTTGCACAGGCCCTTTAAGGGAGAATGTTCCCACCCAAAACAACCGGTAATGACGTAAGTCCTACGTCATCAGGACTTTCCCGCGCGCGGGTTCTCCCCGTCGCTCGGAAAGAGGAGGCCCGCCGCCATCTTGGGCCTCGTCACTCCGACGCCACGCGACCTGACTGCCAAACCGGTTCGCCCGACTAGACGGTGAGTCGCCACACATCCATGTTAGTCTGTTGGATTTTGTGTCACATTTATTGAAAATGTGTGAGCCTGCATTGCTACCACTCTTACGCCTATTGTATTTATTAACAAGATGCATTAGTCAAGTTGAGTGGATATGTAATTGTGTATGATGCTGTTTGATTATGATCATGTGCGATGTGTGATTTTTTAAAATTAATTATTCATTCAAGGGGCAAGAGGAGCAGGATTGGAAGGTCAGATGCAGGGTCAGAACAACCTAATAGCATGGCATCAAACACTGTAATTAAGAGGTAATATGGACTCATAAATGGTTAAACATATGGTCTTTTCTCACAGTTAACTTTTTATGTTATTAACTCACTTTTTCCCCCCCTTTTCAAAGCCTCACTGATCAGAGTGACTTCTTTGGACCTAAGGGCAGACCATTCTAATTAAGATCTGAAATGAATGTCAAATTAATTAAAGTAATACTGATCTGCAGTGGGTAAAGTTTCCTTTTACTGTATATTCAGAAGGAATTGGGAGGCTACGTGGGAAAAGGAGCTTTTAAGTTGTCGCATTTTGCAAATATTGGGAAGAAAAGCATTCTAAACATCATTCCAGAATTATTTTTCTCCATTTCAAACCTTATGATTTAATTTTGCAAAAATAGAGTTTATTTTTAACTCCCTCTGGTAAGTTTGCCTTTCATAGAATTGCACTATATTTTGAGATGATAGGAGGTTTTAAAAGCCCACCAAGGGTGATCGAGATCTCCACAATCATAATCTAAACTTGAACACACAACCTGCCAATACTGGAAGTGAAATAGTCTTAGCCTGCAAGGCAGAAGCTGTGCCACAGAGCTTTGCCATCTGCAGTGCCAGAATGGAGATGACGCCTAGGGGTGTCAATGGACACCATCAACACTGCTCTCAATATTATCCTCCTAGCTCATTCCAACATGAAGCATCAGATGTCTGATGTGCCACCAGTATTTTCATCACTTGTCCCACTGAAGTGAATTAAATTGCTGCCAAATGTCAGTTTGGAAATGAAGCAGCAAATGTCATACAATGACTTCCCTGCCTGAGATGGGTTAACTTAGCACTAACAATGGATAAAGCCTGGCAGCCTCCTCATCTATACACCTCTGCAACCAGACAGTACATTTACCTTGTCATCCACTGAATTAATAAATACTCATTTCAATTCTAGGCACTAATCTAACATGCTCATAACAGGTTATTTCAGAAAGAGGTAGCTGCAGTCAGAAGCAGAAGAGCAAGATGCCCAGTTATTGTGAGGCTTCAATACAACATTCTCCTTTGTTTTTCCAGAAGTATTTTAATGATAGACAATGCATGCTCAGACAAAAATATTAAACTCATGTATGTTAATATCACAAACAGGGTACCACCACAGCTCCTCCTTCCCTCGGATTAATGTTTACATTGGAGAAAGGAAGGTCAGTGAGTGATCACAGTACTATTCCCAACTCTGAGTTTACATGACCATAAATCATTCACTTCATTACAGTCCATCATTATTGCTGACCAAAATTTATCATCTAACTGAAACCGATTAGTTGGTCATTTATCTGCTTGTGGAGTCTTGCATTAATCAGAATCAGGTTTATTATCACTGACATATGTCGTGAAGTTTGTTGATTTGCAGCAGCAGTGTCTTATTCACCCACATTTCAAGTTAATTAATTTCTTTCAAATGCCCTGAAGATATGAAAGATGTTATATATTCATACTCATTTACCTTTTTGTCATCACACAGTCACTATTATCTATCTATTCTCTTTAAATGTAAAATTAATTATATTAATTTTATTTCTATAAATTAACACATAAAAGAATGATCACTGCAAAACAAAAATGTCCTATTGCACAATTCAAAAACAGGAATTATCCTACATAAGCATTATACAAATCTGTTTTCAAACTGCACTTGAAACTGCTTAGATTTATTTTTTTAACAGGATAGACAAAAAGATTGCTTATGTTAAAAACAGAAAATGTTTTTGATTATATATGATGAAAGATGGAGTCCTAACTGCCTGATAACATGTCATAAATTAACCAAATCTCTTTTGACATTAATTAAGAACATTTTAATCAGGCACGCTGTCACATACACCTCATTGTTACACATCTAAGCTATTTATTAACAAAGACACCTCTTCAAATACAGAAAAGTGGCACTTTCAATGATGTATTTGAAAATTATTCTTTTGAGTAATTAACTCATGACTAAGAAAATTCAATCAATAATTGTAGGGTAAGTAGTGCTGACATTAGGCGAATCATTGTGTAGTGGTTATATTACTGGTTTTGCAATCCAGACCTTGGACTAATGACCTGAAGACTAACAACTTTGAACTTCATTAGTAGAGCTGTACAATTAAATTAAACTAAATGAATTTGAAGTTTTGAACAAAGCTAGTTTCAGTTTTGGTGATCAGAAACCACTATGTTGCTGTAAAAATCCATCTGATGCGCTAATATCCTTCACAGAATAGAATCAGAATTGTTGTTACACAAAATGAAGCCATGTAGCCCAACTCTATGTCTGCTCTTTGTACAGAAATCCAGTCAGCCACTTTGCCCTGCTCTTTTCCCTGAAAATTATTTTCCCACAAACTCATCCAATTCCCTTTTGAAAGCCCTACTTGAATGTGTTCCTACTACCCTACAGGTACCGAAAATGAAAGAAGAAACTGCAGATGCTGAAATAAAAACAAGATGCTGGAAACACTCAGCAGGTCAGGCAGTGTCTGAAGAGAAACACAGTTAATGGTTCAGGTTGAACTTATAGGCACGTCCTGCATTAAAAACAAAACACACAATCCCCTGTATCATTTCCCCATCATTTTAAATCCTTGAATCATCTATATTCGGAACAGTTTTTCCCTACTTTATCTAAATTCACAATCAGTTTGTACACCTTTATCAAATTTCCCTTCAAACTTCCTTGCTCCCAGGGAATCTAAACCAGCTTCTCCAGTCTAATCTTCTAGCTCAAACCCCTTGCCCCGGTACCATTCTGGAGAATCTTCCCAGCATCCTCTAGAAACTTCACATCATTCTTAAAGTGACTAACACGTTCTTTTGGAGGAAGAAAATCCGCTGCAAGTCTAGTCTGAGTAAGAAGAGCAATGCAGTTGATTCTTAACTGCGCCGTGAAATAGCCTGGCAAGTCACCCAGCTGCACTAAACTGCTATGAGCAGTTCAACAAGGCAGCTCATCATTACTTTCACAAGAGTGATTAAGAATGGGCAATAAATGCTGACCTTCCCAATGATGCCTGCATCCCATGAATATATTAAAGATATTGCTGATGAGGTTATATAATTAGCAATGGAATTTATGGCAATAATAATTTTAAACATAGTCAAGTTGTTTCAGTAGTACAATAGCAAGTGCCTTTACTAAATTCAATGATATAATAAAATGGAAATGCTATAAATAATACATAAATAAAGATTTTAGTACATGAAAGGAATTTCTCTGATGATGGCGACAGTGCATTACTACATAAAACTTGAACATAGTAAAGCAGTTTAGTTGATTTATCTTTCTTCAATACTTAACATACACAAAGATGAAGGCTCTAACTGTCTGTGGTATGATACGCTGAATTTTATGGCATTATTAATAATGTTACTTTTCTTCCCAATCAAAGACAGCAAATAAATGTGTATACTGACTGGTTTGCTTAGATCAAGACTTTGGCCAAGTAATAACTGAAAGATTGATATGCCTTTGTTGTTGGGGTAGGGGTTCTACTCTTTGGTGCTTCAGCCTTGGTTGCTATGGTAGCTGTACCAGCATCTTTAAGTTCAAATCCTGAGAGATGAGCACATACTCTAAGCCAGGCACTTGCAATGTGGGAGCTTAGAGCAGTCAAAAATGCTGCCATTTGTTTGTGATATCAATGAAAGTGTCTGCTTGCTCTATGGTTAGGGAATTAAAAAAAAATCCTGCACTGTTTGAAGAAAAATAGACCATTTCACTTCAGACTTCTGAACAATATTTATCTCTCAATTAACAAAGAAAAATGAGGATTAAATTAGGTAATGCCCTAGAACAAGTGCACAGAGCATTTCACCCCATGCCAGTTGAATGCACCAGAGACAACATACCAACTTTGGTCTACATACTCAATTCCAGGGTTTTGCTGTACCATCAGTACTCCCAGCACTGTTTGCTGGCTGAATACATCAGCATGTTAACCGATACTCTTGGCAGCATGGCCATCATTACTCCAGAGTTAGCCTGCACCTCTTAAAGAGCCACTGCAACTGAAATAGGCACTGGAAGTCATTCAACAAATGTGGGAAAGAGCACTGAACAGTTTGACTATAGAAGAGAGTAGTCACCAAACCTTTTGGATGCTGCATTGGAGTCCTGGTGGAGGAGTGGGCAGAGAAGTATCTTGCATCCTCAGCAAGGTTTGAGGCCCAGAATCATGGCCCCAGCAGAGGACAATACCAGGAGCGTAACCACAAGAAACTGCATTTAATGCAGTAAGTTTAATAATTTCACAGAATTAACCAAAGTCAAGACTGCACCTTCAAGTGCCACATCTCACCACCTCCACCGCTAGCCCCATCCGTTATTCAGTTCACTGTATCCTCATTGCCAACAGCTACTACTTAAAAAATCAGGACTCATACTCAATATTCATACTGTTTACCTCAATCTTGCATACTTAGCTCTGGTTCCAGTCTCACAGCCTCATTTCAGAGTGCAGACACCACCAGCTTTTCAACCATGGCAGGAAAATTAACCAACCTCATGATACTTATTGTCACACTTCTCCCTCTCCTGCAGAAGATGGTGTTATGCAACCAAAAACAGCAGCAACCAGGAGGAGAGCGAGGGGCCTGTATGTATTAACCCTGGAAACCCTGGACTATTGTTGGAAGAGGTATTACTCTGAGTCCTTCAACCATTCCCTCATTCCAGAGGCCTGCCCTGCACCACTCTGTGTCCTCTGTCCATTCTCCCAGTCATGCTGAAACCTAAAAGGAAATCCTCCTGTGCTTCGAGGTGTTACTACATTCCGGCACCCACCACTCTGTGTAAAAAAAAATTGTCCATTTGAACTTACACTCTCACTTTAAATGCATGCCCTCTAGTATTAGATATTTTGACCCTAGGAAAAAGATATCAGCTGTTTACTTTATGCCTTTCATAATCTTATAAACTTTGATAAGGTCTCCCCTCAGCCTCCACTGCTCCAGATAAAACAACCTCAGTTTGTTCACCTCTCCTTAAAGCACATGCCCTCTAATCAAGGCAGCATCCTGGTAAACCTCTTCTGCACCCTCAAAGCCTCCACATCCTTCCTATAATGGTGTGACCAGAATTGAATACAATACTCCAGATGCGGCCTAACCAGAGTTTTATAAAGCTAAGTTATGCTCGTAATAACTTTTCCACCAGGATGGTATTTACCACACTTTCCACTGCAACCATGCATCTATATTGCAGATACCATTTTCTTAATTTAAGGAAACTTAATTCTCCCAAAAAAATGGTCTCTACAGTCCTTGTGTTCCAGCCCCATTATCTACAGTATTGCACTGAATCTCATGGAACATTATTCACACTTCAGGTCTGCATTTCTTTAAAACGAGCAAACCTTGATTCTATTCCACAGTGTGACGCAGTCTCACCACCACCAAAGCTCAACAAGAGGGTGAAGACGCAATATCTCAGCTGAAAAGCCATGAGGCCTCGGGAACAGACAGTATCCCAAGTTCTAAAACTTGGCAGAGAGGAAGCTGACATAAATTCACAACCGCAATTCCCTTGAAATGGAGCTCAGAGACATTGTAATTGTAATGATCTTCAAGAAAGGAGACAAGTCCAGTCGTGTTAACTTCAGGAGAGTCTTCCTGCTCCCTGCCACAGGAAAAGTCCTCAGCTGCTTCTTCCTAGTGGTTGAAGAGCTGTTTCTTGAAATGCAGTGAAGATTTTGACCACGTGGGGGCAAAATGGATTTGAGCTTCACCACATGACAGCTCCGGGACAAATGCAGAGAGCAGCATTAACCACAACACATGGCCTCTTCTGACCTTATGAGAGCCTTGGACTCAGTTAATCGAAGGGGACTGTGGAGAATCCTTCCCAAATTCGGCAAACGACAGAAATCTGTCTTCATCCTAAGTCAACTTCATGACATGGAAGCAGTGATTCCAACTAATGGGTCCACAAAAGAGCCAATCCCAGTGCAAACTGGTGCCAAGGGAGTTCCAGCACTCCAACAATAATATTACACCTGACCACCAAAAAGCTTCCCATTGGAGTACAGCTAATTTACAGGATGCATGGGAAACTTCAACCTACATCACCACCACTCCAGAACAGAGGTCACTCCAATCAGTCATTGAGGTGTAGTGCGAAGATAATGCTTGACTGCACGCAGACTCTTTGTTGATTTCTTCACTAAAGCATATGAGAAAGTAGTTCTTACGTCAAAGATCCACAAAAGATCATCCACCAACCTGACCCCACCACATTACACTAATCTCCAAAAATAGATCAAAAGGTCCATGATCAGGTCCTGGTAAATATGGACTACTTTCCACATCACAGGAGCTGCTTCCCAGCAAAGGCAAACGTCAAGGATGAAAGTCACCTTTGTCTTTTGTGCAGTCTTTGGCTGCCTCAGAAAAAGTGTGCTTGAAGATCAAGACCTCAGACTGAGCACAAAACTCATGGTCCACCAGACTTCAGTGATCTCTGCTCTCCTGTATGCCTCAGAAACATGGACTACCTACAACCATCACTTCAAAGCGCTGTAGTCTTCACAAAGTACTCCAAATTCAGTGGCATTATAAGCAAAGAGACTTCAGCACCTCTCCAGTGACAAAGTTCCAATTACAATCAGCAGCTTCTGATGAGGAGGCTCAATGGGTCACAACAACATACTCCTGAAACAGACACTTTGCTGAGTTCCATCACAGCAAGACAGTACCTGGTGGAAAGAGTAAATGCTTCGAGGATCTCAAAGTCTCCTTGAAAAAATATGTAACATTTTCACTGTCTCATTGGAATCTTTAGCCCATGATCAATCAAAATTGAGGGGGAGAATCTATGATATCACTGAGAACTTTGAGACTCTTAATCCGCAGAAGCCCTGCAAAAAAATGGCAAAAATGAGGTAAAACCCTCCCAAACTAACACCCTAATTCTGCCCCACCCAAGGCTGTAAATCCCACACTGCCCTCTTCAATCTCCTCAGAAATGGAGTGGAAGCAACTTATCCTTGACCCCCACAGTTTAAGAGAAGAACAGAAGACATTTCAAAATTACTTCACTGATTGTAGAAGTATGGAATACCAAGGCTGTGAAAAGTGTTACATAAATCCAAGTTCCGCCTTTCTTCCCTTCCTCAGAAGTGAAATGTATTCTTAGCTGGGTGTCACAGAAATATTATTCAGGACCAATTAACAAAGGATTCTTTCTAACATATTTACTGTTCTTCAGGATGCAATTTATGATTTCAGCTTTGACCGTCATCCAATATATCCTTATTTCCAAAGTATCAATGTCTCCTCTCAAAGAAAGATCCCAATTAAATCTGCATTAGAATGCAATATTGATTGCTTGGCTTCATTAAGTTGGTTGGGTAAATTTGGAAAACACGAGTCTGCATAAAACATTACAAAAGGAAAGAAAGTGTCCTAATTTGACTTGCAAACAATTGTCTAATACCAAACACTAAGCATTTGAAATGAGATGGTTGTTTCAGACTTTTTGAATAACTTTCCCTTGACAAATTAAATGCATTCATTTGTGAGCACATTATTTTAATTCAATTTATTTAGGAAAACACGGTTGCATTATATTTTCAAAATCTGCATTGACCATTAATGTTGCAACAACACAGGCATACTAAAAAAAATTGAAACATCTGGAAAAAGGAAGAAATCCTTTGCTTATTTACATTTCTCATTTTGACTTTTCTAGGTGCTTTCTCACTGTACACAGATAATTTAGTCAGTTATTCAACAACACTATCATAAGGTGAACAGGCTAAAGTAGAATAGCACGAGAGAGAGAAAGAATAATCAATACATTTGAAGAGCAGCCTCCAGGGAACATCATGGATAAGGACTGATTGAAGAGCCTCTCATATAAAAAAAATTTAAAAAAGTAAAGTCAGTAAATTTCCCCTTGTATTGCTCATTGAACGTACACTGATGCATCATCTCCTAATAACAGTAATACTATATCACATCACAAAAATGGACATAGAACTTGTATTATAAATCACAGGTTTTCAGATAAAAGAGCATTGGCATTTTGATATAGAATAGGAATGCACCATTGGAAAATGTATGTATACATTTAAGAACAAGTTGAATGAAAGAGGAATGTTAAGATACCAGCACTGAGAGCTGTATGGAATTGGGGCTGTAGCTCATGTGGACAAGGAACACCTCTATGGACTGGTTAGGCCAAATCACTTTCTCCTATTGAAATTCTGTGCTGCTGGGCAGCTCAACCAGGCACGTGTTTGCAAACTGGAAATCTAGCCCTATTGCCTGGTTCACAGTGTTTAATGCAGTTCCAGGACGGTGTTAATTGGATTCTTCCTACAGCCCTATTCATAAATAGGATACTTAGCAAAATGTTAAAATATGTTACACAATTTACAGCTTGAGAATGAAAAGGAATAGTTGCAATCAAGCTAAACCTTTGGTGAAGCTATGCCCATGGATTTGAGCTGGATACGGCAATGACTTTTTATCGGATCCTCAACAGTTAGTCAAATAACCAGTACCATTGGCTTCTACTTTACCACTGTATCCATCAAAGGCAGATGAAGGAATAGAAGGTTGGACGTCCAAGTTTGAAAGTAAATAATGTTTGAGGGAAAAATTGTGTAAACTGGAACAGAAAGTTACAAAGACACATAAATAGATCAGCAAATAAAATGGTATCCAATATGGAACTGAATCAGTTTCCAGGAAGGGCAACACCACGGCAGGGCAGTTAACACTGCTACCTTGCAGCTCCAGGGACTCAGATTCTTTCCTGACTCAGATGGTGCACGTGTGAGAGCCTGCACTTTCTCTGTTCCACCCCACAGCCCAAAGATGTGCTGGTTGGTTAATTAGTTACTGTATATCACCCTCAGTGTGGATGTGGCAAAATAATTAAAGGGGAGTTAATGGGCATGTGATAGATATCAAGTAGCAGGGCCACAGGGAAATAGAGAGATGGGGAAATGGAATTGATGGGATTGCTCTGCTACAAGTGACAAGAAGCCAATGGGCCAAATAAGATGCGAAAATAAAATGGAATATTTTCTTACAAACCTAAGATTAAGAACGACAAAGGCTTAGAAAGATTGAGGCATTTGGATTAGAATACAAAGGAAAAAATTATATTTCTGTTAAGAAGAAACTTGGCCAGATCTGATCTTGAATACTTAAACAGCCTTGAGAGAGGAAGTTTTGCCTAAAAGGATAACACACTTTATAGGAGTAAATTATAACGGGAGATTACTTAGATATCAGTTTTATTCTGTTGGGTTAAGATAGTGAAGGGCTCATCTAATTCCTATGTGATACAGAGAACTTATTTCCTCTAATGGTAATGTAGAACAAGAATGGACAATTGTAGAAGAGAACTTGTGAGAAATGAACTTGTGATACAATTCTTCCCCAAACAATCGATCACAGAAACTTGGAATTCTCTCACTCAAATACTTGAGAGATGCAAAGCCAATTGAAATTTTTTAAGGCCAGAACCAACATTTTTTTTATTTGACCACGAGTATAAAGGAAAATAGATCAAAGACAGGTAAACATTAAAGTATATGTAAATGAATGGTGGAGCAGAATTACATGGTACGACCTAAAAAAATTCCTCTTTTCCTTTAAGTGAGCTGTTAGGCTGTTAGATACCAGGAAAATCATCATCAATTTGAAAGAGCACTGTCCAAGCGGGCTATCAGTTTAGTGTTAAATTTGAAGATACAAGTATGAAACCTCTATCATGGAGTTCCACAGATATTTAAAAGTTTACCAGAAAAAGGGGTTGGGGAATTTGAGTAAATAAGTAGATCGTATGGCCCAAATGCATATCATTAAGCATTGATATCATTAGGTCCATTGCAATCTGGCAACTAGGTTATCAAAACATTGA
Source organism: Pristis pectinata (assembly GCF_009764475.1). Lineage (NCBI taxonomy): Eukaryota > Metazoa > Chordata > Chondrichthyes > Rhinopristiformes > Pristidae > Pristis > Pristis pectinata. Next base: position 14,756,576 of record NC_067416.1, read on the forward strand.
TGAAAACATATTTGCTGCACCTCACTTGAACTTGGTTACTCTGTTTCTCCACAACAAGATTTTCAGCCAAGAATCTCTGCTGCTTTTGACATTAATTTGGCAAAAAATTACCAGAGCACACATGGCAATGAAGAACTTGTAATGTTTTAGAAACATGGGATAGATTTTGGAATGATCTTCACTCAAGGTTTGTGCCAATAGGCATCAAGAACTTAGGCATTTTGTCCTTGGGACAATATGTCAGATTCCTTTTGCCAGTTATTTTCTGGCCACACCACTTTTCCTCCCCCCCTCCCCCTCAATTCTTCCCATACACATTCTGCAACAGGATCACTAAGAATCAAAATTATTTCAAATTGTTTAACTAATCCGAATGTGTGATTTTCCTTTTTGAGCTTGGCTGGGAATACACACAAGTTTATTGCACCAATTTAAACTGCAATATGGACATGCACTGCCATTCCAAAGGTTATGCTCCGACATGTTTGTATGAGCATTTGGAGCTACATTTCCAGAATTACATTTTGATGTTATTAGTTTCACATGAGTTGTTCTTGCAATTTCTTTTTGTGTGTCTGCATTGTCCCATTTTGGCTTCCAGAAATGCACCACAGCAAGCGTTTTCTTGGCTTGTTTTCATGGTTATAGGGGATTGAAGAGTTGATCAGAGGCCCACTTGTTCACACCTGAAGTGGACTGCCTGCATCTGCCTTGATCCAGGCAGCTGTAAATACAGATCTAGATGCAGTGAACTAGATTGGAGAAATCTGCATATTGCCAGCAGCATATCACAAAGGAAGGAATTATGTACTTGCATCTTTTAGCTTTCCACTGATCAAAGCTGATTTTTTTTTAATCTCGACCATAAAATCCACCTCAGTGAAAGTTATCAAATTTGTCAATCTGTAGTGAGTTTCTGTATTCAGGTCTACTTTGTTTTCACAGGCCAACTCTAGTAACCCTTTGCCTTTGGAAAACTACCGGCAACTTTGCACTTACTCCATTGGTATATATACCTAAAATGCAAAGCACTGAAGATGCCATTAGGTTAAGATGGGCCTCAAATGCTGGCTTTGCCAACCATACACTCATCCCATAAATGGATCAGAAAAATATAAAATGTTTCTCATTTGAAATCATCTTCACATAAAATCATGAACAAAAGTGAGCCCGGCACCTTAATCCTCTCAAATGTCTGAACCAATTTATTATCGATGACACAGGAGGCTATTCACCCCATTGGGTCCATGCTGGCTTACAGCAAATCAGTCCCATTATTCCCATTCCCCACTCCTTATTTCCCTGTACCCTCACAACTTATTCTCCCTGACATCCACATCAACTCCCCTTTGATTATTTTGTTACTTACCAACAACCAAGGGGTAATTTACAGTTGTTAATTAATCTAGCAGCACACCTTAGCTTTGTTCGAAGAAATGGGCATACCTGGTGGAAACCCACATGGTCACAGGAAGGTGGTGCAAACCCAACACAGACAGCAGCCAAGGTCAGGATTGAACCCAGATGCTGGAGCTGTGAAGCAGCACTCCTAACTGTGGCACCATCACAGTCCTCATTCTTTAGTTACCAGAGCTTCAGTAACATCGTTTATGAATTAGTGCTTTGTAAAACGATTGCATTTAGTTAAGAGCAAACAAAGGTAAAACATTTAATATTTCAGACATGAGACATCACATTGCTAACTCAGAGAATTCAGCTCATCATGTAAGCATAATACACACAAGTTCAAACAATATGACAATTAACAAAGCAAAGAGTAAATATTAAGCAATGAAGTCAACAAAATCTGTTATTTTGGATTGGAAATGAGCTTGACTGGATTAATAATTACTTACAACTTAATTAAAATGCACCTGCACATTAACAAGCTCACTGTTGAAGCAGAATTTTAAGCAATGTTTCACTTTCCTATTATTAATGTTGAGAAATCTGATAGATATTTATAATGTTCACTGTTTGGGATACAGGTATCATGGCAAGGCCAGAATTTATTGCCCATCCTGGGAATATGGTGCCATCCTGGGAATATGGAACCCCGACAATCCTCCTGGTGAAGGCACTACCACCAGGCTCTTGGGCAGTGAATTCCAGCAGTTAGACCCAGTGACAGTGAAGCACCTGCAATATTTTCTCAAGCCAGGGTGGTCTGTGACTTGGAACCTGCAGGCCCTGCTGTTCCCATATGGCAGCATTCCTCCAGGGGATGGTGGCAGCAGGTTTTGGAGCTGCAGTTGGAGTAGCCTGGATAAGTAAGTGCAATGTATTTCATAGATGGCACCCAATGCTACCATGGTGTGCCAGTATTGGAAGGAGTGAATGTTTTGGGTGGCACATAGGATGCCAATCAACTGGTTGTTTTTCCACAGATGGTGTCAAGCTTCTGAACTGTTGCTGGAGCCACACACATTGAGATACTTTGAGATGGTTCCATAATATTCCTGATTTATACCTCATAGATAGCAGAAAGCCTGTGGAATATCGGAAGTGGAGTCACACATTGTAGGTTACCCAGCCTCTGATCTGCACTGGCAGCCATGGTATTTATGTGGCTGGCCCAGATGAGTTACTGGTCAATAGTGACAACTGGTCAATAGTGATGGTGGAGGGAACTTGCTAATGGCAATGTACTTATTGGAAACATGTGCTTACTGGAGATGGAAATTACCCAGCACTTTAATGGCACAAATGTTAATTGTTGCTTATCAGCCCATGTCGAAATTTTGTTGCATTCTGGCACATATGGATTCATTTTCTGAGAGGTTCGAATGGAAGTAAACATCCCCACTTCTGATGAAGGAATGTCATCAATAAAGCAGATGTCCAATCAAGATGTTTGGAGCAAGGTCATGGGGCTGGGGTGATTGACCTCCAACAACCACTCCATTGAAGGGTTTCCCCCTCAATGCCCATAGACTTCAGTTATACCATGGCTCTCTGTTGCCATACTCAGTCAAAAACTGCCTAGACATCAAGCACGGTCACTCTCACCTCAGCTTTTTGACCCATGTTTGGATCAATGCTGTGATGGGGTCTGGAACTGACAGGTCCTGGTAAAACCCAAACTGGCATCAGTGAATGGGGTACTGGAAAGCAAGTGTCACTTAACAGCTCTGTTGATGATACCATCCACCTTGGAGGGGATTGAGAGTAGACCAATTGAACATTAATTATTAGTACTGCAGTCTCACACATATGGGTCAAATTGCTCACTTACCATGCCAACAAATCAATGAGAAGAAATTTTGCAAATAGGACACTTCCAAATCAACTTTAAATTTTCAGTTAAATATATTCCTGTTATTTTCTTGCTAGATCCCATAAAGCAAAAGTTTTTTATCCTTATTTTCCCTCATTGATTTCCTGTTACTGTATGCTGAACATATATTTAATCAGTTGAAGCTGGCATGAAAATGTAAAGACATGGGTTTCTGGAAGGAATAAGATACTTCTGTAGGAAATAGAACACATTTGTATGCTGATACCATTCAATTAAAAAAAAATCCTCAGATCAGAAAGGATTCTGTCTCATGGTGAATTAGGCAAAATATTATAAGCTCTGATTAATCAGACTAAACCAACAGGAACGAAAATAGTCTTTCTTGTGGTAACTATAAATGTAACAATTGCGTGAGCTGAGCAGATCCAAAAATTAATGGATACAGATCCATAAAACATGATAAAATGCCACCACCCTAACTTACAGGCCACAAAATGGACACTAGGAAATACAATGTATGTGGAGTGATGGAGGGAGGTAGAAACGAATCAGATCAGATGAATATACTTCGCAGAAATCATGAGCAAGTACTTGAGTAGGGGTTGATGGTGGTCATGGTTGGGGTTGAAGTGAGGGAGTGGTGGCGGTTGGGAAGCGTAACAAATCACAGCCAAGTTATATTCTATTTCCACCAATACCCACTGAAACATGGTTAATGGAAAAGTCACCAAGCACCTACTGGGAACGGGAAACCTAATCCCCATGCTGTTGCAAGGAGTTAAGGCCCCACTGTGCCTGGGAGTACTAGTTCTTCCGATTCAATAAAATATGTATTCCATTTCACTAATCAGAGACATCTGCACCAAAGTTTAGAATGGCACTCTGATACAGTAAATGATGGAGTGTCGTACTATTTCAAATGAGGTGTTAAACTGAATGTCTCATTACATGAATGTAAAATAGCTCATGGGACTATTTAGAAGAACAGGAATATTATCTTAGGTGTCTTGATCTATATTTTCATAAAACTAATACCTAAAAACAGATTGCCTGGTTATTATCACATTTGATATCTATGAGAAGTCACCAGATAAATTGACTGCTCTTTCCCAAACAGCAACAATGTTTACACTTGATTGGTTGTAAAGGGCATTGACGGCATCCTGAGTTTATGAAAGGAGCTATATCAATGCATGTGTTCCTTTAACTGCAACCTTGTCTGTGATTACCTAACCAACAAGTGACTACATATTAGAATGCACAAAGTAGTGAACAGCAGCATAAAAATCACATTTAGAGCAACCAGCACAGCTCAAGCATATCACTTATGTCAGGAGTTCTGAAGTGTGATTCAGTGATTTACTTTCCTTGTGGCAACCCTAATGAGTAGTTTGATAGCTATACACACAAGTTTCTGGTTGTGCATCTGTAGCTAAAAAATTACAGTTCCGTCATAGAGACGCAGTCTTATAGTTAACTTGGAGATTTCTGTTTGTGTCCAAGTTTATACAGTAGATAAAATGGTTTGATTGGTAGCTGAATATGAATGACATGGTGGAGGATAACAAATTCAGTTCCTTGCACAAACATCTTATCATGTCCTTGATAATACTCTGACAAGATGAACATAATGGTGGTGACCTGTATATCTTGAGCTTTATGCAGTGAATAAGAAACCAAGCATTTTAAAATTTTAAGCAAACTTCATCACCACGTAAAAGTTCAATGTTGTTATTGACAAGGAATTGACAAAAATAACGGAGAAAATAATGTCAAATTTCTTCAAGGGATTTAGTTGCAACGATTAGCTCTAAGAGAAGCAGAGAACCATGCAAAAGCCATTTTATGATCTTGATGCTGGACAAGTGTTTGATTTTGTTTCAAGTTATTCTGGTGATATGACAAAGCCGGCAATTACTCGCTTACATGATTGCTCTATTGCCTAGCTGCTAAACTGTGCAGTTCACACTTTGATATAATAAGTGGTTTGCTAGGTCACTTCAGAGGGCATTTAAGAAGAGTCAAGCACGATAACATGGTAACAGAATAACCCAGATACACACCACAACTTTCCGTTCCGTAAACCTCAAGGGTTTATATAAGAAATCTGACACCTTAATGGTAATTCTGAAGCAAAGTAAGATCGAGATGTGCCATAAGAATTCTAAGCTTTTAAGATCTCAAAAATGGCAGCTTCTGGGAATCTGAAATAAAACTGAAGAAGGTGGAAACACCAGTCACCCGTGGAAGGAGGATGTTTGATGAAAGGCCATTCATCTGAATTGCTAGCTCTGTACCTCTTGCCACAGATGCTGTCTAACCCACTTAGTACTTCCAGTTTGTACAGGTTAACAGCAACTTTTGCTCTCACTATAAACAGGTGGCAGTTCAGCTCTTTATAGCATTCAGAAAAGTTTTCTAATATCACCACATGTTATTTTCAGGAGTTTATATACACTGGAATTCAATTTTTTTTTTAAATGTCATGGTGGATTCAGAACATGCTGTGTTTTGTCAGGTCTCTGGATTAAGCCTGACTGTACAGATATCCAATGCAACACAACTGCCAGAACACAAGTGCCATGGAAACCTCATGGAATTTACAGGATTTTTTAGCAAAGGAAACCCATTGCATCTGAACAGGTGCCACACAGGGTGGCATAGAAACACTACTGAGGACTGATTGTTCAAGATCAGAGAGAGGAAGATCAGAAGAGGTGGTGAAAACACAGCAAGGCAGGAAAGAGATGGGGTCAGAGGAAACTGAGGGGATGAAGGTCAAGGGATATGGAAGTCGAGAGCCGTTGAAATGTATGGTCTTTGAAAGCCTGAAAAGTCTGAAAGGAAGAAAAAAAAAGTCCTGTTTGCAGCAGCAACACGTGGCAAAGAATGAAATGGAGCTACAGACCATAACTTCTTTGAGACAGAGTGAGTCTGTACTATTGAAGAAAGATCAAAAGCATATATGTGCTGACGCATTGTACTGAGCGTGGATCTCAGGATGCGATGAGAAGGTTGCCTTGAGAAATGTTGGATAGTTTGACTAGATTGGGTAATCAGAAATTGTGAGGGGTGGAATTTCAGTTGGAATTCACACAGGACGGGTTAGAGCTGAGAACATTTGATAAGGAAAAATACTGTGGTGTGGAGAGTGTTTGGTCAACAGCTTATCAAAGGCAAGAGAAACAGAAACCACTGAAGTTGTTAAAGAGATGGAAACAAATTCAGTCACAAAGCAGAGCAGAACTTCAAGGATGGGATTTCTGGAAGAGAAGCGATAGTAAAATCAGTACAAAATGAAATTCAATTAAGAACTTGAATGTGGCAAAAAAAGAGTTAATATTTCAGGTTCGGGTTCTGAACTGCAACCCACTTCCTGATCTTTCCCATTTCACTTTCCTCTGACCCCATCTCTCCCCCAGTCCCATCTACTGCTATGCTTTCACCATCTCTTCTGATCTCTCTCTTTGATCCCTTCGTACCCACCTTAACAAATTCCAAGCCCAACATAATGTTGAACTTTCCTCCTGCCTCTTTCATGCCACAGGTGCTACCTGACCTGCTGAGCGTTTGTACCATTTTCTATTAATGTTTCAGACTTCCAGTACCTGCAGTTCTTTTGATTTTCATTTCCCAAATCAAGCAACAAGCTTGATTTTCTCTTATGGTTTCATCACATAGGCCAAAGCAGTGAGTAAAACACTGCTCACATGCACATCGCAACTATGGCAACAATTCATTTACTCTTTTCTTCCAGTCTGTTATCCTACCACCAGATGTGAAAAAAAGTCCTGCCCAGAATTTCAAATCCTAAAATATGAAATGATGACAAAGGATGTTTAACAGTAACTTTCAAAAAGTTGTGTCATTCAGACGGAAAAAGGAAAAAAGAAACAACTGCAAAGCTACAGGTAAAGTAGAAGAATGGGACTAGTTGGACAGCTCTGACGTCACAGATTTTACAGCAGGCTAGTCTTCATCTGTGCAGTCTGATTCAATGACAAAACTCAGCAGGGACATTAAATACTAATTCCAGGATCTTGAATATGTCCAATTGTTATACTGCATGGACTTTGCATAGATATCCGCATTCACCAGACTTTTAGCAATGGTGGCCAATCTGGCATTGTTTCCAGATGATGAGCACAAACGACATAACTGTTGCCTCCTTAAGAGAGTAGCACAAGGAAAAATAGCCGATTCCAAAGATGTTCCTAGGCATAGAGGGAAGTCTTTGTACAGTTCAGATAGTTAACCATTCTCATGGGTCTTGTTGATACATTGGCATGAGCACACTTTTATCACAAGCTCACTTCTATTTGTGAAACAATCAATATTTTCCTCCAATATAGCTGTGTGGTCAGGAATGTCTATCACGTCCATAATTGAGTCAAAAAGGTCTTGTGGTATTCACTATTTTCAGTTCTTGATGGTTCCATTCTCGTCTTGTCAATTAGTTGTGATCCCTTTGAAATCATTTCTGAGGATTAGAGTTTTCATCAACATGGATATTCTAATGAGATAGAGTTTCCATTTTAATATAAACTCTGCCCAATGTTTCCATTTTTTTGCAAAATTTTAACATTAAAAACAGGTATTGAATGCCATTTTAAATGCCAGTTACTAGTATTTCAGACTTTTATTTTTACTTTTTTTTTGTAATAATATTCACAAAATGGTCAATATAGACCTCAAAACAATAGAATATGTAAGATATGCAAGAGACAAAAGAGTGCAGATGCTGTGATCCGGAGCAAAAAATAAACTGCTGGAGGAACTTAGTGGGTGGAGCAGCAGCTGTGAGGGAAAGATGAAGGGTCTTGACCTGAAACCTTAACTATCCCTTCTCCTCCACAGACGCTGCTTGACCTGCTGAGTACCTCCAGCAGTTTGTTTTGTGCTATCGAGTATGCACAATGTATTGCTGCTCCTTTGCCATTTATAATTCCGGGTACAGTACAAGAACAGAATATGTGCGTTGTCATTCTAACAATTCATCCATCTTGTATGTACGATAAAACTAATCACAAAAATAGCCACTATTAAATGCTGGTGATGATATCTGCTTTAAAAAGCATGACACATGTTAGACCCAGAGCTATGTTTGTGGGTATAGAGTCCATCCATATGTGATTACTACTGCCATTCCTCCAAGATCTGCAAACTCTGCATGTGATACAAGCATTTGTGGCTCCCTTCGAGTAATCTTTCCTTTCTCCCTCCTTGTACTGAAATCAGATAAGCTATTAATTAAATACAAGTGAAACATAATATTTGTAATACAAGGGAGATTTTTTAAACAAAAAATATTAATTCTTTGGCTTTCTGCCTTAAAATCTGATTTCTTATTAAATATTTATAAGATTATCTGGTGAAGGTATCTGTATCTTCCTTAAATTGCCACAGTTTTGATTTCATCATCTGAATTTCTCTTGCAGGGACCAAGATATTTACTTTTCAATTGCTCAATAAATAAATATTGGTCTAAATCTAATGAATACATGTTGACAGACATTAAAAATATTCTATCCTTGTATTGCTGGTGAGAGAAGCTGCTGATACTGGCACAGCCTCACCTCCAAACAGATTTCCTTAATTTCCTCCCACGTGGCAGCGTATAGTCTGAGCAATGCACAACTGAATGTGACATGAGCAATACCTGATAGCCAAGTGGCATCAAGAAGGAGAACGGGTGGTGTAGGACGAAAAAAATCCCATACTCTTTCATCCTTATTTTCTTCTCTATCAGAGCTCTCTCTCTGCGGATGGACTGGACAGCTCAAGTGTTTGCTCAGGCTCTCTTGCCAGCTATTAGCAAACGTTCACGGAGCCTGAACAGCCTAACTGCAACACAGTTCTTCCAGCAATAGAAAATCTCTACATGAACAATGTAGCAAACTGAACACTGAGATATATATCTCATAGAATTATGCTCCTTGATGTCACTGATCAAAAAATACTGCAGCAAGCTTGACATAAACAAAGGTTCTTGTTCAGCAGCACATTGTCTTGATGCTACTTCTCTCAAATCAGAAGTGCTTCTAGGCCAAGATTTGAAAATATTACCACCAGAGGCCCTCAGAGAGCAATATAATTGAAGCATTCCCAATTTCAGAGTCTGATGTGGTTTGCTGCTTCATGCACATAAAAGATTCTCAAAGAGTACTAAGTGTTGCAATGTGCTCAAGTTAGAGTCACACAACATGGAAACAGGCCCCTCCAGTCTAACTGGGTCCATGCCAACCAAGATTTCCATCTAAGCTAGTCACATTTGCCTATGTTTGGCCCATATCCCCCTGAACTTTTCCTATCCATGTACTTTGTAAATATTTGTTAATGCACCTGTCTCAACCACTTCTTCTGGAAGCTCATTCCATGCCCTGACCTCCCTCTGGGGGAAAAAGTTGCCCCTCAGATTCCTACTAAATCTTTCCCCTCTCACCTTAAACTTATGCCCTCTAGTTCTCGATTCCTCAACCCTGGAAAAAGACTGTGGGCATTCACTCTATCTATGCCCCTCATAATTTTACACACTTCTATATGATCACCCCTCAGTCTCCTAGGCTCCAAAAAGAAGTCCCAATCTGCTCAACTTCTCCCTATAACTCAGTCCCTCAAGTCCTGGCAACATCCTCATAAATCTCCTCTGCATTCTTTCCAGTTTAATGACATCCTTCCTATAGCAGGGTGGCCAAAACTGAACACAATATTCCAAACGCGATCTCACAACATCTTGTACAAGATCTGGCATGGAGCCCAAGTTGCAGCAGAGGATCTCCAGTGTTATTCTGCAGCCAGGTTCTCTTAACCTAATGGTAGCTAAATAAACATGGCCCAGCCACTATGATTTTTTAAAGTGACGTGACAATCTACATTGATCCGAGGATGTAAATTGCCATCTCTCGACACAGTTATTGTAATAATTGGCACTTTTGCAGATTCCTGCCCCTGCAGATGCCAAGAAACTGTTTTGTTTTTGGTAGAGAGCACAGAACTACAGAGCAGATAGGGGATCAGGCATTTAAGGCGAGAGAAAAAAAAATGACACTATGTCTTGCAAATCTTGAGAATTTTCTACCCAAGGATGGCAAATGTTCAATTACCGAGTGTAAGCTGAAATTGGTGGGCTTTTGGGCACGAAGGGAAGCAAAATCACGGTGATCAGGCAGAAAAATAGACGAGATACAGAATCAGAGAAGTTTTGAAGAGCCATGTGGCCTAGTCCTGCTTTTATTCTTATATTCTTACAGTCCTTTCATTTCCAAATCTTAAAACTGTTATCACTATCACATTGTGATCCTGCAAAAGACTGAACTCAAGGTTACAAGTAAAGTTTGTAAACTATCCCTTTTTAAAAGAGTATTTCCAGTAATATTCACAGGAATTGGATTTTGTCTTAGGAATTCATGTGGCTCTCGGAAATGAAACATAACGTGAGGGTGTAATTTTGTCCACTTCACTGTTAAGAAAAAAATAAATTCTTTATAAACCAATGACATTGTAGAAAAAAAATAAACAAAATTATAATCATTGTCTCCTTCATTGTCTGCTCACATATTCCAACTTTGGACCCCAAAAATGAGATTATGAAGCTTTATCCATCCCAATTCTATTATTTCAGTAACCCAAGATCAAGCATTCTATGGAGACAAGTTAAATCTTAACATATATAATAGGTGCCAGCTGAGTTTTGCCTTTTAGGAAGTTTATTTACTTTCGACAAACCAACTGAATCACATGTCTGCAGAAACAGCCCTGACAGAGATCAAGCAAAGTGGCATTTGCCAGAGATCAAAGTAATGGCACAAGACAAGCCCCAAAAGCACCATGACCCCTGCTAGCTTGGAAAGCAACTACATATATATACTGTATATGTAACATATACTGTATATCTACCATATAATATCATGTTATAATAAATCTCTCTCTCTCTCTCTATATATATATATATATATACGATAGATAGATACATTACCAAATAAATTAGATACATTACTACAGATAAGATGAATTTAGAGGTACTGTGCCATCTCTTCATGCAAGATGCTATTTTGTGCCAAGAGCAACTCTGCAGGTTTTAAGCCAATTTCAGTGAGTAGTCATTGTAATTCTTAATGCACAAGATGCACAAAAATCAGAACAATGCCTTACGGTGCACCTAAAAAATTCCAAATGCTCACTGCATTTTTGATTACCTTCTTCTATGACATCAGGATACGAATAGGCCATTTAGCCCCCTGTGAGCAAAGTTAAAGTCAAGTTTATTGTCATATGCACAAGTACATATTTGCACAGGTTCAATGAAAAACTCACATGCAGCAACATCACAGACACATAGCATTAGAGGCAAAACATTCACAAGAAAAACATAAATTAAACATAAATCGTACAAAATAATACAAGAAAGAACACAATTAGAACAAAAAACATACAGTTCATTGTAGTGCAAAGCAGTCATAATGTTGCTATACTGAGGTAGTGATCAGGGTTGTGCAGGTTGGTTCAAGAACCAAATAGCTGAAGGGAAGTAACTGATCTTGAACTTGGTGGTTTAGGACTTCAGGCTTCTGTACCTCCTGCCCAATGGTAGCTGTCAGAAGATGGCATGGCCCAGGCGGTGGGCATCTTTGCTGATGGATGCTACCTTCTTGAGGCAATGGCTCATAAATACTACTGATGGTGGCGAGGAATTGGGCAGAGTCCACTACTCTCTGCAGTTCCTGTGCATTCACATTGTCGTACCAGACAGGATACTGTTCTTCCAGCATTTTGTGTGTGATACTTTTAACAATACATCCATAGAAGTTTGTTAGCATGTTCACTGACTTTCTGAGAAAGTAAAGACACTGAAGTGCCTTCCTTGTAATTGCATCTATGTGCTGGGCCCACGACAGGTCGTCCAATATGTTAACATGCAGAAATTTAAAGCTGCTGACCCTCTCCACCACTGATCCACCAATTTAGACAGGTGCATGTTTGTTGATTTCAGGAAGAGGAAGGAAGGCAATCAGCTCTTTAGTTTTATTGACACTGAGCGAGAGGTTGGTGTCCTATCTCACTCCTGTATGCTGACTCATTACCACCTGTGATTCGTCCAACAACAGTGGTGTCAGCAGCAAATTTGTACATGTCATTGGAGCTGCCTTAGCCACAGAGTTGTGTGTGTAAAGGGAGCTGAGCGGGGGCTAAGCATGCAGCCTTGAGGTACACCTGTATTGATGGTCAGGGAGGAGGAGGCATTACCATTCCTCACTGATTGAACTCTGCCGATGAGGAAGTCAGAGGGACGTACAGGGGCCCAGGTCTTGAAGCTTGATGATATGATGGGATGATTGTGTTGAACGCCAAGCTGTAGTCGATGAACAGCAGCCTGACATAAGTGTTCCTGTTGGCCAGATGCTCCACAGCAGAGAGAAGAGCCAGAGAAATCGCAGCTGCTATTGACCTGTTCTGGCGGTGAGCAAATTGGAGTGGATCCAGGTCATCTCTGAGGCAGCAGTTGATTTGTGCCAAAACCAACCTCTCAAAGTACTTCATTATGGTTAATGTAAACACTACCAGACAGTAGTCATTGAGGCAGGTCACCACGCTCTTCTTGGGCACTGGTACAATAGATGCCTTTTTGAAGCAGGTGGGAACCTCAGGCTGCAGAAGCAAGGTTGAATATGTCCACAAAATCTCCAACCAGTTGGTCTGCACAGATATTTAGCGCGCCATCTGGACCAGACACCTTTCGTGGGTTCACCCTCTTGAAGGATGCCCGGACATCAGCCTCAGACACTAAGATTACAAGGGATGTGGGGGCTTGTGTGGATGAGGGTGTGTCAGCAGCCAGAATGACAGAAACCAGTGATTTTAATGTAGACAAGGAAAACTTTAAAAGTGACTAGAAACAATCAGATAAGGAGCTACAGATATCAGAGCCTCTACACAAATAGAAGCTGTTGTTGCTGTGGGCACTGTTGGAAAGATCACTGAAGGAATTGAAGTTAATATTAACTGGCAAGCAACTGACATGGGAGCTGGGAGAAGGAAACAATGCTGGTCGATGATTAGAATAAAGATTTTTTTCTGCATGTTAAAAGAAGGAGAAGTAATGGATGGGTAGAGAATATGGATAGACTGAACGATTATGATAATTGATTGCAGGCCTTTACATGTGTCCTTCTGAGATAGCAGGATGTCAAAGTCAGAGTTTAAGTGCACGTTCATGGGTTAACAGAGACAGAATTCAGAGAGGTCAGGATGCGTTCAGGTGCAAATAAAGTTGACAAGCATGAGTTGCTGCTCAGTTAATAGTTGAGTAAAGGCAGGAAGCAGGACGCTCTTATTTTAAAGTGACAGTTCTTGGGAGACTCTGGGAAAAGACCTTGGAAGAAAGTGGAAAGGTAAGTGGAAGGTTTCCAAAGGAGAAAAGAATGCCAGAATAAACTGGGACAAATCGGGATGAAAGAGTAGTGTGCTGCTGCAGTTCAAATATAAAGATGTCAAAGTAAGATTGAGCACATAAACTTGGGCTGGAAATATGGTTCATTGTGGCACAGTACTGTATTGTATTGTCTTCTGTCTTTCACTCATTTAAATAGCTGAGCATCGTCCAGTGTCTTAAGAAATAAGGTTAATATAGGAAGAAATGCAGTATTTCTCTATTCTCTCTCAACTACCAAACAAGCAGACAGCTTCTCCATGGTGGCAGATAAAGTGTCTCTGGAAGAGTCATTCCAAAACATTGTTGCCAAATATATACACAGCTATTGGTCACATAGCACCATTTTTAAAATGGTACCAACAAATATATTACACAAATTACCTAAGTTACAATATCAGATCTGTCCTCTGCACGTTCCATGCGGGAACAATTCCTCTGCCTTTTTTCTGCATCATCAGGACCATATCAGTATGATAATGTTTCTCAGGCCCTCGGCAGCTTTTTGTAACAGATGTCAACCAAATTCGTTCCAAACTTTTTTTGAACATGCGCTATTTTAACATTTCCACTTAATCTATTTTTATCCAAAATTTCTTTAAATATTAAATATAATTTGCCAATGCTCAACATAAAAACTTAACTCTATTTTCAAGTTTCTTTTATTCTTCTTGGCTTAAGTAAGCCTGCACAGTGTAACAGTACATGTTGACATTTCTCTTGATATACAATTTATCCTCAGTAACGCACACCCAGATATACAACTAAAATTATGAATTAAAGATTTGCATGTATTAGTCAGACAAACTGTGCTGAAAGCATTGTTTTCAGACTTGGAATATTTTACCAAAAATCCTGAAAATAATTCAGGAACAGAACACAAGGTAACAAAAAAATATATACATAAAATTATTTCAAATAAATTGCAGAATCCTGTTGAGGTTTCTTCTTGAATAGAACTTGGAAACATTTAGATTAACAATGAGATTAATTATAGATGCATATCTTGGAATACTTACAGATATTCACTTGTAATTAACATACTCCTTTTGTTAATTACTCAAGTAACACAGTGAAAACCACTTAATCTGAACTATATTTTGAGAAATTACAATATTTTCCACCAATTTGTTATGATATTAAATACATCTATTTCAGATCATATTGATTCCAAACATAACTTGGCTCATACAGTACTATTCCAGCCCAAGTCAGAAGGTTGAGAATTCAACTTCAAAGTCAGGTCTTCAACTCATTGGCTCTTAACTTTGCATAGTAACGACAGCGAAACTATTCCTGTTCACTGTCGCAACCTTTTGCAACTGAAGCAATGTGTGTATTTTTACCCAAGTAGAGCTTAATGCACAAGTCTCAATTTTGCTCTCAATCAAAAGTGTTGTCCTACTTAAACATGCTCTTCCCTGGCTTCACTCCTTATGACCTTCCCTGGATCAATCAATCAAATAAATCACTTGAACATTTTGCAAGTTAGTCCTCATAAATTTACCAATGTTGTTTCTGGAACGAAAGATGTTAGCTACAAGGATAGGTCGGCGAAGTTGAGACTGCTTTCCTTGGAGGAAAGAAAGTTAAGGGCAGGCATGATAAAAGTGTACAAGATCTTGACAGTTTAATTATAGCAGATAAAGAAAAGCTGTTCCAATGAGCACCACAGAAGAGAAATTTAGGGTTTAGGGCAAAAGATCCAGGGGTTGTGGGGGGAAAACACAAGAAAGGAATGTTAACATGGGGCACAATAACGATCTAGAACACACTGCCTTTGAGATCTGTGGAAACAAAGACATTTAATATTTCACAGGGAAATAGGACAAAATGCTTGAAGGAAATAAACTTGCAGGGTTCATTGGATAAGGAAGAGGAATGAGACTGAGTGGCTTGCTCTGCAGACAGCCAATATGTATTCACTTGGATGGATGGGTTCTTCTGTGCAATAACGACTATAACTCCATAAATCACCTCTGGAAGAGAGATTTTGCTACATGAGGTCTAAGTGAAATCTTAATGACATATTAAGCCATAATTACTGCTTAACAAACTTGCTCGCCCTAAAAACCTCTTATGCATGCGCATTGTAAATTTCCTTGCACAATTATTTCAAAGCACAAGGGATTTTAAATTTAAAATTGTCATTTTTTCTTCAGCTCCTTACTTTAGTAATGTTTCAATCTTTATTTACCACCATATATAATTAATAATATATGAATAAGTAATTATTAGATTTTAATTCCAATTTCTGAATTTATTTAGTTTGACTTCAGATTTCCAGGTTTTGAATTAAAAGTTTCTTCTTGATTTCCTGTCTGTGAGACCTGACAAAAGTAGACACTGGGAAAGAAACTGCACCACAGATGGTTTGGATCTTAGAGATCTAGCCCCTCCCCACCTCCCACCTCCCCCCCCCCCCCCCCCCCCCCCCACACACACACACACACACACACAGACCCAGTTGAAAATCCTATTACTCTGCAGGACTCTGTAAATTCTCAGTCATAAGTTAACAGAACAGCACAATACAGGGAAGGAACACAGTCCTGGTTTTTAACTACTGATTTAGATGAGACATTTCATCAAGGCTCAACTGCATTTCTGGTGGTTCAGGTTGACAAGGATTTATTAGCAGAGAGGTGAGGATCCACCATAGAGGCTGTTTGACCTGATTATTTTCACTATGTTCTGTTTTTATATCAGATTTCTAGGTTCCACACAATTTTTGTTCATACAAGAAAAGTATCCTCACCAGGACACCCAAAGAAACCTCTGCAAAATTTCCACTTTTCTCTTCCTGAATGCTCTTTGACTTGGGCCAAATAGGAAATGGTGAACATACTCAAGGGGAAAAACATCACCTCAAATGAACATTTATTTCTTTGTTACATGTGTGGAAAAATAACACCATGAGTATTTGCCCAGTAACAGTCATGATATGTAAAGAACTCAGAGGTATTTTGTTAAAGTATTGATACAGCACTATACAAACATCTTTTTAAACTGGACCTTTGACCTAGTGATGGGAGTAGGGCATGAGGAAGTCATTGGAGGATAATAGATTTTTCTTTGTCAGCAGTTCCCACCAAACAATGCTGAATTCCCTTGGAGATGCAAGAGACTGCAGATGCTGGAATCAGCACACGCCAAGTTCCTCCAGCAGTCTGTTTCTTTGCTCCAGAATTCCCTTGGTTTGACTTCAATATCACATTGTAACATTTTGGATTTTAAGAAGCCACTCATATCACCTGAATTGCAACTTAGCATTAGTGTAGCCAAGAATTCAGTAGGTTGGGGTCAGGATTGAGATTTGCTAAATCCTGAGCTCCCACCTAATGCATCCCTGCCTATCCAGGGTGGAAATGGGAGAGTAAATCTTTGGCCTTCCCATCACCAAAATCTCTTAATGTGCATTGAACGAAACCAAAAATCACAACATCTGCAGCTTTTAACAATGAAAAATTCAATTAGAGATTTACATTTATTTCCTTCATGTTTTCTGTTCTCTGATGCTTTGTGATATCAAGCTGAAATGATCCATTCTACACTTAAAATTTCCTAATGTGACATGCCAGTTCATTGGAATTGAAGCTTTGATAACTCCTGATCCAAATGTGTAAGCAGTTAAAGAAAAAATCAGCTAACATATTTTGCTACGATGTCCCATTCTCAGGACTTCACGTTCAACAAAGAGATTTTAGTTTGCCCATGAAAATTGTCTGAGTTGTCTAAACACACTGTCCACGAGGTTGAAGTAACAGGAAAAAATTAATTGCTTTCTCTCATCCTGACTTTAAGTTCTTTTGTAAAATATTAATCATATCTTAAGCAACTTCAGGGAAAATGAATTCTCACTGTTCACTATTTCTGCAATCTGAAACTTTACAAAATACTACAATTACAAACCACTATTTGAAACTGAAGGGCCATGTACAAACCTCCATTTCATTCAGCATCACACTGTGAACATGACAAGATAAGTTAATTTTTGGTTTTGTATAGAACCACAAGAAACCTACTAGCCTCATCTACTCTGGCTGTATTTGGCACCCACTAATTTAGTGCTCAATTACTGGTTGGAAAATAATCCAACAATGGTTATAAAAGATGAGACAGCTCAGGGGAGCACAATCACAGTTTTTCTTTTCATACTGATGTGTATAAAATCATTTTAACAGATCCAAATCTGATGAATAAATACAATAGCACAGTGAGCAACAGCTGAAGTATTCCTATCTTCCCTTAGAAAACAAAAACTATCAATTTCAAAATAAGCAGAGTCTGAAAATGCACAGGAAGTTTCCAAGTGAGAAAGGTTAGTATTTTTGATATGGAGAGATCATTTATCAAACCTGCTTCATGCATGCCCTGTTTTCTGGCTTCATTTCTTAAATATCCCCTTAATTAGGGGGATATAGTTTTTTTGTTTATTTTATACCTTGACTAGAACTTGATTCATTCTGCAAACTCAGCAACTGATGCAGAGGTCTGGTTAGGACAACCAGTAGGAACAAGTATTGGTATTGGTTTATTATTGTCACTTGTACCGAGCTACAGTGAAAAACTTTGTCTTGCATACTATTCGTACAGATCAATTCATTACACAGTGCATTCAGGTAGTACAGGGTAAAAACAATAACAGAACACAGAGTCAAGTGTCACAGCTACAGAGGAAGTGCATTGCAGGTAGACAATAAGGTGCAAGGTCATAAAAAAGTAGATTGTGAGGTCAAGAGTCCATCTCATCATATAAGGGAACCGTTCAATAGTCTTATCTCAGTGGTATAGAAGCTGTCCTTGAGCCTGGTGGTATGTGTCCTTAGGCTCCTGTATCTTCTGCCTGATGGGAGAGGGGAGAAGAGAAAATGACCCGGGTGGGTGGGGTCTTTCACTATGATGGCTACTTCACCAAGGCAGAGAGAGTCTATACGAGTCCATGGAGGGAAGGCTGGTTTCCGTGATGTGCTGGGCTGTGTCCACAACTCTCTGCAGTTTCTTGTGGTCCCGGGCAGAGCAGTTGCCATACCACGTCGTGATGCATCCAGATAGGATGCTTTCTATGGTGCATCGATAAAAGTTGGTGAGCGTCAAAGGGGACATGCCAAATTTCTTTTGCCTCCTGAGGAAGTAGAGGCACTGGTGACAGGTGCATGTACACGGCCCCCTTTCCTGAAGTCAATGACCAGCTCTTCTGTTTTGCTGACATTGAGGGAAAGGTTGTTGTCTTGACACCATTTCACTAAGCTTTCTATCTCCTTCCTGTACTCCGACTCATTGTTATGTGAGATACGGCCAACTATAGTGCTACCATCTGCAAACTTGTAGATGTGGTAGAGTGGATGGAAAGATAAGGAAACATATCAAAATATTCCTACTTGCAATTAGTAGTTGTCTGAATGAACTTCAGACTGCATTGTTTAACTTCACTGCTCATCATTAGCAGTTACAGTTCTGCTTGGGAAATATGTTTTTTAAGCATCACGACATAGTTCGTGAAAGTAAGTCTCAAATAAATGATTACAAAGACCATCATGAAGAGACAATCTCCAATGATGAATATGCAGTGGACGTTTGTGGTACTAATCACCCTGGACAGTTTATCCTTTCTCCACGTCTGTGAAACCCCTAACGTTCCTTATTATATAACTTTATTGCCTTCCCTCTGCTCCTTCCCCCATATAGACTTCCCTGGTTATTTTCATTGCCAGTTTTTCCAACTTTTCTTGGTCTCCATCACTGACAACACCATCTCTTCTTTCCCTCACCACCCACATACCCTTTCCCTATTCTAAGTCCCATTCTTGGTATCCACCTCTGGATGCAATTTTTAACTCTCAATTTTGCCACTGGAGATGTCAGTGCCAAGTATTCCAAGTAATTCCCCTGTCCTCAGTAAAGATTGTAATCTTTCTTATCCTGGTCAAGCCTTTCTTTATAACCCTCAACTTCACGAATTCAAGTATGAATTTGATAGCACATGGCAAAGAGCTAGTTGAACAATACATCGGCCGTTCAAGATGGATTGCATCAAGCATTCTTGAACCTTCCTGTCCAATGCAAAAAGCAACCCAGGATCATCCTGGGAGCAAAGATAACCTGTAGATTTTTTTTCTGAAGCTTCATAATCAGATTTATTATCACTGACTTGTATGCTGTGAAATTTGTTGTTTTGTGGCAGCGGTACAGTGCAAAGACATAAAATTACTATAAATTACAAAATAAATAAATAGTGCAAATAAAAAGGAACAACAAGGTAGTGTTCATAGACCATTCAGAAATCTGATGACGGAGGGGAAGAAGATGTTCCTAAGTCGCTGTGTGTGGGTCTTCAAGCTCCTGGACCTCCTCCCTGCTGGTAGTAACAAAAAGAGGGCACGTCCTAGATGGTGATGGTCCTTAATCCTTAAACTCTTTTTTTCCTACCACCTTAATCTTCAATATTAATTAAGAGTATCTACAGCTCATGTGGACTTTTATTCTGTTTAATATTTAAGTCTATCAGCCCAAGAACCCACGCAAACCTCAATACAAATCCAAGTCTGGCCAAGTTCTAATACACCACTATTTATCTCCTGTCTTATTGAAGAATTTACCTTCATTGGACCTGTATTTCTGAAATACTGTTGACCTCCAATCCTCCTGGATTCTGGTGAATAATTTCTTCACCTCAAGTGCTGCCTTACCAAAATTGCCAACCTCTCCTCCAGAAACCCACCCTTCCCATCTGAGCACCATTTTTCATGGATCCTCTCATCCCATTTTCATCTACTTGTTCTTCTTGCTCACGAGCTTATTTTCATTTATGCACAGAATAGACCCAGAATAAAACACTTTCATTTATGCACAGAATAAAACACTTTAAGTCTCTTAACCCCTTCCTCCAGCGCTTTTGTGTTGTCAAATATCCAGTTTTGGATAAGCCACAATCTTCCTTAGTTAATAATGAATGCTATTATCTTCAGTCCCTATCACAGTCACTGATGCTCACAGATTCCAGTTCAACAGACTGATATTAAGCCAGTGTCTTAATTGGGCCAAGACTGAGGTTTCTATCCCATATTCACTTGATCCTTGCCCACATCTGCTCCCATTCAGCACATTTGCTGCTGAAATTCAAGGTTTCCAACTTGTAAATTCAATTCTGCACGTTATTCTGGCAAGCTTCCATCCTCTCTGAACTTCTCACTCATCCTGAATTCCGTTACTGAGTAACAGAATTTGGATACAGCAGAATGAATCAACTTAAAGAAAAATAAACATGAGTTGCAAATAGAGCTGCTGCCTCACAGCTCCAACGACCTAAGTTTGATCAACGTCCCCTGTGCTGTCTGCGTGGAGTTTGCATATTCTTTCTGGGACCGCGTGGATTTCCCCTGGGTGATCCAGTTTCTTCCCAAATCCTAAAGACATGCAAGTTGGTAGGTTAATTGTCATAATCACTTCTGAACAAAAGTAGCTTGTGGACAAATTCCTGGGACACATTCAAGTCAGTTTTCTGGAGAAATATATTGAGGAACCAATTGGCTTATGGAGTATTTTAGATTCAGTACGGAACAATGAGACTGGGTTAATTAGCAATCTTAACTTAAATGATTCTCGAGGGATGACTGACATAATATGACAGAATTTCATGTGTATATGAGCATAATTTGTTTAAATCTTAATAAAGCCAACTGTGGAGATATGAATGGTGAATTAGTTATGATAGATTAGAAAATTAAATTAAAAGATATGATGCTAGATAAGCAATAGCAAATACTTCAGTATTCATGACTCCCAACAAATATAAATTCCCTCCAGGAATAAAAATATCACTGAATAAGATACGGCTAAGGCAAACCGGAGAAATATTGTATTGTTGCTGAAATAAGTTGCATGCTTCAGGATCAGAAGTATTTTTGTAATTCAGCAACATACAACCTAAAAAACAAATACAAAGGGACAAAACAGAACCAAAGTAAATCATCAGAAGTTAATGTTTTCGCAATTATGTAAAATGGAAGAAACATAAATAGGGTCCTTTACAGGCAGTAACTGACTTCTCCAAATGAAACCATCAGCATCCTGCCACTTAAACTGAAGAGCTGTCACACTCATGCATGCACAATAAGAGTGGAGCTTACCACCATATCCAGGGGCTGAACCTCTTACAATGCTTCCACTGCTGGACTCCAACATGGTGTCCAATGGCAGGGTCCAGTCTTACTGAGATTCCCCAACAATCTGCTGGAAAATGTGTCTCCCCCAGATCTTTCTAATTTCAATGAGAATTCCAAGTCTGCAGATTTCAGCACTATGCTGCCCAAAACTAAGTCCCCACTCAGACCTTGGTATCTGATGCAAGGCTGCTGAAGGACACTGCGCTATTCCCTCCACATTGAGCCCCAGTGAATGTGCGCACATTGGGACCACGTATGGCTGTTATGAGTGGTAGGTCCTTTGCACTATTTCTTTACTTTTGTAATTTATAGTAATTCTGTGCCTTTGCACTGTACTGCTGCTGCAAGACAAATTTCACGTCATCTAAGTGATAATAAATCTGATTCTGATACCAGAATGATTTTCCCAGAATAATGGGCTGAAAGGAGATAGCAGAGACAAAGAAAGCTATTTGAAATCTTTCTTGACAACTTCGATTAAATCAATGATGTGTACAGATGAATCAGCCTTGGAGGGCAGAAAGTAACATGGGGGAAGTGTGAAACTTTGGCCGGGAAGAATGGGAAGTAGATTTATCTTAAAAGAAACGAGATCAATGAATGAAAATCAAAAACAAAAACTGCAGATGCTATACATACAATTGCATTGGAAAAGGACAAGTCATCCATCTATGAAAATGGTTCATTTTCTTCTCTATTCATTAGCACACACTGACCTGTCTGACAGGTCATGCAGCCCTATATTTCACCACTCTTACATTCCTTTGACAATAGTTTTTGCTCTCTAACTGTCCTTATTTCATAGTTCTTATGAATAAACAACCATGTTCTCCCTCCCTAACTGCCTCCGTTAACCTACTGAGCAAATGACCTCATTTACAGCTTATCCCCATAAGATGATACCAACTTGTTTTCTCTCTTTCCCAGTTCTGATGTTTCTGTTCAAAGACCGTTTATCTCTTTCTCTTTCCACAGATGCTGCCTGAACTGCTGAGTGTTCCCAGGATTTTCTGATTTTATCTTATACGAGAGAGAAGCAAATATGAAATTGGAAGATGAATTTGTGTTTTGTGTACAAGGTCCCTCAGAGGAGGTGGCCCAAGGAGAACAGATCGAATCTTTGCATCTTTGAAGATGGGGTAATTCATATAGAGGCATCTAAATTGTTTGGAAGACTTGACCATTTATGTATTGAAAAAACATTTACCTCACTGGAAAGTTGAGAACTAAGCATCAATGTTTCAGAATACTGGATTGGCCATTGGGCATTTAAGAGGGAGACATTTCATTAATTGGAGGATAGCGAATTAAATTTTACCACTGGTCTACAGAAGATCAGTCATTGTAAATTCAAGGCTGGGTTAAATAGATTTGTGGGCACAAAGGGAATCTAGGTATATGGTTTTGCAGTGGGAAAGTGGAGGTAAGGTAAAGTTTCATCACAGTTGTACAGAATGATGGAGCAGAATTAATGGGCTATCAAGCTCAGTCCAGTGATTTATAGTCTTATTCCACTCTGCATCCTGTCCTGCAACAAGTTTCATTCTTGCTTATTTACAATCAACTCCCTATCCCACAATGCTCCCCAATTCAAATTTTCATCCTTCTGTTTAAACCTCTCTATAATCTTGACACAATGTTTGCAACTTTCAACAAGTACTCTCCACAAACCCTCCTTACTTCTCATTCTACAGCTTGGAATAACTCTCACTTCACTCTGCCAGTTATGTTCAGACCCATTCTTTGGAAATGTTTTCATAAATTCATCCATCTCTCCTCTTGCTTTTTCTCCTTCAAGTTATTCGTCAAAACTTATCACCTCTCCCAATTTTTTCTGCTCTGGCTCAGTCTTGATTCTGTCAGTGACCATTCTCAGTTTGACATAAGTGCAGCCTTCAGTTTAGTATCTAAACTGCAATTGTAAACCACAGCTTGGTAAATACTTTTGTTTTTTTTGCATCAATTCATGAATGACGATAGCAAATTGAACAATGCAAGTGTTCCAATACTCTGCTTTACTCAACAGAAACATAACTTGGGTACAGAGGTAAAACATCAGATTTGTTACACTTCTAAGTTTCCCAATAATTAATACATCTCTTTCCTCTTTGCTCGATGGAAGAAATATCAAATTGCACCAGGTCAAACCAAATTAACTTGTTTTGAAATACTGCTGCTACATAAAAGTTAATGTTGTCATTTGTTATGATTGACTGCAAAAATAACACATTTTACTTTTGAATTTTAATTTTTTTGCAAGTAACATTAATGTCTAATAAGCTTCTACTTACAGTCTTTTGTAAATTTGTTTTAATTATACTTAACAACATCCAGATAGAAATGTCGAATGTGAAGTACTACCAGTCAACCATTTTGAACATATCACACTTAAAAAGATATAGCTTACAAATCTACACTATATTTTATACATTGTTTTGTAATTTATTATTTGCGATTTGTTTGCAAGTAGTTTCTGAGCAGATACATGCAACATATGATTGTACAAGTTATCATGCATTTTTTTTGTAGTGATCTTTGTTGTCAAGAGTAAATAGCATTAACATTTGACTACAAGTCTGGAATACAAGTGGCATCATTAAGTAACTTGCTGTGAAGTCTGCACATGTTGTAAATCTCAAATAGCCTCAAAGATTTGTTATCCTACCGAGAACCTTAACTTGTGACCATTGAACATTGAAAATTAACGAGGTACTGTATTGAAGTGGATGTAATTCATCCTGCAAGTAGGTCAAGCTCCAAAATTAACCCTCACTCCAAATAAGAGAAATTAACATGCACTGAGTTTATTTCATTTTATAAACTGCCCCCATATGAAGTTGTTATTGTTATTAGTTTGCATTGATTGTGCATAAGGACAGCAACCAATAATCCTATGTATGAATTATGACTCTCAACCTCGCTAACCATTTGCTACTTTGTACTGCCCAAGGGCACTGAACACTCCTTCTGGGTAAGACAATTTACATGTACATCCTCCAAACTCGTTAGGTGAATTTTCTACTCAATATAATTATTAAATCTCCCCAAAGTGGAAACAAAGTTTAAGTCATGGTTTTGCTGAACACCTGCATATGCATCTGAGCTACCAATTATTTACAATCTTAATTCTCCATCTCATCATACCCACCAATGATTCTCTGTTTAGTCTCTTATACTACTCCAATAGTGTTCAGTTCAGGTGTGAGAACAACACCATGACTTACCAGTGAGCACTTAGCAAATGCTCATCCTTAATACTTACTTTAACAACTTCCAATATTAACCGTCCCAATTTTTTCTCTCGACAGTTTATTTTAGCCACATAGAAATGGCACACCAGTGTTTTGGGGGTGTGCTGCATAACTCTATCCATGTACATTGGCGTCTGGAAAGGGAATCCCCATCAATGCACTGATAAAGGGTTCTTTCTTTACCAATTACTGCTCAAATAATTGTTTCCAACTCTTTTGATTATTTCCAACTTATCCTCTTTGAATTCAATTTGTCTCAGGCTGTAGAGTTACTTAGATTTATTTAGCTGAAATTGTAGACTACAATTGCACAAGGTTTTCCATGCAAACCAAAATAGGTTACACACAGAATAGAGATAAAGGTAGATACATGGTATCAGTTTACTGTTAACAACATTATAAAACTCTGAAAGCAGACTTGGCCATCTGCCATGTTACTCAGCCATCTGAATACCATGGTATCATAGGATGAGGCAATTCTTATAGCCTAATGCATAATACATCATTTGATATGCAAGTCTTATTACCTGGTGAGCAAACAAAAAAAAACTGCATATTGTAAAACACTGAAATTTTTATTCAAGATTTAGCCTGAGATGTTTAGATTGCTGTAATCTGCTCCCAAACATTAGTATCTGATGTTCTTAGTATGGTTTCATATACAATCTCTTCCTGGAGGTTACCTCTTGTGCAGGAATATCAACTGTGATCAAAAGGTGGCAATTAAGCATCTAATGTGGCGCAGTATCTCTGCTAGTTCGTAACGCTAAAAGGTATTGAAGTAATGGCCAGCATTTGCAGAGAGAAATAAAGGTGGGGTTGCTATCTAAAACTTGAATATTTTACTTCATGGTTTAGTGAGAACACTTCAATCTGATGAAAATCAAAAATCTGCATAGACTGAAAATCTGAAACAAAAACAGAGAATGCTGCATAAACTCAGGTCAGGCAGCATCTGTGAAAAGAAAAACAGTTAATGCTTCATGTCCAACAACCTTCATCAGAACTGAGAAAGAAAGAAAAGTTAGCTTTCTCAAACAAACAGAGGTACAGCAAAGGGAATGTCTGTGAAATCAAGAGACCAAGTGAGTTAATGTAGTAGTTAGAAATCGGATTGCACTTCTTTGTCTGTGTAATGTGTTGCTAACAGCAAGGCTGTGGCACAAGCCCAGCAGGCCAAACTGTGATAATAGACAAAGAAAAACTAAGGCAAATGGAAGAAATGGCCAGTTCTGATACAAACAAGAAGAGTGAATTTCCCAAGGTCGATGATTCGATATAGAGTCTAGAAGGCTGTAATGCGCCCTGACGGAAGATGAGGCACTGTTCCCCAAACTTGCATTGGGTCTCATTGTAACGGAGTAGGTGGCCACAGACAGGTAGGTCAGAATGGGACTGGAATGGGGAATTAAATTGGCAGGGAGCTCAGGGTCACTGCTCAGCTGGCATAATGCTACTGTTGTTGGGTGCCAGGTATCCCCAGAATTTAGGAACTAATTGTCACAATATGTGATATACTGTTTAAACAAGTAACTCTATTTGTTTAGCCTTCAAAGTCAGCGATAACCACTAAAAACTTCAAATCCTAGCCAATAATTGCTTAATTTTAGATTGACCTTTGAGTTATTTTGCATATGCTTCAATTTGAAGGTAACTAAGGATTATTTTTAAAATGGAGACAAAAGCTTGGCCAAAAGAAAACAGCAAAAATATCATTGCCCAGAGTAGATTGCACTAGAGGTCCTTTCTGGTAGAAATTGACCCCCAGTTGTGAAGTCAGACATGCCACTTTAAAGACACAATACACACTAATGCACCTGTCCCTTTTTCCAGTGTCCAGCATATGCAATTTACAACATCATGAGGCACATTTCTGCTGCCACCAGGACAAATAAGAGCTCAAAGCCACACACAGTTGTTGTGGAACAGTCAAACCAAGAGGACCTCATGCTATGTTCTTGCTTTTCCCACTGTTGAAAGTGACAGTCTGCTAACATCAGGAGACCTGACTGGGCAGCCTCTAGGTGACACACAGTAATGCCCCATTAATGTATGCAGGCCACTTATGGAGGATTGGGGAACTCAGGGCAGTAAGCAAGGACATATGCATCAAGCTAACAACCCATTTGTAGGGTTTCTTCAAAGGCATCATATCCAATCTGAGCCTGCAAATACACGACCAATGTAATTGAAAGTTCAGATCCCATGGGACAGTCATTACACAGGTATGTGACAAACTGCCAGATGGCTTTCAACCACAGTCTTATACCTGAACTGCGCGCTGGGTGAAGGTCAAGATGGTCATGATTCTCAGCTTTTTGGTAGCTGGATTATACCCTCTCTCCTTCCCTCCCCTCCCTCAGTTGCTATTTGGTGAATGTCCCCTTAAGGCACCTGGACAGTAGAGTTGTCGTGTGTGTGTGTGTGGTGTCATCCAGACAGCAAGAAGATAACAACGTGCTGGCTGTTTTGCTCAGTGAGTCGGGGGGAGAGAGAGAGAGAGAGAGCGAGCGAGAGAGTGCGAGAGAGTGCGAGAGAGCGAGAGAGTGCGAGAGAGCGAGAGAGTGCGAGAGAGAGAGAGAGTGCGAGAGAGAGAGAGAGTGCGAGAGAGAGAGAGAGTGCGAGAGAGAGAGAGAGTGCGAGAGAGAGAGAGAGTGCGAGAGAGAGAGAGAGTGCGAGAGAGAGAGAGAGTGCGAGAGAGAGAGAGAGTGCGAGAGAGAGAGAGAGTGCGAGAGAGAGAGAGAGTGCGAGAGAGAGAGAGAGTGCGAGAGAGAGAGAGTGCGAGAGAGAGAGAGTGCGAGAGAGAGAGAGTGCGAGAGACTGACTGACTGGTCTCCGTAACAATGGATGAAGAACAACAGCTGTGTCTGTCACTACAATCCATGTATGGATTTTTAGAGCAAACAAGTGGAGTCCACTTTGTCGTTAACCTGTAGGGGGAAACAGGTACTTCTGTGGGCGGCCATGTATTGAATGCCCTCGGGGCGGCAGATACTTTGGAACAAAGCAATGGAGATCATCGGAGATTGAGGTGTCGTATGGGTTCCATCGTGGAACGTGTGGATTTCGTAATTTCTCTCTACATTTTCACTTCAGGCGGTGGTTTTGGCAAAAGCCTTTGCTCGCGTTTCACCTGATGACTTGCTGAACTGAACTTTGAGAACTATTCCCAGACTTGGAGTTTGGGAATTTGCCACACACACACTTTGAGTTTAGTTTTGGGGATTATGTTTGATATCTAACGTTTTTACTTTTCTTATTATTACAAGTAGTTATTAATAAAATAGTTTTTAACACTAGTACATGGCTCGGTGTGTTTCTATTGTTGCTGGTACGTAACACTGTTGCTCACTGCAGAATAAGTGAGATCACTCAGACTCTGGATTCATAGAGGAAGGCTATATTTATTTTAAAAATTTTTACTGTGGGGAAGATGGAATCTCAAGGACTGAGATTTACCTACAATGATTCTTCTATTAATCACAGGAAGGTCAGCATAAAAGGAGGTCATTTAGCCCATCAAGTCTGTGCTAGCTCTATGCAAGAGCAATCCTACTCATCGCATTGCCCTGCTGTTACAACCAGCCTTGCAATTATTTTCTTTTCAAGTATTAATCATGTTTTCTTTTGAATACCGGGATTGACTCTACCTAATAATGGAATAAACTGCTTCTAACACATATAAATTTGTTCTCATTCAAATCATTTTAAAATAACTAAATTATCTATCAGAAGTTCAAGGTGACAAAGAAGAAAGGATGCTTCAGCAAACCATTATAATCATACTAAGAATTAGAATACATAAGCGTACTAAATCTCAGTATTCCAGCGGCAGGGTAAACAGATATTACAACACAACACCTTTAATTCTGACAAAAAATTATCAAAATCATTTCAAATGAGAATAATAAAAGATTGGAGGCTCAGCACAGTTATGAGAAGATCAAAAATAGTCCAGGAGTACAAGGTCTATAAGGAAAGACCAATTATACTAATACGATTGAGTATGATTTAACCACAGCAGACAGGAATCAATTCACTGAAGATAAATTGATGTCAGAGCACAGGTCGGTATTTAAGGAGCACCAAGTGTTAGATCAGGAGAAATAACCACACACAGGGAAAAAGGTTGGGGCTCCCTTTTTGGTACAGCCACCAAGACATTAGGGAGCATACACAGCAAATCAGCTTTTATCCCCCAGGTATATACATAAAGAGATCCCTGACAGGAAAAGTCTTCAGCAGTTTAAAGTAAGCAGAGTAAAAGCAAGAAGGAATTTAGGCAAGTTCAATACATGCGAAAAATATTGGCCTCCTCTACATTGGTGAGGCCAAACGCAGACTAGGTGACCATTTTGCAGAACACCTGCGCTCTGTCCATAACCGCAATCTGCATCTCCCGATTGCCAGTCACTTCAACTCCCCCTCCCACACCATCATTGATATAACAGTCCTTGGCCTCCTCCACTGCCAGGAGAATTCCAAGCGCAAACTAGAGGACCGGCACCTCATTTTCCTACTTGGAACCTTGCAGCCTAACGGCATGAAGATTGAATTCTCCAACTTTAAGTAATCCCACCCCACCCCCACACCCACCATGCCTCTTCTTTTCTTCCCTTTCCTAACCTCTCTTTTTTTCTACCTCCCTTTTTTTTCTCTCCTTAACTTTGACCCATCCCCTGGTGGGTTGGCTCGCCCCTCCTCCCCCGCACTTGCCTATCACTATCTCCTAGCTGCATCTACCTATCACCACTTTGTGCCCACCCCACCTCCCCCCTTTTGTCCACCTATCACTGCTCTGCTTTTCCCTCCAATATATTGGGCTTCCCCTTTTCCTATCTTCAGTCCTGAAGAAGGGTCCTGACCCAAAACATTGGCTGCCTGCTTTTCTTCACGGATGCTGCCTGGCCTGCTGAATTCCTCCAGCATCATTGTGTTTTTCATCTAGATTCCAGCATCTGCAGTCCTTTGTTTCTCTAATAACATGGAAAGCAGAGTTACATTTGATTGCTATATAAAGATCAATAGTAACACCTGCTGGGAACGTTATCACACTGAGTCCTTCTCAACCAGCCTCCTCTCAATGGTGGGAGAGCCATTCCCAAACTGCAGTGTGGATTCCATCCATGGAAAGAGAGAGACAATCATCACCCTGCGAAGACTCCAAGAAAATACAGGGAGTATCATCAACCACTACACACAGCCTTTGTTGTCACTTTATGGAAGGCCTTTGACTCCATTAATTGAGAGCAGCTATGAGGAATCTGTCATAAATTTGGATACCATTAGAAATAGTTTCTATTCTATATCTGTAATGTGATGATGTGTGTGTTGCAATTCTAACCAACAGGTTGACCCAAGAATCAATCTCAGCATAGACCAGTTCCGAGCAAGGCTGTATCACTGCCCAAATTTTCTTTTTCCCCAATCTTTCCCACTGCAATATTGCACCTGACCTCCAGCTGGTTTCCTGCTGGAGTTGGGATAACCTACATGTACTGTAAACCAGAGAACCAACATAACTTTCACTCCAGAACCAAGGTCACACCACCCTAGGCATTAAGCTGCTGTTCACAGATGATTGTGCATACACACATCTGGAGATCAAGCATCAAATCATTGTCAACCTTTGGGTAAAAGAGAATGGACCTTACATGTAACATTCTCAAAACCCAAATCCTCTACTGATATGCAATTTGCCCCACTGCACATTGTCTCCCAACAATAAAGCTCTGTGACAGGACGCTGGAAAACATGGACCACTTTCCATATCTGAGGAGCCACCAGTCAGCAATGTCAGACATTGATGAAGAAAGTATACCAGCACAGCTTCTGGCAGCTGAAAGTAAAATGAAGGTAAGCTGAAGATCAAAACCTCAAACACAGCACAAAGCTTACACCTACAGGGCAGTAGTGATCCCTGCTCTCTTGTATGTTTTAGAGGCAGGTACTGCACCAATGACATTTCTGCAAAATCCTTCAGCAGGAGAAGCAAACCAATATCAGTGTCCTCAAAAGGCCAATATCTCCACCAAAGCTTTAATTATGATCAGCTAGATTCAATGGGTTGCCCATACAAGTATCCAAAAGAAGCACTCTGCTGAGAGTTCCTTCACTGCAAGAAATTAACAGGAAGTGGCATCAAGCTTGTACTGTGTTTATGGAGCTATGTTCATCCAGGTAAACTCTTAAGTATTCCATCATACTTCCAACTTGTGCCTTGCAAGGTGATGTAAAGAGGACAAAGGCAAAAGAGAATGCAGATGCTGGAATCTGGGAAAATAAAACGAATGCTGGAAGAACTCAGTAGATTAAGCGGCACCTGTGGAGGCAAAAGTTCTAAGTCAATGTTTTTGGTCAAGATCCTACATCAGGATTGAGAGGGAAGAGGAAAGATTGCCCGTATGTAGCAGTGAGACGAAGGGATGGGATAGGGGTTGGTAGGTGATATGTGTAATCAAATGTGGACGGATGATGGGAGGAGGGGGAAGGGAGACAGAACGAAGGGAGAAGAAAACCAAGTGGATGGGCGAGTGTGTGTGGGAGAACACGAGGGATGTGGGTTATCTGAAATTGGAAAATTCAATGTAAGCTACCCAAGTGGAAGACGCGATGTTCTTCCAATTTGCACTTGGCATTTCTGTTGCAATGGACAAGGCAGAGGTTGGTACGGTAGTGGGAAGGAGAGTTAAAATAACATGCAACCAGAAAGGGCTCACCTGGAAGGGCTATTAGATGGTCATAAGGGAGAAGGTGAAGGGACAGGTGTTACACCGTCTATGGTTGCAGAGGAAAGTGCAAGGGGATGGGAAGGGGTGAGACGAGCAGACCAGAGAGTTACAGAGAGAGTCGTTACTGCAGGAAGGGGGTCGGGGGCAGAAGGGAAGATGTGACCGGTGGTGGAACACGTTGGAAATGCAAAGGCTTTGTGGAATCGGGTGGTGACTTTCGTGCCATTAATAGTGATGTGACTCACCCAGTCAAGTTTCTGAACAGAAGGTCAGGATATGGGTTTTGAGGCTTCATTTAAAACTTGGATTACACTGAAAAAAACATTGGTCATCATGACATGGTTGACTGTGGAACGCTTGCATGGAAATTTACAGCCACTTCCCTGGATTATAACAGTGATAAGTACTCCATAGGCTGTAAAATGTTTTAGAATACACTCAGGTCTCTTTTTGTATAATGTGAATAGTAGGCGAGGGAGCCAGCACACCAAGCAAGGTCTTGACGCTTCTGGCAAGCAGCAAATAGAACAGCTTCCAGCTCATTAACATTTTAAGAAATACAGTATCCTCAACTGAAATTTGATGGTCAAAGAGCAAAGCAGCCAATTCTAAATATTGTGTCACTGTGCCAAGTATTATTTTTATTGATCAGAGATCAAGATTATTTTAGTTCTGGTCTTCATTTGTTACGATATAACAAATAAACAAATCATGGAATGGTAATATTCATTCTTCTAATACATCACACTTGACCTTACTTTGGTCATCAAAGTGTAAAGTTATATTATAATGACAATTTTGAACATTATCATTGAAAAAGCATTAAGTATGAAATTGCTGACCCATACTAAATCCAGACAAAAATATTGTTACTGGCTTCATGTGCATTGGTGCAGACTTGGTTAAAATACGTGAAGCAGAGTCATCTCCATTACAAAAGGCATTCAATTTAATCATGTCTATTTGGGAAGTAAATAAGTAACTTGCTATTCTGAAATCTAATAAAAATCACATTAAATGCGACTTACTGAGCAAAAAAAATACAACTCAGCACTATTAAAAAAAATCATTTTATCAACAAGATTTATCCAGGAAGCAAAATTGAGCGTCGCATCAATCAATGCTGTTGCTGCAGAAAGGAAGGTACCATTGTCAGTTATGCCTAAATGTATAGCAAGAGACAGGAAATACTCCATTTGATTCCCACCAAAACCATTTATTTGCCCTTTTAAAATGCCTGTATCAACTTGCATTCCCTCTGCTGAAGATTCCAAACCAGTAATTGGGAATAACTGCACATAGTTTAAAGTGAATTAGTAAAGCTGCAACTTTACAAGAGAAATTGGCCATTTCGGTTCATTCTCCCTTCGAACAAGAGCCAAAAATGATTCCTATTTGCTCCCCAACATGTTCAAAATGTAATTGCTACATTTTCTGATCTCCTCTGTAAATAACATACTGAAGGTATATGGCTCTTTGGAGATCTATAAATAGTCTCTTAAAATAAAACAAGAACAAGCTTCAGTATGAATCACAACAGTAAAACATTTCTAACCTGCAAGTTTACTAATAGCTTAATAAATAAATGAATTCAAGCTGTGCTAAATAGAACTACAATAGCCCTTTCAACATCACACAGTGAGGAGGTGCAAACCTATCATACAGAGGTAATTTTGTGCATTCGAGTCACATTCTTTTACTAAGAAGCTTGCGAGTTTAATAGCAAGGAAGACCCAATCCTTAAACATCAAATTCTTTGGCAGTATGATTATACAATGATTTGGTTGCTTAAATTACATTGCCTAAACCATTCAGGATAGCTTGAAGCATGTACAAAATAATTGTGCTGAAATGTGTAACTGCTATTGTTAGCATTGCACTGCAATGTTTGGGAGCAAACAGTGTGTACCGCTTTGCATATGGAGATGACCCTGATACCAGTGAGGAGTTCCTTCAGTTGCCTTCCTCCTCAGCAATCATTTCTTTCATGAACTGACATCTACTCTGGTGTACAATCATCATCAATTATAAATAAACATGCAGACAAAAATGTAATTGCTTCCTTCAAGTGACCCTACAGTGAGCATTCTAGTCACTAATAGCAAAATCCTGTGAAAAGAAGTTGCTTCTAGTTTCAAAGCAACTTTCATCATGTGATATCTCTTTAGAATTTATTTACAGAAAACCTAATTATAATCCAACGTCTTCAAGTTTATAGAGAGCTGTTACCAGACTATTTCCAATGTCCATGCAGAACAATTATGATTCAGGAGAGTTTTTTTTTGCTTTCTCTAGTGTTTGCTTTCAGAAACACCAATTGCACAACACAAGTACTAAACTGGGTTTAATGTATTTACTGCTTCTCTTTGCTGAAACTTCAGAAAATGACCAAAGATGATGATTACATTGAGTACAGTGAAGCCCAAGAAAGCAGCTTTTCAAGGAAAGACAGAATTGTTACATATTTGTAAATACAGCAATAAAGGAAACTGAAAGGACAGAATGCTCCTTTCACGTGCTTTTCAGAACACCAAACTCTGAACAGCTATTGAAGTACTTTCGAAGGATACTCACTGTTGCAATCCAGGAAGTCCGGCAACTAATTTGAACACAACAAGGTCCCACAAACAATAATGCTGTGTTGATCACATATTTTCAGGTTTTAAAAGAAATATCAATCGACTGAAACACATTGACCATGACTCCAAAGACAAATCCCCTTCTGTTCTTTTGTCCAGGTCCACCTGAAGAACTTTTTGAACTTTAGTCAGCACCTCAGACAGTGTAACATTCCTCAATACTGCACTGGCCTGTCAGTCCATATATTGGCATTCAGGTAACATTTGCACTCCAGAGAGATGTCACTTATCATTCCATGCCCCACTGTTATCTAGGTCTTGCTGCAATGGGCATAGGTTACTTATTTACTCAGGAACAATGAATGAAATTGAGCCTTGTGCAATCATCATGCAAACACCTCACCTTGAAATTCTGATAGCAAGTAGTTCATTGATCAAACAGCTGAGGATGACTGGGCCATGGGCCACAGCCTGCCCTTCCCCAGTAGTGATGTCCTGAGGTTGGGATAACTGACCTCCCACAACCATCTTGCTTTGGTATTGGTATCGGTTTATTATTGTCACTCGTACTGAGGTACAGTGAAAAACTTGTCTTGCAAACCGATGGTACAGGTCAATTCATTACACAGTGCAGTTACATTGAGTTAGTACAGAGTGCATTGATGTAGTACAGGTAAAAACAATAACAGTACAGAGTAAAGGGTCACAGCTACAGAGAAAGTGCAGAGCAATAAGGTGCAAGGTCACAACAAGGTAGATCGTGAGGTCATAGTCCATCTCATTGTATAAAGGAACCGTTCAATAGTCTTATCACAGTGGGGTAGAAGCTGTACTTAAGTCTGGTGGTACGTGCCCTCAGGCTCCTGCATCTTCTACCCGATGGAAGAGGAGAGAAGAGGGAATGTCCCGGGTGGGTGGGGTCTTTGATTATGCTGGCTGCTTCACCAAGACAACGAGAGGTAAAGACAGAGTCCAAGGAGGGGAGGTTGGTGTCCGTGATGCGCTGAGCTGTGTCCGCAACTCTCTGCAGTTTCTTGCAGTCCTGGGCAGAGCAGTTGCCATACCAAGCCGCGATACATCCAGATAGGATGCCTTCTATGGTGCATCAGTAAAAGTTGGTGAGAGTCAAAGGGGACAAACCAAATTTCTTTAGCCTCCTGAGGAAGTAGAGGCACTGGTGAGCTTTCTTGGCCGTGGCATCTACGTGATTTGACCAGCACAGGCTGTTGGTGATGTACACTCCCAGAAACTTGAAGCTCTCAACCCTCTCAACCTCACCACCATTGATGTAGACAGGTGCATGTACACCGCCCCCTTTCCTGAAGTCAACGACCAGCTCTTTTGTTTTGCTGACATTGAGGGACAGGTTGTTGTCATGACACCATTCCACTATGCTCTCTATCCCCTTGGTATATCTACTCAGACGTATGATTCCACTTGTTTTCATTAGTACCAGGGCTTCTAGGTGCTACATTCAGTCAAATGTTGCCTTGATGTCAAAGGTGGTCACTGTCACCTCCCCTCTGAAATCCTGGCAAAACCCAAACTATTGGTGAATAATTAAAACTTGCTGGCACTCTTGATCACATTTCAACAGCACTACCAAGTCTGATTATCTGGACAGTAGACTGATTGCTCATTAGCCAAAATGGATTTGCTTTTTGTCGACTGAACATACATGGGCAATTCTCCACATTATTGGGATGACACCAGTATTGCAACAGTACAGAAAACAAGCTCAGCTGGACTCTAGCCCAATTCTGAGGTTGCCCTCAAGTTCTAAAGTTAGAATACAGTCTGGTCCCATGGCCTTGGCTGAATCCAATGCTTTACTCCACTCTTCATGTGATGTAGAGTAACCAGAGTTCACTGCAGTATCCATGACGGTGGAGACCTCAGGAGGAAGCAGAGATGGATCAAATACTCAGTGCTTCTGGCTAAACTTAGTTGCAAATGCTTCATCCTCATCTTCGGCACCCATGTTGTCCCCTAAGAATGCCTTTAGTCCTTTTCTCTCATTTGCAATCCAGCACCATGATCCACTGATGTGACCTGTTGGTTATGTGTTCACTTAGCTCCATCTATTACATACAGATATTGCTATTTAACACATGTTGAAACTTCAAGTTGCCACTTCATTTTTAGGTATACGTACTGTTTTATCCTTCTCTAATCCTCACTGAATCTAAACACTCTGGCTTGATAAAAATGAGGGAATGAAATACTGAGCAATGGAGCGACACAGACTGTGATAAATTACAATTTTACTGCTGCTAATGGCTCCCCACACCTTGTAGAATCACAGCTTCGGGCTGCCAGATGCGTTTCAAGTCTGTCCCATTTAGCAGGATTGTCGTTCCACAAAACACGATGAAGTGTATCCTCAGTGAAGATGGGATTCTGTGGAAGTAATTCCTACCAATCCTGGGATGGACAAATGCATCTGCAACAAGTAGATGAGGATGAGGTCAAGAGGTATAAACCTACAGTGGCATGCAAAAGGTTGGACACCCCTGGTCAAAATTTCTGTTACTGTGAATAACTAAGCGAATAAAAGATTACCTGATTTCCAAAAGGCATAAAGTTAAAGATGACACATTTCTTTAATATTTTAAGCAAGATCACTTTTTTATTTACATCTTTTACAGTTTCAAAATAACAAAAAAAGGAAAAGAGCCCAAATCAAAAGTTTGGGCACCCTGCATGGTCAGTACTTAGTAACACCCCCTTTGGCAAGTATCACAGCTTGTAAATGCTTTCTGTAGCCAGCGAAGATTCTTTCAATTCTTGGGATTTTCGCCCATTCTTCCTTGCAAAAGGCTTCTAGTTCTGTGAGATTCTTGGGCCGTCTTGCATGCACTGCTCTTTTGAGGTCTATCCACAGATTTTCGATGATGTTTAGGTCAGGGGACTGAGGGCCATGGCAAAACCTTTAGCTTGTGCCTCTTGAGGTAGTCCATTGTGGATTTTGAGGTGTGTTTAGGATCGTTATCCTGTTGTAGAAGCCATCCTCTTTTCATCTTCAGCTTTTTTTTTTTAAACAGATGGTGTAATGTTTGCTTCCAGAATTTGCTGGTATTTAATTGAATTCATTCTTCCCTCTACCAGTGAAATGTTCCCTGTGCCACTGGCTGCAACACAAGCCCAAAGCATGATCGATCCACCCCCGTGCTTAACAGTTGGAGAGGTGTTCTTTTCATGAAATTCTGCACCTTTTTTTCTCCAAACATACCTTTGCTCATTGCAGCCAAAAAGTTCTATTTTAACTTCATCAGTCCACAGGACTTGTTTCCAAAATGCATCAGGATTGTTTAGATGTTCCTTTGCAAACTTCTGACGCTGAATTTTGTGGTGAGGACGCAGGAAGGTTTGGACAAAATCACCTGTAATTGCTTGTGTGCTTCCCGCCCCCCCCCACCCCCACTGTATGTTCTCAATTTATCACTTGCATCACAACTGCAAGTTAATTTTGCTTACATTTCCTCACTTCTTGAACTGAAATATAATAAATGAAATTTTTGCTTCAACTGCAGTTACAAGGTTGGATTTCTTTCATATATTAAATTAAATACATATTATTTTTAAAGGAAACTGATTTTAGATGAAAATATGCAAAACCTATGATCCAGCAGGTCACTGTGAGACAGCTTCTAAACATAAAACAAAAATGCTCACATAACTTCAGTAATACTAAAATAGCAAGGATGCATTTTATTCAAAGGAGATTTGAATAGTATTAGTTATTTTAATATTAATATATTCCTTTTCACATTAAATGAATATTCTTATCAATCTTCTCATGTAAATTTACTTAGTTATTTTGACTGTCTTTTCACAAATCTATACACCTTGGAAAGAGTTTCATTAATTTTATTTTTGTCATCCAGTCATATTTTATGTCAGGGAATGAACTGTAGCATTAAAGCTAATAGAAAAAAAACACTGAAGAATAAAAGTAATTGAACCTAGGTGACCTGTGACTTTTTTTTAATTAAATAAATATCATGAATGAGCTCTTCTGATGCACTTTAATCTTTCAGTTTGACATAACAGGTCAGCAGAATGACACCTGGATTATAATTTCTGACCAATTTTGTCTGTGCTCAATGTAACCTTGAAGAGAAAACCAAAAGTCAGAAGTCACGTACTCTTAATTCTACCTTGCTCACATTCTGTCTTGTCACTTCAGCATTTCTTTTTGCACTACTTCAGATTACACCATCTTTGCACCATTCTGCTCTTTTGTGCCTGTTGCTGCATTTATTGTTGTATTTATTATCACAATGTATAATGTTTTCTCCATGAGCACCATGTGAACAAGGAATTTTATTGCACCCTGGTGTATATGACAATAAACTAATCTCATCTAACTCCCACCCCTGGAAAGAGCATACAAAGAAAAAACGCAAAGAATGGCCGATAATTCATACATTATCATTTACATCCTCAGGAGTTTCCAGCGAACTTTCCACATAAATAATTTTTTTTAAAGTAATCACTGGTGTTTTTTGGGAAAACACAACAGCAAGGTTTCACAAACAGCAATGCAAAAAAGAAACACCTAATCCATTTTCTGAATAGTTGAATGAAGGGGTAAATTTGACTAGGACACCTACAGAACTCCTTTTAACACTGGTTTGACAAATGGCAAAACTGATGGCAGCAAACCCTCCAATGCATTAGATATTAGCCAGTCAGTTATTTTGGCTCAGTAGTTGTTACTGATGCATGGAATTTCATTGCAAGACAGATTGTGGTCTTGCTATGAGGTAGTAGAATTCATGGACTTGGGACTCTCTACTTCCTAGGACAAGTGCAAACATCACCACTGGCATGCTCTCAAGGCCGCTCACCATCCTCACTTGGAAATATATCACCAGTCCTTCATCATTGCTGAGTCTAAATCCTGGAAAGCTCGGCCCAAGAACACTATGACAGCACTATGGGAGCACCCACATCAGAAAGCCTGAAACAGTTCAAGACAACTTACCACCATCTCCAAGCGCAGTAATAAATCCCTCAGCAATCAAAACTCAAAAGGCTAGAGTCTCAGATTCCAGCCACTCCCCAATGTGATGCCAGGTTTAGCAGAATACAGTAGTCCACAGTTATCTGGAAAAGTTTATACCAAGGGACATGCAGCTTCAAAATGTGAATGGTGAACTATACAGCAGATTAAGTAGGTCAAAGCATAAAGGTTCTAAGTAGGACCCTGGATAGAAAGAAATGGTGTACCAATAATAGAAATCCATGATAGATATTTCATATTGATACTCAGAAATATAGTTAGATAAGGACATGGCAGAATATGGAAACACTGCTCAACAATAATCCAAGGCAGCATTAGTGAACTACAACCAAACACAATTTGTTTGGAATCAGTTTCAGCACAGTAGGTTGGTATAAAATGAATGAATGAAAAGTCACGCTCTGATTCATAGTGAACATCAAATAGAAGTAGCTATGACTGACACAAAATCTTCTGGATGCACAAGCCAACTGGACCTCAGGGATGTTACAGAAGGGATACGGAAAAGTTCAAGCTCAAACCTGCTGTCTCCATAGAATCCACAGAGACAGAGCAGTCAAAATGTGGAACTCACAACTACGTACAAATAGTTGAGATAGTTAGCTTTGATGTGATCTGGATTTTAAAAAATGGACAAATGAAAAAGGATATAGCAATAGGCTGGAAGGAGGCTTGTGCTGGACTAAAAATCAGCAGAGGTCTTTAAGGAAGAATGAGGTTACATACCACGTCATGCCATTTAGTTACCAGACTTGATAAGCAAGGCACCAGTCACCTCTCATTTAGCTAATAGATTGATGCAGATTGATCTGCATTAACACTAGAATATCACAAAGATCCTGAGGCAGAAATACCTCAGGCAGTTGTCACCATATCTGTGATTTGTTTCAGCACAACACACTGCTCTCTCACAAGTCTCATCATGATTCAAAGTTTATGCTCCTTTGCTAGGCCCAGACAATTTTGCTGGCATAATAAATGGAGGTGACAGACTAATAAGTGCGATGATCTCCCAACACAGGTGTTCTAACATATCTCTCATCTGTTCCCTTCTTCCTAATTGGTGTAAAATAAATAATTCCACTAGACTCCCTGAAGGGCAAATGACCTCGTGAGAAAGATTTGGAAATTTCTGTCCACAACACAGCTTAGTAAGTACACTCATTTCAAAAAGCAAAAGTTATTTTCTCACTCATTTTGCCGTCTGTCATTTTAGAAATACAGCTTCTCGGACCTGAAGACCAATTTCACACGGTGAAGACCTGCAATGGACCCAAAACCAGCAGACTTGAAAACAATCAGGCATAGAGTGGCTTTAATTTTGGATTTTTAAAGTATTCTTTATGAAGACATAACCGCTCTAGATATTACTAAAGACCTCCTATCCAAGAGTCTAAAAGTAATACAAGGGAAATGAAAGTTGGGCTTATGTGATCACAACCTTTTATTTTCAAAAGTGCACCCCAAAACAAGCAAATTTAGAGATAATGCAAAGGAAAGCTTAACAAATTAATGTTAATAGGCATCCAATTTTAAGAAACATTCTTACCACATTAGTGGCAGATTTTCTTGAAGATCTGTATTATTAAACATACACAAGAGCGTTACAATCTTTAAAGAAAATTACCTTCATGTGACAGCTCAAACAATGACATTCTTCAGTCATATCAATGAACTAAACTGTGTTAAGTCATTTCCATATTGGATACATGCAAGGTAGAAGGTTAATCTGTGAAATCTGTGCCGTCAATCATTCATGCAGGTCCAACATCTTCCTGGAATTCTGTGCTTCAGAAAAATCCCCTAAACATCTGTTCACATGCTGCAATTAGAAACACTAACTTTAAGGTTGCCAGGAATCTAGAAAATCTTGGAAATTATACAGCTTTATGCACACACTCTTGGCTGTATAACCATCAAATCTGGACAGATAATAGCTTGACAAACAAACCATCACTTGAGCTAAACCCAATATGCATCAAGACTTCACATAACTGAAGCAAGATGTAATAAAAAATAATCTTCTTTTGAATCCTCTCTCAAAACCAGTCTGGGCCTACTAAAAACCCACAATCTAAATTGCAAGATGTTTCTTCTGTGGAAGACAGAAAGTTCATTCGATATTTTCCAAACAAACTTTAATTTAGATTGTTGCCTTACAAAAGTCAGCATGTACGAATTCACTGCATGGAGTTAGAGTGCAAAAGATCACACACAAGACAATTGGTCTGCAGAAATGAAGCACCATCTCCCACTTTCGTTCCTGTAAACACTTCTGCCCTGCCAGGAGCACACACATGCTGAATTTACTCAAATATCATATTATAATAAGTACAGTCTTTGTTTTTTCAAAGTAAAGTGACTCAATATGTTTAATTATCTAATGATTTGCTACTCACTAAACACGTATAGAAACATTAATAGTGAAATAAATTACTAGAGAAAAATGTGTTTTTTATTTGTGTTAGTTTATGAAATATGAACATCATTGGCAAGGTCAGGATTAATCAACCAATCTTGATTGCTCTTCAATTGTGGGGCTTAATAGGCCATTTTAGAATATTACTTTCCTACCAGGGCAGAGTCAAAGACAGACCAGACTGGGTAATTCAGCAAATTTACTTCCCTAAAGAACATGTGCAAGTAGCGCTAATAATAATAATGATGAGACATTTAATTTCACTTTGCTTTTGTCTTCTGATTTTCCATAAAATTAAAAGGTATATAAACCTTTTTTCCACCAGTTAACAAGAGAGGAAGTATTAAATAGCTCATTGCTTCTGAATATAATGATTTTGATGATTCATTAGTTCTGTCTCAATCATGAAACCAGAGAAGGATCATGCTAGCCTGACAGAAAGAGCATTTACATTATTCAATCAAGGAATACCATGAAACTCCAACTAAAATGAGCAAGTGAAAAGAAAGGCACAGATCTAAGAGAATTGCATGAATCATATTATTTCAATCTATTTTGCTTCTGAACTATGGA
Organism: Pristis pectinata; assembly: GCF_009764475.1. Classification (NCBI taxonomy): domain Eukaryota; kingdom Metazoa; phylum Chordata; class Chondrichthyes; order Rhinopristiformes; family Pristidae; genus Pristis; species Pristis pectinata. Next base: position 14,798,987 of record NC_067416.1, read on the forward strand.
AAGAATACTGATAGTAGTGGATTGAGGCAGTCACGACAATGCCAAGAGGAATTGAGGTTTATGGGGAATTGGCACAGGAGCTGAGATCAGCATCGATCAGTCACGATTATATTGAATAGCAAGGCAGGCTTGAGGGGCCGAGTGGCCTGCTCCTGCTCTAATTTTCTTGTGTTCTTGGTAGTCAGGATAATCAAAGCATTCTTTTTAGAAAACAAGATGTGCTCAAAAAAGGTTTATTCGATAACCTTCGTCCTCAGAAAATATTGAATACCCTGTACTTATTCCACATTATTAATCCCATTTTAAACAATTTAGATTAATTGGATTTTATTAATCAATGTGCAACTAAAATTTGTCTCTAAAAATTATCACCCATGAACTCATTGATGGAAGGTTTGAAGAGTTATTGGTCAAATGTAATTTAGATTTATTTAGTTCCTGTTCTACATTAAGGCACAATTTTATTCATGTGATTCTCTGACCACTGGAAGCCCCAAGTCCTTATCTGGGCTCTTCTGACAGAAAGTGCTGTGCATTCCTCTTATAAAATCCAATGACAATAAGTTGTCTGATGTTCTTCACTCAATCCCACAGAAGGAAAAACCCTGAAAAGTGAGCTGCCTAGTTAGGTGCTTTCTCCAACAGTAGGAGTATCCCCAAAGGACATTCACAGTTGCAGGTTTGAGTTCTAGAAATGCAAAGACTATTATAATATTATTCCAACCCAAATTATCTTTATGGACAAAATTGCCAATAATTTGATGGAAGTGGAGATTGCAGAAGTATAAGCAATACACTTAGTGACGAACAAATGGTGAAATCACCCAGAAGCTTTTCCCTTGTGAACACCGTCTCCTGCATACTGCATTAGTGACTCTATCTGGCATCCATCCAACACTGGAACTGTTGATAGGGACACACCAATTACAGTCTTCGGTGATGAATGATTTGAGAGTGCTGTTTAGAATACAGTTGAAAATTCCTGTTTGTTATCAAAGCTAAATAATTGTTGAAACTTAAGATTTTTTTTTAAAAAAAGCATATTTATTGACTTTGCTGGTGCTAGTAAAACATTGCAATTCATCTTCTTGGAATTGTGCCAATTCATTCACATGAGGCTACAGCAAAAGCACATACATTTTTGTCAGTTCATTTGAGAAAGCAGTAGTAGTCTGTGCACATGTAGGCAGGTAACTTACTGCTGTAAATCTCTGTTAATCCAGAACAGTCAGGACTTTGCTGGTACCAGTCGACCAGATTTTCCTCGACTATTGGATGATATTTCTATTAATATCCTAATGCACTCTTAATTCACTTTGTTTTTAAGATGATACACAACAGAATAATAAATGTTCCAACTAAACCAGTAAATTTCAGGGAAGCACAGGAACTGGGACGTTTTCAGGGGAGTGCGGGCGAACTGGTGAGCCAGATGCCAAACCATCAGGATCTCTGAATAGTTGCTTTGTGGATTATTGAAGTTGTACTGTGTTTACCAGCTAGACAAAGGCAGATTGAACTATAGCGGTGTAGTGAAGAGGAGTGAGAGAGGATACAGGTGGAGAAAGTAGTTTGGATATCAGCAAGGAAACTTTTGACAGGTTAAAGGTACACCCAAAATAAAACATAGTACATGAAGGAGAAAACTACCATAATTTCCTCCAGATAATTTTTCCAAGTCTAATCAATAGCCTTTCAGTGAACAAATGGAGAAATTATTCATACACTTAAAAAATATATTATCAGTGGAACTGAACAATGTTGCAGACAATCAGAACTAAAATTAGTGGTGTGCATATATTTTGAAGGAGAGGTGCAATTTATGTTGCCTGTGTCATAAAGTCAGAGCTGTAGAGAGACAGCAGGGAAGCAGGGCCTACAGCTCATTGATTCCATGCCAACCACCCACGTACACTAATCCTACATTAAGTCCATTTCCCCACCCCCACCGCAACCTAATTAATTCCCCCAGATTCTACCACCCACCTACAAACTAGGTACAATTCACAGTCGCCAATTCACCTACTGCCCCAGACATGGGAGGAAATCAGAGCACCGGAGAAAACCCCATAGTCACAGGGTAAACTCCACAAGCACTGGACCCAAAGGTCAGGGCTGAACCCAGGTGTCTGGCAATGCAAAGCAGCAGCTCTACCAGCTGATCCACTGTGATGCTTCATGATACTTCCTTTTTATTCCTGTGTCCAAATAGCAAATGCTGAAGATCACAATTTGAGACTAAAATGATCGAAAACATCGATTATTTACTGGGGACACCAACATTCACAACTGGATAATGGTCGTACCTGTATTGTGTTAAGTAAAAACTAAAATAATTTTTAATCCATCTACATTTTTAATAGGCATTTTAATTGCAGGGCTAATAGATACAGAAATATGGATGCAGGGTTTATTCACTGAACCACTGGTTAATTAAGGAATACTTTCAATAAATAACACAAACAACAAATGGCAAGTACCCTTCTGGGTACATTTCTAACCAGATCATCACTTCTGAGACAGTAGCCAATCACAGCAGAGGCATAATGCTATTTTTTGCAGCAGAGAACAATCTCAGACACGTTTTAACACCCTGTACCATATTTCTTGTTTTAGAGGGCAACACATGTATTTTACTGCTTTGAAAAATAATGGCTTTTGTCATGTATGTGAACATGATAGTCAAAAGTGGTTTATAGCAAAATCAAGCACCATTTGTAAACTGTAGTTGAGGATGAAATATCAACTTGGGTCACTGGACAATTCCTGGTTATCCAAATTATCATAAGAGATTACCACAAGGCCAGAAGAATAAAGATTTGAGGATGGGCTTAAAGTCTTCTTGAAAAAACATGACATCCTCACTGACTTGTGGGAATCCCTGGCCCATGATTACTCAAAATGGAGAATCCCAAGGTCATGCACCAAGAGCACACAGAACCCCTGCATTAACTGCAGAACATGCACCTCACAATCTACTCACCCTCCCGTCTTGTCAAGCACCACCTGCCTGATCTGTGGATGAGCATGTGGTTCTCACACCACTTTTTCAGTCGTCTCAGAACCAGAGTAAAAACAAGTCACCCTGATTCAGCGGGACGGCCTAAAATTTCCAAAAAACGTCACATGATCTTCAGTTATTCCACAAACTACCAGTCAGCTCATCTGATGGACTGCGCTGATAACAACACAGCAACGAGAACTGCCTTGGAATGTCAGGCTACTTATACCCTTAGTTCCTAAAATGAGCCTGAATCTTCAATCTACTCACTGCAGAACAAAAAGATTAAATGAACACCAAATAATGGAACTGATCTGCACTACATCTCTAGCTGCAGTCCACAACTTGCTGTTGCTTTTGTTTAATTTAAAAACTGTAAATTGGTCATCTAAATCTTTGGACCTTCTTCACCACTTTGATGCCCGAATGGGTTTGTTTCACTTTCGTAAGTGCAAGTTTGACAAACAAGAAACCCTTTTTCCATGGAGGGAAGGCTGTTCGCTGAACTTTTCTTTGATTATTTTATAATGACACACAGTAACTTATTCTCCATAATCATCAGATAGTACACCACACATGTGGGGCAGGCAGTGGCACACAGTCAGGGTTCTCACAAATAAGACATCCATGACAGTGGAATACTGCCAGTCACATGTCTGACAAAACTCCTTGCCTTTGACTTCTGTATTTCTGAATTTGTACAAAGAATCCTTTCTGATAACCTCTGGTACAACACACTGCAGGGCAGCACTTCATATTGTTGAAATATCCAACCAGACAACATAAAAGAAACCCAGTGTTAAATGACCAAATGTTAAAAGAAAATACATTTCTTTAAATAAATAGATTGAAGAGATGAGACAGTAACAATATTAAAAACATAAATTGCATTTGTCTGTTCAATTCTATGTGAGACTAACTGAGCCATTGCATTATTTTGACCAACGTTACCAGAAAATGCTGAGGCCGCTTCCTTCTTTACACACATTAAAGCACAACCTTCATCAGAAATTCATTGAAGCTGAATCTTTGAGCTTCCAGATAAAATAAACATCCCAAATCTTGATACACATGGCATTCTTCAAATTCAGCTATTGAAATAACCATTTCTGCTCAGTAATTATTGTTCTTGATTATCTGTTTTATTTCGCAAAGTCAATATTCACATACATTTATATAATCAAGAATATGTGTGATGGTGCAATGTTATTAACTTCAATACATTCCTCAAGGTAGCCTTCGAAATAAGTCAAAATTATGGCAGCAGACCTTTGCCTCAAGGTTCCTCATGGCAAGTGAATGATATGGGAATAAATGTTTAAAATACCCACACAATGGGAAATCTTTTCATCATCCTTGTATCCAATTAATAACTACTGAGAAGAAACAATATGTTCAGAGGAAACTTCAAACTGCTTAAAGTGCACAGTGGGTGACAGCTTTGTTTGGGGAATGTAACAAAACATTCACCAAACTTATTTGGATGACAGTAAAGCTAGTCTATAAAGGTTACTTGAAGACATCCACCTCTGAAAGTACAGCCATCATCTCAATCCCTTTGGAATGTCCAAATCAAACCAAGTTCCAAATGATTAAGATACAAAAATGCAGAGCACATCACACTCCAAAACACTTAAAGTCTTTGCACTGTATTGCTACCACAAAACAACAAATTTCACATCATATATCAGTGAAAATAAACCTGATTCTGATTTCAGAATGAATTCAGGATAGTGTTCCCTATGAGTGGTTTCATTATAGCGAGCAGAGGGGTCTTCCTCATCGATGACACCTTACCAAGAAGTTGTCAGGGTGATGGAATCAAATACAACCACTTCAGCTATTTTTCCCTCCTGTTGGTGTTTACACTTTCATCACACTGTCTCATCCAGTGTTCATAAGGCTACTAAACCAATACATTTAATGATCCAAACATTTTATTCCCAAAGGTACACTCACATTTTATTTCAAGTTTCAAGCTTTAAATGTAGTCTGTACACATTTAATAGTTCTACTTAGTTTGATAGACATACATTTCCATTTGAGTGTAAATTAAATGCGGTCCATTTTCTTTCATGTAAAACATTTTAGCACAATTTAGGCATTTCTCATTTTCCAATTCATGGAATGAACATCATTAATTCCTAAAGAGAAAGCAACTTTTTCAATTACTTAATAAGTACACTCACTGCATGGTATAATACTGAAATTATTTGGCCCACAAGGTTGAATTCACAATCTGCACTGAACTATCCAATCTCATCCAAAATAATCTGATCAGTGTATGGATATCAACGACTATTCACAATCAATATTCCCGCTCCATGTGCATGAACGTGAATATTTTTATACGACACAGAACAGTACACTACAGGAACAGGCCCTTTGGCCCACAGTATCTGTGCTGACCACGATGCCAAATGACACTAATCCTATCTGCTTGCACGTAATCCATATCCCTCTTTTCCCTTCATATTCATAGACATCAAGGAGCTTCTGGCTCCCTGACAAATTTACTGAAGGGCTTGCACATATCTCTGAGAGTTGTATATTTACACAAAACATAACACTCATGTTATCTAGGCTACTAGGAAAGAGAGGTAGTAGCACAGAAAAAAAGCCACAAAACATTTCAATCTGTTGCACTGATAAACAAACAATACTTATGTATTTTCACTGTTGAGATGCAAATACTCAAGAATTTCAGGTGTGGACCTGGAAATTAAAGTGTCATTATTAGTGGGCAGACTTTTAATGGGTTTCCACAACATTCTTTCGTTTTAACTAAAGTGTTAGACTGGCAGTAAATTATGTGAGTCAACAAGTTAATGAAAAAAAAACCTGAAAAGTGCAAATTAGTGAATATGTTAATCATTTTGCAACAATTCCTCAGCTCCAGATATTACACAAGAGACTTCAAAACTTAATTAATGCTATTTTACTTATCAATAAAACATTAAGTGAATATAGGCTTATGAACAACAATGAAATTCCAAACAATTACAATGACTGAGCAGTTAATGGAGAGAACTGTAATGAATGCACAGGAACCAAGTTTTAAACCCAAGTCAAATTTCTTGCCCAAAGTAAACATTCCCCAAAATGGTGAATTAAACTTTCCACTTCCTTACCAGCTACAAGCATTCCAAGGTCATGTGACACAGGTTTAACCGAGTGTGAAATTCCCTCCACACTCTTCCAACGGTGTGTTAACTTTAAGTTCCTGCCACTTTCACCAGTGTGAAATATGCATGTTCACCTTTACTAAGGAGATGGTCCAATCCATTGGGTTTCATAATCATTTCATTGACAGTTGTTTTTCAGCTGAAGATTTGACAACTTGATAATCATTTTATTGACGGCAGTTTTTAAATTTTGTTAATAGTTTTAAAAGCCAAATTAAAATTCTCTGTCCATTACATAGAGATTTAACTTCTCACTCTGGATGAATAGTCAGGGCTAGCACAGTAACATAAAACTGTGCTTCAATATCAGAGATAGCAATGTCAGAAAAAGGTCCTGTGCCGAGTTTTTTTCTTTATCCACAACATTAGACAGTGTTTCATTCTTCTAAACTGATTAATGAAACATAATTTTCAGTAATAGTTTTTTGTGCATTAGCAAAAATAAAGGGAATCATAAAATGCAAAACTTCCATTATAATTCTATCTTTTAGCATTAACTGAGATTATCCAACCACACCCACCCCCCCACCCACCAACCACACCACCACATATGGCCTTGTAAATTCTTTCAAACTATAATAAATAAATTTATGGTACCTCATTAATAAATGATGGCAATTTATGAGATCATTCAATTCCCCCAGACATTTAAATAACTTATGTCAGATCATAACTTGATATTATGAAACAATAAAACAGTAACTAAACTGCATTTTACATACATTCATATTACTTTATACCAGCTTAATGGTACAGATTACAAAACCATATTTTGCAAGTTTTGCGAAAATCAATGTCACTATCTTGCTCCTCATTCAAATACAACTTCCACCATAGACCTTCCTGTATTTCAAAACAAGTTTCTCAATATAAGACGGTCAACATTAACAAGTCAGCTGAACATTCAACTCTGTTCATTCACCGGGAATACAAAACACACTGCACAAATTAATGCAATAGACAATTGGGTTTATGACCAATTTACAAACAGAAGAGTTGCTTGAGGAATAAAACTGGCCTTGATAATTTATCCAATGTACAGCCATTTTTGTCAGTCGAAGATTAATCAACCTTACAATATGCATACCAAACATCTTGAAAGTCCACAGGAATAAGAACATAAGAAATAGGAGCAGGAGTAGGCCATCTGGCTCCACCATTCAATAAGATCACGGCCGATGTGGCTGTGGACTCAGATCCACCTACCTGCCTTTTCCCCATAACCCTTCATTCCCCTACTATGCAAAAATCTTTCCCACTCAATTTAGTGTCATCAGCAAACCTAGATTAGCTACACTCGGTTCCCTCTTCCAAACTGTTGATGTATGTTGTGAACAGTTGCGGTGCCAGCACTGACCCCTGTGGCATCCTGCTCACCACTGATTGCCAACCAGAGAAACACCCATTTATCCCAACTCTCTGCCTTCTATTGCTTAACCAGTCCTCTATCCATGCTAATACATTACCCCCAACTCCATGCATCCTTATTTTATAGATAAGCCTTTTATGCAGCACCTTTTATACGAATGCCTTCTGGAAATCCAAGTATAAAACATCTATCTGTTCCCCTCTATCAAATGCATTCATTACATCCTCAAAGAACTCCAGTAAAGTTTGTCAAACAGGTCCTGCCCTTCCTGAATCCATGCTGTGTCTACCTGATGGAACCACTTTTATACAGATGTCTCACTATTTCTTCCTTTCTTTCTTTCTTTTTCAATCTTTTTATTAGTTTTCAAATTAATACAGATTAATATATTAATGTTTATACATGTAATACAAAGAGATCAGGAGAACAATCATGACATGGATAATCGTAAAGAACAATAGAGTATAAAAAAATCTGTAGATCCAATGATCTGTTAGTGAATGAATATAATATAAAAGAAAAAGATTTATTATAAAATATAAAAAAAGAAAAAAACCCAAAACAATAAGAAAAATTATAAACAATATATCAAACCAAACTAAGCTTAAAAAAAATTCAAAACAAAAACAAAAAAAAACTGGACTAAAATTTTTCAATAGAAGCAGAGCAATATTATGTCTTCAACTCCATTCCTCTAAATTGAGAGAATATTATAAGGTGATCTATATCATGTGAAAATATTGAATAAATGGACTCCAAACTTCCTCAAATTTAGGCGAAGGATCAACAGTACCACTCCTAATTTTTTCCAAGTTTAAACATGATATTGTTTGAGAGAACCATTGAAAAGTGGTAGGGGGTATTGGATTCTTCCATTTAAGCAAAATGGATCGTTTGGCCATTAATGTAACAAAGGCAATCAAATGGTTAGCGGAGGCAGATAGATGGCCAAATTCTATCCTTGGTAAACCAAAAATTGCAGTGATAGGATGAGGTTGTAAATCAATCTTCAATACATTTGAGATAATGTTAAAAATATCTTTCCAATATTTTTCCAAAAGAGGACAGGACCAAAACATATGTGTCAAAGAAGCCACATTCGATTTACATCTGTCACATATAGGATTTATATGTTGATAAAAACGAGCTAGTTTATCTTTTGACATATGGGTCCTATGAACTACCTTAAACTGTATCAAAGAATGCCTGGCACACATTGAAGATGTATTAACTAAATGAAGAATTTTCTTCCAAGTCTCTGTAAGTATAGATGTCTGGAGTTCACTTTCCCATTCGTTCTTAATTTTGTCCAGTGGTTCTGAACGAATTTTCATAATTAAATCATAAATTATTGCTATCAAGCCCTTCTGACAAGGATTAAAACCAAAATTTTTTTCTGTAATTTCAGTTTTGTAAGGTGTGGGAAAAGAGGGTATAGTAGCTTTTAAAAAATTTCTAATTTGCAAATATCGAAAAAAGTGTGATCAAGGCAAATTGTATTTGTTAGACAATTGTTCAAAAGATAAAAAAGTTATCAATGAATAAATCACGAAAACATATTCCCTTCCTTTTCCATATGGAAAAAGCTGAGTCAACTCTGGATGGATGAAAGAAAAAATTAGATTGAATGGGACTTGATAGATTAAATTTATTCAATCCAAAAAATTTACGAAATTGAAACCATATTCGTATTGTATGTTTAACAATTGGGTTAATCATATGTTTACTTAATTTGGTATGTGCAAAAGGGAGTGGAGCTCCTAAAATAGAAACTAATGAAAATTCAATTACTGATTGGGATTCAAGGTGTACCCATTTGGGGCATTGAATTACATCTGAATCTTGTGTCCAAAAAATTAAATATCTAATATTGATTGCCCAATAATATAATCTAAAGTTAAGCAAGGCCATACCACCATCCTTTTTTAGTTTTTGTAAATATTTCTTACTTAGCCTTGGGTTTTTATTCTGCTAAATATATGAAAGAATTTTAGAATCAACAGTGTCAAAAAAAGATTCCAGAACAAAAGTTAGAATCACTTGAAATAAATATTAAAAATTTTGGTAAAATAGTCATCTTAACCACATTAATTCGGCCTACCAATGATAGAGACAGTGGGGACCATTTAGTAAATAATTGTTTAACATGGTCAATTAAAGGCAGTAGATTAGCTTTAAATAAGTCCTTATGTCTCTTAGTAATTTTAACACCTAAATACATAAAATAGACAGTTACCAATCTAAAAGGTAATTGGCTATAAATTGGAATTTGCATATTTAATGGCAAAAGTTCACTCTTATTAAAATTTAATCTATAGCCAGAAAAAACACTAAACTGATCTAATAGTGATAGTACTGCGGGGATAGATTCCGCCGGATTAGAAGAATAAAGTAACAGGTCATCTGTGTAAAGAGATATCTTATGAATCTTCTGTCCACGAGTAATACCACATATATTTGAAGAATCCCAAAATGCAATAGCCAAAGGTTCTAAAGCAATATCAAATAATAAAGGGCTTAACGGACAGCCTTGTCTAGTACCTCGAAAAAGCCTAAACAAAGGAGATCTTTGATTATTAGTAAGTATTGAAGCCATAGGTGCATAATAAATCGTTTTAATCGCAGATATAAATTTAGGACTAAAATTGAATTTTTGAAGTGTACTGAATAGATATTTCGATTCGACTCTGTCAAACGCCTTTTCAGCATCTAGTGAAACAACACATTCTGGAATTTGGGATGAAGGGGTATATATAATATTCATTAATCTCCCAATGTTAAGATGTAGATAACGATTCTGAATAAATCCTGTCTGGTCTTCAGAGATAATTTGTGGAAGAACCTTTTCCAATCTAAAGGCCAATATTTTGGAAAATATTTTGGAATCTACGTTTAATAAAGAAATAGGTCTATAAGATGCACAATCAGTGGAATCTTTATCCTTTTTAAGAATTAAAGAAATAGTTGCTTCATAGAAAGATTGTGGTAGTTTACCCACTGATAGGGCATCTTTAAAATTTTTGGCTAACCAGGGAACAAGATTATCAGAAAAGGATTTAAAAAATTCAGCTGTGTATCCATCAGGGCTGGGTGCTTTACTCGAATTCATTGAAAATATTACTTTCTTTATTTCTTCCTCCGAAATAGGAGCATCTAATATAGAGCGTTCATTTAAAGATAACTGGGGAATCTTCAAATCTCTTAAAAATTCATGTATTAAAGTAGGATCCTCAGGGGATTCTGATTGGTATAAAGAAGAATAAAATTCTTGAAAGGATTTGTTAATTTGAACTTGATCTATCGTATAGGTACCATCCGGTTTACAAATTTTATTAATCTGACGTTTAGATATGGTAGCTTTCAATTGGTTGGCCAATAATTTACCAGATTTGTCACCATGTATATAAAATTGACTTTTGTTTTATAGTAGTAGATTTTCAAGTGAAGATGTTAATAATAAACTATGTTGTAGTTGCAGTTCTGTTCTCTTTTTAAAAAGCTCCAGATTAGGAGTAACAGAATATATTTTATCGATCGCTTTAATCTTGTCAGCTAACATACGTATTTCATTATTAGTTCGTTTTTTCAATCCAGCGGAATATGAAATAATTTGACCACGGATGTATGCTTTAAACGTATCCCATATTATCCCACTGGAGATTTCTTCAGTAAAATTAAAAAGAAAAATGAAATCTGTTCTTTAATAAATTGGACGAAATCTAAGTCTTGTAATAGCGAAGGGTTAAATCACCATTGTCTGACATCAAAGGATACATCCGGTAATTTAATTGATAATCTCAATGTTGCATGATCAGAAATGGAAATTGCATCATATTTGCAGTCCGTAGTAAGTGGAGCTAATCTAGCATCAATAAAAAAATAATTAATCCTCGAGTAATTATGGTAAACTTGAGAAAAGAATGAAAATTCTTTATCAACTGGGTGTAGAAATCTCCAAACATCTAAGATTCCAGATTCAACTAAAAAGGAATTAATAAAGACAGCGGATTTGTTTGGAAGTGTAGGATTTGACACAGATCTATCCATCGAAGGGTTTAGACAGCAGTTAAAATCTCCACCCATAATCACAGTGTATTCATTTAAATTAGGAAATAATGCAAACAAATGTTTAAAAAATTCAGGGTTATCTACATTGGGTGCATAAACATTAACCATAACAACTTTTTTATTATGAAGTAGACCAATAATTAACAAAAATCTACCATTTGGGTCTGATAACTATTTCTTCCTTAATGATAGCTTCAAGCATTTTCCCAACTACAGACGTTAAGCTAACTGGCCTATAGTTACCTGCCTTTTGCCTACATCTTTTTGTTTTAAACAGTGGCGTGACAATAAAATGTGAATCCCCATTGCTGTAAATTCAAAGTTAGAATTTACAGTGTGTAGGATATGAATGATCTTAAGAGAATCCATTTTAATGGGGATAGATATTGAACACATATATTTTTACCTTCCCCGAAATCACTCACCTGTATTTTGATGGGCCATGTGAAGTTGCTAACATATACGTAGAATGTGATATTTGGATTGTTGTGAAAATTGAATTTTTCATAGGAAAAACCATCTCTGTACTCCTTAATGTTCGTTTTTGAGATTATAGGTACTTCTTCTCCAGATATTGTTCCAGCTGCAAAGTGGAAATTCATTTTTAATAATCTATAAATGTACTGATTTACTTAAATGAATTAAAGTGCCATGAAATAGAAACAAAAAAAAATAAAAATATTGACATTAATTTCCATGAATCAATTGGGCAATATTCACTCAACATGCTGTTCTAACAATTTTTTCTTCAATGCATATATTAATCAGTTAATCATCTTTTGAATCCACATAACATGAGCACAATACAGACCAGTTTAAATGTTTTAAAGACCTTATTTGATAGACTACAATAAGGTGGCAAGGAAAAGTGGAAACATCAAATAAATATGAGAATTAGGATCTGCTCGAGCTCACTTTGCCATAATCTCAACTCCCCATTCTCATCTACCTGTCATAACCCTTCACTCCTCTGGTTATCAAGAATCTTCCCGAAAGGATTCAAAGGCTCTGGTTGTATTACCTTTTCATGAACTGTTCCAAGTATTTTTGACCATCAATGTCTCATCTCTGCCTTAAATAGGTGACCCTTTATTTTTAAATATTGACCCCTCATTCCAGATTCTCCCAAAAGAGGAAACATCCTCTCTACATACATCCTGTCAAGATCCCTCATAATCTTGTGTTTCAATTAAATCCCCTCTCACGCTTCTAAGCTCCAGCAGATGTAGGTTTGGCATGTCCAGCTTTTCCTCTTTAGACTACCCACTCACTCCAGCCCAGTAAACTTTCTCTGAACTGCTTTCAATTCATTTGCATCATGTGTTTAGGAAGGAGACCAATACATATGCAGTACGCATGATGTGGTTTCACCAATGCCCCATATAACTGCAGCATAACCTACTTTTGTATTCATCTACCAATAAATGTTAACATTCCTTTAACTTTCCTAGTTACCTCTGTACCTGCATGCTACCCTTGTTCAAATCATGCAGGACATGGAACGTGTTAGCCCATCTCAAGAGTACCGAACTCCTGAACAAATACTGCCCAAATGACTTCTCAAAGTAATCAAAGGATTTACACAAAGTATCAAGCGGATAAACAAAGATGACGCAACAACACTTAATATAATCAGAATTGGTGAAGAATGGTCGTAGGAATGAGCAAAGGTAAACCTGTTTGTCTTGAAATGAAGGTATTTGAGCAAAAGATGTACATCCTATTTATTATTGTGTCATCTTATCATAACATCTAAATATAGAAGTACACCGAGGATAACATGAGAACATCATTATATATGCATTTGAACTGTGTCTAACCCATTAACTCCTAAATTACCTCAAAATTAATTTGTTCAATTATTTCAACACTGTGCTCTCTGTTATTGTTTGTTCTTCATCAAGAGACAAACTTCGCATGGGTTTAACATCTGAACATTTTTATTAACAATCCGCCTGGCTTGCTTTCCCTCTCTTTTTACAGCCACCTCCTGTTCCCCCATGTGACCCCTTGCACTGTCTACTGGAAACTGTAGTTCTTTATTATAACTACATAATAACACATCTTCCCCCTTTAAAGAAAAAGGAACACAATACTTTGTCCTTATAAACTTGTCAAGAACCCTTGTCCACTCAGCAGCTTTCAATCAGTCTCTGAGGTGGTTTAATAGTCCTTTTTGGTCTGGTACTTATTTTCGCAGGTGTGTTGCCTTCATTTGCTGCATTACTATTGGTGTTTTCCTGGAAACTCCGGTCCACATGTTCATTTTCTCCATATGCTGGCCCCTTTGGTGTACTGACAGGGGACGGGTCACAGCCATGGGTTGTAGCTTGTGGTTGTAGATCCACATGGTTCCTCCTCAGAGGTGTCCCTCGCTCCGTCTGGATCTGGTATGAATGTGGATTTACTTCCTCTTGCACAACTCCTTGCATGGACCATGTGCCAGAACCATGATCTCGGATTCACACTTGATCCCCAGGCTTCCGGACTGGTAGACTTTTCACTGTCTTGTCGTGATTCTGTTTCTGTTTTTCTTTTCCTTCCTCTTTAGCCTGTTTGACCTTGTGTGCTCCTTCAGGTGTCAACAGGTTTTCATGTATTGGAAGGTTAGTGCATATGTGTCGACCCATCAGCATTTGGGGTGGTGAAAGGCTGTTCTGCAGTGGCGCACTTCTGTAAATCATTAGACTTCTACGGAAATCCTCTCGTCCATCTTGCGCTTTCTTCACGAGGCCCTTCACCACCTTAACTGAACTCTCTGCTAGGCCATTAGATTTTGCGTGATGTGGGCTTGAGGTTTATATGTCGAAACCCCCAAACATTGGCAAAGGATTCAAATTCACAGCTCAAAAATTGTGGACCATTGTCTGATACTACTTCACATGGAACTCCATGCCTCTCAATAACTCAGCTTTTAGGAACGTGATAACTGCTTTGCTGGATGTTGATTGCAGTGTCGCATCCTCTGGGTAATTGGAAAAGTAGTCTGTTACAACAATATGGCTCTTCCCATTACAGTCAAACAAATCCACTCCAACTTTGAAATACGGCCTGTCTGGTACAGGGTGTGGTGGAAGTGGTTCTGCTTTCTGCTTTGGTCTGTAGGTAAGGCATATTTCACATGAAGCAGTGGTCAAGCTGATGTCTTGGTTCATTCTTGGCCAGTACATCACTTCACGTGCTCTATGTTTACATTTTTCCTCCCCAAGATGTCCTTCCTGTATCTTCTGGAGCATCTCCTTGTGTAATGACACTGGAATCACAAACCTGTTCCCTTTGAAGACCATATCTTTCACTACTGACAGTTCAGCTCTGCATACCCAGTAATCCCGAATACACATTAGACAGTCATCCTTTGCTGTTGGCCATCCTTTCCGTATTGTATCCTTGAGTATTTTCATTGTTTCATCTGCCTCTGCTGCTTTCCTAATCTGCTCTGTTCTATCCAGAGATACTGAAAGAGAGGTGACAATCATGTCAACATAGGTCTCTATTTTCTGTCTTGTCGACTGCTCGAGACTGCGCATCAGCAGCAAACATATATTTTCCCGGTGTGTCGATCATCTTCACATCATATTTCTGCAGCCTTATCAATATGCGCTGTACCCTCATGGGACAGTCATTCAGTGGTTTGGACATAAGTGAGACCCATGGTTTATGGTCTGTCTCCACTTCAATAGCTTGCCCATAGATGTACTGATGGAACCTTTCACATGCATATGTACTGGCGAGAAGCTCTTTCTCTATCTGTGCATAGCTGACTTCCGCACTTGTTAAAGCCCTTGATGCATAGGCCACAGGTTGCCATGTGCCATCATGCTGCTGCAATAGTACTGATCCAAGGCCGTGCCGGGACGCATCGGCTGATATCCTGATACACCTTTCCGGATCATAAAACTTCAGCACGGGCTCTTCAGTTAGGACCCTTTTCAATATCTGGAAACACTCTTCTTGCTCATGAGACCAAATCAATTCATTTTGTTGCTTAAGGAGTGACCTAAGTGGTGCTGACACTGTTGACTGTCAAGGGATGAACTTAGCCAGGTACATCACCATCCCTAAGAAACGTCTCACCTTCTGCTTGTTTTGGGGCCTCTCCAAGTTTTCAATGGCTGACGTCTTTCTTGGGTCAGGCTTCACTCCCTCTTCAGACATGACATCTCCTCTAAAGATCAGTGTCTTAACACCAAACTCATATTTCTCTTTATTTAATTTCAAATTAACATTCCTTGTCACGTCAAGCACTTGTCTCAGTCAAGTACCATGTTCCTTCTTGGTGGACGCCCAGACGATGATGTCATCCATCATAGTCTCAACACCAGGTATGCCCTCAAATATCATGTAGATGGTTTTATGGTAGACTTCTGGTGCAGACAGGATCCCATATGGCAGCCGAAGATAGTGATATCTTCCCTGTGGTGTGTTAAAAGTACACAGTCTCAAACTTGCCTCATCAAGCTTCATCTGCCAAAACCCAGACGATGCGTCAAGCTTGCTAAACCATTTTGCACCTGAAAACCAGGACATGATCTCCTCCCGTGTTTGCAATTTAAAATGCTCTGTCTTGATGGCTTTATTAAGATCTCCTGGGTCTAGACATATCCGCAATGCTCCATTTTTCTTTTGCACAATGACCAGTGAACTCACCCAATCTGTTGGTTCTTCAATTCTCTGTATGACATTCATCCATTCCATGCGTGTCAGTTCTTGTTTAAGTTTATTTCTAAGTTGAAACAGAACTTTCCTGCATGCATGGACGACAGGAGCCACTGCTTCATCTATGTGAATTTTGTGTACACCAGGTAAGCATCCAAGCCCCTCAAAGACATCTGCATACTCTTCCATGAGTGTTGTGTGGTCATTTTTGGTATGTGAAGCTACTATGAAAACTCTTTTCACTAGGTTCAGCTTTTCACATGCACTCAGACTTAATATTGGCTGTACTCTCTTTTCTACAATCAGTAGCTGTGATTTTAAGTGCTGCCCCTTGTGCTTAAAGGTCACCATATAGCCCCCTTTTACTGGAACTTTCCCCTCAGTGTAGCCTGTCACTTTTAACTTCACAGGGTAAATCTTACTCTTTACTGTGAGTGTCTTATAATCATCCATGGCTAACAGATTGACCTGAGCCCCAGTGTCAAGCTTGAATGGAATTACCGTCTCATTCACAGTTACTGGAACAATCCATTCTGTTTTTATCAGCAGCCACAGTCTGTACAGAATCCACAAAGAATTCCTCCATTTCCTCATCAACTGTGTGCACCTTCTCTTGTTAGCCCCAGTTTTGCAGCACCTTGCAAAGTGATTCTTCTTCCCACAGCTATTGGAGGACTTCCCATAAGTAGGACACATCTTTGGAAAGTGTCTATCTCCACATCTGCTGCATTTGCTGTTTGAGCCTTCTTCTTTGCTTTGCTGTGCTTTCAGAAATGCCTTGTGTGCTGCTTCTCTGTTTTCACAGCATGCACTGTTGTGTCTGCCCTGTGCAGCTCCTTAGCTTGTGCACGTGTGGTTTCTGCTGACCTACACATATTCACTGCTTTTTCCAGGGTCAAATCTTTTTCACACAACAGTCTTTCTCTCAGTCCATTATCTGGAATTCCACAAACTATTCTGTCTTTAACTAGAGAGTTTCTCAAATCTCCAAATTCACAAGACTTACTCAGTGTGTGAAGCTCAGCTAAGTATTGGTCGAAGCTAACGCCTTGTTTTTGGTCACAGGAAAAAAAAATTATGTCTCTCAAATGTGATGTTTTTACTTGGGATAAAATACTTCTCAATTTTTTTTCATCAAAGTGCCCAACTCAAAAGCTGTCTCATCAATTTGAAAGCTGTTACAGATGTCCAAAGCATCTTCGCCAATCACACGCAGAGAAATAGACGCTTTCAATTTTTCATTGTTCCCTCCTGCTCCACTAGCATCTAAATATATGTTGAATCGCTGTTTGAAGCATTTCCAATTATCGGTTAGATTGCCAGTAAACTGCATAGGCGTGGGAGGATTTAGCTTATCCATAATGGGAACTTTCGGCCTCTCACCTGAATCTCTCTTGGCAAATCCGGTGACTGCTGAACTTCAGGAACAATGGGCTCCCTCGCCACGCCGGCCAGCTTTTGCTCTGTATTATTACAGCTTTTCTTTCGTACTCACTGAGTCTCTTTCTCAATTGCACACAGTATTCATCTGCTCTCCCTGTTCAGACCTCACACCAACTTCTGACACCATGTTATGTTTGTTCTTCATCAAGAGACAAGCTTCACATGGGTTTAACATCTGAACATTTTTATTAACCAACAACCCACCTGACTTGCTTTCCTTCTCTTTTTACAGCCACCTCCTGTTCCCCATGTGACCCCTTGCATTGCCTACTGGGGACTGTAGTTCTTTATTACAAGTACATAATAACACACTCTCTAGCTTGGAATTTTAATAACAATTTAAGAAAAGCAGCAGATTTGCTTTCAAAAATAAATAAATGCTTGTGAGTGTTTAAAAGGCAGGAAATGAAGCACGCAGAAAGCTCTTTTGAGTTGCACACATAGGGTTCAAGGGTTTAATTGCCTCGCATCATGGTGGACGCCACATAAATATAATGCTATCCATATGTCAATATACCACAATTCCAAAGACTACAGTCATGGTAAAAACAGGACAATCAATCATTGATAAATTATAATTTTCTTTAAAAATCTATATTCATTTAGTTGTCCCACAAGAACTATGGATTTAATGTAAATTATCAGACAACTTCCAACAATACTAACTAATGCCGAATGTCTTTTAATAAAAGATTATATGCATGAATGTGAATTAACTAATAATTAATAGCCATTAGGAGAAAGCTCTCTCAGCCAGATTTAAACAGCTTCATATTATTATAGTTTCAAAAATGTTAATACTGCCTTGTTTGAAAAACAATTTAAATTGAAATGAAATGCAAAGCAATGTACTTAATTGAGTTATGCACATAAAACATAATTACACGTAATTTAAAAAATGTTCTCAATTGTTTTTAAAAATCACCTTCAAAAACTACAGTACAGAGATAAATTCTGTGGTTTAAAGTGAAACCCATCTTTTCCTATACAGGTGATGTTTGAGACACCTTGATGATAACTTTGACAAAGTACAAAAATCATTAATTCCAAATATCCTTTAACCATAAGCTACAGATGGCACCAGAATATTCAACATTTGAAACAAGTTACTTCACACTTTTATATGGAAATTTTGTTCAAGCCATCAGTGAACACAACACACAGAACACAAGAAAATAGGCGCAGGCTATCAGTCCCTTCAAGCCTGCCCCACCACTTAATATGATCACAGCTGATCCATGCTGGCCTGAACTCCGCTTCTGTGCCATTTCTCCATACCCCTCTATTCCTCGATATATAAAATCTCCATTTTAAATACTTCTAATGATCCAGCTCCCACCACCCATTGGGGCAGAGAGTTCCAGAGATTCACCACCCTCTGCGAGAAGAAATTTCTACGTTGTTGTGCTTCTACACCATATCGTGACAATGCAAATGTGTTTGTTCATTTGGTCGGCTTCCCAGTCACTAACACTCAATTTGCATCACGTTATAAATCTGAGCTCATATTTACAATAGTTCCAAATACTCAAGAGTTTCAACCCCAATTTAAATACAGCTGTCCCCAATGTCAATTTGCCTGGTGGAGCCACTTAATTATCTTTTATTACCCCAACTGGCATGTACTGTATTCTCTGCAACTTTCAATGGACCTTCTTATAAAATAAAATGCTAAATATGCTATGTTAAACAAAGAAAAAACTTACACAATGAGGCTCCCTTAATTATGTTTTGTTTAGTGTATACAAATCATGATAGTGCAACTTCAAGCTTCAGTTTTCAGATAACGACTTAAAAGAAACAAGATGCTACACTGCCAAACATTCACTGGGCCATGATTCAATTGTGGTAATTCATGCCGGTTTTTAAAAACCACGTTGTGTATGAATTGACTACCAGCAGTGAGATCACTGTATGTACCACAAGTCAGATCATGAAGATCCAACTCATTTTGGAAGAGAGGCAGCTCACAGTACCCAAGGGTATGGCAATACAGCAGAGAGATCAGAAACAGTAGAGCCAGTTCAATCCTTGGCCAAAGCTAACCAAGCTTCCAAATGCAGTTCTCACATTTCAATGGCTGGAGCAGGAAGAGAAGTGGATAAGTTCCCATTCCCAAAATCTGAACACTTTTTTTGAAAGCAATGCAGTCCTCAAAGTGTGCTGCTACATTCAGAGGAAGTGGTTGACATGGGTACAATTATGAGCTTTAAAAGACATTTGGACATGTATGTAGAAAGGAAAGGTTTAGAGGAAAATGAGCCAGATGTAGGCAAATGAGACTAGCTCAGCTGGATATCTTGGTCGGCATGGACAAGTTGGGACAAAGGACCTGGTTTCTGTGCTGTATAACTGTCTGACTCTAATAACCACTGTCAGTTTTATCTGGGAAAACTTCAACTTTAAATACTCATGCCCATTTATAAAGAAGAAAGAAATTTGGGAGAAAAGCTATAGAAGGGTTGGTAACTTAAGGAATATTTCAGCCAATTGTACCTGTTCCAGCTTTTCAAGTTGTTTGAAATTGCAGTTGATGCCCATGGGTGGCTTGTGCCCATTGGTATGGTTCTCTGGTATCACAGAGTCACAGACCAAGATACTGCAGCCCAGTATTATACAATTATACAATTACTATACTGAATGTTATACAGTTACAGGCTTGTGTCCACCAGTGTCCACTAGCATTGAATCTTGAGCTGGATATGGACCGTGGAGCCCTAGCACTAGGTCTGGCTTTTTGTGGTCTGCAAGGAACTGATCTGCCATTGGGTCATCCCCGAGCAGATGGCCTGAACTCAAGTTAGCCCAGGGACAGGATAAACAGTGGTGAGGGGGGGAATCAAACACTATCTCTACAGATCCTCCTGTGGACCATGCAGTGCAGAGTTTCCAAGTGCAATGTAAATTACGTAGTAATGTCAACAGCTGCTCCTTCTAGGTAGATTAAGTTTAAGGATTCATGGTTATATCCCCACTGCCCCTGTAGATTTTTTTGGTTTGGAAAGGAAAATAAGCCCCATTTAAATAATATATTTTCAGCTGACTTTCCTTTCCTATATCAAACAGGACTGCTAGCAACTATACTTTTCACTCTCAACAACTCTCCAACTCTAACCTGACAATTAAGGCTCATTCATAAATAATTACTGAAGATAATGATGCATTGGATCCAGGGTGAATTGCAAGTTTGGATTCAGAACAGACTTGCCCATAAAAGACAGAGAGTAGGGGTGGAAGGCTGTTATTCTGGCTGGAGGTCCATGACCAGTGGTGTTCTGCAAGTATCAGTGCTGGGACCTCTGTTGTTTGTGATATATGCCAATGATTTGGATGAAAATGTAGATGGGTGGATTGGCAAGTGTGCAGATGACACCAAGATTGGAGGAGTTGTGGATAGTTAAAAGACCATCAAAGAATACAGCAGGATATAGATCAGTGACAGATAAGGGCAGAGAAGTGGCAGATGGAGTTTAATCTGGGCAAGTGTGAGGCGTTGCACTTTGGGAGGTCAAATGAAAGGAGAAAGTATGCAGTTAATGGCAGACCCCTTATCAGCATTGAGGTACAGAGGGATCTTGGGGTCCATGTCATAGTTCACTGAAAGTGGTCATGCAAGTGGGTAAGGTGGTAAAGGCAGCATCTGGCATGCTTGCAGAGGTGTTGAGTCTAAAAGTAAGGAGGCCATGCTGCATCTATACCAAATTTTAGTCAGACCACACTTGGAGTAGTGTGTGCAGTTCTGATCACCCCATTATGGGAGGGAAGTGGAGACTGTGGATAGAAGGTGCAGAAGAGGTTTACCAGGATGCTGCCAAGATTGGAGCTACAAGGTTGGACCAACTTGGACTGTTCTTCCTTCAGTGTTAGAGGCTGAGGGGAGACTTGATAGAGGTTTTTAAAATTATGAGAGGCATAGATAGGGTAGACTTTCAGAAATATTTTCCCCAGGGTAGAGTTGTCAAACACCAGAGGACATGCTTTTAAAGTGGGGGGGGAGGTGGAGTTTAAAGGCAACGTGAGGGGCAATTTTTTAGATGCCTGGAAATAGGTTACCAGGGGTGGTAGTGGAAACAGGCAGTTTGGTAGAGTTTAAGTAGCTTTGAGATAGACACATTAATCTGTGGGGAATGGAGGGATATGGATGATACACAGGAGGAAGACATTTAGTATAAATTGACATCAAAATCGGCACACCATTGTGGGCTGAATGGCCTGTCCAGTGGTGCTATGTTCTATGTAATTACTAATTTTCACTGTTATAACATGCTGGTATAAAGAGTCCTACCCAAGCAGATTCCAGAGGCCCCCTCATCCTTTGGAAACTACATTCAAAGCACATCTTATTTACAGCACAAAATCCCAGCGCCACTTCCAAAAAGTTATATTTTTATACCACTTATTTTAGTAGCAACAAAACAATAACAAATTAATGTGCAAGAACAAAGGACTGCAGATGCTGGAATCTAGATGAAAAACACCATGATGCTGGAGGAACTCAGCAGGCCAGGCAGCATCCATGGAGAAAAGCAGGTGGTCAACGCTTTATGTCAGGACCCTTCTTCAGGACTGAAGATAGGAAAAGGGGAAACCCAACATATAGGAGGGAAAAGCAGAGCAGTGATAGGTGGACAAAAGAGGGGAGGTGGGGTGGGCACAAGGTGGTGATAGGTAGATGCAGGTAAAAGATAGTGATAGACAGGTGCGGGAGAGGAGGGGAGAGCAGATCCAGGGGATGGGCTGAAGGTAAGGAGGAAAAAAGGGAGGTAGAGAAAAAGAGAGATAGGCTAGGAAAGGGAAGAAAAGAAGAGGCATGGTGGGTGTGGGGATAACTTAAAGTGGGGGAATTCAATATTCATGTCATTAGGCTGCAAGGTTCCAAGACAGAAAATGAGATGCTTTTCCTCCAGTTTGTGCTTGGAATTCTCCTGGCAGTGGAGGAAGCTGAGGATTGACATATCTGTGATGGAGTGGGAGGGGGAATTGAAGTGACTGTAACAGGGAGATGTAGATCGTGGTCATGGACGGAGAACAGGTGTTCTGCGAAACAGTCACCTAGTCTGTGTTTAGCCTCACCATGTAAGAGGAGGCCACACTTGGAGTAGTGAATGCAGTAGATGATATTAAGGGAGGCGCAGGTGAATCTTTGTCTCACCTGAAAGGACTGTTTGGGTCCCTTGATGGAGGTGGTGTAGGGGCAGTGGAAAGTTATTGGGGGGGGGGGGGGGGGGGGAGGAGTAAATGAGGGAGTCGCGGAGAAAGCAGTCCCTGTGAAAGGCAGAAAGGGGTATGGAGGGGAAGATACGCTTGGTGATAGGGTCCCATTGGATATGGCGGAAGTGGCGGAGAATGACGTGTTGGATACATAGACTGGTTGGATGAACTGGTAGGGGGGAGAGATCTCCCGAGGTGATGAGGTCAGCGATGGTGTGGGAGATAACGTCCTGGTGGTCCGAGGTGGGGTGTCATGGTTCAGGGGTAGGTATGAGGAAGTATCCGAAAGTTGGCATTTGGACTCTGCAAGATACCATGGCACCACCTTTGTCGGCTGGTTTGATGACAATGTCAGGGTTGGTGCAGAGGGAGTGGAGGGGAGTGAGGTTGGAGTGGGTGAGGGAAGCAGAAAAGTCAAGACGGCTGATGTCCCACCGACAGTTAGCTATGAATAGGTCCAGGGAAGGTAATAGGCCCAATGGGGGAGTCCAGGCGGAAGAGGAGGGCTGGAGGCAGGACAATGGGTCATAGGACGGGGGAGAGGACTTCTTACCGAAGATTCAGGTGAGACAGTCCTTTCATTGAATTCTCCCACTTTAAGTAACCCCCACACCCACCATGCCTCTTTTCTCCCAGGCTCTCTTTCTTTCTACCCCCCTTTTTCCTCCCTACCTTTGACCCATCCCCTGGGGGATCTGCTCTCCCCTGTTCCCCCGCACCTGACTATCACCTATCTCTTACCTGCATCTACCTATCACCACCTTGTGCCCACCTCGCCTCCCCTCTTTGTCCACCTATCACTGCTCTGCTTTTCCCTCCTATATATTGGGCTTCCCCTTTTCCTATCTTCAGTCCTGAAGAAGGGTTCTGACCTGAAATGTTGACCACCTGCTTTTCGCCATGGATGATGCCTGACCTGCTGAGTTCCTCTAGCATCATAGTGCTTTTCATCACATCTTGATGTGTGGTTGGAGGCCAGAGTAAAGGTTCCACAAATGATTTGACCAACTATACTGAGTTGGGTGACTTGTTTGCCAAGTTGGATTGTGCCAAGTGGGATAAAGTCACTGAAGCTCTATTACTTTGGGTCAAGGATTAAAGGTTCACCTCCCACTGACACATAATCATAGAAGATTTACAGCAAAGTCAGTCATTCGACTCACTGTATTTTTGCTTTATGAGAAAGAGCTACAAAGCCTAACTCAACCTTCCAGCCCTGCAGGTCATGGATTTTTCATGTATTTTCTAAACTTGAAGGTTTGTGCTTCCACCGCCATTTCAGAATCCCAACATGCTCTGGGTGAAAAATATTTCCCTCATCCTATCTTCTCACCCTTCTACCAATTATTTTAAATCAATATCCATAAGTTTTTGACCCCTCCACCAAGATAAACAGGTTCTCCCCATACACTCTATGTGGACCCCTCCAATTTTTATACATTTTTGTTGCTTCACCTCTAACCACCTCTGTCCCAAAGAAAACAACCCCAGCCTGTTCAATCTTTCCTTACAGCTACATTTCTTTTTGGCAACATTGTCAGATCTCCTGCATACCTTCTCCCACGCAATCACATAGGCCCTATAATGTGTTGACTAGGACTATATGCAATCTGAAGCTGCATTCTAACTAGTGTTGTACTCAGTTCTAGAATAACCTTCCTGTTTTTGCATGCTATAGTTTGGCTTATAAAGAGAAGCACTTGTATGCCTTTTTAACCACATATCGATCTTTCTGCTCCCCTTAAGGATCTGTGGGCCTACATTCCAAAGTTACAGTTCCTCCATACTTCCCCCATTTATTGTATGCATCAGTACTGGTTGTCAACATTCCTGTGATAAAGGGCATATTATTGCCGTTCATCTTTTAAACGTTACTCTCCATCAGAATGCAGTCATAGAAAGAAAATATGTGATTAGGTAGGTTGCTAAGTAATGGACAGCAGAAAAAAAGGATGATCCAAAAACCCTGATATCTTGGACATATGCATTTGTCATGCACACAACCAAAGCATTTTTGGTCATAAGACCATAAGATATAGAAGCAGAATTAGGCCATTTGGCCCATCGAGTCTATTCCGCCATTCAATCGTTGCATTATTTTTTTTAAAAACCCTTCTTTTGCCTTCTCCCTGTAACCCTTAACCTCCTTACCAATCAAGAACCTTTCAATCTCTGCCCTAAATACACCCAATGACTTGGCCTCCACAGCCATCTGTGGCAATTCCATAGATTCACCACTCTCTGGCTAAAGAAATTCCTCCGCAGCTCAGTTTTAGAGGGATGTCCCTCCATATGGAGGTTGTGCCCTCAGATCCCAGAATTTCCTACTAATGGAAACATCCTCTCTACGTCCACTTTATCTGGGCCTTTCAGTATCCGGTAGATTTCAATGAGATTCCCCCCCACCCCCCACTCATCCTTCTGAACTCCATCGAGTGGGAGACATCAAAGATCCCCATACGTCAAGCCTTTCATTCCTAAGATCATTCTTGTGAATCTCAGCAAGAAACAAAGTTTGAATAACATTATTTAAGAAAGAAAACATATTTGAACTATTTAAATCCAAAACATCTACCAGTCCAGAACAGAAAAAGCCAAACTCTCAATTAGGTTACCTATTTGAAAAGTATTACACAGAAACGACCATAGATCTTGAGCCCATTTATATTAAACCATAGAATCAATATGTTTAGTTTGGAGGTCAACTGGATACTTACAAAGATCAAGTACATTACTTTGGAAATAAACACACAAGGAGCTGTTCTGATACGTGGCTTTCTGTAAAATGATTCTCCAATGAAAATGTGAACCTTAATCAGGAAAATGGCTTGGTAGATTTAAGTGTGTTGTTGTATTAAGGCACACTTGATCCTGCTGTACAACAGATAATCAAGAAATCAAATTGTTTTTGAAAGACTCACCTGTTGATCCTATGGACCATGTGACATTTAAATTGAAGTTGTTGGATGCATTGATAGACAAGTCAAGGTCTTTGTTCATCTGCACAAAAAATATACAAAGTGTATAGCAAAGTCATTAATACAGAAAAGGTAGAGGGAATAAAGAGAGATAAAGGCTTGTATTTGTATAGTACTTGGCATCAACCTTGCAGGAACATTCCAAAATGCTTTACAAACTCATTAAGTACTTTGAAGTGTAGACATTGTGGCAATGTAGAAAATATGGCAATCAACTTACAAACATCAAGATCCCAAAAGCAGAGCTGTGAATAATACGAGGTGATCTGCCTCAGTCATGTTCAGCGGCAGAAAAGATTGACCAGGACACAAGTAATAAGTTCACTTTAAAAAAGCAAAGGCTCTATCTCATCCACCTAAGCAAGCAGACAGGGCATTGTTTTATTTTTTTCATGCAAAAAATGGACCTCCAACACTACCACAGTCCCTCAGTACTCTAAGAGATTTTTGTGCCCACATTTCTGGAGCGGGACTAGAATGCACAATTTCCTGGCTCAGAGACAAAAGTGCTACCAAATGAGCCACAGTCGACACTAAAACCCTAGCTGAAATAAGAAAGTGCACTTGTTAGAACAAATGATACATTTTCCTCCCCAAATGTTGCATAAAACATGGATGTAAAAACATAGACATTGTTAATCTCTTGAGGAACACATTTAAGCCAAGCAAACATTTATATTACCTCCCATTTTACCTGAAGCAACAACTATAATTGGAAATATTAATGAAAAGCATGATCCTTTTTAATGCAAGTTACTTATAAAATTACAAACAGATTACAGGCAAGCAAAGATTTGCTTCTACATGTGGCAGTAATCCTTTGTGATTTTTCTTAATATATGTCTTCCGGGGGAAACAGCAATCATAAACCAAAATTATTTAGAAGCAATATTACTTTGCATTATTTAAGAAAACTGCATAGAATACAAATTGAAATAAAATACAATGTAAAAGCAAGACAAGCTTATTTTTTGTATATATACAAGATGAATGTCCAAATGCACACATCAGCTGCACTCAGGGTGCACTCGACCTCAGAGCTATTAGGTGCCCAAGTACTCAGTATTATTCTCTTTGCAGTTAGGGTGTTGAGAAGCTAGCCATGTACTGGGTGCCACTTTCACTTAAACAGTGGAGTTGATCTTTAGCACAGTAACAAAAGAATATTTTTAATGTGTGCAGACCATGAATGATCTGGCAATGAAGGTGAGGATTAAACAAAAAACTAGATTAGAATGGGAGTGAATTGTTTACTATTGATAAAACTGATTAATTCATCTGTATGTTTTTGGGGATGAAAAATGCAATGAGCAGGGGGACAGAAAAAGGGAAGAAAATTAATTAGAACTATTATCAGCATTATATGAATGCAATAGATTTGCCAATCAAGGTCATGGTGCATGAACATAATTCACATAAGATATATTTGGGAATTTTGTTTTCAGCACAACAGATTGGATCATGTGAATGGCTTGCTGCTCATTCATAGCTGCAGTGCTCACGGCAGTGACTTCTGTGCACTACACTGCATCATGGAATTCTGAAACATGCTGGAGGACAACTGTTAGCAGATCTGATCTTATGCTCTATCTGTGGAATCACTATTGTGCCCAGGGGAAGCTGACAGAAGAAACAGGAGCAGGCCATTTGGCCTTTTAAACCTGCTCCACCATTCATCAAGTTCATGGCTAATCTTCTACCTCAATGCCATTTTCCTGCATAATAAGGTAAAAAATAAATAATCCCTCAGTTCCCTTAATATCCATAAATTAATTTATCTCTTTTTTTTGAATGAAATCAGTGATTGAGCTTGCACAGCCATCCAGAAAAAGAACTTCAAAGATTCACCACTTCTGCATGAAGGTATTTCTCCTCATCTCAGTCCTAAACTACCTACCATTATTCTGAAAACTTTGCCCCAGTCCTAGATTCCTCAGCCAAGGGAAACATTCTCCCTGTATCCAGCCTATTGGGCTCTGTAAAAATGTGCTAAGTGAGATGCTCTCTCATTCTTTTGCACTCCGGAGGACATGAGCCTGCTTGTCAGCAAACTTGCTATAACTGGAACCAGTCAAGTAAATCTCATCACAAGTACATACTTTTAGAACAGGAGACCTGAACTGTACGAATAATCAAGGTGCAGTTTCACCAGGGCCTCGTATAATTGCAATTAGACATCTGATGTACTCAAATCTTCTCATAAAAAATACCAACATATGATTTGCCTTCCGAGTCAATTGCTGCACCTTCATGTTCCTTTTGGTGACTTCATAATCTTACTGAGTTGAAAGGCCAGCTATACTGTTACGGATTAGGTTACTATTTGGTGAATGTCCCTTTAAGACATAGTACAGTAGTGTGCGTGTGTGTGGCATCATTACGACAACAGGAGATAACAACGTGCTGACGTTTTGGTTCTGTCAGAGTCAGAGAAAAGAGAGAGAGGGAGAGAGACACCCTGCCTGCTGGTCTCTGTATTGTTACGTACCAGCAACAAAAGAAACACACCGAGTCATGTATCAGTGTTAAAAACTACTTTATTAATAACTACTTATCATAAGAAAAATAAAAGTAAAAATGTTAGAATGTTAGAAGTAAAAATGTTAAATCTTAAACATTAACCCCAAAACTAAACTCCAAGTGTGTGTGTGGCAAATTCTCAAACTCCAAGTCCGGGAATAATTCTCAAAGTTCAGTTCAGCAAGCCGTAAGGTGAAACGTGAGCAAAGGCTTCTTCAACAACCATTGTTGACTGAAGACAAAACGTAGAGAGAAAATAGAGAGTAATTACGAAATCCAAATGTTCCAGTTTGGAACCCAAACGACACCTCAGTGTTTACTCAGCAGTGACCACTCCACCGCATCTTCCTCACCCCAAAAGGCACTCGAATCGTGGCCGTCCACACAAATACCTGTTTCCCTCTACAGGTCAACAACAAAGTGAACTCCACTGCTTTGTTCCAAAGTATCTGCCACCCCGAAAAGCATCCAAGATGTGGCCATCCACACAAATACCTGTTTCCCTCTACAGGTTAACGACAGAGTGGACTCCACCGGATTACTCCCAAAAATCCATACGTGGATTGTAGTGACAGGCACAGTTACTGTTTTTTCATCCATCGATAGAGACTAGCAGGCTGGTGTCTCTGCTTCTCTCTCTCTCTCCTCCTCTGACTGACTCCGACCGACTGCTTCAAAAACGTCATTACGTCCTTTATCTTCTGTTGTTGTAACCACACCAACACACACACACACACACACAATGCTCTATCTTAAAGGGACATTCACCAATAGTAATCTAGTCTGTAACAGTATCGATGGATGAAAAACAATAACTGTGTCTGTCACTACAATCCATGTATGGATTTTTTTGAATAAGCAGTGGAGTCCACTTTATCGTGAACTGTAGTGGGAAACAGGTATTTGTGTGGACGGCCACATCTCGAATGCCTTTCAGGGTGGCAGATACTTCAGAACAAAGCAGTGGAGATCATCAGTGACTGAGGTGTCGTATGGGTTCCATCGTGGAAAATTTGGATTTCGAAATTTTTGTCTATTTTTTCTCTACATTTCCACTTCAGTCAATGGTGGTTTTGCAAAAGCCTTTGCTCACATTTCACCTTATGGCTTGCTGAACTGAACTTTGAGAACTATTCCTGGACTTGGGAGTTTGGGAATTTGCTACACACACACTTCGAGTTTAGTTTTTGGGGTTAATGTTTAATATCTAACATTTTTATTTTTTTTCTTTCTTATTATCATAAGTAGTTATTAATAAAATAGTTTCTGACACTTATCCATGACTCAGTGCGTTTCTTTTGTTGTTGGTACGTAACAATACTTATATAGCCCTTTAGCTTTACACTCGGTTTAGTTGACTTATCAGCAACAACCCCATTCATTTGAACAAGATCACTGAAAGCAAATCTACAAGGTTCCTTTCTTTAAAATTAATGTTTTAATTTATATTTTAAATTAATTGCAGAAGTTGCACAAATCCAAATTTTTTAAATAAATTTCCCTTTTTTCTAAATGCCTCTGATCACCATTTCTCTCATGAAAAGTCATCAACCTGAAATATCAAATGTTTCTCTCTCCACACACCTAACAATTGACTGCTGAGTATTTCCAGCATTTTCTGTTTTATTCCAATTCCCAAAGTTCCCTAACAATGCATTAATTTAACTCCACGACCCAAAGATGTTTGCTTCAAAATCAGATTATTGTTTTTAAAGAGTTGTTTTTAAAGAGACTCAGTTTCACTTTATTTGCAGAGTTATACCATATACTTTACTTGGTAACATGCCATCTTTCAACACAGCATGAGCATCTTCATAGGAGGTTTACTTGCATGTTGAAGTTTTAAAGCCAGCGCATTTCAAGGTGTAACAATTTGTTAGAAATGCAAAATAATTCTGAAAAGAAATCAACTTGAGACCCTCTTTTTCATGAATTCAGCCAAGGATGCCCAATGAAATGTCAACCTCTGAAAAATGATAGAAGAAAACAACTGTAGATGCTGGAACTCTGAAACAAAAATACAACATGCCAGAAACATTCAGTAGGTCATGCAATGAAAGTGGAGAAATAAATGAAGTCAATATTTCAAGACAAAGCTAGAAAAAAGAAAGCACGATGGAGAAGTCAGAACGAAACATCTAAGACAGGTGGAAACCAAAGTGGTCCCTCTGTTCAATTAAACCAATTTTTCAGTCTGCTCTTCCCCTCAAAACTTATTCCTTCTTACCTTGATTCTGCCCTTTCTCCTCCTTCTATCCCTTTCCATTTGTATCTGTGAGACCCCAAGTCCATAGTGACTTCATTTCCAGGTCTCAACTGGTTTACCTGAGTTGTTTTGTGCCATGCTACCTTAGCCTAGCTAGAGGTTGTGGCATGATGCAAGGGAACCACTGCAACATTCTTCATAAGCAACACTGAGTTGCATGCATTTACCTTGTATAATCCTCATGTTCTCATAAAGAAAAGTGAATCCTTCAATTTCCTCCAAGTAATATGATGGCAGTTCTTCTACTGTTGCAATTAGACAAACTAGACACGCTTTGTCAAAAATAAGTGGTCCTTTGGGTGGGATGTTCTAACAAGTGCAGCTAGTTAGATCAAATTCTTAATGCTTCTTTGATGTACGTCAAGTTAAACCCATACCACATGCAGCTATGGCACCAGACTACGGAAATAACTTAGACCAAGAGTTCTTAACAAAAAGTTAGCAATGCTAACAGAGTTAAAAATTAAGGGATTAGCTTTTCAGAGCAAATATTATAATGTACATTTCATATACTTCCAATTGAAAGTCATTTCAACTAACCCACAAAGGATACGTAATACCTACTTTCATTGGCATTTGTGTGTCATCAATTTCATTGACTTGGTCAATTTGACAGTACTTAAACACCATTTTAAATCTAGTGTGCACATACGTGGAACAGGCTTCTTTCATTTGAACTCACTGATGTGCTAAAAATGCAATTTTATCCTGCACTAGAAAAGGAACAAGTTTGCTAAATACTACAAATACTACGTCATCCAAAGCTCAATCATCATTCTCTTCTACTGACAGAGACACACTATATGTCAAAAAATCCTTTGGTGTTAAGGAGCTCCAGATTTAAATTGTTACTGGAAACACAGAGGAAACTTTCAGATTTATCATAAAAATGAAATAAACATTTATGTTGCACTTCTGATAGATGCAAAAAATAGGCAAAATCATCACCATAGATCAGATTCTGGACCACATAACATAATGTATATGCTTAACTATGCAATATCCAATTACTAATAAAACAGGGGAAATGATGAATTTGCATTGTGGTTTAAATGAGGGAGATTAGACGAATATGAGACCTTGCTACCTCATGCACTGATTGCTACTGAGATAAGTGCAATCATTTAGAAGCATTCATCACCTTTTCTTACCTACAGCCAGTTGAGAAAGCGCATATGGCCTCTAACAAAACCTATTTGTTGCAAGTCTAAAAGACAATTAGATGCATTTCAAATAGGGTCATACATTTCCACTGCTTTTTTCATCCTATTTCAAATTTTCTTAAAGCAATCTGCCAACATAAAGAGGCAAACCAGATACTTCAAACAATTAAAGTAACTCAACAGGATGAAGAGTTCCAGGTACAACTGACCTTTGCCAGATGTTGTCACATTGCTCTGAATAGCAGCTGCTTTAATTAGAAGCATACTTACCACAGTAACTGAACTACAGTAGCCAACAATATCACATAATAAAACCTAACCACACAAAAAAACTTGAGAAGGTTATTCTGCACAAACTGATTTCCATAATCTGGTAAATCTCACACACATCCTCCACATGCTGATGACAACAAATTTGCTGATTAATTTCAATTAGAGGTGGGACCTCTAACCAGGTGGGTTGTACTTCAACAGAAGAGACCAACAGCCATGCACAAAGTTTTGCTAGTTCTATTATGGAGGTTTGAAGCAGCTTGGCAGGGGAGTGGGATCCGGAGAGTAAAATCAAAGGAGAAGAGCTATGATGTAAATGGAAGGTAGGGTTTAAGGTGAATGGATATTTAGGAAGGTGCAGAATAAAGAGAAGGCATTTGTAACAAGGCAACAACATGGCTAACAATAACTAGAGTGTATCAGGAAGGGGCACAGCATACAAGCAGTACAATGCACTGGTAAATTGACTCAGAATATGGAAAAATTATGAGCTAAGATCAAAGGCAGTTCATCTGAATGCAGACAATATTCATAAGAAGTTTGATGAGTTGATGGAACAAATTGAAATAAATGGGTATGACTTGACAAGCTATTTCAGTGACATGGATGCAAGGTGGCCAAGACTGGGAAACTGAATGTCCAGAAGCTCTTGACAGTTTCAGAAGAGTAGCTCTGTTAATAAAAGATGAGGAATGACATTGTTATGGAAGCTTAATCTGTAAAATCAGGGAGGTAAGAATCAATAAGGATAAAAAGTCAATGGTGGGAGTTGTATATAGGCCCCCAAAATAGATACACCATTCTTGGCTGCATTCCTAACTTCCTGTCTTTAAGAGCTTTCAGTCTACATTGCTTCTGCTACCATCTATTTCTGATAACAGGTGCCACAGCTGAATGCAGTTTGAGTTGAAGAAATAAAGCAGGTTTGTAAAAATGGTATTGCATTAATTGCAGGTTGGCTTAATCATTTTGCAAAGAAGTCTTGAGAACAATTTCATTGAGTGCATTTGGGATGGTTTTCTTAGAGCAAAATGTTGAGGAACCAACCAGGGAGCAGGCCATTTTTTTCTGGTTTAATGTAATGAGACAGTATTAATTAACTCTCTCAAGAAAAGGATCCCCTAGGAAAGGCAAGTCATAGCATTGTTGAATTTCAAATTCAGTTTGAAATTAGGACATGAGTTTCAGACCCCAAGTTCCCAAATTTAAATAAAAGTCAGTACACTCGTACGAGTACAGAGTTGACTAAAGTGGACCTGAAAATAGATTAAAAACTAAGGTAAGTCAGCAGTGGCAGATATTGAGGAGATATTTCATAAATCTCAGCCAAGACATATTCCAATGTAGAGGAAAAGTTCTGCAAGAAAGATGCACCATCTGCGACCAACAATGAAGTTAAGAATGCTGTGAACTTGAAAGAAAAGGCACACAATGTTATGAGAATAAGTGATAGGTCAGAAGATTAGAAAACTTTCAGAAACCAGCAAAGGATGATTCAACACAAAATTATAAAGTGGGAGAAGAAAAAGCATGAAAGTAACCATGAAAATAATACACGGATATGAGGAAGAACTTTTTACACATCTATAAAAAGGAAGGAGAATCACTAAAATAAAGGTTGCTCCCTTGGAGGTTAAGAGTGGGGAATTAATGGGAAATGCAGAAATGGTTGACATTCTACATAGTTATGGATCAGCCTTCATGGTAGTTGACACCAAAATCTTCTCAATAAATAGTAATAGATATTCAAGTGGCTTTAGGGAGGAAGAAAAATAAAATAATCTCTGCTAGAGAAATAGTAGTAGGTTAACTAATGGGGCTAACAACAAGTTTCCGGGAACTTATGGTTTGATTCTGAGGGTTTTAGAGGAAGCAGCGGCAGGGATGGTAGATGCAATGATAGCCATCTACCAAAATTCCTTAATTTCTGGAATAGACCCAACAGGATTGGGAAAATGCAAATATAACACCACTATGTAAGAAAGGATGGAGACAGAAAGCAGGAAACTATAGGTCAGTTAGTCGAACATCAGTCACTGGGAAAGTGTTGGAATCTATTGTTTAGGGAGATAATAGCAGGACTTTTTGAAAGCCATAGGACAATCAAGTGCAGTCAATGTGGTCTTGTGAAGGGAAATAGCCCTTGGCAAATTTGCTAGAGTTCTTTGAGGATGTAATAAAATGAAAAGAAACCTGCAGATGTACTGTATTTGGATTTATAGAAGGTATTCAAATAAGATGCCACAAAACGGGTCACTGCACAAGGCAGGATAAGAAAAGATACCTTTATCAGTCACATGTACATCAGAACCACACAATGAATACATCTTTTGTGTAGAGTGTTCTGGGGGTAGCCCGCAAGTGTCACCATGCTTCCGGTGCCAACATAGCATGCTCACAACTTCCTAAGTTGTACATCTTTAGAATGTGGGAGGAAACTGGAGCACCTGGAGGAAACCCACGCAGACACAGAGGAGAACGTACAAGCTCCTTACAGAGAGTGGCGGGAATTGAACCCAGGTCGCTGGCGCTGTAAAGCGTTTAGGCTAACCGCGGACACTACTGTGCCTGAGTCCTTGGAGCTGGGCTAATATATTGTCATGGCTAACTTACAGAATGTCAGGATAAATGGGTCATTTTTCGCCTGTGCAGTCAGTAACAAACGAAGTGCTGTGGCCCGATCGAATTTTACAATTTGCATGATCTTATTAAATAGTTAGGCAGCTAAAAGAGCCGATTGGCCATTTTCCTGCGAGAAACATTCTATGTAAATCATCTCAGCCAAATTCAAAACAATAAGAATACAAGATTTGCATTAATGAACAAGGGTTGCTCTTTTTGTTTTAAAACCTTGATGAATATAGCCATGCCTTCAAAAGCACTTCAATTTATCTGGCAATATTTACAATAGCAGAACTTAAAAATCTTGGCATTATAAAGATCTTTGCATATTTTAAGATGCATGCAACATGTGCTTGACTTCGTTGTGCACCAGAAGACCTGGATAATCTATGATTGGTTGACAATCTGTCAGTTGCCTGATAGGAGGACAAATAAGTAACTCTGAATGTTTTATCAATGAAGTTTCAGGAATTTGCTTGAAGAAACTGGAGAGTTTTGAAAAGGTACAAACGTGAAGGGAGGAGTTATTGATTTAAATAAAAGGTGGCACTCTGAGGTTTCCAGTATCAGGTATGAAATACACAGGATAAGTGTGATTAGGGTATATTGCAATGTTAGAAAGATGTTATGGTGTTTTAATGTTTGGACTATAATAAAATGTTTCAGAATTTCAATTTGCCTTATAGCCCATGATAAGGGATAAAATACCTTTGTTTTTAAGCTTTCCTTCCGTAATCTGTCATAATAAAATAAATAAATAATTTGCTTCAATCAGCAGCACCCATCACTTAGTGTTGCTGGTGAGGGTTGAGGAGATGAGAGCAGGCTTTTAAGTGAGCTTGCAGTACAGTTTGGTTAACTTCGTATTCTGTGATGACCTCCGAATAATAACAAGGTTTGGCAGTCAAGAGTAGGGCCTGGTAGTGGTCTGTGGTCCAGCCCAATCAGCTGTCCACCATAGCTATTTAAGTCTAAATCAATTGCAATGAAGGCTATTTCATGGTATGTTTCCAGAATGATAGAATAAAGCTTTTGATGGGCTCAAGGCACAGGACTGAAATCAGGGCAGATCAGTAGTTGCTGAAAGTTTACAAATGATGCCTTAAGGATAGACCACTTCGATTCTCAAAGTAAATTGAGTTTTTCTTTCAAGGAACTAATGCAGAAGGGCTTTAAGTGCGAAGCAGCATGTGCCTGTTACATTCTCCAAAAAAAAGTCGAGCAAATATGCTAAACGTGATTTCGCTTTCATTAAACTATGTTGACTCTGATTATCTTGCGTTCTAAATGTCCTACTGCAGAAATGGATTCCAGCATTTTCCCAATGACACACGCTCTCCAGTTTCTTCAAGCCAAATTCCTGACACTTCAGTGATAAAACATTCAGAGTATTTTGTTTGTCCTCCTATCAGCATGTGGGCCTGAACAATATGTGAGCCTACACAAGGTGGCATAGTCAATGAAGTGGGCAAGAGTAAGAGTTGGAGAAATTTATTTCAAGGATACAACAACAATAAATAGTAGGAGCTGTTGAGCAAGAGTACATTGAATATCAATTATCTGCTTTAACATGGACAGATGGCGCAAGCAACCCAAGTAGTTAGATGTGTAGTCCCCTATCATGGGCCCGTAAGGCAAAACAAAATTCTGAAACATTTTGTCACCTTTAAAGTATAACATTAAAGTACCACAACATATTTGATGTGCTTCTGAAAGCAAGCCACCAAATGCTGTACACACATTTAAATAAAGCACTGCTACATTCAGCAAGTTTTAAATAAAACATCCCAACTTGTCTATTAACATCCAACTGATATTCACACGTTTTTGAATTTGACTGAATTTACATAACCACGTTACAAAACTAGAGCAGGAGGAGACCAAACGGCCCTGCAACTCTGCTCAGGCATTCAACATGATCACATAGATGTAAATAGTTGATGGTGCCAATACTGATCTCTTTGGCACTGCACCAGTCAACCCAAAAATGACTCATTTATCCCAACACTGTTAGAGCCAATCCTCTATCTATGCCAATATATCATCCACTGCCCTAAGTACTCTTATCTTGTGCAGTATCCTTTTATGTTCTACCTCATTGAATGCCCGCTGGAAATACAAATACACCACATCTGCTGCTTCCCCTTTATTACCCTGCCTGTTACATTCTCAAAAAAAAGTCAAGCAAACATGGTAAACGTGATTTCGCTTTTCATTAAACTATGTTGACTCTGATTGATTATCTTGCGTTCTAAATGTCCTACCTCAAATGGATTCCAGCATTTTCCCAATGACACATGCTAGACTAACTAGCTTAAGTTTTCTGCTTTCTGCTTCCCTCCTTTTCTGAATAGTGAGATTACCATTTGCAATTTTCAAATCCTCTGAAAACTCTCCAAAACCAACAGAATGTCGGGAAGTTACAACCAATGCATCCACCATCTCTGCAGCCATTTCCAAGACTCTATGATGCAGGCCTGAGGGCTGAGGTCTTGCTGGCCTATAGCCCTGTTAGTTTGTCCAGCAGAGATTGTTTAAACATTCTCCCTCCCTATAGATTCTTGATTAGCTAGTTTTGTCAGAATGTTATTTTCTTCTACCAAAAAGACTGATCCCAAAATTATTTAGAATCTCTGCCATTTCTCTTTTTCCCATCATTAATTCCTGCCTCATTCTCTAAAGGATCAATGTTTGCTTCAGCTGCTCTCTTCCTTTTTATATCCTTGGCAGAAACGCTTGCAGACTGCTTTCATATTATTTGTTGTTTACTCACATACTGTCTTTGCCCCTCTTTACAATTTAAGTCATGCTTTGTTGTTTTCTAAAACTGTTCCAATCCTCTTGCCACTTATTATCATTTCATTGCACACCTTTTCTTTCAATTTGACAGCACCCTGAAAGGTCATAGATGGTGCATCCTTCTCATAAAGCTTTTGTTTTTTCTTTGGAATATATCTTGGCTGAGATTTAAGATACATCTCCTTCAATGTCTGCCATTGTTTATCTACCTTATTACCGTGTAATCTATTTTTACAGTCCACTTTAGACAACTCTGCACTCATACAGAGTTGTAATTGCCTTAATTTAAGTTCAAATCACTTGTTTCAGATCCAAGTTCTCACTCTCAAATTAAGTTTAAATTTTATAATGCTGGGGTTGTTCTTTCCAATGGAATCCTTTAGCATAATTAATCTTGTCTTATTATAGTAATGTTAAATCTAAAATAGCCTGCTCCTTGGTTGGTTCCCCACATATAGTTCTAAAAAAACTATCCCAAATAAGGCTATAAACTCATTCTCATGGCTACCTTTTGGTAATTTCATTTATCCAATCTACATAATGATGAATCCAACCCAGTATCTTTCTCATACTCCCCATTTCTTGATTTATCCTCCATCCTACAGTGTAGCGAATGTTGGGGGTCTACATACATACAAACCCCACCAGTGACTTACCTCTGCATTCTGCATCTTGAGTTTCTCTGCCAGATTCAGTCCCCACCACTGCAATGATCTCATCCTTCATTTACAAAACTACTCCATCTCCTTTTTCTTTAAGCCTCTCCTTCTGAAATATCAAATACCAGCCTGGTCACCTTGCACCCATGTCTCCATATTGGCCAGCAGATTATATCCATTTATTTGTATTTGTTCCATCAACTCATTTAACTTGTTATGAATGCTGTTTGCATTCAGATGAACAGTCTTTATAACTGTATCTTGCCAGTTTTCTTCATTCTGACTCAATTTTCTGGTGCACTCTTATGCTTGTATGTTCTTCCCCTTTCTGATGAAAGTCAAAATCAAAGTCAAGTTTATTGTCATATGCACAAGGACATGTATGCACAGGTGCAATGCAAAACTTACTTGCAGCAGCATCACAGGCAAAAAGTATCAGATGCACAACATACACAGGAAAAACATACATTAAACACAAATTATACAAGAATGGACACAATTAGAACAAATAAACTCCATTGTAATGCAAAGTGGTCATGGTGTTGCTATACTGAGGTAGTGATAACCCCAGTTATTGTCAGGCCAAGCCAAAAATGCCCTGCATTACTGCCTTCTTTTTTTGCCCTTTCTAAATACTCCTGCACCAGAACACCAATCTTCTATTTTCAGCATAGCTTTTCTCCCGTTTGATACTGCATTCAGAATCCCAATCTGGTTGGTTCAAACTGGTTTAAATCACTATGGAACAAGCCAAATTCTGTGAGGATTTTGGACCCGTTCCATAGCTGACGCAACTCATCGAGTTCAAAGTCCCATCTCTAATTCAATTGATTTTCACCAGCATGTGGAGGGCACAATGTCAGTTTGAAAAAAGTACTTTTGTTGATAGTTACAAGATTATAGAGATCATTTTGCATAGATAATCCTCAAGATTTCTTGTCTATACTTTATGATGTGACATTGATGGTTATTCTAGTTCAGTTGCAGAAATAATTAATGCTTTCTCCTCGTTAAAACAACTGCTGGTGAGAACAAAGTGACAACATCTTGCACCAGAAAAAGCCATACCTGAAACTGTTTCCTTCATCATGTTGAAATACTTTACAGAAATGCACCAAAATACCCCCACACCAGAATACTTTGAAGTAATTGCATATATCACAGATGTAACCAATGCATGAGGTAGCAAGGTCTCATATTAGTCTAATCTTTCCTCATTTAGACTTCAATACAAAAATTCAATATTTCACCTGTTTTATTCAGTAATTGAATATTGTGCAATCAAGCACGTTTATTCTTGTTATATGGTTCAGAATCTGACTTCTAGCTTTGCAATGAATAGGTGTTGTTTTTGCCCATTTTATTTTATTATATGCAAACCTAACCATTTATTTCATCTTTTATGATGAATTTGAACCCTTTCCTGTGTTTCTAAAGAAAATTATTTAAATCTCCAACTCCTTAACACAATGGATTTTTCTGCCTATACGTTATACAGTATATTAGTCAGTGGAGGAGCGACAGTAAATCAGCTTTTATTGACATTGCCATTTGTAATATTTAACAAACTGTTCCATTTCCAGTGCAGAATAAAATTGCATTCTCAGCACATCAATGAAAAGAAGCCTATTCCATGCACACTAAAATACCTGTCTAGTTGACCTGGATTAATCAAAACTGGATGACACATAATGCCAGTGCAAGCAGGTATTACTTTTTTCTTATGGGCTAATTGTAATTGCTTGCGATTGGAAGTGTACAAAACATTCTGTTATGATATTCAGTGTGAAAAGTTAACCTATTAATCTTTAAACTCTTCTTGATTTCCTAACTTCCTGTCCTTTTCAGTTGACCTCGTTTCTGATACCATCTATTTCTGTGGTCTGGTGTGACAGCTGAATGCAGTTTGAGTTCAACTTGACATATTCACTTAAAGCAGTAAAATTGTGATCTCACTGGGTAAACAGTATAACAACTCACCCAAAGGACCACTTTTGACAAATAATGCCCTAGTTTGTTGAATGGTAACAGCAGAAGAACTGTCATATTACTCAGAGGAAATTGAAGCATGCACTTCTCTTTTTCAGAAGATGAGGACTACACAGTGCAAATGCACATCGTTTAATATTGTTAATAAAAAGTGCTATCGTGTCCCCTTAAATTAGGCCACAACCTCTAGCTAGCTTAAGTTACCATATCATGAAACAAATTAAATAGTTGTTTTTGTTACCAGTGTTTACTTTAGTTACTCTCTTCTATTTTTATATACCAATTGAAACTTGTATATCTGTTTTTATATTATTTGTTAGTTTATTCTTGTGCTCTATCTTCAGCCTCTTTATAATTTTAAAAAGTTAAAAAGACAGTTTTATTGTAATTTTCCATTATATAAACATTTCCAGTTATTTTGAGCAAGAAACATCTCACATTGTTGACCAATGCGCACTGCTTCACATTTTATTTCTCAAAGCCCACTTCCATGACACACAATTTCAAACTTGTTGCAAATCAAGCCTATTTACCAAAAGGAAGATTTGAATCTGGATTATAGGTTGTTCAAAGCCCGCTCATTACTCCAACAAATACTTTTCTGCTCATAAATTTTGCTTCCTTGAAGTGCACCAAAACTAGGCGAGTAGCAAATTCATAGGAGTAGGTCGTCTGCCCCTCAAATATCCTCTGCCATTCAATAAAATTATGGCTGATCTGACCATTGACCTCATCACCACTTTGCTCCATGCCGCACCACATGCCTGTGATGCTGCTTCAAGTTTTTCATTGTACCTGTACCTCATAGTACTTGTGCCTACGGACAATAAACTCAATTTGACTTGATCACCATAACTCTTCATTTTCCTATAGACCAAAAATCAGCCTTGAATAATGACTCAATATCTAGAGCTCTCAGGCGAGAGAATACACAACCCACTGAGAAAGAATTTCTTCCTCACTTGAGTCTTAATGGGTGTTCCTTTATCCCATACCCCCTTATTCCAGATTCCCCAGATAGGGAAACATCCTCACAGCATCGATATGTCAAGCCTCCACAAGATCTTGTGTATTTTAAAGAAATCACATATTCTTTCAAAAATAAAAATCCAGAGAATAGGCCCTTTCTGCTCGACCTGCCCCCAGAGTACAAGGCTCTTAGCCTGAGAATGAATCCAGCAAACCCTTCTCTGCACTGCCTCCAAGGCAAGTATAACATTACACAATCTCTCACTCACACTTTTTCAGCATTTTCATTCAGGTTAAAATTTGGAAAAACTGAAATACATTGCACATCAAGTGGCATTCAAATGATCCTTTTCTTGAACTTGGAATGGCTTTTCAATAACGGATTTGGAAGCGCTGGAAAGTAGCTGATAATATTTTTTCAAAGTGAAAACAAAACTTTGAGAAAACTTCGATTTTGCTCTATCGCTGTTGCTTCTGAAATCAAATAATGCAGCATGTGAAAATTCATATTCACTATGCCAAGAAACAATGTGCTAAGATATGCTGGACAATGTCCACTGCCTGAAATCTCAGCGTGCAGTCTGCCATGCCCACACTTACATAAGCCAGATGCTGGGGCCCCATTCCTGCTGGCCCTCCACAGTTTAGTTACAGGTGACTGGAACTCCCAACAGTGTAATGCAACGGCCCCTCACTCAATACCTTCCTGACAGTCTGCAAAGCTTTGTCATTGTAAATGCCGTTGATGTTTTTTTATCCAATATATATTCTTGAATGCCTTTGATACTCTCACAAACTATTAAACTTGAAGTAAAAATGAGAAGTTAACTAAAAAAAATTGAACTGAAGCAAAATAAATGGATATATTAATTTGCCTTCCCTTTTGCCTCCTAATCAACAGACCTCCAATTCTATCAAAGTCAATGGGGTCTTTGATCCGACATCCATCTGAATTTTTTCCAGCAGGTTCTGGACTGCCATGCTGCACAATGGAAGCACAGAAAGATAGGACCTGTGGTCTTTTTAAATGTCTGAATGCTGGCAGTTCCAATAGAACCTGTGGCAAAACTGAACAGAACAGTTTAAACAATGCAAACCCTAAAAGATCCACACTCCCATTACCCGTAATCTGATTATTCACAAGTTTTGAGTTTACAGGTAGTTTTCAAATACAAGTTCAAAAAAAATTTTAATACTTTTGAAAAATCCTGTCCTTAATCCA
Organism: Pristis pectinata; assembly: GCF_009764475.1. Classification (NCBI taxonomy): domain Eukaryota; kingdom Metazoa; phylum Chordata; class Chondrichthyes; order Rhinopristiformes; family Pristidae; genus Pristis; species Pristis pectinata. Next base: position 14,841,380 of record NC_067416.1, read on the forward strand.
GCAGGATAATTTTAAATTATGCATAGCTATTGCATAAGGAGGTCCATTATTCACTTATTTCCACAATTAGTTTCAGAACAAGAGACCAGTTCTAGCGTTAACACTGCCATCATGCATTTCTACCTTACTACCAGGTGAAATTCAAAGGTCCCATGGTGCTACTTGGAAGAAAAGCAAGGGACATTACAGCTAATCTTCTCGCTCATATTTATGCCATAATAACCCAAGTCGCTAGACAAGGCTTCTGTTGAACTGTGTGTCTGAAAGAAGACACCTCTGGCAAAGCAGCAGTTTTCTAGTGAAGCCAAAGATAATCAGCAGAGACTTTTTTGCTTAATTCTTTGGATGTACCAACTGTTAAAATTTGTTCAGGATACGCAATTGTAACCATAAATGAAATTCATTATTACAAAATCAAAATTGAAAAAAACAGATCAATGTTTGTATTTTGTACATCATAGGCAAATTAAGATTTAACAACTATTGGAAAGTAAAAGGTCATTACAAAAAAAATCAATCAAGATCTGGTTCACTATCATTATGCAGTTTCAGAGAAATTGTTATACGCAAATCAACTGTCAAAATTCCAATATTACAAAAACAAATACACTTCAAAAGTACTATATTAGCTGTAAATTGCATTGGAATACACAGAGGTCATGAAAGGTGATAGATAAAAGCAAATCTTGTTTTTTTTTGAATAACAATGCTAACTAAAACATGCAAACCCAGAAACACCATCAAACACACACAACTGATTGACTGCACCGACTACTATCTGGTCTGGAGATCTCAATGCTAACATTTATGGGCCTATCAAATGAAATATTTATTCCTGTGTTTGAATTTCAAAACACTTCTGCATTTTGTTCAAATGATTTCAAAATAAAAATATTTAAAATATTAAACTGCTTGGTATTCTTGAAAACTTAGAAATTGGATTTCTGATAATTTCGTAATTCAATATACAAACTGAAAAATATTAATATTCCAAAAATATACAATACCTAAAATTTACACACATAGTTTGTTACCATTTATAGCAAAAGACAGTTCATTCCACTTACACAATTTATGAGCATGACAACAACTTTTTATGTACACTGTATGACCAAACAACCCAAAGGATATTTACACAGGTTCCAGCACCTCAGTGCATAGTGGCATGATGGCCCTTGCTCAAAGAACCTCTGTGGTGGCTGCACTAAGTTTCAGTGCATCCCTCAGGACACAGTCTTGGATGTTGGAATGTGCCAGTCCACAACATCCCGGTCATGGTCAGCTCTTTTTACTGGGAGACAGCAAGTTCAGGGCAGACCAAAGAACTTGTTCCACCAAGCTGATAATCTCCAGCAGCAGTTCAGTTATGTCTCAACGTGCACCTCTGGAAAAAGTTCACAGAGTACAGGAGTCCTGTGCTAAGCTGTTGTTTGGGATGAAACTCTGCAAAGTGCACCGCCACCACTTTCCAGAATTTATCGGCAAATGCACACTTCTATAAAGAATAGGACGATGGCTTCATCGTCACTGCTGTGTGCAGAGATGCAGTGAAAACTATATCATCTTCCTCTCCTTCTGCCCACCTAACCCCAGTTTTACTACATAGCAGCCTCAGTTGTCCAAATCAGAGATGCAATAGTCACTACACAGATAGTATTGTACTTACCATTTTCTTTGTAACACATGAGCAATAACTTTATTCTTTAACCAGTAAATGGAAAGGCAATGCACTATTCAATTAAATGGGAAACTAGGGGAAGATTCTTAACATAGCTCTCAATACATAATTTGGATACTTTCCAAATCACAAGAGAAACAGTACAATTATTAATAATTAAACTGTACAATTAATGAAGGATAGGACATATTAAAATACTCGATTATTTTTTCACAATACATTTAGAAGGTACCAAGAAACCCAAATAATTAAAACCACAAGGTAGAAAGACAGCAAATTGCCTGAAAGAAAGGGAAAGGCACTTCAAACCCTCAAACTACAGGAAGAACCAACCTGTTCTGGAGTAGCCATAAAGTTGATAGCAGTGTAATGCCGATCATCTTCCTGGGTGAGGCTGAAGGTGAACTGGTAGTCAATCAAAAGACTGTCTGTGGGCAAGATTCAAAAGTAGATCATAAATAAATGCTGAATTCCCTCAAAGCATAAAATTCTTTTCAGATCTACACAGCAAAGGTAACTGACAAAGAAATTATTTTTCTTCACGTTAGCACAGCAGTAAATCCAAAGCATATTCAATGAGATGATCACTGATGGTCACCTGCCCTTGGAACACATTTTTCCTGAAGGAGGTCTTCCCACCAATACACCATCTCCCAGCGTGGCACAGTGCTGGGCCTCTCCGAGTGTAATTGTCAGGCTCCATCATCAAAATGCCTCAACAGCTGGTGTCTTTGACATTCACAAGCACTCAAAATCTTTCAAGTACCATTAAAAATATTTAAATATGAATGTATTAAACTAAAAAACTGCAACAGAATTTAAAATAAATTGATTTTAAATTAATTCAATTAAATCAAATAAAAATGTATTTAATTTTTATCTACTGCTCTCTTAACAATAGTTTCTCCTTACTGAATTAATCAGATCTGCTGGACTTGCACCAGGTTATGCCTGTACAGGTTCAACAGGCAGATTTTTACAAACTATATTCTGGGAAATCTGAGGAAGTTTGCATTCTCCAAGTTTAACTATGCATTGCTGGTGTCTTAAGAACAGTGCTGACCTGAGCAGAACATAGAACAGTACAGCACAGGAAGAGGCCTTCGGCCCATGATATCCACGATGCCAATCAAAAACTAATCCCATCTGCTTTACACATGGTCTAAATCCCTCCATTCCTTGCCTGTCACTGCCCATCTAAATGCCTGTTAAATGTTTGCCATCGTATCTGCTTCCACCATTTTGCTCTGCCAGCATGTTCAGGCACCTACCACTCTTGTAAAACAACTTGCCTCACTCTCTTTAAAACTTTACCCCCTCTCACCTTAAAGCTCTATGCTCACTAGCATTTAAATCATTCTATGCTCTCTAGTATTTGTCATTTCTGCCCTGGGAAAAAGACCATCTATCCTATCAACACATCACATATTTTTATATATTTCTATCAGCGTCACCCCTGATCTTCAGCCTGCTATCAGGAACCACTCTCCCCTCAAACTTTCCACCCCAGTGAACAGAAGACCACTCTTTTCATCTATGAGTTAGATTAACAATTCACTGAAAATCAATTGCTAATTGTGAGAGTTGCAAAAGTATTATTATTCACGCACTGAGAGGGTTTCCTAACTTCATTTCCTGAAAGACCCAATTCCTATATTTTTACTTACAAAAGACTTTGCTCCTTAAGTTCTCAATTGTTTAATTTCCTTCCCTCTGTTTACCTATCAATTCCCCTTAATACATTAAACTTCAGTCATGTTCATATTTAACCGTAAATTAGTTTATGTAATCCCTCCTCATAATTTAAAACTCAAAGCCATGTATTATTCTGGTAAATGAAATGACCATCTTTCCCAGATCAAAATAACCACTAAGAACTGCTTCATAATGCTGTAGATACAATATGACAAGACTTTATAAAGCTACAGCACTACTCTAATCCCTTGCTTTCTGCACCTCGAGGCCAAAAATAACTATTTCATTAGTTTTTTATTGTAATCTTTTGTACCGATCTTGATTATCTGGATACATGGAGCCCAACCTCTGCCTCCAGATGCATTTCATTTAGAAGTACTCCATTCTATCCTTCCTTAGTTCAAGTGGACAACTTCACATTTGCTTACATTGTGATCTATTGGTCACATTTCAGGCTCCAGTACATCAGTCACCTCTTCAAAAATTAATCCCATCTCCATTTGCAATGGCACCTCCTCGATGATACAAGAGAATCAGTGGTACAAGGAGGAAAATTTATGAATATCCTCGTTCAGTTACCGAATTCTCCATTTAAAAAATAATGAAGATAGGCTGACATTGCTTAATCTGCTCTTTAACTGATCAACAGATTAACAGTGCTAAATAGTCACTGCCAAAGACACGACACATGTAAGTAAATGATGAAAATGATTAAATCAGTGCCTCTATCTAGTCAATTTTGATATTCCATTAATGTGCAAATAAAAACAGTGGCCATAGACCCAAACCAATTTTAAAATCTATTACATCAAATCCACATTCGGTACGCTCTCACTGCAGAAATATTTGTTCATGAATGAAGGCTTTTATTCTGAAAATTAAAGCAGCATGTTTGATGTACATTAACTTTATTTTGTTTATACATTCTGATCAATTTTAAGATTTGTTAAAACAACAAAATAGCACATATGGTATTTTGAAATGAGTTTTCCTTAAATGCAGATTCTATCTAACTTACTGAGCATTTCTGTTTTTTTCCAATCATCTATTTTCATAGCCTGCTCCTGCTAAAATATGAAATGGGCAAGATTCATGTTTGCAAATGCTTGGCAGTGAAAGATGACTAGCAATGAAGGGGTAGGTCACAAGACATTAATAAAAAGGTAAGGAAAATGCATGGTAATGAATGCAACAAACAATTTCCAGCCGCACAGAAAGCACAAATCTGGATCCTAGAGTTCTTGCATTGCACATAAAATGGATGTACTCAACCAAGGGAATGTTCTTATTGCTCTCAAAAATGAAGAGCCATAAGGAGACTGGTTTGAAAATTTCAAGAAATATTCGCATTTTTTTCGGTTTTCATTGGTGCACATGATTTGAACACAGTATGCAGAAAATAACAAATGCACACAAAGATATTTACTGCATGGAGATTATGCTGACAATAGTTGAGGAAAACATAAGGGTTAATAACTTTATTCACTGTCGAAAAAATCAAAAACTTTTAATTTAAAAGCAAGCAAATGCAAAGTTAAATTACAGATTCAGATGTCTCAGACACGTTTTGCTGGATTGATTTGCCTGGATCAGTCTGCAACTTCCAATGTTAAAGCACAAAATAATGGATCCAATAATCTAACTAATGCTATGATATTTGCAGAATAAACTCCTTATCCAATATTGTCTAAAACCTGCCCAAGTACATTCCATCCATAAACAGAGGGACAAATTCAATCTTGCTAATTACTACTCCATCAGTTTCCTCTCTCAATCATCAGCAAAGTGAACAAAACTTTTAACGTTATGCTGCACTGACCGAGAAATCAAAACATTATTCTAAAGTATCCATACTTGGCTGATAAGAACACACATACAGACAAACTAAAAAATATGATAAATGTCTATGTCATTCTGAGTTATGGAAGTTGCGGCCTATTTTTCAGATGTGAATTTGAGACCAAAATCAGCCTTCAATTCATCGAGATAAGCTCTTAAAACAACAGACCACAAATCACATTTAGTTTTAGCTAAAGCAACCAAATGAAGAAAGAATTAAGTGTAACCAATCTACTTAGGAGTTTGCAAACTAATGTAAAGCAAAATTCAGTCCAAATTATGAACAGTGAAGGACACTATGCCCATGAAGTAAAAGGGATCATTATGACCTCTTATCTTTAATGGAGGAAATAAAATAGGGAGATACAAACAGGGTCACCAACAAAAGTCACCCCAGCCTAGAAAACCCTGCCAGGGATATCATTGGGTGAGCATTGGTGGTTTCATGAAAAAATGCTGTGTCTGTTATTTTAGAAAACCACAATAACTTTACTAAAATAACAGGCAAAAACTCTTAATTCATAACTTAGCAAATTGGTTCTTTTTTAATTTTAAAAATATATGCTTTTAAAAAACTTTCGACTTTCAATTGACAGAAAATGTTGGCATTGATGCTAATTGTCCTCTACCTAATTCCCCTGCACCTTATTGTCTGCCTACACTGTTCTTTCTCTGTAACTGTAACACTTTATTCTGCATTCTGTTATTGTTTTCCCTTATACTACCTCAATGCACTGTTGTAATGAAATGATCTGTATGGATAGCATGCAAAACGAAGTTTTTCACTGTATCTCGGTACATGTCACAATAATAAACTAATTTGCCAATCTAAAATGGGATAGGAATTTCAAAGCCAAAGCTGACCCTGTTCTCAACCAAACTCCACACACACATATCTGGAGTTAAAGAAGAAACAGGAACCAGAATCCTGGCCCACTTTCCCCTTTATATCCAAGGGCTTCAGATTCTGGTAAAAATCAGTTCACCTCTCAAAGCCTATAGATTAAATGCTCTGTGTTCTTGATTGGTCTATCCTACTGGAAGAACAATTTTTTCCTCACTGACAAATAAAGATTTAAGTGCAAATAAAAAGAATATGTCTGCAAGCATATACAGACCATTTGAACTATTTGAGGGAATAATTGCCCTCCATCTCACTTTTGGGCATCTTGAGAAGGTATGCATCACATACAATAACATTGACAAAATGTCTAGTGATGAACAATTTACAAGCAGAGCATCAATCATCAGACGTGCCTGTGGTAGATATCTCTGCAGTTATAAGAGAAATAACAGATTCATAAACTAGCTTTATGAATGAATGTCACTTAGGACACAGCTGGGCAGGTCTCAAGCAGGAAATGGCAAGATTATTCTGTTTTTATTTTGTCTGGAGCCAACCTATTATAGAGCATGAATACCATAATTGGACAAATACTGACCACCATCTCAATGGGCTTTAGGAACCTCTAGAAGCTAATGGAGATGTATCAACTATTATTGAGAGGAAAGAATGATTCAGACAGAAAGTGTCAGAAATGCTTCCTGGATGTGGGTCCACTCATTAGTTTAAATATTGTGGGAGTGTTGTACTGTTGGAGATGGCGTCCTTTGAACCAAAGCAACATCTGACCTCTCGGGTGCACAGAGAAATTCCCATGATAAAATTCTGAAAAGGGGAAGGATCCTCTCAAAATCCTGGTCAACTCTTCCCTCCAAAACAAATTAGCTTTATCACCACATTGCTGATTGTGGGAACTTGTGCCTCATTTCCAACATTAAAACAATGTTTACATATTTAAGTACTTCATGTCCATAAGTTATAAATGGCACTATATAAATGAAAATCACTCTTTTAGAGCAAGCATCAACATTATGAAAGCCAGACATAAATAATGATGCACACTGACTCACCAAATTCTTTAAACATGATCAGCTTAAGTCAATTCTTCACCTCAATGATTCTAATGGTGCCATCAACATTTACTGCTAAATAACTAATATGAAAATCATGCAATAGATTGAACTAAATCAAAAGATGTTAAACATATTTCTTTTTGAAGCTTCCATTTCTGAAATAGACATCAATAATGAAAGTAGTGCTTTATCAGGCAAAACACCTCAACACTACTTTTTACAGCAAACATTCAGCAGAGTCAATGTACTTGTAATGCTTAAAAGCCATCATCAAGACGGAAAGATTCCTTGACAATATAGTTGAACAATCTCCAGAGATAAAGGCATTCTCTGACAATACTGTTTCAGCTCTTTATAGGCCTGAGGTTAAGTACTGAGAGACAATATACTTTATGACTATGATTTATGAGCACTTTATAATCACCACCTTTCTATTCTTCAAACTACTAAAATTCTTACTGCCCATCAGAGTATTGTGATATCTGGTTTTAGATACAAGATAGCTACTCCTGATGAACTTTAAATTATCCTACTATATCAAACATACCATAATAGGACAAAGGAGATTTATTTTCTGTTTTTATAAAACTGCAGCACAAGAATCTCCCTTGGAAGTATTAATTGACACAGAATTACTAGGGAAAAGAAGGCAAATAAATCCTCACATCACTGCTAGTGTGTAAAATGCCCAGTAATATGCAAGCTGTGTTGCTGCACAAATCCCATTGTTACCCAGTTAGCTGAGATGAAACCAGATCTCAGTGTCAATCACCTCATTGAGTCTCCACATATTGCTGCTTTTACACCACTAAAACAATTAAACTCACCACAGGACGTTTGCCCTGATACCTGGATGAAAGGTTTGTTTTAATGATGAGATTCATGTCCCTGCAATGCATCTCAATCTCAGAAGCCCAGAAACAGTAATAACTGAAGCTGCATCATGCAGTAAATGTCTCCTCACAGGCTTCTGACATTTATTTTTTATTTCTCATGAGTATGTCTTTTCTGCTTAAATCCAACAATTCCTTCCCTTTTTATTAATTCACCCCATTTTCCTCTCCTCCATCCCCATATTCCTCTCCTCCATCCCCATATCTTTCTATAATCTAAGATTTAATTGGTTAATTAGACCAAATGGGGTGTTCTTACTGATCAAGGCCCCAATGACCCTCTCTTCCCCCTCTGCACAAGTGCAAATCAGCAATTTGTGAAATGAAGGCTCAACCATTCCCGAGAACAATGAAGTGGTTCACCAAATTGCTGTGCATCTGGAGGCACATCTAGGCCAGATGAGATATATGGTCAGCTGTTTTTCCCCTCCCCTAATGGATCATTTTATTTACAAACTTACAGCTTTGTAGTCACCATCATTGCTAGTAAATGAATCTTGAATTGAAAGGCTAAACCCACAAGACAGAGTACAGGAAGAGATAGAGAGCCTAGTGGCATGTCAAGAAAAGAACCTCTCCCTCGGTCAGTAAAACAAGAGAATGGTTTTTGACTTCAGGAAGCGGAGCGGAATACACACCCATCTGTATCAATGGTGCTGAGGTGGATTTGGGTGAGAGCTTCACGTTCCTAGGTGTAAATATCACCAGTAACTTGCCCTGGTCCAGCCACATGGATGCAATAGCCAAGAAAGCACACCAACATCTCCACTTCCTCAGAAGGTGAAAGAAATTCTGCATGTCCTTGTAGCCTGGTCTACCATGAAAAACAGCCTCCCCTCCATCAACCCTGTCTACACTTCCCATTTCCTTGGGAAAGCAGGTAAGGTCATTAAGGACCTCTCTCACCCCAGTCAATTCTCTCTTCTCCTCCCTTCCATCAGGCAGAAGATACAAAAGCTTGAGAATAATACCACCAGGCTCAAGGACAGCTTCTATCTCACTGTTATAAGACTCTTGAACGGACCTCTTATACGATAAAGATGAACTCTTGATCTCGCAATACCTCGTTATGGCCCTTGCACTTTGTCTACCTGCACTTTCTCTGTAAATGTAACACTATATTCTGCATTCTCTTTTGTTTTCCTCTTGTACTATCTCAATGTACTTATGTTTAGAATAATCTGTCTGGATGGCATGCAAACAAAAGCTTTTCACTGTATTTCAGTACACATGGCAATAATAAACTAATTGCCAATTTAAAATTTCCCTGGCGCTATGTGTAATTTGAACTCATGTCTCCAGATCAGTAGCATAAGCCCAAGGATAGTTAGTCTATATCAACATACATATTCCAAACTGGTCATACAACATCACATTTTTAGCAATACACTTGTGTAGCTGCTAAAAATAATTAAGAAACCAGATTGTAGAATGTGAACCAAATAAAAAGGTGCCAGAAACACTCAGCAGGTCAGGTGGAAAACAAAACAGTATTTCAGGTCATCAACAAGGCCCTTTCTGACAGAGTGCCCTTGACCTGAAACGTTAACTCTGTTTCTCAGAGTCAGACAGCACGGGAACAAGCCCTTTGGCGCAATTAGTTCATGCTGACCATCAATCACCCATTTACCACTAACCTTATACTAATTGTCCCTTAATCTCCCTGTATTTCCGTCAACCCCACCCAGATTCTAACACTCCCCACACACTTGGAGCAATTTGCAGTGGCTGGTTTGCCTACCAACTGGCATGGCTTTGGGACATGGGAGGAAACTGGAACACCTGGAAGAAACTCACATGATCACAGGGAGATGTGCAAACTCCACGTAAACAGTATCCTTTCAGAGCTTCACATCTTCAGCCTCCTCGCACAGCCTGCTGCTTTAGCCTCTAATAGCATTTTCTCCTCACATATTTAGAGATCAGTTTTCCTTGACTTTACCTTCCAATATCTTTTTCATTCACCCTCCTTGCCTTCCAAATTTCCTTTGAAATTTCATTCCTGTGTCTTCTATGCTCCTCCAGGTTTGCTGCTGTGCTGAGCCTCGGTATCATTCATAAGCTTCCTGTCTTTGCTTTTTCCTCCACAGTGCACTTCCCTCAGTATCGAAGGGAATATAAAAATTAGGAGCTCCTTTGTTTTAAAAAGAAATGGATACATATTTGCTTTGGTCCCTGCCTTTCCTCCTTGAATGCCTCCCACACTGTTCTGATGCTGACTTGCCTTCAAGTGACAAAAAAAAATCCTTAGGGGATTCTGTAAAGCCTTGAACTGTGGCTAAGTAAAAGTGGGCCATTTAGTACTAGTTTTTTTTTAAATGTGTAAATCATACTTCAGTCTAGCAGAATTGGCCTTGCCCAGTTTAGAATTTTCATTCCCAATCTTTCTTGATCCTTTGCCCAAACCATGCTAAATATAACTGAATAGATTACTTGCCCCGATATAATCTCCCACAGCCACCTACTTCACTTGCCCAGATTCAAACTCTAAAATAGTTTAATATTATGTCCTCACTTGTTAGGCTTACTAAGTACTGATTAATAAGTTTCCCTGAATGGAATGTTGGCATAACTGACATCCTCAATCATCAACACCATTAATGGCAAGAAAAATTTGATCCAAAAGTAAAAACACTTTTCCAATTACTTCCTTATTGTCCTCATCTTGGCATTTTGTAATGATAAGAAAGCTGTTACTAACTTATTGTCTTCTGGTTCAAATTGTGAATCTGACAAGACAGCGTGACTATTGACAGCGCGTCAGAAATGTTCCACTGACAAACTTATTGCACATCTGCACATTGTTCCTTATACAGAAAAACAAAAATCTAGTAAGCCAACCATAGGGGCTTTGGATACCTCATAGCCTCAAGCAAGTTTGGGCATTCAGCAGCTTGAAATTAGTTGGCAGCTGCATTTGCAGTTACTGTGAACTGTTATATTTATATTTCTGCTGATTTCTCTCGGCAAGAGCCTTAACCTTCGACTCTTTTATATAATACTGGGTTCACCCAAGGTTCTTGGGCTTCAGCTGTGTCGACTCTGGAACTTCATGTGCATATATGCACCTTGTGTACTTTCATCTCATAAACTGCACATCACCATTAACTTCAAGGGCATCAATAAATATTAGCCTTGACAGCAACAACCATATTCAATGAATGAATGGATTAAAAAATGTTCTGAAGATAGTCAAATGCATACATGGCTGACTGCTATACTTGCATGTTTTTACGAAATTTCAATCATGTCTAATTTATTGATGGACAGCTTAATATTTCACCGCTGAAGCCAAAACGAATTAGTCCAAGAAAAGAAAAATGACTCTGGTTGTCAAAAATTGCAAAGAGTTGATCGACCACATGCTTTTACTAAGGGCAGAATGTGCCAGAATGTGCTGGGAAATATTCAGATTATCTAAAATGGTGGAGGGAGCCATTCTAGTTTTAAAAGGCAAGATAACACAGCAGGTACATCAACAAAAATGTAAAAGGCAGTAAGTGCGATGACAATCCTTCAATGCTCTGCAGAAATTTCAATGTACTCAATGAAATCTGCAGACAAGGATAGTTAAAAGAAATGGCATGGAATGTCAAAAGAAAATTGCCAATGGTCCACAGTTACATTCCTGTAGCATTAGCTAGCAAAATAATTGAGATAATTGAAAATATTGAATTTCTTTTAAAGGATAGAATTCAGTAAGACAATGGGTTGACAAAATTTCCAATGGAAAAACAAGAATGCAGACCAAAGAGCCTTTTAAATAGTCAGAATTAATTTCTCATCATTTACACCTGAACTGTTATTGCAATTGCTCTGAGTCTTCAACTTTATATAGGTCATCTCCGGTATCACTTTTATCACGACGTTTCCCTGAAGTACCAATTATCTTGTATGAAACCTTGTTCATTTTTGATCTATCCATTTTTAATCAGCTTATGAAAAAGCATTACCATTTTTCCTTTACATAAGTAGTAGTATGAAATGAATATTTTTGAAAGTATTAACTTAGTAGGAAAAAAGGCCCATAATTTACTGGGAAAATAACAGAGGCACACTCAGAAAATTTATTAACACAAGAATCATCTTGAAATTTCTGTCAAAGAAAAGACACACTTTAAGCTGCAAATCTGCACAAATTTCGGGTTGCTCCAAGCCCACCCTCAATTTCCCTGCAATTTTCAAGATGTTGCTGAGTGGGTCTTTCATACATTAAAAACACCATAGAAAGTTGGGGACAGAATTCAATGACATTAGCCCCCTTTTATTGCCAAAATTTATACTGCTGCAATGTCACTCGTTCTCTCTGGGCCATAAAAGGAATAGTTAAAACAATTTTCTACAGTCAACTGACCCAAAAAATAAATTATAGAATGTTTATTTCTTGTGCTTTTCTTTGTGTCCCTTGTCTCCCTCTTCATCCAATTTTTATTTCCCTCTCTATATTCATTTCCATGTCTAATTTGATTTAAATTCACCGTCTTTCCTCTTCTTCAGTTCCTCTGGTTACTTATCAAATTTCACTGCAGGATATCCATTCCACGTAATGCATCACAATCATCCTTCCTGAACTTACCCAGCTAACATTCTGTGCTGTTGTTTTGGAATATGACATCTTTCTCAACTTGTCATACTTAACACAGTAAAATTGAATGCTTAAGATCTTGATTTCATCCAGCATCTGAAACCCTACCTTACAGAATGGAATTTTGCCTAACTGAAAAGGGAAAACAATGTTGTAACCTAATATAGCTATAACCTGCTGCTAAATTTTATTTATCATTGCTCACATTCCAACCCATATCAAGTTCTATTCACCTATCACCATTGTGATGCCACAGTGTGCTCACTGATCTACTTCCAGTTTGAAAAATTCTTATCCTTTTATTCCCCCTTCCCAATTTGTGTTCGCCTCCCAACACTACAACTCTTCAGAACTCAGCGCTCATCCAATTATTGCCTCTTATAATCCCTTTACCTTACCATTAAGAATGCCTACAATGGTTGGACATATTCTGAGAGATGTCTTCACATGACTCTGCCCCATCTGCACCACAGAGCATTTGACTCATTCATCCTCTTTGCAACACACTGTTCTACCTCAATAAAAAGGCAAAAAGACTCATTACTCAACTGAATCAGTCATTCATTATCACATCCCATCCACTGCATTTAGACTCAGTCATACAACTGAGAAACAGGCCCTTCCTTTGACCAACTAAGCCTATGCCAAACCTTGTGCTCATCTACACTAATACTTAAATGATGAAAGCAGTCAAAAACAATGGAAAAAGCATAGAAATTTATTGAATTGTTTTTCACCAAACTTGCTCCCAACAGTGTGCTTGGAGACTTCAGTAAATCCTGGAGAATTGACAACCACTTCCTCATTGGTGGTCATGTCTACATTTGTCAGGAGCCCAAGCCTTTCCAGCTCATTTCCCACCTCCCCACAACTTCCCAAAAAGGCCTTCTTTAAAATTGTCTCTTCAACTAAACTTTGTCACCTTTCCTAAAATTCTCTTCCTTTGCTACATGACAGTTGCTGCCCAATTACACTCCAAGCTGCATGGAATTTTAGCCTACACTAAAGCTGCTACCCAGATGCAAGATCTTACCATTTTGAAGAACAAGTGAAAAAACAAACCTGCTTGTTCACCCACTTGCAATATAAACAACATGGATAAAAATAATGGGAAAAATTCAGGGAGCAATTTTGGGAAAATTCTTTTCATTCCAGAAAAGAATCAAGAAATCAATAGGTGTGAACTTATTATTTTGTCCATGTAAAATAACTTAATTGCACAGTAAATAATCTAAAAGCAATTTTTTTTTCATTTTATAACACTTCAAACCATAAAATTTCAAGGCTACATTTCTCCAAAATAAAAATTCTCAAGAATCTCCTGTCTTATTGCTCTCAGTTGCTATCATTCACTTTGTGAACACTGTCCCCTTCTCCACCCACCCCTCTGCAACAGCCTCTGTCTCGATTTCCTTTGCAAGGGAGCAAAGGGGATACGATGCATCATGTGAGCACACACTAGTGCCTTATATAAAATGCTATAGCACTTTTTACTTAAAATCCAATTTACTCCTAAAGCCACCTCATACCATTTGTGCACCTGAGATTCTTACTTAATCTACAATCTTTAATAAATATCTGTGCATAATATTGATTAGGTCAAATTGTTGGCAGGATTAAGGCATTTTAGCAAAGGAAATTTGAGGAATATCAAAATGATTGCCACAGTACTCCACCACACAGAAACTAGATATCATCAATCCAAATAAACCATTTCCCTTGCATATACAGTCTTACATAACAACCGAGGAAGCTGTTAACAACAGTATCAACAAGTAATTGCATAAGATCAGACAACTTAATGGAACAAAAGTAAAACTTCCAATATAATTATGCTTATTCATAAATTAGAACAGAACAAATTAACTGGAATACTAAAAGTTAACATATATGCATTTTGAACATTGTGGAAATGGGATTTAACCAGACATTTTGCCAAAACTCTTGCCCTTATAATAAAATACTACCAATGGCATAATGAAAGTACCATAATAATCTGAAGTCATGTCCCATACTACTTTCAAGGAAAGCACTCTGGGGTTATTCCCATCACCAATGCATTTGAAAAGCCCAAGAGGGAGATCTATTTTCCAAAAGTTCTGAATGGTGCTGTTAAAGCTGACATTTTGAAGAAAGCCTCAAAGAAATATCAGGTGAATATAATTTTCTGGAAAAAAAAAGTTCTATTCCAATCAAGAAGTACTCACCACTACACTTTGCTTCTCCCTCAAGCAATGATTAACGAGTACTTATTTTGTTACATGATCTCTACCCAGCCCAGAAAAGCCTGAAAGACACTTACAATAGCAGGTTCCTTTGAGTGGGTTGCCAAGGTAACGGTTATCCGATTCACACCTGTATAAAAAAGAAATCTTCAAAAAGTCATATGGTAGACTATATCAAATGAAATCCAAACTTAAGTGTATTCACAAGCCATGAAATGGATGTCAAATTCCATTTCTTATTTAACTAATACAAATCAAATCAGGTAAGTTTAACTGCATGTCAAACAAAATTTTTCTTCAAAATTAAAAGTTCCTTGAATTTTAATTACAACTTGCAGATTGAAGGTTGTTTGGGGTGGGGCAAGGGGGTGAAAGTAGCACACACACAGTTTAAAATTTACAGTCTATCTTTGGAAATGCAAATTCTGTAATCAAACTGGAGACCAGAAAATGTCATGCCATTATTTATGAAAAGGATGTCCAGGAAACAAACACCAGGTAGTCCTACTCCTGCTCTTGCAGCTGAAACAAAAATTGAATTTAGGCAAGTGGATTTTGGTAAATGGATGGCAAGTAAACAAGGCTGTTTCAATTGGCTTCATACAGAAATCCATTTGTCCACCATCTATAATACTAGGTGAGATTGAGGAATGCTGAGAAGTGCACGGGGTAAATTCAGGTACTCACCACAGATGGAAAATAACGTGCCAAGCTCTACTGATTCATTTGAAATTTGAAGTAAATCAGGTGTTAGTCAAACCACTGTGCAAAAACTTGTACTTAGTAGGTGCAAACTTGAAGCTAGGTATGCAGCCATATCCTCACACAATGATGATTCATTGGGGTATCTTGACATGGGTAACTGAGGGGCAGCTGTTACTTTAAACCCCCAATGAGTGGAATCAAAATTAAATAGGCTGATAGGTGTGCCTAACATAAAGATTGTGGATGGTGATAAGCATACATCCAGTGAAGAGAAGTCACATGCACATTGTGAAAAATGGCAGAGGGGAAGAAGCTGTTCCTAAAACTGAGCAGCTATCAATGGACCGAAACAGATTTTCAAAAGTATTCCTTTTCTTTTTGTTATTTATTCACCCTAGTGTTTTGACCCATGTTAATTGCCCATCCATAATTGCCCCCAAACTGTTAGCTTGATGGGCCATTTCAGAGAACTTCTAAGAATAACCATGCTTCTGTGAGCCCAGGAGCGTGTGTAGGCCTGACCAGAAAAGACAGGCTGATTTCCTTCCCTGAAGAATATTAGTGAACCTTCTGACTTATTTTTTAAATGTTACCAACATCAGAGCCTAGTGAGTGAAGGAGGTTGAGGGGCTGACCGTATGAGCTTTAAAAAAATCATGTGAGGCACAGATACGCTGGATGATCACAATTTTCCCCAGGGCAGGAGAGTCTAAAACTTGACATCACAGGTGTAAGGTGAGAAGGGAAAGATTTAAAGAGCATCTGAGGGGCAAGTGTTTCCACACAGGATGGTGGGTATATGGAACGAGCTGCCAGAGGAAGTGGTAGAGGCAGGTACAAACATAATGTTGAAAAAACATTTGCACAAGTACATAGATAGAAAAGGTTTTGAGGGATACGGACCAAATGCTGGCAAATGGAATTAGCTTAGGTAAGCATCTTGGCCAGCGTGGACAAATAAGAATCTAGTGTGCTTTATCAAATCCAAGATTTATTTAATAACATAAACCAAATTCCCCAGCTACTGTGGTGGGATTGAAACCCACTCCTCCTGCTCAACAGTCCAGGTCTCAGATACAAATCCAGAAACTTCACCTTACAAAGTTAGCTAAAAGGAGGAATTTCAAGGTGGAAAGAAAATCACCAGGGATTAAGTTGGAGGAGTTTTAAACTGTGGGGAGCTGGAAATGAAAAATCTGGGTCAAGCACAGTAGAGGTGGAGGTGGAGGTGGATTATACATAATGCTGACCACAGCTGGAAGTGGGGAGTTATGAATGAAACTAAGCTTTGCCATCCAAGGATTTTAGGAGAGATTTGGAATTTGATTTAATAAACAATCGAGGTCAACAAGATTCAAAGAAAGAGTTTTTGGCAACAATAGGATCAAGAGTTTATCTTGCTGGGGTGCACAAGGAGACTTCCAGCACGAAGTTACGTGCAAGATATTCAACAATCGGGCAAAGGTACAGTACACAGCACCACCAAAGCATTTTGCAGTGGGAGGGGGGGATGTAGAAAATTTGATGATGCTTGGATAGTTGGAGCTCAAGACTGGATCTATCAAGGCACCATCTGAATATGTTCAGATCTGCAGGAAGATATGGGATCAGGAGCAAAGTTATGCAAATTCTGGTGGGACAGACCAAAATGGCTTTAGTTTATTTTAAGAAAAATCTCAGCTAAGTTGCAATGTTTAAAAGTTGTCCAAAAGCAAATGATGGTCATAAAGTCAGGAATAATATTGGAA
Organism: Pristis pectinata; assembly: GCF_009764475.1. Lineage (NCBI taxonomy): Eukaryota > Metazoa > Chordata > Chondrichthyes > Rhinopristiformes > Pristidae > Pristis > Pristis pectinata. Next base: position 14,858,665 of record NC_067416.1, read on the forward strand.
ATAAAAGCTGTCCATCTTAACCATATATGTGAAAGTAGATTTCACAATTAAGGATAATGTTGCTATCAACTAGAAACAAAAAGTGAGCCTTGCAATGCTATAGTTCCTTTCACAACTTGAAGAGCCGCCAAAGCATTATCCATCCAATGAGGTACTCATTAGGTATTGTCATTGTTATAATATGAGATTACAGGCAGTGAATTTGCACAAAGCAAGCTTTAAAATAAAACTGTAATATAAATATATATTTTATTTTAATTATAGTGACATTAATCAACATTGTCTTTATTCCTGGTGTCCTGGCCAATGTGCTTTTTCAAAAGAGCTATGGGATCTTTAAGTTCATCTCAAAGAGCAAGAGGATTCAGCTTAATTTGAATCCAAAATATAGCACCACAAATAATTCAATACTCCCTCAGCATTGCACTGTAGTGTCAGCAGAGTTTATTTTTCGCTCAAGTCTGTGGAATAGGAATTAAACCTGCTTTCTGACTGCAGAGGCAAGAGTTATTACCAAATGAAGCATTATTTAGCTGAGGAAGGCAGAGGTCATATGGAAGTTGAATACTTCATTCATGGGGAAACTCAATGCATAAGATATACCTGTCCCAACATTAACAGCATTGGTAGAATGGTGAAACAGGTATCTACTAGGATGGAGATCAGAGGAAAGGAGTTTGACATATCCCTTGTTGTCCGTGATAAAGATGGAGTAATGAGATTATTTGATTGATGACAGAACATTTCATTGCCAAAGCTCCTTAATGATTTTTGGCAGTCGAGTTTGTGGCTCTTCATTGTCACGTCAGACACCTTGCTGAGAAAGGAAAATTAACCCAAAGCTGACATCAATATAAAAAATTACCATGACATTATCAGAAAATGTTCAAGTGAGGTTTAAGTGGAGTGGAAAGGTTGTTAACTTGCATGCACTACTGCAAGTGTTACTAAGATATTAGACTGCTTTCAGGAAGAGAACACTGGAACAGTCTCACTACAGGTCATGTACCTTACTCAGAATTTATCTTCTTTCAGCATTTAATTTATTGAACAACTGCAATATTAGCAAGCAAGCACAGTAATTCACTTTGTGTAATTTCATCAAGTAGTCAGGAGACTGCTTGAGCTTGTGATTATTTATCCCCAACTGCTCTGTCTGCTATTTACCCTCTCTCTTAATTCATTGATTGACAAGTTAAAAAAATATGCATTATCTGAGACACGGGTTGCTTTATTTAACTGACTTGACTGGCATGTTTTGTTTGGAATAAAGACTGTGGGGAAAATTAATTGTGTAAAAAAATCATGGCAGACTTTTTACAAAGTTTTGCAAGACAAATAAACAATGAAATTAACAGGATTGAATTTGGGTTAGCTGAGGAATCAGAATGCCAGTAGATGGAGAAAGGTACCTAGTCTTGGTCCCAACATCCATTGATGAATATTAACGGTCTGGAGGGAGTGCAAAGAAGGCAACAAAGAGAATACTTAAACTTACAGCCCTTAGCTTGTGATAATCTTATGGTTTTACACTTTGAAGGCGAGCAGCCTCAGGGGATAGATGGGAAAGCTTTCCAAAATTCTAAAGTTGGGTTGCCCAGTAATGTGAAGTGAAAGCCAAAAGCAACCAACTGAATTTCTGATTCATAAAAAAATACAATTCTTCCCAATTCAGAATTGGGTATGCAATTTCACTGTGCATTTTCACAGTTGTAGTTCAAAGATTTTCAGCACTTTTGGCAAAATAATACAGTATTTCGTTACAGTGTCTCTATTATTATTATTACTTATTGGTTGTCCACTAAAGTGTGGCATAATACCGGTGGTAACACCAGCAACATTAAATGGATAGAGGAGTTATAGGTTGTGGGAAGCAAGTATGGGAAATCTCACAAAAAATAGAGACCCACTGCAACATATTGGGAATTTATGGAAAAGGTTTAGTCATCATAATGTCATGGTAAATGGTCTCATGGAGCTAGTCTGATTGCCTTTTCCAGGCAGGGTGGAAATTATTCAAATTTCACCTTAAAATGAGGTTATTTTTTACCATCCTTCAAATGTTAGCATCCCTTACACCTGGGAAACCAGTAGATAAAACTGAATCATATGTCATGAAGACACCCGTGAACCTGATAGTCTTTTCGATATAGATTTTCTACTAAAATTGTCAGGCTAAATTCATTCAGTTAGTTAGTTACTTTATGGGAAGAATTTACTGAATATTTAATTAGAGAGTGCATGCTTCCACCATAATTGATGACCCACTGACAAAACTGTTGGAGCATGGGGTTTTGCATGCTATTCCTGAGATCACAATTTTGTTCATCATTAATTTCAGGGTTTTTTTTTTTGAAGCAGGGAAATATCAATTACACAACACAATAAAATCAGCACGTGATGAATACCAGATGCCCATCTTCGAAATTCATTGTTTTCAGGAAAAAAAAGTGTGGCTTGAGAAATAAAAGCCACAAGAAAATTAGCTGATTTATCTTTTTGCCTGGTGACTTTTTATCCTAATTTTATTAACCACTTAAAGGTCAAGGCCTATAGAACACAAGCAATCAATATTGGTCGGGAAGCTATATATAATACATCCTCCAAAAAAAGTTACTATCCATGATAATTCATCCTAACCTAAGACATAGATGCTACTTGATATTTAAAACAAAAGACAGAACAAAGAGCTCAATAATCTTTTGAAGTTGTACTTAATTAAAAAGATAATTTATTGTTCTGTAAGAACTTAATCTGTGAACGTGGATATGGAACGAATGCGAATCTGAAGAGGTTCAGCACTTTCTAACACAGACGAGGAAAATAATTCTTGGTATTCACCAAAAACAAAATTAGAAAATCATTGTTGCTTCAGAGTAAATAGAATACCTACTCTGTTCTCTTTTATTCAAAATCCTTCTTATAATTTGGATACAGTTACCTAAGTAAATTCTAATTCAATGTGAAAATTAACCTGAAACTGTGAAAGGGAAAAGTCATTTTGCACAATATTCAATGCAGCATGGTGAATATTATTTTTAAAAAGTGCAATCAGAATGATTTAATGAATTTTAAAACACAGCATTAATGGATCATTACAGAATCAGCCCGGAGAGACGTTGGAGCAGTGGGTCCCTCACAAGTACGGGCAAACTATTTAAAAGGCTTGTGTGTTTTCGCGGGCTTTCTCTTATAGAATCGGCCCAGAGAGATGTTGGAGCAGCGGGTCCCTCACAGGTACGGGCTAAGTATTTAAAAAGCTTGTGTGTTTTCATGGGCATTTTTGTTCTTACAGAATTAAGAAGGGCCAATAAAAAGGAGGTCGTGTCAAACGCAGCAGCCATTTTGGAGCTGCCATTGTTGGAGTGGACAGAGTCAGAGTGAGTGGCTTTGGTACAACAGGCTTCAGCATTAAGAGGCGGAGGCCATCTGCAACAACACTGGGGAGTAGCTGGTAAGTAAAGGTAAGGTTTACTGTTATTGTTATAACTTTTAAGTAGACTACAGCTAGGTAAGAAAAAAAATAGTTCAGATGGAGGGCAAAGCGATGTGCTGCAGCTGCATGATGTGGGAGCTAGTGGACCCTGCTGTGGTGCACGGTGACCACATCTGCAGTAAGTGCTTGAGGCTGGAGGAACTTTGGCTCAGAATTGATGAGCTGGAGTCACAGCTCCAAACACTGCAAAGCATCAGGGAGGGAGAGAGTTATATAGATGCTCAGCATCGGGAGGCAGTCACCCCCCCCCCCCTTAGAGCAGGTACTTCTAGGGTCCAGGAGGCAGATAGATGGGTGACTGTCAGGGGAGAGAAAAAGGGAAGAGGCAGACAGAGCAGAGGACACCAGAGGCTGTTCCCCTCAAAAACAGGTATTCCGCTTTGGATGCAGTTGAGGGGGATGACCTACAGGGATCAAGCAGCAGTAACCAGGTCTCTGGCACTGGGACTGATCCTGCTGCTCAGAAGGGAAGGAAGGAGAAGAGGTGGGCAATAGTGATAGGGGACTCGATAGTCAGGGGAACAGACAGGAGGTTTGGTGGACATGAGCGAGAATCCCGGATGGTACATTGCCTCCCAGGTGCCAGGGTACAGGATGTTTCTGATCAGGTCCACAGCATTCTTCTGCGGGAGGGAAAGCAGCCAGAAGTCGTGGTACATGTTGGGACCAAAGGCATAGGTAGAAAGAGGGACGATGTCATGAAAAGTGAGTTTAGGGAGGTAGGCAGAAGGCTGAAGAACAGGACCTCAAGGGTAGCCATCTCAGGATTGCTGCCAGTGCCACGTGATAGTGAAGGTAAGAATAGGAGGAGATGGCAGATGAATGCGTGCCTAAAGAGTTGGTGCAGGGGGCAAGGTTTTAGATTTTTGGATCATTGGGATCTCTTCTGGGGAAGGTGGGACCTGTACAAATTGGATGGGTTACACCTGAACTCGAAGGGAACTAATATCCTTGCAGGCAGGTTTGCTAGTGTGGTTTGGGAGGGTTTAAACTAGTTTGCAAGGGGGATGGGAACCAGAGGGATAGGTCAGTGGAAGAAGTTCATGGAGTAAAGCCAGAACTAACATATAGAGAGGCTTTGAGGAAGAAGCAGAGTATAGGGTATAAAAGTAGTAGGGTGGATGGGCTAAAGCGCATTTACTTAAATGCAAGAAGCATTAGGAATAAGTGTGGTGAACTGAGACCTTGGATAAGTACATGGAACTGTGATACTGTGGCTCTTGCAGAAACTTGGCTGTCACCAGGGCAGGAATGGATACTAAATATTCCAGGATTTCAGTGTTTTAGAAGGGATAAGGGGGGGGGGGGGGGAAAGAAGAGGAGGAGGGGTGGCGTTACTGGTCAGGGATACTATTACAACTGCAGAAAGGGTGGATAATGTAGCAGGATCCTCTCTAGAGTCAGTATGGGTGGAAGTTAGGAACAAGAAAGGAGCAGTTACTCTACTTGGAGTATTCTCTAGGCCCCCTGGTAGCAGCAATAATAGTGAGGAAGAGATCGGGAGGCAGATTTTGGAAAGGTCCAAAAATAACAGGGTTGTTATCATGGGAGACTTCAACTTCCCAAATATTGATTGGCACCTGCTTAGTACCAAAGGTTTAGATGGGACAGATTTTGTTAAGTGTGTCCAGGACGGATTCCTGTCACAGTATGTTGACAGGCTGACTAGAGGGAATGCCATATTAGATCTAGTATTAGGTAATGAACCACATCAGGTGAGCATTTGGGGGACGGTGACCACCGCTCCCTAACCTTTAGCATTATCATGGACAAGGACAGGAGTAAAGAAGACAGGAAAATATTTAATTGGGGAAGGGCAAATTGTGAAGCTATAAGGCTAGAATTTGCGAGTGTGAATTGGGATGACATTTTTGAAGGGAAATGTACTATGGAGATGTGGTCATTGCTCAGGGATCTCCTGCAGGATGTTAGGGATAAATTTGTACCGGTGAGGCAGAGAAAGAATGGCAGGGTGAAGGAACCATGGGTGACAAGGGAGGTGGAACATCTAGTGAGGAGGAAGAAGGCAGCATACATAAGGTTTAGGTAGCAAGGATCAGATAGGTCTCTTGAGGAATATAGGGTAGCAAGGAAGGAACTTAAGAAGGGGCTGAGGAGAGCAAGAACGGGACATGAAAAGGCCTTGGCAAGTAGGATTAAGGAAAACCCCAAGGCATTTTTCACTTATGTGAAGAGCAGAAGGATGACGGGAGTAAAAGTAGGACCGATTAGGGACAAAGGTGGGAAGATGTGCCTGGAAGCTGTGGAAGTGGGTGAGGTCCTCAATGAATACTTCCCTTCAATATTCACCAAGGAGAGGGGCCTTGATGACACAGAGGACAGTGTTGGTAAGGGTAATGTTCTAGAGCATGTTGATATCAAGAGAGAGGATTGATGGAGCTGTTAGAAAATATTAGGACAGGTAAGTCCCCAGGGCCTGACGGAATATTCCCCAGGCTGCTCCATGAGGCGAGGGAGGAGATTGCTGAGCCCTTGGCTTGGATCTTTGAGTCCTCGTTGTCCATGGGAATGGTACCAGAGGATTGGAGGGAGGCAAATGTTGTCCCCTTATTCAAAAAAAGGTAGTAGGGATAGTCCAGGAGAGCCTTACATCTGTGGTGGGCAAGCTGTTGGAAAGGATTCTTAGAGATAGGATCTATGGGCATTTGGGGAATCATGGTCTGATCAGGGACAGCCAGCATGGATTTGTGAAGGGCAGATCATGTCTCACAAGCCTGATAGTGTTCTTTGAAAAGGTGACCAGGCAGATTGATGAGGGTAGTGCAGTAGATGTGGTCTGCATGGATTTTAGTAAGACATTTGACAAGGTTCCACATGGTAGGCTTCTTCAAAAGGCATGGGATCCAGGGAAGCTTGGCCGTGTGGATTCAGAATTGACTTGCCTGTAGAAAGCAGAAGGTTGTGGTGGAGGGAGTGCATTCAGATTGGAGGGCTGTGACTAGCAGTGTCCCACAAGGATCGGTTTTGGGACCTCTGCTTTTCGTGATTTTTATTAGTGACTTGGATGAGGGGGTAGAAGGGTGGGTTGGCAAGTTTGCAGATGACACAAAGGTTGGTGGTGTTGTGGATAGTGTAGAGGATTGTCAAAGATTACAGAGGGATATTGATAGGATGCAGAGCTGGGCTGAGAAGTGGCAGATGGAGTTCAATCCAGAGAAGTGTGAGGTGGTACACTTTGGAAGGACAAACTCCAAGGCGGAGTACAAAGTTAATGGCAGGATTCTTGGTAGCGTGGAGGAGCAGAAGGATCTGGGGGTCCATATCCACAGATCTCTGAAAGTTGCCTCACAGGTGGATAGGGTAGTTAAGAAAGCTTATGGGATGTTAGCTTTCATAAGTTGAGGGATTGTTTAAGAACCACGAGGTAATGATGCAGCTCTATAAAACTCTGGTTAGACCACACTTAGAGTACTGTGTCCAGTTCTGGTCACCTCATTATAGGAAGGATGTGGAAGTGTTGGAAAGAGTGCAGAGGAGATTTACCAGGATGCTGCCTGAGTTAGAGAGTATGCATTATGAGGAGAGACTAAGGGAGCTAGGGCTTTACTCTTTGGAGAGGCGGAGGATGAGAGGAGACATGATAGAGGTGTACAAAATATTAAGAGAAATAGATAGAGTGGACAGCCAGCGCCTCTTTCCCAGGGCACCAATGCTCAATACAAGAGGGCGTGGCTTTAAAGTAATGGGTGGGAAGTTCAAGGGAGATATCAGAGGAAGGTTTTACCCAGAGAGTGGTTGGGGCATGGAATGCACTGCCTGGGGCGGTGGTGGAGGCAGATACGTTGGTCAAATTCAAGGGATTACTAGATAAGCATATGGAGGAATTTAAAATAGAGGGATATGTGGGAGGAAGGGGTTAGATAGTCTTAGGCGAGGTTTAAAGGTCGGCACAACATTGTGGGCCAAAGGGCCTGTATTATGCTGTACCGTTCTATGTATTTATAAGAAGTTATGAAATAGTATACAAAAGCAACTTAGAAATGGGATCAACAATGGATAGAACATTCTGAAGTAGGAGCATGACATCCCAAAGTTAGTTCCCTATCAAGGGGCTTGAGATATTACAACCAAGATAATTAAGTTTAGAAATAAAGGACAAAGCAAATATTGAACAGCACATACATTTGGAGGTTCAATTATTTGAGAATCTGACACATCCAATTCAATATAAAGCTATGTAGAAGCAGAGAACCACATTTGGGAATGTGTTCAAACTGGAAGCAATGCACCTGTTTGTTAAAAGACCCAAGATTACAGTGGATAAACATCAAACCATTAGTTCAGCATTCGAGGCCACAGGAAAATTTGCCAAGCATTTTGGATAAGAGTAAAAGAGGAAATGAATACAAATCAAGAGAGATAATTTTGCTATAACAGGCATTGATTAGATCCCAACTGATGGGCCCTCAAATGCATAAATTTCACTTATTTAAATAACATTTTACAACATAACAGTGAAAGAGCAAATTACAAGAACAATGCAAACTTGCTTAGAAAGACTTTGAAAGGTGGAGAAACTAGTTTTCTGATATGTTATTGTCTTTTTCAACAACTTTTCTGTTTTTAAAAAATATAATTGCATTTATTACTTGTATAAAATCACCACACTAATTTACCCAAGAATGATGGAAGAAAATTAATCATTAAATGCTTCTTCCTTTAATTTGAATCATGTTTAATAAATTTTTCTTCAACTCAATTCCACATTCTCCAATCCACATTCTATTTACCAACCTACCTTGCCTGACACACTTCCTAACTTCTATTTGTACTGTAACCAAGAGAGGTGTTGGTGGATCACAGGAGATAAAATTTGCAAAAATCAAGTAGACTTAAATCCACATCCAGTCACCCAGTTGAAAGAAATAAATGCCTACAATTTGTATCCCAAGACATAATCCATGCGGGTTAACTTTTCATATTTTGCCCTTTGAGAAAGTCAGTCATCAAATTTGTCTCAGATTATCATCAGATCATCTCCATTTCTAGCTATGGCCCTGTTCTAAGTTGCCTTAAAGGCTTTGCTTTATCTAGTTACCAAATGTAAATGTGCCCAAAAATCACTCCTCTGGATATTGTGACTCTGGTTACTGTGCAAAAAAACCTGAACATCCTTCAATTCATAGTTGATGAGCTGGAGAATGTGTGGCAGCTACTAACCCAGCATTGAAGGATATTATAGCTAAATCAACCTCATCTATCATTTTCACTATAGTTTTCTGATGGTGTTTGGCAATGGGATTTGCGACTAATTTTTCATCTATGCTAGCAATGGGGAAAGGGGCAAATTGCACCTTCTTCAATGGCATCACAACAACAATCTGGTAATTCAGCACAGACCAGTATTCAACACTGAAATCTGCCGTATATGGTTTAATACCATATTATGCAATTCATTCATAAACTGAACTATTAATGTAATGTTCCACACTTGTTAAAGACTAGCCCACCAGATCAGGAATGACACAAACAACTGATCCCACTGAACACATATCATAAGATTCCAACTGTATGTATTTACAATTATGTAATAATAATGTTAAGAGCAGAGAAACACTACATGAGAATGTGTAAACGTTCGTTTAAAAATATTATCTATATGTGAATACTGCATGTCATCTCAAAAACCTATTATTATGGGGTGATTAAATTCATCTGGCAGAGGCTGTGTTACAGTGGATTCAGTATTTAGTGACATTTAAAAAAATTAACTGGGCATTTCTTTACTATTATTAATGGTTCACATACATAGGTGCCAGGCAGCAGCAGATTCAACAACTGAATGCCCAAGAAAAAGTGATAAAACAACAAGCATTTATTCCTACAATCCTCAGACATCAACATTTCATTCAAAAGATTTAATTTGCACCAATTAGTTATTTTCTTTTTGAACACTCATGGCAGAGTCTGGAATCATCTTCATCTCATGCAAGGTACATAACCAGGAAGTTAGAATTGTATGACATGATCCACATCAATTGTTTTAGGTAAGAGAGCGTAAGAGGCTTAAAAAACAAAGTCATTCACAATAGATTCACTAACATTAAATAAAAGATGCATTTTTATTTAATAAAAACTCTATCCTGTTTTTATAATTGTGTTCACTTTCCTTCCAGTTTTGCCACACATCCCCAACACCCACCCAAACCCAGAGCTTAGGACAGAATTCAAGATCCAATCCAAAGTCTGATTGGCAGAACATCGATCACATCTGGGATCTCTTCTTTCTATTTTCCACAGGTGCCGCAAATGGCCACATGGTCCCTGAGCCATTCTCAATTGATTCAAAGTGAACCAGGTTTCCCCATGTCAAAAGCCAAGTTTTCTATACTTATCCACAAGATATCAGGGATTAACCAAGAGTTGTACCATTAAATAGAAGAATATTCTTTTGTCCAAAAAGTGCTGACAGTATTCCAGTAGAGGACCATGAGATCTGTGCTGCATTTGATGAGGATGTCAAGGATCTTATGTTATCAGGATAGGCTCATTTAATGAGCCTGTCACACTCACTAAACTAACAGCAAGTGATCTGAAGATTATTGGCCCAGATTATGTGGAAAAATGTCAGCATCAGAAGTGATAACATTTCCTCATGTAACTGATAGTAACTTTGAGATTTCCATGCACACAAAGGAAATAAGCAAATTCTGAAACTGCTTTCAGCAGTGTGCCGCTCTTTTATCAAATGTGTTCTGGTACTGGACTCTACAATGAGCTCAACACAGGTGGGAAGTTAAACAGATTCCCACCACATGAAGATCCTGCATGACATTGAATTGAAGGCAGGGAGTACTTCCCCACTCATGTCAATAGCTGAGTGGGTCTGAGGGAAGTGATTTTTCACTCAATATATTTCGTGTTTAAGTCTAGTGCAGTAGTTTAAGTGTTGTTGCTTTTAATGTTTATTTAAACAATTAAAATTAGTTCTTTTAAAATTATTTATTGTTTGTTATTGATGCTGACATTCAGTCTTTGACAGATATAGTCAAATCAGGATCATAGCTTAACTGGCTGTCAGTGCTTTCTCATTTATACCTGCCCCTCCCTTGAACTCCCTCGATCCTATAATGGCTGGAAGGCTTCATCACAAAGGATCAGGCTTACTTTTCCCCCAAATTCCTGCTGAGAGGATTGCTTAAGTTTATTTTTCCTCAAGTCAATGGATAAGCACAAATGGCTCGCCACTGATTACAAAAGATAGTCTATTATGAACTGTTTAAAAGATCCAGTGGAAAAAAACTCTCTTAATGGTGAATGTTCTCCTGACCAGCCACAGATTTTAAGTTCTCTTGTTCACTTAATGATTTGTGTCTGAATAACACTGGATCTTTTGGCAACTCATTCAACATTCTGGATTAAAAGAAACAGCACTGTCCTGTTATAACTCATTGGTCCCCATAAACTCCATAATTCTGAGCTCACCCTGGTGTCATGACCTCATTGCTTTCATGTCCTGATGCAAATTCTGGCTCTTGTTTGACTTGATCCTGACATCAGTGTCAGTTCTTTCAAATTTTAACCAGTAGAATTAGAATAGGTTTATTATTGTCACTTGTACGAAGGTACAGAGAAAAACTTGTATTGCATAGCATTCATACAGATCAATTCATTGCACAGTGCATTGAGGTAGGACAAAGTAAAACAATACAGAATGCAGAATAAAACTACAGAGTAAGTGCAATGCAGGTAGACAAAAAGGAGCAAGGTCATAACAAGGTAGATTGTGAGGTCAAGAGTCCATTTTATCGTACTAGGGAACCATTTAGTCAGTGACCACTTTAAAAACAAAGTCGGTGCAAAATTTCTTTTTTGCACAGATGCAGAATTAAGAGAGAAAATCTATGGTCAGAAACAATTAGCTCTTTTTCAGTAGAGCACACTGATGATGAGGTTAGAAATGTTGTGGACAATGAGAAAGATTATCCAAGGCTACAGGAGGATATAGATCAGATGGAAAGTTGGGTGGAGCTTCGGAAAATGGAATTTAACCCCGACAAGTGCAAGGTGATGACGTATTTTAGGATGTCAAATAAGGGGCAAGTATGTACAGTAAATGGTAGAATATCAAGGAATGGTGATGAACAGAGACACCTTGGGATCCAAGTCCATGGTTCCTTGAAACTGGTCAACATGGTTGGCAAAGGCCATTCACTTAAGAAATAATAATAACCTTGCCTCCAGCAATCTTCTTAGTAGGAATCTGGGGAGAAGTAAGCCTGGATCATAAGTCAGAAAGTAGAATCTAAGAACTGGAACGTTATGTTGCAAACTTACAAAACATTGGTTAGACCAGAGGATTGTGCGCAGTTCCGGTCGCCACACAATAGGAAGGATGTAATTGCACTGGAGAGTGCAAGGGAGATTCGCCAAGAGGACTATAGTTATGGGGAGAGATTGGATAGGCTGGGCTTGTTTTCCTTCTGGCCAAAGGGTGACCAGATTAAAGTATAAAGGATTACAAAAGGCATAAAAGTAGTTTTCCCATGGCAGGGCTACCAAAAACAAGAGGCCATAGGTTGAAGGTGAGAGAAAGGAGATCTGAAGGCAAGTTTTTCTTATAGAAACAAAGAGTGGTTGATATCAGGAACATGCCATCAGAGGCGATGGTGGAATCAGATATAATTACTACATTTAAGCAGCATTTAGACAGAAACTGAGATAACAAAGGCATTGATGGAAATAATACTAATGCAGGCAAGAGATTAGTGTACATGGGCAAAAAAGGTCAGCTTGGACGTAGTGGGCAAAAAGGTCCTGTTTCTGTGCTATATGACTTTACAACTTGTTTATACAATGGTACAGTGTATTTGAACTTGCACCTTAACAAGATATTGCCTTGAAACTCTTACATGTTCACTGACTTGTTTAATTCAGATAACAATCTATTCTCCTTTTTAATGCAACTGAATTATTTTCACTTTAATTCAACACGTCAGACATGTTCACTATTTGGGTTACTCTACATGTATACGTTTATCAATAGCATTGAAGGTAACTTTTTTTTAAGCTATTGAATTAATGCAAGACATGATCATTTTAGCTCAGGTTTAACATTTCAAACACACATTCCTTACGTTGGTACATCTATGAGCATTTAATTTTCATACCACACATTACTAAAGCAATAGTCATGACCTGAACTTTTATTCATTTTGCTTGATTTCTCATGGCCCTATCAGATTTAGATCATGGAAGCTAATATAATTGCTATGTTATTTTTAACACAGTAATTGAAAAAAGTTAAAATAATATCAATCAAGGGAATTTCAAATACTCACAACTGGCACTGATCTCCCTTGATTCCTTTTGTTGTGCAGAAGCAATTTCCTTTTTGTGCATGACAAGCATTTGCATGTCCATTGCATTTGCAAGCTGAGAATAAAGATAGTCTGTTAGATAACATCCAGTAAACCAGAAATTATATACATAACAGGATACTTGGGAGTTAACCCAAATTCAGACGATGCATATGTCAGGAATGAAATCTGGATAATGAAAACTGAGACTAGATTAGATTAGTTTGTAATTATTCCCAAGATCTATAGTCATGAACTCATTAAAGAAACAGTATTTGACTGCAAACGTACCACATGGTTTTTAAACAAACAAACCACAGAAAAGTTTGATGTTGAACTCCATCACGTTCTCACCTATATTACTGTCAGAAGTGACCAGCAGAGATCAGGAATAGCTGCACAATTGCAGGGTCTGGCATGGCTATTTCAAAGCAATGTTTGTTTGCAGCCCTTCTGGATTACCCTCAAGTTTCACAGAAATGGGGCATCTTATCTAACAGCATTGCTGGTAATCCAGGAATAAGATGCACCATGCTCATAACTGACAGAATTACACTCCAGTCACCCATTGTATAACTAGGAACAGTCGACACCCGGCTCAGCCATTGAACTGTCAGAATGCATCTTTCTCCCCACAGTGCACCACCTCGCCCCCCCAGCCCCACCCCCACCAAAGGACTGAATGTATGATCAGACCTCCAGGAACTGCAGATTTGTCAAACTATAATCTCTCTTGAGCTCAGATGCATTCTTCCTGCATCCTGAAGTTTTTTTACAACATGAAATCTGCACATTGACTACTGAGTCATTTTTACTCCTTCACACAAAACAAAGTTTATATTAATATTCCAGGTTAATTGCTGTTGCTCAGAAGGCTCAGAATTTAGATGGCATTTGAAATTTTCCAGTTTTAGGACAAGGAACCAGTAGAAAAAGAGCGCCTTTATTCCTCTTTATATTTCAGACGCTATAAATTTGTGGGGACCTCAGTGAGAAACATTAAGGCAATCTATGTGCAAATCCCATTCACCAAATGGTTATTGTTCTGTGGCATTTAAAATAGGCTAAACCCACCTTCTGCAGAAGCCACTGTGCATGCTCCAAGTTCCAGTGGCTCTAATATTCTCCAGGCTCATGCTCTACTTTGGCTCCATATCCCTCACCACCTCAAATGTAAAATCACATTCTTGTTTTCAAGTCCCTTCATGGTCTTGCCCCCCAAGCCTTTCTACCATCTGTAAGGCACAACTCACAAGTGTCGTGGAAAACTATTGACTTGCCCTGACAATTTCAACTCCCGAAATACTCAGGAACCTCAAAACCACTCAGAACAAAGTAGGCTGCTTGACTGCATCCCATCCACCACCATGACCATTTATTCCCTTCCTACAATACCAGCATTGTGGTTGCAGTGTGCATCATTTACAAAATGTACGGCTCGGCTACTCTCGGCTACTGTGAAGTGGTAGAAGCTGCAAGATACAAAAAAAAAGGCAGCAGGCACATGGGAACATCTGCAGATTCCTTGTCATACACCACCCCATCCTGGAAATATATTGATGTTCCTTCATCTAACCGAAATCCAGTATTTTCAACTCAAAAGCATTGCAAAGGTGGAATTCACACCATCTTTTCAAATGCAATTAAAAAAAATCGATCACATCTGACATCTGTAAAAGAATAGAAAGCTTTTTTATAATATATCCAGAGATGGTTATGCAGGTTACTGGCTGGGTCTAAAAAGTCATCACTAATTTCCAAATCAATCTTTCCACATTCATCTATAATCAACAACTCTGTTATTTATCTCAATACTGGCTCAGGATATCAGCCTAGATTTTTTTCCTCAATATCTTTCCCAACCTTTATTTTGCTTTCACCACACATTCAAATTCTATTTGAATTTTCAACTTTATATTTCCCAATTTAAACTCTGAGCATCAGAGAGAACGATTTAACCTGACTGGATGAATAGCCTCACTGTGTTCTCAGATGTCACAGAATCCCTGTAGAGGGTGCTACATTGGAAAATCCCAAAGGATTTCAAATCTCCGTAGGCAAACTCAAAGGCCATGGGCAGTTTTCAAAAGGCATATTAATAATGCCACACTTAGTTAAAATATATCATTGATACTTGACAAATAGTTTTTAATGATTCCTGCAAAATATAGTCAGTGTTACTTTTTTCTGCTAAGGTAAAATTATTCATTTAAGAGTTCATTTTGTCAAAAGGACAAGCAAATAAATGAAAAACGAATCTCATTCTTCAACTATTTTTTTTAAAAAAGCATAGCCTTTCCCAAATCATGTGCAGCCAGGAAGACTAAATCTACCCCAATTTTCAACACTATCACAATTGTACAAAGTCAGCAGATACATTGACAAGATGGATGTCCAATAACAATTCTACCTCTACAATAACTTCTTAGGAGTCCAACATCTGCTCTTTAACCACTCATCCTGACATTTCCATCAAGCTGTTCACTAACTTCAAGTAAAAATATCTCCCAATTTGTGTCCTGAATTTCACTCACTTAATCTTAAATCTGCAGTTTTAAGATTAACAGCTCTGGCAAATGATAAGCTTTTATTAACTACACATTTTTATGTACTCAATATGAATTTGAATATGTTAATTCAATGTACTATATTGAAGAACACTAAATTTAATTCTTAAAATGTCACATACAGTTTGTTCTTAATACGTGGTGGTACTGTAAATTTTTCTCCAAGATTTCAGAACGATCTAAAACAAGCATATCAAGTATTTTCTCATCTTTGACTCAGAGTGAATACATTAAGTATCAGGCTTAAAAACGCATGTCCAACATGAACACCACGGGTTTAAGCTTGTCCCATTGCCCTAGAATTTCAAATTTCTTCTTGCGCTGAAGCTGACCGAGGTGCAATGTTTCAGGATTTCAAACATACATAGGACTTAAATTTTTCCTTTCATATTTATGGTTCAATTCCACTTTTTATTTGTACTTGGCAAAAATCAGATAATTTGTGTAATTAAAAAATTTAAGTCAAAAGGTTACATCATCTTTCAGTCTCTAGAAATGAAACAACAACCCACGCACATTCGATATACATATAACTAGACCCTCCAAAGATAATGATTTTTTTTTAAATTATTTACTATGCTTGCAATGCATTGCAAATTATTTTCAAAAACCTCTGGCAAATCCTTGGTAAAGCTGCTGTGTGCATATCAGGGTTCTTGCTGCAGGGGCTTTTTTCAGAAACAGTTCACTGAGGAATCCATGAATTTGATTCCATTTGGTCCCTGGTTGCTCATAAATTGTGTTTGGACATTGCATTTGCCTTCTAAGAAAGCATGGTACCAATGTTAGCATTCATTTCTAGAGTACTAGAATACAAAAGCAAGGATGTAATGCCGAGGCTTTATAAGGCATTGGTCAGACCACATTTGGAGTATTGTGAGCAGTTTTGGGCCTCATATCTAAGGAACGATGTGCTGGCATTGAAGAGGGTCCAGAGGAGGTTTATAGGAATGAAAGGATTAACATATGAGGAGTGTTTTGATGGCTCTGAGCCTGTACTAGCTGGAGTTTAGAAGGATGTGGGTGGGGGGGAGGGGTGGTGGAATCTCATCGTAACCTACAGAATAGAGTGGGCGTGGAGAGGATGTTTCCAGTCGTGGGGGAGTCTAGTACCAGAGGGCACAGCCTCAGAATAGAAGGATGTCCCTTTAGAATAGAGATGAGGAGGAATTTCTTTAGCCAGAGGGTGGTGAATCTGTGGAATTCAATGCCACAGACAGCCATGGAGGCCAAGTCATTGGGTGTATTTAAAGCCGAGATTGATAGGTTCTTGATTAGTAAGGGCGTCAAAGGTTACGGGAAGAAGGCAGGAGAATGGGGTTGAGAGGGAAAAACAAATCAGCCATGACCGAATGGCGGAGCAGACTTGATGGGCCGATAGGCCTAATTTAGCTCCTCTGTCTTATGGTCACTTCTCAATGTTCTCTTTTTATTTTAGCTGATTTCTGTCCATCACATCTCTCCTGCTCCAGAAGATGAGACCCTTTAAAAATTTTACAAGCAATGCAGATGTTCTGAAGTTTGATAAGTGGCTTGCCAGTAACAACAGAAGTAACATTTCTGCAGAATTTACTAGTTTAAGCTTTTCCTTAATTTTTTTAATAAGTAACTCTGCATTTTATTGCACATAAACATGTACGCTATATTTTTTGCCAATTTTCTCCCATGCTTTCACTCTGTTTATCTTCTAGATGTCTGGGCAATTTTCCACCTTGTAAAGTCGATGTCAATAAGCTTGTCAAAAAATGTCAAAACATTTCAGCTTGATGAGCAGCAATCTCTGGTGTGCAAGATGCCCAAAACATTTATAAAGAACTAATTCTGTACTATCCCAATGCAGTCCACCACTGCATTGAACAGACCAAACAATAATAACCCTAAACTAAGTCTTAAACTTAATGTCAACACATAAAAGACTATTCCAAAGAAACTTTCAACTTCCATTCACTCTGCACACTATTCAATTTTTGTGGGTAAATACATTTGCTCTATTAAGGTCTGCTCAATACCTAATAGAAAATTGAGACTAACCTAAATAAATCCAAAATTGCAGCTAGTTACCTCAAAGCCACTCCTGTTATACTGTTTGGCACAGTATCCCTCCAACACATGCAGAAGGCAATTAGCTGATGACAATAATTAGCAAATACAAGAGTCACATGAATGCCTTTACTACATGGACATCACCTCTCTTCTGTTCTACCATTAACCAGGTCACCATAATCAGCAGGAACTTGTTTCTTGAAAACGCAACAGCAAAAATTAAGGTGACAAAGCTGAAGAGTGCCAGCAAGGCATTAAACTCAGAGAAATTCGCATTTGACTCCAATTACAAATGGCACACATGGCAGAGCCTAAAAAAATGTTGGCCTTGGCTGAGGAAACGTTTTCATGAAATTACACTGGGAGTAAGCAATTGACTGTTGTGCATGTCTGAAGAAGGAAACCATGGCTCAACCCTTGAGATGCCCTCTAGGCGCCATAATGCAATCCACAAGACTTACGAATACTACCAAATACAGAGGGTTATGCACAAAATTGGCAGATTACATTGAATAGGTTGGACTGGAGATAAGTAGCAGCAGCTACTTTTGGAAGTCATGTTGAAAAATAGTATTTACCCTGGAAGATGTAGGAGATCATTTAATGCTTTGGGTATAAACAAAAAAAAATCAATATGCTAGGAATGTGCAGCATATTTTATTAAATATTTATCAGTCACATGTACGTCGAAACACGAAGTGAAATGCATCTTTTTGTGTTACTGAGAATGTGCTGGGGCAGCCCGCAAGTGTCGCCACTCTTCTGGTGCCAACATAGCATGCCCACAACTTCCTAACCCGTACGTCTTTGGAATGTGGGAGGAAACCAGAGCACCCGGAGGAAACCCACACAGACACACAGGAAGAACGTACGAACTCCTTTCAGACAGCAGCAGGAATTGAACCCGGGTCGCTGGCGCTGCAACAGCATTACGCTAACTGCTACACTAACATGGCATATGTGGGCAAAGAAACACTTGAAGACAAAAATCTTTCATTAGAAACATTGATTATTTCTGAAATATTTACACTACTTCCCACTCCAGAGATGCTGACCATTTCCAGCATTTGCTTGCTTTGTTTGACATCTCCAACATCAACAGTATTTTGCTTTTGTGTAACAGGTCTAACATGTGCAACTTATTCCATCTTCTCAACTGCTTGCTTAAAAATGTAGTTTGTGTATTATACCAAATGAAATTATAAATTCAAAATATTAAAGTCAATTTCAATGCCATAAAACCAGATCAGTAGGTTATGAAAGGACCACCAATAATCACAGCCACCAATAATCTCTACAGAATCCTTATTCTCCTTTAATAGTACAAGTCCTTGGGACAACATCAGGAATTTGAAGTAGATCTTATACCAATAAACATCATGCCTTACAATCCAAAGACAGTAACTGCGATCATGATTGTTTTTTGTTTGAAAATATTTTAAGAACTTTTCTCCCATGCACAAAACACTATAGTAATCTCTTTGGTCCTTTGAGTACAAAATACTTATAGAGGAACATGTACTTTGGCAAAGTGCCATAATGTCATTAAACAAACATAAGGAAGGAAAGAAATGACACTATTAGTTTCCAAGTTAATTCAAGCATGAATAAACATCTATTAGGACCCACAGAGATAAGGCATACACAAATCATACTCATAATTATGAAGTGGATGCATTACTGGAGTTAATTCAAAAACACCCAACTTCAAAATCTGGCTCTCTGCAACCTTCCAAACAGGTCACTGAGAGCCAGACAATCACTTGGAGTCCTCAATTTTGTTTCTGAGTTCCCAATGGGTTAAAGGAACAACAACAAATATTAAGATGGTCTGGGGAAAAAAAAAAATCAAGATTCACTTTCATCATCAATAAAAATGTCAGTTAATTAATTTCAAAAAAAGCATTTGTCAACTTTTAAGACACCAAGATTAATCCCCAATGGTAAATTAGTTTATTATTGTCACAGGTAGTGAGGTACAATGAAAGACCTGCCTTGCATACCATCCATACAGATCATTTCATTACAGCAGTCCTCTGAGGTAGTACAAAGTTAAAACAATAACAAGATGCAGAATAAAATGTTACAGTTGCAGAGAAAGTGCAGTGCAGGTAGACAATAAGGTGCAAAATAATAATGAGGTAGATTGTGAGGTCAAGAATCCATCTTATCGTACTAGGGGACCATTCAGTAGCGTTATAACAGCAGGATAGAAGCTGTCCTTGAACCTGGTGGTACGTACTGTCAGGCTTGTGTATCCTTTGCCCAATGGAAGCTGGGAAGAAGAGAGAATGTCCAGGGTGTATGGGGTCTTTGATTATGTCAGCCGCTTTACCGAGGCAATGGGATCTTCATTCCCCCTCAGTGCTTAAATATTAGCCACCATTATATTCCCAATATTTTCCACTATTTTCCTGTGACTAGCCATGAAGGTTTGCAGGAGTAAAGATTACTGTTATTTTTGCTCAGTGCAGAGACAAACTCAGTTTGAACAAAGGTTTGTCTCCTTTACGAATGACATTGTCCACACTTTTCTCATGACAAATTATTGTTGTTAGATGAAGTCTTGCATTCTTAGTGATTTGTTTTTAAAAATGTTGATTAAGGAAATTTTAAATATTTATTTCTTGGGCAATTCAAAATAACTTCCATGATTTATGGAAGGTTGCAGACATTTAAACTTCTTCAGTACTCCCTCAGGATAAAGGATGACTTGCTTCTGCTCCAGCTTCTAGGTGCCTAACAAGTCCAAGATGGGAACTGCAGATTTCCACAGATGGAGCAAGACTATTTAAATGCATCATTGCTAACTACCAACAAATCAGTGTCTTGATTAGTTGAAAAATGCAGTTAAACATCCACCATGGCAAACAATTACCACATAAATAGTCCCATGTTCAACTTATGTTTCTGCAGTTTCAATTCTTCATTGCTTTAAAGAATCTTTGTAAGGTCACCCTGTTTATAACGCAACCCCTTCTTATCCAATGTTCTGTCCAGGCCATTTACTGTTGACTGATACTGACTTGAGGTCTGTTTCAATGCTGCAATTCAGATTAATGGACGATACAAACAGATGGCCTGCAGAGTACCAGCTGCTATGATTCATGTATAACTGCCAAAATTGCATCCCTGAGCAATTCTGAGGCCAGTTTTAATTATGTTTCCTCTCTGAGAAACAATATTTCCCATTTATCTCACGTACTTAGCAAAGTAAACTAAACAGCAAGTGCAATTCGGACAGTTAGGGATTCAAGACCTTTACAGTTACAGAGCTAAACGGCTTTAGTGGAGAATAATAGAAGGAAATGTGACCCAGGTCGACCAAAAGGTCAAGGTCTGTAGAAGAAATGGACATAACAGACTACAATTGAAGATGGAATTTAAAACCTGAGTACATCTACAGACCAAGAGAAATATTTCATTCCTGTCTTTTCATCTATCCTTCCCACTCAGCTTCAAGAATTTACATATTCAACGGCAGGAATTGGCAAATTAAAACAGAGCCCAGTAACCTGCTGTTGTTGAGAGCTGAAATCAATAATTCCTTCAAAGACAAGCTGGTAATATTTAGCCCAGAACATGAGTTGGGATTCAGTGACTTAATTGTCCATTATTGTGATTTGAAGGGCGGAGTAGGGGAGAAGTTATCTGTGGATGTCATTAAGCTGGCCTTAATAGAAATAAGCAATGGGGTGGTGAGTGTTTCAGCATTTTACAGGCACAGAGTGTTTTTATTAAGTATTGCTGCAGAAGCTTAAGTGTTTACAACAGGGTAACCTATACCTGACTCATGGCCACTGGGCTTAAAAGACAAACAGACTATGTTTGATGCTTATAAACTTGAAGCAAATGTTTTGTTGTATTGGTTTATATTGTCACATTTATCAAGATACAGTGAAAAGCTTTTGTTTTGTGGTCCATCCAGACAGATCATGCCATACATTGAGGTATTAAAAAGAAAACAGAATACAAAATAGAGTGTTGCAGTTATAGAGAAAGTGCAGTTCAGGAAGACAAATGCAAGGGCTACAATAAGGTAGATTGGGAGTTCAAGAGTTCATCTTTTAAGTATGAGAAAGATCCGTTCAAGAGTCTAATAACAGTGGAAAAGAAGCTGTCCTCGAGTCTGGTGGTGCATACTCTCAGGTTTTTGTATCTTCTGCCCGATGGGAGAAGAGAGAATGACCAGGGCGGAAGGGGTCTTTGATTATGTTAGCCTCTTTTCCAAGGCAGCGGGAAGTGTAGGCAGCGGGAAGTGTAGACAGAGTCAATGGAGGAGAGATTGGTTGATGAAACTATCTGAAGGAAAAAGTGAGACTTATGCCAGTCTGTCAACAGCTGTAATGTAATCTGTATGGTTATCAATCAACCAGCTCTCCTGCAAATAGATTTGCCCTGACAAAATTGATTTTTAATATAAATGCAAACCATACACATTCAAGTTTATATGCATGCAGCTGAAGACGTATGTAAATCAATCATAGTTCCTCTTCCAATTTTCATGCAAGCATTACACAAGTTAAAACTCACCACCAACTTCTCGCTGTGAACCACAAGTAGGTAACTAATGGTGGTCTTAACAGGAATACTTACATCATGCAAATGAATCTTAAAAATTGAAGGAATATTCCCCACAGGAGGGTAGATAAAATAGCAACTTTTATTTATGGAAATTAAATTCTGAATTTTGTGCAGTTTGTTAACCAAGTGATATTTCAACGCTAACTTCTATATTTCATTCATCGAATCAGTTTCACAGCAGCAAAATTTGATGCTGCATTATATGTTTTGCCCTTGCACAGAACCCAAAAACATTTGCCTCATGTGCCATCATGCACTATGATATACTTCCACTTACCACCGAAGCTGTTCTATGATCTCAAGAAAAAAAATCATAACTTGATTTCAAATTTGTGACAGAAGTGAGTAGTAGCTTAAACCCACTGGAAATTGTTCCAAGACTACTCAATCTGAATTCAAAGAGATTGACATCAGCAAAGGAAATATTCAAACTGTTAGCATTGAGTTAAAACCCCTGCAAAATGTTAAAACCCCAAGTGGATCAAAGATGACTTTTAAGCACATATCCTCTGACACTCTTCCTCCTCTGTTATAACTAAACAACTTGAAGTTCAACAGCCGATACATCAGCTGCATTTGGTCACGGTCCAAAACGCAAGTCCAAAAACTAATGGAATGATATCAATTATATGAAGTGCAATGAGCTGGCACCAAACTAAATTACCATGGAGACAAAACAATTAAAGCTGTGCAAGACTGGAATTAAACCCCTTCGGCCACTTTCACATCCATCTTTAATAATCTTCTTAAAACCCATCTTTTCTACGATGGTATTGCATATCTTGTCTAATTTCTCCCATCAGGACTCCACATCTGCTCACATTCAATTTTCCTCTGTAAAGCAGCTGGAAAATTTACTACATTAAACAGACATATAAATTGCATTTTTAACATATAAAAATATTAGTGGCTTTCATCCACATTTTTAACACACTGAAAGTAGTTAAAAATAAAGTTACAGATCAAGTTTCACGTGTATTACAGAATGCTTGCTTTTTATTGCTCAGAGTGTTGAAAAGTTATTACCGTTTACTTGGTTGCGTAAATTCATGTTTCCCAGAAAAACTGAAAGCAAAGTTCCTAAAACCTTGATACTACTATCGCAGAACTTTTAAAATCTTTTCTTTGGGGAAAACAAAGCCAAGTAATGACCTGAAAATTAGTCTTAATACAGAAATAAGTTTATTTTTTTTCTTGGCCTTGCTTCAGGATTCATTCAGCATAAATAAATCAAATAGACATCCAAACAAGGGTCATTTTACAATAGAGCAAAGGAACACACTGTAATAAAGTGACAGGATACAAATACAGATTATGCAAACCCAGTCATGTCAAGTTCTTGAAAATTTTGAATTAGAAACCAGAACCATTTATCACTATATACACAGAGATCCTAACAGGTGTTAATATTGATTCCAGCCAAATAATTAGCCCAACATGAAGTGATGTGCTATTTGAATATTTGAAACATTAACAAGAAACAATAGGTATTTAGCTGTATTTACCTAGCTCCCTTTCAATTATAACTACACAAGTGATGACAAGTCTAGACCATTTATGCAAATTAACTGATTTTATAAAGAAACATATGGCCATTAACTTGTGTTTGTGCATAAATTATCAGCTTTTCCGTAATCATGATAAACATCACTTGTCACTTATTCCTACCTTCTTTAGTCCATCTGCTTCTGAACATCTTCAATCATGTCAACTTTAGTAGTTACCAACACCATGTTCTCCAACCCAGCCTCCCATCCTCTTCAAACTTCATCCTATCTAAAACTCTGCCGGCCATATCTTAACATTTGTTGTATTCCATGACTTACACTGGGTGTTATATTCTGATGCGGTCAATTTTATTTTCTTATCCATTACACTCATAAGAATGAACTTGAATCAGTTATGTTACTTCTCAACAGATTGTTTGAACTTGAGTACGGACTTCTACAGGAATCAAAAATGCAGCGGGCAAATAGTGACCCTTGATAAATTTAATGGAGGCCAATTCGCTGAGTAGTTCACAAATTGGATTTGATTGCAGAGTTTAAGAAATTTTCTTAAGGAATTCTATTAGGATCGTCTTTACACTAGAATCTTGAAGGAAAATCTTTAGATCAATGAACGGTAATGAAACTGAAGGAAACTGAATGCGAAGCTACATACAACTAATTAACAAGGATCATTGAGAAAAAGGTCAAGATTGCAATAGTCACAGGTGATCCGATATAAGCTACTAAGCAATCCAGTGATATTACAAAAGACAAATCAACAGAACACATTTTTTAGCAACTGAAAACAATAACAAATACCAATGTCAATAACTGGCATTTCTACAACAATCCCTGCATGCCTGAAGATGCTAGAAACAATATCTATAACATTGGGGGGGGGGGGGGGGGGGAGTGTACATTGAGGAAACAATGGAGAATGAGGAGCACCATGGAAAGGTGAAAAAGTGAAAATAAAAAGTGAAATTTTCAAGGTGGCGACAAGGTTGATTTAATAAAGAACAGGAGCAATAAAGAACAGGGACGATTCAGTAGACACTGAATGTGAGAGAAAAAAAGCGACAAAGAACTGCAAAGTGTGCATGAGACACTGAAATACAGGAGTGTGAAGTGGCAATGCGTCCCATTTCATAACACAAGCAAAAATGCTGCATCTTTTATATCAAATTAACTTTATTACCATTGGCAAATTTAAACACTTTATGCAAGCCCGCCAAGGCACAAACACGTTTTGACTGAATACCTTCAATGAGATTCAAAAAGAATTCCACAAGCGAAATTATAAATTTTATAGATTCCTTTTGAGTTACCATTGCCAGGAGCTAAATATTTTGTTTGTAAAGTGAGCAGGCCAATTGTCAACAAGATAAAATTAGTTTGATGCTTCAGACTTTGTCATTTTGAGAAAGAGAATTTTCATTGTGGGATGGATACAGCAACTAAAGGATGATAATTAGTGTTAAGAATAACAATTGAAATTTATAAATATTGCTTACGTGCCTGAAGATGCTAGAAATGGCCACAAGAGCAGTGAGGAAAAAGTGACACCTCCTTCACCTGACCCCAAATCATTCAACTTCCCTAACATCCAAAATTCTATCAATCTCCATCTTGAACACACTCAGCATCTTCTCCTCCACAGCTCTTTTAGGGCAGAGCATTCCAAAGATTCACATTGTGAATGAAGAACTTTCTGCTTATCCCATTCCTGAATGGCTGACACTTTTGCTCTCTGGTTCAAAAAACCCCTGCCAGAAGAAAGCATTAGCCCTGTATCTGTCTGTCAAGCCTGGCGTTTCATGAGATCACCACTCATTCTCTGAAATTTTAGGAAGTAGAGCCCAGTTTGTTTAATCTTTCCTCATCGGAAAGATCATCCTTTCCCAAGGAATCAATCCAGCTACCCTTTGTTGCATGGATCAAAGAATCTTTGTGACATCACGAGCATAGGTCATCAAGTCCCAGGAATTTAACAGCTGTTAGTTCCATAATTTGTTGTTTTTATTTATTGATACTAATTTCTTTCATTTGTCCATTCATCCAAGACCCATCCACACTATTTCCAAGTTATTTCTGTTTTTTTTCCTCCAAGAAGATAAGATTTTTTTTTAATTTCCCTAGCATTTCCATAATCTCCATTAAAATTTCTCCTGTCTCATTCTGCAAGGAACCCACATTAAATTTTGCTAATCTTTTTTTAAAAACCCATTTGTAGGAACTTTTGACAATTGTTTATAATGTTACTCATTGGATTACTCTCATCTTCTGCTGTCTTTTTCCTTCTAAAAGATCAAAGTCGATGGATTTCAGACGATGGAAGTTGTTGAAGACACAGGAGATCACAAAAGCTGGAATCTGAAGCAGCAATCTGCTGGAGGAACTCAGGGAGTCCAGCAGCACCTGTGGGGTTGTGGGGGGCGGGGGGCGAAGGTGGGAAGGAATGGTCAATGTTTCAGCTTGAAACCCGCAGGAAATGACTGGGGTTATGATGTTGCGGACTGCACTGTAGACAGTCCAGAGAAACACCTACAAACATTAGAAAACGTGGTACTAAGTGCATTGGCGTAGCTTTATTTTGGAGAAGTAGACAATTACAGCCGAGAATTCTAGGGTTGTCAGAAGTGCAAATGATTAGAGACGAATACACCCATGACTAACCAAGATCTCAGGAAATCTAAGCCACACATGATTGGACATTCTACATGCGTGGGTGGAAATTTTGGGAGGCAGAAGAGTATTCAGAAGTAGACAATTAAAATGCAACAGCCAAAACCAAAACTAAACTTCAAGGAATTGAACTGAAAGGAAGAAATTTTGTTCAGGAAGATGGCCATAATTTTTGGAGGGCAGATGGCAGCAGGGGATTGATTGTTAAATGGTGCTGCAAAATAGAAAGCAGAATTCAGTCAACAAGTGCCAATAAATATTGGAACTACACGAAAACCTTATATTAGACAGGAGGAGGAAAGGATCTGAAGTATTGATGCATAGTTATTGGCAAAATCAAGTGGCAATAAAGAAAATAGAATTTTGGGTCAGATCTCACTCAATAATACATACATCATGGCTTGTGGGACTGTGCTAACACATGCATTTGTCCCCATTTGAAGCACAGTAGACACTGCGGTAAAGAATGGATATGATAAAGTTGGAAAAGGTGCAGCTGATAATTATCCATCCAAATTCTCTGAATCCTAATATCTCAACAACAGAGTCTGCAGATTATGGAGATTTCTTGAAGCGGAAAATGCTGACAGGAGATGACATTGTCGAAATCATTGTCTTTTCTTGTACCATCTCAATGCACTTTTTAATGAATGGATCTGTATGAACTGCGTGCAAGACAAGTTTTTCACTGTACCTCAGTACATGTGACAATAATAAACCAATTCCAAATTGAATGTGCCTGAAAACTACCATTTGGGGGTTTGTTGTTAATCTCACATGAGTAGATGAGCGCAGTTCAGTTTGCAGATGAGATTTAACTATTTCACATGGGACAGCAAATGCTTACAATAGGGACTGCAGCTCTCAAAGTAAATGCTAATATCAGGTCTGATTTTTGAATGCAGGAATAAGCCAAGAGAGCCATAATCTTTCTGATCTTGCATGCTCTTATGTAATTATAAATAGTACTTGAAGGAAAGAATGCAAAATTACATTTTAAAACAAGGGTATTTACATAGTTTGGGCACTGTTCAAAAAGGTAGAGCAGAGTTTAGTATATCCAAAGTGCAATAAATATCAATGAGCACAATTATTCAATTTATAGCTTTAAATAATAAATATGGCTTAATGAAAACAAGAAATTAATTAACATAAACTAATCCTACTGGAGTTCTCGGAAACCTCAAAGCATACAAACTTAATACAACTGGACCAATAAAAAGGAAATATTCACACCAACAAATTAACAAAACTGCAGTGTTAGTGAATTTAAAACAAATTCAATTGAAGCATAATGAAATCTGTCTTCAATTCCAGATGATGGCTAACTTTAATTAGTCAATATTCCTGAACAAGTCTTGCCTTAGTCAGTTAATTTTCCCCGTGGTGAAGAAATACGCAGTTCAGCAAATGATACCTTGCCCATTAAAATCCTATTAATAATATTGTTGCTGACCACCATCATTTATATGGCTGTATTTCTTAATAAATGTTTCATTACCATTACTAATTGCAGCAGACACACTCAGTATGATTTAGTGAACAAAGCTAAAGAAAACCAAATGCAGGCAACAATTTTCAATACACCTTAAGTAAATGTCAAACCTGCAATGAGATGGCTATGTATTTTCTTTTAAATAACCTTTTCCTGTGACGTGCAGGTAATTCAATAATATTGCTGAAATGAATTTTTCCTCTCATAATAAAAGCAAATAAGATTTGCATTGGCAACATCACCCAGAATACTTCAACCAATATTGCAGGTAGGCTGGAGGGAGGACAGTTTTAGAAACATACCAGCCATAAGCATCAGCCTCTAACCTGAGAGTGAGGAATCACTAATGGTATGAGTCACAGCTATACAATTTTACCAAATTGTGTAAGCTACAAATTAAGAGTATACTTAGTACTGTTAGAACACTGAACTAGTCAGGCAAAACTTGCCGGCATACTTGACCGAAGTAAGGTGAGGAGCAGTGCTGGTGGCTCAAGTTGTACCAGTCAGTCCGAGGACATTTAGATCAGGAGACCTGGTACCGGAATGTTAAATGTCTTATGTCCCTGAAGAATTGGGAGATGAGGATCAGGAGGACTTGATGAATGGAAGCACAATAGGGATAAACCAGTGAACTATGGGCTGGTGTACCTTACATCAGTGGTAGCGAAATTATTGGAAAAATTTCTAAGAGACAGGATTTGTGTTCACTTGGAAAGACAGTGACTAATTAGGGGGATCCGGAGGCTTTGTGCAGGGGAAAACCTCTCACAAATCTGATTGAGTTTATTTTTGAGGAGGGAACTAAGAAAGCTGATGAAGGCAGGGTGGTAGATGTGGTTTGAATGGACTTTAGCAAGGCTGTTTGACAAGTTCCGCATGGTAGGCTGGTCTAGAAGTTAAAGAACAAGGGATCTGAGCTGTGTTGGCCAACTGAATCCAAAATTGGCTCGGTGATACGAGACAGAGGGTAGCTTTTCTGACTGGATGTCTGTAACTAGTGATGTACCGCAAGGATCTGTGATGAGTCATACAAACACACACACACACACATATATATAAATGGCTTGGATGAGAACAGAGGTGGTCTGGTGAGCAAGTTTGCTGACAACACAAAAATTGGTGGTCATCAAAGAATAGAGAGGAACATTGATCAAGCTGGACAGTTGGGTGAAGTGGTGGTAGATGGAATTTAATCCAGACAAGAGAGGTAATGCAGTTTGGGACGTCAAATACTGGCAGGACATATGCAGCAAATGGCAGTGACCTTGGGAGTGTTGATGCAAGTTCATAGTTCTCTGAAAATGGTGAAATAGGGCAGTGAGCTAACATTTGGTATGCTTGCCTTCACAGGCCAAGGTATTGAGTATGTCATGATGCAGCTGTGCAAAACATCAGTTAAGCTTCATTTGGAGCACAAAGTACAGTTCTGGTCACCACATTACATGAAGGATGTGGTAGCATTAGAAAGAATGCAGAAGGGATTCACCAGGATGTTGCTGGAATGGAGGACTTTAGTTACAAGGAGAGATTGGATAGTCTGGGTTTGTTCTCACTGGAGCAAAGCAGGCTGAGGGTGACTTTATAGAAATTTATAGCATTATGAGAGGCTTAGATGGGGTGGATAGTCAAATTTTTTCCCCCAGGGTAGGGAGGTCTGAAACGAAAAAGGCATAGGTTAAAGGTAAGAGGGGAGAAAATTTAAGATGTAAGGGGAGAAAATTAAGTAAGTAAGGGGAGCCCACCCCACCACAGTACGTGGTGGGTATATGGAAAAAGCTGCCAGAGGTGGTGGTAGAGGCAGATACAATTACAATGTTGAAAAGGCATTTGGACAGGTACTTGGGTAGGAAAAGAGTAGAGGGATACAGGCCGAATGCAGACAAATGCAATTAGGGATCACGACTGGCATGGAGGAGTTGGGCTGAAATCAAAGAGAACAAGGTCACCTTCACAGAGTGTTTTTGGATCATTATGGAGGGTTGGTGGGATGTGCTGAAGTGGCTACCTGTCCACTTGTAATTTTCATGTATAGTCACATCACTACCTGTTAACTGCCAATCATTTTGTCTCAAATATGCGAATCAGCAAAACTCTCAGAGATTAATACTTACTTATTACAACAAATGTTCCTATGTCAATCAAAAAATCTGTATCTGTGGTCTGAGTAGTGAATGATCCACAAGGTTACCAGGCCAACAAATTCAAACTCTGCTAACTTAAATATGCCAGACAAAATGTGCTGAATGGCCTTTTCCGAGAATACACATAACTTGCATGTGCAAAATGTTGCACATCTTCAAAATACTGTCCTTGTGTGAAGAAACCACCTGCTGATGGAGTTAGTATGCACTTGAATGAATCTTAGTCTGTGTACCTCCATGATTGTCTACAAATTACAGAAGACGGTAGTAATACCACTTTAAAAGTAACTTGGACATTGTGAAGCACTTTGAGCTCTCCTATGATGTGAAATGCATCATATACATTTTAATAAATCAGCATTGCATGTTCAGCTCAAGTGGGGCACAATTCAATCGAAAAGGTTCTTAACAATAAATTAAGCCATTTACATTGGTATAAAGGGCTTATTAGCTCTGCTGACAATTGTAACACCGCTACTCAAGAAAGAGTGGAGTGAAAGAAAAACAGGGAACCAAAAGCTCGTTGGCCTGAATCAGTTTTCAGGAAAATGCTGGTATTTATCTTTAAGGAAATGGTAAAGGGGTACTTAGAGTAAATATGAGGGCTTGAAGAATGAAATTATAGGGCTACATAAGAAGCACCAATTGAATGTTACAAAGGCACCTAATATGTACCACATACAGTTTGTTAAAATAAAATAAATGGATAGATGATTGGTTAAGGATGGGAAGCCATCAGCATCAGTTCTGGGCCACCAACTGCTTATCATCTGTTCAAGTGACTTCGATGAGAAGAAGAAAAAAAAGACTCTCTCTCTCTCTCATACACACACACACACACATAGCTACACACACACACACACACACACACACGTCTTTCAATGATACAAAAACAAGAGGGAAAGAGCCTTCAAAGTTTTGTTAAGAGGTTTAGTGAGTGGACAAAACAGTGGCACATGTAGGGCAATCTGGAACAAAGTAAAAGATCACTTTGATAGGAAGAAAAGAAAAAGAAAATAATTTTTATTTAATAGGAAACCAATAAATGTTGGTGTACAGATGAGTATTGGTAGACAGACTCATGAAACTTTACAAGTATGTAGATACTGCAAGCAATTAGGAAGAAAAATGGTACATTGGTCTTTACTGCAAGGAGGTCAGAGTACAAAAGTAAAGTCATTTTGCTCCAACCATACAGGGTTTTAGCAAGCCGCACCTGAATGGCTGCATAGTTTGGTCTTGCTGAAGGAAGAATACATTTGGTTTGATTACAAAGCCGTTTAAGCTCATCAGCTTGATCGTCCGATAAAGGAAGATCAAGAAAGATTGGAGCAATGAACAATCTGCTTGACCTGCTGAGTTCCTCCAGCAGATTGTTTGTTGCTTCAGATTCCAGCATCTGCAGGCTCATGTCTCAAGAAAGGTTGGCCTGTGCTTACTGGAGTAAGAACCCTAGTTTATCCAATCTTTCCCCATAGCTATAATTTTCTAGTCTTGGTGACATATTCATAAACCTGCTCAGCACCCTCTCCAATGCAATCACATCTTTCCTGTGATGTAATGACCAGAAATGTATGCAGCATTTCATCTGCGGCCTAACTCATGTTATATATAGTTCTAGCATAAACCTCTCTAGTCTTAAATTCGATGCCCCAGCTAATAAAGGAAAAAACCCATATGCCTTTTATTAAGCACTTTATCCACTTGCCCTACAACTGTTAAGGATCAGCGAACATACACAACAAGGTCCTGCTTTTCCTCCACATAACTCCATATCCAATCATTTACTGTACATTTTCCTGCCTCACTGGACCTCAAACTGTGTTGATCATGATGACCTGCTTGAAAAGACCCCTGCTCATCCATTTAGAACATTTTAAATACTTTGCATCAATCTACACGTTTTACTTATGCTCTAGCTGCCTAAATAATTCCAGGCAGTCTGCCCTGCAGCCAATTCACAGAAGCAAAGAGAACCAGCCATTCAGGAGATTGATGACATACCAACTCACCACTAAAGATAAATGACCACTGTACATGAACAGCCAAAAGAAGGGAATACCAAAGAGTGGAGGTTAGACACTTGCAGTGATCACAAGACATAAACAGAAACTGAGTCAACTTCCAACCTCAGCAAATAATTCATCAAGCATCACAATGGGCTGTTTCTTCCTTTGGTGCAAGTAATGGACTAAGTACTTTCATCTGGAAACCTATCTGATGACGGCTGACCTATTTTGGCAGTCCAGTGCAGGAAACTTGGACTCGAATTATGTGTTTCTGCAGAATAAGCTGATATAATTGGATTTCACAATTTATTTGTGCACTTGCTTGCCTTGCGATTCTGATTCTTGAGAGTTTTTATTTAGTCCAGGAAACAATACCAGAACTCTTGGAAAAAAAACACTATACCTAAAATGTTAATTGTCTTTTCATATTGTGGTCACTAATGGGGTAAGTTTGCACAGTTTTCCCCTCTCTCAAAACACTGGTCCTAGCAAAAACACATTATAGTTGATTTTTGTTGCCAAGAGCTTCAATAGCACAATTTGGTTTTGCTATTTTAGCACTTCAATATAAAAAGCAAAAGGTCTGATAAATATAAAGGTAAAGATTTAATTTGGAACAGACAAGATTAATATTAATTTCAAACATCATTTTCAAAATTGTCGAAGATTGCAGAGGGACATTGATAGGATGCAGAGCTGGGCTGAGAAGTCCAGATGGAGTTCAATCCGGAGAAGTGTGAGGTGGTACATTTTGGAAGGACAAACTCCAAGGCGGAGTACAAAGTTAATGGCAGGATTCTGGGTAGTGTGGAGGAGCGGAGGGATCTGGGGCTTCATCTCCACAGATCCCTGAAAGTTGCCTCACAGGTGGATAGGGTAGTTAAGAAAGCTTATGGGATGTTAGCATTCATAAGTCATGGGATCGAATTTAAGAGCCGCGAAGTAATAATGCAGCTCTATAAAACTCTGGTTAGACCACACTTAGAGTACTGTGTCCAGTTCTGGTCGCCTCATTATAGGAAGGATATGGAAGTGTTGGAAAGGGTGCAGAGGAGATTTACCAGGATGCTGCCTGGGTTAGAGAGTATGCATTATGAGGAGAGACTAAGGGAGCTAGGGCTTTACTCTTTGGAGAGACGGAGGATGAGAGGAGACCTGATAGAGGTGTACAAAATATTAAGAGGACTAGATAGAGTAGACAGCCAGTGCCTCTTTCCCAGGGCACCAATGCTCAATACAAGAGGGCAGGGCTTTAAAGTAATGGGTGGGAAGTTCAAGGGAGATATCAGAGGAAGGTTTTTTACCCAGAGAGTGGTTGGGGCATGGAATGTGCTGCCTGGGGCGGTGGTAGAGGCAGGTACATTGGACAAGTTCAAGAGATTGCTAGATAAGCATATGGAGGTATTTAAAATAGATGGATATGTGGGAGGAAGGGGTTAGATAGTCTTAGGCGGGGTTTAAAGGTCAGCACAACATTGTGGGCTGAAGGGCCTGTATTGCGCTGAACATGAAAATTGATGTTAAGATTTTTGAAACATACTCCATATAAAAAACAGTCCAAAGGGGCAAAGATGATACAAAGTTTCTGTATCTGCCTCCACTTTAAAGGCTTTTTTGGAAATGATCATACATTGCTATCTGAGAAGGACAATTAAGTATTGCTGCACAAGACCATAAGACTGGGCAAGGACAGAATCTAATAACTGCAACATGATTTACACAGACCATAAAGCTTATAGAAACCCAGCATAGAATTGTAATTATTCTTGAAATGATATGTAACCTTCATACATAAGAATAAATTCCAGCTTGACTGCATGCTTTTTTTCCCCCAGAAAGAAACCAAGCATTATTGCAATGTCACTCGTGTTATATAATGCTGCAGCGGGAGTTAGGTGATATCCAATAGGCTAAGGCAGCTATTACACGTGGGAGCCCCCCCCCCCCCCCCAGTATGAGCCTTGGATTGTGAATATGATTTGAGCCATATTCAATCCAATAATCTCTGATTCAGTGCCTACTATCGCTGAACAACACTGCAAAATGTAACACGGTCATATGACTGAATGAAAGGTTTTTTTTTCAAACAGATCATTGTATAAAACTTTTGAAAGCTAAAGTTAAGAGATTCTGATCATTTCTTTACTAACCAACACAAAGATGCATTCCATTTGAGTTGGGTTCTGAACTTGCTATAATCTGCCTGAAAACAACAACTAGATAATAAATGCCACTGATGAGTGAAAGCAATAGGAAGCTCCTCCAAATCAGAGGATGAGCATCATCCCTGATATTCCAGTGATTAATAAGCAGAGGTTCCTTCTAATTAAATAATGTTTGGTTTTACTTCTGCCACAAATTGTTCTTTAGCAACTGACTCCATCCTTCCTTCTCACCACTAGCCAAAGGGGAACCAGCCTGAAGTCAATGCAATCTTGATTCAAAGATGAGCTGTCAATCCTATATTCTCTTCATTACCAAGACAACCACCTCCATATTCAAATATAAAAGATCCTAGGGGGTCTTGACAGGGTAGATGTTGAGATGGAGAGGGATGAACAAAGTAACATAGTCGCAAGATAAGGGGCCGGTCATTTAAAACTGAAGTATGTAGAAATTTCTGTCAGAGGGTAGTGAATCTCGAGAATTCTCTGCTGTGGAAGCCAGATCATTAGAAATATTTAAGGTGGAGATAAATAAATATTTGAAGGAGTTAATGGCTATGGGGAACTTGCATAGAAGAGTTGAAGCCAGCATAGATTGGCCAGAATCATTATTGTGAATGGTGGGGCACGTGTGAGAGACTTTGTGGCTTACTCCTGTTCCCAACTACACCATTGACTAGAACATCTGCTGCTGAATCCTCAATGCTTCTTTGCTCGTTAGACTAACTATCTATCGGGCAACCTTCATTAACTTGAGATCCAGTATCCTGTTCTAATCTTCTAATTTGCATCAAATCACTTTTGCCCCTTATTTATTAATCATTATCTCACTCTCTCTACCTCCATCTCAGAACTCTGATATCTGACTTCTTCCAATTCTGATTTCTCATACATTCGTGAAATAGAAACTCCTTAATACATTAAAAATAACATTTCTGTTGTTTTTAAATTTACTTTAGTGAAATTACAAACGCCGTGTTTTCCAGCAGGATCAATGACCAGATTCAAATAAATGGATTTGCCATTGGTACACCAAACATCCATGTTCTCTGCACATTAGTGCTCTGTCGCTGGCCTCATTGGTAATTGGTTTATTGTTGTCACATTTACCGAAATACAGTGAAAACTTTTTGTTTGCATGCCATCCAGGCAGATCATACACAAGTACAAAAGGGGAAAAAAAAACTGAATGCAGAATAGTGTTACCGTTACAGAGAAAGTGCACTACAGGTAGACAAATATAGGGTCTTAACGAGGTAGCTTGAAAGATCAAGAGTTCATCTTGTACAAGAAGTCCATTCAAATGTCTTATAACAGCAGGACTTAAACTGCCCTTGAGCCTGGTGGGACGTGTTCCCAAGCTTTTAAGACATCTGAATGGACCTCTTGTACCAGATGAACTCTTGATCTTTCAATCTACCTCGTTAAGACCCTATATTTGTCTACCTGTAGTGCACTCTCTCTGTAACGGTAACACTATTCTGCATTCAGTTTTTTTTGGGAGAAGGGAGAAGCGAGACTATTCAGGGTGGGAGGGATCCTTGATTATGTTGGCTGCTTTCCCAAGGCAGCGGAAAATGCAGTCAGAGTCAATGGTGGGAAGGCTGGTTTATATGATGGATTGTGCTGTGTTCACAGCTCTGCAATCTTTTACAGTCTTGTGACACAATGGCAGCTCAGATGCATCAACATCTGAACTCCAGCTGATCCCTGATGTCTGCATTGGCACACAGTGCTGTGACAAGATGACTTGCAGCACAACTGTATTCAGACCATGGTTCCCTACAAAACTGCTAGCCAGTCAGCTCAATGTGGCCCATTACCTCCTTGTGGCTCAGCATCAAATTTTATTTAATACTCACACTTCTCAAGTATCTTGGGACATTTTACAACATAAAAAGTTGCAAGATAAATGTAAGAGTTATTGCCGTCCCAATATAATTATTCACAAGAGGTAATCATTAAACATTTTCACGGTCAACGTAGATGCTGTTGGCATTTAAAATATTACTCAAATACATTTTCATTCCCAGTATTCTTAAATTCCTTCTCTAATTTCTTTAAAACTTATTTTGGAAAGATAAAATTCATGATTACTCTAATGAAGGGTATACCTGCATTTGATACCAGACAATCTTAAGCATATGTTTCACCTCAGAGTTAGAGAATGATACAGCAGAGGAATTTAGTTCATTGCTTTGAGTTATCCAATTTGTTCTGCTCTTTTGATTCTACCCAAGTCCCCTGCCATCCTCAGCATACTTTCCCTTTTCAGAAACTTATCCAATTCACAACATTAAACAAATCTTTTAATTTTCCCAATAATTTGACATCACCCAACATTCTAGTTCCAGAATCCTAATCACACTATAAATAAAACAAGAATGATGATTTCCTGTAAATTAACACTTGGCAAGATAATAGAAGGAATTTAACATTATGAACTATGAAATCAACAAGATGTATTTGAGAGAGACTACACTTTAAAACAAGGTAAATATATCAGCCCAGTGAGTCTGAACCACAAACCTAAATGGATCCTCTTCAATCGCATTAAGCATTATAGGCACAATCCCTTCTTCATAATTGAATTACTTTGTTTCCCCATAGATACCTTTGAATGTTTTCCTATACAATACCCAAGAATTTGGCCACGATAGATGTCAACCTAATCAAATTACAACACCTAGGGCCACGTTATTGTTTTTTAATAAATATAAAGAATGGAATATGAAGTATTTTCAATCTTTCTATTACCACCCCAGAGTCTGAATAACTATGGATTGAGAACACCAACCCCTGTTCCCACCTTAATTTATTTTAGTACTCCAGAAAGCATTCCATCTGTACATTTTATGAACCTTCATTCCAGCTTCTTAATAAACATTTCATTCCTAACTTGAACCAGCCATGAACTCAAATGCATCTCCTAATGATTTGGTTATAGAACTGGGAATGCTGCTGATATTTTCTACAGTATGTATTGACAGAACAAATTAAAGAAGACCTCGTACATCAGCATTTCTGTTCGCTCTTCATTAGGGATCCCATTTGCTCTTTATTACTTTGCCAGCTATGAATGTACCTGATGAACTGTTGCTGTTTTCCCTAATGTCCACTACAATTTGTTTTTCTATTTACGCTCAATTATCATTTTAGTGCCTCTTAATTTACGTTTGGGTATTTTCCAGTTTGCATTTCCCTGGTTTTGATTAAAGCAGCAAAAAGTTTTGAACTATGTACAACTTTAACTCCCTTTTTAACCATTTACACCTTGATTCTGATATAAACCACCTGCTTCAATAATACGACATATTGTTTAATTCATTGTAAATCTCCAAAGCATGATTTGTCAAAAGAAGTAATTCTTGTGCTGCAGCTTGAAAAATCAGTCCATAAATATGATTTACCTTGTGGACATATTACAACACAGTTATACATTTGTCACCACATTACACTGAATGGCAACAATTAGATTTGGCCTCATCTATTCTTAAGTAAAATTAACAATGAACTGTATCCAGATATATATTTAAGGGACATTTCTCATTTTTCACCTTAGTTCAACACAGTGGAAATTTATCCAATTGTGATAGACCGTTTCACAAAACAATCAGAACTCTCAAAGACCCAGAACAAT
Source organism: Pristis pectinata (assembly GCF_009764475.1). Classification (NCBI taxonomy): domain Eukaryota; kingdom Metazoa; phylum Chordata; class Chondrichthyes; order Rhinopristiformes; family Pristidae; genus Pristis; species Pristis pectinata. The sequence continues at coordinate 14,896,303 of NC_067416.1, forward strand.
CTACAATGGTCAATAACTAATTTCTTTTATGTATTATGGTTCTTCCCATATGTACATAGGACATAAACGTTGTTACCTTCAACCACGTCTATTAACAACAGATGTTTTGAAACCCATCCCTTTGTGAGAAACAAACCCACATCACAAATTTAAAAGAACAGAATTGGCTGGCTTAATCACTGCCATTAATGAAGATAATTACAAGATTAGTAATCCTCAGTGGAAGAACAAGGAAAAGTTAAAATACAAAATCAATCAATTCAAGGATTAGAATGTTCACAAGGGAAGTTCCACCATGTTCTTCCTCACACCCATTTGCCTTGCCAGCGTGGACACCATACTCTTTCAATGCCTGTCTTTACATCTTCAATTTACTCAACCTCATCCTTTAGTAATTTTGTGTTTCTCCCAGTGCCCGGATCTCAGATCAATGGCTTTGGTCTTCCCAGCAGAGAGCTCAGTTCAAAATTTCAGTAAGTCTGAAATCAACCCCCACAAATGCCACTTGATCATGTTTAGTTGTTTAGTTAGGAAGGCTAAGAAACCATGGATGTGGCACTGAGTTTAAGTTGATTGAAATATTGCAGAAAATGAATAATTTGCAGATACGAAAGGCATCCACCTAACTAAATGTTATGCCCAAGACAAGTGCACTCCAGTTAAGCAAAGTTGAAGACAGCTTTCCAACACATTTGCATGTTCTCTGGTTATCTGCTTCAACCATTATGCCCAAGTTATTCCCATCACTTTCCTCACTCCCCATCACCCAAATCCAGGTGCTCAAAGCTTAAAGTTTCCCTTCTTTTAAAGTAGACTGTTTGCTAAGGCAGGGGAGCAAGTACTTTCTGTGTAAAGTTTCTCCATCACATTTAGACCAGGGCAGAATTTGTCACAGTATGTGGACAGGCTGACAAGGGGAGAGGCCATACTGGATCTAGTACTAGGCAATGAACCTGGTCAAGTGACAGACCTCTCGGTGGGTGAGCATTTCGGAGACAGTGACCACAACTCCCTGACCTTCAGCACAGCCATGGATAAGAATAGGAGCAGACGATATGGGAATGTTTTTAAAATTGGGGGAGGGCTAATTGCGCTGGTATTAGGCAGGAACTTGGGAGCATAAATTAGGAATAGATGTTCTCAGGGAAGTGCACAGCAGAAATGTGGAGGCTGATTAGGGAACACTTGCATGGAGTTCTGGATAAGTTTGTCCCACTGAGACAGGGAAAGGACGGCAGGGTAAAGGAACCATGGTTGACAAGAGAGATGAAACATTTAATCATGAGGAAGAAGGAAGCATACTTAAGGTTTAGGAAGCAAAAATGAGGCAGGGCTCTTGAGAATTACAAGGAGCTTAAGAAGGGACTTAGGAGAGCTAGAAGGGGACTTGAGAAGGCCTTCGCAAGTAGGATTAAGGGGTTTCCCCAAGGCATTCTACACATACGTGAAGAACAGGAGAATGACGAGTATGAGGGTAAAACCGCTCAGGGAGAAAGGGGCAAACATCTGCCTGGAGGCGGAGGAGGTAAGGAAGTCCTTAATGAATACTTTGCTAGTGTTCATTATGGAGAGGGACTTTGAAAAATATGAGGTCAGCGTACAACAGGCTAATGTGCTGGAGTTTGTTGAGGATAAGAAAAAGATAGTGTTGGAGCTTCTGTAAGTCCCCAGGGACAGAAGGGATATACCCCAGATTACAACGGGAAGAGATTGCTGGGGCACTGACGATGATATTTGCATCCTCCCTGGCCACAGCAGTGATAACAGAGGGTCGGAGGATGGCAAATGTTGTTCCCTTGTTCAAGAAAGGCAAGAGGAATAATTCTTGGAATTATAGACCAGTGAGTCTTACATCAGTGGTGGGCAAACTATTAGAGATGATTCGTAGGGACAGGATTTAGAAGTATTTGAGAAGCATAGTCTTATTAGAGGTAGTTAGCATGGCTTTGTGAGGGGCAGGTCATGCTTCACGAGCCTAATTGAGTTTTTTGAGTTGATATGGACCTTAGCAAAGTGTTTGACAAGGTTCCCCATGGTAGGCTTATCCATAAAGTCATGAGACATGGGATCCATGGAGACTTGGCTGCATGGATTCAGAATTGGGTTGTCCAAACAAGGCAGAGGGTGGTAGTAGATGGAGAGTATTCTGCCTGGAGGTCGGTGACTCATGGTAACAAGCAGGGGATCTGTTCTGGGACCTCTGTTCTTTATGATTTTTACAAATGACTTAGATGAGGAAGAGGAAAGGTGGGTTAGTAAGTTTTCAGATGACATAAAAGGTTGGAAGTGTTGTGGATAGTGTAGAAGGTTGTCATAGGTTACAATGGGACGTAGACAGGATGCAGAGTTGGGTGGAGAAGTGGCAGATGGAGCTCAATCCAGAAAAGTGTGAAGTGATACACTTTGGGAGATCTTGAAGGCAGAGTACAAGGTTAATGGCAGGATTCTTAGCAGTGTGGAGCATCAGAGGGATCTTGGGGTCCAAGTGTGTGGATCCCTCAAAGTTGTCACGCAAGTTGATTGGGTGGTTAAGGTAGCGTACGGTGTGTTGGTCTTCATTAGTCAGGGGATTGAGTTCAAGAGCCGCAAGGTAATGATGCAGCTCTATAGTACTCTGGTTAGACCAGACTTGGAGTATTGTGTTCAGTTCTGGTCACCTCATTATAGGAAGGATGTGGAAACTTTAGAGAGGGCGCAGAGGCAATTTACCAGGATGCAGCCTGCATTAGAGAACACATCCTATGAGGAAAGGTTGAGCGAGCCGGAGCTTTTCTCTTTGGAGCGATGCAGGATGACAGGCAACTTGATAGATGTGTACAAGGTTATGAGGGACATAGATAGAGTGGACAGCCAGCACCTTTTCTCCAGGGCAGCAATGGCCAATAACAGAGGACATCAGTTTAAAAGGTCAGAGGAGGAAAGTTTAGGGGAGATGTCAAAGGTAGGTTTTGTTTTACACAGAGAGTGGTGGGTGCTTGGAACGCATTGTTGGTGGTGGTGGTAGAGGCTGATACAAAAGGGACATTTAAGAGACTCTTCAATAGGCATGTGGAGGAAAGTAAAATGGAGGGATAGGGGCTGTGTGGGAGGGAAGGGTTAGATTGATCAAAGAGTAGGTGATTATATAGGTCAGCACAACATCGTGGGCCGAAGGGCCCGTACTATGCTGTACTATTCTATGTTCTAGGCCAATTGCTATCTTTGGAAGGTCCAGATTTATAACCCCTCATCCCTGCACTCCACCATGGGCACAAATCCCCAGTGATCCAGTTACAAATGTTAGAGAGCATGGAGTGGCACCATCAACAATGACACAAAAAGACCCTTCACATCAATTGGAAGGTAGCCCGGATACTCTCTAAAGTTACAATCATCAGCATTGAAGCAATACTCATGTATCAACTTGGCTGGAAAGGACATTGAGAGTGGATGCCAGATTGTCGTCTGTCCAAACAGCCATAATCCCAGCTCACCCCACCCCTGCAGCAAGAAGGATTACTGCAAAAACATGCTGAAAGTGCATCTCAAGATTAAAAATTTGGAGATCACGAACTGCAAGGAGGAAGCTATTAATCAACATCAATGCACCACATCCTCCATCAGGCAATAGCCTGCTGGGGGAAAAATTTAAAGCTAAAGAGAGAGGAAGGAAAGGGAAAGAACCCTCACCAGTAGGCAGCTGACCTTTGAGGAAATGCTTGCACCTTCTGGGGTTTGGTTTATGGCTCCAGGACAAGACTCCCAAGTCACCTCAGGATCCAGGTGTAGATCTGCAGTAAAGGTCATCCGCAGATCAAGAGATCATTGATGACTTCAGATTTCTTGCCTGTTGTATTGCTTGATGTAAGAAACCATCTGCTGCAAATTCTACCTCAAGTTCCAATCCGCCCCCAACATTGCCCGACACAGCCACTGCCAATGCTCTCAAGGATCAAAGGCAAACCTACAATGTGTAGCTTCACTTACTCCAACTCCAATTAAATGTCCATCAAAACAGAAAAGGAATTTGCATAAAATAACAAAATATTAAGTCACACTGATCCATTTAGCACAAGAGATAAAACAGGTTCGTTAGTGAGGAAAGATGATGCATAGGTGCTAATTAGTTTCTCATTATATGGAGCCGTCTTTAATCTTTTGTTGCTCAAAACTAACACATTGGTCCCCAATCATCGGCTGTGGTTGTAAAGAGTATGTTTTAAGTTTATGCCAAAGGATCATTCCATACACCCTGCCAATAACATTTCTAGCATTTGATGTCAATGTTCCAAGAATATATTAGAATTGTACTGATTTTTAGGAATAGCTGTATTTAATTAAAGTCAAGCTTCCTAAGCAGATTCAGAGAGTGTAAACTTTTTCTTTGCTTATTAATTTATTTCGGAGTAACAGTAAGGACACATATTGTACTGTTTGTAGAATGTCTTCCTCAACACACTCTCCTGGGGAAAAAAATGAATGTGATTTGGCTTTGCATAAATGATCTCTGATGTGCCAATATAGGTCTTTTCCTCTGTTCAATTGTGTGCATCATTAGCACTAACAGAATCAAAGTGATGCATCTTATGTTTTAATGAACAAAATTATGTGCATTAAGAAAGAAACTGGCAGACTCTTAGGGCAAGATATCTGTTCACACACACTTCTAAAAGTGCTGTGCATTTAAAAATTGGGGTTGACTCAATAGAATAATTTCCCCCACATTTCTGGGCACCCCAGCAGAACATTCATCTCCTTATTTCAACAGGACTTTTGTTCTCATTAGCATGGAGCTCTCCCGGAGTGACAATGAGTGAAGTGCAAAGATTTTCAACCTTAATTGGGGTATGACAAGGAGTTAAGACTGTAAGAACACAAGAAATAGGAACAGACCATTCAGTCTCTTGTGGCTGCTCCATCATCCAACAAGGTCATGGCTTTGTTAACTCAGCCCTACTCAGCTACACTAATCCCAGATCCCTTGGTTCCCTAAATTTCTTAAAATCTATTGATTTTGTCTTCACAGCCTCCTTGGATAGAAAATTACAAATATTCACTGCCCAGTTGGTGAAGGTATTCCTTCTCATCACTTTCCACATTATATTCCATCTGCCACTTCTATGCTCACTTAATCTGTCGATATCATCCTGAAGTCTCTCTGCATCCTCCACACAGCCCACACCGGCACCCACCTCTGCAAAATCAGTTCTTATTAATTGACATAACAATCAGCTTTTACAAACCCTGCTTCCCTATGCTTTACAAACCCTGTTAACATCTAAGCTGCATTATTTGTCCTCACAGAAATCTTATAACCTCAAATATAACCTGCCTTAAATGTGTTACCCTTGGAGGTCAGGGTTACCCTTAAGTTGCTTAACCTTTGGCTCATTCTGGACACTCAACCACACCTCAGCTTGCTGATCACTGCTGCGCTGTGGGGATATCACCAAACTCCAAACCCAAGGAGAAGAGACTTGTTTACTTTTCCTTCAGTCCACAGCTGCAGGTACAAAGAATTGAAGGTTTCCCCAGAGTACAGGCTTTCAGAGGCTACACTCATTCCTCACAGGGGACCACCTTGGAAATCTCCCATCAAGAGCACCTGGCTTTCGCCCTGGAAATTCTGTGTGGCTTTCCCGTTCACAAAGAACACGCCTCCTGTGGCTGATATTCTTCATCAACCTGTCCAGCTCCCTCTGATCCCCAGAGAGCACCATACCACTTCCTCCCATCACTGCAGCATCCATTCATTACTGGCAACATTCCTGTGTAGCTGGAAACATCTGTGGTATAAAGAGCTGCCTGGAACAATGGTACCTAGGGTATTACACTGCAATTACTGCTAGAACTTGCAACACATCAATAGGGACTGCCACAGTGAAACCAACAATATCAATTCTGACATAATGTTACACAATGTAATTCAACTGTGCTTTCTGTTTGCCTCACATTTAATGTTCCCATCCTTTCAGTGGTTTTCACAACCAATACAATAAAAGTATTTTAAGAAAAGAGAATGGTGTTTTGAGATATTAATAGAAATAACATCCATTAGTCCATAAAATCTGCCAGTCCAGCAGCAAAGTCCCAAGCTCTATTAAAGTGACCCACAGTGTTTTTTTGAACACCATTGTGTGGGAGCAGAGTCAAGGCCCTCATACTATAAAGTGACATTCGGCTTCAGCAATGTTCTTATAGAAAGAAAATGCTCAATCTGTACACTGACAATAAATGAAGAGAAAACCAAGCGTTACTTTGCACCCTGTCGATAACTTGATGTGCAAATACAGTGCATCTGTCAAAGCAAACGAGTCATAATTCATCATTGAAGTATCCTGCATCAGTGATTAAAACAGCTGTAGACTCAACTTAAAATTCTCTACTTTACCAAAATGATAATAAAAATCATTCATCAAAAATGCCAGAAAAAGCAGCAGCAATGCTGTCAACCTTCCTCTGGCCACCTCCTTGTAACGTGCTAGCCTCAGCTAGTAGAACTCTTTGAAATTAGTCACAATAAATCACAATAAAACAAAGCAAGACAAATCCAGTCCAACTAATTACCACCCAGTCTGCTCATCAGCAAATGGACAGAAGGCATCATTGATCATACTGTTGACCAAGACCCAAGGTTAAAGTAAGCCCACATGGAGCAGTACAGCAAACTGGCAAGGTAATGGACAAAGTTGCATTTGCAGTACTACCATATCAGTAAGAAGTTTCAGTTGCTTTCACCCCTATCCAAGATCAAGTAAGACATCAATGAGACCTTAGAGTCAACTGACATTAGAAGGAAAATGCTTCAATGATCATACTTCGCTCTAAGGAAGATGTTTGTGGTTGTTGCAGATCGATCATCTCAGTTCCTGGATGGCACTGCAGGAGTTCCTCAGGCTGTTCTCTCAGATCCAAGCAGCTTCACCTGCTTCATCAATGACTGACCTTCCATCATAAGGTTGGAAGTGGGGATGCTCATAGATGGGGGCACAAAGATCAATTCCATTTGCATCTCCTCAAAAAGAGGAGCAGCCATTGCCTGCATGCAACTAGACCTGGTCTGGTAAGTGACAAGGATCAGTGCTGGGACTTCTGCTGATTGTGAAGATATGGGCTGAGCAGCAAGTTTGCAGATGACACAAAAACTGGCAGAGTTGTGATAGTGAAGAATATTGTCAAAGGATTCAACAGGATATAAATCAGTTGGAGATATGGGCAGAGTATTGACAGATGGAGTTTAATCTGGACAAGAGTGAGGTGTTGCACTTTGGGAGGCCCAAATGTAAAGGGAAAGTATAGAGTTAAGGACAGGATGTTCAGAAGCATTGGTGTAAAGAGGGATCTTGGGTGCAAATCCATAGCTCCCTGAAATTGGCAACACAAGTGGAGTGGTTAAAGGCATCGTATGGCACGTTTGCCTTTCATTGGTCGGGGCCACTGAGTATAAGAGTCAGGAAGTTATGTTGAAGCCGTACAAAACATTGGTTAGGCCACATTTGGAGTTGTGTGCACAGTTCTGGTCACTGCATTACAGGAAGGATGTGGAAGCTTTGGAGAGGGTGAAAAAGTTCACCAGGATGTTGTTTGAATTATTAGCTCCAAGGAGGAGTTGGACAAAGTGGAGTGTCAGAGGTTGAGGAGAGACCTAATAAAAGTTTATAAAATTATGAGAGGCATAGATAGGGTAGATAGAGTCTTTTTCCCAGGAAGGAAATGTTAAGTACTAGAGGGCATAGCTTTAAGGTGAAAGGCGTGACACATTTAAAGGCAAGCTGCTGGGGAGGGGGTTGATGGAAGCAGATGCAATAGTGATGTTTAAGAGGCATTTAGGCAGGCACATCGACGTGTAGGGAATGGAGGGACATGGATCATGTTGCAAGCAGATGGGATTAGTTTAATTTGGCATCAAGGGTCGCACCAACATCATGTTACATTTATACAACATTATACATTGACAGACCTGCACCAGTATATTGTACATTTTGCTATATTTGTGACTATTACTTGGTTATATTGATGGACCTGTGCCCACCAATACCAAGTGTAATACAATTGCAGAGTTGCATCCAACCGTGACATACTCACCAGTGCATTACTACCAGCTCCAGAAGCAGCTACGGACTGGATCTGGTCTCAGCCTTGGTCCTTCATGGTCCTCACCGAGGACAGTCCCTGGCTCCCTGGTCTGGTAGCAGCAGGTAGTTCAAGTCTTGACTTTCAGGTGCAGAGTTCCACAGCTAGCTGAAGACTAGGCTTAGTATCAGTGGCTTGAGTGTACAAGCCCAGCCGCTGCCTCTGTTGGCCTTGCAGCAAAATTAGCATCCAGACACTGAACTATTAGCAACCTTAGCCCCAGTGGCAGGGCCACAGAGCCAGGCATCCTTGAGTGGTCCCTGCACATTTTCCAGGGTTTCAACAGGCATGTGTGTATCCACCTTTGCTTCCCAACTATAATCCCAGTCTTTACATTTGTCAGCAATTTCTATTGAACACCATTAATGGAACCAATATATCCACTACACAGCACTTGGTTGTTGTTGCCACAGATCAATCATCTCAGTTCCTGGACATCACTGCAGGAGTTCCTTAGGAGATTTGCACAGTGCAAACTAAATAAGGAATTATTTTAGGGCAGTTTTCAAAAGATTGCTTGAAAAGCTAGGTTTTAAGCAGTGATTTCAAGGAGAAAAGAAACAGAAGATGATTGATTAGGGTAAACTCTTCCATAGATTAGGGTCTGGGTAGTCGAAGACACAGCCACCAATGGCGAAGACACATACAAATGGCCATAAGTAGCATCAGATAATATGGAAGCAAGCCCTTTGGCTCATTCAGTCCATGCTGACCATCAAAGACCCACTCATCGCACACTAATCCCATTTTATTTTCTCATATTCCTATAAACTCCCTCCAGATTCTACCACTCACCAACTCATTAGGGGATTTCAGCAGCCAATTGACTTACTAACCTGCAAGTCTTTGGGAGAAAATCAGATGAAATCCACATGGTCAAGGAAGAGCACACAAGCTCCACATACAGTATAAACAGCACCAGATGTCAGTATCAATCCCCAATTCAGAATCAGATTTACTACCACTGACATAAGACCTGAAATTCATTGTTCTGTGGCAGCAAAACAACAAGGTAATGTTCACGGGTTCATAGATCGTCCAGAACTCTGATGGCAGAGGGGATGGAGATGTTCCTAAAACGTTGAGTGTGGGTCTTCAGGCTCTGTGCCTCCTCCCTGATGGTAGTAATGAGAAGAGGGCATTTCCCAGATGGTGAGGGTCCTTAATGATGGATGCCACCTTCTTGAAGCACCATATCTTGAAGATGTCCTCAATGGTGGGGAGGGTTGTGCCCATGCTGGAGCTGGCTGAGTCTATCACCCTCTGCAGCCTCATGTGATCTTGTGCATTGGTGGGTCCATTCCAGGCGGTGATGCAACCAGTCAGAATGCTCTCCACTGTACATCTGTAGAAATTTGCAAGTCTTTGGTGACATACCAAATCTCCTCAACCCCTAACGAAGCAGAGCCGCTGGCGTGCCTTCTTCATGATTGCATCAGGATCGACCCTCTGAGAAGTTGATGCCCAGGGACTTGAGCTGCTCACCTTTTCTACTGCTGACCCCTCAATGAGGATTGGTGTGTATTCTCCCGACTTACCCTTCCTGAAGTCCACAATCAATTCCTTGGTCTTGCTGACGCTGAGTGCAAGGTTGTTGTTACGACACCACTCAACCAGCCACTGTATCTCACTCCTGTACACGTCCTCATTGTCATCTGAGATTTTACCAACAACGGTGGTGTCACCAGCGAATTTAGAGATGGCGTTTGAGCTGTGCTTAGCCACACAGTCATGAGAGAAGAGAAAGTAGAGCAGTGGGCTAAGCACGCATCCTTGAGGTGCGCCTGTGTTGACAGTCAGCGAGGAGGAGGTGTTACCTATGATCCACATTTACTGTGGTCTCCCAATAAGGAAATCGAGGATCCAGTTGCAGAGGGAGGTATAGAGCCCCAGGTTTTGAAGCTTGGTTATGAATACTGAGGGAATGATGTGTTGAATGCTGAGCTGTAATCGATAAACAGTAGCCTGACATATGTCTTGCAATTGTCTAGGTGCTCCAAAGCAGAGTGGAGAGCCAGCAGAGAATTTGCTGGAGCTGGGAGACAGCAGCACTACTACCTGCGCCTGAGAAACAAATCATGGAGAAATTTAACACTGGCTAACCTCATATTTGGCTATTTTCACCTTGGCTACATTGCCCATCACCTGCCCTCCCTCAGCTCATCTGCTGCTGGGATCATCAACAATGCCTTGGAACTTGTCTATTCCATCATCATCCTGACCAACCCCCTTCTCCATCACCCACCACTCCCCCCCACCCCCAATCTGATCTCCATAAATTTGAGGTCATCCATAACTCTGAAGCCCATTTGCTATTGCACCATCACATTTGCCTGTCCCCTGGAGTTTGCTGACGTCTACTGCTCCAGGTTCAACAAGTCTGGAATTCCAATCCTCATTTTCAAATCCTTCAAGGCCTTGCCCCATGTTGTTGCAATAAGCTCTTCCAACCCAAAATCCTCCAAGATATTTGTGTCCCTCAAATTCTGACCTTCACTTTGCCACCAGCAGTTGGCCTTCAGTTACCAAGATCCTCAGCAAATCTCAGCTTCAGTACTTCTCTTCCCGCCTGTTATGGCACATTGAAACCTCCAAGTAACTGCTCTTATATCTTCAGTGTTTGATGACACTCCTGTGAAGTGCCTTGGGATGTTGTTGCTATGTAAAATGAGTTGCATGATGGAGATGATTATTGTTCCAAACAGACAATTGTTGTTCCATCCAGACAGGAAGTAATACAATTATGAAATCTATTAGATGATACAGACAAGTTGAGTATGATTTCTTTCATCCAGAAATCTTTCTTTCTTATTACATCACAGATGGAGACCAGTCAGGCCATGAAGTCGATGCCAGCTCTCAGCAGAGAATACCATGTCTCATGCCCCCTCTCCTTATTTCCCAATAGCCATGCTATTTTATTCCCTCTCACATGTCTATCAACTCCACTTCTGTTTGCCAATTTCCCTGCACTATGGAACAATTTACAGTGGTCAAGTAGCCAACCAGCACATCTCTAGGATACGAGAGGGAAACTGCTGTCACAGGCAGAAGGTGCAAACTTCACTCGGCCAGCATCCACGGTCAGGACTGACCCCAGGTCCCTGGAGCTGTGAGATAGCAGTGCTAACTGCTAAGCCAGTGTGCCACTGTCACCTTCACACATCAATCACAAAGACAACTGTGAGAGAGCAAGTTTTCTGTACTCTGAATCAGGTTCTGACTTCCATGAAGTCTAAGAAATTTTTGGAGCAACGCTTTCATAAACTTTGACAGCAGGACTTCAATCCATCTCTGATGCAGACACTAAAGACTAATTTGGCTGTTGGAAGAAAGGTGAAGCCCCTTCTTAGAACTCAACCCTGGAGCTGAGAAGAAATCCTCAAATCTATTACACATTGGATTCTTTATTCTGGCACCAATATTGAAGGGTAAACCACTTGTTTTTGATGTTGCTTGGAGCCATGAATGGCTCTTACTGTGATTTGTTTCCAATATTTTCCTCTATTCTGAGCACATAACATCCTGTAAATGAGCTATCCACTGCCACAATCATCCATCCTTCCACAGCTGTGTACACTCATCATGTTAGATGGCCTGAAGCTAAAACAGGAAATGGGAGAAGGTTTCAGAAAGCATATTTAAGGTAGCACAGAAAGGTATTTTTCTCCCCCTCTCTTTCTTCAAGACAGCTATATGCTATTGATACAGAGTCCAGTGGAGATTCTGGAATGTACCAAGTTTCAGGTGGCCGGGTGCATTTTACTCAGCTATGGCTAGTACACAACCAACACTCTCAGTCATTTAAATGGGGGTGCCTACCTTCATTTAAAAAGTGCTTAAGTTTTTTTAAACTTTACTTTTCATAATTTCATATTTAGTGAACAGTAGTGTAATAATTAACCAAGTTTTCAATTTTCATCCATTTCAACTATTCTTAAAATGTGTAAATAATGTAAATGCTTTTAAAACAGCAAATAACACCCTTGAAACCAGCAATGTGATAGAGGCCCTGGAACCACTGCCTGAAACTTATTTGCCACTCGTGGCCTGCTCATCCAGGTAGAATGAGTGGCGACCTCCAGCAGGGTCCAGCCCACAGTACAGCAGAAGGTACATGTGGCCATGGGATTAGCACAGGAGCTAAGTGCAGACAGGGGGTTCAATCAAACATAATCTAGCCCATTAACCATACATCAGAAACAAATTCAACACGTGTTATGTTACTGATGTACAGGCTCAAGATTATTTGTAATTGTGTGAATTGAAATAAAATGGTCGATAATGTCAATGGGCCGAGGACACAAACAGAGTTTGGGACAGCTTTTTGTTAATTATTGACAAAAGGGACAGTTGAACAAGAGTTACACCCATTCCAAGTGCACTTTTATTTTACTGCCTTCTTCATGTACAAACACAGTTTCTGGGTTTTGCTATTTTTTGGGTCTCTCCACGGCAAAGCTGAGAGCATGCAGATCTTAGACACCTTGGAAAGCTGTAATGTGCACCCTATCAGTCCACCAATCCAAATCATACATTTTAAGATGCCACTGATATCTGAATTACAATCTTGAGTTGCCTCTATCAAGATTAATCCTCTGCCTGTTGCTGCAGCAAGCTCTGGCATCCAGCCTCCTTCCTCATAGAAAGCCAAAACACATGAGCTTCCTTAGGTTCAGTAATTATCCCACAGTTCACAGAAGTTCACTTGTGCAATGCAATTTGGAAGCAGTAGCCATAAGATATTAACATATCTGTAAATCAGTCACCTCCATAACATGCGAGCAGAAAATTCACTGAAACTGTTGATTTCAAAAGCGTTGCCCTAGAAGCAGCTTGAAGTATTCACAGCCACCAGGAATATTATCTGGATGGTAAATACTTCCTGAAGGTCTTTCTGCAGGACAGAGAGCAACCTGGTCTCTGCAGCCATGTAAAACCTTAGCTTAAAACAAAGGCCTCTGGTTAATTCCAGCTAACTATGCTTTGAATTGTGTACGCAATAGATGGTGCAGCTGGAGGCCTGAATATTAATTGCAAATCCAGAAGGTAACCTTTGTACCATCCTATATCACTGCTTACGTACAAAAATCCTACAAATAGCATTTTCCTTATTCCTGGAAACACTGCTTAACCTACAACTAGCAAGTTATGGATAGCAACTTTGTGAATTTAAGTATTGGGATTAAATTATATTTAATTTACAATTTTTGAGTTTGGTATCAACAACGCTGCTTTTTAAATATTTGACTGGAATCATGTTACAACATTAATACATGAAATTTTAAATTAAGAACCCATCCACATAAAAGTGAAACGACTAAATTGATCCTAGATTTTAATAAATCATTAAGTAACTCAAAATGCTATGATCCAATACATAAATCTTCAGCACCACACCCATTTTTCTCTTCCACTTCTTAAATACTTATTTAAAAAAAAATACAATGTCAATAGCTCTGGAACTAAATGTATCCCAGAAGAATAAAAGCACTTCATTAAATCAAAGCACCAGCATTTTATTATTGACAGCACTAAAACTGCCTGATGACTTCAGGAAATAGGAGAACTATCTGAAGTTATTTAAGGTATCATAAATACAATCCAATGACTTACTGTCGATACCAGTTATTATAAATCTTAACTACTTAAAAATAATTCAAACAGAGGTACAGTTCCCTTTTTTGCAATCCCAAAGTAATATGTGATTTAAAAACCTGATTATAATATCCAGACACAGATTTTTCAAATGGCAAAATCTCACTGGCTGAGGACAGTGGGTCCAAATTTTAGCCACAATAAATGACAGTAATCATGGGGTCTCCCAACTGCTACCAAACACAGAAATTCCAGACTTTGCAGCAGATTCAAAAGGAGAGGCTTGAGCTGTTCCAAGACGCCAGACCCCCTTAATTTTGATGGGCTGTGATTAGGCAAGGAAGGGAAGAGAAATGCCTGCTTTCTTAAAAAATTCAATACAATTTTTTTAAATTGTGCTTTAAGTTAACTATTTTTACTTTATAAAAACAGTTCAAGTTTTCTTTTCATTTATTTCAATGTCATTTATTAGTTCTTAGACATATTGAAAACCAATTAATTTACCTCCACATTTTGTCTTTGACAGGGAGCAAAGCTCAGGGCAGGGCTTTGGTAACTTTCTAACCTTTCAGGGTGGGACTTCCTCAATAAAGCACTGGTGGCCCAGCCAGTGCCCAGGTTATGCTTCCAGAGCACAAGATGCTTTGTGCAAGCAAAACAGGGCTTCAGTATATTGTGCAGAGGAAGAGAGGTATGGGAGACAGAGTGTGACAATTCCAGGAAGAAGAACTGCCCAGCAAAAAGTGGACTCTTAATAGTGAATGGAGCAAATTTAAAAAAAACACTGAACCTCTGAAGATTCTTTTGGTCAATATTGAGGATTCAGATTCAGGACATATGTAACTCAAAAATACCAACCTCAGTACTAAATTTTGAGACCACAAAATGACAAATGCAGGCCAAAATTTAGTTATGGTGAGGAACTTTGGATGCAAAACATTTTCAGGCCGCAGTTACATTTTACTAAAATTAGGAAATAGCTTTTTGAAGAATGTATTTATTGCCTTTGCAGAATTATTCACTTTTGTTGGACATCTGCCTCTTTCCCACCTCCAGTCTTTTTGTTAGCTTTTCTAGGCTGATATACGATGAGAGAAACCAGGTTCATTTTCATCTTCAAGGCAAGAATTTCAAGGCCAACTCTGGCACCCATACAAACATCCTAGTGAAATTTAAGAAACTGAAGTGGGGAACTCTGTACATGCAGCCAAGCCACATGGTACCTTAACCTGCTCAAACATCAGAACAAATGAGTTCCATCGGTTCTCTTCTATGTTATACATTCATTGTATCCCAACTTGGGCACAAATTTGATACATAAAATCAACTTTTCACCATCCTCAACATTAGTTCCAAGTATAAATGAAGAATTATAGAAGACATCTTGGCATTGGCCACTAGCATGGAAGCCAAATAGAAAGAAATAAAAACATTTTTGCATTTGAATAAGATGCGAGCACTAACTGATTTCATTGAAAAGCCCATCAAGCACCTTCAATATAATGCTTACAACCATGAGAAAAGAGGAGCTTTCACATAGCTTTTCTCCCGATGGGTGGCCAGCATATTTCATAGCTAATTGCCAAACTACAAGGGTGATACATCTATCATGGAAGTATCATGGGCTCGTGAGACAGATAATGCAGGCTAGTTCCAGCAAGCAATTAAATTTATCAACCACCAAATTCTAGCAACGTTGAACAGGACACAAACTGTGTCTTTCATAAACTTAAGACAGTCATTTTGTGTTCAGTATTGCACCATATTTGCACTAGTACTTACGCTGGCATCTGCCACCATTGGTTGGATCTCCATAGTATCCTTGCATGCAAGCTTCACATTGTCTTCCAACAGTGAGATTCTTGCATTGTTCACATATACTGCCATTGATGCAAGTACTATGCCCATTACACTGACATGCTGCAAAAGAAAATAGAGAACATTAATTGTGACTGTTTATACTCAAATTCCAACTTTTTAAATATTTTACATAACAAATCACCATTCTAACATGCAAACCTGCACTGAGAATTGTTGACATCAAAACTCTTTGCTTTCTGCTAATCTTCCGGTGTCTTCAGCACATTTAATATTTGTACATTTAATTTGTTTATGAAATTGCTTCAAAATACTGTGATCAACGCTACTTCAAAGACTACACACCTTTTAATAATAACAACATTTTGCGAGAATAAATTCTCCTAAATATAACATGTTTTGAATATTAATACAGACAAACAGACAGTGGAAATAATCTTCCTTCCTTAAAAACGTTGAACACTTCTATCTGATTCTTGATCATTTTTCTCCGCTATGGTGAATGCTGAGATAATTGGGAAAACCATCAGAATTATATCCTTCATGTTATTTCGTGAACCTATTTTGTATTTTATCAGAGTTCCAACATCCTTTAATACAATGGCCAAAATTGATCACATCAACTTTATCTATCCAGATTATTGACAGATTTACATCCTCATTTGGCATACCACGTATCCATATGTACCTAGAATCTTGCTTGTCCTATATTTTCCACTGCAGTCTTGCTTTAAACATTCCATGTGTTATTCAGTCTCTGTTCCCCTGAGCTTTTAACTGTTTGGAGGCAATTTCTGTTCTCTTTTCTTTTAATTCACCCAAATATTCCAAGCAACATTAATCTGAACTGAACTCAATTTGCCACAATCTATGAAATTCCTTGAAGTTCCTCTCCTGCTGTCTTTGACTATCTCCCTAACAGCTTGCCAGTGTGATAGCTCTAGTCAACATTGATATGGCTCCCCGTGTGCAAATAGCTGAACTGTTAAACAGAGTACAGACATTCCAACAATTTTTTTTATGCACAGCATCAGGTACGACCCAACAGAGCTAAACAATAATTTTGTCCTTTTTTTTAAAAGAAGATTTATACCCTTAAAACATTTTTCTATCCTTTTCACTATTTTTTTAATGTCTGAGCCTTAATTTTCTGAACATGTCATTTGGGAGGTGCACTGTGTAATTTTTTTTGTCGGTTTCTGTCAATACATTGAATGAATTAGAATCAACTCCATTGCCACCACCTCCTCACTAACTTGCATCATTTCAGAAGGGACATTGATGACACAAACAAGAAATTGACTTATTATTTATTCAAGTGAACAAGACCCATTTCCAGGCATAATGCTTGACCTTCTTCAATATTCCAGCCAGAGCCACTGTTGCATTCTCAAATCCTGTAGCTTTATTGAACAAAGAATCAAACATGCCATAAAGTGGGCCAGGTATAAATGTAACAAGGCCAACTAAAATTTCAACTCAAAATCACTTCTAACAAATAATTTTAATTTCTTGTCTTGATTGGAGGAAACTAAGAACTGGAAAATGTCAATTTTTGCATCCAATTTTGTTTTCTTCCCCCCTCCTCCTCCCCAGTGTACAGGATTGAACTTGGTCACAATATTAGAATTGAATCATCATGACCCAGTTTTTTTTTCCCTAATAGCAAGCTACCCATGTTCACTGCTGACTTAAGGGATAACTAGAGACAATCTTTTAGCAGATCCCCGGTCTCAAAAAACATTCCTTCAATGGCAAATCTGTGTAGTTATGGGGCCTTGTCCATGTGTTTGCAATCACATAATAACAATGATGCAAAACCACCACTTCCTCATGAAGCAGCACAGAAACTGACAGTCACCAAAGCCAGACTCCACCCCACTGCCTGACCCTCATACTTCAGCCTGTGAAATCATTCAAACTATGAAAAACTTTGAACTTTTCTGATGCTCATAGGCATTAAAAACAAAGAAAATAAATTTCAAACCATTAAAAACCTAAATTTTAAAAACTAAGTTTAAGTAAAAACATTTGTATAAGCTATAACATTTTTTTAAAAAATGGTAAAAAAAAAAACTAGCCTATCGATCAGTTGCAGATGTGGGCAGAGAAATGGCAGATGGAGTTTAACCCAGATAAATGTGAGGTGTTGCACCTTGGTGGGACTAATGTCAAGAGGCAGTACACAGTAAAGGGCAAGACCCTTAACAGTGTTGAAGAGCAGAGAAACCTTGGGGTGCAAATCTATGGCTCACTGAAAGTGGCTACACAGGTAGATAGGGTGGTAAAGAAGGTTTATGGAATGCTTGCTTTCATTAATCGAGGTATTGAGTACAGGAGTCAAGAAGTTATGATGCATCTCCATAGAACTTTGGTTAGACTGCATTAAGAGTATTGCGTACAATTCTTGTCACCTCACTACAGGAAGGATGTTGAGGCTTTAGAGAGGGTGCAGAGGAGGTTTACAAGGATGCTGCCTGGATTAGAGTGCATGTGCTATCAGGAGAGGCTGGACAAACTTGGGCTCTTTTCTCTGGAGCGGCAGAGACTGAGGGGTGATCTGTTAGAAGTGTATAAAATTATGAGGGGCATAGATAGGGTGGACAAGCAATATCGTTTTCCCATTATTGAGCGATCCAATACCAGAGGGCATGCATTTAAAATGAAAGGGGGTAGGATCAGAACAGACGTCAGGGATACGTTTTTTTACTCAGAGAGTGGTGGATGCCTGGAATGCGTTGCCTGATACAGTGGTGGAGGCAAATTCACTGGGGGCTTGGATGGGCACATGAATGAGAGGAAAATGGAGGTATATGGGCATTCTGAAGGTAGAAGGGATTAGCTATGTCGGCACAACATTGTGGGCCGAAGGGCCTGTTCTGTGCTCTACTATTCTATGTTGCCCTTGTGAATCTTATTTTGAGATTATGTTGAGAATTTTAAGGCCCAGTTAGCAGAGAAACAGATTTAGTAACAAATCTAACTGCATCAACATCCTCCATCAATACTAAAATGGCAGTCACAAACTGGCATAGATCATGATTTGGACTTATAACTACAAGGTACTTGATTAAAGGAGCCTCATACAGAGTGTAGTAATTTCAAAATGAGTTGTGCTTTCAATCAATAGAATACTGGAAAATTAATACATTTAATGCAAGCTTATTTTGAATCAATGAACATCCACTCTCAATGGAAACTTGACATTTGCATTTTCTCTATGCCATAGTTAGAAATATAGAAGGGTGTACCTCCAGAAGAAATACCTTTTAAAAAATCAGGTTTGGGGCCAATTTGGATACATGTCCAAATTTGGAAAAAGTTGCAGTCTTGAGGAAATGCCATTGCACATCCCATATCACTTACCCTTTCAAACGATTAGCTTGCTTCAAAGAAATTAATATACCAATATAACTATATTACAATAGACTGTCAAAGAATTACAGGTAGTACTTTCATTAGTTTGGGCTCCTTTGTGCATGAGTTGCACAGAAATTAGATGATCCTAATTTCAGAACTGACACATGTTTAATTCAAGAGAAACAAAGTACTACGGATGCTGGAATCGAGATGAAAAACTGTATGATGCTGGAGTAACTCAGCAGGCCAGGCAGCATCCGTGGAGAAAAGCAGGCGGTCAACATTTGTCAGGACCCTTCTTCAGGACTGAAGATAGGAAAAGGGGAAGCCCAATATATAGGAGGGAAAAAGCAGAGCACTCATAGGTGGACAAAAGAGGAGAGGCAGGGTGGGCACAAGGTGGTTAGCAGATCCACTGGGGGATGGATTTTAATTCATGTATCAATGTCATTTCAAATGTTGCATCAATGCATTCATCAAGGGCACTGAACCAAAGAATAACATGTGTTTGTCTAATAGCAACACGAGCCACACCAATATTAAAATAGCCAAATTAATTTTAAACCTAATTTATTATTTCAATGTTGCATTTTTAATTATACTTAGTATAATTTAAAGCTACAAACTAAGAGTTCAGCAATGATGCCTACCTGGGCACTGAATAAAAGCCCATTCATTGTTTTTGTCTTTTGGACAAAGAACTGTATCGAGTATCATTTCATGAGTATTCTTCCCTGCAGATTTCATTGGTCCTCTTGAAGAGCCTTCCAGACATTGCCCTTTTCCTGTATTTGTGGGATCGTTGCACCAGCCACAACCTGGATGTTCCAAGCACTGTTCACATGTACGAAGTCCAGAACAATTTTGAGCTGTGCAAGCAAAGAAAGAGAAAATGTTATTACTTTAAATCTCAAATCAAAAGTTCACAGACAGAGCATGCCAAAATAGTTGTGAAAATTTTCAACCAGTGGGCAATACAGACTTCAGGTTCAAATGAATCCTCTATCAGCAGGAAGTGAATTGGAAAGTAAACCTTTGTTTTGCAGTACATTTTTGGACATTTATGCAATTTTCATAAATCTGTTCTATATCAGCAGCATCCCTGGTCTCAGAGTACCCCTTTCTTTGATCATTCTACAACAGATCTCGTTATTGAGTACAGCCAGGAGATCTTTATGAAATAAGATACATGCAATGCAATAGTTAAATTTCCCATCAGATTCATTCTCAAGAATGGAAAACCGATTGTGCTTCCTCCAGTATCAGCTTTGGTGTCAGCACTTATTCATTTCTCAGCATGTAGAAAGAGTTTAGAATGCCAGCTTTAATAAATTACCAGACACCATTAGCATGCATTTTTCAATGAAAAGCATGCTGACAAATCACTTTAACCAACATGAACAACAAATTAAAAGCGGTAAAATTTAGGAACAGAAAAGTGGGAAGTGATTCATTTGGGAGGAAAGAAAGACATATGAAGTAACTGCATCTGTCATCACTACATCCACCAATGAAAACATCACACAATAATCAGGTGAGTGGATGAGACAACATTACAGTATCCTACTTGAAGGAAATTAGGATTTTAGTTCACTGCCTCCATTCAAATAAAGATCACCATATAGGTAAGCAACAATAACAGAACTATTATTTGATCTGCTTTGCCAGGGTTCCAGTACAACTTATTTTTTTTAAAACCACGAATGCCAGAAAGCTGAAAACAGAAAACTGCTGGAAAAACTCAGCACACCAAGAGACGTCTGTGGAAAGAGGAACAGGGTTAACATTTCAGGTTGAAGATTATCTTTCAGAATCAGGTTTATTATCACTGACACATGTCGTGAAATTTGTTGTTTTGCAGCAGCAGTATGGTGCAAGACATAAAAATAACTATAAGTTACAAAAATAAATAAAAAGTGCAAAAGAGGAATAACGAGGTAGTGTTCATGGACCGTTCAGAAATTTGATGGTGGAGGGAAAGAAGCTGTTCCTGAAACGTTGAGTTTGGGTCTTCAGGCTCTTTTACCTCCTCCCCAATGGACGTAACGTAAAGAGGGCATGTTCCAGAATCAGAATCTTTGATCTGAAATGTTAACTGTTTTTCTTCCCATATATTGTCTGTAAAGTTTTTCCCTTTTAATTCCTGCAGTGGCTATCTGGTCAAGGCACTTCTAATAGAAGTCAGTTTGTCCTTTGTATTACTTTATTCATATGACACACCCTTTAAATTACTTCTAATCATTAAATACTTCGATTTTTTGGAGATCTGAGCTTCTTAAAATTCTTAGAGATGATACAATCTTCTTACTTCGCACAATCTTACAGCAATATCAGCATAATACACATGAATGGAGGGTACTTTATGAGAACTAGTGTCATTAGAACGATGAGCTAATATATTTGCTTTGTCATTAAAATTAAAATTTGCTTGAGTGGGGTGTCACATGGCAAAGGTACAAGTTGGATCTTTTCCCTTCAGCTCCAATTAAGTTTACATCACAAATTGCTGGCATTGCAAATTAATGGAAGTGTAAAGTCAATGGGGCACTTGGCACCTTGGTGAGTGATGGACTAATAACCTATTTTGCTAACCAATGAAAGTTAAGGATTTGAATGTTGAATTAAGCTCTGGTGGCTGCCTGGGCATTTTCAAAATACGTTTATTATTATGTCCACATGCAACATGCAGCAAAAATTTGTCAATAAAATTAAGAAATGCATAAATTAGACACCTTCCTGCCCAGAGTTCCAAATTTTTTTTAATTCATAAAATTCAGGAGTTGCAGCAGGTTCCATCTGCATGCCAGAGCCATATATTGTAAAACAATGCAATACAAATCTAATTTTATGATCTACCTTCCTGCTGGACAGAAACATTTTTAGATTTGTCAGGCCGTTATTTGCCCAAGTATTATCAATCCGTAAATCTTGCCTGTAGTACTCACTTTCCATTCTGTGCTCTCTTTCAGCACTATTTTGTTGCATTCCTCAACACGTGTTCCTTTCTATGTGAGGGGCCTAGGTTTTGATATTTTGTCAGTTTAATCTCCAACCTGGTTGCACACTCTACGTGACACAGGTAGAATAATCACATAAGTTGCTTGCCAGATTCATAGTGCAAGGCCATAGGGTAATTACAGCATATTTTTTAGAAACTTGAGGCATCTTTCATGTCAGGCAACTTATCTTATCCAACAATTCTGACAATTCTCAACTCTTCATTGCTGCAGACTTTTGTGATTTTATCCATTAGTAATGGCATATATAATGTAAACACACCACTAATTTCACACAACTTCAGGGAAAATGAGTTTTATTTCCATGCATAATTTACCCTTTCTTCAGGACTTTTATAGCACAATTTCTAAAGCAACAGGGAATATTTTACATAGCATGCAATCAAATGAAAGCCCAGTATTTCATCTTAGTGATTAAATGGGGAAAAAAAATGGTCTTCATTTCCAAATACAACTACATTTCCTGATAGCAGATCTGGAACTGAAAATGTTGATGTCCTTTAATACTTTATATCTGTGACTATCTCTCAACAAACCAGCCTCTTCCAAATCAATTTTATAATTCAGCAAACATGTGGCTAGAAATTAGAAGAAACTTATTTGTATTCTTAAAGTTCTAAAACAGTGTCCAAAATGGCTATGCAATGAATGATTACAAAATTTATTTCTTAATTGTAATTGTACAATATTAGGGGTGGAATATTTTTTGGATATTCAAGGTTACATGTCATTTTAGAACGGTCATAATGAAGAACATTTTAAGCACAAAGGACAAGCGGGAAATCTGGAAGAATAAAAATCTACAACATAAATCTATTTTAAGTCATATCAATGTGTCAGAACGTGACAAGTCAACAATGTTCCCTGTCACTGAAGTGTTTATTACAAAAGATAGTCTTTTCATGAGAAAAAAGGTTCTCAACATTATTTTCAAAAAATACTTTTGAATGGGAAATTTTTCTACTGTCTTCTGTATGTCTCAGATGTTAAATCAGTTTATTATTGTGGCTTTATCTGTCATGATGTCTATAATATATCAAAACAGTGTTCCAACAAGGCCACAATTTGTAAGCAAAAGTGATTTTCTATCAGTTCATTCAGCAATGATTTTGATCTGTGCTTTCCAGTAATTAATGTATTAATTCAGTTAATAAACTAAATCACATTAAGTAAAGCTATCAACTCTTTAAAAAGAAAAATTACAATGTTAACACAACAGAAAATTTATAGAATTTAAAAATAATCTTAGACTCAAGACAGGACTTCTCAAAACAACTTGAATTAGATTACCATAGCAAAATGCATTCACGAAAATAATCTCAGAGCAGACCATAACTGGCAAATGTCTTTGGACAAGCAAAATCACAGATTTACCAACATAAATTACTGAGGAGAGTCAAGTGCAGGAACTTAATTTCCATTTCAACCAGTCTTCCAATAGCTGTTAAATTTAACATATGACCTGAAACTACACTAACCGATAATTCAAAAATTATGCTGTTTTCTGAATTATTTCATGCCTTCCTTATTGCATGTATCCTCTTCCTCCCACATTTTCCTCCAAGTGTTATCCATTTGTTGCATTCTGACACTTTTCAGGAATTCCACCCTTCAATCCATATTCCCCAATCTCCCAGGTAGTCCTGATTAGGAAGTAATGTCATAATAATACAATTAATTTAAATTCATGTTTATCACTCACAAATATTCCTTCACAGTTTCAGAAAGTGCCCCTGTTGTTCTTTAATTAAAATTCTGAGAGTTTATGAGAGTCCACATGTACCAGCAAAGAGGATTACAATGGGAACTACCACAACACTTGCAGGAGAGGAATTTACTGTAATCTCAAGGGTGTAAGAGGTTAGATTTGGTAAGGCAAAGAACAATTATTGATCAGGGAGAGGACAGGGGAAGAGATCAAAATAGTATTGGACTTTAAATACTCAGTAGGGAAGGGACTGGAGCCTTCCAAGGAGTCTGCAGGTTGACAGACTAGGGAAGATGCCAAGATCAGAAATAACTGGAAGGTGGAATTGTCAGCACTTGGTGGTGTCCTGGTGGGTGCTCTCAGGAAACAGAAGATGCAAATTTAAAATTATATCGTAGTCCTGAGAATAACCAGAATGTTGTCAATAATGCAAAAAAAAATTGCAGCTACGTGATATAACCATAGACACTGCAACTATTTTCCTTGGAACAAAGAGGGTCAAAAGGCATTCTTGTAAAAGCAATTGATGCCAAAAATATAGACCTCTTCATCTGGTTGGTTGTGTAATGATGAGCGCTAATTTACAGCAAGAAAGAAGAATTTTGTAAAAAGAAAGCTTTGAGGGATGGAATGTTTTGCCTCAGGGATTGATTGAAATACAGCCCATAAAAAAGGAAAATAGCATACATATTTAAGTGGATGGACCAACAGAATCATTAGGCATAGACTATAGGCAACAGTTTTGGATTACTATACATGGGTTTGCTCAGACACAAGGAAATGAATTATCTTCTGTCCTATAAAATTTCATACTACCGTAGTGATTGGGTCAACTTTGATTTTGGTTTTGCTCTACAGGCATACAATTCTTTGAAATGCTTGGAAAGAGCTTCACACAAGGAACCTGCAGCTTTTAATAATGTTTTAGTTTGGATGAACCACAGTCACTATAGCAAAGTAATATACCCACACATGAAACATGACATTAATCCACTTCAAGTTGTAGTTTTATTCAGAGTTAATAACCTGCTGGGTAGCACATAATAAAATTACCAGTATCAAAATTAAATTTCTGTTGAATGCTTTGCTAGAAACCACTTTCAATGTGCCATTCACATATCTCTATGGTATCCAATGAACAGAGGTGATCTACAATAATATCATTTAGTCAATTTAATGGAATTATTTTGTTGTCTGTGTAAGTGAGTGGAAAAAGAACTCCTGAGCAGACACATACATACAGCTGAGCTACTTGAAGACGATGGATCACCATATTTCTCGCTTGTATTCCTCAAAAAACGCATCAGATTCCATATTCAACTTTGGCCTCACAAAGACTTGAAAATCATCAAAATGGCTTCAATTTTGTTTTAGTTTAGTTTTCATCCAGAATCAAGATCAGTGCAGCCAGAGTTCACAGCCAGTAAACTAGTGGAAGTATGATTTTAAAACCAACTTTTTAAAACATTTCAGATATGAAAGAAAGATTAAAACATACATGGGATTAAAGATGAAAGGTGAAATATACACAAACTCAAAAATCCTTCTGAAAAAGGTCCACAGAATTTTTAAATACAAGGGGAATGCCAATGTACGAGTGCAATTGATTTCCTTTTGCAAGCTGCTGAGTGGTACTGACTTAGTATGCCATTTAAAATCAACTTGCGCTTCCTACAACAAAACATTGGATTCTCAAAGGGTTTTTGTTTTAGAAACAGTGAGAATGGCTCATAATTAAATGAAGATCTTTTTAGTTCACCGATTTCTGAAGGTTATGCTGGAGAAAGCCTCAAGACAATGCACCTGTGGAGAAGCAAGAAATCGCTGACAGCAACCTCTGCAGTTAACTGTGCCTCATGTACTCCAGAAGTTGCTGTCAGAATTCCTTCATTATAACAGTGGATGCCAATAGTTTCTATGTTATTCCTCACTGCTAAATCCAGGCCAATATAAACACCAAACACTTGTCAGGATCTGGACCTACTTTATGAAATTTGAAATCACTTGCATTGTGTTGAGCAATTTTATCATCTTCTTGGCTCTTAACTTCAGGTACTTTTCAGTACCCATCTCACACTACCATTCGATCATCAAAATAAAAAGCATGTTCACGTGTGCATTACTCATTTAAAGAACTCAAATGAGGAGCAACCTTGGTCACTTTGAATCCAATAAGATTAAAATCATTTGAGTTATCTCAAACAGAGGATAATTTTGGGGAAGAAAATAATCAAATACTTACAACGACAATTTGTAGTCTGCCACTCCATACACTGCCCATATGGGAAAGAGATTACATAAGTATTGGAATCCACACAACGCTGAGCACTGCTGCACCACATGCATTCTACACCCTGGCTTGTGCAATTTGAACACGTTGCTCTGAGGGAGCAAGGAGTCTTGCATGGTCTTGCACTTTGATTTGGACTCACTACGAAAGAACAAAAAAGCATCTCAAAATTTGTCAAACAATAATTCCCGGCAACTTGCAATGAAAATGACAATGTACTGCACTTAATGACTTTGTAAAAAGAGGGCAAATGGTATTTTTTTTGTTCGGTAATCAACTTATACATTGGCAAGAGTTTAGTGGAAAATCCTAATGCATTGGGCTATAAATGCATTTTGAAGTAGGAACTTGAACAGCTTTTGCAATTCCATTAACAATGATATTTTAACCTATTACATTGGTTAACCTGACACTACACAGGATAAGTTAGCAACATACTTGGTCATTAAAGCTAACCAGTTGTAAATTTTGCAAATATTAGAAATGGAAGAATTCTACAACACTTGAGCTTTTGCAATTACAAATACCATGCCTGCTACAAGAGGATTTATCCATTAAGCAGCAAGTGCAGTGCTATACTGGGGAAGTGCAAGGAAACTTGTCCATGGAATGCAATTTCAGTGCATTTGCTATTTATTGGACAGCCAGTTCATTGCTAACCTTTTCCACTGAGGTGGGAAACAGAATGAACATGGGATCAATTATCATGAACGTCTTCCCAGAGAGAGCTGGCTGCTGTAAGGCTAGATTAGCCATGAGAGCACAAGCAGTTTGAAGTATTAATATTCTCCAGACCCTTGAACAGGAACCCTCACTATCTCTCAGCTGTTAATATTTTAAGTGCTGGAGTGGAGGTGAGGGAAGATGGTGAGTAATTAGCTGTCAGAAGCTCATTGGTATAAAAGGAAAGATGATATGCTTCCCTCTATAGTTCCCTTGCTTTTGTAAAATGGGGTGTTCTTAACCCAGTACCCACTAGAACAGCATGGTGCTTGAAACAAGCATTCATTCCTCAACCTAGCATGACATATCTGTCTTCAATGATTCCATGCTGCAGAGCTAACCTCTCCTGATCAGCCTTGGCTGATGCGGGTGTCCAGTTTTAGAATGTAAGTGGATCTAATCTGGGATACTGAACACCATCTAGTTCTTTACTTGAAAGTATCTGTTGTTTCAAGGTGTTAGCACACAGTGATAGTGCTGTTGGCTTACTTTGTGCTGGTGGACCCAATTCCATCCAACTTCAAATTTCTGCTTTTCTCACCTGTTTTGAATATATTTGGCAGAGCTTCGAGAAATCTGCTTAGAATAATTTTGCCTCTATTTTCACATTACAGAATATATGACAAAGGAAATTAGTTTCCTTAAGAGTGAAAAAAAGGTCTGCATTTACAGATACATTTTTTAATTCCATGTATGGGAATCATGGGACCTGAGATATGTACAGCACATGTGTTGACCATTTGGCCCATCGCACCCATGTTAACAGAAAGTGGTTATTTCTATTTCCCAGGTTCTTGATCTGTAGCCTTGCAGTTATGGTTCTTCATAGGCTTATCCCAGCCACCTTTTAAATGTGGCAAGGCTTTGGAGGGATATGGATCATGTGCAGGCAGAAGAGGTTTAGTTTAATTTGGCATCATGTTCGGTGCAGACATCATGGGCCGAAGGGCCTGTTCCAGAGCTGCCCTATACCTCCACCTCACTCTCAAGCAGCAGGTTCCAGATCCCCACTAGGTGAAAAAAATCTTTCATCTTGTATCACTAAATCTTCCACCAATTAACTTAAATCTCCATCCTACAAGTTGCTGATGGCCTAATCAAGACAACAGGTCCTTCCTCTTCACCCTGCCGAAGTCTGAATGTTGTACGCCTGAATTAAATGTTTCCTCAGTCTCCTTTGTTCCAAATGAAATAGAACATAGCCTGCCTCTCATAAATAAGACTCTGCCGACACGTCAACATCCTCTTTCTGTTCAAAACGTTCTGGAAAAATCTGTACATTTAAAGCTTCTTTACAACCTTAAATTGAGTTACAGGTAACTTAATGCAGTTGGTATTATAATATCATCAATGTTTTTTTGCATTTCAAATTTACTTATGATCTGTTGTCTTTTATCATCAATATGCACTGTAGATAGTGAGAAGCTGCACTAAAAATACTTTTTTTCCAGTGGAAATCCACATTTAGGATGCTCCAATGATAAACTTAGTCACTTTCACATTTCCTTGAAATAAAGAATCCCGTTATTGCCATTGTTGATGTTTCATACACATACTTAGAGTCAGAGTCACACAGCACGGAAACAGGCCCTTCAGCCCAATTGGTCCATACCGGCCAAGATGCCCATCCAAGCTATACTTATTTCCCCACTTTGGCGCATAACCTTCTAAACCGTTCCTATCCATGTATCTGTCCAATCATATCAATAAAAGTTGTTTTTGTGCCTCAACTGCTTCCTCTAGTAGCTCATTTCACATACATACCACCCTGTGGAAAAAAAAGTTGCCCCTCAAGTTCCTATTGAATCTTTCCCCTTAAACCTATGCCCTCTAGTTCTTGATTTCCAAACCCTGTGAAAAAGACTGAGTGCATTCACCCTATCTATGCCCCTCATGATTTTATACACCTCTATAAGATCATCTCTCCGTCTCCTACACTAAGGAATAAAGTCCTAGCCTGTCCAACCTCTCCCTTTAAATGAGTCCCTCAAGACCTGGCAGCATTCTTGCAGTTAATTCTATATGGTTTTATTTTTGAGAGTTTGAAACACTGGCTATTCAAAATTCAGCAAGATGCAATTTGAAGAAGTTAATGAGCCTGAATGAATAAAATAGCCTTTTCTCATCATTAGCTTTTCTGTTCTGAAAAGATCCCTCTGCCCATAACAGCACTCATCTCGAAACGTCGATTGTTTATTTCCCTCCATAGATGCTGCCTGACCTGCTGAGTTCCTCCAGCACTCTTTGTGTATTGCTCCAGACTCCAGTATCTGCAGAATTTTTTGAGGCTTCATTTTAAATGTTGCATTATCGTGCAGAGAAAAGGAAAATTATTTCCAGATAGGAGAGCTAACATCTATGTTGAGAAGACACCAAGTGTGCACTGATGAGTGAAGTAGTTACTAAGTAATCTGATCATAACACTACATCCTGCATTTTAGATACTATTTCAAAGCAAATCTTTTCATTTTAATAGTAATGTTTAACATGTTGCATTCTCCACAAGCTCTTTTTTCTTAATTATCTCTAAATTATTTTCTTAAAGTAGATGGTATAAATGCCAAATTAGCACAGAATTAGGGAAAGAACATTTTTGGAAAATCAGGCTTTTTTTAAAAAAAACTAAATATTTCATGCTTCTTTGAATTAAGTGCAAGTCTGCCCCCTAGTGTATGAAATCGGATTTTAATGTTGATCAAAAATTTGTGAAAACCTGTGACATTTCTGGCATATCCCAGTGTATGAGGATTTTGTTTTATAATGCAGTACTTGAAGAAAACTGAGAAATAATAAGCAAGTTAAATTATTCAATTTCTCAGATGCAGTTTGAAGATGATCTATTCAGTCAGGTTTTTTTTTTGCTTGGATGACATCAATGTCTCAGATCTAAAACATTAACTCTGTTTCTCTTCCAAAGCTGCCATCGAACCTGCTGAGCTGTTGCATCATTTTCTGTTTTTATTTCAGATTTCCAGCACTTGCAGTATATATTTTTTTATGTTCCACAGGCTTTCAAAGCATTGTTAGTGCAATAAAACATCCCATGTATAAAACCATGAGGGGTAATAGATGGGATGAACGCATATAGTCTTTTAGCCAGGGAAGGGGATCTAAAAATTAGAGGGCATAGGTTTAAGGTGAGAGGTGAAAGATTTAAAAGGGACCTGAGGGGCAACTTCTTCACGCAGAGGGTGGGGCATATATGGAACGAGCTGCCAGAATAAGTGGTTAAGGCAGGTACCGTAACAATATTTAAAAGATATTTGGATGAGTACATAGATAGGAGGGGTTTAAGAGGTATATGAGCTAAACGCAGGCAAATGGGACAAGCTTGGTGAGCACCCTTGTCGGTACGGATGAGCTGGGCAGAAGGCCTGTGTCCATGCTGTATTACTCTATGACTCTAAATATCGCAAAGCAAGACAAGAAAGACTGAAAGCAATGAAGTGATTAGTCACATCCGCTTGGAAGATCTTAAGTGGTAGGGTTAGTGGAGGTTTTTGAAAGAAGCAGAGTTAGCAAGGACAACTGACTTTTGGAAAACAGTACAGTGAGCCAGATTGAAAAATAAAGAATGAAGAATACAAAAGTGGTTAGGGATCAGGAGAGTAGAAGCATGATAGGCTAATTTACATTTCAGGAATGAGCATCAATGAGGCTTTTGAGAGACTTGTAAATGAAGTGGAGTATTTTGAAGTTGGTGCTTTAGTAGACTGACAGCCAGAGATTGTTGGCTAGCACAGGGCAACAAGATAATTTACAAAGTCTTAGATAGAAGAGTAGATAGGAAGAGCACCATGGTTGGCATGGATTGGTTGGGCCAAAGGGCCTGTATCCATGCTGTATTGCTCTATGACTCTATTACCAGATATGAACAAGTACTAACGACACAATTCCAGAGACTACCAGGGAATATATCAGAGTGAATAATCCCAAGTTTAAAAAGCAGTTGATACACACTTCAGAGTAATGAAATACAGATAAGTTAATGGTGATTTGCATTGTGAAAGTGGAATTGGAGTGATGGCTGTGGATTGATACAAGTATAGAGAGTGCAGCAGTGATTATTCAAAATTGTCAATAGAATCTATCATCTGGCTATTACATCAAAGTAGATCAACTAGCCTAATAATTATTTGTGTGTGTGTGTGTGTGTGTGTGGGGGGGGGGGGGGGGGGGGGGGGGGTAAATGCTGATACAGAAAAAAACTATAGTATTTGCAATTTGATAGAAAATTCAAAAATGTTATTCTTTGTAAGCCACTTCATTACCACTCATCATAACACATATACATCAATGCAACACATATACATCAATGCAACACATATACATCAATGCAACACATATACAAGTATGAACAACTGAGAACTTCCACTGCCTGCTATTCACAGCAAAGGTACAAATAGATTCTTTATACACGAGTTTACTACTCTGCCACCTGAAGAAATTTTAATCATTAAAACAGCTGCAGACACTAGAAATCTGACAAAACAGAAAATGTTGGATCTGTGGAAAGAGAAAGAGTTAATGCTTCAGGTCAACAGCCCTTCATGAGAGCTGGGACAGTGAGAAACCAAGAATTAGTTTTAGGGTGCCTCCAGTTGCCCATTCACTTTACTTGTCCATCCCATTCTGATCTCAGTTTGTGCCTTCCTGCACTGTTCCAAAAATCCCAATGGAAACTTGGGGAACAGCACCTCATCTTCCATCGACGCACACTGCAGCCTTTGGGACATTTAACCAAATTCAACAATTTCAATTAGCTTATTTTGTCTCTTTGCATCACACAGGGCAATTCTGCCACGGGTTAATATCACTGACCAATAACCTCAGTTTTCCTCTCTTCACAGATCTGTTGGCACTTGTAGCATTCTTCTTTTGGTTTCGGATTTCAGTAACAGCTGTCCTGCATTTCACAGTGATAACAAGTCCTGTTGCTTGCTTTGTCCCTCTACCCTCACCAATCTATTTATAGGATGGGTCTGTTAACATTGGGATCGCCCAGGCAACCCTAGCCTTACCCTATTATAGATATTCCCTTTATCCTACCCATTCATCCACCACCCCCAACTTAAAACTCACATTTTAAAACAAAAACACGTTCCTAGTTATGATAAGGAATTTTGCTCTGATTCTCATTCTTTTTCCATAGATGCCATCTAACCCGCTGAGTGTTTCCAGCATTTTCTGTAGAAATTCTGCCTCTCGTGGTCCTACTATCTTAAAGAAAATGTTCATGCCAAGCATCAAATTTACTGTTTTTTTTTAAAGTTTTGCTTGTGTCTGGGTTAACATTAAAGTAGCTTCACTGAACATTTGTGCGTCAAGGTAAATAAAAACTTACCAACGGGCTTTTCACAGACTAAGCCATCTGTCATTTCTGTGCATGCATAAGCCTTTAAACCAGCAACTTCTGCTTTTACTAGGTATGCACAGAAGCCAGAGTCATTGGGTTCACCAGGCAGCCACTGTAAGGTAGTATTTGTAAAAGGTGACATATCTTCCCAGCCCCAGTAGGAGATGTTGATCTTGCGCAATCCAACCCAAGGTGATATTTTCTGTTATAACCAAGGCAAAAAGAGAAGGAACAATTAGCCCAATGGTTACACAAGTGGTACTTGCTTCCTTTAGAAATCAATACTCTTATGCTTATACTTAGTTTCATTGATTTTTGTTTCACTGTAACTTGCAAGAAAAAAATCTAAATGCATTTCAATTACTGCTTCTTTCTTTTTGCACAACAATGGGTATTAATGCTAGCTCCAAGTTGAAGTGAAAATGGAGACACTTCCATTGTGTACGTTTATACCTGACAAATCTCCATCATAAAAGAAGCCACTTAAGTGTCCTTGGATCATTAACATTGATGAACATATTTCATATTTTACAAATGCATCATAACTATTTTATCAAATAAATCTGCTTAGTTGCTAAATTGAATGCACTGTCCCACATCCTTAATTTAAGGAAATACATATATCAGTCCCTCTATAATATAAGTATCATCATGCTTCAATATTCTCTTGCTATATCTTTATGGAATGTCAGGTTTTGTTAATATAAAAAACATGCAAAATAAGCAATATCAAATTACACAGCATGCAATTACTCAGTTGTCTTGGGTTTTATATGATACAAAATTTCTAAATGATGAAATCAGTGCTTTTTTTTTTTACAGGTGCAGAAACAATATGGCACAACAGAAAACAATACTAGTTACCTCAGAACCCAGCCCTGGCTAATAAGATTAAAGTCTCATCTTTCTGCTAGGTAAAAAGATCAAAACAGCACCCTGTATCCACAGCTTCAAAGTTCAAAAGTGGCCACAGCTGACAAATTCACAAATCCAGTCATGTCTTGTGTGAAAAATAAAAAATATTAACTCCTTAGTTTTCAGTGTCAACATTTACACTTATACACATGTACTCCCAAAATTTCACCACAACGCTTTAGTTATATTCCAGTCAAAGTAATAATTCGCTTTTCCTTCAAGGCTTGCAGCATTGCCGCTTTTGCATAGAAAAGGGAGAACTGCTGAGTTAAAGAAAGCAAAGCATAACCAAGCACTGTCTGCAGTGTGAAAATTTATGGGATCCAACATGTAGTATTAGTCTCCATGTATAGCTACTTGGATGGACTTGTATTGTTTAGCAGTTTGGGGCCGAGCTGAGAGATATCATAAGTACATAACGATGCATGCCTAGTCTTAGAACTAGCTCTCGCTTTCCAATGGAGTTCAGCCAAAAACCTCTCAATCATTGTTCTCGGGCCTTTGCTAACTGACTAGTAGTTCTTGGTAAAAGGGTGTGTACAGCTGGTGAAAGGATATAGTAATCTTCAGAAAATTATAGTGGGAATGTAGAGAAACAAAGGACAGCAGATGCTGAAATCTAGATGAAAAACACGACAATGCTGGATGAACTCAGCAGGCCAGGCAGAGATTAGTGAAAATGGTCTACACTGCCTGGCCTGCTGAGTTCCTCCAGCATCATCATCTTTTTCATAGCAGGAATGTAGCTGCTTAGTCAGAGTACTAGCGCTTTTATTATACATCTAGCAATTTATCTTATACAGATGAATCCACCGTGAGTTGTAGGAGCTAAAATGGAAAAATTGTTTCATTATCAATACTAATGAAAGGGAAATGGATAGCACCTCATAGCAGCAGAGAACAAGGTGGATCAATAGCTAGAAAAGATACAGTACAGAGAACAATGGCCCAGAATTCAAATGCATGTCATTTAAAAAGGTGGCACAATGAATCAGTTGTGTCCCAGGCCTCAAGCACTATTGATATTTACTGCCGGGAGCCCACAACTGAAATGGCCATTGGACATCATGCGACAACCACACCTATGACACAGGTCAATTCTAAGGAAAGAGCAGGAAGATGATGAGGGAAACAAGATTCATGAACTACAACTGCAAGTTTCACTAAATTATGATACTCTTGTTATGAAGAGGCTGATTAAACAAGAGCAGAATTGGAAAGCCGGCATTCTTGCCTACAATGTATTTAAACTAGCAAGGCAAGAGCAAAAAATAATAATGACAATGCCAAGAGGTTGGAGATAGCTGGTGATAGTCAATAAGCATTAAAATTACAGCCCAGAGCAACAGTACAACAAATGGTTCAAAGCCAGAATTTATCACGTTAGGATTAAGGAACGATGGAACCATAGAAGAACCAATAGAACCATACAGCACAAAACAGGCCCTTCGGCCCACCATGTTGTGCCGTCCATCAAACCACCCTCACACTACCGAACCCTTTCCTCCCGCATATCCCTCTATCTCACATTCCTCCATATGCCTATCCAACAAGCTCTTGAACCTGTCCAATGTATCTGCCTCCACCACCACCCCAGGCAGTGCACTCCATGCACCAACCACTCTCTGGGTGAAAAATCTCCCCCTAACATCTCCCCTGAACCTCCCACCCATAACCTTAAAGCCTGCAACTCAACTGCATTGTTGAGTGCTTGATATGGAGCCTCAAATAATGGATAGGAGGCAGAGGTGCAAACCTCCAGGCAGATATTAAAGAAATATAAAAATTAGTAGAGGCGAGGGACCAATGCTCCTCATAACAGAGACTGATTGTGAACATTCACAAAAGGGGAGTACAAGAAAGTGCGAGAGAGTACATGTTAGAGGGCGAAAAGAGAATGGAAAAAGTGAAGAGCAAAGGAGGAAGAATTCCTGAAATACTGCAATGTTTTTAGAATTTGAGAATGAATGAAATAAAGTACATTCAGTTCTGTAGAATGAAATAGGGCAACATGACAGATATCATAAACCATATGGAATGTTACGAAAAGCAAATCCCTTGCAGTGGTGGGGCATATGACCATGGGAATAATTGAAAACAATGCACCCATCTTATTGAGGATGAAGCGATATTGTAATGCAGAGATTGCTGTAGAAGCAAGGGGATGGTGCAAGTGTGATAGAAGAGTGGTGATCTCATATAGATAAAAGGAGGAGTGACGTAGGTTGGAAACTATACAAGTTAACAAGCCACTTTGCAGAAGAGATGTATCATTGGTTTTACCCAATCTGCTACTTCCAGCATTCCCTGTTTTAATGCATCCTAGGTGGTTGAGACAAACCAAAGTGGAGACATGCACAGCATCTCTGACCAGAATTGTTCAATCTGCCTTGGATACGAGACTGGAGGACAGCAAACGTGGAGAAGGTCATTGTTTAAAGAGAAGAACAATTTTAAGCACTGGCTGAAAAACAAGCTGGACTTTCAAAAGGAAACTAGGAGACAAGGGAAACTAATTTACACAGCCACACGCTGGATTGCTTTCAGAAGAGCCAGGAAGGATTTGATGGTCCAAATGGTCTTTTTGTGTTATATTGATGCTATGATTCCCAATAAATCTGTGAACTAAATGCTGGACTAAAGTCAGTGGTGAAGGCATTATTAGATTCCAGTGACATTTCAAGAAGCATGGATTAATAAAGTACTGTCAGCATAGATTCCTAAAAGGCAATTCATCTCTGACTTACCTGACTGGGCTCTTTAATGAAGGTTATTTAATTATGTTGTATTTAAGGGCTTTCAAAGACATTTCAGAAGTATAACAGAAAAGACATCACCAGAAAATATTATACAAATGGTAACCTGGGAATATATTTGGTTAAGATGCAAGAAGCAAAATGTAGTGCTGAATGGATGCTTTCCTAACTGGTGATGTGTACATAGTGGGGTCTGCATTGGCAAGGTGGCTTTTTCAATTATACAAGTGACCAGGGTTGGGAATACAGGTCCTCCCCAGCTTATGAACACCCGACTTATGGGTAGCCTGGACATACGAATGAGCATTTGGGAAACCAGCAGGATGGACGTGCGAGCTACTGCAGGCATCTTCTGCCATGTGGGAACTCGGTTTGAGGCAATATCTGAAAGGTTGCATTAAACACCCTGATTTGACTACATGTTGCCCTTGATTAGCCTGTGCTTTTATTTAAATACATTGCCAGGCGACTACATTTCCAACTTGCGAACTGTTTGGGAACTAAAGGAGCTTTATTTTGGGTGGGCTAGACCATTTTCACAAATCTTTGAAGCTGGCAGGTAGAAAATGTTATGTGAAACACCCAATTGAAAACTGAGCTTTGGAAAATGGCATGAAATACACATCAGCAACAGAAAACTACGTTATAAATGTTTGATTGGAGATCAGCCAGACTGCTGTGTATAATGCTCTCCAGGAAGGACCCATGGAAGGATATAAAGGCAGTCTATCAGGATTACATCCAGAATGAAGACTTAGGTAAGTAAGGGAACCCAAGAGGTATTCTAAACTTTAAATCAGTTTATTAGAACAAGTAGGGAGAAACAGTTTCCTTGGACAAGATGAGCCATGGAAATCACGTGTATCAAATAATTGGCATAACTCAAAATGAGGAGGAAATACTTCAGAGGCTTCTTAAGGTCTGGAACACTTATCCCAAAAGGTATGGGGGAATCAAATTCTCTTGACACTTTCAAAAGGCAATTGAACCTGTAGATGAGGGGGACTGTTTGTACAAATGTGAGGATAAAGCTGGAGAGTGGATAGCTCATTCCAAGAGGCAACTCAGGCACAATTGGCCAACAAGTCTGTCCTGCACAATTCCATTAACATCTCTCAAGGTTTTGGTTACAATTGTTCCCAAAAGATATGGAGTCGGAAGGGATAAATAGTTGCTGAACTTTGCCATCAAATTTCATAAATGTCAGACACTACAGTGCATGCTGAAATTCCAATTACAATAGGGTAGCTCTCCAAAGAATAAACTCATGCTTCAGACAAAAAACTGCAGTGCTCAATATTAAAAAAAATGACAACTTGGCTTCAAACCCAAGGGCTGAACTGAAAAGAAAGTCTTAGAATCTAATCTTAATATATCCCTTCTCTGTTTTGTGTCATAAATCTTATTAAAGAGAATCCGCTGTTCCTTAGGTCAAGTGAGATCGAAGCTGCTAACTACTTGTTTCGTACAGAGATTGACCATCTACTGCTCACTTCCCAAATCCATAAGGAACAACACACAAAAGACTGTTTTATTTAACAGGCATTTGAAAGCATGGAGTCTTCAGATAACAAATGAGAAAACACTAGATAAACTTTATTCTTTGACTTTCAGTCATTGTGAATGTAGTCATCATGCACAATGAGGTCCAACAATGCTTTTTCCTCAAAGAACCAGACAGACAAATTAATAACAAACATGTACTTGAACTGGGTTTAAAGAACAAGGCAGCCAAACAACTCTCTCACTATGTGAAAGCAGCAAACAAAATTCTGCTCGGTTCCCGCTCTTCATACTGAGCTACAACACTGCTGACCCAGTCTAAGTTCTATGACATATCACTTGGTGCAGTGTCATGCAGAGATTAGCTGTAGCACCTCAACAAAGTTGTCCCACAAGCCTGAGCAATAATGTTGATGTTATCATTGGTCACTGGGTTTGAAAACAAAAATGTACATGAAGGAAGCAGCACTTTCAATTGAACAAAAATACAATGTATTTCAATTTCTGTACAGTGCAGATTCCATTCACATATTAAGCTGGGGGTTATTATCATTTCAAAGAGGATTAATACTCAGCTATTTCATGCAAGCTACCTCGATTTCACGCCAAGTACGATGAGCTGTCATTGTGTCGATTATCCTAGAAACAATGAGATATTATGCCCATTGGACTGTTTCAGGTCCAACTCCCATTTTTGCTATAAACTTCACAGCCAGTGAAAATTCAGCTTCACGTGTTCACCTTCACAAAAATTGCAGAGCTGAAAGTTTACTGTGTAACATTTAATAGCAGTTTGGATTTCACATAAACAAGCAATAACACAAAAAGCATGTGTGAATATGCCAGATTTGCAGATGCAGAGAGAGTGAGAATTGGTTCTCATCACAATTATGGTTTATCAATCTAATGTTGCTCAACATATTTTTCTAGTCACAAGTTAGAAACCACAACTTCTAACAATACTTTAAAATAAATGCTTAATTTTCATATGCTAAGTTATGCATTCTTCACATTTCCCCATTTCCAGTATGAGGTAACATGTATCAAGCTACAAAGCCAATATTCTACTCATATTAAAATGACTTAGTACCTCAACCTTCTAAAGTTAGGACAATATAGAATGAATTACTGACTCACTCTCATAACAGTAGAAAACTCATGATAATGTCACTGCCTATAGGAATTTGGCTGAGAATAAGTCATTCATTCTATGTTATAAATGGTTGGCTTAAATATTAATTATCTATTCATATAAGCCATTACTACATTGTCCAGAACATCTGAACAAACTGGATCCTAAAATCCAAAATGGCCTCTCGAAGACATAATTTATAGTGTACTTCTGTTATTAACAGAGAATCACAACAATGCAATTTCTGAATGTGTTGCAACATGAATCCTCTGAATGCGAAAAATCAGACACATTGGAAAAATAACTCCTTAGCTTTGATTACCTGAACCGTGTATTTGTGCAGCTCATCTAAGACAAATTCAACTTCCTTTAACGTGGTAAGAGATGCAAGATTCCCATTAAGGTTGTAACAATAAAGTTTGGCATTATCATAGTTTTCTCGGCTTGCATTAATCCGGAGACAGACATCCCCAACGTGGCTCCACCCTTCTCCACAAAGATGAGCTGGGAAGTTAGGAACAAAAATTTTCATATTTCAAGGCTGTAATATACTGTGAAATGACAAGATCACTTCCAAATCACCTGCATTACTAAGCAATCTCTCATACAGACCGCCATTCACAATTATCCTAGATCAGGTGACAATATGTCAACTGCAAGGTGCAATCTAACTTTATTTTTCAGCCATCACCAGTGTAACAGGGTGTTACCCAAGTACATCAGAGAACAGGTACAGCCAATTCAAATGCTTACTGAAAATAAGGTATTGATGGAGGCATTGAGGGAACATCATGACAAGGGGAGGGGAGGAGGTAGGGGTGGGGAAGGGTAAAGAGATGGCAAGTCCTTAACATACCAAATTACAAAATATGGATTGATGATGGAAGAATTCAATAATATCTGTAACTGAACTGCAAAGAGCACCGAAGAGTTGAGGTAATGCCAAATAAATGGGAGGATCAAAAGGAAGAAATAAAATAGGAGAAGAATTAGGAGACAGCACCAATGAAAAGGGAGTGGGGGAAAAAAAAAATCAGGATAGGAAATTAAGTTAAGATTGTCAATAAGACCCAAAATCAGACTCAAGTAATATGAACAGCTTCAGTTTAATAACAGCCCCTCTTTTCTCTCTGCATTGATGACATTTTGCTTTTATAAGTGAATGGTAAGGACAACAAAATTACTATTTATTTATGGAATTGTAATGACCATTAAATATATGCCAAAAGAATTATCAGAACCAATTAAGTCACATGTAACAATGTAACCACTGTACATTATAATATCCTAAACATAAGATAGACCCATGAAATTCAGTAATTGTCAAGTAGATGTTTCAGTTTGTTTCAATTATTACCTGGCAAAGCTCGACATTCATGGTTCTGCTGATCCCACTGACAATTCAGCTTTGAAGAGCAGGTCTTGCAGTTTGTGAATTTGCTACAAACATGTTCATTTCGTACACGGCATTTGGTATAGCTTGTCACAGACTAAGGAAAGAAATATTTAAATTTATCATTAGAAATCTTAATACTTTTTAAAAAGCACAACTACCATAAAATATTAAATATAACATACATATAACATTAATAACCTATTAATATGAATCACAGCTTATTAATAAATACATTTGACTAGCATTCGTTAAGACATAGTGCAGTTTGCATTCTGCAGCTCCAAACATCAAAGGGTATAAAAAAATCATTGGGAATCTCAATGTGCTTAATTTTAAGTACAGTAATTGGAGTGCAATAAATGTTAAAAGTGATTGATGAAAAGCTGTAATTATTGTAATCCAAACACATGTTGATTTCTAGTTCAATACATGCAAGAGAAATACTAAATTGATGGAGGTAAAGGATTGGAATGCTGAGTAAGAGTTTGAACCTGCAATGACAGAGTGATAAAACACTAGCACAGACTCACTTTTTTCAAATCACTTGCAATTTTTCAGCAAGCTTCCCCTGTTACAGACAATTACATGATGGGAAACTGGGGGTAGTGACTGTATGGATAACAAGAGAAAAATGAAGCAATTGCATTTTTAGAGCCAGAAATGGATTTTCCAGGATGATTCAACTCAGATCCAGTTAATCTCAGCCAGCATTATTAGTATATCACTGCACTGAAATTGCCAAGAGATTTTCTTTTGAATTCATTGTGAGATATGGGTATCACTATCAAGGACAGAATTTATTGCCCATCGCCAACTATCCTCAAGTGTTGGTGAGCTTTCTCTTGAACCGCAGCAATCCAGTGAAGATATGCTACCGGTGCCTATGGGGAGGGATTTCCAGGACTTTGGCCCAGCAATAAGGACATGACAATGCACTTCCATAACAGCATAATTCCAAGTCAAGGTTGTTGCAACATGGAAGGGATTTTGCAAAAGATTATTCCCTTTTGTGAGGTAGAAGGTTCAGAGGCAGGCTTTTGAGTAAACCTTGCTCATGCATTTTGTGAAAAGGCATGAAAGTTCAGATCATAGATGTTCATGAATGTTCAGCAATCATCATGGATGGTATCAAGCTACCCGACTCTTGTTGTAGTCATGCTTATCCAGAAAAGCAGAGAGAATTGCACCATAATCCTGACTTGTTGTCTCGTGGATAGTGAAAACACTTTGTGGGGGGAAAAAAAAAAAAATCGCTCACTGCAGGGCACACTGTGACCTGTTCTTCCAGCCACTCTGTGTTGCTAATCCAAGTTTCTGATCAATGGTAAACCCAACCACCTTAACACTCAGCCATGATAATGTTGAAAGAGAGAGAGTTAAATTCCTCCGTGTTGAAATTGGTCATTGATTGGGAAAAGAGTGGCATGAATTACTTGTCACTCAGCCCACATCTGAATTTTGCCTTACGTTGCTTCTTTATCTGAAGAGTAAATGGAATTGTCAAACTGTGCAAATCAGCAGGAAAGAGAATCCTCCGTATGAAGACGGTAGAGGTTGAAAAGCTCTTGTTCTTCATCTTCCGAGGCTCGACATCTTTGGAATCTGTAGTAGAGATCTATACTAATTAACTAATTCTGATGAAGATCTGATAAAGATATAAATTTAACCAAGTTCTGTACTAATGTGCAGCTAATTATCTCACAAGTGCAACTTTTGCCATCTCAGCTGATGGCAATCTTAGATGAGAGCATTTCTGACTTACAGAAACTCAAGGTTGCAGACGGTTCTTGGAACCATTGTGTGACCCAGAAAATGTTTATACTGAAAAAAAAAGTTCTCCTACTCAAAAGGAAATGATCGGGGGCAATTCTTATGGTCTGACACCAGTCAGGCCCCAAGTGTGCCAGACTAGAGAGCTTCAAACTGTACTTTTCTTTCCACAACATTTGTGCTGTGCTCACTCCAACATGCACAGTTGCACTTGTAACAGGTAGATGGGCAAGGACTAGATGAAGCAAGCTTATCCTTTGTGTTGGTTCTCTCATCATTGGCCATGGTCCTGGTCTTATAGCCATATTCCTCTAGACTTGGACAGATCAGTCAATGCTGGCATCTCTAAACCCCTCTTAGCGACAGCCACTGAAGTCTCTTTTCCAGACAGTGTTTTCTACCCTTGCTTTACTCATGACTTCCAAGTGTTGATCAACATGGGGAAATGCTGCTTCATCATCTGAGGAAAGATCTTGGTCAAAATCATTTGGAGATTTTCTTGCCATTGTTGACCATGAGATTTCAAGGGATCTGGAGTCTCTGTTACAGATTTCCAGGAGCATCTGCTCCCACACAGACACCATTGTGCAGGCATCTCTATTGTACTTTCCCTTGTGATATACAGACATAGCCAAGGATTACAACTGAAAATACCGAGGACAGAACTACGCAGTTACAACTGAGCTGCGAGTGAAATTGACATGTCCCAATCCAACATTGTTGGGTGGTTCGTCAGTTTAATTCATCATTTTTCACATTGCAGTTTGATACTACTGAGCAGATTACTAGGCAGCAGTCAGAGAGATACAGCACAGAAAGAGGCCCTTTGGCTCACCAAGTCCATGACGACCATCAACCACCTATCTACATGAATCTTACATTAATCCCTTTTCTTCCCCCCCCCCACCCCACCAAAAGAAATTCTCCCCACATTTTCATCAACTACCCCCCAGATTCTAGCACTCACCTACACACAGGAAGGGGAGGGGGGTAATTTACAGTGACCAATTAACCTACCAGCCACACATCTCTGAGATGTGGGAGGAAACCAGATAACTGGATGTTGAGAGGTTTCGGGAGGGAATTTCAGAACTTAAAACCTTGGCATCTGAAGGCACTGCCACAAAGGTGGAGTGATAAAATTCAGGAATGAACAAGAGTCTGTCCTGAGAGTACAATTATGTCAGAGGTTACAGAAGTTGGAGAGTTGAAGGAGATTACAGGGGTAATGAGGGCAAGACCAAGGTGGAACCTGAAAACAAGGATGAGAATTTCAAACTAGAG
Organism: Pristis pectinata; assembly: GCF_009764475.1. Taxonomy (NCBI): domain Eukaryota; kingdom Metazoa; phylum Chordata; class Chondrichthyes; order Rhinopristiformes; family Pristidae; genus Pristis; species Pristis pectinata. The sequence goes on from NC_067416.1 coordinate 14,939,041, forward strand.
GTGTTTAAAACTGTATCAGCAAGCATAGGGGTGATGGGTGTCAATGGCAGACCTCATTTACAGAGTAGAACAAGAGAAGATGGCCAGGACCACACTGGAATAGTCAAGTCTAGTAGTGACAAAAGCATGATTTAGGGTTTTGCAAGTAGACAATCCCAGAGAGGGACAGAGACAGGCAACATTCTTGCTGTGGAAATAGTCTCAGTTATGGCATGGATAGCAGGTCCAAACTAAACTGAAAGCCAAACATGACGAAGTTGTGATAAGTCTGGTGCAATTTTAAACAGCTGCTGCACAGTATGATGGAGTTCAGTGGCTAAGGAACAGGGTTTGCAAGCTTCCAACTTGGGAATAATTTAACTGGGATATAAACTACCCAATTCACATTCATATAAATTTTGACTCTTAACCAATGCAACCTTTACCCAATTTTAAATAAAACATGTTTACCATAGAAGTATACAGCAAGGGAAGCCACTCTTCAATCAGGCATGAGACAGTGTTTTGTTAGAATAACATCAAACTAATCCCACTGTTTCAACTTCCATGTCAATTTGCATTTCCTCTGCTTTGAATATTTATTTAATTCATTCTTAAAAAATGCAACAATTTCCATTGCATTCACTTCTGTGGCAACTTCTACGTATCCGACCACCTACTGCAGAAAGATAGTTCTCCTAAATTCAATCTTTGGCCAGCACAGTGGCACAGTTTCTGCCTTACAGCACAAAGGACCAGGGTTCAATCTTGCCCTCTGCTATCCATGCATAACTTGCCACATTCGTCCTGTGCCACGTGGGCAAATGGCAAAAGAACCAAAGGGGAGTTGATGACTATGAGAGACGACAAGTTGAAGGGCTACATGGAAAATAAAAGGAAATGGAATTGCTCTTTTGGGAGCCTGAATGGAGACAATGGGCCAAATTGTCACCTTCTGCATCATAATGAGCAATTAATATTTTAAACTGATGGCAATTTCACTTGCAAATTGTTAGCTGCAAGGGAAGGATCCAATTCAACTGAAACAATACAAGGTTGACGGTGTGTCGGAACTGACCGATCTGAGAACTTTATTTGAAAAGATCAACTTCTTGCAAGCAGCACATAAAAAGCTGGAGGAACTCAGCGGGTCAGGCAGCACCTGTGAAGGGAATTGGACGGTTGATGTTATGGGTCGAGACCCTTCATCGGGACTGGGCTTGGGCTGAGAAGCATCAGCCACCGTCTCCCACACCACCACTGACCTCATAACCTCCGGAGATCTTCCTTCTACAGCCTCAAACCTCACTGTTCCCCAACCCCGCACTGCCCCTTTCTACCTCCTCGCCAAGATTCACAAACCAAACTGCCCCAGTAGGCCCATTGTTTCCGCGTGCTCCTGCCCGATTGAACTCAGATTCCCCACCAACTTCTTGAAAGTTATCCTTTCATCAAACATCACAGATGCTTAATGGATACCTTAAATGGATGTAATTCCCTGCAAACATCTGAAATATTTAGCTGGCAAAACAAATTGAATTATTCACCTGGGACTCTTCAATATGCACCCTTTTATTTACAGAAGAATTCAATTTCTGCTTTTATAAAAAGTTTAAAAGGCGGCACCTCAAGAGGGCAGCATCAATCACTAATGACCCTCACCATCTGGGACATGCCCTCTTCTCGTTACTAACATCAGGGAGGAGGTACAGGAGCCTGAAAACTCTCAGTCAGCGATTCAGGAACAGCTTCCTCCCCCTCCGCCATCAGATTTCTGAATGGTCCATGAACACTACCTGGTTATTCATTTTTTTGCACTATTTAGTTTTTTTAATGTCTTTGCACTGAATTGCTGCTGCAAAACAAGTTTCACATCATAAGTCAGTGATATAAACATTATTAGGCAAATTTGCAAACACTCCCAATAATTAAAATGCACAATTTAAAGAGATTAAAAAAAACTTTTCAAACAAGTCATCAATTAAAAAGCTATTTTGTAGATTACAAAAGACTATACTCAGCACTAATATTTATATACACTTCTGTATTACAGTTAAAAAATGGACACTTGCCAACAAACATTTGCTAATCAAATAAAGCTTAGATCTCCCTACGTTACAACAATACAAATTTTCAAAAAGTGTACTCCAAAAGGTACACAAAACCTGTGGGCAGATTCAATCCATCCTGACTCATAGCAGCAGGCAGCCTGCATTCACTGTTCCCACAGCACCAGAAGTGCTTTTTATGCAAGGTTGAAGTCCAAGCACAGTTGTCATTGACTGACTGTGAATCAACTCCATTGACAAATCCTTCACAAACCCAAGTGCATGGCAGCCCAGAGCTACTGGTAATTCCCAATAACAACAGGCTAGTTGACCAGTGCCTAATACTGAAATAAAATAAACCACATGCATAACCAAAGGACATAAGTCAGCACTTTCTCAAGAAATTCTTTGATTGCCACACTCCCGTTAAAATAAATTTAAATGTCTGTTAATATCTCTGACATTCAAACATTAAAATCTATTAAAAATTATGGTATTAAAAATGTAAAAATAACAAAATTAGAACACTAGAAAACACATTACTGAGTTAGTGCAAATGCATTTAATTGTTTAAGTCAAAGAAAATAAAATGTCCTGAAACTGATACACTGCATTTGAAAGGAATGGAGTTGCTAAGACTGCACCATTGCCAAACTGTCTCAGGTTTAAAAGGCAGTTTGTCCAATCAAACTGCTGGGAAAATTCCAAGCAGCTGGCATTCTGATGAGGAGTCCAACTTCAGAGTGCAGTTAAAATGACAACAATAAGGTTGTCTAGGTTTGGGACTTCCCCATTCACACAAGCAGCCTTCAACAGCGTCTCAGATTGGCTCTTCTTACCTCTCCCCACTCAACTCCACCCACCACTGGCGCACTGATTGACATTAACAAGGCAACATTGCAACTTCCCACAACTTCCATGCTCAACAAGTCAATAAGGTGACACATTTTAAATTTTATTAAATTTCCTCTTTTAAGCCAATCTCAAGTATGTAGAGGAGCCTTCCATTGCAATGATAAACTAAACTTGAAGCCAAGTCTCAGGATGAAAGCACTAATTACCACTCTTCCCAACTTCTAAGTTCCCAATTTTCCCCATTCAAACTGAGCAATGGGAAAATGACTACTTATATTTTGAAATAAACAACAATACATCTTGACAAGATTTGCAAAATGAAGAAATTAACCTGCAAATAACTGCTGCATAGAGAGTATTATACTGTTAATATATGTAAATAATTGAAACAGTTTCTAGAAACAAACTGATTCATTCATCATCAGGGAAGAATCTCAAGCATATTTGGTTAACACCTGTCAGGGTTCTGAGATGCCATCGTACATACATCTGGCTAACCATGTGCTAATAGTGAAAGGGTTCAAAGTTCAAGAAAAGCGACATAGAAATTGTTTAAAAAAAAATCACAAGAAACACAGAACCTTAAATCAGACAGAACATTACCCCAGAGCATTCAGTGAGATTTAAAGCAGCACTGCTGCATTCCTGGCACGCTATGCTCCAGGACAAATACCTGATAATATTCCAGCAAGTTGAGATACCTGTCAAGGGTTATGTCACACATTTTACTCAAGAATACTCAGGCTGTACAAGAGCATTTGCAATCATGTAAAGTTATAAATACTTTGCATTCAGTAGAATGCACATAAATTAACTAACAAGATAATCATTAGAAGTTATTAAAAAAAACATCAATAGTGCCAGTTCAAAGTTCATCATGCAGACAATATTTACTGATAGGTGATGTAACTTTTACTTCAACCCACCATAGTGCAATTGCTGCTAGAAGAAATGCACTTCTTGTCCTCACACCACTGACACCCATTTGTATTTGCAGTACAGCTGGCACAGTCCGTATATTTAAAACATCCTTCATCCGAAGACACTGCAATATAAATGAATAGGAAAATTAATAACTAAGGGATTACAAAACAAAAAGACATTTATCTCTCATCACAATAATTTTCAACAACTTTATCTCGTATCACTTCCATTTTTTTATTAAATTACTTCAGCATTTGTAATCCTGATTTACGAGGATGATTCCCGGAATGAAAGGGCTTACGTATGATGAGCATTTGTCGGCTCTTGGACTGTACTCACTGGAGTACAGAAGAATGAGAGGGGACCTCATAGAGACATTTAAAATATTGAAAGGACTGGACAGAGTAGATATGGTCAAGCTGTTTCCCTTGGTGGGTGAGTCCAGGACCAGAGGGCACAATCTTAGAATTAGAGGGTACAGGTTTAAAACAGAGATGAGGAGAAATTTCTTTAGCCAGAGGGTGGTGAATTTGTGGAATTCCTTGCCACATACAGGAGTGGAGGCCAGATCATTGGAGGCGTTTAAGGAAGAGGTAGATGAATATCTAAATAGTCGGGGTATCAAGGGATATGGGGATAAGGCCAGAAATTGGGGTTAGGTTTTTTTTTTTTTGCCTTCCCCCCCCAATTTCTCATTTCTTTTTCTCTTTTCCTTTTCTTTGGAGCAGACTCGATGGGTCGAATGACCTACTTCTGCTCCCTTGTCTTGTGATCTTGTGATCCTAGTCTAATAGGGAAAACAGTTTTCATGTGAAGGAAGTTAGAACAGAAAACAAAACAACACTGGTACCTCACATAGTGCTCGGCAGGCATTCCCAACAATGAGATCACTAATATAATCAGTGCTAAAATGGGCATCTATAGCATTAAATTTTGAGAGATCAGTCATTGACAGTACTGCTCTGTCAGGAAGCTGGTTATCTGGAACCTGGCAAAAATCCAGTGATGAACTGCCCCATGTGCAAAAGAAAAGCTGTTGGAAGAACTCAGCAGGCCAAGCACCATCTATGGAGGTGAAGAGACAGCTCATGTTTCAGATCGAGTACCCTGCATCGGGACCAAGAGTGTAGAGGAATGACAATCAGTATATAGAAGAGAGAGGGAGGGGTGAGACAGGGGCTGGTAAGTGATAGATGGAACCAGATGAGGAGGCTATGATGGGCAGATGGAGCCAAGCTGGGGAAGGGGAGGGGGGGAAAGTTGCAACATGAATTTCTATATGGCAAGGTGTAAAGAGGAGTCCTGTGAACATTAATGTGGAGTGGGCTAGGGTGAGTTGTGCAGTTGTCTGGCACTGAGATGTGGAGCTCAGAGCTGTACCCTGGCCACACAATAAGTGCAGGTTATTTGCTGGGCACTGGCATCTCCTTCTCCACGTTGACAGACTTTCCAGATCCATCTGTTTGAGATGATAGAAGCTGCTACAACACCCTTTCTAACCGTATTTTCATGCCTGATTTGGGTGGTTCATCAACATGTGGAGCAGGTGCCGCCAGTCCTGTCCAGCATCAATCCTCACAGACAGCTTCTCCACTCCGAGCTGTGGGGCAATTCATTACAGGAGGCAGCACAGGCTCCAGGTTCCCAGCACAGTAGCATGCAGCCCAAGTCGGTGTCTTTTTGTTTTAATGAATAGGTGGAGGGTGGAGATGCTATGTACCCATGAGAGTATTCAGACTGTAGACCAAGAGTGCTATAATGTTACCTCAAGGAGTACCAATTCATTAAGTGGAGTACCAACATACAAGAGAATTCAATATACATGTATTTGCATGTGCACATTCATTCCAATACTGCTCAGTGACAACTACTTTAAGATCTGCATATTGCTTCCATGTACTGGAAATACAGTGCTCATCTTATGTTAACTGTAGGTTAGTTAATAACCAGGTCTTTTTGGACTATTCCAATCCATTCTTTATTACAATATCTAAAATTTTAATTCCTAATGGGTAATTTCTCTCCATTCACACAATTACACTTATTGATGCTCTTGAAGTGCTCAATGGACACTGGAACAAACCTTCCCCCGCACTTCTTCTATTCTCGAACCAGGGGCAAGGAAAAGGTGCACAATATCCCTATAACTTCCTCCAAAGATGCTGAATGCCAAGTTCAGAAATATGCTTCCCAGGCACCGAAGGGGAAAAATGCTTGCAATGGAATTTTTTGTTTTAAAGAGTGGCCATTGTTGCAACATATGAAACAGAGCATCCAAATTGCAACCCTTAAGATCCCACATGACCTTTGAGTATTTTAATGATATTGGTTAAGGGATGAATGTTAGTCAGAACATAAAGGGAACTCGCCCATTCTTTGTCAAGTTGATGTCATGGGATCTTTCACAGTCACCTGAAAGCATTGATAGGCCTCATTTTAATAACTACCCAGAAGACAATATTCATACAGTGACTTCAGTACTTTACTAGTCAATTGTGTCAGCTGATTGATTTTTTTTTGTGTCCATGTCCCCTTAGGATCTTATATGTCTGAATAAGATCACCCCTCATTCTTCTAAACTCTGAGGAATACATACACAAACTCTCTAGCCTCTCTTGATAGGACAACCTTCTCACCCCAGAAATTATCCTGGTGAATCTCCTTTGGACTACTTTCATTATTTCCGATATCCTTGTTTTTGGTAAGGGGACCTAAACTACGCCCAGTATTCCAGGTCTATTTGAAAGCTTTTTTGTAAGGAAGATTCAAGTGTGATTCGATATGCCCAAGAGACTGGCTCGTATTTTATACCAACATAAACTGATACCACATTAATTCTCTGGAGTGTTGGGACAGGATGAGAAAATGACACTTTCATGATTATTCTGAAGTCAACCAGGAGTGGAACCACTGCCAACTAATTCACAGGATGGCCACATGATCAGCAGTCCATGCAAGAGCTGAGAGCTTAAACAACTAAGCGGAATATACTGGTTTCATTAAGGAGTGAAGAAAGAGTAAAACTCAAGTTTACAATGCAACTTAAATCAGAAATTCTTCTCAAATTAGTTAAATTAAAGCCAATTAGGACACCTAGATTTCCAAAACCATTTCTTTAAGGGAATGTCTTCACCACTTAACCTACCAAAAAAAAGTGCATTGGTATGGATTTCACTTCACTATGATAGAAGCAGACACTGAATTCAAGGGAGTTTCAGATTTTTAATAGCTTTCAGAGTTGATATCACAGACAAATCTTTCACTGCCACATATTCCCACCCCTTGGCAGCTGATTTTGATTTCCTTTTATTCAAATTCCATGAATTAATCATTACCAAATTCTGAAAAGAACAAAAAAAAACTTGAAATTTTAATCAGCAGCACACTTTCTGGAACTATACATTTTTAAGAATTAATCAGTGAGTAAATGTAATAACATTTAGAAATGTTAGGACTGTAAGTGGTAATCTCTGGTGCTTTGAGTACCTTGGGTTCCACAAAGCAAAGGATTTTAATTTCAATGTTTCTGTACAATATTGTGTCAAATATCATGGACAAAAATTAAAACAGGACACAAGGGACAAGAGTCTGTTACAATTATTGTTTTTTTGTTTTAGACTTCTGAGCCAGAAATACCAAAACAGCTCTTTAGCACAAAAAAAACGTAAAGATTGAGGCTGGTTAAATTTAATTACAATGTAGATTCTAGATTAATAGAACTTCAAGGCACATTATTTACCAGTCTTATGGATTTCCCCACATTTTATAATATTTAGTAATTCATGGCAATTTTTCCCACCAATGACAAAATAAAGAAATCCAATTTATTTATCAACTTTTTCAATGCAACTTTTTTCAACCCTCCAGTAGGTTTTCTTTATTTATTCATTCACAGATGTGGAGTCACAATCAATACGAGCATTTATTGCCCATTACTGGGCGACACATCATATCAGCATCCACCCTGTCAATTTCCTCACAGAATATTATGTTTCAATAAGGTCACATCTCATTTTTCTGAACTCCAGTGAGTATTGACCCAAACTATTCAACCTCTCTTCATACAGCAACCCCTTCATCCCAGATATCAGCTCAATGCACCTTCTTTGAAAGTACATCTTTCCTTAAATACAGAAAAACTAATCCAGAATTGATCACACCAGGACCCTAGAAAGTTGTACCAAAACTTCCCTACTTTTATACTCCATCCTAATTGCAACGAAGGCCAACATTTCATAAGCTTCACCAATTACTTGCTGTGCATGCATGTTAACCCTTTTGTTTTATGCACAAGGACTGCAGATCCCTTTGTACTGGAATAATTCTGAGGTCTCTACTTAAATAATAATTTGGGTTTTAAACTCTTCCTACCAAAATGGATGTCACATTTTCCTACATATACTCCAAATGCAAACTTTTTGTGCACTCTCTTAATCTCTTCTTGCACACTCCTCATCTATTCATTTCTTTTTCACTTTCTGTGTCCTCCTTACAACTTGCTAACCCACGTAAGTTTATAAACAGTGGAAACCACAGCACTGATCCTTTTGATACCCACTAGTTACTGATCCAAGAATGACCAATTTATCCCAATGTTCCATTTCCTGTTAGATAGTCAGTCACCAATTTACACCATCCTATCTCGTGCAATATTCTTTTGCATAGCATCAAATTGAAAGCCTTCCAGAAATCCATGTATGCTACTTCTACTGGTTCCTCTTTATCCACACTGTTTATTACATCCTCAAAGATCATCTTCTCAAGCAGGATCCATTTGTGTACAAAGTTTGTAAAACAAAAAGCAACCTCAAGGTATTTTTGTCTTAGTAATTTACTATGGCTAGTTCTTGACATAATTGACTTTTAAGACCTGCTGAGATTATTAACTTGGTTTGAAGTGACCTTGGAAGCATCCAGCAGAAGTCTCAGATTTGGCCTCTCACATGGCTTTCCAATATTGACCCTAATTTATGACTAAGTGCTCTGTACAAGTAGAATAAATTATGAAACTTGTACTTCCTGATACATTTAAAAAGAAGCATGAACAATAAAAAGTTTACCAAAATTGTAGATATTATCAAGGGATAGTGTCACTTGTGAGCCAATCTACATTTTGATTTCAAATCGTGTACCCACTTGCTTGCTTGCATTCATATTTCAATAAGTAAAACAGCAGTCAGCAATATTTGAATGTTACAAAATAAATTAAACTCTGGCTCTTATTTTGTGTAAAGCATTCCTTGGATTGGAGTAATTCAGTACATCTACCCTTTGTTCCCTGCAGAAATAGCTAATTTAATTTAAAACATTCAGACAGGTTTCCTGTAACCAATAGTCTGCTTTCCTGTAGGATGCAATGTACATTTTGTGATGGGCACTAATTAAACCATAAGGCATGGTTCTTTTAAAAACATAAGATGCACAGAACAACCCTCGTTAAAATTGTCCATCTTTTTTGACATTTGTTTACATCCAAAAATGTTTCAAGGAAACAACAATCGTTTTTTCCTGAGAAAATGGAATTCTTGAATTTCAGTCCATTTCTGTTGAGGTATTATTTCTGTTATATTTCCGCAATATAGTATGCATGACACATAATGAAACAAAATCATGCTGCATTCTCTTGCAATGAAAACAGACCTCCTACATGATTTATGTCACTGGTTCAAAACACTGATATTCAGATTGCTGCAATTTATAAACCCAACTTAAGAAAGATAGAGTCATATAACATTGAAACAGGCCCTTTGGCCCAACTCACCCATGCCGACTGTAAGCCCTGTGAGCTCGTCCCATCTGCCCACATTTGGCCCATAACCCTCCAAACCTCTCCTATCCATGTACTTATCTAAATGGGTATTAACTATTACTAATGTGCCTGCCTCAACCACTATTTCTGGCAGCTCATTCCAAATACACACCACCCTTTGCGTGATGAAGCTGCCCCTGATGTCCCTTTTAAATCTCTCGCCTCTTATCTCAAACCTATGCTCTCTTGTTCCTATGAAGAAAAACAATTTTCTTACCAAGAAATTGCAGAATAAGTCACAAAATGATTGGGTCTCCAGAGAAAAGATGACAATTCTAACCCATAATTGTTGTAGGTTAATTGATGTCTCACTTGGACCTGTTACTTTTTCCCAATGCAAATCATGCAACTACAACATACAAATCACACAGAACAAGACAGCTAATTTTTTGTTTAAGGCTTGGGAACTGAGTATTTCCACCAATGTGTTTATTTCATATTTGCCCTAATCATGAACTCTGGCAAGATGGTCAAATGAAGCACAGCAAATAACAAGCAACTTGTCATCATCTCACATGAGTGTCACACAAAGATCTGGCAACATTTGCAGAATGAAATGGCCAGTCAACGTTTCAGGTCATGACCCTTAATGTCAACTGTCCATTTCCCTCCACAGATGTTGCCCGACCAGCTGAGCTCCTCCAGCAGTTTGTTTTTTTTTTTGCTCCTGATTCTAGCATTAGGCATCTCTTGTGTCTCACACAAAGATCTGACAGGTACCCAAACAAACTATTAGGAAACATAGAGACCTACAAATGGTCAAGAACTTCAGTTCTTGCAAACCAGGATTATCTGTTTAGGTTCCCCGAACACCACTGGATAAATGCATCACTTCGCCATGCAGACAAAAAAATTAGATCCCCAATCTTCGCCAAGGTAGTTTCATTATTAAGTAACAGTTGTGACACTTTGGCAGTTGGCCACAGCACTGTTACATTAGAAGGATAATGAGAAAACTAAAAACCACTGGCAAAGAGAGAATGGAAAATAGAAGTGATTTCAGTCAGATTGGTAATCAGCTTTCAGAACAAAGTTTTGGGATTTTTTTTTAAGTAAAATGAGATATTATTTTTATGCAAAGAGTAATTGAAGACATTGGGCTTGGCAATTAGAGGCTTCAGACTGCTTTGTTCAAGGACAAGACAACAATGACAGCATTGGTAAGTTTATTCCAAGATATTCATCCTCTACTAAATTTAATGACACATTTCACTGCTTAGTCAGGGTTGTACTACTAGCAAAGATAACATATAAAATCTTCAGTTAATCTCCAACATTTGCTTTCTTGTACTGACACATATTCTTTAGCACAGTCATTTAACACAAAATTGCTCTAACACTTAGCTCTAGAAAATAAAACACGAAAATAAAACTGTATATGGCAGTCCTTGTTACATAAGAGTTCCATTCCTGAGAACTGTCCGCAAGATGATTTCTTTGTAAATCAGAAAGGTCCGTTTTCTATAGCAACCCATATCTTCTCGACATTCACTTATTATAGTTCTTTCAGTTCATTGAATAATCACCTTAACACTAATCATAATTAACCTACTGGAACATTCACTGTATCCAGTCATTACAGAATACCACAAAACATTTTAATATTATTTCTAGCTTGAAAAAAATACTTTAAATGTGTATGGGGGAGTTTGTGTAGTCAGATTTCCATAAGTCAGGTCATTTGTAACCCAGGGAGCCCCTGTATTCACTACCAACAGATCTTCCTCTAATTTCTTTGACCATAAATATTAGAATATTGGTATAAATATCAAAAAAGTGTTCAAGGAAAATTCTAGTTTTAGCTATTTTATGCATTATTAGTACTTACTCGCTTTGAGGGAGCATTTTACTTCATGGAAACTACCATTACTCTGACCCTGTTCCCATGGAGTACAGTGATGCTTTTGCCACAAACATCTGATACCCGGGCCAGCATTTATGCAAAGATCTTCATCGAAAGCCTCGCAGTTTGGAGGCTTATATACAAGGACATCATTCAAAAGCATACTGGAAAAGCCACCAAACACGTACATTGACCTAGAAGAAAAGAATAAGCAAGCTTAAACAAGTAAAATTGTTACCATTTTTCCCACTGTGGCAAATTTTAATGATTTTACTCAACATACACGAAGTTATGAAACAATATGGAAATCTCCATCAGGAATAGGATACAGGTATGTTCATATTTTTTCTACTCCACCAGGTATACCTTTGAATCAGAAAATAAAAATCAACATATCCAACAATGAATAAAGAATTATTTTAAAGCCATTTGTTTCAACACTGACTCAACCTTCTAAAAATTTTAAGTACCCTTCCATCCAGAGAACAAATAATACGGCAACCACACAGAAGAAGACAACACAATTATACAAAAAAAAACTGACTTTTTAATTAAGTGAAATTTTTAAGATTTCTCTTCCCAAATTAATGGTCCATTGATGTTCCATCATATTTCACTTTTACTAACTATTTAAACGAGGTTTAAAAAAATCATCGATGACTGCCTAAAGGAAATTAAATATCAAAAGAGCTAAGCAGAGGCAGTGATAGACTTACCCATTGCTGACAACTGCTGAATGCCCAAACCTATTGAGATCACGATGCAAATTGGGCTTTGGTAGAACATTCCATTCATCACAAGCTAGATAAAAAGAGCACTAATTATATTCATAGCTCTTGGAATACTTAAAAGGAAAATGGCAAATTACTTTGCAATTATCAAAATACTTGTCAAACTTTTATTTGTTTGCTTATTAAAACAACGTAAAATAGAAATAACTGAATTATTTAAACTTTAACAAGGTAGAAGAGCAGATGAAATGAAAGATAAAGTCACTTGTTAAAATGCAAATACCCTTGCAGCGCTATGCAATCTGAAGTGAACAGTGGCATCATAGGGTAGAGAACTATCTATACCGCATGCATCATGTAGTTTGCCATAATCTCAATATCATTATAAACATAACAGAAAATGGTCCTTTCCTTAAGTTGATCATGAAGCAGTATGAGCTTATGGAAGGCTCCCTTTTACTTCAATGTCAGTTTTATAATAAATTTGGTTCAAAAAACATATCATTGACTTTTAACTTTGACTTTGCACAGGACACTAAAAGCATTGATTGAAGTGCATGGTATTTTATTTACAAAAAAAATGTAATTCAATAAACTTTACCATATATATACTAATTGAGATCTGTACCCAAGAATTGATCGATTGAACTACAAAAAGCACAAAGAAATGCACTTTAAATAGGAAAATCAGATGTTAATGTATAGTTTTAGTTAGTGCTTTAAGTCCAACTGGACGTGGAACTCAAAATAACAGGCAGTTCTTTCAATCTTTAGAAATAAATTACAGAAGAGCATTTTTCCAAAAGTATTCAGATTTTAGTTAACATTTATACTTTTCATAGTGTACAGCTAATAAAGGACTTCACCTTCATTTGCCAGCTTGAAAATGGATATACAAATGTATTTCCACAAATTACTGAGGTTAAAATAGAGTACAGATGATCGACTTGCTGTGCGAGTAATAGTTCTTCACTATGTTCCAACTTTTTTTTTTAAATCAAAAAGGTGCATTATTCACTATCGAGAGGAGGCAATACAGTGACTCTCTGTGATCACTCCCAACTTGCGCACAGTGGATTTGATCTTTTGAAGGATCCATACCATCCACTCAGGGATCTCTCAATACAATTTAGCAGTGCAGTAGCTTTCCCCAGCCCTTACATCATCAGACGGCCCCAGTGCTGGCAATTCATGCAATGCCAACATGAGCCAGGGCAGCTGGCCCTCTGAATGACAGAGGACACCTTTATGTCTCATGAGGCACAAGTCATAGCCTCCACATCTCTGCCAAGCTCCAGCACCCAGCCTCCTGCTCCTATGAAATGGCTGTAAAATTCAAGAGCAGAGCCAGCCACTTGTGGTCAGAAAGCTTCTACACAGCGGCTTTTCTCATTTATCAGGTAGGGTCCTGCTAACTGTTTGGAGACTGCTCCCGGGAGTGCAATGAAAGACTACCATACCCCTGACAGATGTCATTAAGCAGCACTCCGCCATGGGTCCACACTGCTGTTCCTGGTCAATTGCTGGGTTCTAAACTTGGAAGCTCCCAGTTCACCATACTGTGGCAATGATCAAAACAAACATTTGGTGAAGAGAAAGCATCCTCACTGGTGTGGAAATCTTGGACCAGATTTAGAATGGGCCCTCTCGAGAATGAAATTAGAAACCACCTTTTCAAATAAAGAGCAATCAAAATTTGCAACATTCTTCCACAAAAGGCAATTAATACAAGTTCAACTGTTAATTCCAACATTGATAGATTTCTGCTACCCAAGTAATTAAGGGATACGAGGCAAATCCAGGAATATAGAGATACAACACCTCAGCCATGACCAAAAAAAATGACAGTAGAAGCTCAGAGGCTAAATAGCACAATCTTATTGTTGTGTTGTTATAAATATCTCTGTCAGATGGCCTGAAGCAGTTCAAGGCAGCAACACACCATCACATTCTCAAAAGCAAACCAGGGATAGGAAGTAACTTCTGGCCTTTCACATATTGTGCAGGAATGGATAAAACAATGGTGATACTCTCAGAAATATTTTTTCTCAGACAAATAACACAATCAAGTTTTAAAATGCCATTTAATTACACACAAAACAGGCCATTATATCTTCCAATTCCTTCATATAAAAATTTATACTACTGATGAAATGCAGTGCAACTTAAATCTGCTTTAAGGAAGCAACATGAAAATTAAATTTAATGTTTTCCAACAATGGAAATTGCAGCACAGAAATTTAATTTTAAGCTATTAATTCCTTTTGCAGAAGAACAGGCAACTGTCAGAATCTAAAATTTATAATTCAGAACATTAGCCGATTACTGAAGCTGTTAAGGTATAAATTGTGGAAACAGGGTCAACATTGAGGGCACTTCAGTATTAAACAGCACATCACAACTTAATGACAGCTACTTGGGAAATACATCATTATAAATGGGATTGAAAAAATTGCTTCTTTTAAGGCAGAAACAAGTAAACTATCACTGAATTTTCTTTGGAAACCCAACTCTTTAGAGGATTTTGTAATATAAATTGAATGTGTGGTACTTCATGTATGCACCAACAACATTAAACAGACATTCTGTGGCTAATAGGGTTGGGTATCACAATTATTGAAATTTTTGCCAAAATGGTCGGGAGGTTGGTTGCAGCTAGAATTAACTCCCGTCTGAGCAAGGACCCAGACCTACTGCAATTTGCCTACCACCACAAGAGGGCTACAGCAGATGCAATCTCACTAGCTCTCCACTCTACTTTGGAGCACCAAGATAACTGTAAGATGTATGTCAGGCTGCTGTTTATTGATTACAGCTCAGCATTCAACACCATCACCCCCCCCAGTACAAATCAACAAGCTTCAAAACCTGGGCTTCTAACTCCTTTTGCAACTGGATCCTCGACATCCTTATCAGGAGACCACAGTCAGTGCAGATCAGTAATAACATCTCCTCCTTGCTGATGACCAACACAGGTGCACCTCAAGGATTCGTGCTAAGCCCACTGCTCTACTCTACACTCCTGACTTTGCCAAAGGACAGCTCAATCGCCAGCTATATATTCGCCGGCGAATTCAGCTTTTTGATAAACTAAGATGGCGACGAGGCGGCGTACAGGAATGAAACAGATCGGCTGGTTGAGTGGTGTTGCAACAACCACCTCACAATCAACATCAGCAAGACCAAGGAATTGATTGTGGACTTCAGGAAGGGGAAGTTGAGAGAACACACACCAGTCCTCATTGAGGAGTCAGTGGTGGAAAGGGTGAGCAGCTTCAAGTTCCTGGGCGTCAACATCTCGGAGGATCTATCCTGGGCCCCACACAATCATGCAATCACAAAGGTGGCAAACCAGCGGCTCTACTTCATTAGGGGTTTGAGATTTGATATGCCACCAAAGACTCTTGCAAGTTTTTATAAATATAGTGTGGGAAGCATTCTAACTGGTTGCATCACAGCCTGGCATGAAGACTTCAAATGCACAGGATTGCAAGAGGCTGCAGCATGTTGTAGACTCAGCCAGCTCCATCACGGGCACAACCCTCCCCACCATCAAGTACATCTTCAAGAGATGGTGCCTCAAGAAGACACCAGCCATCACTAAGGACACCATCTGGGACATGCCCTCTTCACGTTACTACCATCGGGGAGGAGGTACAGGAGCCTGAAGACCTACACTCAGCAATTCAGAAACAGATTCTTCCCTTCCATCAGATTTCTGAATGGTCCATGAACCAAAGGTCTTTATTCCTTTCTTTTTGCACTATTTATTTTTGTAATTTAGAGTAATTTTATGTCTTTGCACTGTACTGCTGCTACAAAACAACAAATTTCACGTCATACAAGTCAGTGATAATAATTCTGATAATAAAGAGTATTAGGTAAGTGGTTTCTCACTATGTATTCTTTATGATAAAAATGCATGCTCAGAGCTTTTCCCCCATCATACATGATGAATGCACAACACTGATGACAGGATCTATACATTCACATTCAATCGACTCTAACAAAAATGCAGTATCACAGGATTACTTCTCTTCGGCAGACACCAACTGATTTTGCTTTAAAAGCCCTGTTTTAAACTTCTTAATGAATTAATACAGTTTTGTCATCATCAAAAACTGGGGAAAAAAGGCCCAAAAGGCTAAAATACTGGATTTACAACACATTCGGAAGCTCTTATACAGAGTTTCTATGCCTGGATAAAATTATGACTAAAGATGGAATTCATCATAATTTTCACTTTCAGGTTTGACAGAAGGTTGTTGACCCATAATATTAACCCTGCTTGTCCCTCCATAGATGCTGCCTGACCCAAGAGTATTCAGCATTTTCTGTTTTTATTATGGACAAATACTATTTGATCAACTTGACTAAATTCTTTGACGAGCCGACAGAGAAGATTGACCAATGGAATGCAGCAGAAGTTAAGGTTACATACAAGAGGCTGCTTAACAATCAAGAGGAGGAAAATGGCTTAAAGACAAATATTGCTTTTCAGACAGGAAAATGATGGATATTATTGTACCCAGAGCACCAGTCATTTTGAAGGATTGACAGTGGTGAGAATTGGTCCATGGATGAATGTATGTGGAGGGCCCCTCATGCTCTGGTGCCAGAGGTGGGAGCTTTCTCCTGTGCTCGTGTCATGCTGGGAGTCAATGGTGACTGGCGTGGCCAGGAGTGAAACAAATGGGACCATGACAGACCTCGTGGACTGGTCGCCTCCTCCCCTATTGGAATGCCAGGTTCACAAAGATCAGAAGACAGAGGAGATGGTGGAATAGATCTGGAAAACTGACCAATGAGCTGGAGTGCAGGACAGCGCTTACAGAGAGGCAGCAGGCCACCCTCTGCAGGCAAGAGCCAAGTTCAGGCTGACAGGCAGCCATGCCAAATTATGGAGCATTGCAATCCTAAATAGACCCTCCCCACATGTATATTGATGACTAGGGCAAGGTGTACAAAGTAAAAGTTATAGGTGCATTGGGTAAGTATGATAACCAATGAGCTGTATACGACACAGGTCAGATGAATGGACAGACAAGTAGCACATAAATTTAACACTGAGTAGTGTGACTCAGTAGTCACAATGTGGAATGCACTGTGTGCAATGGTAGTGGAAACAGAATTGGTGCCTTCAAAAATAAATTGAACATGCAATTGAAAAAAAAATTATTTGGCCGAGTGGATAGAGCAAGAAAATTGGACTGACGGGATTGCACTACTTGGAAACAAATAATCTCCTTCTGGACCTTAACGATCATCAATACCCTGAAAATATTAACCCTTATTGGAGATCAATTTGCAATTTTAATTGCAAATTGTGCCATAATTATTCCTAACTGATCTGGCCCCACAAATTTAGTATCTACTAGTCAAGTTGTCTCAAATTCCTCCAATGATTCAGTGTTTTTAAAATTAAAGAAAAGAAAAATAATTAAGTATAACATTTCAACTTTTAATTTGCCCTGATCATCATTTTTCTCTTTTAAAATGCTTTGTTAAATTAATTTAGGAGACTTTTAATTTCTGATTTGCTTATCAGATTCCTCTACAAATTGGCAACTTAGCCTGTTTAATGACAGAATGAAATTAACAGTGGCAAAGGTAACCCCACTGCTGACAACAAAATTCAGGTCAGTTATCTCAATTAGTTCAGTAATTGCTGCACTGTAATTGTGGTTCAGCCTGGAACCCTCTCCTGATTGCAATCCATAGATATCCAGTAGGAAAATGTGATTGATGGACAGGAATATTCTGCAGATTGATTCACTCGTTGACTTTCAAGAACAATCATTTGGGTAAATGTGAGTGATAACCAATGCTTGTGGATTTTCTTCCTTCAAAATCATATGTACCTATCGGAATCTAGCTCAACAGGATCTGGAGAAAAGTATGTTCACAACTTGAACTCAAGTAATGCACATTGTTTTCTCTCCACCTCTCATAATGGTTCCAAATCATTCTGACATGAAGCTAAAGTGAAACTTGCTGGCACTTAAAACTTTCCCCATTCTCCCAAGAAATATTTTATCACTGTTAGGACTACAAGGAAAGAAATACAATTTAAAGAGGACCCACGCCCCTTTTCTCAGTGCAGAGATGCATCTCCTCTAGGAATGAAAGAAACCCTGGTAAATGTCAATAATTAGCTTCATATATTCCTCTTATTCCACAAGATACCAGAATTATGCAAATTTGGGAATCCATTAAAAATAGACATTGATATTAAACTAAATTATGTTTTGAATATTGTAATTAAACCTACATAATATTTGAAATGTGTTTCAGAATTATTCCACACAGGTGACAGCTTCTGGTTGCCTCATATTAAGTTTAGAGGTCTACTGCAGAAACCAGCAATTCTCAAGCTACTCTGGACCTGACAATAAAAGGTAGGTGACAGCTCTGCCACATTACTGTAGTTTTACACTAAATTCTGATGTAGGGCTTGTCACAACAACACTGGTCCCCATTTTTAAAATTGTATTGACCAGAAAGAAATAATTGCTTATCATAAATTTCACTGAGTGGATTTTCTCTTTTTTTTCCATCTTATGAAACAGCAAAAACTATCGAATGGGAAAAGTATGCAATGGGCATTTTCACAATTCTGCTGGATGTACAATTTCATTGTGTATCAGCATCTCACTGGTGGAATAATTTCAGATGTAGCTATCAGTATCTAGCTCAACAGGTTCTGATGTGAACATACCCTTTTCTCCAGTTTCTCGTGTTAGGATGTCAATCTGCAATTCAAGTATTTGACACTTCTCCAAGACCAAAAGACTGGTAACACAATTCCCAGACAGTGATCAACTCTGCCCACTAAACACTGAAAAGGTAATGCCAACGTTTTACTTTATATCTAGTCTGTTGATCACTATTCAGCTGAAGTGTCCACCACTTTGTTGACGATAGTGTTATCAGCAAGAACGATTTTGGATGACATTTACATGAGGAAGAAAAGCCAAAGTGGGCAGCAAAGCATTTCTCCAAGGAACTTTACGCTGGGTTGTGATGAAATGGCAAGTGCCAAGAAATTCAAATGCTTGCAAGCAATGAAGAACTCGGATATCAACTTCAAAAACTTCAGACACTGCTGAGAAGGAAGCCATCCACAACAAAGACTTCTGAAACGTCAAGTTCGTGCACTGAGAAAATAAACCATCCACACAGCCATTTCCAATTCAGTGATATCCAGCCATGACATCAAGAGTATCACAAGTCAACCATCTGATTTATTCCGAAGCCTATTGCTTATTATGCTTAATAAGGAAGCAGCAAAGGCACATCAATTAGAATCCAGAAAAACTCGGGTATTTCTTCTCCCAAGGCAGTCCCTCAAGGTGGAGGATGGCTTCCTTAGATATCTTTATCTTTATTAGTCACATGTACATCGAAACAAACAGTGAGATACATCTTCTTGCGTAGTGTTCTGAGGGCAGCCTGCAAGTGTCGCCACGCTTCCAGCGCCAACATAGAATTCCCACAACTTCCTAACCTGGATATCTTTGGAATGTGGGAGGAAACTGGAGCACCCAGAGAAAACCCACGCAGACACAGGGAGAATGTACAAACTTACAGACAGTGGCCAGATTTGAACCTGGGTCGCTGGCACTGTAAAGCGTTACGCTAACCGCTACACATTGAAAGTTCTGTGGAATCCAATGTGATGAAGTCCTACATGGGATTGACAAACTTTGCCACAGGAGGGACAGATGCAACAGGGTCAGTTAATTGCTACTTGTATTTGGCTTCCACATACTTCCAGAGAGTACCAACAGGCTTGATGCCTTCTCTGATGGCTCTGTGCCACTTTGAGCAAACTTGGGCTAGGGATTCCCAGGAATTAGGAACTTCGCCTTTTTGATCTTCCAGATGTTTAATGTGATGTCATCCCCTTGAAGGCTTCAATGATCAAACTGACAATGGTTTAGGAGCTTGGCTCCAAGTGTGCATACTGTATACACAAACACCAGTATATTGTAACTAAGTGGCTGAAATTGGTATGATGTTGGTAGTGGAGTGGAGATAAAGATTGGATAGTTTCCTACTTGTCCTGTAGATTAGCTCCAGTCAAATGGGAAGCATGTTGAAACTCCTGCAGCACAGAAGATTGAGATGAGGGTTAGTGCAATGACACAGCCTTGCTCAAGCTCAGTCTGTAATGAGGCTGGATCAGTGCTAAATCATTGCTTTCATATTACCATAGAACACATGAAGGATGGTGATGATTTTTTTTGGGGTCAGACAGTCCTTCATAATCTTTCAATTGACAGATACAAAGGCCAAGTTGTCAATTCCAAATACAGTGGTTGACACTACTCCCTTCAGTTTTGTTGAATTATTCACAAGGTGAAAGTCATGTCCAATGTGCATCAAAGGACAGAATCTGCATAGTTAGCTTGAAAGAGCACTTCAGCCAGTGGGTGGAGAAAGCTGAAGAGAATTCTCATAATGACATACTTTTATGGCTTCTTTTAGTGTCACAGGTCCCATGTCATGCATTTATCTTCCCAAAATGGAGAGAGGTCATGAATTTGCACAAATACTTCATGTTTAAACACTTCAAAGTCCATTATGTGTTTTAGCCTGTTCAACCTTTTGCTGGGCATGGGTGGTAATGAGATTGTTGCAAGTCGCATGCTATGAAATCGAGTCAAGGACTCCTCCACCATAGATCAAGCATTGGTTGAGAAAATCTTTGAAATACTCCTTCAATGAATGTTAATGCCCTCAATGAGCTCCCATCCTTTGACTCAGTGGTGTATATCCTTGGGATTATAGGTTGTAAGTGATCTTGAAGATCGCATACATCATGGTCAACTACTTGATGAACCTCCTACCTTCTTTCTACCCACCAACTGTTCTTTCTGTTGGACTCTGACCATCAGACGACTCTAGATTTGTTTCACACCCCCCCCCCACCCCGAGTTATGACGATGCTTCCAATTACTGAAAGATTAACGATGTATTAGCTCCTGAAATGTTTTTGTTACATTCAAACCAGTGTCTGCTTTCTGGTTAAAAACAGATTTATTTACAGGTGCCAAATGTAGTGGACTTCAGGGAAAACTAAGTAATATAGAGATGAAAAAAAATGCAGGGGAGGAGGGGAGAGCTTAAAGTGGGAGATTTCAATGTTCACGCCATTAGGCTATAAGGTTTCAAGAAAGATGGAAAATGAGGTGCTGTTCCTCCAGTTTGTGCTTGGACTTCTGGCAGTGGAGATGGCCCAGGACTGACATTCTCCCACTTTAAGTATTGATATTGGTTTATTATTATCACTTGTACTGAGGTACAGTGGAAAAACTTGTCTTGCAAACCGATCATACAGGTCAATTCATTACACACACCCCCACCCCCCAAACCATGCCTCTTCTTTTCTTCCCTTTCCTAGCCTCGCTCTCTTTTTTCTACCCCACCCCCCCCATTCCCTGGAGGATCTGCAAATCTGCACTCCCCTCATCCCCCACACCTGCCTATCACTATCTTTTACCTGCAACTACCCATCACCACCCTGTGCCCACCCCACCTCCCCCCTTTTGTCCACCTATCACTGCTCTGCTTTTCCCTCCTATATATTGTCCTTCCCCTTTTCCATTCTCCAGTCCTGACCTGAAATGTTGACCGCCTACTTTTCCCCATGGATGCTGCCTGGCCTGCTGAGTTCCTCTGGCATCTTAGTGTTTTTCATCTAGATATTCCAGCATCTGCAGTCTTTTGTTTGTAATACACAGACTCTATCATTTCCATAAGACCACAAAATACAGGAGCAGAACTAGGCCACCCAGCCCATTGAGTCTGCTCCGCCATTTGATCATGACTTTTTTCAACTCTATTCTCCTGCCTTCTCCCCATAACCCTGAAACCCCCTTAGCTGGGAGTCATTAGTTAGCACTGAGGTATCAACTGAAGAAACTTTTCTTTTTCCATGGTCTTTGAGTCCTTTTAAGAGATATCATCCTGCACAGATGTTTCAAGTGCCATACAATTTAGAGGTCAGGCTGATGCAATTGACAAAACTGAGAAGTAATATTCGATCCAGCAGTGATCATTCCTATCATGGCATGGGTAACACTGATATCTGTACCGCCGCTTGCTTGGATGATATAGTTTAATGGGTGCCAGTACCCATCTTGAAAGCATTGCCATGCGGCCTTGTATATTACTGATGAAACAGGATACTTTCTATGAGAAGATCACATCTTAAGTACTTTGTCAAGAGGAGGGCTCTATCAGTGTGAGCTTTCCCTGCTCGTTCCCAGCCAAATCATATCATTGTGAAAGTTTATCAACACTAGAGCTGGATAGGAGATATTGCCAAAGATCAGTCTGTCTGCTGTTGGAACTTGGGTCAGGGTTTGCTCAGTGCTCGAGTGGAATTCTTCTTTGGCCTCGTACATTTTAACATCAAGTCTAGGCACACGAAAGAATAAACCTTGCATTGCTCACACAACTGTTTCCACATACATGATATCCAGTCATGACAAGGAATATCACAACTCAACTGTCTGATTTATTCTGAAGCTCATTGCTGATTGAGCTTAATGAGGTGGCAGCAAAGCCTCCTGTTCTCTCTGGCTTGTCAACTGGAATCCAGAAAGAAACTGTCAAGGTTTTTATTCAGTTACTTGCTGAAAACTGGAGAAAACCAAGCTTTATTTAAATAAATAGGGAATTGATCAGTTCTCACTGTGGCAATCAAAGACAGATAAAACCAGAGAAAAGTTAGATATTAAATAGTTACTGCAATTATGTAATGTTCATGGAAATAAAAATTCTTATTCCATAGTGTACTCCGTACATTGCTCTATGAGCCTTTAAAAAGACTGAGCAGTGCACAAGTCATGAAAAGACTTGATCCATCAAGTCCTTATCCTGCAGTGTCTGCAGGATGTTCCGTGCTGACCACTGCCTAATGGACTTGTGGTCAAAGGTGTTGGTCTGGAAGAACTTTTACACGAAGTACAGGTAGTGTGGCAACATCCAGCTGACCGGGACGTTGCGCGGCATCGGAGCCAGGCCCATCCTTCGCATCACCAGGGACAGGTAGAACCTCGGCACGTAGTGACACTTGGTGCCCACGTACTTTGGTTCCACATACAGCCAGATGCAACCACAGACGAAGGTGGTCATCAGGATGAGGGCGACACTGGGGACACTTTTGCCCCCCTTGTCCAGGGACTTGTGCATGGTGACCCGTTGGACCCGCTCCACCTTGGATCCCCAGATGAACAGGAAGATGGCACGGGTGATTCCCAAGCCAGAGGAGTGAGGAACAGGCCACACCTGCGCCAAGTATAGCAGCCCTGAGAGCACCTCACACCTGATGACCAAATTCTTCCCAGTTATTGAGAGGGAGCGCCATTCCCACAGTCGCAGTTTCTGCTTCACCCTCTCAATCCGCTCCGCCAATTTTTGTTGCACACCCCGGCCCCCTCTGAACCAGATCCCCAGCACCTTCAGGTAATCAGACCTGACGGTGAAGGGGACGTTGGATCGGTCAGGCCAGTTGCTGAAGAGCATGGCCTTGCTCTTTGCGCGGTTAACTCTGGCCCCTAATGCCAACGCAAACTGGTCGCAGATGCTGGTCAATCTGCGAACTGACCTTGGGTCCAAGTTGAAGACGGCGACGTCATCCATGTACAGGGAGGTTTTCACCTGGGTGCCCCCACTGCCTGGCAACGTCACCCCTCTGATGCTCTCATCCTTCCTGATGGATTCGGCAAAGGGTTACCTGGACAAGTGACATTAGACTCAAATGAAAACTCAGTTTAGAAGGGCAGGCACGGTAGTGTAGCAGTTAGCGAAACGCTTTACAGCACCAGCGACCCGAGTTCAATTCCAACTGCTGTCTGTAAGGAGTCTGTATGTTCTCCCCGTGTCTGCGTAGATTTCCTCCGGGTGCTCCGGTTTCCTCCCACATTCCAAAGACTTATGGGTTAGGAAGTTGTGGGCATGCTATGTTGGCGCTGGAAGCGTGGCAACACTTGCGGCTGCCCCCAGAACACTATGTAAAAAAGATGCATTTCACTGTGTTTTGATTTACATGTGACAAATAAAAGATATCTTGTCTTATAAATTATGACCTAATAGATAATATCAATCTTAATACTAATTGGACATGCAAGGAGATTAGACCCTGAGGGTTTTGAAGTAGGAACAAAGGCAATTCAGCTTCAGTTTTCAGAGAGTAGAAAAATTGGACTGCATTTGACTGAAGTGAAAGCACATAATGATGTATGCACAGGAAGACAAAGTCTCTATTCCTGCCCTGTAATCTTAGTTAGGGAGCGACAGAATTGCATCAGGAATCTTCCAGGGGACTGCTACAACTATTGAAGTCATTTCAGTAATTTTTGTTTTATGTTGAAATAAAGTGCGAAACATATGAAAAATATTCCTGGTGTTACACTTGTATATCAAGGTCTTTGGAAAGCAGAGGTGGTCTTAAGATCAGGCAGCACAGAAGGGATTATTCTGGAGTTATGAAATTATGAATAGCATAGTAGTGTAGCGGTTAGCGTAACGCTTTACAGCGCCAGCAACCCGGGTTCAATTCCTGCCGCTGTCTATAAGGAGTTCATACGTTCTCCGTGTCTGCGTAGGTTTCCTCCAAGTGCTCCGATTTCCTCCCACATTCCAAAGGCGTATGGGTTAGGAAGTTGTGGGAATACTGTGTTGGCACTGGTAGCGTGGCAACACTTGTGGGCTGCCCTCAGAACACTCTACGCAAAAGGTGCATTTCACTGTGTGTTTCAATGTACAAATGACTAATAAAGATACCTTATCTTATAATTATGGAACTAATTAAAATGAGAACCAATCTTCAAGAAATAAAACCTGTTCACAATTTAACTTCGACTGATACTTTAAGGCTATTGTAACAAATGATTGGGTGTGGGACGTTCTGATTCTGTCCCATTGAAACTATGCAGGGGAAGACAATAGATGAATGTTCACATGAATTGGTGGTCATTAAAAACTTCCTTCAGAATAAGACCAGGGCAGGCAATAAGTGGCCACCTTCTGTATTAGCACATTGTTAAAGGCATATCCCTGCCACTTGATGCGCAGTTCAAGACAGGTCGGTTCTGTCACTTTATATTCTAGCTAGTTGAATATTTAGGGAGCCATCCTTAAACACAGTGACAAAAGAGGTATATTTTGGGTGTCTGGACTTTGGGCTCAGCAGTTTTTGGAACAGACCCCAATATTGAATATTCAAAGGGGTTCTGCTAGTTGGGATGTGCTACCATTGTAAACATGTAATTCTCCAACTTTACCTGACTATACTCAAAATGTTAAAGATGAGAGAAGGAAAGGGATCATTGATAAACCGGGTGAAAACAGTGAGAGGGAGCAAATTACTGGCAAATTAAAATTTTCCAAATCTGAGTCAAAACGCAAATCAACACCACCACAATACTGGAAAAAGGATGAGAGCGACAATTAGAGTTGAGATGGAACCAAGTACATTACACACACACCACAAAAGAATGTGCAGAGCAAAGTTTCCATAATCATTCGTTTCATTTGGAATGATCAGAGACAAAAGAACTATTCAACACAAGAACAAATCCAGCCAGAGTTAGGGTGGCAGTAGAGGATGGGTGCTGGGAATGTTTAAGAAAGCCAAGTGCCCACTTCTAATCCTTTGTTCTCCGAAGCAAAACTGCTCTTCTCTCAGCTTTGCCTCAAACCCATTCCTTTGAAGCATGCATCTCCCTGCTGATGATCAGATTTTTTCCCTTTTAACATTTTACACTCCAGGCACTCTTATTGTGATATGCCATCATGACAGAACCACCTTAATTTTTACCTGGCACTCATTCACTACAACCTGCATCTGATCCACGTTCTGTTGCCCTGGGTGTAATTGTAATATTGGCAGAAAACCTGATGAGAGTAGTGCTTTTAGATTTGGTGAACATCCATCACATCTGCTCGGAGACACAAGAGATTCACATCTGCTCATTTGCTTTTGCACCTCATTAACATGATGTTGTTCTACATCAGGGGCACAGTTTCATAGAGTTTCAAAATTCAACGTGAAATGCATTTGAAAATGTAGTTGTTGAAAATAAGCTTTGATCCACAAAGTTACAGTAGGTCAACTGGTTTGGATCAAAAAATTATATTAGTGAGCTGAGTAAATATTCTTTCACAATGCTTCTACTTCAATAATCAGAAAGCCAATCCATTCTTTTAAAACTGTAAATATTATAGAATCACATTAATAGCAAGGAACTAATTTCTCCCCTTTTACTGTGAATTTAAAATGAGTGCATAAATTGATTCCAGTCCTCTGGACAGACCAATGTGCAACAACTATGACAAAACCACTGTAGTACAAATGAAATATCAAGTTCCCCAAAGAAAAACACCATGCAGCATAAAGAAATTACCAAATAAAATTGAAAACAAGTGATGCAGCTGGTTTTAACTTGACAATTCTGCAAATTTTCTGTGAACGATTACAATTTAACATCAAACTTCATTCTACAATTGAATAAATTTTCCACATTGCAAGCTTCCATAAATCCAAATAAAATGCTTGAACAGATTCAGAAAATGCCTTTTCTGAAAAATACATGTTGTTAACTCCATCTGTGCCCTAACACATCAAGTAACAATGAAATATTGCAATTTCATTTTAATAGGTTAAGTTCTCAGGAATATAAAATTTTCAACATTTATTCTTCCCCAATATTAAAGAGAGAACTTTGATCTTTTATATTCCATTCATTGTGTCCCTTTCCTCATCTTAGAACATAAAACACTGCCAGAAATAACAATGTGCCTTGAATGCATTTTCTAACAACAACTTTGCTCACAAAATTAATAATACCACTCCAATATATAAACTGCACGATTCTTCAAATAAGAATCAGCAGGGCAAGATGAGAGGAGGTAAAATATCAAAGTCAATGAATAGAAATTTAAATGCCAGTGCTCCTTTTGACTACACTCTTTGAACAAAGATTCCAGTGAATTTGCACATTGGTTGATAACATGATAGATCTCAGCTATAATTCTTTATGGAGTGGTAAAGATCATCAATACACAAGTATGTGGCACGTGGATGAGATGATAGTGGGCAAAAAATTAGTGGGAAAAATACAGGCATGTTGATACTACAGACACCACTCCATGAGCCAGTGTAACAAGCAGATTTGCACAGACAAGTGCCAGATATAAAGTTCCTGATAAAAAAGATCATTCATTCAAGAGGTGAAAAAATTCACCAGTTGCAGGGAAATTACTTAGCCCCACCTGAAATATGAGTGGCAGTAACAGAAATCTGAGAGCTTGTGCAAGTAACTGTATAAAAAGCAAAAGAAAAGAAAGGCTAAGCAAATGTAAATGTCTGTCAGCAATAACGCCAGTCAAAGATAAAAGATTCAATGTAAAACTGTACACTCTTAAATACGCAGATCAAATATGCTGGGCGGGGGGAGAGGGAAAGAACAAAGGAAAAGAAAGAAAATAAGCAAAGGGAGTTGAGACAAAGTTGTGAGGGGATACATTACGTACAAAGCGTAGGTGGAAAAGGATTCCTGTGCCATGTTGCTGATTGTCACATTGAAGTTAATGGTAGGTAATATCACATGGAAATCCCTTCAGAAATTTATAGCAGTGATTGAACAAAGAGCATCATATCTCTTATTCCAAAGGATAGGTTTTGATTGTACGTACCAATGTCGTATGCTAAAAAATCAGCAGAGAAACATTTTGCTCCATTACTCAGAGATGTGTCATTGTGAGTGTTCCCTCCAAAAACAAGCATCACTCCACTGATGATGACAGCTGAATGCAGGTAACGGGCAAATCCACTTTCCTTCAGAATTGTCCTAAGTTGTTTTCAAAAACAAAAGTACAAGACATCATACTTGCAACACATAAAATACCAAATCAACAAGAGATATTCTGTATTGACTCATGAGCTTCAATAAATAATTTCACTATTTAAATGTTTCAATGCATCAAAGCCACATGCTTCATAGTAAAGATTGGAAGTTGTTGCACAGTCTAATGTTCTATGGTGGTGGACTACTTGTTTGTGCAACATGATTAAGAACTTAAGAAATAGCAGGAGTAAGCTATCCAGTCTCTTGTGATAACTCCACTATTCAATGTGTTTCATGCACAAACTTTTACCCCAGCACTATTTCCCTGCATTAATCCATACCCTTCAATTCTCTCGAAATTCAAAAAGCTATCTTGAGTACATTCAGTGACCTTTGGGTACAGAATTCTTAATATTCACTGTCTTGTGTGTGAAGAAATTTCTTCAGTTCTGAATGGCCAACCCCTTATTTTGAGAATGTGAACCCTGGTTCCAGACAACACAATCAGGAAAATCATCATCCCTGTATCTATCATATCAAGTCCTGTAAGAATTTTGCTTGTTTCACTGAGCTTGAGTGATTTACTCTGCTACTTAAAGAGAACTAGTGTAGCACTGGAATTAATAGGCCCAAAGGCCCCAGGGAAACAGACTTTCTTCCCACCCACAGATAGGTTTGATTTTTCAAAATATCTGACCACAACTTCTATAATATTCTAACTTTAAAATGGTACTTAAATTCTCAAGCAGTCACAGTCCATTGTCTGGGTTACAAACGCAGGAATTATATTATGGAAATGATATTAACCATCAATCTACACTTAGAAGGCAAGGATCGATCAGGTATAGTCATCATGTTGGAGGCTGATCCTGAGTAATTTGATTGGAGTTTTTAAAATGATGTAACTAAGCATACACAAGGGAAGTGGAGCTGATGTAGCCTACATGGACTTGGTAAGGCATTTGACAGGTCCCACATAGAAGATTGATCCAAAAGGTGACACAGCCAATGGGATCCAAGGTAAATAGGCAAACTGCATCTAAATTGGCTTTGTATTAAGAGGCAGAGGGTGATAGTGGAAATCTGTAGTGTTCTGGATAATGAGAAGGATAATCTTGGGCTAGAGAAAGAGACTGATCAGCTGGTAAATTGGGCAGAGCAATAGCGGATGGAATTAAATCCTGCTAAGTATGAAGTGATGCATTTTGGGTAGTCAGATAAGGGTAGGATATACACAATGCATGGTAGGGTGCAAGAGAGCATTGAGGAACAGAAGGACCAGTGTGGAAGTCCAAAGATTTCTCAAGGTTGCAGCACATATACTGGGTTGTAAAGTCACATACAGATTTCATTAGCCAAGGCGTAGAATACAAGAGCAGGGAAGTTATGGGACAGTATACAAAGCATTGGTGAAGCCACATCTGGAAAACTGTGCATGATCTTGGTCATCTCACTATAGAAAGGATGCAATTGCTCTGGACTGAGTGTAGAGGAGATTCACCAGGATGCTTCCTGGGATGCACTGTCTCAGTTATGAGGAGAAACCGGACAAGACAGAGATTATTCTGTTGGAGCACAGAAAGCCAAGGAAGGACCTGATAGAGGTGCACAAAGCCAAGGGCATAGTTAGGGCAGACAATACTGAACCTTCCCTGTAGCAGAAGTGTTCATAATCAAAGGGCATAGCTTTAAGGCAAGGAGCAAGAGGTTTGGAATGGACAGAAGAAAGAAATGTTTTTCACTCAGAGTGTGGTTGGAGTTTGGAACACACTGCCAGAGAAGGTGGTGGAGACAGAGACTCTCAACTTTTACTAAGTTTCTAGACAAACACGTGAATCAGGGCATAGAAGACTATGAACCAAGTGCTGGTAATTGGAATTGGTACAAATGGGTACTTGATGGTCATCATGGCGGGACGAACCAAAGACCCAATGACAACAGGTTTGTTTTCATAAAATTATTTCAGATTTTCTGGCATCAAATTGAGCAAAAATCCTTAATAGTATTGTGCTGAGGACTATTAATATACAAATGAGCCAATTCAAATCAGCTGGAATAGGTTTAAAACCATATCAGCACCTCAAATACTCTATCTTATCCTAATATATTTTATCATAAATATGGCACTGATAGACTGGCAACTTGCCCAAAATATATGCCAACTAACAAAATGGCAGAATATAAAACCTGTATTAAAATAAAATTGGAAACATACTGCAATTTCATTTTCAGATTTGCAGTACAACTGGAAGAGTTAAACTTATAATTCTTTATGGTTTTCAGTCTTGGGTCAGCAGCAACACGCCAAAGAAAAAAGGCTCAAGGCCCAATATGGAGCCATAATCTCAGCTGATATTTCAGTACAGCACAGACTGAATGTTGAAAATTAGGTCCTTTCAAGTCTCATGTTCACAAAGTTGACTTTAAAATGAGTTGTACCCTTAGAACTATGGTACTGTCCATGAGTTCAAATGGTACCTACCCATTAGAACAACTGGAAATGGAGATATAACTGGAGATATAACAACTGGAAATATAAAAAAGTGAAAATTTGGTATATCATATCAAAAATTGTGCCAGTCCAGAAAAAACTTCACACTCACCAAAACAAATCAACACCAGGTTTGTTAAGTTGTAACATTTAGAACAAGATTAATCATCTAAATAGAGGAATGGATTTTAAAAGCAAGTCTGTGGTCGATTGCAATTGATCACTGCGGTTGGCTGCCATCTGAAATGGAACTTCATTCTACAGACCATTTTTGAGCACATTCCCAAAACTGAAAATGTTGATTAACTATTTTTCTTTGTTTGCAGAGGACTACTGTATGATGATTTTTGTAAATGGTTGATGAATGTTACATCAAATAATTTCTTTAACATTAGCCACTTGGAACTGAAGAATGAGTTCCTTCTGGGAGAAAATATGTTCCTCGAGCGCCCTTAAAATGATAATACAAGCTGTGCTCACTAAACAAGATGAGTCAGTGATTAGACATATCAATCTCAAGATGCCTGTTGTCCCAACAAGGAATGACTTTTAATGCAATACAAGTCCTCAAGAAAACAAACAAACACAATATATAATGCTATCCTGATCTATTAATGGAAAATAACATCTGTAAATAATGCAGCAAGATGTATAACATTATTAAATTCAAAAAAGTTCACTAATTATCTTACATATTCAGCAATTTAGCTCCTACAGCATAATGTAGAAACTGTGAAATGCATCTAGCTGCAATTGTCAGCAATGTTTTGTAACTAGGTCATTGGCTGTCTCAGAACTTTTCCAGCAACATTGTAGAATACTCTTCACTGGTTAATCATGTGGATGAGATTAACTGGCAAATACTCAGTGGAGTTGCAAACTGTTGCAGCTGGTTGAGCAAATACTCTGTGCCAGGGAAGAGGTAGGTGTGCAAGGGATTTTTATGTTCATCTCTGATGGTCATGGATTTCCAATACAATTATGATATGAAGATTTCAATTAGCCATCTCTTCCCAACCATTTCCCTCCACACCTCCCACACAGCAAAGTCCCAGTGAGGGTAATTACTCCACCACCTCTCCAAGTTTTAAACAACATGCTCAAGTTGACAAGGCATTTGTAAAACTACAGACATTCATTCTTATTGAAGAATCTTTGAAGGAATATATAATATCAACACTCTACAGGCAACAAGGGGTCATGTTCTTCGGTTTTGAATCTACAACTTGCCATCAATGATGCTAAATTGTTATGTTAGTGGCATTTAAAATGAAAATTTCGCACCAAAATAAACATACATTCATAACATTTAAAATGAGCTGAACCTTCAACTATTTATTGCCCACAGCAAACATTAAATTGAATGAAGTAAATGTTAGTTGAAATATATCATTAACTCCAAACATCCTTGAGGTGAAAACAATGCAAGTTCTGAAGAGAAGCTGGTTTTAAAGATCATGACATTGCTTTACACCAAGGTGTTTTCCTCTTAATTTATTTTTAAAAACAGGACACACAAAATGGAAAAAGGGATCCTAGATGTGCCGAACTTGGCTGAATTGCCAACAAAAACGAGATAAAAATCATGTGTTTGGGGTGGGGGGCAATGGTGGGGGAAGAAGGTAGGCAAAAGTGGGGGCGGAATGGGGACAGGAGGAAGGCAGGTGAAGGGGGTGGGGGAGGGTGGGAGAAGGCAAGGAAGATACTGGGGGAGGAAATGGGACTAAAACAAATTACTTTTCTCCAACACTAATCACATTCTGACAGAGGGAGTCTCCTCACTTGCAATACCCATTATCTTAAGTTGTCTCACAGTCCTCTGCCACTAAAACTGCATCCAGCTCCACCAAACTCATGCTATACTTAGCGAGTACTGGTCCGCCCCAGGGTTACAGCAGGGTTCTGTTCCTGGAAACGATTTGTAACCAGGACTATTCGCAATTCGGAAATGCAGCCTTGAACTGAGTTCCCACCCATTAGAAGATGCCCGCAGCAACCAGCAAATCCATCCTACTAGTCTCCCAAACACTTCACAGGTTTCAGTTTGCAACCTGTTGATGAGATCTCACTCAAGTACAGGGCATGGAGTGGCCAGGTAACATGGATAGAATTCCAGATTTCCATTTTAGCAGCACATGGATACTCTAGAAAATGGTGTCCAACTTTATCTTCAACAAGGAACACTGCACATCTTTCCACCATTCCCAATGCACTATCCAGGCCACACATCTACAACCCCCACGGACCAACAGAAATCATGTGCAATTGCATGTGTCCCAATGTAAATCAAAGTGTCACAAAATAAATAAAAAGTAAGAGTTTAATATGGGGATTAAATAACGTCGGTGTATCTTGGACCACAAATCCCACCCTCTAAATAGAACATAACCAAAGAATATGGGAGATCTCAAATCAGAAAAAAAAGGAAATTGACTGGTCAATTTATAAATTTGGTTGCCTCACTACAACTGCCCAAGTCAATCTGTATGTTTTTATATATATTTTTGTTTTAAAAATCATCTAATTTAGGGATTATTTCCCTTGTTTTATTGTGGCATCCCACACAGGTTATCTGATGCTTCACATACTGTGTATCAAGGACTGGTTTGATCTCTTCTGTTTCAATGTCTCCATTAGGCCAAGGCATAATTTTCAATTCAGGCAAGATCAAGATCTAAGTTCTCTTAGATAGACATATGAATGATAGAGAAATAGGGGGGTCTGTGGGAGGGAAGGGTTAGATAGATCTTAGAGCAGGATAAAATGTTGGCACAACATTGTGGGCCGAAGGGCCTGTACTGTGCCTGTATGTTCTATGTTCTAATGCATATAAAGGTTTTCATGAATTTTTCTCGATATTATTCCTGAGATGGCCATCACAGCACAAGTATTAATGGGGTGTTAAGAAACAAATCCTTGCACTTGCTGTACTGTCAGTTTGCTACTTATTACAACAGCTTCAAAAAGTAACTTGATTCATTAGACTCTGAGGGAAGTTGCATGTTGAGAAATTTCTCTTAGAATGCTTCCCCTCAGCACTATGATCCAAATGTTTGTAACTACCTTGCAACCAAGTAATTAAGGCTTCCTGAAGGACAAGATTTCCAATCATAAACAAACACATGAAACAGTCAATCAGTCTAATCATCCCCATGTAAATAGTTTAAGTTTTTCCACTTACATTGCAAGCATTAATTCTAGGACCAGTCTTGCAATTTTTCACCTCAGTAAAAACAAAGATGACAACAAAGACTATTTTTTCCCCAAGAAAACTGCATTTTGGTTGTATTGGACTGGCTGTTATACTAACACAAGGCTTTTCAGATTAGAGATTTGTCTGAAAAGCCTTGTGTTAGTAGTAACAAACCTTTTTACTACTGTTGTCCTTAGCAACGGTTTTATAATCACGAATCTAAGCCAACCAGGACCAAAGTAAATATTGAGCATCCTCGGTAGTAGAAAGAAAAACTCATTAAATGCTGAAATATTTTCCTGTCACATCTACTGTATCTGCACTAAGTAGTTCTCGATTGGGTGCCAAGTTTGGATTCATGTCCTTGTGTGAAATTGGAAGCCTTCCTTTCTTAGTTTAATGACAAAAGAAAATTAGCAGCCAAGAAGGAGGAGTTTAAAAATGTGATTAATTTCTTCAACCATTCCAGATTTGCACCAGCTCAGGTAGTCTTGCTCCCAGAATATACTGGTATACTCAAGGGTTCAAATATCAATTACCACACTAAAAATATAAATTCATAGCCTGTATTCTTCACTGTGTCCTGGAAGATTGCTCAAAATCTAAAGCACTAAAGGGACCAAAGTAGGAAGTTCCACACAGTTTGAGTCTACCTGACAACTGATCCCATTAATTAATACCTTAGTTCCACCTATGGAAAGTTCCATAACTTCAGTGGATAGATATGATAAACATTGAAAAATGTTCTGTGGCAGAGATTATTCCCATTGACCCAACAGAATTAGAAATTTGGACATATAAATTGTTCATCTAAACTTTAGAAACAATACCTCATATTTCACCTGGGCAAGTTTCAACCTTCGGGACTTAATATTGAATTTAACAATTTGAACCTTCTCCCTCTCCCCTCACTATATGGCTGTACCTTTGTTTCAATTTGTTTATTTTCCCATTGTATCTTACTGCTAATTTTTAGCAATTGTTATTTTGACAACTCTAGTCTGCCCACTAGCACAGACATTCCCTCCATTCCTTTCCCCTCACTGCATGTTAAGCACACACTTTTCCAAATCTGATGAAAGGTCCTTCACCTGAAACGTTGAACGTTTCTCCTCCTGCAGCATTTTGCTTTTTCTTTCCCCCACCTTTAATCTGCTGGACACATCTGTGCCATTTTGCCACAGCTTTAGGATTTTCCCCATGTGTAATCTTCAACTTCTCACTTCATCCCCCATCATAAGCCACTTATTTGACACACCCAGTGAAGATCCATTCAATTCATGAACCGCAGACTAAATACACTATATAGCCCTAAGAATTCCACCATTGTGAATCCACTCATGTTCTTTACTACGTAGCAAGGATAGAGGAATACATCCTAATTTTATTCAAATAAACATCACATACTGCAAATTTGGGCTGAAAGAGTTGAAATAGATCTGGGAAAAAAAAATCAGGAAGGCTACAATAGTGAGGCTAAACATACTCTGGCTCTACTGCAGAATTTAACTCCAGCCAGCACCATCATGCCCAGAAAGCATCTGCAAGCTTTGAGACAATGTTGCTTTAAAAAAATACCTGTGGCCTTGCAGCCTAACTGAATAATTCACATTACAATGCATGAATTTTTTGTAGAAGCTTCCAATTATTGACTTGAAAAGTTTTCCCACTTTAAAATAATAAATATTATTCATTTATTGATCTAGAATGTTACTAACCAAAATACTCTTGCATATCAGATTACTACTCAAACACAGGTACAGAACAAACAGCTCTTGTCATTCTAGGTTTGAACAATGTCAAAAGAACATCACTTGCCCAAGCTACACTTAAATTGTCTGCTTTAAAACATTTTGGTCCAAAGTTCAGTGACATGTTGAGTTCAGCACTACAGTTTGCATTTATAAAATTCTCCGTCATTAATATCATGTTCCCTTCTCAATGAAATTCCTAATCCAAGATTGGAATTTCCCCAACCATCAGGGAATTCTTATTGGGAAGATTTTTCTTGAAGGTATCAATCACCCTAGATAGCAAGTCTCTGTTCAGTACTTATAATAGGAGTCTTATCCAAATAAGGCACTTGAAATATCTACAACTAATTTTTAACCACATTTTTTTTTATAAATAACATCAGTTAAAAGTGTCATAACAATCTTTTCACACACACACATGAATGGAAATAAAATGATAACGTGCTGAAAGTATTGCACTGAAATATGAAAATAATGCTTCATAACACAAAAACTGACCATACTTCAAAAAGAAAACATTTGTGCTGCACTTTATTTCCTTAGAGTGTCCTAATAACATGCCATGCAAATGTAAACCCTTTTTTCAAAGGCAAGAAAAAGCATGGAGAGTATTAAACTGTCAAAGAAAGCAAAGGAAGAGACCACTTTGCTCTTCACATCAGTGTGGGCCAACTACAGAACTACCCAGGCTAACATCACTTTTCAGCTCTTAGCCCTCAGGTTATGGCACTTTGGGTGCTCATCCAGGCATTTATTGAAACACGAGGATACCTGCCTCCACTGCCTTCTCAGGTACAGAGTTCTAACCCACCACTACTGTCCAAACATTTTTTTCTTCAACTCTCCTCTAATCCTTCTACCACTTGTCTTAAATCTAAATACACTTGTTATTGACCTCTCTGCCAACAGTTGAGAGTCTTCCTATACACCATTTTAGTTTCCTATTATTTTATGCATCTTGATTATAGGTCCCCTCAGCCTTCTGTTTCCAAAATGAACCCCAGCCGAGACAACCTTTCCTAAAAAGGCGAGCATTCTCCTGCCCTGACAACATCCTCATATCTCCTCTGCATCACCTAAGTGTTATCACATCCTTCCTGTAACACACCAACCAGAACAGTACGTAGTACTCTAGCTGCAGCCAATCAGTTATTTTAGACTGCTCCAGTATGGCCTCCCTCAGAACACCAAGTCAGTTTTATAATATTCATGTTATACAGGAATTCTAGATTTTCAGTATTGCACCTTAGTTCCTCACATTTTGAATTCTTTCCCACATTTTCCTGCAACATAACAGGCAA
The DNA here is from genome assembly GCF_009764475.1 of Pristis pectinata. NCBI lineage: Eukaryota > Metazoa > Chordata > Chondrichthyes > Rhinopristiformes > Pristidae > Pristis > Pristis pectinata. Next base: position 14,975,829 of record NC_067416.1, read on the forward strand.
ATGCCAATTTGCACAGCAGTCCCATACTTCCCTGTAACCTATTCTCTCACACCCATCAACTCTGATCAACAACCTCTCCCCCCACCCCAATTCTCCTGTCACCCAACAATACCCAGTGTAATTTACAATAAGCCAATTAATCTACTAAATTATTCAAATCAAACTCCTAATGGGCCCTTTTTATCCTTTTAAATGTATCCAGTGTTACAGATTAGGTTACTATTGGTGAATGTCCCTTTAAGACATTGCACAGTAGTGTGTGTGTGTGTGTGTGTGTGTGTGTGTGTGTGGGTGTGTGTGTGTGTGTGTGCGCGTGTGTGTGGGGGGGGGGGCGTGATTACAACAACAAGAGATAAGGACGTGATGATGTTTTCTCGCGCCACACACACACTACTGTGCAATGTCTTAAAGGGACATTCACCAATAGTAACCTAATCTGTAACACCAGGGTAAAAAAAGAGAGAAAGACTACATATTTAAATATTATCAGTCAGCAGGATGAGGTAGGTCTGCAAATTGGAAATTAAGAAACGTGATATTTTCCTGGATACATTAACCTTGCTTGTGGTTTTTGAAGTGGACTACCTTCCTTCCTGTACAATTGAGAAAGCTCTCAAACTACTCACAAGATCACAAGACAAGGGAGCAGAAGCAGGCCATTCGGCCCATCGAGTCTGCTCCAAGGAAGAGGGAAAAAGAAATGGGGTGGGGAAAAAAAACTATTCTAATCCCATTTTCCAGCCTTATCCCCATATCCCTTGATACCCTGACTATTTAGATATCTGTCTATCTCCTCCTTGAACACCCCCACTGATCTGGCCTCCACTGCTGTGCGTGGCAAGGAGTTCCACAATTTCACCACCCTCTGGGTAAAGAAATTTCTCCTCATCTCTGTCTTGAAACTGTACCCTCTAATTCTAAGATTGTGCCCTCTGGTGCTGGACTCGCCCACCAAGGGAAACAGCCTAGCCACATCTACTCTATCCTTTCCTGTCAACATTTTAAATGTCGCTACGAGGTCCCCTCTCATCCTTCTGTACTCCAGTGAGAACAGTCCAAGAGCCGACAAACGCTCATCATACGTAAGCCCTTTCATTCCCGGAATCATTCTCGTAAATCTCCTCTGAACCCTCTCCAACGTCAGCACATCCTTCCTAAGATGTGGGGCCCAAAACTGCGCACAGTATTCAAATGAGGCCTCACTAGTGCCCCGTAGAGCCTCATCAACACTTCCTTACTTTTATACACTATACCTCTCGAGATGAATGCCAACATAGCATTCGCTTTCTTAACCACCGATCCAACCTGGTGGTTAACTTTTAAGGTATCTTGTACGAGTACCCCCAAGTCCCTTTGTACTACCGTACTTTCAATCTTCTCTCCTTCTAGATAATAATCTACCCGCTTATTTCTGCTTCCAAAGTGTACAACTGCACATTTCTCAACATTGAATCTCATCTGCCATTTCCTTGCCCATTCTCCTAAACTGTCTAGGTCCCTCTGCATCCTTTCTATTTCCTCTATGCTCCCTACTCCTCCACTTATCTTGGTGTCATCCGCAAACTTAGCCACACAACCATTTATTCCATCATCCAAATCATTGATGTACAAGGTAAAAAGGAGCGGCCCCAACACCGACCCCTGCGGCACACCACTAGTAACCGGTAACCAGCCAGAACGAGATCCTTTTATTTCCACCCTTTGCTTCCTGCCAACCGGCCACTGCTCCACCCATTCTGCTATCCTACCCATAATTCCATGACCTCTCATCTTATTAATCAGTCTCTTGTGAGGCACCTTATCGAAGGCCTTTTGAAAGTCTAAATACACAACGTCTACCGCCTCTCCCTTATCCACCCTACCTGTGATTTCTTCAAAAAACTCCAATAGGTTGGTCAGACAGGACCTCCCCTTCACAAAACCATGTTGACTAGGTCCAATCTTGCCTTGCGCCTCTAGGTATTCGGTAACCTCCTCCTTGAGGATAGATTCCAATCATTTTCCCACCACTGACGTCAGACTAATAGGTCTGTAATTTCCTTTGTGCTGCCTCCCACCTTTCTTATACAACGGAACTACATTCGCTACCCTCCAGTCCTCCAGAACCATGCCAGAATCTATCGATTCCTGGAAAATAATCGCCAATGCCTCCGCTATCTCTACAGCCACCTCCTTCAGAACCCAGGGATGCACCTCATCCGGTCCGGGAGACTTATCAGTCTTAAGCCCCTTTAGTTTTCCTAGCACCTTCTCCCTAGTAATCTCAACTGAACTCAGTTCCAATTCGTGAGACTCCTGACTAACCGGCACATTGCTTATGTCCTCCACGGTGAAGACAGATGCAAAATATTCATTCAATTCCCTTGCCATCTCACTATCGTCCATTATAATACCTCCTGCACCGTTATCAATTGGTCCTATGTCAACCCGTGTCTCTCTTTTATTCCTTATGTATTTAAAAAAGCTCTTAGAATCCTTCCGAATGTTGTCCGCCAGCTTCCTTTCATAATTCATCTTTGCTTTCCTAATGACCTTCTTAGTTTCTCTCTGCAGATTTTTAAAAACTTTCCAATCTTCTGCTTTCCCACTAATTTTTGCTACTTTGTACGCCGCCCCCTTTTGCTTTTATTTATCCTTCACCTCCCTCGTTATCCACATCTGTGCCTTTTTTCCATTCAAAACCTTTTTTCTTGGAATATATCTATCCTGCATTTTCCTTATTTCCTGTAGAAATTTCTTCCATTTCTCCTCCGCCGTCCCTCCAGCTAACTTACTCCTCCAATCAATTTGGGCCAACTCTTCTCTCATACCTTTGTAATTTCCCTTATTCCACTGAAATATCGATACACCAGTTATCAGCTTCTCCTGCTCGAACTTGAAACTAAACTCAATCATATTGTGATCACTTGTTCCCAGTGGTTCCTTTACCTTTAGTTCCCTAATCACTTCGGGTTCACTGCACAGCACCCAATCCAAAACAGCCGATCCCCTGGTGGGCTCCTCAATTAGTTGCTCCAGAAAAACATCCCTTAGACATTCACAAACTCACTCTCCTGAGTTCTACCGCCTTGCTGGATTTCCCAGTCCACCTTCATGTTAAAATCCCCCATAATTATCTTCACATTGTCACTCTGGCACGCTTTTTCTATATCAATCTGCAACTTATGGTCCACTTCCTGACTGCTGTTAGGGGGCCTATATATGACTGCTACTATTCTCCTTTTACCCTTGCTATTTCTTAGCTCCACCCATAAGGATTCCACTTCCTCTGACCCAATGTCCTTCCTTTCTATTGATTTTATATCACTACTAACCATCATGGCCACACCTCCCCCTCTGCCTACCCGCCTGTCCTTCCTATACACTGTGTACCCCTTGACATTCAGTTCCCAATCACATCCATCATGAAGCCACGACTCAGTGATTGCAACAATGTCATATTTATTAACCTGTAGTTGTGCCACTAGGTCATCTACTTTATTCCTGATGCTACGTGCATTTAAATATAGTACGTTTAGACTGGTATCTACTTAACTACAATCATTTTCAAAAATTCGAAGCCAAAAAATTTGAGTTAAAAAGCAACAATTTTACTGAAAAGAACCTTAAAATGCTTAAAGCTTCAATAAGCAAAGTATTTTCTATTTTTCTCCTACCATAGCAAAGTACAAAGAACAAAGTGGAATAGCTGTTCCAGTTCCATTAAGATCCCCAACACAATTTAATTACTTCTATTTCAAATCAATTCCACAGAATGCTTCTGCAATCAAAATGAACTGAACAGAAGCATAACCGTTCCACTTACCAGGTGCGGCTATTTACAGTGTATTTGTAGAGGTCATCCACCAAGCCATACTCATTGCTTCTAAATGCTTTGTATCCTCCATGTACATAAATCGATTTTGTTGCTGCACTGTAAACACTGCTGTGTCCATATCCACCCTGAACTATTGCACCCTTCGTCTCAGTCACTAACACGTGTTGGTCTCTGGACAGGAAGCAAAACTCATTTTAGAAGTCCACCAATTCCACACTGTTTTTCCATAGTATTCTTTTCCACAAAAATATTAAATGTTACTATATAAAAGGATTTATGCTTAATGTAATGTCTTTACGGATAAATCCTTCCAAACAGTTACCAGTGATTCAACAGGTTTTCCCCAGTGTTCATACCAAAATTATAAAGATTTTTTTTCCAAATGTAATTCATATGAAAATCTCACCCCAAGTTACTCACAAAACAGTACAAATGCTAATCCCATTGATCTCTTTTGACAAAACTACAAACAAACTTAATGGCCAAATCATGAAAATAATAAAAGATGCATTACACAGGTTTAAGGCAATTTGTCCCATTTCAAATTTCCTTAAATTTTATTTTTCTTCTTCTCCTGCAGTGCATTAGTAATTTTACGCGACCATAACATAATAATTTTGAGCAGATAATGGACACCAGCCGAAACTTAAACATGATACTTCCCTGATTCAGCCAATAATAACACAGCCCCTGATTCAGCCAATAATAATACAGCTCCACAAATTCATGTAATTACCTAACCGGAAATCAAACCAATTAATGGATAGGTCTCTTCCAAAACCACAAGTGCAAATGAAAAACACCAGATGTTATTTCGCTAGCATAAACTCAAAGCACATGAAATAGAAGTAATGATTTTACATGATGATACAATTTACTGCATAAAACATTATGCATTCTGTAAATAAAAGTACACAACAGGATCTACTGTTTCAAATATTAAAATAGGTAGCTCATTCGCTTTAATTATTCAAATGTTCAGAACTGGGCATGTGCAGAGAGCACATTAATAATGCAGGTCAGAAAATGCAGGCAAGTTAATCAAAATATATTGTAACATCTAAAAAGATGGATGAGGAAACAGTTCAACAGACAGTCCAATGAACAGCAAATAGTTCAAAATTAGGTCAAATAGATTTCCCACATCCCAGATCAGTTATGACAATGACATTGCCCATCCAGATAACTGGCCCCATCAATAGACAACAATTCACACAAGCAACAATTCATCTGGGTGGAAACCATTCCTTCCTCTGTGCTTCAAAAATTGGCTTCCAAAACATTTAAGTTAATAAATAACTATTTCAAATATGTTTTACGGTACTTTGTAGTTTTAAGTTAGCCTCTTACTTCAAGAAGTAAATTAAGTGATCGTAATCAAAATTAAATTGAAATGCAATTATTTCCTTACAGTTGACTCATACTGGAGTTAAGCATATGATGCTTGATATTCATGTATTGGCCATCTAAATAAATTTATGAAAAAGAAAATCACAACACACACCTATATATACACACATACACACACTAAAAAAGCAGAAAAAAAACTATTTTTCAGTTACACAGAATGGTAAGATCATTCAAATCGCCTCCAATAAAGCTACTTCAGTTTCACTCACCATTGTAAAGTGTACAAAAGCAAGTGTTGTCATTTTCAAGATTTTTTAAAAAGAATTAATGTTGGTCAACAGTTTTCCAGTTTTACAACTGTTCTGTCAGAATCACACAGCCAACAGTGTTCTATGAATATACCAGTTACGTACAATGTCATGCTGCTTTTAGCAATAGGCTTCATTATATCCACAATTTCATATTTTAGACACTCATGTTGTTTGAATGACATTGCACCTGATGAGCTATCCATCTACATAAATGGATGGATGCAGAAAGTACGCAATTGGGGAATTCACACAAATCTTGAAAGCCTTTGCAAGCAGTTAACATAAAACACACAAAAAAATTAAACATTTAATAACTTCTTTGCATGATGAGCTAAAAATTGTACAGAACAAACTGAAGTTGGATTTCAATAATATGCTTCATTTAAGGTCTGTCATTGGACTCTTTGGCAGCCTTTCAATTCCTATTCTTCATTTTCAGTACCCATGAGACTATTCTGTTTAATCTGAGGAAATCAAAGCACAAACAAATACTTACTTATATTGTATTCTTGAACACTGTTTATATAACCATAAAGTGCAGAATATCCAAAAATAATGATCATGATGACATCTCCACTATCCATTTCAATGATATGTGCTGAATGTCCTTCCAAATCATACTGTTGCCCATGAGCTAAAACTGTTGGGGTTTTTTCTTGTCCATGATAGAGTGGGAATGTTGAAGATCCATAGTTCATTTGTAATGTTTCCATTATCCGTATCAATTTTTCCCCCATACATGTAAATATCATCCTGGAAAAAGGAATGGCACTAATTAATGGGAACACCGAATAAAGAGTGGGGAGGCAAATCAAAGAGGCCTTTTTAATCATTGCATTGAATGTCTTCCTTAACCTTAATTAAATTGTTTTAAACTTCATTTGCCACATCTGAAAATGAACTAAATTAAATCCTAAAACCTCAAGGAATGCATTGGATTAATGGTTTCTGTCTCCAAACCAAAAAGATAATCAAAGAATGGCCTTTTATTACATTGTGTAAAAACGAGTCACATTAAATATTCTGTAATTTAACATTTATCAAAAGAATTTTATAAAATGATTTTCACGTTCATGTTTAGGCAACAATATGCATCATTACAATCAGAAGACAAATGTACCATTTGGTCTCTGGGTTCTTAATCAAGTCTATAAATTTTATTCACCACAAGAGCACCTTGCATTCTCAAAGTTCACCAAATTCAACCAAGCAAGACAGCCACCTGAGAGTTTTGCCTTGTGTATCACGCCAGAAATAAATTTCCTGGACTGGAGAGACTGCACCTGCAACATTATTGCATCACTAGCAACTCCATGTCATTTGTTCAGATGGTAGAATGCAGACATTTTACATTCTACCTGTGTACTATTAGGAAGAAAATACATAGTATTCCACCTAAAATGTCATTTATTTAATACAGAAACAATTTTAAAATAGACAAAAATAATAAAAGCAGAGTACAAAAGGGAAACTTCCATCCCAGTTATCTTGGTTTTAAGTAAATCAATAATAACTTCAGCTGAAATAAAGTCACATTGAAAGCTTATGTATATTACTATGAAAGATTATGTAATATTTCACACACTGCGAGTCTGAGCCCACATCTTGCATGATGGGAAAGCAATTTATATACCTTGCATCCAGCTCACTAAATGTGGGAACCCTCAGTGATCGGGCCACAATTTAGATTGCAAGGGCCAATTACAGACACTGGGAGAAGTATGATACAAGTCCAAAGGGAAGAGTAGGAGCAAGTAATGAATTCAGAGTTTAGTAAGAACCTGGCATTACAGGGAAATATGATGCTTGCCAAGATGGTTCAGATGAACTGCAATTATGACAGTGCGAACTTTAAAATGGTTATCCACTTCCATGAAGATACACTAATTCTAATGGTAGTGCACTGCAATTGCTTGTTTGGAAACATCACATCTAAGGCAGAAGGTTTTGTGTTTTATCCATTGTGCTCTGGAGGTGAAAATGAACCCAGAACAGAAGTAACCTTCTCACAGAAATTATTGTGTGGGGATCAAAGCACAAAGGGAATTGGATGAGTAATAATCTGCACTGTGTTAGCAAAGTCATTTACTTTAAAGTTCTGAAGATTAAGAAATAATTTACAAAAATGATTCAGCTGGTTCAGTATCTGTTCTTTATTGAAGCTTATTTTCAACTGAAGATCCAGTTGCTCTGGTAACTATGAAGAATTTGAGGCAAGAAAACTGAAACACCTGGGTGACACAATGGCACTGCTGTTACAACTACTGCCTCACATCTCCAATGACCCAGGTTCAATCTTGACCCCGATTGTTGTACATGTGGGTGTTCCAGTTTTGTCCCACATCCCAAAGATGTTTGGCTTAGTAGATTAATTGGACACTATAAATTGGCTCTGGTTAAGTGAGTGGTAGAATCTGGGTAGAGTTGAGGGGCATGGGAGGAGAGTAACTATAGAATTAATGCAAAACGTGGTCAGCACAGGCATGGTGGGGCAAAAGGCTCATTTCCGTGCCAAGACCAAAACATCACAGAAGTTTCCCCAAGGCTTTGTTCACAAATTCACAGAATGTATCATTTTAAGACAACAGAACCAGGCTCAATACAAAAAGTGTTATTCCGTTTGACAGGTGAAACTTGTTTCTTCATAACATCATCATGATCAAATGAGTATTGTCATTAATGAAGATTAGCAGCAACCACAAATATTTTGCAACTATTTCAATATTAAATTTAATTACAAGAATTCTGCACACAAACAACCACAGAAATTTAACAATTCAATTTTTGACTCCAGCAGAAACATTACTGTCCTTTTTAATCAATAGATGATAATTAACAACAAAAATTACCGATTCATCTTTGAACCAATACGTGTGTTGGGTTACTGTATGAAAGCAACCTACTTTATGCTCGTTTTACATCAGCTGAAGCATGGCATTTCAGACTACATTGTTTTTGTGTACTTCACATTGGTAAATCAAAGCGAGGATAAAGGTTCTGGCAAATACTGCTTTCCTCCATCATAGTGTAAACTACTTAAACATGAATATGATTCAAAAAAAAACTACGGATGCTGGAAATCTGAAGTACAAACAGAAAATGCTGTAAACACTCAGGTCAGGCAGCAACTGTGGAGAGAGAAACCATTAACATTTTAAGGCTGAAGATGAAATTTCAACTTATAACATTAACTCTGATTCTATTTCCACAAATGCTGCATGAACCGCTGAACGTTTCCAGCATTTTTGCTTCTATTTATAACACAATGAACAATATGAGATCGGCTCCTAGAATCGGTATTCAAGATCAAACCACTGCAACAAATATTCCCCAGCTATACAATTTCTAAAATCACAACTGCATCATCACTGACAGGTACTTCTTAATATTTGTCCTCATCTCAGCTTCTACTTTACATAAACCAGGAGCTGTCACAAGAATTCTATAACCACAACCATAACCACAGAAACTTTGCAACATTTCAATGAAAGTAGACTGAAGCTGAAACACAGATGCCCTTGTTACATTCAAGGACAATAATCAGCAATAAACATCTGGTCATTCATCTTCAGAACTTATAGTATGATGAGAACAAGTTAGGGAATGACACTACAGGATTCATTTGGTTTTCAAATGGCAAACATTTCAAGTGCTAATGTGAGAGTATAATTATACAAACCTAAAATACAGCACAATACAGGTGGATCTGCCTAGGATCAATTACAATTGCCAATTATCCATGAAATGTTTCATTCACTTTGGTTAAACCTGTGGAGCTGGTCAATTTTTTTAAAAATATCAATGATAAATGTCAATCCTGACACTTTAGAAAGATGACAAAAAACATGTAATAAAACCAGTTTTGATATTGCCTTTAATTATTGCTTATGATGATTATTTATGTTGCCAACCTATAATAATGCTGTTTCAACACAGTTGGGTTACAAAAAGAACACTGCACTCTAGTGGCAAAATGCAATGAAGCACTCGATATCTGCAGCAGAACATTCCTTAATTCAGTTTCATAATTCCTAAATTATTATAAAAACTTTTCCCTCACTCAAATACTACAACTTTCCAAATATTAGCAACACTCGAGTTGCCTTCAGTGTTGTGGCCATAGAAAGTATGAATGATTACTTCAACATTACATAAAAAGGAGAGTATTGATTTTGTAGGAATCTCAGATTGTGGTGGAGAAATCTTAAAATGAAAACTGGACTGTAATCAATTTCACTGTATAGTTTTCTTTTTGACAGGTAGCTCAAATGCAAAAACAATTGGTATTATTTTTAATTCTATGTGGTTGGCAAGAATTTAAAGCACTTGTATCTAACTGAGTGAATTAGTCTTATTAACTTAGAGGGTTGGAATAAATAATCCCCAAGTATGACAGCATTGGAAGTCATAAGGACTCCCAGATTATGCCCACACACTGGTGGACAAATTGCACTTCCAAAACCTAAAAGGTACAGTATATTCACATGGCTCAGCTACCTATTAAAATTAATTGCATGTCATGATCTTCTTCGATTTACAATGATTAATTTAAATTAATATTGTGACAGCCATGTGGGGGTGGCAATTGTTATCACAAGAACACTGATAATGATAATTTATGACTCTTGCAGGATTCTAACTCCTCACTCAACATGAAGAGACAAGGGAATAATGAGGCTGTGAAATCTCACTCTCACAGGCATTGAATTGTTCCTGCAAATCATTATGTTCTCCAGTCAACTCCTATTTCTCCCTTTTGCCTTCCTTGCCCCATCTCATTCACTATTAGATATATGCTCCCACTCGACTCACAGTAAACTAAATCCGGTTCATTGTTCATTACTAAGTGCATCATGGTCTAAAAAGGCACATGTCCTAAGTTACCTCAAAGTTATGACCCCGTCTGGAAAATAGATTACATGTAAATGTAGCGGAGAATTAAAATGAAACTTGGGTGAACTATCATCCACAGTCATGCAACACAGTTCATGTTGCATCTACTATTCAGCTTTATGCATTACAGACTTGAGTGATGGCGGTGGAATTCCCCATTCTGGCACACAGCAATATCTTCACAAAGGATTTTGTTTCTGTGGTGGTTCGGGAATGGAGAGGGGAAATGTGATTCATGGGGAAAGATCAAGATTTTGCATAGATAAGTATCTGCTTGCGTAATTCCACTCCTCAGATCTGGAGTTCAAGTTATCCTTGAAGCTCAGCCAAAGACAAGAGGAAGTCAATGTGGACTGATCTATGTTAAAGCACATTATATAATTTAAGCACAAATTGAACTTTGACCAAGTAAATTAAGTTCATAAAATGCCCCAAACAATTTGAAACGTTTAATCATTTACATGCTGACATCTATCACTTATTACATGGCAAATACATAAACTCAAAGCTAATGGGAAATACATGAAGATGGATTAAAAAAAGTACATAATCAAAGTCGATGCAGGAGTGTTTTCAGGTAAATAGTGTAGAGGAAGAAATCACTGAGCAAGATTCCCCTTTGCTCCACTTCTACATTTTGATAAAACACAAATGACACCATGAGATGATGGCAAGCTTGAAGTAAATTACACTGTAAAAATGTTTTTGGTTTCAAAAATACATATATATGCATTTAGATCTAGTATATGTGTGAAAGAATACAGCTAATGTCATTCATAGGTAAATTATAAAATAACAGCAGGGTGCTTCATCTTGGAAATCAACCATAGAAAGTTTAGTCAGAATACCTACAAACATAAATGAGCAAACCTACATTATTACATTGATTCTGAAAGGCAATTTGAATGAAAAATACATGTTGTCAATGCTATGCAGTTGTCGATATCCAAAGATATAGAGGATAAAAAAGGATTACAATGTTTTTTTTGGAAAGAAAGATGTATATTGATTTGGTTTTTATCAATCAGCTTTATCTATCTCATCACATAACCATCTGCTTCACTGCGCACATGGTTCTAAGATTTTTGACAAGCTGCTTTGAGTATAATTATTTTTCTTGGACTTTAATGTATGAAAGTCACTGACTTTTTGTCACTATGCTGAACATATGCCTCAGAAGTACTGACAAACCAAACTGAAACCAAAATGTAATTGCAAGATGAATTTACATAATCTTGCAAGTGATTTTTCCAGCATAAAATTAACTACTTCCAATAGACTCTTTCCACTCGGCTCAAGAGAGGCCTTGTTTGTGTCATGGTTGAAATCTCAGTACTATCATATGAAACAGTTCAATTTAGGACTTCTCTTTCCTTCCTAGTTTATGCCCCCTGCTTACCAAAGCCAAAGATTTTCCAGATAGAATTGGTTTCAGAACCGTGGACAAAACTACAAGGGGAAAAAAAAACTTGGTAGATGTTGCCGTAGGAACTAGTGCCTCCTGCCAGTACTTAGTCTGGTGCTTGCACTTCTGGTTTTTGATATTTTACAATCTACATTGCTGTAAGCCAGCACTGAGAACATCACAGCAAGGGACGCTAGGAATCTGGGAACCAAAAGTGCACCCGTCTCCTGAATCAGACTGAACTACTGAAAAATTCAGAGCATAAAAGCAGGAGCACAGGCATATTTCAGTAGGTGAATTCAAAGTCATATGAGCAACAGGATAGGAAAAATACAAAAAGAAGAATGCACTTGTATCAAGAAAATGAACAAAGGAAAATATTTAAATTGGAATTTTAAAAATCTCCTTTAACACCTGAATGAATTACAAACCACATCTCCGATTAAAATTCTGTCCTTAGTATTTAACTTTGTCCTAAGTTTAGTTGGTATCAAATCATTTCAATTAGGGCTGTACATTAGGGAAAGTAGTAAAGGGGATAAGAAAGGGCATGAAGGGGAAGGAAGAGAGGAGAAAATGAGCTGGGCCAAGGGGTCGGGGGGGGGGGGGGGGGGGGGGGGGGGGGGGGGGGGGGGGGGGGGGGGGGGGTGGGGGGGGGGGGGGGGGGGGGAGGTGAGGAGGAAAGAGAAAGAGGCAAAGAAAACAAGAGAAAAGGGAAAGATAAGTCACAATACACAACAGGTCATTTGAAAAATTCCTCCTCCTAAAAAGATATTGGATCAGCTTTAACAATTCTGTCCCCAACAAGCCAAAATAAGTGGCAGCAAAAACTGCACTAGAACATTTTGGTTTCAGGCTTTATCCCTCTGATTCAGGAGACCACTAAATGTGAGCCAGTGGACAGTTCCCAAAATAGAAAATCCAGGGAGGCCAACAGAGATGCACGAGAAGATTCAAGGAAATATAGCAGCTGAACTGATTAGTTGGATTACAAGTAATGAGGAGCGCACATGTCCTGCCCCTGCATCCTCAACCCCATAGCCACAAAGATTTGTCAGTAGGCCACAGCATTCATGCTTCACTTCAGACTGCAACTCCTCTCCAAATTCACTTCCTTCCAGCAGTGGGTGCCTTGTTGACAGCAAGGAACTTGCTCACTACCTCATGAGAAGAGGTATAGCATATATTAGCATTTTTATCTGAAAATTGTATTTTGGTCCTCGTAGCTGGCATAGAGCATAAAGTTGCACATAAGTAGACTCCACTTGCTTTGGACATTTGACACATGAGATTCTGCAGACACTGGAATCTGGAGCAACAACAGAAAATGCTGGAGGAACTCAGCAGGTTAGGCAGCACCTATGCATACCATAGATGCTGCCTGACCTGCTGAGTTCCTCCAGCATTTTCTGTGTGTTGCTTTGGACATTTGTTGGATACTGTTGACAGTCCTGAGAGAGCGAGAGCAAGAATACGAGTTAAATGGAAGGATTGGAAACAAAAGAGGCCTGGTCGACATGAAGTAGGACCGTGTGAAGTGGGTTCATGCTGACATTGGGACACCTCATTAGCAGTGAGGCAATGTAGCTGAGACAGCACTTTAGCCAAGACAGATTTACAAGCATGTTGAACATTCCTCGATCACTAAGCACTGAGAAAGCACAAAAGGATATTCTGATATAAACAGACATCTTGGAACACCATGTACCAAAGACAGTCTGGTAAATTGTAAAAGCATGAACAGACACCTTGGTGGCAATGGTGGACCAGGTAACTAAAGTGATTATGAAACTGAGTCAATGGAAATTTAGAAGTCAAAGCAACGTCCAGAAAGAATACAAGAAGGTACCTCACAGGAGAACCGACAACAGTGGCTCCAGAGACCAATCATTGCAGAAAAAGACCCCTCCCCCCAAGGTCCAGGACTCAAAAAAAATTCATTGGATCAAACCACAGCCATGTTCATTTGAGCAGGTAATATCTAAAGGGTTTTGGAACCTGTGAAAGTAAACTAAAGAGTTGTGTAACTAAAAAGAGTAACTAAGGAGTTAAATGAGTTTTGTTTGAACTATGTTGTGAATCTTAGAGTTATTTGAATTGATAAAGGAGGTATAATTATTTGGCAAAGTCATTGTCTGGTGTGGTTTATTATGTACTGCATCCAATTGGTAACAGATACCCTGAAAATTGCAAATCAGTTTAACCTTGGATATCAAGAGTCAGCTAAACTACACCCACAGCCCTTCACATTTTCCAGGAGAAAATGACAAGGCATTTCTCTGGTGAGAAGCAAAAACCCATCAACAAAAAGTTATCAATGTTAGCAGTGTTGGGGCATTTGTGCATGAACTTTAAGCAGTACATGGAGGGGCATTTTAACCATTAGGTATTACTGCCAGGTCCACCTGGTATGAACTTATCCATGGATAGGATCAATTAAATAGTAATCAGAACACTACTCGCTAATCAAAAAGGGAGGGAAGTCTCAATGATGCTGTAGGCAAATAAACTACTCCACAAAGTCCATTTTAAAAAAATTCTCTTCAACTCCCTACCAGTCACTTCAATTTTCATTTTGGAAAAAAAAATTCAAAGATAGTTTTCTACTCAAAGGCATCCAGACTTATTAACTTCCACTAAAATGAATTCTTGCCTCATTTCTCAGTGGCCATCTAATTTCTATATTCTTCTCCAGATATTCTTGGTTATAATCCCAAGCCAATGAAAAGAAGTAGTGTTGGAAATGTAAAGGAACTCGCAACAAATGCTGGCATATCAATAAAAAACATTTACACTTGGATTGTCAGATTCAACGCAATCTTCCTTCAATACCCAAAATAACTCCAGACATTATTATTTATTACAGCCATGACCGTCATATCCAAGGTTAAAAATAAAATACTTAACTGTCAGCCCACATGCATATTTGCAAGAACGTCACAAAAACTTTAAAGTAACTTTCCTTAAAAACAAAGGGAACTTAAAAGAAAATAAAGTTTTTTCCAAACAATTTTGCACCAGCTTCATCAGTGAACACAGGATTACTTCAATGCAGCCCCAATTATTTTTGACAACCATTTTACCCCATGTTAATAAATATTTCCATCCACATTATACATGTTAATTATGCTCAAATTGGAGCACCAGTATTCTGAACACCACACAACTTAAAGCAGCATCAGATCCTGAAATATTAAAAGGGCTAGAAGTAGGAAACATCAAAGAGGCTGATTTCTCATTTAATATTTTGCATTTGATCCCAAGTGGCTTTCCTCACAAATAAAGGAAAACTCCACACCAATTTTTTTTCCACAATTCTGGAAGGCTATCTGTTCTTGTTTATGATGGAATAATGACAAATATTAACATTTACAAAACTGAACATTTGTTCAGCATTCAACCCAGAAGTCAAGAAGTTGCACCTCTCACATTTACTTTGAGAGAAGCAAGAGTATTTTTCCTACTAATTTACAACACAGTCACTTGTAATAAGCTAGTTTGCAAAAACATACTCTTGTTAGTGAAATCAGGCATACAGAATTTTACACCAATCTGAAGACTTTGATCAATATTATTTGCCTTCTCAATACAGAGAATTCTCTTCAAAAAGTTTAAGGCAAGATGACTTAAAAATGTCTCATTCTCAGATTAATCATCCTGTATAACTTAATGTTATAAGAATACACAGATTAATTAGCCATCATTTTCTGCCACAATCTCGCATGTATTTTAAATATGTACAAACGTCCATGCTGATCAGATCTCATTCATGTTGCACAGTAAATTGGTTTGTTATTGTCATATGTAGATTTTCTGGACAGCAGGAACCCTTGAAAGCTTTGATTCTGCAACAGAAATTGTTGCCTGGGTCGTTGCAGGGGGTACCGGGTAACATTCAGAATTCCCTGATCTGCAATCCTGATGACTCATTTGATGGAGTTTTACAAAGCTTACAACAGCATTCCCAAATTTTTAATTCACATTTATTTGAGCATTTTACTTGAAAGTTAGTGTCTCTACTGTAAATTTTAGGTTTACATTTCAGAATTCACTTCCCTCACCCCTTTGATTATTAGTAGTTTGAACTGAAAGTTGTAACAGAATAAAAGGAGAATGATCCAAATACTCTGGAATACAATGTTTACTGATCAAATGTACACTTGAAGTCACCCAATGGAAAAATAACAATTAAGATTTGAAGGGGATACAATATTAAATGACTGTTGTGACATGGCCATCTTCAGAGTGAACACTTCCACTTGGAATACTCTGTACCCCATATGAAAATAGTATATTTGATGGACTAAACTGTATATTCAATAATTTAAATTCTTTGATATGCCAATCAAAGCCCTAGAACATCTTCAGAAACATGTCCAATATTGCCCCAGAAGTACTCTAAAAGCCCAGTAAAGGATTCAATGATTTCTGTGCAATTTCTCCAGATCTTTTGCCAACGTTCATCAAATCATCGGGAAAATCTCCACAGAGACTCACTCAATTTACATTAAATGGATACAAGCTTAGTAGTCTGTACTCAAATACAAACTTCCCTTGATTAATGCATCAACATTTTGCCTTTCAAATCTAATGCATTTAAGCCTTGTTGGAACAAAGTGACTGCTTTAGGAAAGTATTCATTGTTGTCTTTCTAATATCCTAACATTGGACCCTTTCAAGTTGTAGCCAGCACAGTCTCCTCTTAGAAAACCATACCAGTTGATCAATCCAGAATTGTGTTTCCAAGGTAACTTTCCAGCCAACTGTTTTCTTTTATTATTTCATCACAGGGCGTAGGGTGTCACAACCAAGGAAAGCTTGTATTTCCCCATCCTTAAATGGCATCGAATCTGTTCCAAGGGAAATTAAGAATCAACCAAATAGCTACAAGTCTGGTACTTTAAAGGTCTGACCAGCGTAGGAAAGCAGATTTCCTACAACTGCAGATTAGTGATCCAGTTGGTCATTTACAACAACCCAGTAGTTTCATGGTCACCATTATTGAACTTGCTTTTTATATTTTAGATTAATTCCCATTTGCCATGGTGGGTTTTGATCTCATATCATTGTAATGTCAATGCAGCAGTATTACCATTATGCCACTGATATCTCGTAATGTCTTATTACAAAACACACCGAGAACAAGGTTGCCTTTCATAGCATCATCCTTAGATTTATCTTTCCTACCAAGATTATATCCCGGGAACTCAAAATTCATTACTCACAAATCAAGACCAACTGGAATTGTGGTCATACAACAGAGCCTATATTTAAAATTATAAAGTGAACCATGATTCATTTTAAATTAAAGCAAATGCAATAACAGGATTCTCAGAAATTCTGTGCAATAGTAATCAAGCATGCCATCTATTGGTGTTGGGGGGAAAAACAAAAAGGATTTTTTTTAAAAACTGTACATTTTGAAGATAGTTTTATTACATATTTTATACTTTACATCAAGTCTTCAGTTATGCCTTAGGAGGACCCATCCACATTAGGATCCTCCATTATAGTCCAGTCTGAAAGTAATGATGGATCAAATGCACACGATCTTTAAATGCTACCATACATTGGTCTTCAAAGAGCTCAGAGCAAAGAAAATAGTAACATTCAAAACACGCAGAAAGGCAGCTGACAGCCAATGAACTAAACCACTTTAAATGTACAAGTCCACAACATTCTGAGCATCTAAAAGGCATCAGGTCAGTGCCTCCCCATTTGTTTCCTAAAGTGTTGTTGAGATGACAAAGTTCCAAGTACGCATGTTATGCCTGACATCACTTGCTTTCCTGGCTCACATCCAAAACTGCCACAGAGGAAGATCGCACCAAAGATGCACAAGTCCTAGAGAAGCAGTTTCAACAGCAAAACAGCTCCAAAAAACCATGTTCATCCTCCAGTCACAATTTGGAAACATATACTGCCACTTGATGCTGAAATCTCAGGTGATTATTCCATTGGCATACAATCTATGAAAATACAAACGAAGGGTATGTTTAAAAAGTTTTTCCTATTGTGATTTGTGATGTGTTTGAATGTCACATAACCAGTAATTAATTTACCTCATGCACATCAAGCAATTACAGGCAATGAACATTCCACATTGTAACAAATTATCAACATGCACATTACATGCAGCAATGAAAACTAACATTATATTTGTTCTTAAAACAAAAAAAGTGCATACAAGTACTTACCAGTCAAAAATGATGGTGCATGGCCGAGACCAAAGTTTGGCCCATGGCAGCATTTTGTTTTAATCTGAAGATGCATCACCATCTTTAGGGATCGATGATCTTTTCCCACTTGGCATTGTTTTCAACCTAGCAAAATACTTTTTCTGCTTTCCTACAGTCCTTTATATTATGAATCACTCATTAAATTTCAATAGCTTGACAAATAATAAAATGGTCTTGGATAGCTTCAAGTAGAAATTTTTGATGCAATCAATAAAAAAATGAAAAGTCAGGAAAATGGGATTAGTACATGTATAAGGTACAGCATCAGTGCAGATGCAACGCTCCCAATAATTGGCCAGCCTCCCCACTGAAATTTCATTTATGTCATTTTTTTTCCTTTAAATTTGTGGATTTGCTTTAATATAATCTTCCTTACCACTAAAATGAATACTTCATGCTAATTCACATGGCATGTACTGAATTAGTGAACCAGAATAATTTCAAGTTACTTGATGTTTAATCCCCATACAGATATATATTTATGAGTCACATGTATATTGAGACACACAGTGAAATGCGTCTTTTGGTGTTACTGAGAATGTGCTGGGGGCAGCCCGCAAGTGTCGCCACTCTTCTGGCGCCAACATAACATGCCCACAGCTCCCAACATGCACATCTTTGGAAAGTGGGAGGAAACCAGAGCACCCACAGGAAGCCCACGCAGACATGGGGAGAACATATAAACTTTGTACCGACAGCGGCAGAACTGAACCCAGGTCGCTTGCACTGTAATAGCATTATGCTAACCGCTACACTACCGTGTCGCCACAACCTAAAGGCACTAAAAATGTTTGTAAGAGGATTAAAAGAAAAATTCAGTGTAACAGCTTGAATTGAAACAGAGTGAAAACAGTGAAGTTCAACTACTGAAACAGTGAAAAACAAAGCAATGTTTGGAAAGATCAGAACGATAGCACGGGGGGGGGGGGGTGGAATCAATAAATAGGGTGGTTAGGAGTACACATTGGGAGTTTCAAAAGGAAGAGGGAAATGTAACAAACACTTAGTTATACCATACACTAAAACATGGTTCCCAATTTGTAATAAAATTGTGAGGTACTGTGAAAGAAACTAAGCCCCAAATGTAGCATGGAGGAGGAAATGAACACACCAATCATCGAGTCATAACATAATTCTGTTACTAAGGCTACAGTGGACCTTTTATATTTTTAGTGAAGCAAAGGCAAGGAAGATTAAAAACAATAGGCAAGTGGCTTAAACTTATGTTATGCATTCCAACACAAATCTTAGAACTGCTCATCAATCAATTGGCTTTTGAGTGCAACATTTGCACTTACCAGTTTTATTTTCTTACAAATAAATGCAGGCCTTGTTTGCATTACAAGATACCACAGTTATTAACCCATCAGCAATCCAGCAAGTTTTATTTTGTGGTAGCTTTATGCAAGGGGAATAGAAAATTTAAAAACACCATCAATTTCTGCAATCAGAAATTCTTCGCAAGGCTGCTCCAATATTTCGCATGTATAGGTGCATTACTGCCTTCTGGTGGCAGTGTGTGTTAAAGCATTCTGAAGCAAAACCTACTTTGTTGTAGATTTGCTTTGGAACAGATTTTTCAAAGCAGACAACATAAATCACTAGCACAGAATCATGGAAAAATTGGAATTAAGCTACTGATACATAACTGGCTGCTGCAAAATATTCATTTTAAGTATCTTTTTATAAAATTTGCCCAGTTATCACAGACAAAAATTACCTTCTTTGCATGCATCAGTTGAGATACCAGCAACGATACTGTTCCCAGTTTTGACTACTAAATTTCAACTGGCAAAAAGCTATATGTACACGGAATGAAGCTGCTAATGCAACTTTGCTCCAAGTGCAGAATTTACAGCTTTCACAACCAGTAAGGCACTGCACCCAACTGTGCCCATTATGAAAAAGTTTCAGGGAATTTTGTGGGCTCGGCCTCCAGACCGTACTGCCCATTTGCAGTTCAGACCACGCCACTGGACCAGAGGATGTGTAGGGACAGCAAGATGGACTTTAAAAATACCAATAAACACAGGTACCGGAGGTGACAATTCTGGGCAGCAGTCACAGGTCAGCAAAGTCCAGCCTCAACATCTGATCAAAAAAAACAACTGCTGGAGGGACACACTGGGTCAAACCCCAGTCTTGATGCAAGGTCTCATTCCGAAACCTCCACCATCCCTTTACCTCTGCAGATGCTGATTAACAGACCAAGCTCCTCCAGCAGTTTGCTTTTTGCTCCAGATTCCAGCACCTGCAGTCTCTAATGTCTTGTTACTACTTGTTTTTTTGATGTAATCTCCTCTTTGATCTTCCTTTTCCACAAAGAATTAAAGCACAGGCCAAACCACCTGTTCTTTTCTCAGGGGGACTGAAAAGTTACATTTAAAAATAACAGAAAGCAATATACCTAATTATTCTGTGCTATGTATTCAAGCTATACAGGCAGTTTGACAGGATGTCACCATGAGATTAGCTTTCTACAGCTAGTAGAAGAGGGATAAGTGCTCTTCAGAAACTGAAATTGGGCCTGTGTTATATTCTGACATCAAGTCCGGTGATGAAAGGAAGACACATTTAGATAGCTTCTTTCACATCCAGTTCACAACACAACTAAATACTTGGGCATTTAATGGATTATTTTTGCAACTGCAGTCATTACTATAACAGAACCACCATTTTACACATAATAAAATCCCAAAAACAGGAATTATTATGTATTAATATATTATGCTCCATCAACTCTGTGCTTGGTTTAATAACTAAACATTTTTGATCCAAAAAAAACTCCAAATAGGGGCACAATTTTCTCTTGTAACTGAACTCAAAACCTGGAAATAATGAAATAGAATTAACTCCATTGTCGTGCTCAAAATTGTATTCAAAATTCATGGAGCCATTTTTCCCTGAAATACTGGGGAATCATCTTGTTGGCAATTCTCACTGAAAAGAAAGACAGATGTCTTTTGTTATTGTCTGTGCATCTGCCCCTTGTCCTTGAAAGCTACAACAACTCTGAAATTTCCATGAGGAAAACATCAAGACAGCTATTGGACTACAACACTTCCAAGCAACCTTTCAAATACTGCATTAGCAATAAGCAAGATCCAATATGTTGTCATACTTTGGTCGATTTTGGAAATGTGGAGCATTGCCATTTGCTTCACTGATATTTGAATATGGCAGTACCAAATTAATATATTCATCATTTTACTCCAATTACAAATGACTAAACAGCAAAGTGCAACATGCATTCTTCACACTTTTACCAAGACTTCAACTTACTAATCCCAAATTTCATCCATTCCTTCATCTATTTTACTAATACTTCAAACACTTAGTAAAATCTCAGTGCTCCACATAAAAAAAAATGGACAAACCTACTCTATAATTTGCATTTAAAATGACAGAGTGACACTGAAAAATACCCAGAAGACTTGAATGTTAAAGTGAATGCCCATTTTGTGTAGAAACTTTTACAGTCAATCCAAATGAATAAACTGAGATGGAGTAAATAACTTCAGAGACACAGCACAATAGCCAAAACAAAAACACCTTCAAGGGAATTTGTATTTTATGATTTTCTTCACAGTACACCAAAGACCAGGCCAAAAATTGCAGATGCTTAAAAATATATTGCACCAACAGTGAAAGAATTACTGGATTGCATTATAAATTGAAAATAATTGAGCATACAAATTATCCGAATCTACTGTTCAAAGTTATGAACTAACTGGTTGTTATTATAAAACTCAGTTAGGGAATATAGTTTAAATCTTACCTGATGCAAGGTTAGAGAATGTCCATACCTTGAAAGCGGCCTCACATCGCTTGTTATGGGTACTCCTGTCCACCCATTGCTCTCCAAGTCATACCTGGAACAAAATTAATTGGCTATATCAATTTTATGAACTATAGTAACCTAGATATTTAATTCCACATTTAAAATGTATGGTATTTCCAGCCCTCAAAGCTCAATGTGAGCACATAGACAAAACCATATAGCTATTGGATTTTTAGCAACAGACAAGAATTTCAGAATTCCTTGATGATTGTCATTAATTCAATATGCATTTAACAATTTAGCAAAATTACATACAACTACAAATGTAGACATACTGGACATTACTTTTAACAAAACTGACAAGCAGAGATAAAATTAACAATGACTATCCCAAGTTTCATGCCTTGCATCCACTTGATATACTTTTACTCCCAGAACTCTGATGAGAAGATGGCTTGTTCCTAGAACAGTTCTCCCTTAAATGCAACCTGACTATTACACTGTTACAAACTTCTATGCATTTTCCAATAATACAAAGGGTCTTCAAAAGTTCAAGATCCAATCAACCACTGAATTTGACTGGAATCAAAACTTCATTAATCCATTTTTTGTTAATCCCTGCGGTAGTTATAAACACAGTGACACAATACCACACCTTCAAAAGATGGTGGAATATCTGACCACCCTGTCCCCATTTAGTAAATTTAAATCCATGACTAACAATCCACTCCTGTCTGTATTTTGTCCATTCACTCTCATATGTGCCTTCTTTGACCCATCAATGGGTTGGTGAGAAAGATCCCCAATGTTTTCTATTGCCCAGCACTCACAGGCCACTTCAATGCTTGCTTGGTGTTTAGAGACATAAAATTTAACAGTTTCAAATGGTCAACAGGAATATTGGCATTTTGCTGTTAGTGGCACATGCAATGCGTGCCTTCCATTGTTAAAGGCAACTTCTCTTATTTCTTGATGCTGCAAGCACACATCATTTCGGATATAAACAGGGTGTAAAACAAAAAAAAACATTTTCTTTCCTTTTGCCAGATGGTATTTGGACACAACATTGTGTACAAAATCAGTTGAGGTTAAAGATTGCCATATCCTCCAAGTATTTAGTTGAACCACTTTGACCACAAGATCTCAGATTTGATTCCCAATTTGTACAGGGCAATTTTATCTCAATATGCAGGGATGAAGGATTGCTAACTACAATCAGTCTTATGCTCTCCATCATTACCCAGAAACTGGTGCTTAAAAGTACGTGTGCAAAATCTAGATTTGAGTAACAATAGACTCTAATGTGAAGTGGCCCATAGTCAAAACACTGCCACCTTTCATTGTTTACAGACACTGAACAGCAACAGGGATCCAAGTAACTGCATCCACTGGGAGTCAATATCTTCAGCAGAAATTGGAAAGAAATTCTGCAAGCTGTCAAAGTAGCACACCATTTAGTCATTCTTCTGATAGACATTGAAATCAAAGAATTTAAATACAGTGCAATCAAAGACCAGGACACATCCTACTGTCCAAAATCAACTCAAATTTGTGCTGTAGCTTAGGGTGGAGTTGGGGGGGATGGGCATTAGTTTACACAATTCCCCTTGCAAAACTGCTATGTCAGAAATACAGAATTGTGCAAGTAACCTTTGGTTGAAACAATGAACAGATTGCACTATTACTTTTTACAAGTCTTCAGGGCCCTTCTCAAAATCAATCCAGCCATTAGGGGTTTGATGTATTTGCACAAAGGCCCAGATTGTTCAAGATTCTGATTTCAGACAGACTTATCTTTCCAAAAGTAGAAGTCAACTGCCCTGAAAAACTATGACTGGCAAACAAAATGCATTAATTAATGAAGCTTCAACTCATTCCATCTCAAATTCACCAATTCCAACAACGTATGGCCTCATCTCATTCACTTGTTTTTATATTTGATGTTCCAAACCCAACAGCTCTCAGAATTTTCAAGCATGCTAATTATGTAAAATGGAGATTTATATTTGGTAAATTTATCAGCAGAACCTTGTCAAAAACTCAGCAACATTTAGTTCCAAAAGATTTTATTATGGTTTGATGTTCCTGCCAAATTTCTAAATTGTTCAACTAGGACAAAAGAAAAAGTAGACCAGCAAATCACTGAAGCCTCCAGTGGTTTGAATTTTTAGAAAACACGCAAGACTTCACACCAGGACGCAAAGCAACAAATAGTAAGCTACAGACATACTTACTTGAGGACCATCTGTGATGAACTATAATTAAAGGTATATCCACCAATTACCCACATAAATTTCCCATATACAACAGCTTTGTGGGATGCACGGCTCACACTAGGACTGAAGGGCTTGATATTTGGCAGTACCCAGTAGGATTCTTTGGATGGAACACTTAAAGAGCAGTCTGGTCCTGGAACACAGTAAAACAGATTTCAACTATTCTTTTTACGAGTTTCCACACAAGCCAGAGATTTTCAAAAGCAAACAAGATTAAAAGTAGAAAAGAAAACATGCCAAATCACATATAAAGTATAAAATATCAAGAGAAACAAAGGACTGCAGATGCTGGAATCTAGATGAAAAAACACTATGATGCTGGAGGAACTCAGCAGGCCAGGTGGCATCCATGGAGAAAAACAGTCATCATTTCGGGTCAGGACCCTTCCTCAGGACTGAAGATGAGAAAAGGGGAAGCTCAATATATAGGAGGGAAAAGCAGAGCATTGATAGGTGAACAAATGAGGAGAGGCAGGGTGGGCACAAGGTGGTGATAGGTAGATGCAGGTAAGAGATAGTGATAGCCAGGTGCAGGGGAGGAGGGGAGAGCAGATCCACAGGGGGATGGGTCAAAGGTAAGGAGGGAAAAGGTAGAAAAGAAATAGGCTAGGAAAGGGAAAAAAAAGAAGAGGCATGTTTGGAAGGGGGGAGGGGTGGAGTGGGGATTACCTAAAGTGGGAGAATTCAATATTCATGCCACTAGGGTGCAAGGTTCCAAGACGGAAAAATGACGAGCCGTCCCTCTAGTTTGCACTTGGAATTCTCCTGGCAGTGGAGGAGGCCAAGGATTGTCATATCAGTGATAGTGTGGGAGGGGGAGTTGAAGTGACTGGCAATGGGGAGATGCAGATCGCGGTTATGGACGGAGCGCAGATGTTCTGCGAAACAGTCACCTAGTCTGTGTTTGGTCTCACCAATGTAGAGGAGGCCACACTTGGAGCACTGAATGCAGTAGATTGAGGAGGAAGTGGAGAGCAGAGTGTTCATAAGGGGTAAGGTTGGAGTAGGTGAGGGTGCAGAAAAGTCAAGACGGCTGATGTCATGTCAACAGTTGGCTATGAATAGGTCCAGAGAAGGTAACAGGCCCAGTGGGGGAGTCCAGGTGGAAGAGGAGGGCTGGAGGCAGGAGAATGGGTCATTAGGAGGGAGAGAAAAATACCAAGACATTTTCAGTACATGATCACAAGGTAATACTAGAGAAACAAAAGGACTGCAGATGCTGGAATCTAGATGTACTAGATTTATTGATTAGGAAGATAATCATTCACTAGCAACAGAAATTAAATATCAGTACAGTTAACAGAATCTGGGTGTGCAAAAGACACATTTGAACACTGAATCCTTGGTATAAAACAAATAGCTTTGAAGTGTACCCATTTCAAAACATAAGACTGAAACAAAAACACTGCACATAATCTTGCAAAGTAACAAGTATAAGTGTCAAAACAATGACTAATTATTCATGCACTTTCATTCTACTCCCCACCACCAATGATCCAAGCCAAAAGATCATGTAGTTTTCCATGTGACTCCCGAAGTGCATCATAACCTCAAGGTTAGGAAATGCCAATCAAGATCTTGCCACCACTTCTCAGGGAAAGAATGGAGGCTCAGAGCAAGTCTGTATTGTGGAATATGGTGAAAATGTGATGCTATCTAAGTGAAGTTACTCCACGTAATTACTAAGATTCCTTGATTAGTAAGAGTTTGGGTAGATACCAGTGACATGGATGCCAGTATTTTAAGTATTCACAATTACAAGATCGCACCTTTAGATAATTTCAGGATTACTCTTGGCACCATGCACTGGATAAGTCTTCCGAAAACAGGTTAGATATTTCAATGTGTGACAAATCAAACCATGAAGAGGTTTCATAATTAGAGGTTATCACAAATTCACAGGACAGAGGCATGGGATTTGCTTGAACAAAACTGATATTGCTAATAAAGCACAGCCCAGAAAGGATTTAAGCCTAAATATAAATAGGAAAAAAAAGGATATCAGATTTGTTAAGATTAATATTTGGAGGGAAATGTTAGTTCAGGCATGGGAAAAATTCCCTGCTCTTTGACTTATGTCAAGGGATTAAAATCCATCTAAGCAAGGAGACAGAAGCTTCAGTTTAACAGTAGATTATCCACAGCAGAATGTTTCAGTTTAGTTGTGTTCCAAATTCTGCAGGATATTTACAAATCAGAACGAGGAAGCCATTTGCATAAGGTAACTGATAAAGCATCAAAAACTACTACATAAATGGGCAAGAGGCTTTGGGCAGGCAAAGTTTGGAAGCAGTACAATCAAGAACACTTGTGTCTAGGTAAAGTGTATAAAAATTCTTTGTATGCTTGCAAAGAAAAAGGTCTGCACTGATTTTGTACCATATAAAGTTCCAGAAAATTATATTTATTTGATTAAAAGCAGTCTTTATAATCTTGTAAGACAATTAACAGTATGGACATTGAAGATGCAAAGTGTTGTCACAACAAAAGTCTTTTCTCAGCACATTTAAAATTGAAGTCATTAACAGCACTGCAGCACTTCTAGTACAAGATTCAGAGTGTATCTGAACAAAAAAAGCATTCCACTTCATTCAATTGGTTAAATAAAATTTATAGAAGAGTGTCTTTGAATGCAAGTGTTTATAAAATAATCCAGAGACGGCAAAGCCCTCAAGTTCTTCCATCACTCAAATTTCCACTCTATTATCTGCATTTTTGGTGGAATACTTCCCAGAGAAACATGCCTCACTCTTGAAAATTCAATCATGTTTTTCTCCCCTCTACTTCTGTGACCAAAGTTCCATTTATTATCAGAAAGAAAAACAGAAAATATTCAGATCAGATAGTTTATAGAGAGAAAACAAGCTGCTGATTTTTCAGAATCACAATCAGAACGACAAAAAAACTTGCTTTAAATTGCAGAGGAAATGAGGAATGGGAGGTGGGGGTACAGCAAAGAAAGTGTTTCTGGAAGATGGAAGACGAGTGGAAATTGGTTGAAGTAAGTGGTGGCTGTGCCAGTGGAGAACGGTAAATGCTTGATATCTCTTTATGCCTTTTTGTTGCAAGCTTCCTGGCATTCAACATCCCAAGTTTCACCATGGGGTCATCCAATCCCTCAACACCTACAACAGAACAACTCAAGAACCCTTTGTTTCTTTCATGATCAGAAGCACACAGTCCCCATCCACCTCTTGTAGGAGAATCTGGAACTAGGAGATCATCAATTTAAGATAAATAAGGTGAATTTCATGTCAGAGGGTCAAGACTTTTAGGAACACTTCCTCCAAGAGCAGTGGAAGCAGAATCTGATATTTTCAAGTCAGAAGGAGATAATTTTTTTGATAGACAAGAGATAAACAATCATTCCCCCAATCTTGCTCTTTCTTTGGATGTTCTCTCCCATTGCCTGTTGCAGGTGTTATAATAGCAAATGCCATCCACAACAAACCAAGAGACTCCTACAGCTTCTTTAATTAGACTTCCTCCCACCATGCTTCCTTTCCATATTCTCCAGTTTCCCCGCCTCTTCACAGCCATCCTGGCAACAACACTTTTGATACTTGCCCATCCCTCTAGCATGCAGAAGGAATCACTCCCTTCATGGCATCCTTGCTCAATCTTCCATCTTCACCAAAACCCTCTCCAATTTTCACAATACTTGTTCTTTTAACTCCTTCCTTCTCACTGCTGTTGAGGGACTCAACCACACTTGAAGTGAAGCATTATTATATTTGTACCTGTTCCAATTTAGTGGACTGAATTCAATGCTCATGATGTGGTCTTCTCTAAAATGGAGAAGCCAAATGAAGATTAGCTGACAGTTTTGCAGAACACCTCTGCATGAGTCACCCAGTCACCTTAATTCTCCATCCCTCCTCTATCTTTCATCTCATACACTGTAACACCGAAATTTAACACATGCTCCAGAAACAGCACATCTTCCAACCAGGAACACTGAGCCTTCCTGACTAAATTAGTCAAGTTTTAGATATTCAGTCATTCCATCCTTGTACTTCACACTTCCAACATGCAGTTTTTCCTGGGGTTATCCCATTTTATTCCTTTCTTCTTGTTACGCCTTCACCAAACAACTTCTGTTATTCACTAGTCCTTACCTTCATCTTTCTGATCACGATCACTTGTACTATTCAATCACTCCTGACTTCCACTCTACTGAAAGCCTTTACTTTCCCCTTATCTTAAGAGATGTTTTCTGACTTTTCTCAGTTCTGAAGATCTGAAATATTAACTGCCTTTTTCACTTCATAGATGCTGCCCAACCTTGAGTGCTTCCATTACTGCAATTTTTTGCTTTTGAATTGTGTTTCTCTTTTCTTAAAAGGCTCCTTTGGCCAGTCATTGCCAACGCAGCCTCAACTTCACATTCTGCCTTTATTACATTAACAAAAAGAAAATCTCTCTCAATGTCAAATACAGAACCTTCTAGTAATTGTTTTATTGAAAAATTCAATCCGAGTCCTTTGACCAAGCACACAAATATTTTCTAACAAGTGGTCTAAGTAGCAATATTAATAACATCTGCTGGAAGCTAATAGCCAGTTTATGTGCAACACATGCTGCTATAGATACCAATGACCACACGATGGTGCACCTCGCCTTTACAGTTAAAAAAAACTAAAATCCCATTACTAGAGGCTCAAACAGGAAGAGACAATGAGGGCAATTACTCCCCACTCCCATGGTAAAGAGAAAATACAACTGAGAAAATTACAATTAATCAACATACTTCCAACTTTCCTGGCATGAAAGGTTAAACAATTGAGTCAGAAGGGGGTGAAAAAGAACCAGTTTCTGAGACAGATGTACTGGAATTTACAGGAACGGGGCAGTTTGTGGTATATTTGGGACCTTGTCAATCAATGGGACAAGCTGACCATCTCTAAGGACTGAAACAGAGAAAAAAATTAGAAGAATTGAAGAATGACTTGATAATCAAATCAGGTTAAAGAATTAGAATGAAAAAAAAACAGGAGAAAGAGGAAAACAAGAGAGAAAAAAAAGAGGAAAAAAGTTGCAGCTGAGAAGTCTCAGATTTTTTTTAAGGAGATCTGAAAGGCAGCCATCTGGCCAACTGTTCCACAACAGGTTATGCAGCCGAGTGCTATTATGTGATCTTGGTCTAGAGCTTTGTAGGCTACAGCACTGCAAAGGCATTTTCTAGTACTTTTTAAAATTGCAGTTAGACTTTCTGTCACTGTAACAATTCAGGCAGAGAGTTTCAGACTCTTTGCCCCAGCTGCTTCTCCTCAGCACATCTCTAATCCTCAAGAATTTGAGGATTAGACTACACTGGGATGTCATTATGTTCTGGATTACACCATTCAAAATAGCTTTTAGGTGCTAGATTACAGCAGGCAAATCCACACCACCTACAGGCAACCATGTCATGATCTGTTCATCTGGGTGCACTAAATTGGTCACATCTGTTTCATGATGGTCATTAATAATAAAGTGATCTGCATCTTGTATAGTATTTTAATTTAGAAATAAAAATGCATTTGCAAGTTTTTAGCAGACACTTAGAATTAGTAATGAAAGGCTTATGTGACAAACCTCACCATGTGAAGTGCATGCCTTTTAATGAAATATATTTTCTAATGTAGGCTCCAAAATTGGATAATCAGGGTGGTTAGAAGCCAAAGGCCTACTCAAAACCCAAATATTTTGCGTGCTGATTTACTGAAAATACGAGTGAGAACATTACTGCAATGGAAACTGGGCATCTGGGACCAAAGTGAACAGAGAAAGCCACAATGCATCTCCTATGGCTAAGAAACACACCAGCACTTCTACTTCCTCAGAAGGCTAAGGAAATTCAGCATGTCCCCATTGACCCTCACTAATTTTAATAGATGCAATATAGAAACCATTCTATTAGTTTGGTATGGCTACTGCTCTGCCCATGAACGCAAGAAACTGCAGAGAGTTGTGAACACAGCTCAGTCCATCATGAAAACCAGCCTCCCCTCCATTAACTCTGTCTACACTTCTCGCTGCCTCAGGGAAAGCAGCCAACATAATCAAAGACCCCTCCCACCATGGTCATTCTCTCCTCCCCCCTCCCATCAGGCAGAAGGTACACAAGTTAAATAGCACACACCACCAGGCTCAAGGACAGCTTCTATACCACTGTTATAATACCCCAGAGCTCTTGTATGATAAAGATGAACTCTTGATCTGTCAATTTACCTCGCCGTGGCCCTTGCTCCTCATTTGTTTACCGGCACCGCAATTTCTCTGACTGTAGCACTATATTCTGTATTCTGTTATTGCTTTTCCCTTTGTACTGCTTTGATGCGTTTATGTTTTGATATGACCTGTATGGATGGCATGCAAGCTTTTCACTGCATCTTAGTATATGTGACAATGATAAACCAATTACCAATAAAGCAATTGGAAGGGTTGAAATAAACATTGAAAAGACTAAAGGCGCTAGGATTTAGAATAATTCGGTCACTGTTCCCGTGACCACATATTTTATACTGATACTGCTGTAAAATAACTCACCTTGCCAGCTGTCATTGCAAACACAGAGCTTTTCTCCAGTTAAATCACAGTATCCATGATCTGGGCTCCCACAGTTGTCCTTGCAATACGGAATATCACAGGCTTCCCCCTTCCAATATTTATCACAGTCACAGAACACCCTACCAATAGTACTTCCAGTAACACATTTTCCATGGCCTGAGCAATTGTTTGGGCAGGAATTAATCCTTTTTCAGAAGAAAAAAAGAGAATAAAAGATTAAAAACATCTAGAAATAATACAACAGCATAACAAAATACACACCACTATAATTAATCATAACATTATGGCACTTACGAGAAGCACTACAAAGATCTTTTGGATCAGATTGCACTCGATTCAGTCCACTGCCTGACCTTGCTTCCCAACTGATCCGGTTTGGAAATAGAGGGCCAACTATGCTGGCTCTCAGCTTTCAAGAGTCCTCCCACAATAGAGTGCAGAACACAAGGGGCCATTGACCTCAGAGGATTCATCCCAAAACCCTGCAGTTGGTATGCCCTGGACAACTCACAATTTTTAAATGCCTCCGATAAAGCTTCAAGATAGCTTTCATCTGCAGGGCAAATGCAACCCAACTCAGCCTACTTGCTCATCTTCATGAATTTACCAGGACCTTTTTCCCCAATTCTGAAGAAGTCTACTCAAGCATAGATGTCACTTTCACAGCTGGAGTTAAATCCCAGCAGTGTGACAACAAATAATCACAAATTTGTATTTTCTGCAAGACGGCATTTCAAAAGAGATATAGAGGAAATTTGGGTCCAAGTGCCCACTGCAACATCATCCTAGGTTTTCATGTATCCAAAGAGAAAGCTGGCTCAAAAGAAAAAAAACCTGTGCAATTTCATTTATAGAAAATCTAATTACTCCTCATGCCAATCAACTTAAAATTCTGATTTCTTACAAGGGAAGATGATTATCAGTGTTCTACCATAAACACTTCAATAATCCACAAATGAGTTTAAATATCTCCAATCTAAAGTGCAGGATTTCATACAGAATTGGGGGTGGGTAACATAGGAAAAAAATAGAATATCTATCAACCTCATTCTTTACATTAAATATTTCTCATCATGTTACAGCAATAAGAATCTGCCACTAGCAGATGACCTGCAGGGAAAATCCTTTGAGAGCTGAAGGAGGTAAAGAAAAAGCTTTGGAGTCAAAGTGGATTGGTATTAAACTGGATTTGGGAAATAGGTCAAGGATGTTATAAACAAATTAGGACCCATCAAGGAGATTGAAATACAGAGTAAGTTGGAACACAGTGAGCAAAACCTAGCTTGGAATTTGCCAAGTGGGCTTGTCACTGAGATAAGTGTATAGCACTTATGCAAATAATGGATGAAAGCATCCAGCACCCTAATGTGCCATCAGAGCCTCACTCTACCTAATTGGTTCATGTAATCAAGCCAGAACAAGCCCACTCATGAATCTATCGAGAAGCCCATGACAGCTGGCAAAGCCACCCCCTCAGAACCTATCACAACTGTCAAGCTTTCTCCAGGTTTCTTAATGTTCTTGATATCCAGATACATTCAAAGAACACAAAATTAAAAACCATTTAAAAATTAAGATTACTCAAAACCCTTGAAGGTCTAGAAATACAGAGCAAGAGTAATCCATTCAATCCTTCAAACCTGCTCTACCATTCAATTTGAAAATGGCTGATCATCCAAATTCAGTATCCTGTTCCAGTTTTCTCCCCAGATCCCTTGATTCTTCTAGCACCACAAACAACATCTAACTCCTCCTTGAACGTATTTAATGAATTGACATTCCTACAAACACAAATTGAAAGTAAATCAAGATCTTATTCTAATCTTTCTGCCTTGGAACTATAAAGTCTCCATTCAAACAAATGGGCTCACACACCCCTCGCTAGGTTTAACCTAGTGCAGGACCTTGAGCAGATTCCTAGTTGAAATGTTGGTAATTTCAGCAAGTGTACTCTCCAGCACTCGACAGATGACTTGCCAATCAGTTCAGCACTTCCACAATCGTGTGACAAAGTCCCAGATTACTGGTTTTATATGGAAACATTTACAAGAATATTGAGCCATAGCATGTTATGGCCTAGGTTACTATTGGTGAATGTCCCTTTAAGATAGAGAATAGTGGAGTGTGTGTGGCGTGCTTACGTCAACAGAAGATAAAGGACGTAATGACGTTTTTGAAGCAGTCAGTCAGAGGGGGAGGGGGAGGGGGAGGGGGAGGGGGGAGGGGGAGGGGGAGGGGGAGGGGGGAGGGGGAGGGGGAGGGGGAGGGGGAGGGGGGAGGGGGAGGGGGAGGGGGAGAGAGAAGCCTGCTCGTCTCTATCGATGGATGAAAAGCAATTGGTGAATGACTGTGCCTGTTACTACAATCCATGTATGGATTTTTGGAGTAATCCGGTGGAGTCCCCTTTGTCATTAACCTGTAGAGGGAAACAGGTATTTGCGTGGACGGCAACGTCTCGGATGCCTTTCAGGGTGGCAGATGCTTCAGAACAAAGCAGTGGAGTTCACTTTGTTGTTGACCTGTAGAAGGAAACAGGTATTTGTGTGGATGGCCACGATTTGAGTAGACACTGAGGTGTCGTTTGGGTTCCAAAGTGGAATTTTTGGATTTCATAATTACTCTTTATTTTCTCTCTATGTCCACATTTTGTCTTCAGTCAACGGTGGTTGTTGAAGAAGCCTTTGATCACGTTTCATCTTATGACTTGCTGAACTGAACTTTAAGAACCATTCCTGGACTTGGAGTTTGGGAGTTTGCCACACACACACTACGAGTTTTGTTTTTGGGGTTAATGTTTAAGATTTAACATTTTTACTTGCAACATTCTAACATTTTTACTTTTATTTTTCTTATTATCATAAGTAGTTATTAATAAAGTAGTTTTAAACACTGAATCATGACTCGGAGTGTTTCTTTTGTTGCTGGTTCATAACAAGCAAAAGGTGGCTTAGATGAACGTAAGATTCATGCAACTGAAAGTGATTAGGATCCACAACAAAAAAAAACATGGATAATATTGTGTCATTGCAGGAACTATTTTTAAGACAATTAGCCCCTTTCAATAGACAAGACATTAAATTTAATTATACCAAGAAACAAAACGAAAAAGCACTGCACATGAGAAACCAAGATCATAAACAGCCTATTCTGAGCTTCTCAAATTACAAGATACTTGAGAAAAAACAGATTTGTATTCATGGATGCCAACAATGAAACAATTCCAACTTCTCAGAATTTCTGAGTTTCACAGCCCTGGCATCAGCTGTTACAGGAACCATTCACGTTTTTTGTCAATGTTTCAATCCAAAATAGACTGAGGAGGTTGCAACAAAAAGAAAGAACTTCAAACTGTTGTTGAGTGCATGGCCGGTTTAAGACAATACTACGCCCAAGCTATTCTACTCTCCAAAGACTATTGCGTGCAACTAACAAAAGCAAAATTTCATTAGGAATGATATCAAATTCTATGATAAAGTTCATTTTCGGGACAAGACAATATTTTTTGCTTTCACTAACCCCTGGAATTTTTCTTCATTACATTTTATTAAAAATAAATATTGTGGATTCTCAGTGAAACTATCTGAGATTCTATAATTCATCACAGAAGCAATTTGAGCAATAGCAATATTGCAATTTCAGAGCTAAAGTTGTTTAAAATGCCAGATGGTATTGTTATCCCATGTGCAATAAATTGTGTGGTTTGTGGGAATGGTGATCTGTTAATGGTCAAACACCAAACCCAGCTGGATGCACTCTGACCCAAGTTATAAGGCTGTGGGTTGAAGTTCTAACCCAATGGTTTCAGTAAAAAAAAAAGTCCAGCCTAACACTTCAAAAGCAGTACTGAATGTATTTTTTCTATTAAAGATGCCATTTTTCAGATGAGACCTTAAAATTAGATCCACTAAGGCTGGCTTTTGAACAAAATAAAAATGGTATTGTACCAATCTCAGGAGAAGCAGTTTAATCCCTGGCATCCTAGCCAACAATTACCACCAAAGTGATCATGGCATTTTCGGGAGCTTTAACTGTACTTCAGAAATACCTCACCTGATAGTGAAACAATGTACTAATGACAAGACAATCTGCAATTATCATTGCCTCACTACTGCACTGAAGTGAAAAGGTAGATTTTGTGGTGACTTCTGGAATGGGATCAAGTCCATGACATTCTGAACACACCTCATTTCTGATTATTGTCGTCAAACTTTTAAAACTGATTAAGTATCACCCAATGTTCAATCTGTCCAAAAGGTGAAACAAGCTTAATAACGAGACCTTATCTCCGTGTGTATTATAGTTATGGGTCTTACTGCCCAGCTGATGAGCACTGGGAATTAACTCCCATTATTGGCATGGAAGACCAATGACCTCAAGAGAATTTCTCATGCAGATGCACATTCTAATTTAAGATATTTTGAAAACAGCAGATCTCAATATTTCAATCCACATTTGAACAGTCCCTTAATTGAATTAAACAAGTGCACCTTATATATTTGCCCACAACCTGAACTGTGTAAAACTAGATATTTTGCTTTAAAGTTGACTTTGCATTAAATTTCTCCATAATTATGCATGTCATAGATGTTATTTATCAAGAAATGTGATTTGCACTTAAGTACTGCTTGTTTTTTTTAAAGAAAACAGCATTTACTTTTGCTGATGTTCAACATGCACATTAAGTACCTTATGAAAGTGCTCTCATTTGACTCCTAGTAGTTCCCTTTCCGTATAACCATTTTCTCAATAGCCTCGAATTCAAAACATCAGGATGTTTGAAAATAATACCATCATTTATCTTTGGCTATACTTTGTAATGTTAGGTTTTTTTTTAAAAATGAGCATTGGGTTAAAACTTTAACATTTCATTGGTGGAAATGACAGCCAGTATGCACACTGTCACTGACAGTGATGAAACTCATATCAATGTAATCTACAATATGTGAGATTTTAACTTAAATGTCTGAGAATTTTAATATTTAAGTGTCCAGCATCACCCTGAATTATACAAAATTCAGCCCCATTGAAGGTCACAGCCTCCCAGCCAACTACACTGGATGTTCCATAGTATTCACCTACATGATTCAAATAAATTCAATTTAGAATTTCAACTGTGATTTACACTTCATGCACCAATGCACATTTGACATATCCCCAGTCAAATTCTTCTCTGGTAATTGGCTGTGATGGAATAAGAAGTGATACCAATAACATTTTTTTTTAAATCTTCAGAGAATGCCTCCAGAGAGCCAAGAAAAATTTATTGAACTTCAGAACAAAAAAAGCTTCCATTTACAAATTGCATGTTTATTACTGTCCAATGACTTGTTTCCATCTAAATCATTGGAGGTGGATGAATATATACTTTGCTAGCCTCAACATTATTTTAAATCAGCACTATTGGGTCATTACACAGTGAAAGACAGGGCCCTCGGGAGTTTGTAGAACAGAGACACCTTGGGATACAAATCCATTGTTCCCTGAAGGTGGCAAAGCCATTAGACAGTGAAGGTGGTGCATGGCACACTTGCCTTCGTCAGTCAGGGCACCGAAGGGCTTATTTCTCTAATGTATGACTACGATCATCACACACAAAAGCTCCCAATTGTATGGTTTCTCCCCCACCCCACATTAACTGCAACTGCTCTCCAAACTCATAGTTAGTAAGCTACACGGAACCCTGAGTTCAAGCTGAGCAGGTGAAAGACTATGTAAACACAGATCTTTCTTTCCATGAGATTATCTTATTCAAATAAAGTTCCATGTCTTTTCTTTTAACTATTACTTCTCTTAAAGATGCACACTCATGAACTTTGCAAAATTTGGTCTCCCATTGATGTGCGTGCTCTGTAAATATATTTTGTTCAACATCAGAAAGTGCTCCAAGGCATATCAAAGTAATGTTGAATAACATTTTGCATTGAATCTCAAGTATTGGGGTAAAAGATGTATGTTTTAATGAGTATCTTAAAAAGGAGAAAAGTACTAAAGGTTAAAAGGTTCAAGGAGGAAATTCCAGAACTTGGTCTTGGCAAAGTGAAGCAATGCATTTTGTATGTTCACATGTATTAATCAACATGAATTAACATTTAAAGTATTTTCCCTAACCATCAAACTACTTTTAATGATTTAAATCTACACATCAGCAACAAGGAACACCATCCCAGACATATTTCAGTTCCAATATGGTGATTTCAGTTACATGTATTAATTCCCACTGTTCCACGAACAGGATAATGTTCAGTGTTACAACTAAAACCAATACTGGATTGACATTTACTCAATCTGAAGACAGAAAATATGAAAACAAAAGTATCCTATGTTTTCACTATCTGCTCACATATAAAAGCTGAACATTAGTTGTACTTACGAATAAAAAATATTGAATCCAGTTAAATTATAAGCAGCATCACTAAAAAAGTGCAGTAATGCATAGCCTGATGTGGTAACTACTTCAGGTACGGTCTCATTTCCACGCAGCTCTGGAACTATTAGGCCACTGTGAAAAGCGTGAACACAACAATATCAGCATGAGATAAAAGCACTTTAATACATTTATTAATCAGAAAACACACATTTCAGCATTATAAGGCTTGATGCTAGAACATTACTTTTGCCTGAGATTAGTGCCAATATGTGGAAAAGTAATTCAGATTATTTCAATTATTAATTCAGTAATTCAAACAATTCATGAAACACTGACAGGAAGGTAGAAATTAAGATGCATAAAAGCCATCCAGATAAGTACATAGAGAGGCTTAGAATGCAAAGGGCCAAACATGGGCAGATGGGACGAGCTCACTGGGCAACACAGTTGGCATGGACCATTGGGCCAAAGGGCCTGTTTTCATTCTGTATGATGAGGACATACACAGGTCCTCCACCAATCATCTAGTCATATCCTCTGCCCTTTCAACACATGCCCATGTTCTATTTATTAACTCTAATTACAAAATCTTGGGTACAAAGTAGGGAAGCCTGTAAAAGGAAAAATCCCACAAATGAACCATAAACTCATGACAGCCACAATACAAATTGTTTCTAACCTTGCTTGGAGACTGTATTAATCAGAACAATACAAGTATACTGACAAGAAATAATGCTGCCCATTTTAGATGTGCTAAAATTAGCAACAAATACTTGCCAAAATTTTCTTTAGAACTAATTCCCTACACAGCCTCCTGACAACAAACTTCAGCAGAGCATCAGAAGCCAAATTAATACAAAATCCTGAACTGCGATCTTCCTTTAATATTAAATTGATCATGTTCGAGGACCAGATGGAAACTGAACAGCTACCTAAACCACATGGCACCAAATACCACTTTTATAAATAGTGCATATTTTCATTAATCTTGCAACACAAGATTTCAACCCTACAGGCCTCAAACACTTCTTTGAAAGAGCTATTCACTGTTCTATCACAACCTTGTAAATTATTCCATTTTAAATACATCTCCTATTCCCTCTTGCACGCTAAAATTAAATCAGTTTCCACTACCCTTTCTTGTGCATTCATGACAACAATATGCTGCATTAAAAAATTCTCATCTCCCCTCTTTGTAACTTAAATTTAACCCGGCCTGGTTATCGACCCCCTTGTCCATGGAAACACATTCAACACACACTTACTGTCAAAGCCTTTACAACTGACAAATATTAGTCTTCTCCCAGCTAAGTATTTTCACCATTGATTACGTTAATATCATGACAAAGAACAACAGTATTCTCACTGTTTCTCAAGCGTTCATCCATTGAATTGATGTTTCCCTTACCTCATTTCACATTTAGTTCAAAGTGAAAGTAAACTGCATCTAATTTTCAGCATGACTGCAACAAATACCACCATCTCTTAACTCATATAAATGTCTCAAAATAGAAAAGGCCGCCCAACTTCATTAGATAAAGCATCTTCCCTGTCACCTAGTCAAACTGTTGAATTCCATTTATTGACAAATGTTGTACATGTCTACCAGTACAAAAGCTCCCTCAGCAAAAATCACAGTGCCACATACCACATCTTTCATAAACAAAAGCTGGTAAAGATAGGATTTTGGCAGAGCAGTGTAAATTCAACATCAGCATGAACACAGCTAGCATATAATCTTGAAAAGAAATTAGATTCAGCACAAAAAAATGTAAAATATAAACTTCTGATCAAAATAAAATAATAAAGTACTTCACATTAGGGAGAAACAAGTAATGCAAAAGTTGAATGAAAGTAAACAAACTAAACTCAAAAAGACAAAGTAACAAAAAAGTAATCCCGCAGTTATCTTGCTTTGATTCAACATGCATCATCATTCCTCGCCCAACGCAAGGTGACACCGCTCTCAATACTTTGAACTTCAATTGCTGTCACCTTCAGCTGAGTCTATTTAATCCTACTAATTAGCATCCACAAATCAAACATATAATGCAAAGTTTTATGCGAACAAAAATGATAAATCAAGGAATAAGAGCTCATTTTAAAAATAAGCAGCTCCTAAGTTCTAAACAGCAGGATAAGATTTTCAATTTTTCCCTGTCCCAGTAATTTTGTAACATACAGCATTAAATAATAACATTAAAATGCCTCTCAAGACATAATGCTAAGCAGACAAAATGACTTTTATTCAAGTTTGCTTCAGAATTTATTCTGGCTAAGACTTGTAACCAAGTAACCTTGCTCCTCTTCAAAGATCAGTGGATTTTGTTTAACTACAACCCAAAAGGAGAGGAGCACAAGATAACACTTCATCCAAAAGATAAAACCTGCAGCAATTCAGCACTCAAAATTGCTTGGAAATCCTGCATAAATTAAGTGTTCAAATCTGCAGAGTTGATGGCAAGCATTAATTCTAAATGCATTTAAAACAAAGGAATTAACCCTTCAAATACCTGTACTGCAAATGATCTATTGATTAAAAAAAATAATTTTCACCTAAGACCTCATTCAATTGATGAAAACTGATACAAAATTTACAGCAGCACACACCATCACATAGAAATTTTGAGCTCAACAAAATCAAGCATACCTGAATACAGCTATCAAAGGTGCATATATTGAATCACCATCATATACATACATATGGTCCCAGCTACATTCTGTAGCAAAGTGGTTAAACCTTAACCTTAATACTGCATTTGAACTGCAAAAGAAAAAAAATACTTCTGTTAAAGCCAGTTTTAAAGTCTTCCTGCATAATGACTGCAATTAGACATTTTTAACTAATACATATAGTAACTCCAATTTGTTCCCAAACCTTTTCAGTCTTCCAGGATAGATCTAAGCAAAATGATTTATTCTTTCACATCAAGTTCTTTTAAAAAATATAGCTTCCATCAGGTCTTTTTCCTCTTGTAAAGCTATGCATACCACCTTCAGTTATTCCCACATTCACCTTCCTTTGTAAGGACGGAAACAAAAACTGCAAGCAGCTCTATCACTAGTTCAAATTCAAGTGCATTTTGAGCACTTCATTTCAAAATAGCCCTAACCTCTGAATTATCCTTTTGTACACTGTTAAAGTCCTCAGCAGTCATTTTTTTTTGCCTTCCTTCATTCCCTCTCATTTGTTTCATCTCAATATATTTGATCACAATTTTTTCATGTAATATTGTCAATAGGTTTATGAGTAACTTCTTAAACCGTTCCATTATAATTTAAAGAAATATCTTCCCTGAATACAGTCCTTTACTCCGAGTCAAAGTGTACTTAATGTGAATATTGCCCATCTCAAAATATTTTCACAATACAATCTCATTTTTTGAATCATAGTTCAGCCTGACATTAAATTTACATTCAAATGCCAATGATGTCATAATTACAAAACGAACCTAATTGGTCAATGATCAATCTTCAGTATTTGAAATTATATACTTCACTTCCAAAATTTTCACAAATTTGAACACAGTTTAGTTAAAACTTAGGTGAAATGTTTTTTTTTAAATACTATTTTGCTTTGTAGACAAAGTGCTTTAATTCTTGTTGCATTAAAAGTAATGTGCTGCTTTCAGCATTAGGTCCTTTAAGACCTTTAAACAAAAATGAAAAGTTCCTTTTCCCCATAACATTTTTAACTAGTAATAACAAAAAGCATTGAAATACACAAATTGACACTAACTGATATCATCAATGAAAAGCTTCCAAGATATTTTTGCTAAGCTAATAAAAATTAATTGTTAAAATATGATCCCAGAAAAGATCAAAGCATTCTTTTTTTGAATGAATTATGGCAATTTATCAATTATAGAACAAAAAAGTACTTACTATCCTTCAATTAACCATGTACATTTAGTTTTATATTTATAATTTATTGGTCCATCTGTTAAATATCCTGAAGGTTCTGTTAGCCTGAAACACAAAAAATGTAGCACTATTAATATACAAAATGTCAAAAAAATATAAGCAGCACACACACATTTTAACTGATTCAGAGGGATGCTCAAAGAACATGAACTATATCCAAATCATTTGTGAGTAATTAATATGAATAAGACTTCACAGCATAGTAAATTTACTGCATTTCTACCTTCACATCAGCAATTATGTTTCCAAAATACTGTGCAAATATACCTGGTGCCATCTCTTGGAATTAACAACCTCAACTTTCAAATGCAAATCTCTTGCATGTCCGAGGAGTCAGAACTTATTTTGACATCATTTTAATAGTAAAACAAGCTTTGGTAGTAGATTTATGAATTCAAACTGGAATATCAAAAACATGTATAATTTTATGACAACCCATTTGTAGTTTACAATTTTCAAAAGCCATTTGTCCAGGTAATTACTTGCAGTTATCAAAGCGGGCGATATTAATGCTCGTGAATGGAACAGTACAAGTCTGCAGAGCCACTACTAATGTCAAATAGTTCTAGATAGGCTGATGTCAAAACAATCATCTTACTTCAAACGATGTCCCGTAGCCCTCATGAAAGCACTCCCACTGCCATTATACCTACCATAAATATATTACGCTATTTTGAGAACAGTGCAGAATTAATGGTCTAAGCTAACAAAAATTATAATCGAAAAATAAAAGATAGTTTTAAAAATAGGTAGCTCTTAAGTGCTGAACAGCAGGACCAGATTTTCAATGTTTCCTCATCCACAGTTCCCAGTAATTTTGTAACACTGTCGTTTGTAATACATCTGTGTCTAAATATCACTTGATGAAAATGCAGACGAGTTGGTTAGCAAGTTTGCAGACAACACAAAAATTGATGGAGTTGCAAACAGAGGTGGTGATTGTCAAAGGATACAGCAAGATAGAGATCATATAGTTACAGATACGTATGGGCAGAGAAATGGCAGATGGATTTTAATCCAGGCAAGTGTGACGTGTTGCACTTTGGGAGGTCAAATGTATCGGGGAAAGTGTACAGTAAATGACAGGACCCTTAATAGCATTGATGTACAGAGCAACTTTGGGGTCCAAGTCCATAGCTCCCCAAAAATGGCAATACAAGTAGAAACAGTGGTATAGGCAACATACAGCATACTTGCCTTCATCAGTCAGAGTAATGAGTGTAAGTCAAGAAGTCATGTTGCAGCTAAATACTGTTAAACTTCAGACACGAGAGATTCTGCAGATGCTGGAATCTGGAGCAATACACACAAAATGGAGGTCTTGATGAAGGGTCTCTACCTGAAATGGCGACTGTTTATTTCCCTCCATAGATGCTGCCTGACCTGCTGAGTTCCTCCAGTATTTTGTGTGTATTGTATATACAACTTTAGTTAGGCCGCACTTGGAGTATAGTGTGCAGTTCTGGTTGTCCCATTACAGGAAGGATGTGGATGTGCTTTGGAAAAAGTACAATAAGTTTACCAGGATGCTGCCTGGATTAGAGGGTACTATGAGGTTTGGACAAACTTGGATTGTTTTCTCTGTAGCAGAGGCTGATGAGTGACTGGAGACATGTATATCAAATTAAGACAGGCATAGTTAGGATATATAGAGCCTTTCTCGCAGGGAGGGCATAGCTAAAGTGCGAGGGTGAAGGTTTAAAAGGATATGTGCGGGGCAAGTTTTGTTTTAAGAATGTCACAAAGCTTGAACATTGTGCTAGGGAGGAAGTGGAAGCAGATACAATAGTGCCATTTCAGATGCTTCGAGATAGGCATATAGATATACAGGCAGAAGGGATTATTTTAATTTATCATTACGTTCACACAGACATTGTGGGCCAAAGGGCCTGTTCCTGTGCTATTCTATGTTCTACGTTCCAGGTACCAGTAGACTCGTACACATATTCAAATCTCTTTATATCCTGACAAAATCTATGGGTTTCCAACCTGACCCCAGTAAATTCAAGTAAAAACTGTGTCAAGCCTCATCTACACTGTGC
Organism: Pristis pectinata; assembly: GCF_009764475.1. Taxonomy (NCBI): domain Eukaryota; kingdom Metazoa; phylum Chordata; class Chondrichthyes; order Rhinopristiformes; family Pristidae; genus Pristis; species Pristis pectinata. The sequence goes on from NC_067416.1 coordinate 15,018,786, forward strand.
TTAACTGCTCACGATGCCTTCAACTCAACAGGACCCAATCTTTGGGCAAGCACAGAGGTCCTCTTCGAAGAGATGGGCAAGAATCCACAGTTTAAAAACGTTGTTACTGTTTGAGGTCAAGCTATTTCCCAAATTATAGCACAGGGAACCATGCAACCCCTCTTGACTGCACCAGTGCCAGATCTCCAAATATAGGGATCGTCATTAATTGCATGTCACCTCCTGCCCCTTGTCATATAGTCCTTTCTAAAGTACATTTTCAGTGCATTTTAAATGGCTTAATTTTCATTTCAATCAATCCTTCCTAGCTTATGTGTGTACCTTTCATTTCTTTTGGTTCTAACAAACCTGGTTACCTATTTGACAACCTATAAAAAGCAAAGCAATTTTTCATTATTCCCCCTCTCAACATGCTTTATAAACCTGAAAGTGATGCTACCATTACCTTGTGTTCCAGCAAACAAAAGCACTATAAACTTTAAGAGAAGCCCCTTCACCAAGATCCTGTTGAGTTTTAAGAATAAGCTAACATTTAAATACTACTTTTCACAACTTCACTGCACTCAAAAGCCAGTGATGTACTTCTCATGCATACCAGAGCTGTTCAATACAAATTGCTGACAAAATAAGTGCAATGACTGAATTTTAGCCACATATGGTAATTTCTCTTAAGAAGATCCTGCACACAATGATGACACAATGGCACAGCTGGAAGCTCACAGCTCCGACAACCTGGGTTCAATCCTGACCAGTGGCATTGCCTGTGTGGAGTTTACATGTTCTTCCTATGACAGCATGGCTTTCTGCTGAGTACTCCAGTTTCCTCCCACAGAGATATACAGAGTTGGTTGGTTAACTGGCCACTGTAAATTGGCCCTAGTCAGTGGGGGTGGAGGCAGCCTGCAAAAGGAATATTTAAGTAGTCTAGATGGGCACTTGGATGGTCACCGTGGACTTGGTGGGCCAAGGTCTTATTTTCATGCTGCACAACTCTACGACAATCACACAATACAGCTCACCATGTGTGTATTTAATCGTTTTCCTACTATGGCTGGAAAAGAGCAAATAATACCAAATGAAAATCAGTTTATTATTTTTACCAAAAGACTGAATATAACGGTTGCAGTACACATATCTAGTGTCAATCCTAATGTCCCGAGGTGATGCCAAATGCTCACTTTGAATATCATAACCAAAATATAATTAGACATTTAGATTTTCAATTCACTACACGGCAGTTAATTTATGGGACCAAGGTGACATTAGTAAATGAGCTAGGAAATGTACAAACAAGACTCCAGAGCAGATGAGTCACCAGAATTATTTCTTGCAAGATTGTTTGAGGTAAAAAGGTTGGCCACAGAATAGGTAAATTCACCTATTCATTTTTGGATCTTTTACATCCAGCTGAGCAGCCAACTCAGCCTCCCCAAAGACTGCACCTTCAACTTGCTAACTGCCATTGCATCAATTTTGTGGTTGAAAGCAAAGTCAGAATCCTCTGATTAAAGCAACCAGACTATTACAGAAGAGCACTGACAACATGGAAGCTGCTACTACAGGGAGTGGCTGAGGCAGATCGCAATGTGTACTTAATTGAAGCCTGTGTAAGCTCAAGAGAGGAGAGATGAAAGAATCAAAGAGTTGGATGAAGCAGCATGTAAAGGGACTTGGGTGGAGCATGAACACCAGCAACGGGTCAGGCTGAATGTGTCGTCCCTGTGCTGTATATTCTATGTAGGTTGTTAAGTCACAGTGAACATTGATGAGCGTGTGCTTTAAAGCGTAATCCAATTTCATTTTTTATGATAGATTTTAATAGCTTGTCCATGACCAACACTGATAATTTCATGGCTCATCACCTTCTGCTTTCTCTGTATCCTTATCAAGTGACAGATATAGCTTGATACCCTTTTCACTACCCCTCCAGCATTTCAAGCTTGGCAAACTCAGAGCTATCTTGGATTTCCAAAATTACATTACTGCTTTGAAAATCTATGCATCCCAGAAGAACAATGTTGAACCCAAACTCCAAGGTGTGCAATCCACAAGACTGATCCCTGGACCACATGAACACAAGATATTGTAGCCGAACGCGACGCATTCCCGAAAGGAAAACTCAGAGACATTGTGGCTAAATCGGAGCACACTTTACTGAGTGAAGCAAAACGCGCATGCACACAAAGATACCCGAGAGCCTCTCCGGCGGATGTGACATCAGGATCCCGCCAGAAGGCCCGTCCCGCGGTTAGCTCACAATGCACGGCCGCCGATGACGGTTCAAGTCCCGTAAGTACGGGCCGCTACACCACCCCCCCTCCCCCCGAGAAGCATCCATGGGGGGCGTGGAACCCCCAGTCCGTGTGTCCCTCTTGGGCGGCCTGCCCCGTCGGGGCGGTGAGGGTACCTTCACCGACTGTTCAATGTCCAAATGCGCTGGTTTGAGGCAGTCCACCGTAAAAGTCTCTTCACGGCCACCCACCTCCACGACACACATAGATCCATTGTGTCAGAGCACCCTGAAGGGTCCCTCGTACGGCCTCTGCAGCAGTGACTTGTGCATGCCCCTGCGGATGAAAACGTACTCACAGTCCCGGAGGTCCTTAGGGATAAAGGACGGTGTAGTGCCATGTCTGGAGGTGGGAACCGGTGCCAGGGTCCCTACCTTATCCCGTAGGCTCGTCAGGACTTCCGCCGGCGTCCCTGCTGGACCTTGGGCCTCTGGCACAAACTCGCCTAGGACCGTCAGGGGAGTGCCGTAGACTAACTCTGCTGAGGAGGTGCCCAGGTCCTCCTTGGGGGCCGTGCGGATGCCCAGTAAAAACCAGGGGAGCTCATCTGTCCAGTTGGGCCCCCTGAGGCGTGCCATAAGGGCTGACTTGAGATGCCTGTGGAACCGCTCGACCAAACCATTGGACTGGGGATGGTACGCCGTGGTGTGATGTAACCGGGTGCCCAAGAGCTGCACCAGTGCTATCCACAGGCCTGAACCGTGCCCCTCTGTAGGAGGTGATGTCCGTTGGGAGTCAGAACCTGGCGATCCAGTTTGCAATGAGCGTCCTGGCGCAGGATTTGGTGGATGTGTCTGTTAGCGGCACGGCCTCCGGTCATCTGGTGAACCTGTCAACCATGGTAAAGATATACCTGGCGCCCCGGGAGACTGGCAGGGGGCCGACGACGTCCAAATAGATGTGCTGAAACCTCCCAAGCATCGGCTAGAACTGCTGGAGGGGGGCCTTCACATGCCGCTGGACTTTGGCGGTCTGGCAGTGTACGCAGGTCCTGGCCCAGTGTCTGACCTGCTTGCGCAAACCGTGCCAAACGAATTTGTCCGCTACCAATTTGATAGACACCCGGATGGACAGGTGGGCCAGGCCATGTAGCCTGTCAAAAACCTGTCGCCTCCATGCTGCTGGTGCCACAGGCCAGGGTCTGCCGGTAGACGTGACGCACAGGAGCCGAACCGCAGTTGGGCCGACGGGGACATCCTCCAACTGGAGTCCCGAAATAGCGGTGCGATAGGCCAGGAGCTCTGTGTCCGCCTTTTGCGCCTGTGCCAGCGCCGTGTAGTTGACCCCTGGGGATGAGGTGGTCACTGAGTGGATGTGGGGGCGGGACAGTATGTCGGCGACCACGTTGTTCTTCCCTGCGATATGGCGGACATTTGTGGTGAACTCCGAAATAAAGGTGAGGTGCCTCTGCTGCCGAGCTGACCATGGGTCCGATACTTTTGCAAGGGCGAAGGTGAGGGGCTTGTGGTCTGTATATACTGTGAAATCCCTTCCTTTGAGGAAATACTGGAAGTGCCGGATAGCCAGGTGGAGCGCTAGCAACTCCCTGTCAAAAGCGCTGTACTTAACCTCCGGTGGTCACAGGTGCCGGCCGAGAAAGGCGAGCGGTCGCCACTGGCCCTCGACAAGCTGCTCCAGGACTCCGCCGACCACCGTGTCAGAAGCATCGATTGTGAGCGCCGTGGGCACGTCGATTTTCTGGTGTACCAGGAGGGTCGCTTTCGCCAACACTTCTTTGGTCCACTCGAAAGCCTCCATGGACTCCACGTTCCATGCCACCTCTTTGGCTTTGCCGGCCGTCAGACCGAACAAGGGCCTCATGATGCACGCCGCCGCCGCCGGCACGAACCAATGATAGAAATTTACCATCCCCACAAATTCTTGCAGGCCCTTGACCGTGCTGGGTCTGGGGAACTGGCGGATGGCCTGGACTTTGGCCGGTAGTGGGGCAGCACCATGCTGGCTGACCCTGTGGCCCAAGAAGTCGATTTCCGTCAGCCCGAATTGGCACTTCGCCAGGTTGATTGCCAGTCCGTGGTCGCTCAGGTGCTGGCAGAGTTGGTGCAAATGTGCCACGTGCACTTGGCGTGACTTGCTGGCCACCAGGATATCGTCTAGGTAGAAGACGAAATCCAGGCCTCACCCTACCAAGTCCATAAGCCTCTGGAAAGTCTGGGTGGCGTTCTTGAGGCCAAAAGGCATTCTTAAGAATTCGAACAACCCGAAGGGGGTGATGACGGCTGTCTTGGGCACATCGTCAGGGTGTACAGGGATCTGATAGTACCCCTGGTCCAGGTCGATTTTCAAAAAGATGGCCGCCCCGTGCAGGTTTGCTGTGAAATCTTGGATGTGAGGCACCGGGTATCGGTCGGCAGTTGTGGCGTCATTGAGTGTCCTGTAGTCCCCGCAGGGTGTCCACCCTCCTCCGGACTTGGGTACCATGTGTAGCGGAGATTCCCACGGGCTGTCCGAGCGACGGACGATCCCCCATCTCCTGAAACCTTGGCGAGGTGGAGCTTGTCGGGTGGGAGCCTATGGGCTCGGGCGTGCAGCGGTGGTCCCTGTGTGGGAATGTGGTGTTTCACACCGTGCTTGGGACTGGTAGTGAAGAACTGCAGGGTGATGATGGAGGGGAAATCCACCAGCACCCTGGCGAACTCATCGCCTGAAAGTGTGACTGAGTCCAGGTGGAGGGCCGGGAAGTGGGCTTCTCCGAGCTGGAAGGTCTCGGCGTGGACCAAACGCCAGCCCTTCAGGTCGACCAGGAGGCAGTTGGCCCGTAGGAAATCCGCCCCTAGTAACGGCCGTGATACCACTGCTACCGTGAAGGTCCAGGTGAAGGAGCTGGGTGTGAAACGCAGCGGGATGGTGTACGTGCCGTATGTTCGGACGGCGGTGCCGTTTGCGGCGGTAAGGTCGGGGCCTGGGGCCGCGTTACAGGTGTCCATGTTGGAGGGGGGGAAGAACGCTGATTTCGGCCCTGGTGTCCACCAGGAAACGTTGCCCGGAGTGTCGGTCCCAGAGGAATAGGAGGCTGTCGCGATGGCCAGCTGTTGAAGCCACTAGCGACGGCCAGCCCTGGCGTTCCCCGGGAAGGCACATGGTGGGCGGCAGCGGCACGTGTTTGACCCCCGTCTTTGATTGTAAAACCACCATCGGTCCGAACCTTCATCCTTGTCCCCTGCAGGTCTCGGTGGCTTCGGTTGTGGGGTTTTGGCCTTGGGCTGCGCGGTCGTGGTTAGGTAGATGGAAGCCGCTCCCCACTGCTTACTCTGCCACAGAATGTCCACCCTGGCCGCAAGTCTGTGCAGGTCGCTGAAATCCTCACCCGCGAGGAGGCAGCGAATACCCTCCGGCAGTTGCTCGAGGAGCAACTGCTCGAATAAAAGGTACGGCTTACGGCCATCCATGAGCACCAGCATGTCGTTCATCAACTTGCATGGCTTGCGGTCACCCAGGCCGTCCACGTGCAGAAGCCGCGTGGTTCGTTCGCGGCAGGAGAGTCCAAAAGTACGGATTGGGAGCGCCTCAATGCTAGCGTACCTGTCCTCCGTTGGTGGTTGATGCAGGAAGTCGATGATCTGGCCTGCCGTGTCTTGGTCGAGCGCGCTGACCATGTTGTGATACCGCGTGGCGTCGGCTGTAATACTTCTGATGCTGAACTGGGCCTCAGCCTGCTCAAACCAGACGTGGGGCTGAGCGGCCCAGAAAGTCGGGAGCTTCAGCAAGACTGTGTTGTGTGAGTCATTGGAATTCACGTCACGGGTTCCAAATGCTGTCGGGAAGCGTCGGGGTCACCAAATGTAGCCAAATGCGACGTGTTCCCGAAAGGAAAACCCGGAGACGTTGTGGCTGAATCGGAGCACACTTTACTGAGTGAAGCAAAACACGCACGCACACACAAAGGTACCCGAGAGCCTCTCCGGTGAACGTGACGTCAAGATCCCGCTGGAAGGCCCGCCCCGCAGTTAGCTCGCGACACACTACCGCGCATCCACCCGTGGCCGCCGATGGCGGTTCGAGTCCCATAAGTACAGGCCGCTACAGTATTTTAATTATCTAGCTTTCAAAGTTAACTGTCAGTTGTGGGGTTGTAATTGACAATACTTTGAGGGGGAAAATATGAAGCAGAAATGAATTCAGTATTGTATCTTGAAACAGGCTGCACCAGTTATCAGCTGCTAGGTCTGATAAACTAAGAGTCAATCCTTCATTGAAATTAACGCTTTGAAGTCATTCTGAATTGTAATGGAAAATGTAATGCTTTCAATTTGGGCAATGGAAGATGATGTCTATTGCAGAATCAGTGATGCTTTTGATTTGTTTCTACTTCCAAGCATATCATTCATAGGATAGCGTCAGTGACTATTTCTAAATAGACCGTATTTTGTGTTGCAGTAAATCCAATTCAATGCAAGTCACTATCCACAAAAATGAGCAGAGCAAGGGATTATAGTAGCTAAAATTAGTGAATTGAAACCTTTCGTTGCCAAAGGATAAAAGTGGAAAATGTCAATTTGCTCAGCAGCTGCTCGATTCAGCCACTCAAAACAGCAACAATAGCTATCAAATTTTAACCTCTTCATCAAGATGATTGTCTGAACTGGATCTTTTTATATTTACACCATCATAAATTTCAACAAATTAACTTTGCTAATTTAGACTTTCCAAAAGCTTATTTTTTTGTCCTCAAGATCCTCCAAGGAATAAAATAATCCAGTTAAGAACATCCCATGCTTTCTCCAACCAAGTTTCTTCTGCACTGAAATTAAATATTCAAATATTCCACTTGAAGGATTTAAGGTCGCCTTGAGATGAATACAAAATCCATGTAATCTCAAATGCCATTAGGTGGGGGTAGTTCATATCTTTAATCACACTGTTCATTGAAAAGCATACCAAAATAATTAAACATAATTAATACAGTGCCTTTAATACAGTAAAACATAAAGCACTTCTTAGACCAAATATCAAAGAATTATAGGAGGATGCACCCAAAATGCACTAAAAATTTGCCAAAATTAGTGAAGTTTCAGTCAATCCCAGGTAGTCATTTGGAAGGCTCCATGAATACTGGTGACAGAAGGGGTATCTTCTCGCAGCTACCATCGGGTAGAAGGTACAGAAGCCTGAAGTCCCACACCACCAGGTTCAAGAACAGCTACTTCCCTTCAACCAGTCCGTTCTTAACCAACCTGCACAACCCTAATCACTACTTCAGTACACCAACACTATGACCACTTTGCACAATAATGGACTTTGCTTATTTTTGTTCGAGTGTTCTTTCTTGTAAGAATTGTGCATAATTTATGTTTTTCTTGTGAATGCTATTTATATGACACTACCTGCCTGTGATGCTGCCGCAAGTAAGTTTTTCATTGCACTCACGCATGCACTTGTGCATATGACAATAAACTTGACTTCAACTTTAAATTAAATCAAATGTCTCCCCTTTTGACTATGTCAGATAATGGAACGAAAATCCAGTCTTAATTTGTCAATGCTTATGAACAACAATTCAAAGCACTGAGCAGAAACACATGGATCTTTGGTTAATGGTATGAATGTCACAAAACCAAAAGGAAACAAGGAGTAGCTCCACTATCAGTTCTAGAAGCACCTACACTTGTACAAGACTAGCTAATTGCACAATCCACCTCCTTCGGAACAACCAAATCAAGTATGCAGGGCAAGAAAAATGGAATTCAATTTACATTATTCCTGTGCCTAAGGAATGTTACATTAACTTCTGCATTTCTTTGTTCTTGCAACAATAGAAGTTGAGAAATGCCAAGCTGTGGAACAATATTACAAACAGATGACTCATAGCAGAAATTGCTGGTTCTGATACAGACAGAGAAAGCAAGTTACCAGAGATTGTAAAACTCAAGACCCCAAGCCTGCAAGATGCCCAGAGGGCAAGATTCTATCCCTCAGGCTAATGTTGGACTCATCATACATTTCTACATCAGGATGATTATGACTTGAAGTGGAACCTGCAGGATGGTGGTATTCCTAAGCACCTAAAGCCCTCATTCTTCTTGGTGGTATAGGTGGACAAAGGAGCAGGGATCAACACCATCCACATATAAAGGAGGTTGTACTTTTGTACAAGAAAACACCAGGACCATCGAGACAAAAGGTCTTCTGAGAACGTTTACATTAAGGGACTATTCATACCAGGAGCTAAAGGTCCATTACCACAGGCAGCAAAGATATGAATAGTAATTTGAGGAACTAGGATGTTTAAGTATAACACAGAAATGAGAAAAATGAGGTTAGATACTCTTTTCCGGTTCAAATAGTACAACGCTGCAAACAGTCAAATTCACAACAGCCAAATATCAGGGTAAGATAGGGAGCTGATATCAGGGTAAGATAGGGAGCTGATAGCAAAGAAACAATTTGAGGCTAGTTCTAATAACAGTGACTCCAGTACTTGTTAATATTTAGTTGAAGGCAATTTCTACGCAAGGCAGCATGACCATTTTAAGATCATGGAGGTTTTGAGCCAGTGGTGGCAAAGGAGAGGGAGATATTGCCAGCGTACACATGGAACTAGGCACTTTTTTTGGTAATGTAGTAAATATTAAATGCACTGCTCATCAATAACAAGCCATCATTCTGTAAAGATCAGAAATCTGAGCAGGTCAAGCAGCAATCTGTGGTGAAAGAATTTACATAGAAGTGCCTCCAGCACTTTTGGCTTCAAGAACAAGCAAGGGTGTCACAGAAAGGTTAGTTTAATCCAACTCTGGCTGTCAAAGGCATTCATTATACACAACCATACCATACTACTGCTTAAAGTTTGATTAATAAAAATCTGAATGTCATCGACTTCCACAAATCTATTTTTTTTTGTAAACTTTGTTTTCAGTACTAAAGACAAGTTTAACTTGGGTAACTCAAAAAATGTTACCCAAGTTAACTAATTCTTGTTTTTTTTTCCCCCATCACAGCTGTTCTTCTCCATTGAAATTGCAGTGACTGAATATCAAAAAACAGAAATAACTAAAAACAGAAAAGCTGGAAACACACAGGTTGGGAAGTATCTGTGAAAGAAAAGGTTAACATTTAATGTCAAAGATCCTCTGACAGAGTTGCTCAAGTTGCGAGTAACCCAAGTTTATATTCAATTTTCATTTACTTAAACACAGTTTACTAAGATGAACATATAGCTGGATTCTTGGTCATTTTTCTTTAAATTTATGCAGAACCTCAGGAAGTGATGTTTTGCACTTTCAATTTCCAATTTGATTTTTTGGAGCTTCTTCAGAGGCCTGTAAGCAAGCACAATATATGGAAACTCCCACTAGTGATAAATTCACCCAGGGAGCTTGGTCAGTTTTGCTCCTGGTACAATTCTTAAGCAAATACACAAGATTATAGACACACAAATTGCAATGCGTCTAAGTTTATACAGCATACCCCAAGCCCACTGTCTATTTCCACCTACAGCACACTTCACAACCTCCATTTTCCTACAACAATAACAAAATTGCTTAGCTGGTCCTGACTTCATTGCAGGCAAAAAGTTGATTTGACTGTCAAATTCAATTGCAAGACTAAGCAGGCTTGGAAAAGGGATGCTAGAGGAAGCTGTTTGACATGCCCGGAACAGCCAAGCTTCTTGACATCATTGATTTTGGAAGTTTTCCTGACAGTATCCGTTACTCAATTGCTCTGGAGTTGAAAAGATACAATTTTGCAGCAGGATCTGCGCAAGGCCTGAATATAGATTCAGAGTCATATAGCACAGAAACAGACCCATTGGTCCAACTTGTCCATGCCTTCCTGAACTAGTCCCATTTGCCTACATTTGGCCCATATCCCTCTAAACCTTCCGTATCTATGAACCTGTCAAGATATCTTTTAAATGTTGTGATTGTACCCACCTCTTGAAGCTCATCCTATATACCCACCATCCTGTGTGTGGAAAAACTTGCCCCTCAGGTCCCCTTTAAATCTTTCCCCTCTCACTTTAAACCCATGTCCTCTTGTTTGAAACTCCCCTACCCTGGGAAAAAGACCATGACCATTCACTTTATCTATGCCCCTCATGATTTTTATAAATTCTTTAAGATTAACCCTTAGCCTCTTCTGCTCCAGGGAAAACAGTTCCAGCCTGTCCAGTCTCCCCTCATAACTCAAGCCCTCCAATCCCAGCAACCAAGCCGCTCTTATTAACAAAGCATTACAGTTTTTACTGGTATGCCACTCCAGGAAGAGAAAATTCTAAATACATTCTAACTTGTTTTGTCCCATTTGTCTGCTACACATACCAAACTACTATAGCACTATCGACTTCCTACATCACAAATTACAGCTTTCCTTTTCTAACTCTTCCCAGCTTTCTGAAGGTCTCTTCTTTAAAATACACCCAAAAACCTCTCTGATCAGACTTTTTAAAAAGGTCCTAACATATCCTTTACTGTGTTTTAATTTTTGTTTGATGAAAACACTGAGCATATTTTACCACTTTAAAAACCCTAAACAAATATAATTTTTTGTACCAGTGGAACTATTAGAACCGAAATGCACTTAAGGTTTACACATGTGGAGACATTCCCAAAAAAGTACGGGGTGGTGGGGGGGGGGGGGGGGGGGTGAGGGGTGAGATGGGGTCCATTTACCAGGTAGCAATCCAGGGAAGGCAGGACTAAATTCAGACACAAATTCAAATCTCACCCACACTAGCTGTCGGATTTAAATTCAATTAATCAATTTAAATTAAAGCAAAACTTGACTCAGTGATAGAAACCGTAAAACTACTGAATTGTTGTCAAAGGCCATCTAAATTTTCTAATATCCTTCTGGAAAATCTGCCATCCTTACTGGCCTACATATAACTCCAAGCACTGAACAAAGTGGTTAACTCTCAACTTTTGTGAAATGCCCTGGCCATCCATTTAGTTGTAACAATAACCACTATATTATAACAAAACTGGATACACCATTCAGCACTGGCAAGGACACTAACTTCAGACAAAGCAAACTCACACCCAGCCTTGTATGAAAAGCCAATGACAGTGTCTAAATTGAGAAGGCTGCCCCACAGACCATCAAGCAATACCCTGAATACAGCAAGCATGCCAGACTTCTTCATATTCCCCACTGGACAGACAGACCCAGAGTTGGGAATAGTTGTACAAAGGGCAGGAGTCCTAGGAAACCTCAGATTGTCTCCAGACCCAACAAGGTCCCCAAATGGTATCAAGTCACAAATGAAAAAGGAAAGCACCATCCAATTCCCAGCTATCATTCGTCTTCAGTAAATGAATGAGTCCTCCATTTTAAACACCTGGAATGACCACCAAGAGTACAGATTGTATTCCGGATTGGGGGTTTCAATGTCTGTTGTCAAGAGTGGCTTGGAAGCACCATTGACTGATCAGGACAAGTACTGATGTTTTTGGCTTCCAGGCAAGGTCTGCAACATGTTGCTAGTGAACCAACATGAGAAATAGACCCAATGATCTCACCCTCACCAGCTTCTCTGTTGTAATGCATTTGTCCATAACGTTGTTAGGATTTATCACAGCAAACTCCATATGGAGACACAAGCCTATTTTTACAAAGTGCACCCTACATCAATTAAAGATAAAAAAAAACTTGCAAATGCTGGAAATCCAAAAAACACAAAATGGTGGCAACATTCAGCAGGTAAGGCAGCATTTAACGAAAAAGAAACTGGAGTTAACATTTCAGTTCCAATGAAGGGTCTGCAACTCAAAGTGTCAAATGTTTTTCACTCCACAGATGCTGCCTGACCTGTTAGGGGTTTCCAGAAATTTTTTTGCATTTATTACACATGCCATCAGGTTATCTAGCACAACCATTGTGGTAAATGGTACAGAAGAAAAAACATGATAGCTCAGAATTGGGCCTTCAAGAGGCACTGTGGACCATCAGCAGCTGCATCTCTCCCCCTCTCTCATTCCAATCACATCTGGGGATCAAGTATGGTTCAATGAGTGCACACAAGTATACAAGGAAAAGCATCTTGACAAATATGCCTACCCTGGCAGAGCTGCAACACAGGACCACCAATGTTCACATCTTAAAAGACAAATAAAAAGCAAAGCAAAGTCACGGAAACGAAAATTGAATGTTAATGAACAAAAGAAGTTAATGCAGTTAGGAAGGCCTGTGCATTTGGGATCAGGCTTGGAGAATGCAGAAGAATCGACTACACAAGCAAAATGGGTAATCTGCAAAGTAAAAGCAGATGACAAAAGGAGAAAAACACTAAAGAATGTGAGAGCACCTGAAAAAGAAAGTGACCTGGAATATACATTTCTGACTGCAAAACGGCCAGCACTCAATACCATTCCACTGCAACACCGACAGGAATTTCTGGCATCTGCACACATGCAGCTGAACATGAAAATCCACAAGCTGCTGATAGTGACATTCAGATCCTCCACGGGGTGCAATATTGAAGTCCTTGCACATAATCAGTGACTTAGCCAGTCCTTCCAAACCCTATTAAAAAGAAAAAAACATTTTCTCACTGGAACATAGAACAGCACAGCACAGGAACAGGCCCTTCAGTCCACGATGCTGTTCCGAACTAATTAAGCTGGTGGCACCAAGTCCCTTCTGTCCACACATTGTTCTTATCCCTCCATTCTCTATATTCATGCGCCTATCCAAGAGCCTCTTGAACTCCTCCACCACCACACCTGGCAGTACATTCCAGGCACCCACCACTTTTTAAAAACTTGCCCCACGCATCATCTTTGAACTTACCCCTTCTCACTTAAATGCATGCCTTCTAGTATTAGACACTGACTCTATTGAATACTAAGAACTATTGAGAATAAAATACTTTGTTCAGAGAGTTTGAGGTTTAGCAACATACTCAGACAATGATTAAACAACCTCTCTACCAACAAAAAAACTAATTTGATGAACAATTTTCATTACCTTAGAATATTTGCAGGTTTAATGGTTTTTAAAACAAAATCATTAGTTTTTGATATTTGTGTGCTTCTGCCTCAGTGTCATATGCCTCAAATCTTTATTGTGCTTTCTTTGAAGCATCTGAAAAGTGCTTTTTACTCCTGGTTTAATTCTTGCCAAAATTCTTTAATCTGGTTAGCTACTCGGCCAGCTTGATGAATTCCTGCGGCTCCGCACATTAATTGCCTCCAGATGGTGACCAATTACAAATCACATCAGGGGAAAAAAGGGAAATCCACACACAAACCCCACTTAATATTTGACATGGGTACCTTCAAGATCAAATCCAAGCACCATTACTCCACTGCTGATTGACAAAGAAAATCAATTCTATTCTCATTTTCAAATATGTATGCAATAAATTATGAATAGAAAATAAACAACGTACTGAGCAACAATAACCTGAGAAAAGTTGCAGCCAGCAGTTACTTCACATCCGTCTTTACTTGGGAAAACCAAAACAAAACTGCTAAAGCAATTTCCCTAAACTGCAAAAGGGGAAAGGGAAAATACAATTAATGACTAATAAGCTAAAAACTCAGAAGTGTTTGATGCAATTTGCACCCATGATGCAAAAAAAAAAACAGAAAATGCTGGAAATACTCAACAAATCAGGCAGCATTAATGGCGATAGAAATGGAATACTTATTTTAAAATCCATAACTTACAAGCTTGGTTCCCAACAGAACTCAGCAAACTCTATGGGACGTTTCGTCACAGTTGGGAAAAATCACAAGAGATTCCACAGTTGGGAAAAAACCCAATGTTATGCAGCTAGTTTATAAAAGGGCTTCAGGGACTATAAACATATTTGCCAATTTCAATATTTGCTTTGGGAGAAAACCTTCTTAAATGACCTTCGGAAATCCAGTGAATGAACATTGAAAACAACTTGAGAGAAAAAAAATCCAATTGCTGGGAATTCATAGGAGGTAACAATCGACTAACCTGCAGGAACTTTCTTTTCATTTTCTGGACTACACAAGGCAGCAATTACCAAGTTGGATTCCCAGAAAGGTAACAGAAGCTGAACTGCAGCAATGGACTGCAATCAAGAAAAAGGCAACCTGCACTACCGTTTGGATATGGCTGGCAAGTCATATCGAAAAACAGGTCAAAAATAAGGCCCAGTGAAAATATAAGAATTTAATTAATAGAAAACAGAACCAATAAAATCTATTAAGGAAGTGGAGAGCAAACAAACCTCAAGGATTGGGTATCTATAGATCAGGGAGCAACATACCACAATTCTCATCTCATAAAACACGAGTTTGATCTTATTATTCTTCAACAGGAAGAGTTCAAATCCCACCATGATAAATTGAGAATTTGAATTCATTTCAAATAAAATGAAACTAGTGAAAGTTAACCCAACTATTTTATTACTGCTGTAAAAATCTATCCTGACAGTACAGCCCACGTACGACCCAAGTCCCACACAAAAGGGGGTCTTCGCCACGAAAATGGTGATTCATTGAGTTCAGGTCAACTGAAATTAATAGTAGCATTACCTACATCCACAAAATTATCATAAAACAATAAAGATGATCCAAAAAGAACCAGAAAGTTGAGCAGCAAGGAAAAGGTTAATTGAACTAGACTGCTTTACTGTGGGAAAACAGCTAAAGTGGTGAAATTTTCAACACTCAGTTTATAAAATACAGGAAGCTCCAACTTTTGTTTAACTTGATTTCAAATTAAATGTTTGAAATAATATTTATAATAGTGATGAATTGCACATCTAAAACATTATTAAATAGTAAACGTACAAGATACAGCTTTACAAGTAATCTACAAACCATTCTTCATATTCTCTTGAAACCAGATACAAGTCTATTTATTTTACCATATGAAGCAGAATTTCACCATTGCACATGTTGCAAAATACTTTTAACTCAATATGCAAACCTGATCCAAGTCATAAAAGATAATATTACTTCAGTCAAACAATGCAGAAAAGGGAATCATTTAACTTCAGGATACTGGCAACAAAAAAAAAATACATGTTGGAGATGCAAAATAAAACCAAAAATTTGAGATACTCAGGCAATCAAACAGCATTTGGAGAGAAAAAGTAAACCACAGTCTCAGTTTCACATCCTTCAAAATTCACATTGTTCTTTTCCCACACCCCCCCCCCCCCCGCCAAACTTAAAGTGCCCAGATATTGATGCCCAGATATTAAACAGCAGGGATTTATCATTACACTCCAAAACTGACAAAAACATTAGCACTTCTCTGCATGCACCGTGTAGTATAAAAATTCCATGATTGCCAATGATTCAGTTCTTGTCTACATTTTTTGCAGCCTTCACCATTGGAATTAACAATAACATACCTACATGAGCCCTGCTCAATGTTGCACTTTATTCAGGTGGATCTAACTGAATTGAACCAAGAAAATGACATACTAGACAATATCTTTTGCCCAAATTTCCTGTACCTAACAAAACTCATGTGGATTGTAATTTTTGTCAAGATTACAACGGGATCTAGATCAACTGGGGAAGTGGGTCAAATAATGGCAGATGGAATTTAACTTGGACAAGGGCGAGGTGTTGAACTTTGATAAGTTAAACCAGGGCAGGATCTACACAGTAAATGACAGAGCCATGGACAGTGTTGCAGAACAGACACCTTGGGGTACAGGCAGATAGTTGCCTGAACATGAAGACACAGTGGTAAAGGTGGCATTTGGCACACTTGCCTTCATCAGTCAGGGGACCAAGCATAGGAGACGGAATGTCATGTTACAGCTGTAGAAGTCCGTGGCAAGACCAAACTTGGAGTACTGTGTGCAGTTCTGGTTGCCCAGCTACAGGAAGGATGTCACTGAGCTGGAAAGGGTGCAAAAAAGATTCACAAGGATATTATCAGGACTGGTGGGCTTGAGTTACAAGCAGAGGCTGGATAGACTGGGACTTTTATCCCCTGGAGCATAGGAGGCTGAAGCGTGACCTCAGGCATACAAAATCTTTAGGGGCATAGGCAAGGTGAGTGGTCAGTCTTTTACCCAAGGTAGGGGAGTCTAACACCAGAGGGCATAGATTTAAGGCAAGAGGCGAAAAATATTAAAAGGACCCGAGGAGCAGTTTTTCCCCCACAGAGGGTGGGGGGTATACAGAACAAGCTGCCAGAGGAAGCTGCAGAGGCAGGTACAATTACAACATTTAAAAAACACATTCAGACAGGTATATGGATAGGAAAGATTTAGAGGGATAATGGCCAAATGCAGACGGGGACTAGCACAGGTAGACAACTTGGTTGGCATGGATAAGTTGGGCTGAAGGGTCCATTTCTGTGCTGTGTAGCTCTATGGCATAAATATTTCACAGAAAAATGAATAAAAATGTTGTGATATTTCAACTTCCATCTCAATTATGATTATATACCAGTCTTTATTTCATGTTTTACATAGCAACCAGGTCAAAATTTATGCTTTAATGGAATTTGGTTGCTCACCTAGCACGATGATATCAAGGTACTAAATTCCAGGAATCCCGTCAAACTGTCAACCATTTGCAGCTGACAATGGAACCAGGAAAAGAGATCGGGAGGAACCATTGTCAAGATCAGGATCTTTGTGCATCCTGCTCGATAGCCTATCAATGGAAATGAAGGTAGAGAAGTTGAAGGAAAGTAAGCACTCATGTTGGACCACAAGATGGCGTGGGAAGGGTGAAAATTGTAAGCAAACTTGATGAGTTTTGTAGGTAGGACAAAAATATACTGCATCAATGAAGTTAAAACAGTGGATGAGGGAGCAAGGGAGAGCAGCGGATGAAACTGGAACAATGAATGTCTCTCATATCCCGTGAAAAGACAAGCCAATCTCAGACCCATGCAAATTCCCACAGCGATATTTATTTGGGGGAAGGAAGTGATAGAGTGGTTGCTCAAAGAAAGACAAAGTTCACCCAGGCAGAGAAATGTGGGGGATGAGGTTTTGTTTGGCATTCCTTCAAGAAATTATTAAAAAGGACTTCAAGCCATCTGGTGTGGGATGGTGGTTTATGGTGGAAAGGAAGTGGTAATGGCCAGGAAACAAGTAAAGAACTGTCTTGGGTTGAGGAATTGCCAACGACCAGAGTGCAAGCACATTACATTCCAGAGGATCAGGAGTCAGTGACAGTATGGCAAGTGCTTTCTGTTCAAAAGTTGTTTCCTGGTTCAATCCACAAGAACGGGGTCAGAGAGGCAATATTCAGCCTGCTCAGCACTGAGGCCAGGTCATCAAACAGTACAACAATAAATCTCCCAAACATGTGAGGGCTAGAACCAATGAAAACAAGCTAAAGCAAGGGAAGCAGAAAAATTAAAAGACAAAATTATCATAGGCACTAGACAAGGAAATCTACACAAAGAATAAAATGAGTTGGGAAAATAATTCTAAAGACTGGGGAAAGCTGATGTGCAGAAAAGACCTCTATTACCCTTTCAGGTAATAAGCTCCAGATCCCTTCCTCAGACAGAACCTAGGGTAGAGTATTACTTGTTTCCACTCCAGTTCCGAAGACGGACAACTCCTGTGCACAAATTCTTTTAATGTGGGACAGCCATTGTACACTGACCACCACACAGACAGGACAGAGTGAGGTCTTAGCACAATAGCAAGGTCCAAGATAACCGGAAACCAGGCTCTGCTACACAGGCACCACATGACTCACATTTCCTCAGCCCTCACCCTCTCCAGCTCCCTTGATTCCCCTCCTTCCTTCACTGTCCATCACCACCAACAACCATTACCTACCCACCACCCCTCCCCACCCACCCCCCCCAATATCCCTGCAGCAGGGATCCGGAGCACCTTTCCAGAGATTGGTTGCCACACCCAACTGCCACCACTCACCCATTTCATGGCAGTACTGCCTACTGTGCCCACAAACCACCTCAATAGCCATTTAAAAGCTGGGACCCTTTCTGACAGGGAAATAATGATTTGAATTTCACTGTGTGAAGAAATATTTTTCTCCTGCTCTTTTGCCAGGCTTCTCAAATCTATCTTTTCTGGTCCTTGACTGTCCCAACAACACCACCAACAAATTCTATTTACTATCTTGACCTTTCATGATTTTGAAGATCTAACCCAATCATCTCTCAACTTCAGCTATTCCAAGTGAAATAATTCTGGCTTTTCCAAACTGTTGGCATAATTGAATCCCCCATTCCTTCGGCAATTCTAATCTCTTCTACACCCTTACGATGATCTTCCTAAAACTACCGGACACTAACTGCCCTTTCTGAACAGCAAATGAAATTTTTTTTAAAAACTGCCAGTAGTGCCCAAACTCTAAAAATAAATTTAAAACTTCAAATCTCCTTTGCATTCTCATCTTTCCCACAATGCAGTAATGAGAACGGTACAACTTGCTCTAGCTGTGACCCAAATAATGTTGTACATTACAACAGAAAACATCTTTGCCTTTATTGTCCATGTCTCAAAAAAAAACTGCCTCTTCATACACCTTACTGAGCCTGTCCTGCTCAAGATCTGTGGATATACACTCCGAGGTGTGTCTGCTCCTCCATCTAACATAATATCCTCCCACTTACTGTATAATCTCTTATTTTGCTGCCCTTCCTGAAAGCATTACCTTTCACCTCTTGTGGATCAACTTCCATTTGCCATCTTTCTGCCCAACTCAAACAAACCATCTTCTCCTGCAATCTAAAATCTTGTCTCTGTTAACCACACACAATAAAACTCCGATAATCTGCTACCCAATTTGGAAACCCCAATGGTTTGGCATCTGTTTCAACAGCTGATGTTTTCCTGCACTGCACCCTCTCACTGCACTTCCTTTAAACTTGCCAGGTTCACTGGAAAATTATGTAACATCTAAAATAAGTGAATGAAGTTCGTGACGAGAGATTGCAGATGCTGGAAATCTGGAGTAACACACAAAATGCACTCTACACTCATGATTGTGTAGCTAAGCACAGCTCAAACACCATCTACGAATTCACTGATGACATCACCGTTGGTAGAATCTCAGATGGCAACGAGAAGGCATACCAGAGGAGATAGATCAGCTGGTTGAGTGGTGTCACAACAACAACCTCGCACTCAATGTCAGCAAGACCAAGGAATTGATTGTGGACTTCAGAAAGGGGAAGTCGGGAGAACACACACCAGTCCACATTGAGGGAGAGGGTACAAGTCAGTAATAATAAACATGATTTTGATTCAAAACTCAGCGGGTCAGGCAGGATCTATGGAGGGAAATGAACAGTTGACTTTTCAGATTGAGGCCTTTCATCAGGACTGAAAAGGGAGATAGCCAGATAAAAAGGTGTGTGTGCGAGGTAAAAGGGTGGAGCAAGAGCTGGCAAGTGATAGGTGGATCCAAGTGAAAGGGATCTTCGGCAAATGAAGTAGGGGAAGAGGGAATTATGCAAGAAGCTGGGAGGGGACAGGTGGAAGTGTCAAAGGGCCGAAGAGGATGGAATCTGATAGGAGAGCACAGTGGACCATGGAATAAAGGGAAAGTGGTGAGGAGGGGAACCTGTGGGCAACAAGCAGGTCAAGAGGCAGGGGAGGGGAACGAGAAGGGGTGATGGGGCCAGTGGGATAAAGGGGGAAAAAGGGGGGCAGGGAAATAAAAAAAGAGGCAAGTAGTTACCATAAGTTAGAGAAATCGATGTTCATACTGTCAGGTTGGAGACTACTAGGGCGGAATATGAGGTGCCATTCCTCTAATCTGCATCTAGCCTCAACTTGGCAGTAGAGGAGCCAATGGACAGACATTCCAGTGCAGGAATATGAAGTAGAATTAAAATAGCTGGCCACTGGGAGATCGTGGCTGTTACGATAGATGGAGCAAAGGTGCTTGATCTGCCCATCATCACACATTCCTCCCTCCTGTCAGGTCCACTATCCTCTCCGATTCCACCTTCTTCAAGCCCTTTCTCACTTCCACCCATCATCGCCCAGCTTCTGGCGTCATTCCCTCTCTCCCCCTTACTTACCTGCCTATCATCCCCTTCACCTGGATCCACCTATCATCTGCCAGCTCTTGCTCCACTCCTTCCCCCTACCCGCCCCCCAACCAGCTTTTTATATGGCTATCTGTCCTCCTTCTTTCCAGTCCTGATGAAGGGTCTTGACCCAAAATGTCAAATGTTCATTTCCCTCCATAGATGTCTGACCTGTTGAGTTCCTTCAGCAGCTTGTGTATAAATTAGTGTTGGGTTATTAATAAGTCCAGAAAATTTGCAGTACAGCACCGAAGTCCAAAGCATGCCAGGTCATCAGAGTTTTACTGTGGTCATGTTTTCGTACCATCTTCAAACTTCATAATCATGCCCTATATTTGGGGCAAATATTTACTAACCATTACCAAATGCAACCAAGTACAGAATTCTTGAAGTCACAGTTTATTGCCACATGCACAATTGTGTGTGTGCACAGGTGCAATGAAAAGCTTGCATGCAGCAGCATCAAAGCTTCAGAGACACATTTACAAGAAAGACAAATTAAACAAATAGTACACTTTTTTTTACAAGAAAGCACGATTAGAACAAAAAAGTCCATTGTAGTGCAAAGTGGTCATTGTTGCTATACTGAGGTAGTGATTAGGGTTATGCAGGTTGGTTCAAGAACCAAATGGTTGAAGGGAAGTAGCTGTTCTTGAACCTGGTGGTGTGGGAATTCAGGCTTCTGGACCTCCTTCCTGATAGTGGCTGAAAGAAGATGGCCTCGCTTGAATGATTTGATGATAGATGTTGCCTTCTTGAGGCAGTGCCTCGTGTATATTTTACCGATGGTGGGGAGGGATGCACCACTGATGTATTGGGCTGAGTCCACTACTCTCTGCAGCTTCTTATGTTCCTGCACATTCAAATTGCCATACCAGACCACAATGCAGCCAGTCAGGATACCTTCAGCAGCATATCCGTAGAGGTTTATAAGAGTATTCGGTAACATGCTGAACCTCCTGGAGCATCTTCCTTGTGATTGCTTCTGTGCACTGGACCCAGGACAGATCATCCAATATGCTAACACCCAGGAAATTAGAGCTATTATCCCTCTCCACCGTCGTTCCACCAGTGTTGAATTCCACATGTTCACTGTTCACCTTCTGTGGAGCCCCATGGAACCCCATAAGTGTGTTGGGGGTGTGGGGGGGGGGGGGGGGGGGGGGGGAAGGAAGGAATGCAGTGGCCTTCCCGACTGAAACAATTGCAGGCCTAATGTGCCATTCAACCTTGGTCTTATGGATTTCTACTTTGTTGACCAGTCTGCAATAGAAAACTTCATCAAAAACCCTTGCAGACTACATCAAAAACCTCAATCAAGTTATTCAGACACAATCCTCCCATAAAAAATACATATTGACCCCAATTAATCTACACCTCTCTAAAAGGTTCGTACCATGCCTTAGAGTGGATTCAAATAATCTGCTCACCACTGAAATTTGATGAACTAGCCTACGTAAACTTGGTCCATCTCTTCCTTCCTTTACAATCATACAACACTAGTCTCACTCCAATCTTCTGGTGCCATCTTGTAGAGGATTGGAAAATTGTAGCCTGAACATCCACAATCTCCTCTGTTGCCTCTTAACAGACTGGGATTTATTTTTCTGGATCTGACAATTTAACTATTTTCAGAGATGATAACTCCTTAATGATTCCTCTTCTGTTTATTCCATCCAATATCTCACATTTAATTGCCTTAACTTAATCATCGTCTTCCTAGAGGTAGATAATGCCAATCAAACAAAAATTCTGAAGAATCTTAGCCACACCCTCCACCTCAACATACAGGTTACCATTTTATTCCCCCCACAGACCTTCTACTCTTTTCTTAGTTTTCCTCTTACTCTTTGTATACTTATAAAATCGCTTTATAGTTTCTTTGATTTTACTTGCCAATATTTCTGTTCATACACTATCTTTGCTTTCTCAATTTCGCTCTGACATATTAATGTTCCTCTAGGCATCATCTTCCAGCGTAAACAGTCAGCAAGCATGGCTCAGGAACTTCCACGAACAGCTTTCACAACAAGTCTCGCCTTTTAAAGTTTCCCCAACAGACTTCATTATTACAGAAAGATTAGTTATTTTGGTTCCCATTCACTAAATAACTCAGAGTCATCAACTTCAGCCAGCTGAGGTGGTTCCAAATGGTCCCTGCCCAATTCTTCATAAAATACAATGACAGATGGCAAATACTGATTCTTTGCAGCTGATCAGTTTTTCAAAACCCACTCTCCAAAGGCTTCAAAACAGCTTTGCAATTTACTGAAAAACCTGCAACTTAAAGACCAGAATTTCTCTTCCAAAAAATATTTTCATTAGCGTTTTAAATTAGCAACCCTAAAACCCAAACCTTTACTTAATCTGCCTAGCCATTCAGCTAATCCAAGGGTCCACTTCTCCAGTTTATTATCAGCAATGAAAAAGCTATACTTTTACATCTCAAATGCAATGTTAGCATTCACAAGAGGATTAGAATATAGAAGCAAGGATATATGGCTGAGAATTTACAACGCATTGGTCAGACCGCATATGGAATATTGAGAGCAATTTTAAGCACCTTATTTGAAAAGAATGATGTGCTGACCCTGGAGAAGGTCCAAAGGAGGCTCACAAGAATGTTCCCAGCAATGAAAGGCTTAAACACGAGGAGTGTTTGATGTCTCTGGGCCTGTACTTGGAGCTCTGAAGGATGGGGCAGGGGGGTAAATCTCATTGAAACCTATCTCATACTGAAAGGCCCGGACAGGTTGTACATGGAGAGGAAGCTTCCATTAGTAGGAATATCTAGGATCCGAGGCCACAGCTTCAGAATAAAAGGGACGACCTTTTAAAATTGAGTTGAGGAGGAATTTCTTGAGCCAGAGGGTGGTGAATCTGTGGAATTCATTGCTACTGAGGGCTGTAGAGGCCAAGTCATTGGGTGCATTTAAGGCAGAGATTGGTAGGTTCTTGATTGGTAAGGGGGTTAAGGGTTATGGGGTTAAGGGTTATGGGGAGAAGGCAGGAGAATGGGGTTTAAGAAAAAACACCCATGATTGAATGGTGGAACAGATCCAAATGGGCCAAAAAGCCCAATTCTGCCCCTATATCTTATGGTCTTACTTATTAGTTTTGTTTCTTCATTGATCATCACAGCCATGGCGCCACAGCCAAGAAAGCTCACCAGCACCTCTACTTCCTCAAGACGCTAAAGAAATTTGGCATGTCCCCTTTGACACTCACCAACTTTTATCGATGCACCATAGAAAGCATCCTACCTGGATGCATCACGGCTTGGTATGGCAACTGCTCTGCCCGTGACTGCAAGAAACTGCAGAGAGTTGTGGACACCGCCCAGCACATCACGGAAACCAGCCTCCCCTCCATGGACTCTGTCTATACTTCTCGTTGCCTTGGTGAAGCAGCCAGCATAATCAAAGACCCCAGCCACCCAGGTCATTCTCTCTTCTCCCCTCTCCCATCAGTCAGAAGATACAGGAGCCTGAGGGCACGTACCACCAGGCTCAAGGACAGCTTCTATTCCACTGTGATAAGACTATTGAACGGCTCCCTTTGACGATGAGATGGACCCTTGTCTACTTGCCATGCATTTCCCTATAGCTGTGACACTTGACTCTGCATTCTGTTATTGTATTTACCCTGCACTACCTCAATGCACTGTGTAATGAATTGATCTGTACGAACAGTATGCAAGACAAGTTTTTCCACTGTACCTCGGTACAAGTGACAATAATAAACCAATACCAAATCTTCATAAAGAGTTTTACTAATGCAATGTATTCATAAGTAAATCTATTGGCTTTTTTTAAAGTTATGTACAATATTTAAACTGAAAATGATAAAATCAGCTGAAAGACAGCATCAGCCATAATCTTGCTTGTCTGGACCAAACTCAACTCAAGGGTTTCTTTCCATAGTTTTCATGACTTCAGCAGAAGCAGTGATAAAATTCTGTGGAACACTGGTGGATTTCGGTATTATTCAGAAATATAGTATTCCAAATACTGATTATTCATTCATTCCAACATGCATAAATGTCAGGAAGAGCCAAGTTGCACAATTAGCTTCCTTCAGTGTGTGATCCTATTGGGTGCTGAAAGTGAGCATCTGCCCAAATGCATGACATATTGGAATTGGTCTCATGACAACAGAAGATTTCAGTTTGTTGAAATCACTGCACTTGCTCCTCCTGAGAAAATTAAGCTCCAAGACTGCAGCCGCATCAATTTAGAAAATCCCTGGCTTAACATCAGAATATGAAGCAAACTATATACTGTTGAACCAGGTAGCAATAGAAATTGAAGTTACATACCTTCAACAATGGACATTCTAAAAGCAGTAATGTGATATTAATGCATGGACAGTCTTCTGGGTAACTGAATAAACCCCAGCCATAAACCACCCAATCAGCAATCCATCCTGCTGCCATGAAGTGATTTTTCTTCACACCATCATGGTACTATTATTACAACTACACAGCTGACTGTCATGCAATGCCAAAATATCAATTTTCTTGTTCATTTCCAAGACGTGGTTGTCACTTGTACATGTTTTCGCTTAAATACAATGAAAAGTGTAACAAAGTTGCACTGGATTATTCTTGGCCAAACCAAACCCATTATTAAAGCATTTTAAGATCTAAAAAGCAACAATTCTTTTCCGTCATTAAGTTCTTGCTCCAAAATGCAACCTCAAAGACAAATAGGAAGGCAAAAAACAAATTTAAATCACAGCAGACCATCAAGTCTACATTTTACATGGTGACAATGACAAAGCATGCTTTGAGTAATTTTTTTCTTTTGCGGTACCCTAAACGGTTGCACTAGCTAAACTTGACATTGTGAAGTCCTCTCCACTGCACAATCCAAAAGAGCAGCATTCAACCCAGAAGCAACATCAGCCTCTCTCATCTTCTCTTGAAGATCCAATTGCTCAGACATTTCACCAGGCAAAGATGTAATATGGAATAAGAAAGATACCATAGGCTGGGAGTAAAAAAAACTATTAAGAAAGGACAAAAAGGAGAATTAAAGAAATTTACATGGGCAAGTCACTTGGATCTGCAGAGGAACATCAGTTGTCCTTTCAAATGTCAAAATTCTGAAGTAATTTTCATAAGGGAGGAGAACACAATTCACAAAAAGCCCAATTGTCATGGCAAACTTCAATTGATAGATTAGAAGGAAGCAAAAGAGAAATAAATTGATCTTGCTTAACTGTAGATAGGGGTCTGGAACTCATTGCCCGAAAAACTGGTCAGCAGAGACCCTCACAAAAATATTAAAAGAGCCCACATAAGCACTTCAGCAACCATATTTTGCAAAGCTATGTACCAAGAGCTGAGAAATGGGATTACCCAAAGTCATTTTTAGCTTGCATTGTCGGTGGACTGAATGGCCCCTTCCTGTGTCACAATTTTGCATGCTTCCAATTTCTGTGCTGGCTCAGTTGTGTTATACAAATTAAACCCCACCTAATCTCCACTACAAACTGTTTTCTAGTACCCCTGTATTAAATGACTCCCTTTTAAAAACAAAAACCTTAAAGTTCTAGATAAAATCAAAAATTTCTACCTTACCTTTAACTTGCTAACAGATACCCCTGCTTCAAATTATTGCTATGAGGAACTTTACTCAGGCGCAGATCTCTTTGCACCAAATGAGTGATTGTGCTAATTTTACATCAAATGCAGTATTACACTCCAAGACCTTATTAGTGAATCACAACAATTAGCAGGTTCAAAACACTGACTTGTTGCACAAAATGGGTGCTTATAATTATTTAGACAACTCTAGCCACATACAATTTCACATGAAAGATTTCTGTGAAACGATTAAGATTTTCAACCTCTAATTAACAACAATGCAAACTGCAGCTAATTATTATCTTCCAAAACATCAAAACTCCATGAAATAAATCACCTCTTTTGCTGTAGTTAAAATGGGAAAAAAAGTCAATGCAACTCTGGTACACAGCTACTGATTCTGTAGCTATCACATTTAAATTCACCAAGATGATCGTGGACAAAATTAACAAGTTCCCATTTGACTTCACCCATACTAGCTTACAGTTGTGATTTTCTAGATTGTGCTGAGAAAGCCATGAAATATTGTCAAACTTGCTGGGCCCATGACTAACTAACTCTGTCCCATCAAGAACAGAGTTATTCAACTTTGTTCCATATTTGGTCATGTCATTGCCCTAATATCATGCAGCCAGAAGGAGGCCATCAGACTGATTCCGTCCCCAAAGTACAATGCATGTTTGTTTGGTCAATAAAATTGAGTACCTTCCCGTTACTCCTGGGAATGACATTTTAAAAAAAAGCAACAGCTGTTGATGTCCTCGTGGTGAGAGGATGGACACTGACTAAATCAGAATCAGGTTTATTACCACTGACTTGTATGTCGCGAAATTTGTTGTTCTGCAGTAGCAGTATAGTGCAAAGACAGAAAATTACTATAAATTACAAAATAAATAAACCATGCAAAAAAAAAAGCGTTCATGGATTGTTCATCAAACTGATAGCAGAGAGGAAGAAGCTGTCCCTGAAATGTTGAGTGTGGGTCTTCAGGCTCCTGCATCTCATCCTCGATGGTAGTAACGAGAAGAGGGCAAATCCTGGATGGCAAGGATCCTTCATGATGGATGTTGCCTTCTTGAGGCACCGCCTCTTGGAGATGTCATCGATGGTGAGGAGGGTTGTGTCCATGATGGAGCTGGCTGAGTCTACAACTCTCTGCAGCCTCTTGCAATCTTGTTCATTGGAGCCTCCATACCAGGCAGTGATGCAACCAGTCAGAATGCTCTCCACCATATATCTATAGAAATCTGCAAGAGTCTTCGGTGACATACCAAATCTCCTCAAACTCCTAACGAAGCAAAGCCGCTGGCGTGCCTTCTTTTTGATTGAATTGATGTGTTGGGCTCAGGATAAATCATTTGCAAGTTTGACAAACTAATCCATGCAGTTTTCATACATATTTAGTGCACCATGAAGTGAATTAATGTTTTAGAAGATAGCTCTTAAACATAACTCAATCTCCTGAAAAAACAAATGTTTTGATATGCCACTGGAATCTTCAAACTTGCTTTGTAAGTATGAAGTCATTTTCCATGTTTCATGGAAATAGGAAGTGCTTCAGTTTTGAAATGAGAATACGAATAGCATAAAAACAACCCTTAGTAATTAAGCAATTTGCCTCTTTCAGGTTCCATTTATTTCTCCCCCAACACAGACAACTGCCAGAATGATTTAATACTCCATTTCTGGTTGCTGAGAAATGGTCAGCATCATTGAACTGGGCTGAGTAACAAGACAGTTATAGGAGTTAAATGAAAAGAATGCACCAAAACATACCCAGATTCATAAAATTAACTTCTGTCCAAACAAATAAACCAGATTACCAGATACACTTTTACCCCAGTTAGCTTTGTGGAGCACTGAAAATGTGCTGGTTACATTTGCCATTAAGCTGCAACCCTTCAAATAGAAGTTGCAACAAAAACATCCACAATGCATTGAAAGCTAGTCAGAAGACACAAGTGTTTCAGAAATGATGTCAATATTTCACTGTATTAAATCTAACAAAACGTTTAGTGCAATGCAATTAAATCATAAGTTAGATCCTTGGTTAACTCAACTGCATTATGGAATTCAACCCTAGCTGTTGCAGCTGGCCGAATGAGGTTTCAATGGTAATACAACATTTCTGTACTTTCATCCTTTTAAATCAAGACTTTTTTCAATCTTTCAAACAAATAAAATTCTGGCCCAGTGCAAATTCCCTGTGGGCTTAATTTCCTTTGAAGTGCACCAGATCCATGGGACTTGGTGCAACAAAACAATGAATCACGGCACATGCTTGGCTTCCCAATTAAATGCTTTGATGATACTGTAAGGCAGCTCAGGCACAGCAAGGATACTTCTAACATCAAAGACTGGATTAGAAAGGGTCTGATGCCTGGTCAGACAGATGATGATTGCTTGATCACGTTTTTACCCCCTCGCAGTTTCCATATTGGAAACTTTGCAAATAAAATAAGAGAGTTACAGAAGTAGTGATTAATTCAATTAAAAGAACATTATAGAAGAGGACCACCACATTAAAAGATATTTGCAAAGGAGAGCTATTCGCTAAAAAACATACAGAATCCTTTCAGTACAATTGCACTATTAATGGCTATGGTTAAAAGAAAATCTCACTTTCACTCATTCCTGATCTTACCAAACCTGGTAACAGATGATTCAGGTTATCAACCATCACAGCAACCCAAGCAGACAAGTGTGCAGAGGAGAAATGACTACTTTGTGCAGAAAGCAAATGTTTGGAGCCTTGGCATTTCACAGGAACACTATGGTATTTTAAATTCAAATTCTGCACCAATTATTGAAATGACAAATGGGGGCCTCTGTTAAAGCACTGCCACACAAGCCACAACACTAAGTGGCAGTGGGCCAATATTTGAGAGAATGAACAAACTAAACTCACATAATATAAAATCGCCACAAACTCTGAAAGTACTAAAGCCAGCTCAAGCCATTCATGGATTTTACCCAGCTGTTGCTACAGGACAATGCATATGGTAATGCAAGAGATGACAGAAGCAAAGCAAAGCAAAGCAATCAAAATTTGCTCTTAACAATCAACGTCCAGACTCTCAGATGACGGAAACATACAACCTGGAAGAAAGTTTATCCAGTCATTCCTGCATTTGCTCTTGGAACGAACAGTGCTCCTTAAATTTTGCATTCATTTTTACTTTGTCTGCGACTGTCAAAACTCTCATTCTTAAATAACCATCTAATTCACTCTTAGGATTATTTACAGAATCAACTTCTGCCACCTTTTCAGGTGGATTTTCCAGTATCATCCTGAAGTGTCGTGGGATACTTTGCTGCAATAAATGCAGTTGAAACAAACCTCAAGATCTTTTCTCCCCCTATACTTTGTATCAATGAGCTATAATAAATGACAACCTGCCAGAGGGAATAAATTGTCTGTATTTACTGAATCAATATGCCTCCACTTAGAAGCATCCATTTGGTCATTTCCCAGCACTCAAGACAAACAACTTTATTAACCTCTCTCATAACAGACCCCCATCCTGCTACGTCGTCTTCTCTGATCCACCAAGACAAAAGACGCCAATCATAAAAGTCAGGTGCCTATAACTGCCCACAAATCACTCAGATGGCTCAATTTAAAGTCCAAGGACAGTCGCAGCCTTTATGGATCATTCCTCCAGTTATAAACCCAGTAAACAATATAACTTTATTTTTAAAGATTTGATACATAGTCACCATCTATTCAACTGTTTTCTTTAAAAATCATGCCAATTATGTTAGTTCTTTCTATATTAGTCACACCAAAGTGCATCAATTCACAATTCATCATCTGGTATTTCACCATCCTGAACCACATAACTGACCTCAGCAAACTTCAGTATGCTGCTCCCTGCACTCAGATCCAGGTCAATTATAGAAATTGAAAACAATAATGAATACAAAACTAACCCTTGGGGAACTCTCCTGCAAACCACCACCCAGTCTGATGAACACTAATAATCCATCACCAACCTTTGTTTTGATTGGTGAACCAATTCGGTGTCTACAATTCCCAACTTGTTTAATTCCATGTGTGCCGTCTCCTTCATAAAACATTGTGGGAAGGCATTCGACGAAATCCACAAAGAACGTAAACCCATTTACTGTATTATTTCAAAAATAGAATGCTGGAAGGACTGACTCAGGCAGCATCAATGGAGGCAAATGTTTAAGTCGACATTTCAGGTCAAGACCCTGCATCTGGACTGAGGGGGAAAACAGGAAAGCATTGTTGGGGTGGGGGGGGGAAGCAGTGTGAGTGCATCTGTGTGACCTCTTTGTGAAACCAAGCAACTGTTTTACAGAGCATCTGCACTCTCAAGAACAAGCATCTAGAGCTTCCAGTTACATATCATTTCAACTCTCCTTCCCACTCCCACACCAACCAGTCTGTCCTCTGCCTTCTACGCAACTATGGAGAGGCCAAAAGCAAATTGGAAGAATACCTCCTCTTCTGCTTGGGTAGCTTACAACCCAATGATATGAATATTGACTACTCCAGTTGCAGGTAACCCACAGGCACAGTGCTCTCCTCCCACCCCACACAAATACAAGCCTGTCTGTCTGGTTTTCTC
Organism: Pristis pectinata; assembly: GCF_009764475.1. Lineage (NCBI taxonomy): Eukaryota > Metazoa > Chordata > Chondrichthyes > Rhinopristiformes > Pristidae > Pristis > Pristis pectinata. The sequence continues at coordinate 15,049,208 of NC_067416.1, forward strand.
CTACCTTTGTTCATACCTCCCAACCCTTCTCTCCCCTACCAACCCCCCCACCCCACAAATCCCCAGTTCCATCTGTCCATCATCCCCTCCCCACCTGGTTCCACCTATCACCTACTGGCTTTACCTCTGGCAGTGAAGAGTCTATCCATTACCACCCATTTCTCAAAATTTCATGGTGCTCGAGCTGCATCCTAAAATTGAATGTCATTTCCACACATGGATGAGAGCCAACTCAAACTCAAGCACTGCACATATTAACCCTTCACCATTGCTCAAATGGCAAACATTGGGCACTGGATCACCAGAAACAACCTCCAATTACTGGACACCATTACTTTTAGTTCCTATTGAAAACACCATATCACACTTCAACTTCAATATATTTAATCAAGATAGATGCTTATAAGTAGCATCACCATCAGACTCTACTTATCCTTAAGATCACCTGCTGATGATGAAGCATGCATGCTTTAGTTAGCTCCAAGTCTAGTCTATTCTATGTCAATGCACTCGTGGCAGGTTTTGCTCATTCTGTCTGCCAGAACTCCACTAACCATATCATCCTGTTCTCCTATGCATTGTCTACTTCACTTTGACTCTAAGGATTTTGTTTTTAAAAAGGGTATTCCTTTATTTTCAAATCTCTCTGTGGCATCACCCCTCCCCCATACCTTCCACATCCACGTCATCCTCCTTGAAGTCTGCACTCATCATTAACTGTGACTTCAGCTGACTAGGTACTAATTCCAGAATCTGCTCCCATGACCTTTCCACCTCCAACTTCGGCACATTTTGTCAAATACTTCACGATTTAACCATGCCTTTTGGCCCCATGATCATCTCATAGCTTAGTATCAAATATTGTTCAGTGACTGCCTGATGTGTCCATGTTGCTGTAATAAACATGTTATCGATATGCATGCTGATGCTGTAGAATGATTTGAAATGAACAAGGTCAGTTTTGCTTGTAAGCAAAGAGACTGGCAGGCACTTAACAAGGCAAAATTTTGATTTCAGGAAACTAGGAACTGAGCAAAAACAAAAAAAGGGAAGTCAGAGGGATGCAATGCCTGACTGTGAAGGAGAATGAGGAAGGTCAAATGGCTACGTAGCAAAAGGGTACTAATGATCACATGCTCAGCATTCAGGGCAAAACAATGGATGTGCCCAAGCAGAAGAACCCATCACAGCAGAAGTGACGAGGGACTGATTGGCAGATAATCTAAAGGAAGCTTTTTTTTAGCCCCAAAAGTCCAAGTAAGCAGATCTCAGAAGGAAGATTTGTAAAGAACTAAACCACAACAGAGTGGCCATTGTGAGAGTAGTAGTTTTGAGGTGAAAATGCTGAGGCTCTCTCAAGAGGCTTCAGCGAGGAGGCTGAGCAGTGGTAAAGGTCGGAGAAGGCAAGACCATTTACTTTCCTCTGCAGTCTTAGTGTTTAGAGATGGCACTTGCATGCTTCCCCTGCAGAACGTGGGAGACCAGGGAAAATTTCAGCGTCTCTGCTGACTATATCTGCAGGAAGTGTGTCCAGCTGCAGCTCCTGAATGACCGCATCGAGCGGCAAGAGCTGCAGTTGGACTTGCTCAAGAGCATTCAGGTGCTGAGAGCCTCATAGCTAGGAGCTTTAGTGAGGTGGTCACACCAAAAGGTACAGGCAATCAGGAAAGGTAAAAGAGGTAGACAGGGAGTGCAAGATTCCCCCATGGCCATTCACCTCAGTAACAAGCATCTCATTTTGGATACAGTTTTGTGTGTGTGTGTGTGTGTGTGTGTGTGTGTGTGTGTGGGGGGGGGGGGGGGGGGGAGGGGGAGGAGGGGGGTGGGGAGGGAGGAAGGTGGAGAAGAGGATAAGGAAAGACCTTTCAGTGGAGAGCAGCAGCTACCGCCAGGCCTGTGGCACAACAACTGGCTCTGATGCACAGCAGGGAAAGGCGGATTCAAGGAGAGTTATAGTGATAGGAGACTTGATAGTTAGGGGGACAGACAGGAATCTGCGGCTACAAATGACACTCCAGGATGGTAGGTTGCCTCACTGGTGCCAGGGTGAAGGATGTTTCCAAGCAGTTGCAGAACATTCTCAAGGGGGAGGCCAAGCAGTCAGAGGTTGTTGTACATATCGGTACTAATGACTTGTTACTACCACTGGGGAGGTGGCATAGGAGCCTGAAGACCCACACTCTATGATTTAGGAAAAGCTTCTTCCGCTCCACCAGATTTCTGAACAGTCCATGAACGCTACCTCATTATCCCATTTTGTTTTTGCACTATTTTGTAATTTACAGTAATTTTTATGTCTTTGCCAATACCGCAAAACAACAAATTTCATGTCATACAATTCGGACATATGTAGACAAAGGGACAAGGTCCTGCAAAGTGGAGAGGGAGAGTTAGGCAGAAACTTAAAAAGCCTCAAGGACTGTAATCTCTGGATTACTCCCAGTGCCACAGTGAGGGCAGGAAGAGGAGAATAGGGTAAATGAATTTGTAGCTGAAGACCTGGTACAGGCAGGAGGGATTCAGGTTCTTAGACCATTGGGACCTTTTCTGAGGCACAGGTGACTGTGAACTGGAGAGGGACCAATATCCTGTCATGAGATTTGCTGAAGCTACTCAGGAGGATTTAAACTAATCTGGTGGTGGCGGGGGGTGGGGGGTGGTGGTGGTGGTGGTGGTTTGGGAGGGAACCAAAAGCAGTAGTGTAGCAGATGAGAAAGTTAAAACAAATATAGAAGTTAAAGTGAGCAAGTCGAGAAGGTAGGACAGGGAGAGAAGGAGGTCTGATAAGCTTGTTTTAATGCAAGAAACCTGAAAGGTAAGACAGATGAACTCAGGGCATAGATTGTGATATTATAGCAGAAACATGGTTGAGGGATGGGCAGGACAGGCAGCTCAATGTTCTGGGATAGAGATGTCACAGGCATGATAGAGGTGGAGGCAAGAGAGGAGGTGGAATTGTGATATTGATTTGGGAGATCATCACAGTGATAATTAGTGAGGATGTTCCCTGGGGAAAAATATCCAGTGGGGCTACATGGGTAGAACTTTAAGGGGGTGATTACTTTGATGGGTTTGTACTGTAGGCCCCCCAATCAGCAGGAATTAAAGCAGCAAATACATAGGGATATTGCAGACAGCTTTAGAAATAATAGGATTGAAATCGTCGGGGATTTTAACTTCCCTAATATTGACTGGGACTGCTGTAGTGCTAAAGGATGAGATGGGGAAGAATTTAAGTGTTTCCAGGAAAAAAGTTTTCTCAAGAAACATGTAGACAGACCTACTAGAGAAGGAACTACGCTCTACATCCTCTTGGGAAATGAGGCTGGGCAAGTGTCAGTGGAGGAGTACTTTAGGACCAGTGACTATAACCATTTTAAAAGTAATAGAATTATGGAAAAAAGATCAAACCAGTCCACAAGTTTGAAGTCCTAAAGCGGGGCAAGGCTAATTCTGATGGCATTAGACAGGAACTTGCAGAGGTTAGTTGGGAGAAGCAGTCAACAGGTAAAGGGACATTGGCAAGTGAAAGGCTTTTAAAAGTGAGATGGGGAGAATTCAGAGCCAAGATGTTCTTTTTAAAGTGAAGAGCAGGGCTGGCAAGATTAGGGAACCTATTGATAAGGGAAATTGAGGCTCTGGCACTTTCCCAAAAAGTGCGAAGTGATACACTTTGGAAGATCGAATTTAGAAGCAGAATACAAGGTTAATGGCAGGACTCTCAGCAGTGTGGAGGAACAGAGGGATCTTGGGGTCCACGTCCATAGATCCTCAAGGTTGCTGCGCAGGTTGATAGGGTTGTTAAGAAGGTGTATGGTGTGTTGGCCTTCTTTAGTCAGGATATTGAGTTCAAGAGCCGCGAGGTAATATTGCAGCTCGATAGAACTCTGGTCAGACCACACTTGGAGTTTTGTGTTCAGTTCTGGTCACCTCATTATAGGAAGGATGTGGAAAATAGAGAGGGTGGAGAGAAGATTTACCAGGATGCTGCCTGGATTGGAGAGCATGTCTTATGAGGGTAGGTTGAGAGAGCTGGGGCTCTTCTCTTTGGAGCGAAGGAGGATGAGAGGTGACTTGATAGAGATGTACAAGATGATAAGGCATAGATCGAGTGGACAGTCAAAGACTTTTTCCCAAGGCGAAAATGGCTAACATGAGGGGGCATAATTTTAAGGTGATTGGAGGAAGATATAAGGGGTAAGTTTTTTTTAAAACACAGAGAGTGATGGGTGCATGGAACACACTGCCGGCAGAGGTTGTGGGGGCTGATACATTAGGGACATTTAAAAGACTCTTAGATAGCCACATGAATGATAGAAAAATGGAGGGCCATGTGGAAGGGAAGGGTTAAGTAGATCTTAGAGCAGGATAAAATGTCGGCACAACATCTTGGGCTGAGGAGCCTGTACTGTGTTGCAATGTTCCATGTTCTAAGTTAGTCAGGAAAAAGAAAGCAGATGTCAGGTATCGGAAGCTGGAATCAAACAAATCCTGATTACAAGGCACGTAGGAGTACACTTGAGGAAGAAATCAGGATGGCAAAAGGAAGACACAAGGTATTCTTGGCAGAAAATGTAAAAGAGAATCCCAAAAGATTCTTATAAAAGATTCAGGCTCATCCCTGCAGCCGTGCAAAATGCTACACTTGTCCCTACACCACCTCCTTCACCACCATTCAGGGCCCTAGACAGTCCTTCTAGGTGAGGCACTGCTTCACCTGTGAATCTGAGGGTGTTATTCACTGCATTCAGTGCTCCCAATGTAGTCTCCTCTACATCGGTGAGACCCGACGCAGATTGGGTGACAGCTTCATTGAGCACCTTCGCTCCATCCACCACAAAAGCCAGGATTTCTCAGTGGCCAGCCACTTCAATGCCACATCCCATTCCCATACTGCTGTGTCTATCCATGGCCTCCTCTACTGCCACATTGAGGCCAGACACAGGTTGGAGGAACAACACCTCATTACGCCTTGGTAGTTTCCAACCTGACGGCCTCAACATAGATTTCTCTGACTTCCGGCAACCACTCACCCACCCCCACTTTTTCCCTCATTCCTGAAGCTCCCGTCACCCCTTCTCTTTCCTCTCCCTCATGATCTGCACATCTATTCCCCACCGCCTTCCCTTCATTCCATGGTCTACTGTACTCTCCTACCAGAGTCTTCCTTCTTTAGCCTTTGCCTCTTCTACCTATCACCTCTCAGCTTCTTACATCACTCCCTTTCATCCCCCCTCCTCCACCCACCGACCTTCCTCCCTCTCACCTGGACTCACCTATCACCTGCCAGCTTGTGCTCCTCCCCCTCCCTTTTTATTCCAGCTTCCGCTCTCTTCCCTTCCAGTCCTGATGAAGGGTCTCGCCCCGAAATGACAACTGTTTATTTCCCTGCCTGACTTGCTGAGTTCCTCCAGCATTTCCTGTGTTGCCGAAAAGATTCTAGATGTATGTCAAGAGCAAATGGGTAACTAGGGAGAGAATAGTGTGATTGTTTACGTGTGGAGCCACAAGAGATGGTCGAAATCTTAAATGAGTACTTCTCATCTTTATTTACCATGGAGAAGGTCATGGGAGCTAGGGAATTCAAGGAAGAGAGCAGTGATGTCCTGAAATATATCAATATTATGAAAGAGGAGGTGTTGGCAGTCTTAAATCATGTAAAAAGTGGATAAATCCCAAGGGCCTGACCAAGTGTAACCTAGGATGATGTGGGAAGCATGAGAAATTGCCAAAGATTTTTGTATCTTCGTTAACTACATGTGAAATGTGACTAATGTTGTGCTTTGATTTAAGAATGGCTGCAAGGAAAAGGTAGGAACTACAGGCCACTAAGCCCAACATCAATGGTGGGAAAGTTACTGGAGGGAATTCTAGAGAAAGGATCTATCTATATTTGGAAAGGCAAGGACTGTTAGCATGGCTTTGTGTGTGGGAAATCATGTCTCATGCATTAGATTTGAGTTTTTTTTTGAACAAGGTGACCAAATGGAATGATGAAAGCAATAGATTTGTAACATGATGGACGATGAAGAAGTTTGTCTAAGATTACAAACAGGATCTAGATCAACTGGGAAAATGGGCAAAGGAATGGCAGATAGAGCTGCCAGAGGAACTGGTAGAGGCAGGTACAATTACAACATTTACAAAACAAAACACACATTTGGACAGATACATGGATATGAAAGGTTTGAAGGGCTATGGGCCAAACATAGGCAAATGGGACTAGCTCGGGCAGGCATCTTGATCAGCAAGGACAACTTGGGACAAACATCTCCATGCTGTATAACTAGGACTCTATGAAGGAGTGTATGACATAAATAGCATAAGTGAGGGAGAGGGGGAAATACTGAAAACGATGGAGAAGTGAAATAAAGAGGCAAGGGAGATGCTAATGATGTATTCATAAAAATGCAAGAATATTTCGTGAATGAAGGACAACATCAAGATCCTCAATTCTCATACCTAGACTACTGCTTTACAATAGGTGGTCCAATACAATTTTTAAAAGTACAACTCTTTCATTTGCATTTTGATATACTAAAATTAATAATTACTATATAATGCACCACTGTCAAGAAAACAGCAGATTTACTGAACACATCAAATAATTAAATGAAAAAACAGATTTACTGCTACAAGCTAAAATACTGTTTTCACCCTGCAGCAGTACAAAACATTTGTGGACAACAATAAGTCTCCTTATGCCTGAAAAACAATGAACACAGTAAAGCAATACCACAAAAATAGAACTAGACATTTAAAGGAAACTTGACCGATGATCCATGTTATTGTGGCTACAAGACTTGCATTCAAAATAATTCCAATTACAGTTTCAGGCATAAAAAAATTGCTAGTTCCGAAGCTAAAAGCAAACCCCATTCAACAAGCTAAAGATATTTTCTCACCTAATGTTAACTGCACAACTGCCAACTGCAAAGTTCAGCTGATGTTACCAATGTGCCGAAAAAGTTTGGATATAAATGGTCAAAGGGTATTACAACTTTTGAGAGCAATTGATAACATTGGTTACAGTGAAAATTTAACTCCAGTTCACAGCCTGGGTTGAACCACTGGCTTCATGCAAGTATTTTTGTTTCAAGTCGTACGCTGTAGATTCAGATCCCCTCCTTGTGTATGGAAAATTAAGATGAATAATTATTAATATACAAAGGCAGAATTTTGATTTTATCAAAAATCACTGGCACTAATTAACTAAATATCCCAGGGACAGGCAAACATAATTGTTCAGAACACAAAGGCTGATGCAAAAATCAAATGGTCACCTGTTAACCAAAAAGAGACAGTGCCTATAAGAGTTCAATTAAGTTTATACATTGCAATTCCTTCCCAGAAATATCTCAGATCAAAAACTAACAAATAATTGAATGTGGTGTAACCAAGTTTCAAACATATACCAAACCAAAATAAATGATTAACTCAAAAGCAACTCCTGAGGGCTGTAATTAGTTCAATTACTCATAAAACAAAACATATTAAAATAATATTTTAAGTTTGATACTTTAACTTCCACTTTAATCTCATCTGTAGATTACAATCTATAGTTTGTGTTCAATAAACATGTTTAAAAATGTTGGTTTAAAAATTAAGCATTGTACTTGTTGATTTGCTGTGTTACAATTCTCCCATGAAATTATGTGCTGTGTGGCACTCTTATTGGTGGATGCAAATGATCTCCTAAAACTGCAGCTGTACATCCAACATTGGACACACTAAGATCAATAGATCTTTGTTGGAAACTTGAGGTCAGAGGTAGGCATCATCATGTGACCACTGTCCAGATAATCCAGACTAATCAAGAAGGAAACATTTCAAGAATTCAAAAATCACTTCTGCAACCAGCAGCAACCGCAATCTGACACCAACAAAAGTTTCACATTAAAAATCCAGATTAAATGGTCATCAAAAACAAGGACTAAATCAAGTACTTTTAATACAACACAATTATGGATCCCTCAGGCTAAAGTAAATCTCCTTTCACCAAGTTATTAATTTTCCTGTTCTTCAATTCAGTAGTAATATGCCTTGGAGTCAGAAAGTCAGTTTGGAGTATCAAACACAAAATTCAATCTGGCATTTTCACAAACTGCACTCCTGGAGCATCAACCTTTCAGGTTTCGGCTGAAATCAAGGTAGGATTTGCATTCAAGTGCAAGGCCAAATTATTTTATGAGTAAAATTTCTTAGGATAGCCGAAGACCATGCCTTAGTACAAATTCTGCACAAAGTGGGCTGTAAATTTTGGATATATATTTCAGTGGATAAAACTAACTTCAGCTGAGCAGCCATCCACATACATGCTATTCCACAAGATGCAAGGTACTCACATACTTTCCAAAGTTAGGGAATGACATCAAAATGGATGCATAGCCAACTGCTGCCCATTCTCAATCCTGCATAAAGCTCATCAACAAAAACGTACCACCCATATTGCCCCACATCAAGCATAGATACCACCCAATACCATCTGTCCTAACCCAACTTTGATTCCGAGCATCTGAAATCAACCTATTTAAATTCATCTGTTTTATTTCCCTTCGTCTTCCCAAATCCTCTTCTGCCCTCCAATCACTGCATTGCCTTCAAACTCTCCAGCTAGTCCCTAAATTTAGACTCAAGTTCCTTTCCTCTTAAAGCCCTGTTCACACAACTGGTGTTTAGCCAGCTCCAGTTTCTTATCGTGGTCTGGTGTCTACATCAACAGGACTTCAGGACATTTTACTATGCAAAAGACAATAATGCATTCCAGCAGCTAATATGCACAGTGTTAACTTCCAAGTGAACACAGTTCACATCTCAGCTACAGTTTGCAATTCCATTACAAGCAGTCTGCTCACTACACCTTTCTAAACTGATTCACAATTATACCGCCAAGAATGGTGAACCTGGTTATAAAGTCTAAAATATATAACAGAGACATAAGCGGCTGCAGGTGCTGAAATCTGGAGTAACAAACCAGATGCTAGAGGAATGTCCAGACAAATGGTCTCAACCAGATAAGTTATGCGCCCATTTCCCTCCACAGATGCTGCCTGACCCATTGTGTTCCTCCAACAGAATGTTTGTTGCTTCATATTACAATATTATCTTTCAAGTTTAAATAAACATGCCATCACAAGAAATATTCAGAACAGAGGAAGGGCTGCCTCCATTACTGTTAACCTGGCAGATAATAATTCAGATATTCAGTTAAAAAAAACAAAAGATTTCTTTTAAAAAATGCAAATCAGCCAAACACATTAGAAAACAAACTTACTTTGACAAAACTGGTGTGCATGGATTATTCAGTCCCTTATTCTCAACTGATGTGTCAGTTTAAAAAGAGACTTGCATTGCTATAACGCCTTTCATAATCTTTACAACCAATGGAACAATCAAAGTTAAACTGTAGTAGAAAGGAGACATCAACATTAGACTGAACACAAAGGATAACTCCCTCATTTTCACGGAAATAGTGCCAAGGGATCTTTGACTTCCAAAAGATCGCAGCAGTGCCTTGGTTTAACTTCTTTCCAAAAATTCCCAAATCTTCAAAAATTTGGTTCTCCATCAATACTGCTCAGGAACCTAGACTTGTGCTCGAGCCTTGATCAAAACTGAAACACTAAATACTACAATTCCAACATACCCCAGCCCTCCCCGAACCAAAAAATTACAGATTCAGATACAGTTCCACAGCCTTTGGCAATCTTGCAGTGTCAACCCAATTTTGTCATTCTTTATGTACTCTGTCCTGCCATTAGCATCCGAATAGCAATTAGCAAGAGTCCAGTCTGATTTTTCACTTCTTCAATATGACCCAACAGCAATTATCAAATAGAGGCAATCAAATCCTGGACTTCAAACCAGCTGCCATAATTTTAGTTGGAGGAGATTTTTTTTCTCCTCCCGGGAAGGGTTAGTAATTGGAATTAAATGTAGTAACTTTAAGCAAGGTCAAAATATACAACTAGCAGAAAATCGAAGCTAGAAGCTTTATGTTCCAGGTTCTGAAAACAGAACATACCCTCTGCTCAACTTACTAGAGTCAGACAAAACACAGCTGACATTCTCACTGGCCAGCATACACACCCAAGTACTTTGCCTTGCCCAGTTTCATATTTTTCCCCTGTGCTTTCACATGTCTGTACATGTTAGGTAATTTTTTTTTTTATCTTGGCTGTATCTCCAGAGAAATGTTTGATAAAATCAACAAGAAACAAATCTAGCTACTTCCTCTTCCCACCACCACCCCCAACAAACTGAAAGCTAAGCTCAAAGATAAATCATCTGTCATTCATGAAATATCTACATTCAACACTCCTTATACCAGTGCCTCATGAAACCAAGTTTTACTCCACAAGATACCACCTGGTGACTCAGTCGTCATCAAGGCTTCTTTTTAAGCAGTCCCGAGAGTTTGAGGACAACTTATTTCTATCTGGTTTTGTGGATTCAGAAGAGAGCATGATGCAGAAGACAGCAAGAAGTTTGTAATCTGTTTAGAATAATAGTGGTATACATGCTGCTTCGTTTATCAACATTTTGTGATATGTGCAACTGACACTGTTAAAAACCACTTGTGTGGCAACGGTTAAACAGTTTAATTCAAGCTTGTTTGTGAGTGATGTGTTATATGACAGGAAGAACTTGTCGTGTGACAGGAAGTTATTTGATGTATATAAAAGATTTTTGCCAGCGATAGAAAAAACTTCTTTGGACTGGAGTTGGAAGTGGTGCCAAGGACCAAAACTGAGAAGAAATTACTTGCTTAAAGTTGCTGCCGTCACGACTTTGGAACAGCAGAATGGAACCGAGAGCAGTTTGGTTCTCTTAAGAATAGTTTGCTCCCTGGATTGATGAAGGAGACTGTGCCTCAGAATGCACTCATGGCCAAGTTGTGTCAAGGGCCATTGAAGATGTCCTACATCTGCTGTTGCTTGGAACAGCAGACTGTGACAGGGGACTGTGTTTACTTAAATATTGCAAACTATTTGTTTCTGTTACTAATTGTGTAATAAAGGAATTGTCTTGAATAAATCGTTTTGCAACAGTGACTAATCAGTGGGAATCACAGACTGCTCCACAAATGGGACTGGCAGGTGGATAGTTTGTGAGGTGTTGCATTTTATCCACTACTTACACACAGCTTCTGTATGCTGCCTATGTTTGGCCTCTGTTCTTAATGTCATCCTAATGCTGCTCCTCCACATTGAGAAGTCATGGATCAAAAGTTTCTAGCAGTCGGGAGATATTGCACTTCAAGGAACTATTGAGCGCCTGTTCAAATCTTTTCCCCGCAGTTATAAGACTACTGAACAGACCTCTTGTACCATAAGATGGACTTCTGACCTCACGATCTATTTCGTCATGGCCTTGCACCTTATTGTCCACCTGCACTGCACTCTCTCTGTAAATGTAACACTATATTCTGCATTCTGTTATTGCTTTTCCCTTGTACTACCTCAGTGCACTGATGTGATGAAATAATATGCAAGGATGGCATACAAAATTTTTCCACTGTACATCAGTACATGACAATAATAAACCAATTTACCAATATAAATGAACCAATTCTATCCTTATCCACCTGGCAATCTCCTCCGTTGAAAGCTCTGAATTCAATGGTATATTTCCAATGTCTTGAGATACCTGCTATAGGTAGTCCACATCTCAGAAGTGTATAGGAAGGTAGGATCACTACTGCTCATCAGACCATGAGCTTTGCCAGGTCTTGACCTCCAAATATCCTTTTATTTCCCCCCCCCCCAATCAATTGATCAAAGCAAAGGCTGTGTTGGCACAATGAAGGTGGCAATCAATGTTTGCCTTGGTAAAAGTGGTTCCCAAGATATGGGAAGGGGATCATGTTTTCCAGGATCCCATTGTGAACCTTCATTATCATACAGCAGTGTGATGCAGTGGGAGTAGTTATTAAAGGTGGGGGAGTTAAGGGAAAAACTTACTATAACTGAGAATGTTAGAAGGAAGTCAAATTCCAAAAAGAGCACCTATGAATAGGTTGCATGGTTTTTCTTTTTTTTAAAAAAAAGTTTAACTTCTGGTTAATAAACAATGTGAGTCCCTCATGGGAGACTGATCCAGAAGATTAAAATGCATGTGATCCATGGTGACTTGGTAGCTTGGATTCAGAATTAGCTTGCCATAGGGGAGGGGATAATGGCAGAAGGGTGTGATTGTCCTGGACCAGAGGTGTGCAGCAGCCATCAGTGCTAGGACCTCTGTTTGTGATTATACAGTATATAGATATGACTTGGATGAAAATGTAGATAGGTGGGCGAGTAAGTTTGCAGACAACACAAAGATCAGTCGAATTATAGACAGTGAAGGTGGTTGTCAAAGGATACAGTAGAATATTGATCAGTTACAGATAATGGGCAGGGAAACGACAGACGGAGTTTAATCTGGGTGAGTGTGAGGTGTTGATCTGGAAGGTCAAATGTAAAGGGAAAAGTATAGAGTTAATGGCAGGACCCTTAACAGCATTGATGTACAGAAGGATCTTGGGGTCCAGGTCCATAGCTCACTGAAAGTGGCTATGCAAGTAGATAGGGTGATAAAGGCAGTGTATGGCATGCTTGCCTTCATTTGTACTCAGTGCCCTGACCAGAGTAAGGAAACCATGTTGCAATTATATAAAACTTTGGTTAAGCCACACCTAGGGTAACCAGAATTGCACATGATCCTCTATCATATGAAGGAAGTGGAGGCTTTAGAAAGAATTACTAGGATGTTGCCTGGATTAGAGGGTATGAGCTATAAAGGAGAGGTTGGACAAACTTGGGTTGTTTTCTCTGGAGCTTGAAGCTGAGGGGAGACCTGATGGAAGTTCATGAAATTATGAGAGGTGCAGATACGGTAGACAGTCAGAATCTTTTTCCCAGCATCAAAATGTCAAATACTAGAGGACATACATTTAAGAGGGGGAAGTTTAAATGAAATGTGCAGGGCTAGTTTTTTTTTTAAAAATGTGGTACTGCAGATATGATAAGTGTTTAATAAGGTTTTAGATAAACACATGAATAGATATCTTTATTAGTCACATGTACATTGAAGCACAGTGAAATGTATCTTCGTGTAGAGTGTTCTGGGGGCAGCCCACAAGTGTCTCCACAATTCCAGCACCAACATAGCAGGCCCAGGACTTCCTAACATGTACGTCTTTGGAATGTAGGAGGAAACCAGAGCACACAGATGAAACCCATGCAGTCAGGGGGAGAACGTACAAACTCCTTACAGACAGTAGCCAGAATTGAACCCGGGTTGCTGGCGCTGTAATAGTGTTATGCTAACTGCTACACTACTGTGCAGGGAAGGAGGGATGTGGATCATGTACTGGCAGAAGAGATTTACTTTAATATGGCATTGTGTTCGGTGCAGACAGCGTGTTTTGCAAATGGCAGAGGATTGGAAGTACAAGTGTCAAACAGGTTTAATTATATAAAGTCAATTTTTTTAAAAACCTAAAAGACAATCTGCAAAAGAAAATTCTAACAATATAGGACACCTCAAGTCCAAGCAAGGTAAAACTCAGCAGAGGTAGTCTTCATCAAAACAAGTAACGGTGATCAATAAGATTTTATGTTCCAACTTCAAAGGAAAAATGAATGAAACAATAAAGCTTTGTTAAATAACTTGGAGCACCCGGGCATGACTGTACAACTTCTCTGGCCCTGAAAATCTAATTGTGAAGTGAAAATGGCAAATTGGTTTATTATTATCATCACATACACTGAGGTACAGTGTAAAACTGTTTTGCATACCATCCATACAGATCATTTTATCACGTCAGTACAAGGGAAAAGCAAATCACAGAATGCATAATAAAGCGCTACAATTACAGAGAAAGTGCAGTGCAAGCAGACAATAAGGTGCAAGGCCATGACAGGGCAGGTTGTGAAGTCAAGAGTCCATCTTATCGTACGAGAAGACTCTTTAAGGGTCTTATAACAGGATAGAAGCTGTCCTTGAGCCTGGTAGTACGTACTTTCAGGCTTTTGTATCTTCTGCCCAAAAGGAGGGTGGAGAAGAGAGAATCTGGGGTGGGTGGAGTCTTTGATTAATGTTGGCTGCTTTACTGAGGCAGTGAGAAGTGTGGACAGTGTCCATGGAGGGCAGGCTGGTTTTCGTGATGTGCTGAGCTGTGTCCAGAACTCTGCACTCTTTTTTTTTGCAGTCTCGGGCAGAGCAGTTGCCATACTAAGCCATAATGCTTCCAGATAGGATGTTTTCTATGGTGCATCTATAAAAACTGGTGAAAGCCAATGCCGAATTTCTTTAGCCTCCTGAGGAAGTAGAGGCGCTGGTGTACTTTCTTGGCCATAGCATCGACATGGTTGGACCAAGACAAGCTATTGATGTTCACTCCAGGAACTTGAAGCTCTCAACACGCTCTACCTCAGCACCATTGATGTAAAAAGGGAGATGTGCACTCCCACTTTCCTGAAAGGAATGACCAGCTCTTTTGTTTTCCAGATATTGAGAGAAAGGTTGCTGTCATGACACTAGGCTCGCTATCTCCTTCCTGTACTCTGACTCATGATTATTGAGATTTCGCCCACTGCAGTGGTATCTGCAAACTTGGAGACAGTGTTGGAGCAGAATCTGATCACACAGTCGTGAGTATATAGGGAATAGGGGGGCTGAGGATGCAGCCTTGTGGGGCACCAGTATGGAGGACAATTGTAGCTACCAATTTACACTCGTCCCATTTTATTCTACCCAGGTACCCATCAACCTTCTAGGTTCTACCACTCACTGAGGGAAATTTACTGTGGTTGTCAGCACATCTTTGGGATGCAAAAAGAAACCAGAGCACCTGGAAGAAACCCATGCAAGCTCCACACAGACAGCATTTGGACACAGGTCCTGGAGAAGCAGCAGCTCCACTAACATTGAAATATCAATGCAAATAATTATTCATCCACCCACCACACCCTGGTTTCTAAATTAAGCAGCAATTTGCTCCCATTCCTGCATGTCAGAAGTCATTTTGTACTTAATTGTTTTGCCCTCAAAAGCAACTTGCCAAACATGAAAAGATAACTTGAAAAAGCCTTGTGGATTAAAATCATTTCACAAACAGATGCAAGTCGGGCAACTATACTCCCAACATAACTACATTACATGCAAATACTACATTTCCTTCCTTATGCAGAAAACAAACACCCATTTTCCAAAACACAGACTATTATATGCAAAATAAATGAAACTGGGTCACTCATTTCAGAGAATGGCTTCTAAGAAATTCCACTTTGAAAAAAAACAATTCAATTTAGTACAGACAAAACCAGAGAATGGTGTGAATGAGTCAAATTTGAAAGACAGCCAAAGTGCAGTACATTTCCAAAAATAAGAGAAAACAGGAAATGCGCCAATACAAGACAGATGTTCAAAACTTCAGATGATTCACTACAGCATGTATCAGAATTTCTGAATGTGAATAATATTGCTTCAGTAAAGCGTCTATATCAGATGCATTCAAACTTTGCTTTTGTTTCCTTAAAAAGCATCTGATGAAGTAACCAAATCGACCTGTTTAACCTAGAAAGCAAAACAGGACAAACTGAAATATCATCTCTTATAATCCACTCAAAAGCACACTACACTAAAAGAGACACTTTCTTTACAAACAGGAGACACAAGAGACTTCAAATGCTGGAAATCCAAAAGCAATAAAAAAGGAGCTGGAGGAACCCAGCAAGTCAGGCAGCATTTATAGAGGGAGACGGACAGTCGACATTTCAGGTCGAGACCCTTCATCAGGACAGGAAAGAGGGGAGATAGCCAGTATAAAAAGGTGGGGGGACGGGTGGAGAAATAAAGGGGTGGAACAAGAGCTGCCAAGCAACAGGTGAATCCAGGAGCGAGGGGGAAGATAGGCAGGTGAGGGAGCTTGGGAGTGGGAATGATGCAAGCTGAGAGGTGATAGGTGGAAATAACAACAGGCTGAAGAAGATGGAATCTGATAGGAGGGGATAGTGAAACATGAAATAAAGAGGCGAGGAGGGGAACTGGAGGGAGGAACATGTGGGTGATGGGCAAATAGAGAGAGAACAGGGGAGGAGAAAGATGGGGTGATGGAGGTCAGTGGGATAAAAAGGGGAGTGGTTTCCGGAAGTTGGAGAAATCGATGTTCATGCTGTCAGGTTGGAGACTACCAAGGTAGAATACGAAGTGCTGTTCCTCTCAACCACGTCGAGCATCAACTTGGCAGTAGAGGCAGCCATGGACAGACATGTCTGTGTGGGAATGGGAATTGACATTAAAATGGCTGGCCACTGGGATATCCCAGCTGGTACAGCAGATGGAGTGAAGGTGCTGGACGAAGCAATACCTCAATCTACATCGGGTCTCACAGATGCAGAGGCCACACCGGATGCAATAAGTTACATCGATGGATTCACTTGCAAAGAACTGCCTCACCTGGAAGGACTGTTTAGGGCCCTGAATGGTAGTGAGGGAGGTGGTGTAGGGGCAGGTGCAACACTCAGCTCAGTTGCAGGGACAAGTGCCTGAAATGGGATCGGTGAAGAGGGGTGAGTGAACAAGGGAGTTATGGAGAGAGGTATTCCTGTGGAAAGTGGGGAGGGGAAGATGTGCCTGATGGTGGGATCCCATTGGAGCTTCCCACACTGATGTGCCTAGTCCCCTCTGTCCTTTTTCCTTATCCCACTGGCCCCCAGTCACCCTCTTGATCTGCCCATCACCCAAACATTCCTCCCACAGGTTCCCTTCTCACCTCCTTCCCTTTATTCCATGTTCCACTGTCTTCTATCATATTCCATTCTTTAGCCCTCTGTTACTTCCACCTATCACCTCTATGCTTCTTACGTCATTCCCACTCCCCCTTCCTCACCTGGATCCATCCATCCTGCCAGCTCTTGCTCCAACCCTCCCCCCCCCCCACCCTTTTTATACTTGCTATCTCCCCTATTCCTCTCCAGTCCTTAGGAAGGGTCTCAACCGCCCATCTCCCTCCATAAATGCAGCCTGACCCAAATTCCTCCACCTCCTTTGGTGTTGTACTATCTTTACAAAGGGCAGGTTGTTGCCGTGTACAGTTGCACCCAATGCAATTATTTTAATGGAAAGCACAATGACAAACTAAAGAATTCAGTGAATTCTGGTGCAAGAGGCCATTTTAGTCAATAATTTCAGGCTGCCTAAATGCATGCTGATGCATCAGAATGTGGGATCCAATCTAAAACCAAAAGACTTGCTAAGTATAAATTGAAGCACCATTCTGTATACCATCAAGTTGAAACAGAAACCCTGATTTTTATAAACGACTTGGATGAAGAAGTGGAAGGGCGAGTTAGTAAGTTTGCAAATGACATGAAGGTTGGTGGTGCTATGGATAGTGTAGCAGATTGTTGTAGGTTACCATGGGATATAGACTCTGCAGTTGGGTGGAGAAGTGGCAGTGGAATTCAATCCAGAGAAGTGTGAAGTGATACACTTTGGAAGATCAAATTTGAAGACAGAATACAATGTTAATAGCAGGATTCTTAACAGTGTGGAGGTAGATGTTGGACCCCATGGATCTTGGGGTCCAACTCCATTGATCCCTCAAAGATGCCGAGCAAGTTGATAGGGTGGTTAATAAGGTGTGTTGCCCTTCATTGATTGGGGGGATCGAGTTCAAGAACCGCGAGGTAATGTTGCAGCTCTTTCAAACTCTGGTTAAACCACACTTGGAGTATTGTGTTTAGTTCTGGTCACTTCATTACAGGAAGGATGTGGAAGCATTAGAGAGGGTGCAGAGGAGACTTACCAGGATGCTGCCTGGATTAGAGAACATGTGTTATGAGGGAAGGTTGAGTGAGCCAGGGCTTTTCTCTTTGGAGCACAGGAGGACGAGAGGCAACTTGATAGAGGTGTATAAGATTAGAGACATAGATCAGAGTGGACAGCCAGCACCCTTTTTTCCCCCCAGGGCAGCAATGCCACAGGTGGTGAGAGGTTGATACAATAAGGACACTTAAAAGACTTAGATAGGCACAGGGATGTAAGAAAAAGGAAGGGTTGTGGGCTGTGTAGGAGGGAAGGGTTAGATAGATCATGGGGTAGGTTTATAAAAGGGTGGCACAACATCGTGGGCCAAAGGTCCTGTACTGTGCTGCACTGTTCTATGTTCTACGAAACACCTTAAAAAGACTGAAGCATTCAACCAGTGATCAGCCAGAAGAAAAAACTAACATTGTTGGTCCATGTACAATTGTACAAATTATCCACATAGGTGTACATAATTGTACACCTCTGTACAATTGACAAATTAATGGCTAATAAGATGAGCAAAGTCATTCCAAGCAGATAAATTCTGCCTTCCAATCTATTTTTTTTTGAAAACCTGCCATAAAATGATTTTTTGCAGCTAATTAAAATATGTTAACAAAGGAACAATTTTACTAGAAAGTAAAACTAGATCTGAATCTATTCTACATCTTTCACAGTTCCATTTTTCATACAAATTAGACACATGGAATTAGTGAAAACAGTTCTAGCCACATATGCCAATTTTAGTAAAGATACAGAGTCACACCCTTCAGCCCACCATATTCATGCCAACCATCAATTTCTCTTCTGCAGTACTCAATTTACCAGCACTTGATCCATGACCTCTATGTCCCGACAATTCATGCGCTCAGCTAGATTCTTAAATGTTGTGCAAGTACGAACTTCCATCATCCACTCAGTGTGCTTCAGTTTCCAACCACTCTGGTTGAAACAAAAATTTTCAGATCCCCTCTAAGTGTCTTCCCCATTACCCGAAACTTGTTATAGAGAAAAATTTCCTACCATCAATCCTGTCCAGGACCTTCATAATCCTTGTGTAACTCAACCAAGTATCCCCTCAGCCTCCTTCACTCCAAAGAAAACAAACCCATCCTCTCCAGTCTTCCCTCATAACCAAAACACTATTCCAGGATATATCCCAGTGAATCTGCTTTGCATTCTCTTGCCGCAGACACAATAGACAAATCTTTTTCACAATATGTTCATGTACATTAACCAATACACAGAAGTTAAATTTTCAACAAATTAGAAAACACACACATACACTCGGTTTTCCATCTATTTACCAAAAATTCATGATGCAGCCAATCCCACATGAAGAGATCACATGCCCAATAACTGCAATCATTTTTATTCCATAACTAAATTGTAATGCAATTCACCACATGCAGATTCCAGATTAACCATGCATGACTGGAGGGTAATACATTGGACAAAACTGCACTCTCACATCATGCCATTATTTTTGCCACAAAAAATGCATACAATCACTTACAAGCTCTGCATTTTACTAGTGCCCTACATTGGAAAATGATACAAAACATTTTCAAATCAATTACAATGACTGTGCTAAAACACATTAAGCAGGCCACATTTTTCAAACATTTCCAGATTATCTTTTGCTTCAGCTGCTCACACCTTGATGAATGCAGTAACCATTATGCCATTTCAGATTTCTTGTCATCTTTTCAACAATTGAAGATAAACTTTTGATTCAAATATGCAGCTGATCAAGGTCTAAAATGGATCAATACACAGAAGGGATATTTGTATTCACCTAATCAGACAGATGCATTTTAGACATCATTCACAAGCTAGCAACTCAACTATGCAACACTCCCTCACAAATTGTACTGGTCTAGGGTCTGTACCAAAGGCTGTCAGAAGGGAAACCTATTGTTTCAATGAGGAGAACCCAAGAACAATAAACAAAAATAAAACTAAAATGCCAGCAAGAAAGTTGCATCAACAACTTTCATGTCATCATATCCCAAAAAAGAGTCACTACAGAAAACCAACAAGGGCGAAATATTTGTCCTGCAGTGCTGAGACAGAAAATCAACTCTGGGTAAGTTAGAGGAAAGAGTGGGCTGCAGTACGATTAACAGCCAAAACATGTAATTTGCCATGCTTTCCACATGCTACTCATTTCCCAACATGATGCAAAGCTTTTAATCACCCTTGTGAAAAGGGATTTCATTCAAAGATCAGACTGCTACTGTAGTGATCTTTAAACCATTCTAGTGCAATAAACATGTATTGCAGGTGAAACCAACCCTTATTGCACTGCTAACGTATTGACTTTTAAAAATACAAGGACAAATCTTTCACCCACAATTGCACCTGCAGAAGTTTAATGTTTTCTCAGCATTACCACCATACAGAAAGTCGACATTTGAACTTCCCACCTTCGTTCAGAAATCTGACAGCTACTTTTACATAAGTTTTGGACAATTTGCACAAAAACATTACTTAAAATGGGACAAAACACTGCTGTTCAATATTTACAATAAAAAGGCAATATTAGGATACTGTCTGATATAATTTAGTTGTTGCTTAAAAATATCTAGTGGGATAATGATTTGCCAGAACTGCAATGTACAGACAGTGAATAGAAAAAGTCTTTGCAACTGTAAAAAAAAGTTATGGATCTATCTGCCTACTTATAACAGGATTCCAATCACACTAATGGATTTTGACTGTATTTTATAATTTGCCAAGCAGCCCAAAGTCTTTTACAATTCATCTTTAACCTTATTACAACAAAGTAACTGTGAACCATCCTTTGAGCACCTTTTAAAATAAACATATTCCCCTTAATAATTCAAAGTTTAGATGGGGACTTTGTCAGAAAGCAGGAGGAGAAAGGACATTAGGACTGGAAGAATCTGCATTGGAATCTGTCACCAAAGGTGAGCAATTCAGGCTTTAAATGGAGTGTTTGATGGCATCCAAGGTAGGTATTTAGAGGAAGAAAAGTACTGATCTAGTCGCGAGAGAGAAAACAGGACCATAATTATAAGACAGGGCTCAGGAAATGAAAGTAACCCCCTTTCTAAAATCCAGATGCAAGTACATCTTAAATACATTCCACTTCATAGATTAAAATAGTTACTCAGAACTTAAGTCAACAGCACACCTACAACAAAACAAGGCAAAAAAAAACTTTCCAGTTGTTCCATATCTAATTTGTCATGAATTCATAAGATTCTAATTTAGCTTCTGTTTAAAATATCTGCTATGAGCTTACTAGAACTTTCAAGCTACTACATTTTGGCCTATTAAATGTGATGATATTGTGTGTACCCAGTCTAGAGTCCTAAACAAGTCAAGATATTAAGTCCTTTCAATTATAACTGTATTAGTACTTTCACTTTAGGGAGATACTGCATCAACTTATATTTCAAAGACTAATTTACTTAACTACTTTAGTTTCTTTCCTGAAGGGGTTTCGCTATCAATAAATCACTATTTCAGGCCGCGGGTCCCCTCCCCAACCAAGGAGGAGATACCTCCAGCAAACAAAGCAAATTAAACATTTGAAATGAAGCACATTTTGGGAAGTAAATTCTGTCAGATTATAATTTTTACAAATGTTTTCCAAAAAACACGCCACTGAGTTACAGATGAAAAGTCGTCCATCACAGGCAGAAGGTTTTAAGAGATCCTCTTGGACCAAAGCCGAGGAGTGGATTCTGTGCCTTTTCTGTAATTCCTAAGAACTCTTACTATCTTCTAATATTTCTACTGTTTCTACAGCTGGTAAAGACCTCATCTGTACGGTACGAACTGCTGCCATGTTTCATGGTATCGTTAGTCTTGATCAGGTCAAATGGATGAGGCATGTAGTCTTACTCAGGTCAACGTGCATAGTATTGTCTTTCTTGATCATGTCAAATAAATGAGCAAAGGGTACTAGTTAGAAGTTTAAATGAGTTAGCAATAAGCATCTTGAACCTTGGGCAGCACTTCTTGGCACAGCAAAAATAGTCTATCAATAAATATCTTGAACCACATACAGTTTGTTCTGCTCTGCTTAAAAGCCAAGATTAGCAACATGCATTTTAGGCCTGGACAGAGGATATCTATCACAATAAAACATAATTCAAATCATTAATATGTAAATTTCCATGTAAACTTTAAATGCAAACACGATGGTTTCCAAGGGGATGCTCAAGAGGGGAAAATGCTATTTTTGTGAGATTAGCAGCATAAATCAAACAGCAATTTCTGGGAATTTATTATTCACAACATATTCCTTAATCTTTAATTTTCTGCCCAATTTCTCCCTTCATAAGTGTATATTGTTAACTTGCATTTATTTTGGAATTGGAATGTTATTGTTACTTGTACTGAGGTGCAGTGAAAAACTTGCTTTACATACCGTTCATACAGATTAATTCATTGCACAGTGCATTGAAGTAGTACAAGGTAAAACAATACAGAATGCAGAGTAAAGTGTCATAGCTACAGAGAAAGTGTAGTGCAGGTAGACAATAAAGGTGCAAGGTCATAATGATGTTGATTGGGAGGTCAAGAATCCATCCTATTGTACTAGGGAACCTTTTAATAGTCTCATAGCAGCAGAATAGAAGCTGTCTTTGAGACTGGCAGTATGTGCTTTAAGGCTTTTGGATCTTCTACCCGATGGGAGGGGATGAGAAGAGAGAATGTCCAGAATGGGTGGGGTCTTTGATTACGCTGGCTGCTTCACTGGGGCAGTAAAAAGTGTATACAGAGTCCATGGAGGGGAGGTTGGTTTAGTGATATGCTGAGCTGCGTCCACAACACTCTGCAGTTTCTTGCAGTCACAGACAGAGCAGTTGCCATACCAAGCCATGATGCATCCACACAGGATACTTTCGATGGTGCATCAATAAAAAAATGGTGAGGGTCAAAGGGGACATGCCAAATTTCTTTAGCCTCCTGAGGAAGTAGAGGCACCACAGCATCTACAGTATGTGATTAGACCAGGACAGGCTATTGATGTTCACTCCTAGGAACTTGAAGCTCTCAACCCTCAACATCAGCACCATTGATATAGATAGGAACACGTGTGCTGCACCCTTCCTGAAGTCAATGACCAGCTTTTTTGTTTTGCTGACATTGAGGGAAAGGTTGTTGTCATGACACATGTCACTAACCTCTCTATCTCCTTCCTGTACTCCAATACATCATTATTTGAGATATGGCCCACTATGGTAGTATCACCTGCAAACTTGTAGATGGAGTTAGAGCAAAACCTGGCCCTGCAGTCATGAGTGTATAAGGAGTAGATTAAGAGCCTTGTGGGGCACTAGTATTGAGAATAATAGTGCTGGAGATGTTGCTGCCTATCCTTACTGATTGTGGTCTGTTGGTCAGGAAGTCAAGGATCCAGTTGCAAAGGGAGGTATCGAGTCTCAGGTCTCCGAGTTTAGTGATGAGCTTGCTTGGAATTATAGTATTGAAGGCAGAGCTGTAGTCAGTAAACAATAGTCTAACATAGATGCCTTCACAGTCCAGATGCTCCAGAGATGAGTGTAGGGCCAGGGAGGTGGCATCCACTGTAGACCTGTTTCAGCAGTAGGCAAATTGCGGTGGGTTGAGGTTTTCTGGGAGGCTGCAGTTAATGTGTGCCATGACCAGCTTCTCGAAGCACTGGGCAATAGTCATTGTTTTTACCTTGTTTTTCTTATGTATTGGAATCAGTGGTCTGCTTAAAGCAATTGGGAACCTCAGACTGAAGCAGGGAGAGGTTAAAAATGTTTGCAAATACCCCCACCAGCTGATCTGTACAGGACACAGCCAGAGACACCATCCGGACCAAGTGCTTTCCATGGGTTCACTCTCCAGAAGACTGATCTGACGTTCTCAGTGACTATGGGTTCAGGCGCATTGGAGACTGTTGGGATGGGTGGCGACGTACCAATCCCCTTCTGTTCAAAATGTGCACAAAATGCATTAGGCTCATTGGGAAGGTATACACTGTTGTCAGTGATGATGCCCAATTTAGTTTTGTAGCACATCATAGCACGCAAGCCCTAACACAACTGATGGCTGGTCTGGGGCTCTATATGAACTGGTATCGTCTCTTTGCATCTCTGATAGCTTTATGGAGATCGTATCTTGATTCTTGTAAAAGGTCATGGTCACCTGATTTGAATGCTGTAGTCCTTGACTTCAGAAGGGAATGGATCTCCCTATTCATCCATGGTTTCTGGTTGGGAATACCCAGATTGTCCTCTTTGGTACACAGTCCTCAAAGCACTTGCTGATAAAGTCAGTGATGGCGGTGACATACTCATCTTGGCTGGCAGCTGAGTCTTTGAACATGGACCAGTCATTTTTTTTTTACCCTCAAAGTTCCTTTCAAGTAGCATACATCGTAGTCAAGTCATCTTCCAAACAAAATCATGACATTGGAGAATTCAGATTTACAACAAGCTGAACAGGAACTCCCAAGTTTATTCCAGAAAGGATAAATTCTGCCCATTCATTTATCTGCCCATTAAATGTTATAATATGCCATTTGAAGCAATTCGGTCAGAAAGACCAGTATAGAAATCCAGAGGGGATTGCCAGTCGACTTGGTATTTTGTTCTCATGTAAAATCACTAGGGGACATTCACAGGATGCAAATCACATTTAAAAACCATTCTACTTGCAAACAGCAGTCAGCAGGAAAGTTTGTTTCCACCCCCCCCCCCCCACCTTTTTAAAAACAAATGCACCAACTTCTCAGAATGTATTTAATATTTCCAATGATTAGACAAATGTGATTATCATTCCTGAATTATGAAATGTATAACCTTGCTTATCCAGGGATACCCTTTGGATCTTTATGTTTTATCATTTCCGGTATTATTGTCTATTTTTCAAAATTGGCATCTCATGATGATTTTCCCTAACTGTATCTTTGCAATAACCAGCTAGTTTTTTTTTTGTCCAAAAAAAAAGTTCTAGCACACATTGCTTCAGACTGTCCTCAAGTTCCAAATTCATCCCTGGCCCATTCAGCACAGTAGTAATTCAGTGAATTAAAGTTGTCAGATCTTGGCAAGGAGAACTTGAAATTTTACTGCTATCGAGTAAAAAAAATATCCCATTTCTCTTCTGTATCCCTCAAACAATATGTCTGATATCAAGGTCATGCATCAAAAAGTTAAAATTACACCCAAAAAAGCAATAATCAAGAGTTTCTGGATCAGTAAGTAAACCATAATACAACATGCAGAATCAGAATTCACCTTTCCATCATGACTATTATCCCTCAATCAACACAAAACAGATCAATGTCATATTTCATATTTACTATGGGGGGAAAACAAAATATCCACAATAATTGTCTTGATTATCTAACCAACAGCACTGACTACACTCAAAGTAATTCATTACTTTGGGACCTTTGACACCCTCAATTATGTTTAACAAAAAGGGAAGTCTTCATTGGAAACCATTTCTCAAAGAAAATGGATAACCCGGGGCATTCCCGAGAGTCAATTTATTGAGTGAAAATCCAAACTTGCAGAAAATAAAAATAAGTTTCTCAAATGGCAATTATGTATTTGAGTGGTTTTCAAATTTTACAATAATGACATTATTTGGTATAACATTCAAAAATTGTCATTTGAGAGGTTGCAACTGCACAAGGATTAATATGTTCAGTAGAGCAACAACTACATGATTGACTAGGACAGTCATCAATGGATTCTCATGTCATGTTATATTCCTCCAACACCCTCACCCACCTAAAGGAAGGCAAATTCTGGTGATCCACTTACTCACTACAGGGGTGCTAATGTTGCACTGATGCCTCATCACCAGAAAAGCATAACGTGATCACTGCCATGTTCAAATGTAAAGGTCTTTTCAGAAACCAATTCTCTTCCTCCCTCTGCAGATGCAAACAGACTTAATGGGCATTTCCAAGATTGTGTGTTTCTGTTTAACATTTCCAGCATCTACAGCTTTTTGCTTTTCAAAGGTTTCTTGGTATTACTATCTTGAGAGATGCAGATGGCAAAATAGATATTAAAAAAAAATCCCCAGAAGCCATCCTTCCACATCTTCTGGAGAGTTGCTGGCTTGTACTGACTTTGCCCTATACTTCAGTACTACAGAAGGTAGAATTGAGCTCCTTCCTGCTCTATTACCAAAAAAGCTTTACAGGCAAATGAACTCATATTTAAGTTTATGTAAAGATTAAACAACCAAAAATTCAATTCTGACTGTTATTCACAATTGAACAGAACCTATACCAAAATTTTCATCCAAATAAACCATCAGTGGAGTATACCAACAGCTTGGAAATTTGTTCATAATTAACCCTGCTGTGACAAGATTCAAATCATTTTGATGGGTCAGAACATACCTGTCACAACACATTCAGCCCATTGATTTCACACCAGCTCCCAGAAGAATAATCCCATCAGTCCCATTCTGCCTCCTCTTATTCCACCCTGTATTATATCCTCTATGTGCTCATTAACTCCCAGTTTGTCTTTTATTTTGCCAGTAACTTACAGCTGGGATAACTTACAGCATCACAATTAACTTACGAGCAAGTCTTTAGTATGGCGAAGGAAACCAGAGCAACCACAAAGTCACGGAGAATGCTCAAACTCCAGAGGTAACGCCAGAAGTCAGGTTTGAACCTGGGTCCTGGAGCTATGAGGCAGTTGCACTAACTGCTGCACCACGCTACTGCCTGGAATTGTGCCATCTAGAAATATTTTACCTAGTTCAAATCTGCTTCAAGCAGCAAATACTCATTTCAGAAATTAAATGCCTGCCCCGACAAATTATCATGCAAAAACATTGCCAATGGATTATCTAAACAGTCTGCTACAAAGTAATGCAAGCTACTTTTTAACCACACATTTCTCCATATCATCAAAAATTAGTTTATCCTTGTATCCAAATTTCAATGCCAACAGTTTTGAAGGACCCATCACCAAGTAATGAAAGGCTGTCAGAGGAAATTAATGTAATTGGATACATCCCAAAGAAAAACTAAAAAGGAAAGTGATTTAAAATTTTGCCTACATGCAAGCTATTTCTAAACTCAAACAAAATTTGCACCAATGGACTTGATAACATTCTCTAAAAGGAACTATGTGCACATTTATAATGCAACACAAGTATTAGTTTCCAGTAGTAACTGCATACCAATGATCTTATTACAGTAAAAATGCAACCTCTTTCCAAATTCGATGCCTGACAATACCAGAGCAAGACCCACTGCTTCAGTGCTGGCCATGATATTGTATTTAAACTACACAAATTTAGCATCAATTTTAACTGAAACCACAACACTTCACACCAAGCACCAAAATTGTCGTTCAGCAGAACACAGGCCTGACCAATCCCCAACAATATGGGGGAAGGTGGGGGGCAAATATTAAAAAGCACAACAGGTGCTGGAAATCAAAAATAAAATCATTCAGCAAGTCTGGCAGCATGTACAGAAAGAAAGTTAGTGCAGCAAGTCAATGATCCTTCACCAGATTTTTGACCTTTTTCAACTTGAAGTTTCTCTTTTCATAGGTGCTGCCTGACCTGCTGAGTTTCTCCAGCATTTTATGTTTTCAACCCACAGTGTAGGCTTACTTGCAAGTAATTTGCACTTTTGCAAAGCAGCTTATCTTTTATAATTTTTAAGCAGGGTTTTTCCCCACAACTTCTCACCTCCCAATCCAGAAATGGTACCACTAAATGGCACCATTTGCCTGGCTTCATTTATCAAATGCTCAAAGATGCCAACTACTGCCAAGAATCCCAGTAATTTCTGCCTTTAATACAGATGTCTAAAATTTGCAGTATTTCTGTTGCAGCTTGCTAGGCTGGACTAAGTGGACTGAATATTCTTCAACTGCAGCTCAATTGCAATTTCCACATAACACATGGAATACTCAAATACAAGAGGGTGTGCAAGACCAAACCTTGAAGCCATGAGGCTAACGTTTGACATGCTTGTCAAATAATCTGCCAGTGACAAGTACCAAGAATCAAATGAGCATTTTTCATTAAGTACAGTTAACCTCCAATAATCCAGCATCCTATTACTCAGAAATACTGAAATTTCAACATCTGGCTCACTCATTAGTTTGGACTGTGAACCAAGGGTCCAGATTGCAAGTGGGGTGCTCAGCCAAAGATCTAGAGTGTGGCTGGGTCCAGGATCTGAGCCTTGGGCTGGGGGTGCAGTCAGGGGCAGGATTTAGGGTAAGTTTGCGGTCAGAGCTGCAGTATGAAGTGCTCTCACTGCCTTCCTGGTAAATTATACTGCTTTGTAACATCTAAAAGAAAAACACAAAATAAGAGTGTTGGAGTGTTATTAGGAATGGCATCCAATACTGAGAAAATCTGCTAGTCATCACCAAATTATTGTTTTAGAGTTTTACTGCAAGTATTAAAAGATAGGAAATAGTGAAAGAGAAAATTAGCTGGAAAAAGATCAAAATGTTGTGGTCTTCAAGTCAAAAATGTTTTCTTTTGAAAGAAACAGCACCCAACAAGACAAGCACGAGTCTAAGAGTTGGTCAACAAAAATCCAAAAATATCCATACACTTCAATTAGTTTTAAAAGATGGAGGACTGGACTCATCTCCTCCCACACTGGAAGACTTCACTCAGTGAATCCCACTTGATAGCTGATGTGCAACAGCCACTTCACATCAAAACAAAACATGCAAATCTTCCTCATCTCAAAACTGGAGTGAAAGCAAATCAATCCACTGAGGGACTGCCTTAGAGGTGTTTAATCATCCACCACCAAACATGACTGGTTGTAGTAAAATCACTAAAGCTTGGCTTTGATCTGTTGATTGTAGAACCTCAAGTTTGGTCATAAGCATGTTTCTTTTACAAGGTTATTTTGTATGCAGTTCCACAATTGTAACTTCAGGAGATCAACACATTATTCAGGTACACCCTGCATTATCCCCAGCACATTCTTATACACTCTTGAGGGACTCGATTAGTCACTTAATTTGATGATAATGGAAGAATGATAGATTGCAAAGGAATAACTTTCTGCTGCTGAAGACCCACTGTGCCTGATGAATGCCCAGTTTTGAGCTGCTGGAATGTTATGGATAGATCAAGGTCTCTGTTGGAAATGTGCAAGAAAAATCATGTGTCAGAATAAAGCAAATTTTTCCCCTTCATGCTGCACAGTGGTGCAGCTATTAAAGACACTGCATCATTGCACTAGAGACCCAGGTTCAAGTCCGAACTCCAGTGCTGTCCGTGTTGGGCTTGCACATTACCTGTGACTGTGTTTTTCCTCCAGGCTCTGACGTTTCATCCCATATCCCAATGACGTGCAGCTTGAGTTTAATTGGCCACTATAAATTGCTGCTGTGTAGTAAATGGCAAAGTCTGAGGGGAGGGGTTTGAAGAGGATGTGGTGTAAGGGACAAACGTAGGATTATTGTAAAATGTGTGCTTGACAGTCAGCGGAGACTTGATCAGACAAAGGGCTTGTTTCCATGCAGTATCCTTCTATTGATTCCCTTACTACTAGCCTCAGCCCACATTGGATCTTTTAGTTCTTCCCCCCTCAATGAGCAGTGCTGCAAATGAGCAACAGATATTGGACTCCAATGAGCATCATTCAAAGCAAGTCAACACATTCTGTTCCCTTCCTCGTCTCAATGCTACCTTTAAGTGGTAGTTAACATGAAAGTACACATCCTCAGCAGATGAAGGTGATTGGAGCTAATCAAGAGGTTTACTTGCCCACAACGTTCCTGGCCATCTAGTTAGTTAAGTCTGGAGTCAATGGCAAGAACTCCCAGAGACACCACTTCCCAATTGTATACCACTAATCCACTGTATATATTTCACCTTTCAGTTATTGGAACATGACAACAAGAGATTGTGATGGAGCCACCAGAAATGTTGGTTGAAAGATACAATTCTCTGAATATGACCCTGTCCAAGAGTTGCTCAACTAGTCTGTCAGAAAGCCATCCCAGATTAGGCACAAATTCCAGAGGTTCATTCAAAATACCTTTATGGATTCACTGGATGGTCTATGTTGTGCTTTAGCAGCTTAGTACAACATGGTTTGCTAGCCCATCTCAGAGGACGATTAAAATGAATTGGGCATATTGCATCACATATAGGACAAACCAGGCAAGGATAGCAGCTTTTCTTCCTTAAATGGACACAAGCAAACCAGATGTGATGTTGCACTCTAGACATTTCCTGGCCAGTTTAAACAAGGTTATGGCTAGATACAAAATTCCCTGGCTATAAACTGAATCTGCAATTCATTCCACTGAATTACTAGTTCAGTAACTTCAGTACTTTACTACCATTCTCAAAATTCAGAGCATATAATTCCCTGTTATGTTATGCATATTGTACGGCACCCTGTGGGGCAAACAACCCATATTCCCAAGAAAGTAATCAAAGCAAGGCTTTGTTTCTAATTTGAAATAGAAAGAAAATGCTGGAAACACTCAGATCAGGTAGCATCTATGGAAAGAAAACAAAACATTAAACACTTCAGATCAAAAACCTTTCAAAAGCTTTGATGCAGAGTCTTTGATCTGAACCACTAGCCATGCTTCTCTTTCCACAGATGCTGCCTGACCAACTGATTATATCCAGCGTTTTGTTTTTATTTTAAGATTTCCAGCATGTGCAGTTTTATTTTGACTTTCAACTTAAAACTGTTCTGGCTCAGCCCTTATGAAACTAATTTCAATCACATTTGTGGTTCCCAAAACAGTATTATCAGGTTTGAATTTGCTTGATCGCATTGCAAATTTGGAGTAGATGTAAAGTAATTCGACGAAACCTATTAAAATAATAATACAAATGACATTACCCAGCATCACATGCAGGTATTCAACAATAGACATTTCTCGAATTTAGTGCAAAATAGCTTAAAAAGCCTGAAGCAAAATAATAAAATGTCAGTTCCTTAATCACTACAGTAAGGGGATAGAGGCAACTGATGTTGAAACTGCATTAACTAGGCAAGGGGATATTCAAGAAATGTCTTCAGCCCCATTGTTAGGCATTCAAAATAAAAACAGTAAAGATCACCATCATATTTTAAGAATAGGGAACATCTTACAGGAGACGTTTATATTAAAGTTGCACCCTACAGGCTTAACAATCTCTGTAGCTACTCTTGCAAAATAAAAGGCTTTGTTAAATGAGGAAAGCACTGAAGAAGATGCACAGAATGTGACAGAAGGGAACAATGCTAATTTTAAAAACTTGGCTAGAATGGAATTCCATTCTTTAATTAGAGATTCCAGACTTAATGGAATGGAATGGAAGAACTGGAATGGTCCTATTCATCCATGCCCATTATGGGGTGACCTCTGAAAATGTACAGGTAATGATGTTAGTAGGATAGCCTTTAGCATCAGGTTCAATGGTGAATAAGTGAAAGGGAAAGAAGTCAGAGGCTCAGTCTGCTCCCTATGCTCAAAGCAAACAAAGCCAGAAGTCGTGCAAATTTAGTTGCAATGATCTGCAGAGAAGGGCAAGGAAAACAAGCATATTTACTGTGGATATTAGAATCCAGATTTTCCAATAACATGATAAACTAACAAATATGTTTCAGACAATAACTGAGACAAAGTATTTCTATTCATATTTTAAATTACAACCATTATTTTGTGGACACTAAGGATTTGTTCATAGCTTTTCCCCACTGAACTGTCACTGGTCTACTTCTTCAATGTGGGAAGTATGCAGAAGACAATCTTCACTTTCGACTATGAAGGATTACGGTTCTTATACAGACTACGGAAAAAGCAACTCCAGCAACCATATATTGTGAGCAGCCACCAATACAAAAATAGAAATATCAAAAGACTCAACACATATAATAACATCACTCTGATTCAGAGTTGTCAATACAAAATGGAGAGCTACCTATCAGAATTGCTGCCTCTTTATTGTAGACATTGGCCTATGAAAAAGTAAATAAAGTCCCACTGCAGCAGTCAAAGGTCTCATTCAATATTCCTCCCTCAATCACCAAAACAGTTGAACCAATTATTCAGTTCATTTGCTGTTTGTAGGATTTGCCCAATACAGTGACACAATCAGAATTACACTTCAAAATAATGAAGTGCTTAACATAGCATATTGTGCAATGCACAATTGAATGTAAAAATAATGTTCACTTAAGCCCAGGATAGTCTACTTTTAAAAAGGTAAAACTACACTGACACTGCAAAATGTGTGCATACAATAAAGCAAGAAATTGCTGATAAAAGCAGATGTCTAATACTCTGTATTGGATTACAGCATCAAGATAATATTGTGCATGTTAAATGTAAATCAATACCACACCACCCAGCCCACCCCCAACTGAGACATTATCAAATACACATACAAACTTGTTACAGAACAGCAAGACCACCTGCATCAGCATTATTTTCCTTCCTACAATATAGCACAGACTTTCCAAAAATGATGTTACATGTGAAATCAAGGATGTTTTCTGTCTTCGTCAATATAGCCAAATGAATTTGTCTAGCAGCTTAAACAAAAAAAAATGCTCCCCAGCATCATGTTAGTTACCTGCTGACACAAGGAAGATTTGACAGCATACAATAAAACCAATAAGCCAAAACAAAAATTTCCAGCATCTGCAGTTTTTGTTTTGATTGTCACGAAGTGAAAAGTATTCTCTTCAAGTTTATGCTGCCCAGAAATTAAATTACAGATAGCCAAGTGAAATTGCACCATTGGACAGAAATAGTAAAAGCTCACTCACTGAAGACAACAATATCAAATCCAAAAATTAAGTCTGGAGAAAAACAAAAATTCCTAAATTATAAGTAAACAACATCCATACATACTACAAATAGTACTCACTTGTGGGTGGAGTGAAAATCAGCCATGTATTAAATATGTATACTTAAGACAAGGGGGGGGGGGGGGGGGGGGGGGCGGGGAAGAGACTGTATTCTGACCAAATTTACATTTAACATAATATATTTGTACTTGAATACACAAAAAAAGGAATGGACTCCAAGCATTCTTTTGGGGGGGGAAAAAAAAAACAAACTCTTGAAAGACATGTAGTTTCCTACACTGACACAGGACAACAGAAGCTTGGTTCAAAACGAATATTGTTGAATTATTAAACAAGTTAAGCCATGCAAGTCATTGTAAAACAACTCACCTCAGTTCATCAACTCAAAACCAAGCTGCACTGTCTAAAACTTCATTTTTAAATGCTTCCTTCAAACCACCCAATTTCATGATTAGTTCAATATCACACATCAAAATATGACCCACTGAAACCAAGGATCTATCCTATTCCAATCTGAACAACAACTGAACTCTGCGGAGACACAAACATAATCTGAGTTGACACTACTGAGGCTGCACTGTCAGTGATCTTATCTTTCAGACAAGAATATTAAACCAAGGCCCCATGTGCCCCCTCAGTGGATTAAAAAAAAGCTTCTTGACAGAATTTAAAGAGAAGCATGGCAATTCACCCTGATGTCCTGGTTAATGTTTCCTTTGCAACCAACATTTCACAGAGAGAACTGGCCATCATCTCTCTGCTGCTTGTGGGACCTTGGCTGTACTT
This sequence comes from Pristis pectinata, assembly GCF_009764475.1. Classification (NCBI taxonomy): domain Eukaryota; kingdom Metazoa; phylum Chordata; class Chondrichthyes; order Rhinopristiformes; family Pristidae; genus Pristis; species Pristis pectinata. The sequence continues at coordinate 15,082,590 of NC_067416.1, forward strand.
TTTTTCTAAAATGTGCAGCCAATGTAAGCATACAAGTGTCTACAAGCCAAATCCATTTAGTCAGTTGTAAAATACACTGCATTGGAATTACCCAAAGACGTGAAAGGTGCCATTTATTTTTAGTATATTCTTTCCAAAGATTGCGACCATTGCCACAGACTCATGAACATTGCTCAATACTTAACCATGCAAAAACCAACTCCTGTGGCGAATGCCAACCAGAGTTCCACAAATTTCAAAGCTACATTTCCTGCATTAGACTATTTGATTCTCATTACTGTGTCAACGAGAGAGAAATGATCCAAATTTGAGATTGTTCCATTTAGTTATAGGCAGTGGGAATGTAACAGTGCATGGAGTATTTTCTATTCTCCTTTCAAATCGAAGCATTCCCAGAACTCAACTGCAACTACTTTTAACATCGATGATAGTGGGAAATACATTTTGACCCATTTTCCGAGCACAAGAAAGTAATCTGATGAAACACCAAATAGGTGTCACTGCTGGAGTCAAAATGGTAGGAAATGAAGATTACTTTTTCAAATTGCAAGCATTATGCACACTTAAAAAATACTTCGTAAGAGTACTGGAACTTGGCTGTATGCTTGTTACTTCACCGCTTTGGGAGCTTCAACACAGGATGAGGCAGAAAAGTGCAAGCAAAGGACCAATTCAGGCATGACCGCACTGTTCAGAATTTCTAGCAGTCAACTATACAGCAGCACCAGCAAAACCCTAGGAGCAGGTCATCTGGAAATACAACTACCCAGGGAGACTACCTGGCATGCAAAGATAATTTTAGCAGGGGGTAAGAAATCAATTATGTGCGAAAAGGTAAAACACACCAGCACTTTCGAAAGGAATTAAACCTCCGGCGTTTCAGCTGTTTTCACTTTCCATCGATCAAAGGAATATTTCTCATTTGCTATAATTTATTGTGGCACACATTTCACAATGTTGAAGTATATGCCACTTACAATGGGGAAATCTGAATGAAGGTTTTAATACTAGAGCAGCAGTGATCTGTACACTTCTTGTCATTTCATTGAGTACAACAATGCTTGTAGAGAGCAATATGAAAATTTCATTCATTCCTCACAACCCAAAATATCTAGCATAGTTAAAATCCAAGAAGGAATATGTAATTAGAGTTTATCATTCCAGAAAAAAAACCTTTGTACCATATTCAAGGAAGGTCTTTTGGGTATACCGATCATTTATAGATAAAAGGACGATTACAATGAAAGAACCTGCTGTAATTGTGCAAAAAAATCAAGCACCATTCCAATGAGGTAAACTGTAATAAACTTTGCAGTCACACAACAGGGAATACAGAGATAAGATGCTGTTTATAATCGTGTTAATTTCCTCAATGTCACTCACGAGGATTAAACTGTTACTTTATGGCAACTTGACAATATTTCACACATTGCAACACTCTAAATAATAACATCTACAATCTGCTTTATAAATCACAAATACAGTTAACACAATTGAAGATGAAGGACTGTTATAAAATACTGTGTGTCAACCATCCTTTAAGATAGGTTTACACCACAGTGATAACAACAAAATCCTTGCTCCTGTGGTAGAAATGATACATCAGTGTCAAGACTGGAATTTGCAAATTGTCCAAGAATGCACAATATGCTGGAGAGATGGGTATTCCTAAACCGGCAGCCTACTCTGGTAGGACATTACAGCCTTGTTACACTGAAAATAGCCACTTAAAATCTTAAGGAACTAATGATCACCTGCACGGAAAAAAAAGGTCAATGATGCAAGTGTACTTTTGAAATTGAGAAAACATCTGGAGACGCGAATTTGTTTTCTTTTCGCATGCGTATGTGAAATCAGCGAGTCTTACTTGAATCTGCCACCGCAGTGTTGACATTGATCGCCGACCCATCCTTGGTCGCAGATGCAGCTCCCGTTCACACACATCCCGTAGACACACGTCGCCTTGTCGCATTCCCGGCAAAGCCCCACACGGGCCGAGAGGACGAGGTAGAGCAGGGCATAGCAGACACAGTACCTACACGGATCCAATCCGTCCCGGGCCGCCCACGACCCTGGACTCCAGTTAAATTGATTCGGTCTTTTTTGCGGGTTCCCACTGCCAATTCCAGCCGCCATTTTAACCTGTGTAATTCGGTTTGCACAGATTGCACCGCCCGCACACCAAGCGCCCCCCCCCCAACCACCTGGAAACAAACACCAGCCAACAACACCCCCACCACCCCTCCCCCTTCCAGCTGGCACTCCAAGCTGAATAAACTAATTTCGCCTCTGAAGAGGAGAACAAGGAGGACTCCGGGTTTTAAAAAAACAGAAGAAAGTCGGGTGGAAAATTAAACAGTCACCACTCAGTTAAACCGGACAAGTGTCAGGTAAACCGTTCGTCGGGTCCCACGCGTTGCAACGATGGCAAAAGTCGGTAGAGAAGCGTTGAGAGCAGTAACAGAGCGCACAAGCGCCAGGAGGTCCGGGTCTGCACATAATGAGAGGATTCAATCTGTATTTCTTCTCCCTTTCTTCCAAAACAAAAAGAAAACAATCGGATTAAACGCCAAGCAACAACTTCAGGTGCGCGGAAGAGGCTACACCGCTGGACGAAGAGCCGCCAGATGTTCGCACCTCCAGCTGGAGACCCGGAGCGCACACTGCCCCGGCCGGCTCCCACTCCCGGAGCCCACAGCTGCCACAAAGCCGCTAATTAAAGGGGCAGTGCTCAGAGGCTGCGCATGTGCGGCTTCCTGCAAACAGGCAGGGGGGAAAAAAAGACATCCCCTTTTAATGTTGTCGGGCAATTCAAGATCTCTTGCGGGCGGCCAGCCTCTTCTTACGAGCCCACTTTCTTTCAATGTTACGTTGCAGACGTCCTGGAATGTATTGTTTGCAGGTACAGGGTTCTATTCAAGTACTTAGCTGGGAGCTTCTGTGCGAAGTTTAGTAGAATTTTTTTTTGGGGGGGGGGGTAATCTAAACGGAAAATGCTGGGAAAACTCAGCAGGTCGGGCAGCGTCTGAGAGAGAAAAAGAATGGTTGGCCCTTTTGTCAGAGCTGGATAATGCTAAAGGTAAAACATGCTGGGGGAGGGGGGAGAGAGAGAAAATGACAAGAACTTGAGAAAGAGCGGAAGGTAGGAGAGTTTCAAGAACTGGCGGCGGGCGGAGAAAGCGGGTGGCAGCGGCACACGAAGGGACAGTCCCCAAGACAGTGTAGATGGTGTTGTCAGCATTTGTCAAACTCACCATCGAGTCCGAAAGACCCTAGGGTCATTGTTGGAGATTGATCAGGGGTGTCTGCGGAACACTTCCCCAGTCTCCAGAAGGGAAGAGGCTGCTGGTAAACTAAAACTGAGAAGAAATTTTGAGTAAATCGTTAGTCAGAGTGTTTAGCGGTAACAGGAAGAGTCCTGCGCTTAAAGACAAAGGGATCAAGGAGGGGGAAAGTGCAGTGATAAAGGTGATGAAGGAATGGAGCAGGGTGTTACGGAAGGGCTTGTCCCTTCAGCTGAGAGAGGAGAACATATGTTCAATGATAGCACCACGCAGGAGGTACCAGAATTGGCAGAGCATAATCCATTGAATGCAGGGTGGAAGTCGATTTCAGGGTTTGGTAATATTATGAAATTTGATGGATTTTGATGGTGAAGGGGAAGAAGCGAAAAAACAAACTGATATCAGAATGTTCTGAAGTTCTTTACAACCAATGAAGTACATTTGCAGTGTCATAATTGCTGTTATCTACATTTTTTTTATCAGTGGTATTACCATACCATTGCAGTACTACAGAGGGCAAGCATGAGGTTTATCAGCAGGGTAATGCAGAGTTCAGCCGACTGGATAATCTCTGTACTTTCCCTATAGGTGAGTTTAAGGATTCTGGGGGACGGGGGATTCAAGTTACAGGAGTATGTCAAGACCAGGTGTGTCATGTTTATTTCTCTGCATAAGTGCTAGAATCACTCTGATTTCCAGAAATCTTTTCAAATGGGTAAGCCATGGGAGTAAATAACAACAGATCACACAAACTCTTGTTCATAATTTTCTCTCACTTCATGCCTGAAACACCCAACAGAAACAGTTGTCTCACAAAAACCAGGAATGACAGATTCTGGAAATCTGAATAAAAATTAAAATTACAGGAAATACTCAGCAAATTAAAAGAGAGAAAACAATTAACTTCATAGATCAATGTAAAGACAAAGTGAAGAGAAAGCCTTTCCACTAAGGAAAATAAATGTTTGGTTTAAAATTTGACTAACAAAATGACTTGTTGTATGCCTTGTTCTTGAATATAATTCAGCCAGGCAGAATAATTAACATGTAAACAGCATCCAGAAAGAAAATAATAAAATGGCATTTGTCTTTATGAAATAATGTGTAAGATAATTGGTTAGATTTCTATTTTAGATACAATTAGTAATTCTGGTGCAAACTGGACCCAAAACTCTGCCATTTTGAAAATAATTCCTTCAGGAGGTTCCTCAAAATTTTATTTGCAGATCAAAGATAAAATTGGTTACGCTCAAAATGGAAGCAGATTCATTTGTAACATTAAAAAGGGAAATAGATGTATTTAAATGGAAACATTAATAAGGCCGTGGGGAAATGATGGGATGGGGAGCCACTAATTTGACAGCATTTTCAAAGAGCTGACACAGAACCACAGGCTATACATTGCCCTTTTGTGCTGTATATTCCTATATTATTAAATATATAATTTAATCATTTAACATGGTTAAATTAAGTCTCTCTATCTATTTTCTTGTTATAGTGTTGTGATATCTGATAAGAAGCAAAGCAAATTAAAGTGTGCATGCTGAAAAAAACAATATTCTTCAGTGGTCTATTTCAGCCAGTAAAACTAATATTATATTCAAAGAATAAAGCTGTAAGATGCAGTTTAATATACATTGGATTAGTCTGATGAAAGAGAAAACCAGCATGTGGTAAAATGTGTATAACCAATTTATTGAATTTGAGAAATATTCTGACCTAGCTGCTATGAGTGAGTCTTGGATGATATCAAGAGAGTATTTGAAACTGTCCAACATAACAGACTGATTCAATAGATTTGTGCTCATAGGACCCCCATAATTCTCCAGAATGACTTAGTGGATGAAGATTCATTCAGTGTGTCTCAGTATTCAGATGATAATAAATTGACCAAGGTGGACAATAATAACCAATCAATCAGTACAGAGAGAGATGAAGGGTGGAGTTCAATGTGGATAAATGAAATGTCATGGAATAGGAAGAATTATCAATAATATGGGTTAGATTGTAAAAGAAAACCAGAACTGGGAGAGGAATTGAGTGTTTTCCCCAGAAAAGGTCATTAAAAGCAACTGTGTTGGAGAAAAATATGGTATGTGGTCAGGCTAATAAGACGAGAATGGTGAAATTAATCTGCCCTTGCAGTTGCATCTGGAGACAGCAGTTGCTGGAAAGTGGAGCAAAATGCAAGATGCTGGGGGAACTCAGCAGGTCATGCAGCATCTGTGGAGGGAAATGGACTGTTGACATTTCAAGTCACGACGTCGACAGTCTACTTCCCTCCATATTGCTGCCTGACCAGCTGAGTTCCTATTGCATTTTGTGTTTTGTTGCAGTTGCATCTGATGCACTCTGTAAAATTTCAGTCTCTGGATCTTTCCTTTAAAGAAAAGGGAAAGATGAGGGAGGAATGCAATGGACACAATTTAGAGGAACAATTTAAAGTTGATAGAATGTCAAAGGAAGGAGCCAGCAGAGACTCAATGAGCTGAATGGTCTGCTCATGTACTGAACTGTTCCAGTATACTATTTGCAAACACTCGTACCAGAAGCACATTTTCTTATTCAATTGTTATTTTTACCACATTATTATCCCCCTACAAACTGCTCAAAGGTATTCTGTTCTTTTAGAATCAGATTTATTATCACTGACATGTGAAATTAATTTTTGTAGCAACAGTACAGTGCAATGACAAAAATCTATACATTACAGAAGTAAATAAATAGCGCAAAAAAAAGGAATAATGAGGTAGTGTTGATGGATCATTCAGAAATCTGATGGCAGCGGGGAAGCAGCTGTTCCTGAATCATTAAGTTTGGGTCTTCAGGCTCTTGTACCTTCTCCCTAATGGTAGTGACGAGAAGAGGGTGTGTCCTGGATGGTGAGGCTCCTTAATGATGGATGCCACTTTATTGAGGCACCACCTCTTGAAGATGTCTTCTATGGGGGGGGGGGGGGGGGGGGGGGGGGGGGGGGGTGTGTTGTGCCTGTGCTGGAGCTAGCTGAGTCTACAACCCTCTGCAGCCTCTTACAATTCTGCGCTTTGGAGCCTCCATACCAGGCTGTGATGCAACCAGTCAGAATGCTCTCCACCATACATCTGTTGAAATATGTAAGAGTCTTTGGTGACATACCAAATCTCCTCAAACTCCAAACAAAGTAGATCTGCTGGCGTGCCTTCTTCATGAATGCATCAATGTGTTGGGTCCAGGATAGATCCTCCAAGCTGTTGACACCCAGGAACTTGAAGCTGCTACCCTTTCCACTGCTGACCCCTCCATGAGGACTGGTGGGCGTTCTCCCGACTTCCCCTTCCTGAAGTCCACAATCAGTTCCTTGGTCTTGCTGATGTTGAGTAAGGTTGCTGTTGTGATACTACTCAGACGATCTATCACACTCCTGTACGCCTCCTCATCGCCATCTGAGATTCTACCAACAGCGTTGCCATCGACAAATTTATAGATGGTGTTTAAGCTGTTCTTAGCCACAGTCATGAGTGTAGAGAGTAGAGCAGTAGGCTAAGCACGCATCCTTGACGTGCGCCTGTGTTGATAGTCAGCAAGGAGGTGTTATTGCCGATCCGCACTGACTGTGGTCTCCTGATGAGGAAGTCAATTTCTCTTAAGCTGAATCTCTAAATTCAGTAACATTTCCCAGATTACTATGGAAATATTCCAAGAGTAACATATTTTTTTAAAACTTTAAAACATTTATACAGCGCAGTAACAGGCCCTTCCAGTCTAACGAGCCCATGTGACCCAATTACACTCATGTTAACCTACTAACCCGTATGTCTTTGGAATGTGGGATGAAATCAGAGCACCTGGAGGAAACCCATGCAGTCACAGGGAGAACACACAAACTCCATACAGACAGCAGTGGGAATTGAACCCCAAATGCTGGTGCTGTAATAATGTTATGCTAACCACTATGCTACCATACCGTTATTGATAGAAAACAGCAAGTATATCCTTGGGAACAAAACTGCACACTGCAGGTGTGGTCTGAACAAAGCTCTGTATAATTGTCAAAAGACATCCTTTTGGTTGTTCTCAAAATCTCTCCTAAAGGCAGCCAGCTCATCATTTGCCCTCTCAATTGCTTGTGCACTGCATCTGTTTTCAGTGGTTGGTAAACCAGGACACCTCATCCCATTATACATCAACATTTCCCAATCTATCAATATTTAAATGATCCACTGCCTTTCAGTGTTCCTTACCATAATAGAAAACAAATTCAAACACATCAGCCATGTGTCTGCCCACTGAATTTCATAGGCCCACCACCTTACAAGTAAAGAAATTCCAACTCTTCACTCCTAAATATCTTACCCCATATCCTCAGATTGTAACCTGAGTCAAGAATATCTAAATCGTCTGGAAAGCTCTTTGCACCTTGCTCACAACTCCCAATCCAACCCAGTTTTGCATCATTGGCAAACTATCACATTCAGTTCCCCGCATGTGCGTGTGGGAACACACACATTAAATGGCTGGGTCTGAACAACTGGTCCCTACAGTACCCTGTCAGTCACTGCCTACCATCCTGATAAATTCCTACATTGTTCCCTGTCTGTCAGCCCATTTTCAATCTATGCCAGTATAATACTCCCAATCCCATTCACTTCAATTTCGCACACTAGTATGTGGGACTTAAGCAAATGTCTTTTGAATATTCAAATGCACCACATCTACTGATGCTCCCTTATCAATTCTACCAGTTACATACTCAAATTCCAGTAGATTTGTCAAAAATGATATTCCTTTCATAAATTCATGCTGACTTTATCTAATACCATTGCTGTTTTCTAAGTGTTCTCTTATCACATTCTTCATAGTGGACACTAGCATTTTCACTACTGACATTGAGTTAACCAGTATGTAATTCCCTGTTTTATCTTTCCCTCCTTTTTTTAAAAAAAGAGCAGAATTACATTTGCTACCCTTTAATTTGCAAGAACTATTCCATCATCTATAGCATTTTTGGAAGGTGACAACCAGTACATCCCATGTCTTCATGGCCACTGTTTTTTTTACTAAAACTAATTTCCATTAATTCATCCTTTTCATTAGACTCTTGGTTCTCTCGCATTTCTGAAGACAGAAGCAATGTACTTGCTTAGTTACTGTGTATTATGTATTTTCCTTTTCCTAATTGTGAGGGACTAACATTTGTCTTCACTAACCTTTTCCTCTTTAGAAAATTGTAGAAGTGTTTAAGGTCCACTTTGATATTCCTTGCAAGTTTACTCTCAAGCTCTGTTTTTACTCAATCTTGGTCCTTTTTGGCTGAATTGTAAACTCTTCTCAATCTGCAGGCTTGCTGGTTTTTCTGGCAACTTTAAGACTTTTCTTTGGACCTGATTCTATCCTTGATTTCTTTTGTTAGCCATGGTAGGGTCAATTTTCCTTTTGTGCTTTTTGTGTCATAAAGAAATGTATAACTCTTGCAGTTCCTGTATTTATTCCTTAGATGTTGGCCATTGCTATTTATCATCCTGACTTTCAATAAAGCTTCCCAATCTATCATGGCCAACTCACTCCTCATACCTTAATAGTTTCCCTTGTTTAGATTTGGGGTTCTGGTTTTCAAATTGAACCTCTTCACTATCATGTTATGGTCACATTTCCCTAAATGACACCATACAACAAGAGTGTTGACTAACCCCTTCTCATCTACAATATAAATCTAGGATACCCTGTTCCTTATTTGGCTCTTCACTAATAAAGCATCCTGCAGACACTCCAGAAATTCAACCTCCCTTGTTTTTTCTCTGATTTGGTTTGACCAGTCTATATGTAAATAAAAGTGACCCATAATTATTATAGTACCCTTCTTACAGGCATCTCTAATTTTCTGATTGATGTTGACCTTTGTTACTACTATTGTTTAGATGTCTATAGATAACTCCCACCAATCTTTTCTGCCCTTTGGTGCTTAGCTTTTCACCAGAATGTTATTCATTTATAAGTAATCAGATCCCCAGAAGCTAAAATTGCATCATTTACCATTATATTTTGTGCTTTCAAATATCAGTCAAAAAATCATTTAGCTTAGTTTTCATTCATTTGTAGAGATTAGAACATTTGAAATCTCTAACATTCACTCATGATCCACATAACATACTAAAAGATCTTCCTGGAAATAGAGTATTCAGAAAAGAGCCCATAACTTTATTGACAGCGACAAAAAATTAATCTTAAATATATAAAGAATATGAATAGAATGAAAGCAGGTATTCCACCACAGAGACCAGGTCTGTGCTGAAATCTGATTTCATGAATGAGATTGAAGCACTAAAAAAAATGAATTAACTTTAATAATGGGGAGAAAAAAAAAATCATTAGAGGGTCTCATTCCTGATCATGTCTGGTTCTAGATGAGATCAACATTGGGATCTGCTATAAATTCTTGAAATAAACTGCTGGCATTCTATCCATCTAGACATGACTGAATGTCTTCACAAATGAGAAAACAAATTGGGCCCATAAATTTGTCTTGAATGATAGGGAATCGTCAGCCCATTTTGCACTCTGCCCAATTTTATTTTACGATTTCATGTTACCACCCAATGAGTCTACTGTTTCAGAGGAGGAATCAAGGGAAAATACAGCTTGATAGAGCGTGAAATAAAGAAGACACGAATTACATAAAAAGTAGAGATATTTCATACATTAATATCAGAAGACTACACCTTGAGACACCAAAAGAAATTGGTTCCTTCAATGTAAAATTTGGAGTAATCCCTCATGGGATAAAGTAGATTTGTTATTTAGAAGCTGAGGGGGATTGCAAGGACCAGTCTTCAACTTGTCAATGAAAGCCCGAGTCCCCACGGTCTAGCAGATGTCAGGATTACATCACAAAAATGATGAAGTCAAGTGCAATGAGGGAAAATTGATGCAAGTCCCTCCCACTGTGTAAAAGATCAAAATGCACCAGGCTGGGGTCTGCTGCATTGCTGATAAAATAAGGTGGAATGAATAGGAAAAATGCTGCTATGTCCCCATCCATCAAGGGACATAAATCCAGTTCAGCATAATTTGAAATTGGGTCAAGTAAAAATAAAACAAACCCTGAAGAAAAGACCTGTGGGGTGTTGAGATATTGAAGCTGAATAATGACATTGACTTGGTCTAAAAGGATTAAGAGGAAAAAAAAACAGATGTCTCGTTGAATGACATGCAACATAGAAATTACAGAATGTGAATGATCAGCAATCCCAACACAGATAATAGTTGATTTAGAAGGCAAAATAGGTTTAATACCCAGAGGAAGCAGTGGGTATATTGAAACCTAGAGCCAGACGTTTATAATGCTTCTTATAGTCTAATGTCATAGCCAAAATTGATACTAAACAAGGAAGACAGGGGCTTAGAAATATACAGCACTAGGCAGTTTATAATGACAATGGTTCAACGGATGACATACTTGTATGTGCATTATAGATGTGAATAAATCTCTACATAAAGTTTAGGCAGCTGTTGAAAGCAGGGGATTTTCTTATTTGCGAATCAGTTCCTTTTTCAAATTACTCTCTTGCCTGGTTTGCCTCCTCCAAAGATATTTCACCAAAGTCAGTTGACCTTCCTGACCATAAAGCTCAAGTATCAGCTGCCAATGCTCCTCTCACCTCTCCACATATAGAAATTTACATGGGAATTGTATTAACCTAAATTCTGTTAAATTTTAGCTATCAGTTTAAAATGAAAGACCGTACAGCAGCGCATGAAGATTTAATATCAGCAGTATAAGGGTTGAAGTAAAAAGGTTTTAAATATCACACCATTCGCACTAGAGAAGCAGATAGACAGGTACTGACTGAAATGAGAAAGAGTAGACAGAAAATATATTTGTGGATACTAATTAAAATGGAAGCAGGAACTTTTGCAGGTGGAAGCTGTTTAAGCATCAGACGAGGATCAGTCAGAGTTATGATTTTTTTTTGTTTGGTTATGAGGGGATTTGGAGGTCATTTCTCCTGAGTAACCTTATGGATGTTAACTAGGTGATAGGCTCTTCCATTGTGACTATAAAGAATCTAACACTCAAATTAATGAAGTTATTGTTAAAGGAAAAAAGTTTCATATCCCAAAAGATCACAATTACAATAGGAGAGGTGAATACAGTTGAATATTTATAGATGCAATAATTTATTGACAAATCTTAATACCACCCACAAATATTTTAGGAACAATAAATCAAAGAAAGAGGCAATTTGTCCCATTAAGCCTGTGTCAGCTCCTAATAGAGCAATTCTGTTAATCCCACTTCCCCAATTTTTCCCCTTGACCCTGCAAGTTTTTCCTCTCCCAAGGGTTTATCCAATTCACTTTTGAAGGTACTTGTTATTTATAGGTACACATAACTAGATTCACACATCTAGATGCACATAAACTAGATTCTAGTACATACAAAGAGTGAGCCCATGCAATATTTACATGGAAAAATTAATCAAGGAGTTTGTCATTGGTCCATTCTTTGCTTAACACTGTCTCTCTCCATATATCATCATTGCAGTTGGCTTCCAAAGAAAATGAAAATAATAAATTTGAGTTTTTCCACTGTCCTCTCTCTCATGGTCAGGCCTGCTCAAAAAATAAAATTTATGAAAGGGAGACCAAAAGTGATCTACCACTTTCAACACTTAATGAGCATACATAATCCATAATTGAAAGCATATTAATGTCTTAATACCCTATAGTAAAAGTTGAGTTCCTCAGATTTGTTTTATCCTCTCTTCCCACTGACCTTCCACATGTAGTCCATATTTCAGGGAAATATGTGCATTCTTTATCTGCATAATACCTTTTAGCAAGTCACAGATTATTGAATTTGACAACAAATCTGGAATGCTCATCAGATATCATGGAATTCTCACAGAATTGACTCAATTTCCATTGGCATGGATGTACTGTGAAATGCCGTTACCACATAACTGAGTCTTCCTTATAAACCTATCGCCATATATCATGTTGCTCATTTGATGATTGCCTTAAATGTATGAATGCACTTTTGGATTAATTACAAGTCTAATGCTTCAACCGTAGAAAATATATTAAGTTACTTGCGATAAATAAGTTTTCTTGTTGAGCTTCTTTAATTTTGCCACACAATGGGGAAGGACCTTAGAGGATATGAAAATGCCAGTCACGATCTGTGCCTCAACCTTCCAGATATAGTGATGAATCAGGGATCTCAGAATTTCAGGATCTTGTTACAAATAACCAAGTCTATACCCTTTCTAAAAAATACTGGAAATTCCAAGTTATGGATCACAACAACAAAAATATCCTCTTACTCTGCTGTGTAGCTATGAAGCCAAAATACATTGGCAGAGGTGGAAGCATGGCGGCAGAACTCCAGGAGTTGTGGAGTTTCAGAATTATGACATTCGCTCATTCTCTCCACGACTATATGGGATTTCTCTGGGTGCTTCACTTTCCTCCCGTATTCCAAAGACATGCTGGTTAATTAATCAGCTCTAGTGTGTAAGCTAAATGGTGAAAAGAATCAAAAGGAAAGTTGATGGATATGTGCAAGAGAAAGGAAATTGCTGGGGTACAGGGAACTAAGCAGATGTCATGGTCCCAAAGGGCTGAATGATTTCTTCCCGTCTTATAATAATAAAAGCAATTATAACCAGGTAGCTCATTGTGACAGTGATCAGAATTAATTTTGGTCAGTTGTTAGTACTTGAAGTGCAACCTTCATGGAAGCCCATGCTGCTAGCAAGAAATTGAGATATAGAACAGGAACAGGTCATTCAGCACATGTTGTGCCAATCCAATTAAGCTAATGACACTTCATCCCTTCTGCCTGCTCACAGTCCCTATACCTCCATTCTTTGCATATTCATTTGTCAATTTAAGAGCCTCTTAAATGCCTCTATCAAATCTGCCTCCACCACCACCCTTGGCAGCACATTCCAGACACCCACCACTCTGTAAAATAACTTATCCTGCACATCTCCTTTGAATTTTCCCCCTCTCGCCTGAAATGTATGCCTCCTAGTATTTGACATTTCAACCCTGGGAAAATTATGCCAGCTGTCTACTCTATGCCTTTCATAACTTTATAACTTGTATCAGGTCTCCCCTCAGCCTCCGCTGCTCCAGAGAAAACCACCTTCGTTTGTCCAACTTCTCTTTATAGCACGTGCCCTCTAATCCAGGCAGCATCCTGGTAGATCTCTTCTGAACCCTCTCCATAGCCTCCATATCTGGAAGTGAACACATCACAGAGGTTACAAGGATTTACAGGTTGTCTACTTGGGGTACAATACACCTAAATTTATCACCAGTGAAAATAAAGCATTTTGTGTATGTAATCATTGTTCTGCTGGTGAAGATAATGACCAGATGGTTTCACCTGAATGCAAATGAAATCTTATTTTCTTTGCAGACAAACATAGCACACATAGGATAGCAACCCAGATACTTTTGTGGATTTTCCATTAAAATCTTCATAACTTGGAGCAATGTTTAAACTTGCATTCATTGAGTCTTAGCAGCACTTCATGGCTCATAATGGAAAACCTTAAGTGTGTCATGAATGCTGACATTCGGTTATATGAAACTCCCAAAGGAGCATTAGGCCTCTGGTTGTTCAATTACAACAAGTGTGTGGGCCATGGCCTGCTGCCACATGGCATTAATGGTACTGTAAGCTTCCTATCAACCTGAATATGATGTACTCCCAGAATATGAATGAGAGAATCCTCCAGATAGCAAATTGCTGAAGTGCAAACATTCCAAACCTTTCTAATAGTCTATTGCACTTGTAACCTTCAAGAGTCTATTATTGTGGGGAATTAATGATGACCTAATTTGAAAGTACCAAAGAAACCATCATATGGTCCACTTGCTTTTAACTGTAGATTTGTACTTTGAACATCAAAGTCCTAAAAACTCATATCATTTGTGACCAGACATAGGTCAACCACATTACTGAACCAGCTGGCATGTGAGAAGCCAGGGAGTGATCGCACACTGCAAATTAATGCTACAGCTTAGGAACCCTCTCTATTCAAGAGACCAGGAATACCAAACAGTGGGTTTAATTCCAGAGGTGGTTGCCAGAATTTCCCTCTCATCCCTCAGACATCCTGCTCATAAGAAACAGAAAGAATAGTCAGATCATTCTTTGAAAGGGAAACAAAACTTCCAGGTTCAAGTCATGTGGCCCCAGACCAGAACCCCAGCCAAGGAGGAGCCCACTCCTGCCAGCCAGATACCTGTACCAACTGTCCTCAAGTATACCATGTGCCAGCACTTCTCTGAACCTCAAAAAGAGTGGGGTCATGGCAGCTCTCGATGTTGGAAAGTTCCATTGTTGGATTTGATCCCCCTTCCTGCATCGTTGGTTTAAATATGGATGAGCAATTGCCATCACCCACAAAGCCCAGTCAAATATTGGAAAATTGTCCAAGCCAGAAATGTGAACTTTTTCCAGTCTTGCTGGAGTAAGAGTGGGGATGTACAGAAACCACTGCAGATGTCTGGCCCTAAATCTTATTTAATTAAAATAAATTCTCTCTTCCAGGCTGGTTTCTATTTTCATAAATTTAATTGGAGAAAACTCAACTTTCAACTGATGAAGTACAATATTCTACATTGCTCAGATGTTTCTGCAAAAAAAAGTCAGCTGTTCCCTATGGAACTTCCTCTCAGATAATTGCCACTTTCATTCCAACTTCACTCAAACATTGGATTCCTTATGGAATTGAACGGTTGAGCATGACCCTCCTGTGGTTTGCCAGCTCAATGACTCCATTCATTTTAATGGAGGTGAGTGGCTGCAAGGGAAGGAAATGAGTATTAAGTAATTTACAATTTTTATTGAATTGAAATCATTTAAACTTTGTTTTTTTAAAATGTATTCCGGTGTTTCAGATATATTATTTTTTAAAAATAAGTGATCATTCAAAATCATTAAAAATAGTGTTTCAATCTTTTTGGATTTATATTCAAGTTGTTTGATAGCTTTGACAATCAGTTCAACCTAAGGCTATAATTTAACATGTTGCCATAGCTTATCAATGGGAACAACAAATGGAAAGTCCCAAATTGTGAAGAATTTTTGATCAAGTCGGGAAGTTCTTGCCAGGGAATCCACTCAAAGTATGGGCAGGTTCATCAGCTAGGACAGACCCCATCCTTACTTATCTCTACACATCATCCCTCAAAACAAAATTTCAAGGCTCTGTCAGCTGTGCAGCAGCTCCTCCTAGAACCTTACCATCTGTCAAGGTCACCAATTATAAGATCCGACCTCCCTTGACCACTATCATCATCTCCTCACATCTACAATCCCCAATCCTTTCCCCCATAATCTTAAACCAGTCTTCTCAGTAAAATTTTCCTCTCAATCACTTTGCCTCAGAACTCTTTGCAATCAGTCTCTGATTTTCCCCCAAATTCCCCCAACTTCTGTGATCCTTTCCCACATTGTTTCCCCACAATCTCTCCCCCAAGGGGAAGCCTTGTTGCATGACTTCCTGTGTAAGACTCGTTCTCCCACTCACGATCCTGAGCTTAATGTGTGGTAGAATATTGGTGTCCGGGGCCTCTGTAATGAATCAATCCAGTTCCACATTGCAGCAGCAATTCAATACATGAACATGTTGCAGAGTTTCTGGGCCTGCATGTTGACTGTGAAAGCCAGAAACTGATATTGCCAAGTAAAATAAGATGCAATTGTGTGGGAAGTTCTATTCTCATGTTTAAATAAATAATGCACAGTAATTAGAATTTGTTAAATGATTTCTTTTCGTGCAACACTGACAGGGTAGGTCACCGTGCGACATGCTTTATTTTAGTTGACTCATTAAACTGAGGACCTGTCTGCTCTCCTTTGATTGGACACAAGTGATCCTGCTGCACTATTTTAAAGAGAAGTGCAGTTTGCTTTGGTGTTCTGGCCATTATCTCTGAGCCAAGTTCACCCAAGCAGATTATCTGATCATTGTTGCATTGCTATTTGTGGAATTTTACAGCTTGTAAATTGACAGCCACTTCTCCATCCTTAAAACAGAGCCATGCTTCAAAAATTACATAATTGGTTGTAAATTCTTTGGTACTTTTAGCTATCGGTAAAGTCACTGTTCAAATGGAAATTCTCACTGTCTTGTCTCCCTATTTCAATTTGAAAGTAAACTGGTAGGAGGTGTTTGTTGCAAAATATTATATGGGAAGAGTTGAAAAAGAAACCATAGAACAAAGAACAGTGCAGCACAGGAACAGACCCTTCAGCCCACAATGTCTGTGTCAAGCATTATGCCAATTTAAACTAATCCCATCCATCTGCACATGGTCTATATTCCTCCATCCGCTGCCTGTCTAAATGCCTGTTAAATGTTGCTATCATATCTGTTTCCACCACCTACCCTGGCAATGTATTCCAGGCACCTCCACCTCTCTCTGTAAAAGAAAAATTGCCTCACAAATTTCCTTTTAAACTTTCCCCCTCTCACCTTAAGCCTATGCCGTCTAATATTTGGTATTTCCATGATGGGAAAAAGACCATCCACCCTCTCTACGCCTCTCAATTTTATATACTTCTATCTCCCTCTCAGCCTCTGACATTCCAGAGAAAATAATCCAAGTTTGTCCAACCTCCCCTTATAGCTAATACTCACTAATCCAAGCAACATCCTGGTGAACCTCTTCTGCACCCTCTCCAAAGCCTCCATTTCCTTCTTTAATGGAGTGACCAATACTCCAAATGTGGTCTAACCAAAGTTTTATACAGCTGCAACGTGACTTGCCAACTTTTATACTTAGTGCCCCAAACAATAAAGGCAAATATGCTGTATGCCCTCTTTACCATCCTATCTTTGCCACCTTCAGGTTATGGACTTGCACCCCAAGATCCCACAGTACTTCAATGCTTCAAAGGGTCCTATTTACTGTATACTTTCCTCTAACATTTGACCTTCCAAAGTGCAACACCTCACAATTGTCTGGATTAAATTCTGTCTGCCATTTCTCCACCCATATTTCCAGCTGATCCATATCTCATAGTATCCTTTGACAACCTTCCTCACTAGCCACAACTCAATCTTTTGGATCAGCCTACCATGAGGGACCTTGTCGAATGCTTTACATGCACTGAATGACAATATCCACTGCTCTACCTTCATCAATCATCTTCATCACCTCCTCAAAAAAGCTCATTCAAGTTCATAAAACATGGCCTCCCCCACACAAAACCATGCTGACTATCTATAATAAGTCCATACTTTTCCAGATGTAAGTCCTATCGTTGAGAATCTTTTCCAATAATTTCCCAACCATTGATGCAAGGCTCACTGATGTACAGCTCACCACAACTTTATTTGGATGATCAGATTTGGTTCATCCAGATTTCATTTCAATGATCAGATCCCCAGTCACCTCATTTGCCCAAGGATGCTTAACAAAGTATTCTATGTTCTGTCTCAAAAATGATTTAATAATTTAATCTGATACCTTCCAGCAGCCAATTCTCTTTTCTCTTGTTATTTTCATTCAATTTAGTCTCTTTTGGATCTTGTATGAAGCACTGAATTTCTGTACACTGATTTTCATTGTACATATTGTATCATATAAAATAATACCTTCTGAAAGAAATCCATTTAATTTTCATTTGAACAAATCAATATCAGTTGCTTTCATTGTCTCTTTAAGATGCCTGTTCGATTGATTGACCAATTGCTTATTACATACTCTTTAAAGATTAATTTTGAATTTACCTTTTGGGGTTGAATTTGTTTGTTTCTGGTAACAGTAAAAAGAAATCTGCCTGCTTAAAATATTTTGCTTTTATTGTTTTTACACTGACAAAATTCTATGTTGGGAATATATTTCATGATGTCAGCCATGCATTTTGCTTTAGGAATGCAGCTTTCAAAATGAGGTTTGGTGCATAGACCACAAAGCAATCACATTTGTTGACAGACATGGAATAGAAAATATTAGTCAGTGAATGATAATCAAAATACTGCAGCTGCTGGAAATCTGAAATAAAAATAGAAAATGCCAGAAGCACCCAGCAGGTTAGATAGTATTTGTGGAAAGAGAAAAGTTTCCTAGACCTGAAATGTTAATTATTTTTCTTTCCATGGATGCTGCCTGACCTACAGGGTGTTACCAGCATTTTCAGTTTTTAAATCATGGCAGTCAATGACATAACTAGGCATTTCCAGCTGCATTTTTACACATCCATTGTTATCCTGTTCAGACTTGGTGCCTACCATCTTCATCAGCTCTATGTCATCTGCATTTTCAGCCAATTTGGTTTATAAGTTCTTAACTTCAGGTAATTAATGAAGAGGTTCCCAATAGATCTCTGGTGGGACTGCATTACACCAGCTTCATTACACTCTTGAAGCATTCCCAACCTAACAATCATTTAAAGAAATAGGAAGTAGCCAATTATCTCATTATTGTTCAAGTCACCTTGTTGGCTATATGACCTTGCTACAGGACTGACCACACTTCTATCAGTAGTGCATTGGCTGTGATGACAAAGAAGATTCAAGGATCGACTCAAAGCTTTCTTAAAGAGGTACAACATCTACAGTGATCCCTGGGGTCTTCTGTCCCAGGACTATTCAAAGTGGAGGAGCAGCATTCAGGATAGTATTGAGAACCTGGGGACCATGCATTGGGAGCACACAGGAGCCCTGTTTAAGCAGCAGCAGGAGTGCACCACTTCACAATTTGCACACCCAGTCCATTAGACACCTCTTGCCCCATCTGTGGGGGAGTCTGCAGTTCCCACATTTGCCTCATTAGCTACTCCAGAACTTATAGAACTGTAGTGGAAGCAAGTCATCCTCTGTCCTGAGGGACTGCCCAATATGGAGAAGATTGGCTGTGAAAACAATTGGAAGCACGCTTCAGACCATGTTATAAATGCAAGTTCTTTCTATCTTTGTCCAGCCTATCATGGGAATTCTATAAAAAACTGGAACCATGCAGAGTTTAGCAATTCTGTCCAATTTATCTTTCATAAAATATACAGAAACCACAATCTTGAAACATCATACTGAAAGAGATCTGGTCAGCCATGGTTTGTCAAACACATCTAAAAATAGAAATTTCACAACTGAAAGGTAAGAAAGCAAAATAAATTAATGTTATTGTATTAAATTATTTGTGTT